>NC_138185.1:177711683-179143371 GCF_964194105.1 Spermophilus citellus | reverse complement strand
ATCACTTGCTCCCAAAACCATCAATTCTTCTGAGGCACATACCTCCACTCTCTGGTATTATTTTAAAGTAATTCCTATGGTGTCATTTCATTTATAAATATGTCTATATTTATAATAGTATATATCACTAAAATGTGAACACAATGCCATTAATATACTTGAAAACAATTTAATAACTTCTTCATATAATCAAATATCCAGAGTTGAAACTTTCAGTTTTCTCACTAATGTCATAATGTTTTATTAATTTTTTTAATCAGATTTAAAATAAAATCCACACATTGCAATTGATAGATTCATACTTTTTAAATATGAAATTTTCTTCTCCATCTTTAGTTTTGTTTTATAATTTGTTTGTTGAAAAAACAGTTTCTATGTTCTTTCAAGAGTCCACAGTCATGCTAATTGCATCCTCAAGATATAATAAACATTGAATGATCTATTCAAGAATATTTATTTTATACTTCTGGTATTTAAGGAAGGGGATCAGGAACCTTATGCAGAATCTCAGTTTTATTAGAATATGTTTCATTCATTTTAGTCTTCATACATTCTTTTATTTTCACAGTAAAAATATTTAATTATTTTCTTTTTAAATTTTTTATTTGTTTTTAATTAGTTACACATGATAGTACAGTGACCTTGACATATCATACATTAGAATCAGATGGGATATAATTTCTCATTTTTCTGAGTGTACAGGTTGTAGAATCACATTGGTTATGCAGTCACATATATACACACAGCAATAATAATGTCTATTTCATTCTACTATCCTTCCTTTCCCCCCCCCCCGTCCCCTCCCCTACCATCACTTCTCTCTATTCCAATCTAAGGTGACACTATTCTTTTTCTTTTCTCACATCTTCATACATGTATTTTGTATAACCATGAGGGTCTCCTTCCATCTTCCATGCAATTCCCCTTCTCCCTCCCTTTCCCCTTGCCTCTCTTCCCTATCTAGAGGTAATCTTCTTCCCATGCTCTTCCTCCCTACCCCATTTTGAGTCACCCCCCTTATATCAGAGAAGACATTTGGCATTTTTTTTTTGGGGATTGGCTAACTTCACTTAGCATAATCTGCTCTAATGCCATCCATTTCCCTGCAAATGCCATGATCTTGTTATTATTTATTATATGTCATCTATCTTAATATTGTGAAATTGAAAATGGGTTAGAAGTCAACATATGAAAGAAAAAACAATATATCTGTTTTGTTCAAAGAAGTGTTTTATACCATTTCTGTCATTTAAGCAATACGTTTATTAAAGATTCATAATAGAAAAATGCAAAATAAGAAAAGCTTTAGTTCCATCACTTTTTTTCAAATTTAGAAATATATATATGTTTTTTCCATGTGTTTATTTATATGCTACTTTTTATTTTCAAAAGTGTTTAGTTACTACTTATACCCTCTTTTTTTTTTTCAGTGTGGGATCAAGTTCGTGGCCTTGTGCATGCTAAGCAAATGCTCTACCACTGAGTTATATCCCCAACCCTGTACTCTCATTTCTTAAACCATATTTTGTGCTTTAATTCCTACATTATCTATTCTTTCCTTAATAGTTCCTGATCTGTATATTAAAATTAATTTTTAGCTTTTTTCATATTTCTCACAGCTAATGATAAGTTAAAGTTGAAACATATATTAGGCCTATATTTATTCACTACAAATTAAAATTAGAGTGTAGAATTCCATAATAGTGGCATCTTGAGTTCATTTACAAGACTATATAATACAGATTTGTTGTAATATGGTCTTATGGCATTGCTTTCATAACTAGTCCCCAATACAACCTTAAAGAGAAATATGGTGAATTCACTTGAACCATCACTTCAAACATCAAAGTATTGTGAAAGGTCCTGTGAGTTTACTGAACCACAAAGCTATGTCTTCTGCTAAACTAACTTAGAATAAGCAAAACTTCAATTCTCACTAAAGTTAATATTTATATCCACTAGGATAACTATTTTTTAAGGGAAGATAACAAGGATTATGGAGGATTTACCAGAATACTAGAAGATTACTGGTAGAAATATAAAATGGTGCAGTTATTGTGGAAAACAATTTAACAATTACATACTAAGTTAAACATAGAATTAGCATATGACCCAGCAGTTCCATTCCTGGGTGTATATCCAAAAGAATTAAATATAGGTGTTCAAATAAAACCTTGTACACTATTGGTGTCACAGCACTGTCCACAATATCTAAAGGGTGAAAACAACCAAAATGTCCATTGGTGAAAGAATTATAGTGATATGAATGTGAATGATATGATATGTGACATGTGTATGAATATAATGTATTCATACAGTGGAATATTCTTCAACCATAAGAGGAAATTACATACCAATACATGCTATAACATGAATGAGCATGGTAAGTCAAAGAAACCAGATGCTGAGGAATAATTGCATGATTTTTTAAATATGATTCCAGAATCAGCAAATACATAGAAACAGAAAGCAGATTAATGGTTGCCAGGGAATAGGGATTATGGGGATTTTGGAGTGACTGCTAATTGGTTTATAGGATCTCCTTTTGAGATGATGAAAATATTCTGAAACTAAATAATGGAGATTGTGGTATAAAAATGCAAATGTACTCTCAATTATGCTAAATTTTACATTATATGTTTTCTATCTAATTTTTTTAAAGCTAGCAAACTGAAGCCATTCGAAAGGAATTATACACATGATCACAAGGATCTATCTCAGCAATTCAAAGTTGACTTACCATTGGGAAATCAATAAGTGTATTATACTGTTTTAGTTTGCTAGGGCAGCCATAACAAAATACCACAGACTGGGTGGCTTAAACAGCAGAAATTAATTTTCCCACAGTTCTGGAGACAGTAAGTCCAAGATCAAATTGTTGGATGTGTGATTTCCCTGAGGCCCTTCTCCTTGGCTTGCTTTTGGCCACCTTCTTGCTGTGTCCTCACATGGCCTTTTCTGTATGCACTTACACCCCTTATGCCTCTCTTGTTGTACATCCTAATTCTTTTTTTATAAAGGCACCACCTTAACATCCTTATTTTACCTTAACTGCCTTTTTAAAGGCCTTATATTCTGAGATATCAGGGTTAAAACTTCAACATGAATTTTGAAGTACGGTTTTGTCAGTAGCACTGCACCCTATAAGCCTCTAAAATTTATAGCCTTCTCACATGCAAAATATAGTCATACCCCTTATCCTCAACAGCCCAAAAGTTAATCCATTCCATCAACTCTTAAGTACTAAATCACTTAAATTTTATGTAAATCAACTGGGTGAGACTTCTGGTATATTTTTTCCTTGGGCAGTATTCCTCATCACTGAAAACCAGTAAGTTATTTCTACAGTATGGCGGTAGGACCCGTATAGGAGAGCCATCTCCATTTCAAAAGGGAAGAACTAGAAAGAAAAAGGAAGTCACTGATCCGAGTCAAGTCAGAATATAGAAGAACAGATTCCATTCTATTTTAAGGCTAGAGAATAATCCTCTTCGTCAAATGCTCAGCCCTTGAGGCTCTCTGAGGTGGTGCTCCAACTTGAGTGGCCACTGCAGCGGCAGCATTGCCCTGTTGGCCCTCAGCAGCAGTATTGCTCCATACCCCTGAGTGTCAGGCCTGCCCTGAGAGCTGGGGTAGTAGCTTGGCCTAGTAACCCCAAGGAGAAGACAGCTTCACCTTCTAGGCCTACTGTGGAAGTGGTAACTCTGGTGATCTCTGAATGGTCTTCAGGATTGTTCTTCCGTGTTCTTGGAGGATAACATTTTTGTAGCTTGATATCAGCATTATCCTATCTTGTAGAATACCATGTGTCGAACAGGCTTCCTTCATTTGGTCCTGTCTTCATCCCCTTTAGTCCAAACTGGCAGCATTCTTGCTGTTTTCACTTGATATCCATTCCTGTCTTGGGTGGCTGATTAGATCTATGAGTCACACCCATAATTTCTTTGAGCAGCTGACCTACCTTGATATTCTCTTCAGAACAGACTTTCTCTTTGTTGCAGTATGGATAGGCTGATCATTTCCCAAATCAGATTTTCTTCACATTCTGGTTTTTTCTAGATTAATAATTCCTTTGCATCTTTTTCTTCTCACACATTAACATAACAAATAGTGAGAAACTTGGCTATCCTTTCAATGTTTTGCTTAGAAATCTCCTAAATTAAATATCCAAGTTCATCACTTATAATTTCTAATTTCCATGAAACAGTAGAATACAATTTGGCCAAATTCATTGTAGCCTTGTAACAAAGACAGTCTTTCTTCCCATACCCATTAATGTTCTCCAGATAAGCAGAATCAATAGGGTATGTGTGTGCATGTGTGTGCATGCATGTGTGTGCACACACGTAGAAGAAGAGAAAGAGATTGGGATTTAATTTAAGGAATCAGTTCAAATGAGTCTAGCAAGTTCAAAATCTGTAGAATGGGCTAGAATGGAGATTCAAAGAACAGCTGACATTGAAGTTCAACTGTGAAGACTGTCAGGCTGGAGATCCAGAATACAGCCAGAGTTTCAGATTGGTTTTAAGGCCATAAATACTGGCAAAATTCTTTCTTGCTCCAGGGAGATCAGTCTTTGTCCTGTTGAGGACTTCAACTTAAAAGATTGGCTGAGGCCTACCCTTATTATAGAGAACAAAAACTGACAATGCAAACCCAACAATACATAAAGGGAATGCTGCATCTTGACCAGATAGCAATGGTTTAATACTTGAAAGTCAATGTAATTCACAATGTTAACAGAGAAAGGAAGAAGAAGAAACAGTAATTTCAATAGGTGCAGAGAAAGCACATGGTAAACTTCAATACCTATTTAGTTGTTCAACCTGACAAAGAACATCTAGGAAAAAACTTATAGCTATGATATTTAATGATAAAGGCTTCATGACTTTTATTTAGAAAGCAAGCAGGGATGTTTATATCCAACTCACTACTTCAACATTCTATGGGAAATCATGATTGTTGCAAAGTGGAAGAAATGAAGCTGCCTTTATTCACAAACAATATGATTGCATACATAAACAATCATAAGGGATCTTTTTTTAAAGAACTGATACAAATAACTGAATTCAGGTCAGAATACAGAATTCAGTTGTATTTTCGTCTATTAGCAATGGGCAATTAAAAGGCAAATTTTAAAACTCAATTCCTTTTGAGGTCACATCAAAATTGCCTATCACCCTGATTTGATTATTTCACATTGTATGCATGTATCAAATTATGATAATATACCCCATAAAATGTACAAATAGTATGACTCAATTTAAGAAGATTAATTTTAAAATCAAAAATTATGAAAAATTTGAGTATGAACTTAACACTGTACTTGTAAACTATAGGAAATTGCTGAAATTGTTTATTAAAAAACTAAGTAAATAGAGAAATACACAGTGTTTATACATGAAGGACTCCGTACTGCTAAAATGTCAATTTTATGCAAGTTGATCTGTAGACTCCACATTATCCTAATACAAATTCCATCAGTCCTAATTGTAGTTATTGACAAACTAGTTTTAAAATTTATATGAAAGTGCAGATGATTGAGAACTGCCAAAATAACTTTATAAAAGAAACAGTTGAGGGTATTATAGTTGAGGTAGTATAATACTACCTGATTTTAAGACATATCCCATAAAGTCTCACAAGATACTGGTTTTGGTGAAAGGATAGACATACATATGGACCACTGGAAGAGAACAGAGTCCCACAGACATGATCAATTTATTTTCAAAAATGAAATAAGGGAATTCATTGGGAAAAGTTTACAATATAAGAAATAGTGATAGAACAATTGGATAAATATATATAAAAAATAAAATGAAAGTAATATTAAATCTTACCTCACATCCTTCACAAAAATCTTTTGACATAAACTTTATTCAACTTTTCATTCCCATACCTGATATTCTGATTATAGTACTAAGTAGTAATTTTTTGTATGAAGAATAAATAACTACACTCTAGTTCCCCTGGTTTCTGACTCTGATCTCAAAGAGGGGTGCCCCTCACAGTTTAAGGGGGGCTCCACAGAGTATCTTTTAGGTTTTCAAAGATATTCCCTCATTAGACAGGTTCTAGTTCCCTCATTTTACTGTGTCAGTCTGGGTAGCTTTTCCAGTCACAGCTTCTAGATGCTCTCACCTGCTCTGAAATACTTAACAGTTTCACAGATAATTCTTTGTGTTGCTGCATTTGTATGTATTACAAGCTACAAGAATGAGAACATGTTAAATAAAGAAACAAGAAGCAGAACAATGATATGTGCCTGTGGATAATTCAATACTATTTGTTGATGCTGCTGATTTGCATTTTACTCCCACTGGCAGCTAGAGTCAACATGACTTGTTCGGTTATTCTAATACTTTAATTCCAGTGAGCTCTCTGTTTTTTTAATAATATAGATATAATATGACTTTATTTTGCTCAAAGAACTTAAAGAATATTGGTACCTATCTTTTCAATATATGGATGGAGAGGCAATGATTAATGTTGGCAGATTAACTAAAGAGGTCAAATGACTTGGCCATTCACACAGAAAAGCAAGATTTTAGCCAAAGTTCAGGACTCCTGATGGTTGATTTTATTAAACAATTATTAACAAAGCCCCGTACTTTCAAACATATTCCTTACGGAGAGATGGATACACTCTTAAATTAAAAACAAAAACAAAAAGTTTGACCTAACCAAAACTGAAATGTTTCTCTTCAAAACCATTTCATAATATTACTTCAATTACTGCACCAAAGAGAAAATCCCAGTTAGATGCTAATAGTCCTTTAAACTCTGCAGTACTTACTTGCCTTGCTTTAAAGGGAGACAGACCCTGCACCTACCAATAGCAGCCACAGCCAGTGTGGGTTGATACAGGACTGAGGAAGCATTATTGCAGAAGGCAGCATGTATTCTAAGACAAGAAATGTGAATCAGGGTATCCTCATATGTTGCTTGGTTGAAATTGATCTTTGTAGTAGTTGATTTATACAGTGCCGACAGTATCCCTGATGGAAATGGTGTTTGTTTTAATTTATGTTATTATAAGTAGATTCTAATATATGACAAAACTCTTTACTTGCCAAACTATATTTATTATGTTTCCTTATTTAAAAAGGATGGTTTTTGCCAATAACTATTAATCACAGATAGCAATATCAGCTTTCAGAATCTCAGCAGATCACTTTATTCCTTAGCATTTTAAATAGTTTTAAAATTTTTACAAGGAAGTTAATGTCAATATTTTCTGTGCTTTACCCCTTTAATCAGAATACGGGGCATAGTCATCAAGATGGTGCACAAGAAGATCAAGATTTCTTAAAGGGATCTTAGAGAACTAAAAGCCTTTTGCATGATTAATTATACAAAAACAATAGTATCTTAAGTTTCAAAATCAGTATTCTGCTTACTCTTTTATATATATGGACATTGTTCATAGTTTTTACATACCGTGTTCAAATTTTATGAAGATACTTTATGTCTTCAAGTTTAAGTTCTTCTGGTATTTATTTTTACATAATTCTGCAGGTTTTCTAATTCATTTTTTACTCCATAGACATTCTCAAGAACCACCTTAAAATAATTTATGGTTTATGCCAACAAAAAAAGGAATGGCAGCAAGATCACATTCTTCTCCTGTCACCTGAGGAGTATTTTTCACATTCCATACATGGTACTTGATCAGACAGGCTGCTGCAATTTTTGCCATGTCAAAGTCATTGGGAGAATCAATAGCTTCTTCCCTTTACTTTTAATCTTCCTATTAGTAGCTTCTACAATAGATTTTACCAATAAGAAAGTGGAAGAAATATTTTAACAGTGATAATCTACAAACAATCGACAACACTCAAGGAAGGCATACAAACAGACCATGCTTTAAATAGTTAGGTTTATCAGTATAAAATTGACAAAATGTAGACATGTAGAAAACATTGAAATAGTAAAGATACAAATCTGTAAAGAATTTTTATTGTTTCAAATTGTCCTTAAAAATATTTTAACAAATTGAATGAAAGTAAAGAATTTAAATTTTATTTTCCTTATTTTCTCTACCTGTACTTTAATGTACTTGGTAATGAAATTATTCATTACTTTATATATGTCAATATTTTGATTTGAAAAAGTCAGAAACAACATTCCTGACTGTGTTAGCCAAGTGATATTTTAGAATTATAGTTTTTTTCCCCCTTTGGGTTGGATTTTCAACCCCATGCCAAACACGGGGATCAAAATAAAAGGATTTTTTAAAGTACTTCATCAAGTACTGAAAGTCCTACTGTATTTTGTGTTCCTTTCTTACTTCAGCCCTGCTTTAATATAAGTTTTTTCATCCTGCCTGAAATTTCTAATCGCCTTTCATTTTCTTGGATCTTATACTTTATTGTTTCAGCTTTTTCCATGCTATCATCCTGCTGGATCCTGGACCTGCTGCTTGCTCTCCACATGGCTACATAGTATCCTAGGATTTCTCTTCTTTCCTCTCTGGGTTGGTTTCTAGGCTACTAGGACTGTTGCTAGGATTCTAGGTCTTCTTTCTTGCTTTATTCCCTCTTCAAGTATCTTCCAATCAGAGAATTTTTCTGACTTTAGAATTCAGATTTGAGCATTACATCCTTTTAAAACTTTTAAGATTTTTTTCTTTCTTAAAATTTGTTTTGTTTAGATGTACATGACAGTAGAGTGTATTTTGACATATTACACATGCATGGAGTATAACATTCTAATTATGATCCCATTCTTGTGATTGAACATGATGTGGAGTTTCACTGCTTGTGTATTCATATATGAATACAGGAAAGTTATATCTGATTCATTCTACTGTCTTTCCCATTCTCATCTCCCTCCCTTCCCTTCATTCCCCTTTGTCTAATCCATTGAACTTCTGTTCTCCTCCTGCCATCCTTATTGTGTGTTAGCCTCCACATTTCAGAGAGCACATTTGGCCTTTGCTTTTGGCAGGATTGGCTTATTTCACTTCATATGATAGTCTCTCCAGTTCCATCACTTACTGGCAAATGCCATAATTTCATTCCTTCTTTATGGCTGAGTAATATTCCATTGTGTATGTATACCATGTTTTCTTTATCCATTCATCTGTTGAAGAGCATAATAGGAAAGAAAAAGAAGTTGTCTAGAAATGGATCATCTCTGTATTTTTGGATCTGTATTTATAGATACTTCCAATCTGAGATTCTTGTCTTTCATTCTAAAGATTGATAGTTTCATTCCTCTTTTCACTCCTTATTTCTTATTTCCTAATTGCCAGATGCTGTGCTTTCTGGATTAATTCATATTTTTCTTTATATTTTCTTAATCTTTAAATTTGTGATGCATGGTCTTAGAAATTTTTCCAATGCATTTTAAACACTATTTGCAAAAATATAAAAACATATGTACTTACTTGTTTTAAAGTAGAATTCCATTTCCTCACATAGAAATAAGAGAAATAAGCTCTCTGTAGATGGGAAAGGTCTGTCACATATCATTGGCTAAAAGAGAGTTTATGAGAAATGCTTTCCCAATTACCAAGCTGGGTACAAGTTTACACATACATATATGTTTTAATGTACACACATACCTATAAACATAAAGTTTATCATTTTAACCATTTTTAAGTGTGCAGTTTAGTGATACTAAGTATATTCACCATTTTATAAAGTACTCCTATTCACTTTTAATTTTGTAAATAGTATTTTTGTTCTCCAGAAACACTTTTTTTTTTTAACTAGGGATTGAAACCAGGGGTGCTTTACCACTGAACTATATTCTCAGTCTTTTTTTTTTTTTACCATACGATTTATTTTTTTTAGTCATACATGACAGCAGAATGTATTTTGACATATAATACATACATGGAATGTACATACATCAATCATAATGTCTATTCTATTCTGCTGCCCTTCCTATCCCCCCTCCTCTCCCATCCTTTCTCTCTATCCAATCTAAAGTGACACATTTTTTTTTTCTTTTTCTCATCACAACATTGTATATGTATTCTATATAACAATGAGGTTCTCCTTCCATCTTCCGTGCAACTCCCCTTCTCCCTCTCTTTCCCTCTCAGTCTTTTTTTATTATTAATTTTATATTTGAGACAGGGTCTCACTAAATTGCTGAGGCTGATCTAGAATTCGAGATCCTTTTACCTCCACCTTCAGAGTCACTGGGATTATAGGCCTGCACCCTCACACTTGTCTACTTTCTTATTTTTAATTCCTTTTTATAGCACACTAATTTTTTAAAATTTTTATTCTTTTAGGTTTACATGACAGTAGAGTATAATTTTACTTATTTACACAAACATGGACTATATCTTATACTAATTAGGATCCCAGTTTTGTGGTTGCATATGATGTAGAAATTCACTGTGGTGTATTTATACACACACACACACACACACACACACACACACACAGAATGTTATATCAGAATCATTCCACTGTCATTCCTATTCCTATTCCCATTCCCTTCCCCTCATTCCCCTTTGTCTAATCTACTGAACTTATATTCCCACCCTTGTTGCATGCTAGTAACCATATATCAGAACATTTGCAAATTGGTGTGAGCAGTCTGGAAAGAAGAATGGAGATTCCTCAGAAAACCTGGAATGGAACCACCATTTGACCCAGTTATCCCACTTCTAGGGATACCCAAAGGAATTAAAAACAGCATATTGGGCTGGGGCTGGAGCTCAGTAGTAGAGCACTTGCCTAGCATGCGTGAGGCACTGGGTTCAATCCTTAGCACCACATACAAATAAACAAATAAAATAAAGACATTCTGTCCATCTACAGCTACAAAAAAAATTAAAAATAGTATATTATACTGATGCAATCACAAAAGTATTTATAACAGTTAAATTCATAATAGCTAAGACATGTAATCAACCTAGATGTCCTACAACAGATGAATGCATAAAGAAAATGTGATATATAGAGAGAGTCAAATACTCCTATTCACTTTTAATTTTGTAAATGGTATTTTTGTTCTCAATATAATATTATATACAATAATATTCTATTGTATATAAATATACAATATTATATTGATTATAACATATACAATAGAATATATAATGTATATTGTATATATATAATATATAATAGAATATTATTCAGCCATAAAATTCAGCCATAGAAAAGAATGACTTTTTGGCATTTGCCAGAAAATGGATGGATCTGGAGACTACTATACTAAGCAAATAAGCCAATCCCAATAGCACCCTAACCTTATATCATCAATATAATATCTTTTCATATCTGTCTTTATTATTTTTCTTATTTTTGTCTGAACTGTCTGATTCTTTGTGGATCTTTGGGAATCTTTCTGTTTATCTTGTTTCTCTTTCAACCTGTGGTCCTCAACATTGGTCTTTTCATAATTAAAGGAGAAGGGCCAAGTGACCAGTGTAGACTTCATTTGCTATAATAATTTAAATAGGTCTGTTACTCTCCTGTGTGGGAATTCTGTTAGAGAATGTACTATGTGGGATGGGAGAAGGAACATAGACTGGTGGGATTCACTTTAATTTTAAGCTTGTGGGTAAGTAATACCACAAATGCCAAAACAGGGAGTGTTTGGCTTGGGAATGTTTATCCAAACCAACCTCCTCCAGGTAATTCATTTCCCTAACAATTCAGTGAATTTCTGTAAAGTAAGAATGGCAGGCTCTTTGCCTGTTGATCAATATCAAGGTGCCAGCCTTCTGTGCTCGGGCGAAAGGTCTCCTATGAGATATCCCATTAGTTCGCTGCTTTAGAGACATTCAATTAGTCCTCTGCTTTAAGGCCCTTGTTCAGCTGTGCCCCATAACCTGCTAGCCCAGAGCCATAGCACCTTCTCCTACAAAGTTTCCATGTTGAATGTTCTAGGATACATTTTTATCTTCTTGTTAGTTTGTTTATTTATTTATTCATTTTGGTTTGACACAGTCATCAACTTTCTGTCTTTGAGAATATATTGAAATTCCTTATCAAAGGTAATCACCATCTCCAATTCCCAGCTGTCCTCTATTTTCATGAGTTTATTTATTTTTAACTGTGATGCCTTTATTTCAGTGTGACCTCAGAAGGGATGGGAGACAAATGCATGGGATAATATATGTATGACGTAGTCCACAGAATTAAACAAATGACTTGGAGAAGTAATTCATTTTCTTTGCACAATTAAATTGCAAAGTACTTCTGTGAGTGCAGAATTTTTAAGGTTTTTCTGCACTATGTAGCTTCTATAACTTAAAAATAATTTTAAAAGGCAAAAAAGAAAATAAAGATCACCCATAACCCAATTACCTTTAAAATCAAAAATACATATATTTTCCACTCCTTAATCATTTGAATATA
Organism: Spermophilus citellus; assembly: GCF_964194105.1. Classification (NCBI taxonomy): domain Eukaryota; kingdom Metazoa; phylum Chordata; class Mammalia; order Rodentia; family Sciuridae; genus Spermophilus; species Spermophilus citellus. The sequence goes on along the minus strand of NC_138185.1, from coordinate 179,131,039 downwards.
TTATATGATTTGAACATGAGTTTTTGCTGTATCTGAATTTATTAAGAAACTTCACGGCTGGGGATGTGGCTCAAGTGGTAGCATGCTCCCCTAGCATGCATGAGGCACTGGGTTCGATTCTCAGCACCATGTAAAAATAAAATAAAGATATTGTATCCACCTAAAAAAACTAAAAATAAATATAAAAAAAGAAACTTCATAGCCTAATACGTTTAAAAAAAATCGTGTCCACACAATCTTAAATGAAGCAACTTTACTACTGTATCTATAAAGTTAATCCAGTAATAATATTGTTTTAAATAGGAATATAATATTTCCTCTACTGAAATTCTAATTTTTTTGTTTTTAAAGTCTACAGTACATTTATTCATTAGGATAAATATTTTCTACAGAGTTCTTCTTGTCATCTCTTCCTCAAGGTAACATTAGCTACTTTATACATAAGCAACTTGAGATATCCTTGTAAGTGTCTTAGATGCCAGAGTTTCTTCTACATAGGGATATTTGTGAATTTTTAAAAATTATTTTTAAATGAGTGATATTTTCAAATATGATGAGGCTTATTTGGTTTAGAAAAGGTTGTACATTAGAAATTTTCTATATCGTCATTGTGGACAACAAATTCCCCTGTATTTTGGGGTAGTTCTGTCATTCCCAAACAATGAGCTTTACTACGTAGACTCTTGTTCTTGTACATGGATTTGAGTATTCAATGCTTGGGATAATCTAGAATTATTTAATGAAAAAATACATTCATGGCAGCAAAAGAATTGATGTCCACTACACTTTGAAAATCAAAACATGACTTAAGATAAATTATACAAGTTAATTTTTAAAGGGGAAACTGCATAAAATAAGTGTGCTCCTGAGTTATATTTGTCAAAGCATTTCAAACATGTCATTATGAACCTTGAGTTCTTTTGTCTATTCTCTTTGCCTAGCACTTGACCATTAAGGACTTGAGATGAAAAGAAAAAGATATGGCCACTAACAGTCGCTCTTTTCAATGCAGTTAGAATAACGAAGTATGAAATCTGGAATTCAGCCAAGTGTTATTTATGATAATCTCAAAATTATGTTTAAATGTGGATTTTTCATTTATTAAAATTTAATATAAAAGCATAAATTACAGAAATAATTTTATAAGCATGAACAGCAAATGAAAACTTGATTAAAGGTAGCCATATCAAGCATTCCTCACTTGAAATATCTTGCCAGCTTCTGAGTAATGCTTTGATTTAGTTTGAATCTTTTGTGTGTAACAATTTTTAGTGCAAGTTACTACAGTTCTTTCTGAATAACATAGGTCATGAGAAGTTCATTTGTAGGTGGGGCAGGTGTACGACTTTGGGGGACTGTCTAATAGATCCATTTCATTAATTGTCATGAATTTTTTTATTAACAAAACCAGTACATCAAGTTTAGCCAGCTAAAAACTGTTCTCATAGTTGTTATCTTTATTGTCAGAAAGAATATTGTGAAAATAGGGAATTACTGTACATGCTTTAACTCTTGATTAAACAGAGGAATGGCACCATCCATGAACAATAACTTAGGGGCATATTATCAGGTTGACATAGAGTATTTCAATTGTGCAACTCCCATTAACTTTAAAGCCCTGTGCTTTAATTTCTGTGTCTTCCAGTTAGGAGTAATGCCAGAGCCGTCTGTTAGGTACTCTGAGTTTAATGTGATTAATGTCAAGTAGCAGGATGTTCATTCTCTCTTCCTTAAGCTTTAGTCCTTAGGTATTTTTGGTTAAAAGGCCTTCTAAGGAATTGCCTTTTAGAAACCAAGCAGTGGTATTAAGAAGCAGCAGTAATGGCTTAGAAAATAAATGATGTTAGCATGTGCATTTTATTTACCAATGAAAGAAGTTTCCTTCACTTCTCATCTGATGATCTTTATTATTAAGTCATGCATAGAGCATTAAAACTATGTTTTTTCAACTTTAAGAAATTTCAAAAGCATTTCTTGGACATGTAATAGGTGATTATATTATTATCTATATTCTTTGTCTCTTCCATTTCATAAACATTTTTTATTTCCTACCTCTTGTGAGATAATTGGTAGCATAAACTATCTTCATTTAAATAGTTTAAAAGTGAAAAAAGGAGAGACTTAATGGTTTTCTCAAGATCCTATAACAAATCTTTGATATAGTACATAATATATTTAGAATTTGTACTTGGGCTGTCTGTACTTGATAAAACATTGGCCTTAAAATTTTAAGGCTGAAAGAGTCTTGAGCAATCAATATTTTGAAAAACAAAAATGATATACATTATCTTTGGAAAAAGGCATGTCATGGTTGGCATCCTGGCTCAACCATTTACTTGCTTGACACTGGGTAAATTAGTCTCTTTTGCTCCTTTTTCCCGTCCCCACCATTTTAAATGGAATGTGAACTACTTTGGGGGTTTATTTTACAGATTACATATAGTATATGAAAGTGCCCAAAGAAGCCCCTAAAAAAGGTATCATTTTTATTATTACCTACAGATTTAGAATAAGACTTAGGGCTGAGGGTATAGCTTAGTGGTAGAATACTTGCCTAGCATGGATGAGGACTTAGGTTAGAAAGAAAAGAGAAAAGAAGAGAAGAGAAAAGAAGAGAAGAGAAGAGAAGAGAAGAGAAGAGAAGAGAAGGAATGAAAGAAGAGAGAGAGAAAGAAAGGGAGAGGGAGAGGGAGGAGAGGGAGAGGGAGAGAAAGAAAAGTTAGACTAAGAGGAAACAAAAGAGAGTTAGTTAATTAGGACCCAATGTATCCTAATCCAAACCACTGTTCTTTGCAGGTACAGTATAGTCTTGCAGTTATTGAAATTGTCTAGGCTGTTTTTTCTGTTTCCCACTAGTTCACACTATTCAATAGTATTTTCACTTTTTTAAATGCTTTTATGTTTTTATTTATTTGTTTATTTATTTTACAGTTTCATGCATTTGAGGTTTAATGTGGTATATGCAGTGTGGCCTATATATGCAGCTTTTCACTCTCCAAATCTCTACATAGCTGTCTGAGTTCTATTTATTGATATGCTATCTAACCTTATCACATACTAAATACCTATATGCATCTTGATTTATGGCTGGGCTTTCAGTTCTGTTCTACTGATCTACTTATTCATGTCACACATACTTTAATTATTGTGATGTTAATATCATTTATTTAATAGGGCAATTTTATGTTTCTTTCTTTTCTTTTTTAATTTTTAATTGATTTTTAAAAATAAATGACATCGGAATGCATTACAATTCTTATTACACATATACAGTACAATTTTTCATATCTGGTTGTATACAAAGTATGTTCACACCAACTCGTGTCTTCATACATGTACTTTGGATAATGATGTCCATCACATTCCACCATCATTGCTAACCCCCTGCCCACTCCCTTCTCTCCTTAAATTTTAAGATCTCAGTGTCTGTCATCCAGACCAGAATCCCAATTTTTTTTTATAAGTATTATCCAAGAACCTGTGGGTTAAGGGTTACTCTCAAGCTCAAACTCAATCTCAGCAGAGGTTTGTCAATAGCCATTTTTCAGAATCTGCAACATGTGTCTGGTTAGTCATGACCTAGAATAAATAACATAAGATTTTTTTCACAGTATGTCATACATCTGGTGCAGGATCAATATCTGCTTATCCACTGAAACTCATGATCTGTCTACAGACTCTGCTCATGACCCCATGTACCCTCTGGCCTTAACTATGGTCATGACTCCAGATCCCTTACACCAGGATTACAGACAGTAGTGTGCCCTACATACTAGGCCTTTTCTGGGGCCAATCTTCATTGCAGCCTTAATATGGTTCTTCCAGTCCTTACTTCACATGCTATCTGGGTAGCACACCACAGTAAGTGTAACAATAGTGTTAGCCAACACTTATATAAAGCTTTATTTTGGGGCAGTTTTTTTCATATTTATAATCTGTCGATCCTTGTATCAACTGTGTGAATTTAAGTAAGCCATACTGTCTTACAGTTAAAGAATCTAATGTCCAATTAAGTAATTTGCCCAAAGTCACAAAGACATAAAATGGAAGAACCTGGGTTTTGACTGAAAATCTCATACTCTTCATCTCTCAGTCACAGTTGTGATCCTAATTCGGGCAATTGATAACAGAAGTGTCCTGTGATGAAAACAGAATAAAAAAATATAAAGTGCTGTGTTGCACTGAGACCTATCATCATATGAAACATCTCTGTGTAAAGAAGCATTCATATAAGTCCACATGAGAAATAAAAAGGCTCGCATCACTCAACAACAGGAACACGTTCTGAGAAAGGCATTGTTAAGGAGATTTCATCGTTGTGTGAACATCACAGAGAATAATTACACAAACCCAGATGGTATAGGTCAATCACTTGAAGTGGCTACTTGATGCAATCAAGAGACAAAGTAATCACCATATACATGAGGCTGCTGCCAGTATAACACAGCATACTGTGTTTACAGTGAAACTTTTATAAGTAGGAGTATATGCCAATGTCTTGGCTGGGCACAAGATCACGAGCCACCACACACCTTTGTAGATTCAAACAGCAATTCTTTATTCCCGAACTCACACCGGCCTCTACACACACGTTCTGGGGAAATCAGAGTTCTGCCGCCGCCCAATTCACCTACTCCAGGAGGCTTTTTTTTACAATACTTTCTGAATCTCAAGGATCGGGCGTGCCTGAGGGTACACCTTAAACCTGGAACTTCCCTAAACCCAAGTCTTAAACCGGGAAGCCTTAAACCCAAATTATCCTAAACCGGGATACTTCCTAAAACCTGCAGGATACACCCTAAACCTGGATCCACCCTCGTCCTTGAGCAGGGTCACCTTTCTCAAACACACATGCAATGTCACAGCGAATTTCCAAGGCAAGTCCATTTAACATGGGGTACACTGGCAAGGAAATTTCGATGCGTCATTCCTACTTGACAATGGCCCTCAGCAAGTATATGCTAAATTTATGAGAAAAAAAAATGTAGTACAGTATAGTAAATACATACACCAATAACATAGCCATTTGTTATAATTACCAGCTATTATGTACTATATATAGTCACATATGCTATACTTTTTTATATGACTAGAGTATGGTAGGTTTGTTTATACCAACACCACCATGAATATGTGAGTAATGCATTGCATTGTGTTGTTACATCACTAATTAATAAGAATTTTTCACCTCCATTATAATTCTATGGGATCACTTTCATGTCTCTTTGATGAAACATCACTATGCAGTGTATGTTTGTATTGTCAAAGTGTTAACAAGGGAATAAGTCTTCTAGTACTGAGTACATTGGAGGTGGTTCTAAATATTTCTGATTGTTTATTTCATTTGGAATACCTATTTGAGTGCTGGGGCTATAGCTCAGTGGCAAAGTGCTTGCCTAGCATGGGTAAGGAACTAGGTTCTATCTTTAGCACCACATAAAAATAAATAAACTAAAGGCATTCTATCTATCTACAATTACAAATTTTTTTAAATAATACCTCTTTGAAAAAAAGTCTTAGTGTGATTTTATTATAACTTTTAGCAATTTTTCATTGTTTGTAATAATGATTATTCTATAAAGTCTTTCCATGGACTTCTCTCACTTACTCCTCTGGTTTTAACCCCCACCTATATGCTGGTGATTCCCAAATGTAGGAGCTATTCAGGCTAGTTTTCTCTTTAAGTTTCACTTTATATATCAAAACAATCTGCTAGAGATTTCCAGTTGATATTTCATAAGAACTCCAATTCAAAATGTCTAAAACTGAAAGTAACAAAGTAACTTTCTTTATAAAACCTCTTTTCTTTTTGAATGTAAGTCAACAAATTCCATCAATTTCACTTCTTAAATATTTATGAGTCTATTGTATTCTCTTTTCTACAATATTACCAGTATCCCCTCAAGACCATTATTATATATCACTTGAAGTAATTTCTCTATAACTAATCTTATCTTTCCCTATCATGGCCTTGAGGCCATACCAATAGCAAACTGCTTGTAGTAATCCTCTTACTCTTCTTTTTTCAGTGATATGCCTCTATTCATGCTGTCTCATGCTTTCTTTTTTTAGGAATTGTTCTCTCCTAAAAAACCTACTGCCTGCCATTCTTCTCTTCCCTTCACCAGCCAAATTATGTGTGCATATCTGCTTCCAAATTGTATTATAATTAATGTCTTCTTAACTGCACTCTAAATTTCCTAAGGCAGGGATACTCTTATTCACTGTATAACACAAGGACTACTAATTTGTTTGTTAAATTATAAGCATGTACTTTTTTTTAAACTACATGCCCTTTTAGAAATTTAGTGTCATTGCATGAAGATGACATGTTTGATTGAAATGTATTTCCGTATCATTCCAATAACCATAATAATCAATTTGTGTTTAGCAAATTGGATTTATTTTATGTACATGTCATTTTCCCATTAAAATAACCATTTGTTATAAATTCTGTTGTTAAAGGTATTTCAGTAAATTATGAAACAGTTTCTTCTACAAAATGTTAATATTAATATTTCTTTTGTGAATTTTTCATTCCCCTTGTAGGAACAAGCAAAAAAATTAAAAGAAATACACCAGTTTTCAGCTCTTTACCTATCCAAATCCATCTTCTTTAAGTTATTTCCATATTGAATCTGTCTTTCAAAAAACAGATATTTCTTCAGTAGTGAACAAAACTGTGTACATTTTCCCCAGCCTAAATAACTGTTACTGAATGTTACCTGTCCATAGTATATTCCTCTGGGGAAGAACAAATTTTGGCTTGGGACCATCTTGTATTATTCAAACTTGTATTATGGATAAATTTAATAACCACCAGTAGGAACTTACCAAGCATATTGCAGCTATAGATTTCCATATAAAAGAAATATGGTATTATTTATTGAAAAGACTCTAACATTCTTTGTTACAATAAGCTCAGCCACAATGCATCTTGCCCTAATTCATTATCTCAATCTAAGGGTAGCTAAAAACTATAAAGGAAATAAAAAATTTCTTTGCTGAATTTAAGTTAAATAAAAATTTATCTTTACATTACATTGATTTTATGATTTACTACTTCAAAAAGATGTAGTATTTATTTTTATGGCTCCCAAACATAAACCTCCAGGCAGATACAGATGTTGGAGTATAAAATCTAATGTTTTGATTTCAGACCCAATACCAAAACTTTGAGGTCATCCTAATGTTTTCTTTAAAAAAAATTATATATGTGTATATATCATATACACACATACACACACACACACACACATACATGCTCTTGTAACATAGGTTTGACATATGAAAACAAACTTTACAGATAACCTTCAAGAAATTGTTTTTATAATTTAATGTTTTTTGAACATTGTAACATATTCTTTTTGATACTTATATAATATTTGGGTATGTCTTTATAAATTGCAAAGGATATATTAAGGCAGAATGCACTTTGTTGACAGAAAACTTATATCAGAGATACAAATAAAATAAAAAGATGACTAATCATGAAAATATCAAATTTCAAATAAGGCTTTAGTTTTAAAAACTAAAAAATTGTTATTATGAAACCTTGATATAGTGTGTAAAACAGAAAATTGACAAGATGTAGAGCCTCTTGGACAAGGGCTTTAGGTGAGATGCCCAGAAAGGGACCTTATCTGCCAGGTGGATCTAACTAAAATTAGATGAACTTTGTTCTGAAAGTTCCACAGGAGTAGATATCTTGATCTGTTTTATTCATTGCTCTATTCCTAGTGCCTATAACAATGTCTGGCACAAAGTAGATGCTCGCTCTGTGAAGATTTGTTGAATGAATGAGAATGGGTATCAACCAGATACAAGTATTTCCCCACAGTGACTTCCCAGCCATCAAAAAATGGATGATGTTTTTTCTTGGTTTCAGAAAATAACTGGAAATAAAGAAATGAGGATGCTGTCTTTCCCTTTTTAAGAAATCTTTCCCTCACCCATTTTACAAAGATCTGAAGTTTTCTGTTTAAAAGTAGCTGTATTTGCAAATGCACAGTAATTCAATATTTTTAGCAAAGGTTTTCTCATACAAACATGCTAATCCACATGAACACCTCCTCTAGGTTTTATACCCTTTATTTTTCTTTATGTGATAAATTTTTATTTTTTCAAGACTCAGCTTTAAACATCCAGTCTTCTAAGGCATCCTCTCTGATCCCCGACTCTGTCTGAGCTAAGTGCCCTACTATGTACTCTTCATAGGTCTTTGTGCTTCTATTTGCAATTTTACAAACCAGACAATTTCTGATAAAACAGATTAAAGGGTTTGGAAATAAATCACCTATAGCATCACAACCACATATTATCTGGTTTCACAAGTTAACAGGCTGGTTAAAGTTAGTTGATAGACTTTGTTTTTGCACATATGTGCAGTTGTGTATGAGAGCCAAGAAAAAAAAATCATTTCCTGTTAAGGTGTTCATCTATTTCAGCAGCAGTATACCAATTTACACTTTTCCATTTACATGGGTAATTGATTACCTATGCAACTTGAGTTTAAGTTTAATATTTTCAATTTTCTCCATTGAGGTTTCTGTGGTCATTTTAGATTGAAGCCCTAGACAGGCACCAGCTGGCTTACCCCTCGTTTTGTTCTGACCTGTGTTCCTGGAAAAAAATTGAGAAATAGAATATCTTTATATTGTATAACATTTCAGAGATCAAAATCAATATAGACATGAGTTTAAGAAACACAAACCAGAAATACCAGTTTTAAATTTATATCCTAAGCCATCTTTCCAAACTTTGATATAGTAAGATCACCAATGTACAAAATGAAAATTCCTTCTAAAGTTGAAACATGGTGCCTTCAAAGTGTATGATATAATATTATTAGATAATTCTTTCACAGGGTTTTATGTAAAATGCATAGCATTTGGACCATCAATAACATCTTTAAAATTAACTTCATATATCACTGACAATAAGAAGCTATTTCTCTTCCATATATCAGCTATATCAAGGGAAAAAATATAAATATAAACATTCCTTTCAGCCCACCATAAAGTAAAACATACAGATCCTCCCAGCATTGCTAAATTCAACACTAGCACCTCAAATCTGGAACATTTGTAATATTTTTCCATTCTGAAAACTTACCTTTTTACTGTAATATTTTTTTCCTTTATTTTCAATTTTGACCCTTTGATTTGGGCTGTATCTTGAAGGGTCATTAATTCCGTCCAATACTTTGAGTCCCCAGCTCTTATTTGATACTTAGGAAAATACTTTGTAACTTTCTATGATTGGATATTAAAATTCATACTCCAGTAAGTTAGTATTTATTAAGTGTATTAAATTGTTATTCTGAAGTACATGAAAACTATTTGTCTTCCCAGAAAAAAAAAAAATGTAGCAACTTCCCTTAAAATCTGTAAGCATGAAATAAGTATAAGCTTAAAGTAATCAGTCTCATTTCTAGAAAGTAAGTGAGCAATTATCAAGTATTCTATTCAAATTTAAGTCTGGTGAGATTTCTTCCTATTTAAAAAGTAAAACTGATAAATATTCTGCCTACCTAAGAGTTACAATAGATAAAACAAATGGGCCCAAAACTCAATAGATAATTTGAAAGATAAATACATAAAACTCAGCCTTTACAGTGTTGAATAAAAAACAAAACTCCAAATGTCTTCTGATTTTACAGACTATGTTGCAACTCTGAAGCAACAGAAATTTTATAACATTTCCTTATGAGAGCAGCTGTACAACAGGTTTTGAACAAGTCTAGTGTGGTGTTCAGTATGGTGAAAGGGGGTGAGTTATTTTATAATTTAAGTTGGCATTTTACCAAGGAGAAAAGTTTAATGGTTGCTTTTTCTCTCTTGTGTTTAAGTGATATAGTACTTAATTAAAAAGAACACTATTTTATATTAATTTTCCTTTGGTCTTTTTCTAAATAAGATACTCTATAAGATGAACTAATCCAAATTCTTTTACACCTATAAACTATATTACTGGGAAAATTATTTATGGAAGGGAAGGAAGATAAAGTTGCTTTTAAGAGTCCTTTAGCATATCAGTTTGATAACTAGCAAAACACCTTTACAGCCATTAAATATTTACCAAGACTTGGCTTTGGGCAAGGGAGCAGTTTAGTGCACCAAATTTGACTCTATGCACTGCCATTGATTAGCTATCAGAAGGACAGAGTTAATAAGTAACTTTTAAGTATTACAGAGCACTCTACATTCTTGTCAAATCTTTTCTCTGAGGATGGCCTAAAAAAAAAAGTCAGTTACAACCAGCATTCACCCTACCAATGATTGCACAAGCACAACTTTGAAAGAAATAAAGACCAGGCAAATCAGTTGAGCAGTACTTAAGCAATCTTTCCTAGTGACTGTTGTCATTGCTGCTGGACTTTAGAACTGAACATGTTTACATTTAATTAGAAAGGACACACAGTTTACAGCACAGTAGCTATCAATATCGGATCAGAATTGATTTCCGCTTTCTCCCCAGTGATTGCTTCCTTCAAGCTAATTAAAAAAGGCATATAACCAAATGACTCACATAAATTTTAAAGCAAAGTAAACAGTATTCCCTGGAGACCCAAACAAAAGGAAATGACATTTGTCCTGATTATTAGCTACACTTTTGAAAAGAATTCTGATGCTTATAAATGTGTTATAAAGTATGTTTTAGTGTTATCAGACTACTGATATACCAAGTATTCACTTTGAAGAAACCTCTATGAATGCTTTCCTGAGTGCTATAGCTCTAAATTAAAACAAAACCAAAAACCTTACCTTACTTTTATCTGTATAATCCCTAAAACATGTAGATAAAGCAGTCTGATAGAAGGTTGGCTTCATTTTGTTAGGTTCTCGGTTTCTATATAGTGTACAGAGAAACTACTGAAAGATGTAGTAAATAACAAGTTGATTTTCTTTTAAATAAAGTGCATAGAACACATGTGTTATTCACTAAAATTAGAGGGACCATCCTGGTGTGCATGAATTTCTTTGTAATTACCAAAGGCAAAATCATTGACAAAATTAGGACAAAAGATAGTTTCTTACAACTCCCATAGCTCTCTACTATAAAAAGATGTGCTTTAAATTCACTGGCTAATATTTTGGTGATTATACTGATTTTTATACTCTATTGTGAATTGAGTTTTAAATCAGAAAAACTAAAGGAAAATAAAAAATAGAGGCCAACTTCAGGAGAGTCTGTCTCAGCCCTCCTTCCTTATCTATGGGATCTGCCATACAATACCACATGGAGAATGGAAGACCATCAAGAGATAAAGATCAGAATGAATGTGTCTTAAATATTATTTGGTTAATTCACAGATATTTAATAAGCATTCTTCCAGGCACTAGATAAAATGGTGAATAAAACCTCTATAAGATTGGAGGTGGGGGTGGGGCTCAGGAGTATACCACATGCTTAGCATGCACAAGGCCCTGGATTTGATCCCTAGGGGGGAAAATAAAACAGCAACAACTTTATATAATAGATTAGAGATTTTTATGTACTTTGGTTACTATCGTATCCCCAAGCACTCACTTTGTACTTTGTATGTGGGATGTGCATGTACACTTGGTTGCTCAATAAATATCTAGTGAATGAACGACCCCTTTCACAAAGTTATTTCACTACAAGCGAATGTTCACTCAGCCACAAGGTGGGGCCTCCAGTAGCACTTGTTTCCAGTATTCCAGGAAAACTACTGAAATCCACAATCTATAGTAACAAGAGTCCATTTAAAATCTACCTATAGGATAGAGTAATTCATGGAAGTTTGTATGCTTACTTTTTATTTCATTTCCTTTTTAAATCTTAGCCTTTTTTATTACTCTTAGTATTTACAAAGTAACCAATCTGTAATCCATCTTAGTCACTGAATATCCATAGTTTATGTTCTGCTGGGCACATATAAATCACAAAGATTATTGTCAGCCCGTCAAACATAACAATTAAGAACTACCTGACCAGCTATAAGGAACCAATAATTAGTTCTTCCATTTCACAAATATTTAACTGCTTTCTAGGTATTAGATAAAGGTCACATGGTTAAAAAGGTTTTTCCTGGTGTTTACTCTCTATTCAATGTGAAAGCAAATGAGAGAATCACCAAACTGGACATCAAGTTTTATTTCTGAAGAAACTCATGTAAGAGGATGAGTAGGAGGGACTTAAGTAAAGGGGAATGGGGTCAGTGTTCTAGAGGATATGAAAGTTATCTGTACTGACTGTAGTTTAGGGACAAATAGGTGAATGATGAGAAATGAGCTGGAAAGAAAAGAACTTCATAAATGATGTTTAAGGAATTTGGACATTATTCTAGAAAAAAAATGTAGGGTCATTAAAGAGTTTCAATCTAAGGAGTAATAATATCTATGCTTTAGAAAGCTCACTAAGGGAAAGGAATAAGTAAGAATACTATTGCAATAATCCATTAAAGAAAATAATAGAAGACATTCTAAATAAGATATAATAATAGATCTGAAGAGATATTGAAAGATGCAAGGGAGATTTATTAGTAAATCGCAGAAGTGACTAGATTGTGAGGTAAGAGATAGAGATGGAGCTTGCTGTTTACATTTAGGACTTGGACAGCTGAGTGGTGTCCAGGGAAAAGGGGAGGAAGAAAAAAGCCAAATTAGGAAGGAGTAAAAAATGAGCTCATGAATTCAGTTTCAGACATTGAGTTGTGTGCATTTGCAGAATGGTCAATTGGAGATGTCCACAAGGTGGGTATGTAGATCTGGTACTCAGGACAGATATCTGAGCTATAGAAAAATTATGTATATAGATGATTAAGTGAAGCCATGAGAGGGCATTGAAATCAAGGGAGAATTCAGAGAAAGAGAAGACACAACAAGTGAAAGTTGAATAAAGGAAAAAGAAGCCACCAGAGGAGATTGAGAAACACCAAGAACACTAAGCAGAGGAGGGCTGGGTTTGTAGTTCAGTGGTAGAGCGCTTGCCTAGCATGTGTGAGGCATGGGGTTCGAGTCTCAGCACTGCATACAAATAAGTGAAATAAAGGTCCATTGACAACTAAAAAAAATATTTTTTTAAAAAAAGTAGAAACCCAGAAAGTATTGCCAAGGAAAGGAGATATTTTCAGAAATAATTAGCTCCAGATAAGTCAAGTATATAATGATTGAAAAGTGTATTTTATGTTTAGCAGCATTACTGGCATCATTGGGGAATTTAAATTCTTTCAGTGGTTTCTCATTTATCTTAGCTAAAGACCAAAATCCATCTCATATTCCAAAAAGACTCTATGTGACTTAGTCCCAACAATTTTCAAAGGTTCCTTAACATAAGCCTACCTGTGCTTCATCCATTCTTCAGACTTTCTTTCCTTTAAGGCCTTTGTACACACTTGTCTATGCCTAAAATTCTTCCTCCAACCTCCTTCTCATTAATACCTATTTTTATCTTCAAACCTCAATTGTCATAATTTGACAAATCCTTATAACATTTGTAATAATTTGGAATATGTGTAGCCAATGCTGTATCTCTAGCCTGACCAACACATGGTAGTCCTTTTCTGTAACCTGAGACATCATAATGCAGCCACCCAGTTCTAAGTACTATAAAACAAAACATGCTCATAATATGTGTATGCCAACTGAACCCTATATACTTCACATTTCAATTTATATAGTCCAAAACATCTTATTTTTTAAGGCATCAGTATTGTATTGTACATTAGAATTATACAATTCTAATCAGTGAGGCCCAATCAGTGATTACCCTCTGAAGTAATACAGAACACAATAAACTGCTTCAAATTCTTAAAGATATTTATAATAGTTCTATAATTTTTCTCATGTCCTGTCCATATGGTTCTCTAATCATTTTTTAATAAGCCACAATAAGTTTTACAGCGTATTCGCCTTTTTGATAATTCCTCCTTGAAAGTGCTTCAATTAAACACTTACAAATTGAGTACAGACATAACTGAATTCTAGTGTGGTCAGTAATGTGGACCCTATACTGACCATATTCAACTGTTTCTTTATACTTCGTCAGATTTGATTGCTAATGAATTTGATTAGTCTCTCCCACTCCATGTGGTAGGGCAGAGCTGGGATTCTATTTATAGACTTTATTTATTAGAATAGTTTACAGTAAAGTTGAAGTAGTACAGAGTTCTCACATAAGCTGTCCTCCCTCCCCAATTTCCCTTATCATTAACATCTATTATTGGTATGGTACATTTGCTAAAATTAATGAAACCACATTGATAAATTATCATTACCAAAAGCCCACAGTTAACATTGATGTTCACTCATTATTTTGTACAGTTCTATGAGTTTTGAAAAATGTGTAACATCATCCCTACCACTACAGTATTATATGGAATTGTTCCACCACACTGAAGAACCAGAGTGCTGTATTTTTTTATTTCTCCTTCCTTTCCTCTAGCAACTATTTGTTGATTTTTTGACTGTCTCTATAGTTTTCCACATGTCATAGAGTTGAAACCATGCAGTATGTAGTGTTTTCACACTGGCTAGTTTCACTAAGCAATAAGCACTTAAGATTCTTCCATGTATGTTCATGGCTTGATAACTGATTTTGTATCACGAAATATATTCTGTTGTATTAATTATCCATGGTTTGTTTATTCATTTACCTATTAAAAGACATTGTTTAGTTCCAGTTTTGAAAAATTATTAATAAAGCAACAGTAAACATTCATGAGCAGGATTTTTTGTGGATATGTTTTCAACTATATTAGGTAAATACGTAGGAGCATGATTACTGGATTATACATTGATAAACTGCGACTGCTTTCCAATGTGGTTGTACCATTTTACACTCCCACTAGCAATGAATGTTCGTTTCTCTTGTCCTATTATCTTCACTAGCAATTGTTATTGTAAGGTTTTTTGATTTTAGTCCTTCTTACAGGTGTGTGGTGATATCTCATTGCTATCTTAATTTGCACTTCCCTGATGACATATTATGTTAAGTATCTTTTCATGTGCTTACTTGCTGCCTATATATCTTTTTTGCTAAAATGTCTATTCAGATCTTTTGTTATTTTCTTGTTCTCAAGTTCTAAGAATTTTTTGGAATGTTTTCCTTTCTTGTAATATCTTTGTCTGGTTTGGTTGTTGGGATTATGCTGTCCTCATTAATTGAGTTAGGAAGTGTTGCCACTGCTTCTATTTTCTGAATGCAATTATAGAGAATTAATATCATTTATTCCTTAACTATTTGGTTGAATTCACCCCTGAAACCGTTTAAGCCTGATTCTTTCTTTGTTTCTGTATTTATTGTTGTTGTTTATTCATTTTGAGGGGATTTTGTTTGGGGGATGTTATTGACTCTTGAATCACTTTCTTTAATAAATGAAGGCTTTTTCTGACTTTCTTTTGTGGGTTTTTGATAGTTTGTGTCTTGCAAGGAATCTCTCCACTTCATCTGAGGCATTGAATTTGTGGACATAGTTGTAAAAACATTATATTTTATTATCCCTTTAATATTTATGGTCTCAGTATTGATGAACCCTTTTTCACTTCCACTTTGTAATTTTTTCTTCTCCCTTTTTTTCTTGGTTAGCCTAGATGGAAGTTTCTCAGTTGTATTGAATATGGTACACTGAAAAGTGGCCAGAGAAGATATCCACATTAAGTGTTAATAAGTTAAGGAACTTGAAAGATGGGGCTTATTCCAGATTCTCCTACATATAATCATATGTGTCTTAATAAGAGAGGGAGGAGGGAGTTTTGAAACAGGCATAGATAGGAGAAAGCCATGTAAACTTGAAACCAAAGACCTGAGTGATAGAATTGGAGTGAGTGAGGAAATGCCAGCAGTCACCAGAGGCTGAAGAGGCAAAGGAAGGAATTTCCCCTGGAGTGACCCTGCCAACTCCTTGATTTCAGACTTCTAACTACACTTGAGAAAATAAATTTCTGTTGTTTTAAGCCACCAGGTTGTGGAAATTTGTTAAAGTGACCTAAGAAATTAATACATAGATCTTTTCAAAACACTGGCTTCTGATTTTATTGTTTTTGTCTGTTGATTTCTGGTTTTCAATTTTATTGGTTTCAGCTCTAAATTTTATTATTTCTTTTTATTAGCTTGCTTTAGGTTTATGTTGCTCTTGTTTGTCTAGCTTCCTAAGGTTGAAGCATATGTTATTTTAAATCTTTCTTCTTTTCTAATATTTGCATTCAGTTCTATAAATTTCCCTCTAAGTGTTTCTTTTGCTTCATCCCACAAATTTGATAAGTTAGGTTTATATTTTCACTTAGTTCAAAATATATTTTACTTTCTCTTGAAACTTCATGTTTGACCCATATATAATTTGTAAGAACATTCTTTAATCTCCAAGTACATTTGGATTTTTCACAGTGGTTTGAGAGTGTGTCTTTATGATTTCTACTCCTTTAAGATTGTTTATGGCCCACAATGTGACATATCTTGGTGAATGCTTCAGCATGAGAAGAATGTGTACTCTACCGTTTGTTGTTAAATGAAATATTCTGTAAATGTCATCTAGAATTCTATCAAAGAATGGTTAAGATGGCTATTACCAAAAGACAAGAAAAAAGATAACAAACATTGGTGAGTATGTGGAGAAAGGAAACCCTTATTTGGTGGGAATTAAATTAGTGTGGTCATCATGGAGGACAGTATGGAGGTTCCTCAAAAAAAATGAAAATAAAACTATCACATGATTCAAAAATCCAACTTCTGTATATGTATCCAAAGGAAATGAAATAAGTATCTTGACAAGATATCTGCGCTACCATGTTCATTGCCCTATTATTTGCAGTAACCAAACAGTGGAAGTAACCCAAATGCCTATCACTGGGCAAATGAATAAAGAAAATGTGTTATACATACACAATGGAATATTAATCAACCTCTTAAAAAAGGAAGTCTCATTATTGATGACAAACATGAGTGATCCCAGGAGACATTATGCTAGGTGAAATAAACTAGACACAAAAAGACAGATGCTGTGATCTCATTATGTGTGGAATCTAAAAAGAAATGAACTCAGAAGCAGAGAATAGAATGGTGGATAGGAAATGGAGAAATGTTAGTCAAATGGTGGATAGCTGAGGGAAATGGAGAAATGTTAGTCAAAGGATACACAGTTTTAGACATTCAGGATTAAAAAATTCTAGATATCTGTCATATAGCATGGCAACTATAGTTAACAGTATTGTATTACACACTCGAAAATTCCTAAGAAAGTAGATCTAAATGTCCTCACACAAAAAAAAGTAACTCCATAAAAGTAATATTAGTATATTTTTAAGGTTATTTAATTAATTTATTTATTTGGAGGAGGGGACAAGCCAATTCTTTAATTTGTCCTAATTAAGAAGTAGCATAATAACTCTACAGCAACAATAAGAATCCTGTGTGGAAGGGTTTAAGAGAACACCTTTGCTGCTCTAAGATTTTAAGAAATGATCTTTAATCAAATGATCTATTTGAAACATGTTTCTTTAGATGCATCAAAGGTTTCATTATATATATATATATATATATATTTTAAACAGCAGAATGCATTACAACATTTATTACATATATAGAGCTTGATTTTTCATATCTCTGGTTGTATACACAGTATACTCGCACCAATTCGTGTCCTCATACATGTACTTTGGGTAAGAATGATCATCACATTCAACCATCATTAGGTACCCCATGCACCCTCTCTTCCCCTCCCACCTCTCTGTCCTATTTAGAGTTCGTCTATTCCTCCCATGCTCCCCCTCCCTATCCCACTATGAATCAGCTTCTTTATACCAAAGAAAACATTCAGCATTTGGTATTTTGGGATTGGCTAAATTCACTTAGCATTACCTTCTCTAACTCTATCTATTTGCCTGCAAATGCCATGATTTTATTCTCTTTATTGCTGAGTAATATTCCATTGTGTATATATGACACATTTTTTTTTATCCATTCAACTGTTGAAGGGCATCTAGGTTGGCTCCACAATTTAGCTATTGTAAATTGTCTGCTATAAACATTGATGTGTCTGTGTCCTTATAGTACACTGTTTTTTTTTTTTAAGTCCTTTGGGTATAGACCAAGGAGAGGGATTGCTGAGTCAAATGGTGGTTCCATTCCCAATTTTCTAAGAAATCTCCATACTGCTTTCCATATTGGCTGCACCAATTTTTAATCCCACCAGCACTGTATGAGTGTACTTTTTTCCCCACATCCTCACCAACACTTATTGTTGTTTATATGCATAATAGCTGCCATTCTGACTGGAGTGAGATGAAATCTTAGAATGGTTTTGATTTGTATTTCTCTAATTGCTAGTGATAATGAACATGTTTTTTATGTCTATAAAATTGTTAGGGATATTTCTTATTTATTTCTGGAAATAAATTATTGGTAATATGTTTCTTCTTGTTGCTCTTTTGTGCATCTATCTGCTCTTTATTATTTTCTTCACTCTTGCTCTATAGTTATTTAGCTATTTCATTGAAAGCTTGTTGAGGTAGAAGCTTAGAATATTGATTTGGTACATTTCCTGTTTTACTAATGTATACATTTAGTACTATAAATTTCTCGGCACTGCATTAGCTGTATCCTACAAATTTCTGTATATTGTATTTTTATTGTCATTCACTTCTGTGTATTTTTTTAAATTCTTTTTATAATTCTTCTTCACTCGTGGATTATTTAGAAATATGTTGTCCTGTTCCATGTGTTTGGTGATTTTTCTGTTAGTGTAATACCTAGAGCAACATTAACTTTCTGTTATTGAGCTCTGATTTTATTATATTGTCATCAGAGAATAATTTCAGTTCTTTGGAGTTGATTGAAGTTTGTTTATGCCCCAGGATATAACCTATCTTGGTGTGTATACTGTGGGCATTGGAAAATCATGTGTGTTCTGCTGTTGTTTGGAATATTTGTGAATCCTGATTGAATGCTAGTTAGTGTTTGATGGTGGTGTTGAGTTGTTTAGTATCTTTTGGTATTTTGGGATTTTTTTGTTTTTTCTGGTTGAGAGGTATTGAAATCTTCAATTATATTTGTATATTCTATCAGTTTTTACTCCTCTTATCTTCAGTCCTGTTATTTGGTGCAAACACACTTAAAGTTACTGTGTCTCCATGGTGGATTGTCTCTTTTAGCTTAATATAATGCCCTTCCTTCATATCTTTCTTGGCTTTGCAGTTTATCTAATATTAGTATAGCCACTCCTACTTTCCTATAATCTACTCATATACATTATGTTTGTAACAGATTTCTTATGCACAGAATATAGTTGTGGGGTTTTTGTTGTTGTTGTTTTGTTTTGTTTTTTTAGTTTGATTTGCTTTGGTACCATGGATTGAACCCAGGGGCACTCAACCACTAAGCCACATCCCTAGCCCATTTTTATTTTTTTTATTTTGAGATATGATCTTACTAAGTTGCTTACAGCCTCACTAAATTACTGAGACTGGCTTTGAACTTGCAATCCTCCCACCTCAGCCTCAAGGGCCTCTGGGTTTACAGGCATACACCCAGGTGCCCCACATGGGTCATGTTTTATAATCCTGTTAATCTCATTTAATTGTTGTATTTAGACTGTTTACATTTAGATTAGTATTTGTCTACTATTTTATTGTTTTCTGTTGGTTCACTCTGAAGTTTTTTATTAATTTTTCTCTTTTGTTGTTTTTTTGTTTGGGTTTTTTTTCTTGTTTTATTTCTGTTTTTCCTGCCTTCCTGTGGGTTACTTAAACATATTTTAGAATTCCTTTTTCTGTATGTATAGTGTTTTCCGTGTTTCTCTTTTATATATCTTTTTAAATTGTTGCCATGGATATTACATTATATATAAATATTATTACAGTTTTTTATGTCATTTTACCATTTCCAGTGGAACATAGAAACTTTACCAACTTAATTTTCTTTATCCTTCCTTGTTTATAATGTGTTTTAAATATATCTTATACATACATCTAGAACCACATTAGACAGTGTTATAATTTTCTTCAATCATCAAACATAATTTTTAAAATTCAAGTAGACCTATTGTATTTCTCCATATTTTATACATAGTGTTCTTTCTTTCTTCACAGAATTCCAAGATTTGTTCTTTTAACATTTCCTTTATGTTCAGATTACTTCTACTTCTTTTAAGATAGATCTGCTTGGTACAAATGCTCCTGGTTTTCCTTCATCTGAGAATATCTTGATTTTTGCCTTATTCTTGAAGCATATTTCTCAAGGCCTAGAATAATAGGTTGACAGTTCTTTCCCTTCAACCTTTGAAAAGTAATGTGCCACTTTCTTCTGTCCTCAGTAGTATCTTATTAGAATCTGCTTTAAATTAAGTTGTTTCCCCCCTATATGTAAGGGCCCACTCACTGAGTACTTTCAAAATTTTGTCTTTGTTTTTAGCTTTCAGAAGTTTAATTATAATTTATCTCTTCATGTACTTATGTGGATCTTCTCCATTTGGAGTCTGTCAACCTCTTGTAGGTTTATAACCCCTGGAAAGCTTTCAGTCATTATTTCTTTAGTACTTTTTCAGTTCTTTCCTCTTTCATTTTCCCTTCTCTGTCTTTGAGAACATGAATGTTAGTGCTTTTATTATGAGTTCATGAGTTCCTGAAGCTCTGATTTTTTTTTCAGTCTATGTGTATATTGTTCATATTGGATCATTTTTTGTGTTCTCTCCTCCAGTTCAGTGATTCTTTTCTTTGTCCTCTCATTCCTCTTGTTAGGCCCATCCACTGGGCTTTTTGTTTCAGTTATTGTAGTTTTCAGTTTAAAAACTTTCACCTCTTCATTATATATTCTGTGTTTTCCATCTTCTCAGAAGCAGAAGTTTCCCTCTTTTGTTTCCAGTTATATCTGCTATTTTATAGTTTTAGTAATGGCCATAAAATGATATTTGTTACATGATAAATTTTATGATAGACTCTGTTCCCTATTCATCTGTACGGTGATATGTAAATGGCTTTGTGAACATGATACTCTGTCACCCAATTCAAGAATCCACTATTGGATAATCAGTAATCTATAACTAGCCCTACATCAATTTCAAGTGCTGTTGTATGTTTTAATAGTGTTTTAAAATAGTTTAATTTAATAGATTTTTCAGTGAATCCTTGCAATTAGTTGTATAGATCAATACCTTTCTTTTCTGTTCAATGAATTCAGCAAATATTTAGTAACTACTAGTTTATATCACAAAATGTAGTATCCATAAGCCTTTCAGTAAATAGTAATAAACATGTTGACCAGCATATCCACTTTAAAATTCTTAAAAACTTAAGTTGTCTCACTGTATAACAAAGAAATTGTTATTCTCTCTGAAATAATTCAACAAGTTATCTCTTTGAACTAAATCAACTGTCATAGCAGAGGAAGCAAATCAATGGAATCATTAGACTGATTTATCATTCTCCTCACTCACACTCTTAACCATTCTGAATATATTTTCTTCTTTCTGTACATTAGTCAGAATTTAAACCTATTGCATCATAAGCTGATTTTCTCAAAAATAAGCAAGGAGGTCAACTATTATTTTCTTGAAAAGATCTCAGCAAATTAATTGATGCAGTAAATTAGGAAGTAAGAACAAACACTGTCCTCAGTAAAGAGAGCACATATTTTGCTTTTCATACTTGCTTTGATTTTATTTATTTAATTCAGTAAAACAAGCCAAACCTGCCCTTTTTTTTTTTAAAGAATGATTTAAGAATGTTATCAGTAAGTGAATAAAGGTTGAGAAACTAGTTTAATTCTTTTAATTCATGAAAAACCTGTGGAAACAGGCAACTGTTTTTCAACAAAGTATTTATAAAATGTCTGAGTGTTGTGTCAGATTATGTACAAGGTCAACTAGATACAAATCACTTCTTTTAAAACTTATACAGGTACGAATGCCTATGCCTACCCAGTTATTGTGCTAGATATTTTTCCACGTAATAGATCACTTTATCTCTTTCTCATATGAACTCCATGAGTTTGTTCTCAGTGTTTTAGAGTAAAGGAAATTAATATTCAGGGAGTAAAGTATTTTCCTAAGGTCACACAGAGTGAATGACAAGACTGAAATTTGAACCTACATTTTCTAAATCCAACCCAACATCATTTCATCAATACCAAGGTCAGCATTCTTGACATATTAGACTGGGTAATTCTTTGTTGTGAAAGTGTGTCCTCTCCATTAGAGGATGTTTAGCAGGCCTTCCAACCTTCACCCACTAAATGATAGTAGTGTATCCCTGTGATTGGAACAATTGAAAATGTTCTCTGATGGATGGAAGTACTGCCAGCTAAGAACTACTTGTCTGCATTTCTGAGATCTCACTTCTAAATTCTAATCTAGAATTTTCTATCCAATTAAAATAAATAGCTTACATAGGATACACAATTGATTGAGCAAATACTATTAAATAAATGAAATATAAACAATAGAGTATGTATAAATTTTAGGATGGTAAATAAAATGATATCATGTAAGACTTGATTAATACTTGGTCATAGGGGACAAAACAGGAAAGTATCAAGTGCAAGAATAAGCTAAAACCACATGAGACATGACATAAAAACTGAGAATGAGTTCAAAAACCAGGTAAGCAGTGAGGAGAACATAAATATTTACAAGGAAAATATGTAAGCAGGTCATAAATCTGATAGTTTCCCAATATTTGAAGCTAAAGCAGTATAGAGAGTCAGGGGCCAGGAATATAATCAAAGCCACAGACTTGAGACAATAGATTCATGTTTCAGAATTAAGAAACACTGAAACTGACACAGAATCCACTACAGAAAGGAATCTGTTACATGTCACTTACTGGAGTAGTATCCATTGGAGGGCATTTTCTACCTTGACCTCCTTTGGATTTATTATAGTGTGCAGCATAGTAGATGATTTAGTCTTAATTGGTATGAATTATAATAATATGAACTATTATAAAGTAAAAGTATTTTAAAGCCTCACTTTCTGTAGTAAATTAGAAATATTAAATTCATTAAGATCATATAATTTTAAAACTGGAAGTGAAAATTGAAACTTTGTTTATATTACTCCAAAAATTTTGTGATAAATAAAAATATTGTGAATATTGTATGAGCCAATTATTAGACATGCTTTGAACTTCTGAGAGTAATTAAATGATTTTTCTGCTGTTTTATCATTTTCTTACTATAACTTAAAATATATTCCAACATGATTTAAGTGCTGGTAAGTTGGAATGCTATTGCTGTGATAAAAAATGCATGGGGGGTGGTTGGGATTGTGACTTAGCATTAGAGCGCTCTCCTAGCATGGGCGGTTCGATCCTCAGCACCACATAAAAATAAAGGCATTGTGGGTTGTATCCATCTATACCAAAAAAATAAATATTTTTTAAAAATGCATCTGAAAATAAGTAACTTTGGAAAGAGATTAAATGTTATAAGAAAATGTTATAGGACTTCCTGAATAAGGCTAACCAGTGGGTCCCTAATGTCAGTTTAAGAAAAGCTCTCTGAGGGAAAAATAGCACTAAAGCAAAAATGTGCTTCAATTGTTATAGATTTATATATACTGGAAACATATTCTTTCTACTTTACCTTTATTTCTATAGGGAAATGTCCTTAGAATTATAAACATCCTAATTTATTATAGTTCTTAAGAAATGCATTCTTCCTATAAAATAAATTTAGCCTATATAAATGGAATATTAATATGTTAGCAATGGGAAGTATATCACAACAAGAAATTGAAAAAAAAGTTAACAATTATTACAAATTCTGAGGAGGAAAAGAGTATGATCCAAGAGAAACTAACAAAGAGGAAATTTCAAAATTTAGATTTGAAGAATCACAGTGGCTTCTGAGGAAGTGGTGTTTATGCTGCAATTTAATAGATGAATAGGAGTTTGTCCTATTTTGCATTTTCTTCTCTGCTAGAAGGATTAAGGCTGATTCAATTGCTTGCCTTTCTTTGTTTCAGTTTTTTCATCAAGAAATTAGAAATATTATTGAGACTCTTCACACGGGTGTTATCAGGTTTAGTGAGTTAAAAATATATAATTTATTATTTTAGAATTTTTTTCTGAGTGCAATGAGATGCTATTGCAGAATTTTAAGTAACATTATCTACTTTATCTTTTTGAAAAAAAATCATTCCAACTATTGCTTCTGTCTAAGAAAGTTTTGGTGAAAATGTAAAGGTTCCCAAGGCATTGTAAATGATGAGTAGCTTTTTTTTTTTTTACAGCTTGAGAGTAAAGGATCTAATCACATGTCCATCTGCAAATCATTCTAGTTTTATATGTACTAGCCAAGTGACCAGAGTTTAGCAACAGTCTCTCTTCTTCAGGACTAATTTGAATCTTGAAATGATTTCTTTTGATATACTAACTGTCCTGGTTTCATGTCCATTTTATTTCTGTGTGACACCTACTCCAAAGTGAGACCACTATAAAGGCTCGTGGGTAACTTAAAAGAAGAAATTTATAATCACTTTAGTTTGAAGAGTTTTAAATAGCAGACTGTATATTAAGTCAGTGCTAAAGTTCACTGACTAGCTTTTTGCAGATTTAAGAATTATATTGCTTTCTTTCACATTATCAACCTGTATTATATAGTTAGGTTGTTGTAGTTCAAGTCTCCAATTGACAGTTCCTTTGTATGCATATACTGAAATGATTTTATTTAATAAAAAAAGAACATCTCCTGTGTGGATTTTAAATTTCCCTTATTAAATATTTATATTTTCAAAATGTCTTTATTTAATTGAGTGAGGTGCTTGGTGCCATTTCAAAATAACCTCAGGTGGTAGGTGTAATGACATATCAAAGATTTGACCTTTAGCATTTTAGGATTCTATTTATCTGCATTTTCTTCTGCATTCATTTAGTCTTAATTTATATGCTATTCCTCTGGATGATTTAATGAGTGAATGTATTTGGCCCAAGATTCATTAATCATAAAAATATATATCTGAATATATATTATTTCTGTGCCTTCATTTATATCTCAACTGTGACAAGTAGAAAATTCTGTGTATAAGGTTGATCAGTATTTGCACAAACCTCATTCATTCTCATTAAGTGCTTAGCAGAATAGACCCTGATCCCCTAAACTGATGCCCATTCTCCTACTTCTCACTTCTTTGCAGTCAGCTTATTATATTCCTTTATTTACCTAGAGATACTTTATTTTCCAATTCTCTGGTATTCCTTTTAAAGAAAATTGAATGTAATATTTACACTGATATAATTAAATTAACATCTTCCAGCATCTTTCTGTGTGCTTTGCTAGCGTAGATAATCATTTACTGGGTAGCTTGCAGCATAGAAGCAGAGTTATAGAATAATTATTAATTATTTTATATCACAATAATATAGTGATATAAAAGTTATTTTCATTTGTGCATGTTTTTCTGTATTGATTTTGAGAAGTAAAGATTCTAAGTGGAGTTAAGGAAATGGATCATTGATCAGTTAGCCTATGTTACTTATATTTAAATTATTTTTGTATTTTCTCAGTTTACACAAATCTTTATCTCAAGAAGAAAACCTGAAGGGTCAATTTAACCATACACTTAGTACTTATGAAGAAGCTTTAAAAAACAGAGAGAACATTGTTTCCATCACTCAACAACAGAATGAGGAACTTGCTACCCAACTGCAGCAAGCTCTGACAGAGCGAGCAAACATGGAATTACAGCTTCAGCGTGCCGTAGAGGACTCCCAAGTGGCCAGTGAAAAGGTTCAGAAGTAAGTAAAATGTTCTTTTATTATTTTAAAAACATAAAAACACTTTCTTCTGAAACTAAGCAATATATAATTATTGTTCATGCCATTAGTAGTTCAAGTCAAAAGTAGAACCAAATGAACTATTTCACATTGTATATCATAAACATGTTTAGGGTCAAAAAGTCACTTGCTTGGCAATAGTTGTTACTATTTAGGACAAACCATTTATTTTTGATAACTGATCTACATTAGTTTGTAGAGGCCACATTATTGAAATCATTCCATCCTCCCAAGTTGATAGGCAAAGTTATTTGCAAGAGGAAGAGGCAGTCAAGTTACTACCTGCACTCATTTAGCTTCACAATAATCCTGCTGGAGTTGAGATCATCTGTGACCTTGCAGTTTGAGACCTCTAGATGCAGTGAATCCAGTACAGTGAAATTAATTTTCTTGTGTTGTTCTTCTGAAGTATTCAATGCTACTATTCACAGCGCATAATTACATTTGTTTATTTTGAATGATCTTTCCATTTTTTATTAAAATTTAAATAAAGCTGCATAATCAGTCAGTCTTTATGACAGCTAGCAGAATGTTAACAACTTACCAAGCAAAGAAGTCACTTGTTAATTTATGGGGCTTGAATGTTGTAGCAGAATTTTCTGAGGAAGCTTTAATGTAATAAAACTTGTCATTTTAACCTTCTTTGTGTGTTGTTAACAACATAACATCATTCACATACCTAATCACCTTCAATTTCTAACACATACCTTTTCCTTAATCTTTTTTTCAGTTTTATAGTATGAAGTAATGCTTACTTGCTTTAAGGTTTCTTACTTTCTGTGACTTCTTATTTGAAAATTAATCATTTCAACTACTTCCTTAACATCTCTGAAGTTATATTTCAATTAAAGAGCCCAAAGTCAGGTGAATCTGTAGTCAAGACCATTTTTCAAACAATTTAGGTATTATGCATATTAATATTTACTACCTATGTACCTTGTAGCTTTTGATTTATATAAGCATTATATTTTGTAAGTTTAAAGATTAGTTTTATATTCGATCAGAAACTATCTAGTTTATTACAATGTGCACTAAAAGTCTAAGAACACCGATGTGTAGATGGATCTCACTTCATCATATATTGCAATTAGTAACTGGACTATCCGGATCTGATTTAGTTCTGTTAGCTAAAGTCTATAAATAATACAAATTTCAAAGTTTTCTTTACATGTAATCTTTTAATATCTATCCATGACTAAAATTCCTTGAAATAGTTTGCAGAGACCAATTCAGTTCTCAAAAAAACTTCGGAAATATTGCTAACTTTTTATTTTTTAGAACCTATCAACTATCATTATCATTAACTTTTTGCACACCAAGAAGTAGAACATTATTTTAGATAAGGCTTGAATTAAAATAAATGTAACTGTTGAACGGACTCATTATATCATCCTGTTTTGCATACTTAATCACAGAAAGAAAAACTGTTTTTTGGAATGGCACCAGTCCATGGATCAAAGTCTAAGTACAACAGCCATGTCATTCACAAGTGTTAAATGTTAAATCTTTTATTCTGATTTCCAACAAGAAATATTATCACACTTTCCTTTTTATATTCAATTCATTGTACTTCATTTTAGTTTGCATCAATTAAACAAAGTATATTTTTATCCCAGTTAATGTGGCCATCAGTCTTTTATTGTTTAAAAAGGAAGTATCCTCTAAAAAGAAACTATAATAAGATTTTTGGGGCTGGGGATGTGAGCTCAGTGTTATAATGCTTGCCTAGCACGTGTGAGGCCTTGGGCTTGATCCCCCGCACTGAGAGAGAGAGACAGAGAGAGAGACAGACAGACAGACAGACACTGACTTTGTAAGAAAGTATTCTCCATACAATCAAAAATTACTACTGTTAGCATACATTTTTTGGACATTCCCTTGAAAATATGTAATATTCCAGGAAATTTCAAATTTAAACTAAAGAGGTCCGTCTTTTCCCTTTGCAACCAAATTTTTTGAATACCTAATCTATCTCTAATTTTTTAATTCCCATTTATTCCTCTTCTATTCATTACTCTGGCTAACTTTTATGCTAAAATTGTTCTTTCAATATCACAAATAGTTTCCTAACTCCTAAATCAAGGACCCATTTTAAACCACATTTTTATCATACAACTAATACATGATTATGGTAAAAATAAATGAAGTTCTTATATCTTCAGCAGTATTAACTCCTGCCTTGGATTCCAAATGTGTATGTTTGAACTTGGATATTTTATTTTTAAATGCTGTGTTAATTTGGATAGTTACACAACTGTCACATAACATTACTGTAAGCATTAGCTGAAATAATATAAGCAACACTTTTAGAACAATGTGTGCTATATATCCCCTCCTTCTTTTGCATATCTCCTCCTTCTCTGGTCATCTCCCTCCATGCTACACTCATTGCTCAGAGGGGATGTACATTTTCAAGATTAAATGTCTTTGCATGTGTTGATCTCTTTGCTCAGAGTCTTTTACTTTCTCCCCGATGAGAACCTTATTCATTTTGTGAAAGTTCACCATACAGGACAGAAAACAGGCTTTGTTGTCAAGTCTGAAAATCCTGGCTTTGAATCTCTACTCTCCTACTTATTACATGTGAAATTTTTACTTAAGTAAAAGTTCCTCAGATAAACTCAGTAATTCTGCCTTCACAGGAAGGGTTCTCGTGAGGAAGAAATTGAATAGCATATGCAATGCCTAGTGCAGTGCCAGTAATTATTAAAAGCAGTCTATAAATGACATTATTTGTATTGTGATATTCATCAAAAAAGCAAAACCAGTTCAATTACATCTTTTCTGCTAAGTCTTTTCCAACTTCCTAGAAAGTAAATTCACTCCCTTCCATGTGTTGTCATAGTATTGGAGCAGGGGGCATTAGTGTATTATTAGAAGCCATTCCAGTCAACAGTACACTCATTTAGTTGGACCTTATAACTTGTTGCCATGCCCAAAGATAGTTACTGTACTTTATTATTTATAAGTTTATATGTCTTCCTACTAGATTGTGCATCCCTTGAGAGTAGATAACATCCTAAAATTTTACATGATGAATGCTTTATGAATATTGTTTGGAAAACAAGAAGAGAGACAGAAAGCTTATGTTCTAAAGTCTAGGGATTACATCAATGTTAAGACATGTTAAGACCATGTAATATGATCACAGAATATTATTTTAAGAATTTTATTTTACTACTTTTCTGTCCATTTCTACTCCATTTCTTTTAAGGAATATATCTGCCAGGTATTCCAAAGTAATGATTCTGTTTTTTTTTTTTTTTAATGGAACTGAGGATTGCACCCAGAGTAATCTACCACTGAGGCACATCCCTAGCCCTTTCTATTTTATTTTGAGACAGGATTCCACCAAGTTGCCCAGGCTGGCCTTGAATTTGTGAGCTCCTTGCCTTATCCTGCAGTCATGGGTATTGCAGTCATCTGCCACTGTGCCTGGCCCTACATGATTTCTCTAAAGATTATTGCTACATAATTCTTAGGAAATGTTATCCATTTCCATAAGCTTAACCCACTACCTATTAGCCAAATAACTTCCAAATCTTCTTCTTACAGTACTCACCTCTCTGCTAAGATCTAGTCTCATATTCCCAAAACTCTTTACTTTGCCCTCCCCTGAAAATAAAGTTCTCCCGTATTTTCTGTCTCATTTAATGAACTTCAACACACTATTTTTTACCTTTCACATTTACTTTGGCACCAATTTCTGCTGTGTCTACTGCCTAAATGTCTTGATTCCGTTCGTCCCATCCTTACTAGTTAGCTCTATTACACCAAGTCCTCATCATGCCTCATCTAGACTATCTCAATAATTTTAACACTATTCTATCTGCCTTTATTTCTCCTGAGTTTGTCTTTCCTAACTGCCATCAGACCTAAAACAAATCAAACATGAAACATAAATATTACTTCCTCATATAAAATCTCTCATATGAGGCCTATCCCTGGCCCTCTCCCACTGTTCTAGTATCATTTCCTCACACAGTCCTTCTTCTTTGAACATGTTCCTGCCTTTTAGTGCACTGCCAAGCTTTTGTTAATTCCTGAAGTCCAGCCTAAACATTACCCCCATTATAAAGCTTGAACTGGCTTCTTTCTTCCATTGTTTCTTTATTTTCTCCTTCTATTTGGTTTTCATAGTACTGAATCCATACCTTTGTTAGAGTTCTTAACCATCTAGGTGTTATAATTTTTCATAAGTTTATTTTCTACCTCCTCTCTGCCCTCTCTCCCAAATTTCCTAAGATATGGATAGTGTCTTGTTCATCTTCATATCCTCATCTCTTCCACAAACTCACACAGATGTCTGCTATAAAGTAAGTTCTCCATAAATACTTAGGGAAAATGAGCTGAAGCAATTTAATAGATTGATAAAATAATAGGAATAAAGTAAAAGCTGGTCTGGTCAGGTCAGGAATGTACAGGAAAAATTCAGATATACTCTCATCTACTTTAAGCCCTAGATAAAAAGCGTTTCTCCTAATCCAGTGCCAAATCTAACCAGTTTCATAGAAAATGATGGCCCTCATGATGGATCCTGCCCACCTCCTCTCACTGGCACTGCCTTCTCCTCTCCTGGAATCTCATTACCAAACTCTAACCTTTGCTCTAAAAACCCACTTCTCTCAAGTTTAATTACAATTAAGACTGAAAATCTTTAGTGATGGTAGAAAGAGAACGTATACTATTGCTAATTGTAGAATTTTGAATTCATGTTCTATCATTCTAGTCATAAGAATTATCATTCATAAGCTGGCCTACAAATATGTACAGGATAAAAATCAATGAATACAAGAAACTCATTGCCCAAAAATAGTTTTTGGCCCAGCTGTCATAAAACCTAAAATTTCACCGATGAAGATTCATCGCTTTGGGTTGAGCACTATGTACTTCTATTATTTATAGGACAAACTTCTCTCAATAGTTTCACCAAGGACCATTTCCATTCTCCATTTATTCAAGCAAAAACTGACATACCAATCCATCTGATAAATGTTTTTAATTATGAAATTTAAAACTTGATACTTCTTGCTGTATTTTATTTTCCACCTATAGGTATGCTTATTGTGTCCTGAAACAAAACTTCCAAAGAATTTTAAGAATACATGTTGCAATATTTAACATGCCTAAGCTGACATAATTGC
Organism: Spermophilus citellus; assembly: GCF_964194105.1. NCBI lineage: Eukaryota > Metazoa > Chordata > Mammalia > Rodentia > Sciuridae > Spermophilus > Spermophilus citellus. The sequence goes on along the minus strand of NC_138185.1, from coordinate 179,100,165 downwards.
TTAAAATAAAAGTAATTACAATCATGTTTATAATTTTTGAAGATCTCTCAAAGATTTAGATTTTTACATTGAAATAGTTTTTGTCACATATTATCTGTACTGTGGGCCCAACTTACAGTGATAAAATTCAAATGCTCTCCTAAACTACAGCTATATAGTTAATAAACCAAACAAACAGATGTAGAAAAATTTAACTTTAAACATATTTTCAAGAAAAGATTTGTCAACTTTCAGAACTAACTTTCTGTCCACATACTTTTCTATAAGAAAAATAGAGTCAGATGTTTAAATGTTACATGAATTCTTGTCATTTAAATTTTTTGTAAGATAATTAAAATATCAATGGTCAGGATGAAACAGTTTAATTGATAGATTTTTACAGATAGATTTTTACAAAATTGCCTTTTGAAACATAGAGCACCCTGCGTCTTTTGAGCAATATGGATAAGAAAAAACAACACAGAACAATAATAGTCTTTCCTGCCCTTCAGCCAAATGCTGATTTCTACGAAAAAGTTGATCTTACAAAGAAATCATGAATTCTCAGCCTGGTTTCCTGGATGATGAGTAAGAACTAACTGTAGTTCCCTTGGAAGTTCAGGGGAGTCACCATAGTGTTACACAAGGGTTCTTAGCGTAGAGCAAACATACTTCCCACAAACTCCACTGCTTAATCTGTTTGCAGGTTGAATTATAAAACAGGATAGAGACTCTGGGTGCTGGGAAGGAGAACAGAGCATTTCCAAAGTCCTTGATTAAAAAAATAAAAAATAAAAAAGCCTACTATTTTCATCAAAAGACTTAAATAGAATTTTCAGTTTTGTCACTAGCTTTAGAATCCAATTTTAACCATAAGGAAAAATAATTATGCTAAAATATTCCCAAGTAGCTAATATGAAACCCTCTGTAACTTTTTTTTCTGGAATTGCATGGTCTTTTCAATAAAATTATTCTGCTTCTTGTCAATTTTACCTGTGATGCTTCTCCTATAAAATCTTGTGTGGGCTATAAGTTAGTTCTAGGGCAGCATTGCACATATGTGAATACTGTAAATATTTATGGAGTTAATTGAAGAATATACTTCAGAAATTCTCAACTGAACACGAGATATAAATCAATTTTTAATGTAATGTTTAAAGTGGACTTTGATTCATTAGTACTGTTAATAAATGGGAAGACTTAAAATTTCTCTGGAAATTGCTCTTAAAAATGTTTTTTTGTGTGTGTGTTTGAGATTTAAAATGTCTGTGAAACGTGACACATACCTCAGCAAATAATAGGTTAAATAGCTAATTTATTTGTGATAGTTTATCTACAAATGCCTTCCCTAGTCAGCTTTTGAAGATATTTTCTAAATCTAGAAAATTAGATAATAGCTTTATTGTGATTTACATGTGGAAGATGTACTCAGATAACTCCTGAGCAATCACTGTAAGATGTACAGCATTTAAACATGCTTCATTTCTACTCCTGGACATGTGATAGGCTTTTCTTTTTTTATAGGCTTTTAAAGAATTTAGTATTCCAGACTTGTGAATCACAGACCTGTTCTTAAATTACATGATTATGTACTTAATTTATGAAATATAAATCTTATATTCTGTCAAAAACTAATGTGTAGTTTATTAAAAGTATTGATTATATTATATATTTATATATATAGTGGATTGCCTTTTTCATTCATCTAATACCTCAAGTAGATTTCTTTAGAACTACTTTTATTATACCCAGAGATACATACCATGTTTGACAGATATATAATGTATTCATTTATTTATAAAAACTAAGAAATTCAGGATTACATCTTAACATTTAGGAAATGTCTCACTTTGACATTAAGAAACAGTTTCAATTGTCTGGTTTATTCCTTTATACCAGGGAAGGATTAATGTAGGATTACTAGGATTGGAGCCTAACCCAGAATTTGAGAGATTCCCAAAGGAGTAGAAAGTGAAGGCTTTGTGCTAAAGAAGAAAAGGAGCTCTCTAAACCTAAGGTTCTACACTTTCCATGATAAGCTAGATCTCTTGTACAGTAAACTATATGGAAAGAATAAAAATTTGAATAAATGTAAGAAATAAAAAGTTAAATTGTAATAAGACTTCTTGCATTTGATCTACTTCTGCATTTCATACTGTCTCTTCAAATAAATGAACTAGAGTTGGGCTACTGTACATTTTTACATACTAAGATAGATAAACAGGTTTCATACAAGCAAACAGAGTAATGAAAGAAAATGAACAAAAGACTATGAGAGATACACACTTTTTCCCTTCAGGACTAAATAAAATAAAGGAGTTTTTTGTTGTGTTTCATCAATCCCTCTTCTACAGTGATTAGAAGTCAGAGATGGAGTTCCTGACATTTTAGAGAAATTATAGAATACACTTACAATTTTCAGGTATGTGATAGGCTAAAAACCCAGTACCAAAGGAGTTCTTATACCTCAGAGAAATTCAGATGTGATTTTCACATCTTATTTATCTGTGAAGATAAAATTCATGTATGATCTAACAAGTACATTTTTCCTTGATTCTAAGCTGCAGTCAAAATCCTTGTTATTATTTAACTTTTTTTTATTGTTGGTCGTTCAAAACATTACAAAGTTCTTAATATATCATATTTCACAATTTGATTCAAGTGGGTTATGAACTCCCATTTTTACCCTGTATACCGATTGCTGTATCACATCAGTTACACTTCCATTGATTTACATATTGCCATTCTAGTGACTGATGTATTCTGCTGTTTATCCTATTCTCTACTATCCCCCTTCCCCTCCCCTCCCCTCCCCTTTTCTCTCTCTACCCCCTCTACTGTAAATCATTTCTTCACTTGTATTATTTTTCTCTTACCCCTCCTTTCCTCTTATATGTAATTGTGTATGACCCTGAGGCTCACCTTGTAGCTCCTGTATACTTATATAAAGTTAGAATTCATTCATCTTATTTGAGAAAGTAGTTAAAAATTTGGTAAAAATAAGATATATAAAATGATTTAAACTCCCTACAGGAAGGTTTCTTAGTGGATCTCCTGCTAGTATACTTTAAAATGTTTTATAGGAGTAAAGGAAAAGGAATCTACTATAAAAATTAGAATTTTAGATTTTTATCATCCCTGCTTGTATATTGCTCAACCTCATTATATTTGATATAATATGCTTGTTATAATGTATCATACACTTTATACTCCATAAAATTCAACTTAGAATTTCCCCATTCACTTTCTCTATTCTTAAATATATAGATTGGATATAATATATCTACTTGTCAATTTTGAAAATTTACAATATAATCATCTAAAATCTATGCACAAAGTTGTACAATTTAAATGGTAATTTTAAGGTTTCTTATAAAGTATAGATCATATTCTCAAAATATAATTAGAAAAAACTCAAATGAACCCGAAATTAAATAGAAGTGCAAATTTTATTTGGATTCTAAGATTCTATGATTAATTCTATTAGGTCAGGAATTTGCCCTCATGTATATTTTGGTCCCTGATAAATTTATAGAATAAAAAAAATCATTTTCTTGTTTCAGTGTAATTTAGCCTGATGGTAAAATCATAAATACTGCCCATATGTAAACTTGATTCTGGAAAAAACTCTGTAACAATATTATATATAGCCATAGCTAAAGTATATCCTTTATTCCTTACATTGTTATGTATTCTTGAACAACTAACTCAACAGAGGCAGTCTTTCTCATCAGTTTTTAACTTAAGTACAATATAATGAAAAATTGTTATACTATTGTATAACTTTGTCAGGTGTTTAGAAAGACTAACTAGATGTAAAAAAAAAAAATAAATAAGGTTCCCCAAATAGTAAATAGTAAATACCATTGAGAACTCACTAATTTTAACATCCTAGTTGCTTTGGCATTTATACCATGCAAACTAATAGAACATCATTAATTTACTTTTTTCTTTGCCACATACAGCAGTATCCTAAAAACATGTATATGCTTATGTTCTTTCTCTTTATTTTACCATTTGCCATAGAACAAGCTACATAACGATAAAAATAACAAAAACATAATTCTATCTTGAAACATTTTCCTTAAACTAATCTGCCTCCTGGGCTGAGTTATGTGTACTTCACATCAGTCTTCCAAGTTCCCCACAACTGACTCTCAGAGGGCCTAATCTTTCCCAGAATGATGGGAGTAGCACAGTTCAAGAACAAGAATGAATTTCTGTATAATCACACCACAATGTGAGGTGACCCTAAGACAGAGAACTGACCAGATACACATATGGGTTTTAGGAAGACTTTCTGATGCTCTTTTTTAACACAGCTGTGAGAAGAATGTGACTAAGACCCAATAGTCATTCTTGAGTAGAGCTGGCAAAGGAAACCATGAGGAGAAGAGAATTTAACACATGGGTGTAAGAGAGTATGGCTTCATTGATGCGATCTGAGGGGAATGCCTAATGACTGGAAGAATCAAACTTGGCAATGAAAACACAAAGCTCTTTTCATCAATTCAAACGCAGACTCTAAAGCTGCAGATGGTCACCTCCAGCCTTGTCTATTCAGTGTGGGGTTTTATAAAATGGCACTTTGGTGAATACTAATAGATCAAAACAAAGATTTAATAATGTAAAGATGTGGTGTTCATTTTTAAATAAGTATACAGGTCAGTGTCTCAGAAAAGGATAAAAAGAGTACCTCTTATATGTGGGTCTTAAGTCTTTTTGTTATTTTTCAACTTTAAAAATAAATGACATCTTTAATATACAGATTGTGCTTTATGGTGAACAGTTTACATTATGAATAAGAGACCAAAGTTGGGCTTTATATGCTCATTCATTGATTTCATTGCTTCTGTGTGAAGACTGTCAATATATAATGATGGTTAATGTCATTCTTTAATGTTTTCTTGAAGCTCACTTAATATGATAATTATATGTTGCTAAAAGTTAGAAAATCATGACAATTATTTTGCATACTAAAGGACAATTCACTATATTCAACTTGTTAACTTATATCACTGTCTTAATTTAAGTTAGATTATGGCATGTTTTTTCAAAATATTCTTTATTATTAGACTTGGTTAGATAGTTTATAAAATTCTTAAGCTAAATCCAAACAAATGAAGCTTTATTCAAGAAAAACCTTAAAATATAAACTTAATAATACCTTTCTTTATTCACTATTTGTGAAGTAAATATGATGACTAATTTTGTATTCCTAAAGCTTTTATCTAGCAAGTTACACTAACATAAAAATTGAAACACTAAAATTGTATATTTTAAAAGGGAGGAAACTTAGTGTCTAGTAGAAATATCAGTGAACTAGCAGGACCCTCAGTTGTAGCTAGTTATGTACAAATAATTAAATTCTTTATTTAAATAATTAAATTCTGTTTCCTCTCAATATGCTGGTCTGGAAGATACAGCTTAAATACTTGCTCTCTTCACTTCAAAATATAGCTATAAAAATCAAATTAAATGCTTGTGCATAAAAGTGCTTTGAAAGGTATAAGGTACTATATAGATGTAATATATAGTCATTTCATTATATACATTTTAGATTTTGGAATTATTACTATCTCCTTGGAACCATAAATAGTAAGGGGAAAAATATTTTAGCTTCAGAGACAACATAAGTACTATCTGACTTCTTAAAAAGTGTTTTTTTTTTTTTTTTTTTTTTTTGGCCATAGGTCTTAGAACCTGGAAGTAAATGGGTTCAATGCATTCTTATGCATTACTGGTGGGAAGGCAAAATGATAAAACCCCAAAGAATTTGACTATATCTAACAAAATAACAAAATATCCTCTTTGAGGATAAACCTCTATGAATCCATCCTGAATATATACCCCTGCAAATATGAAATAACATAAGAATTAAAACATTATTTTTAACTGCAAATAAAAACCACCCAAATAGTAGGGTAGCGAAATAAACTGTGGTACATCCATATAGGAGAATACAGTGCAGCTATAAAAAAATATAATAAGGAATATATGTGTAAAGCGATTTGAGTGGTTCCCCATGTACATTGTTAACTGAAAAAAACCCCAAGTATTTATACTACTTTTTAATATGAAAAGTAAGAACAAAAGGAACAGAAAAGATAAACCAAAAACTAATGAAAAGTATTATCTCTGGAGGTAAAAAGGAAAGGATGGAAAAACAACTTTTCTAATTATGCCAATTTGTAAAGTTTTAACTTTTGAACCATGTAAATGTTTCCAATATTCCAAAATTAAATCAAATTTAAAAATGAAAATAAAAGACCTAAAAGTATTTGAATACAAGTAGAAATAAATATATCTGTGTATCAAATTGATAAGAGATTAGTAAAAAGAAAATAACCAAAGTATCTTCTGATTGTCATACCTTGTGGCAGATTATTCTAAGGATAAAAGAAATGCCTAGAAATCTTGTTTTGCAGTATTGTTCATAGTTCATAGTACTATTGGTATCAGCGCTTTTTGGCTCTTTTGAGGTGCTAGGAATCAAACCCAGGGCCTCACATGTACCAGGCAGCAAGCACTCTACCCCTAAGCCACATCTCCAGGCTTGGTATCAGCATTTTGAAACATGTTTATGTATATCATTGGATTGAATAAATAAATAAATATTATTAGGAAACTAGGTGTTCACTATTAAATAAATGGCATTAGGAAAAAGAAACTTCACTATTAAATTTGGGCTGAAAATATCAATATGAACTTCTGAAACTGTTCTTAGCTCTATCCACTGAAAAGGCCTATAGCAGTGGATACACACAGCACCCAGATTTGTTCATACCATGCCCCATTGAAAGAATCCAAAGCTCCTTGATCTGGGTCAGGGAAAATATAAAGTGAATCTCTGGTATCCTTTTGTGCCAAAAAGCAAGAAAGTGCTCAAAGTATTTACTGAAATTTGAAAAAGACAAAGGAGCCAGGCTGAAGAGGTCATGACCACTGACCAAATTTGGGACAATTTGTGTATCAACAAAAGAACTCTATTTGATTATAGACTATTGAACTCTTTTTTTTTTTTTTTAGAGAGAGAGAGAAAGAGAGAGAATTTTTAATATTTATTTTTTAGTTATCGGCGGTCACAACATCTTTGTTTGTATGTGGTGCTGAGGATCGAACCCGGGCCGCACACATGCCAGGCGAGCACGCTACCGCTTGAGCCATATCCCCAGCCCTGAACTCTTACATCTTTGAAGAAAGATGTTTTGAAACAAAGATACTTTTAAAAAGACAGAGATGAAGGGCTGGGGTTGTGGTTCAGTGATAGAGCACTTGCCTAGCATTCATGAGGCACTGGGTTCAATCCCCAGCACCACATTTAAAAAAAAAAAAAAAAACTAAATAAATAAACAAAGTAAAATATATATGTTTTTAAAAAATGACAGTGATGGAGGATGGGGGGTGGAACTTTTTTACAGAAGAATTTTAGTATTAAATGTAGATAGAATGATAGAGTTAGAAATTTACCACCTTGTAACTCCAAGTATAATTAATTGAAACGAATACCAGCAATCAACCTTATAATTAGTTAAAAGACCCTACTTTGGCACTAGAATAAGTTAGTCTAAGTAGTGTGGGAAAACTTACTTCACATATGCTAAGGAGTTTAGAGCTTAAAAATTAGGGGCCTAACCATAGAGATTTAGGATGTCAAGTACCTTTGAAAAATATTTAGGGATTTATTACTAAAATTTACTTTGGAAAATTCTCTTACTCAAGTATTCTGTGCTTATGTAAATGATAGTAGAGATATAAACCCCTTGTCAAAATTTATTTTTATGGGCTGGGGCTGGGGCTCAGTGATAGAGCACTCGCCTCGCATGTGTGAGACCCTGGGTTCGATCCTCAGCACCACATAAAAATAAATAAGTGAAATAAAGGTATTAAAATATATTTTTTAAAAAATGTTCTTAAAATTTATTTTTAAGCAAACTTTTTGCCTTAGAAACTTTGAAATTTTGATATTTTTTATCATGAAGTTTTCAATGAATTTTGATTTTGTGGGGGCTACTTGGGATTAAATCCAGGTGTGCTTTACCATTAAGTTACATCACCAGACCGTTCCATTTTTCTTTTGAGGCAGGGTCTCCCTAAGTTACTTAGGGCCTCATTCAGTTGCTGAGGTTGGCCTGGAACTTATGATCCTCTTGTCTCAGTTTCCTGAGTCACTGGGATTACAGGCATGCACTACTGTGTCCAGACAGTTGATTTTTATTTTAAAAAATATTTCATTAGAATATTATCTTGATCTCTGAGGGGTTTTTTGCAGCCCTGAAATAAGTGCTTTTAACTTGAGATGAGTGCTTCATTCATCTCACGCTAGTTCTAACCCTAAATACTATAAAAGATGAAAAGGACATTGCTAGGAAGAAAAAAAGACATTCCTAATTTATCTTTATTGAAAATAATAATTAATGATAACTTGCTAAGTTATCCTAACTCATATGATTTCTTTTTTTTAAGAGAGAGAGAGAGAGAGAATTTTTTAATATTTATTTTTCAGTTATTGGCAGACACAACATCTTTGTTTGTATGTGGTGCTGAGGATCGAACCCGGGCCGCATGCATGCCAGGCGAGCACACTACCGCTTAAGCCACATCCCCAGCCCACTCATATGATTTCTAATGAATGATATTTTATGTTCAGGAATATGGTGTGAATCTTAAAAATTATGGTTCTTTGCAGTCTATGAAATTTGGCCAGGTTTTTAATTTTATGCCATCCAGAAATCTACTACTACCTAAATTTCTCTTTATTACTTTATGTTCAGTACACTGAACTTTTGGCAGCTATTTCTTTGTTGTTATTATGATTCATTTTCTGTCTAGATCAAGTATCATATATATCAACAGAAGGGTCCTAATTGCATTCTAGACCATAAATGTTGATTTTAATTTGATAATATATGGTTTTTATGAATCAGAGTTAAGTCACATAAAGAAAATGACTATCACCATGCCAGCTTAATAAGTTGAATATTACTTTTACTTTGTAGGCCCATGGCTTAGTCTGAAATTTGAAGTTGCATTGATATATTATCTCTACTAGTCTCCCAAAGGATGTTGCCAGTCTTTTGAATTAAACTTGAATAAGGTTGATTTGTATTCCCTGTTAATCAAAATTTGAAATGTTGACTTTAGAAAATTTCATTCAGTGCTAATTATATATGACTTTTATGAAAGTTAGGAAGGAAAGAATCCTACATTTTAAAGTTTAGTATCAGCCTAAAACCCTATGAAAACAATAGTGAGTAGCTTAATAAGCCATCTTAATAAGATACCTTAATAAAACTAACCAGTTATTCTAGCTTGCTGCATTTCACTTGGCAGTATAAAATCAGTGATTCACTTTCTCCATCAGTAATTGAAACTTTTCTGGGTTTAAAATGATCTAAAACCTTAGCAACGTCATAGCAACACTTCTCAGCCTATCAACTCTTGAATCTCTCTAATAGCAATATATACTCTCTAGGTAGTGTTTTAAACATTCTTTTGGCATTAGTATAAGAATAGAAGTTAATTTACATCAATTGCCTTATAAACTTTATTTAAACACAGTCTTTAATATTCATAATGTGTAATATCACATGGTGTTTGTCTTCAGCTATGGAAGAAAAAGCATAATTTGTTAAATTTTATAATGGTATATTAAGTTTGATTTAGGGACTGAATATAAATAAGAAAGTAGATTAAAATTTAGTAACAGGTTATGGCATTAAATAACTCCTTATAAGATGATATTTGGAATTCTTAACATTTTACTTTTAAAATGTAATAATAGAAGTTTTTTAGCCTCCATTTGCTAGAATATTTCTTCAAAGAGCACATTATGGGCATTTTGGTCTTTACTCCAATATATGAAAAACTAAATTAAATATTATTATTCCATTATTTTCTCTCTTTAACTTTGTATTTTAAATAACAGCTATTTGATAGGCAATGTGCGTAGTTTGATCTAATGGATACAATTTATAGATCTGGTGAAGAGACTCTTTGGATAAATTTACTGATTTATTTTTATGCCCCTATTGTATTCAACATCAGTGTACTTTCTGCTTCCTCTGAGTGTTCAGTGGTCCATTAGGAATAAAAATTAAGCAATTTACAACTGATAAAGAAAAAATTAGGCTTAAAAAATAACATGTTGGCCAGCTCCTTTTTGCTGAGTAGTAGAGAAACCAGTTGAGAGATAAGATTCATGAATGCTCTGACTTTTGCTTAGGTTCCACTTTGCTCATTTGTGTGCACTCAGAAGTTCTCAAAACCATTCCATTTTCAAAGGAAAAACAGATTTAATGATAATTGTATTCTTTCACTTTAAAAATAGAACTCTGAAAAAACAGCATTATCACCTTTGACTATTTGATCTCCTATGAATTTTTAAATTACATACATTTAAAATTTTGCTTTAGAGAAGCATAATTTAGTTTTGCACAGTGTTTTCATGTTTTTTGTCAATTTTAACATATTTTTAAAACACATTGATTGAGGGCTGTAGATGTAGCTCAGTAGTAGAGCACTTGCCTAGCATGTGCTAAATCCCTAGTAACAACAACAATAACAACAAAAATTGCTTGAAAATATCATTTTAAAACACTTAAAAATATATTTTGAAATATTTTTATTCATTATTAACAAAAAAGCCCGTAAATGCATATGAAAGTCAAATAAATTATCTGAATTTATTAAGATTTGTTAATAAAAGAAATGGTTTGCTTTGGTTCCTCATGCACTCGAGGCCTCTTTTGATGATTTGCTGTGTGGTCTTATACCATGGCAACTGACTTCATCATAATGAACTAGCAAGAGAGTAAGAGAGAAAGAATAAGCAAGTAGAATGTTGTCTGTCTTTTGTAACCTAATCAGACATGACATGCCATCAGTTTCACCATGTTTTGATCATTAGAAGCTAGAGTCACTAGGTTCAGTCTGCACCAAAGGGAAGGGAGTTACACAATGGTATGACTACCAGGATGCCATGTCAGAAACTGCCTCCTATGAAGTTCATAAAAAGTTTAGTTACTTTTATTGGTCCTTGGGTAACTGAAAATTGGTAGTCTGTAAGACATACAATTAATCATATTGTTTCATGAGCAGTGAAAGTTGTGGGCAAATGCATAATCACAATCTGACCTTGGGATACTATTCCAATCCTCTGAAAGTCTACAACATCCTGTCTAAAGAAACCAAAGGTCATGGCAGAGCCAAAACTTCTAAAGAAAACACAGCTTGAGCCAGAAAGTAAGTACCAAGAATCATGCATATTCAGATACTGATAGATTGTGAACAGGGCAATTAGCAGAGTACCTCTGTGGTGTTGTCAGTCTAGCCAGCCTCCTATTTATATATTTGAATTTTAAGATTAAAAGTGCCACAGGTAGTGTAAAAAAGCAATACAGAAAGAATTAACTCTTATCCCTTTCAAATCAACATTAACACAGAGAAGAATCTGAGTCCAAATTAATCCAACTTTTCTAGTAAAAATTAGAAAAATTAAATAATAGAGAAGGGGCATTTATTAGTGTTGAATGTACAAAGTAAGTCTGTTATTTGAATGCATGCTGAGGTGTGGCAGTTTCATTGGTACTTGAGATCTGTTTGTTGTTGATAATTGATGCAAGGCAGTAGAAATGGAAACTCAATAAAAAATTTGAGTAAACAGGGAGTGAGGTTATGGATCAGCCTAGCATGTATAAGGCCCAGGGTTTGATTTTCAGCACCACATATAAATAAATAAAATAAAGGTCCATCAACAACTAAAAAAAATATTTTAAAAAATTTTTTGAGTAATCAAATACAAGTATCTAAACACTGAAGCTTATTTAAAAAAAGTATAATCATTAACATGAAAGGTTACAAAAAAATAATTTGAAATAAGATGAGCATTATTATTGCCACAATAGAAATGTCAGTGCATGGACAGCTGTTAAAATATTTGGTGAAATAAGGAAGAAGAATTTCAAGTAGTAAAAGGATAGAAGTTGAATAAGAATAATGCCTGCCCTTTTCATGTACATTGAATTATTGGAATGGACTTCCAATAATAGAAAATTCCCATAAGCTTATTTTTTTTCACTGTCCAATTTGATTATTAATCAAGTAGGTACTATATAATATAGCAAGCACTGAGATAGATACCAGGAAGTACAGGTAAATAAAATTCAAGGCAGCAACACCTAGAGTCTAACAAGGGATAACAACAAATAGAGCAATCACACAGAAGTGTGTATACTGAGGAGACACTTAGGAAGGACTCCTATCTCAGACTTGGATGAGTTAGGAAAGGTTTTCTAGTTGTGGAAAACTTTGTTCCATTAAATATCCCAGTTATGTTAATAGAAGTTTTTATTACCTATCAGTGTGTGCAATAGAAAAGGAATATAAGGGCTGAGATTGAGGCTCAGTGGTAGAGCACTTGCCTAGCACATGCAAGGACCTGGGATTGATCCTCGGTGCCATATAAAAATAAATAAAATAAAGATATTGTGTCCCACAGCAACTAAAAAATAAATATTTTTTTAAAAAGAAGGAATATAAAATTGAAGATTCCACCCCAAAAAAACATAATTTTAAAATATTGACTTTGCTATGGAATATATGTGTGTGTATATATATATATAATTATTCAGAAAACCTAAGCAGATCCATATTCTTCATTTGAATCCCTTGGGGTTATCAGTGTTTCAGAATTTTCCAAATCTTACAGAGGAAGTATGGTGTATATTCTCTTTATTGTGTACCTCCATTTGTTCCAGAAAAACATGCCATAATCAAACACATACAGTAACATATATGAATTGTCTCCCTAAATCAGGTCAGATTTTGGTGCTATATGAGTTTGCAGCTAACTTATAAATATGCTTTGGGTTTTTCAGAGTTTTCTGAATGTGGAAACTATACATTAAGGGATTATGAATATAGCATATTTGTCCATAAAAAGATAGTTGGACCTGATAAATTAATAATAAAGACACCCAATGAAATTTTTATATTGTGCCTATAATACCAATCTGAAATTAAGGTGAAGGGTCTCAATCAGGTCTATTCCTGTTGTATTGACTATCCCTCAATAATGGAGAGTATCAATGGAAAAAGGTAGAAAGTATTTCTAATGGTTTATTTGTTGCAGGAGAGATAAGGGCATATCAAAAGTTGTTTATGACAAAAGAGTCACAAAAAACTTGATAAGTATTTTTAAGTATGGTTTTTAATAACTATTGGTCTCTCTAAGCCTCTAATTGGGCTTAGTTGTTTAAATGCTACTTTCTACTGCTGGTCAGTATAGTAACTCTATAGATCAAGCCAAGTTTATTATGAGGAATTTGTCACAACTGGAAGTTTTTGATATTTCAACATTTTTCCAAAATTTTATTCCAGTATAGTTAAATTGTTTTCCAGAATCATACAAGACAGTTAAGTTTTATTTTTACTGAACTATATAACTACCTATTTATTGGGATAAGTAAAACAAAAAAGTCAAATACCAACACGTTAAAGGTTTTTGAAAGAAGGATTTGTGATTTTCTCTGCAAAGATGTCCTTTCATTATAGTCCCCATTAGCTTTTTTAAATAAAGTCTTTTATATATATATATATATATATACATATTATATGTATATATATATATATATATATATATAAAACTTTGTTTTAAATTTATTTATTTTTTATGTGATGCTGGGAATCAAACCCAGTGCTTCATATTTGCTATGCGAGCGCTCTACCACTGAGCCACAACCCGAGCACCACCACTCCCATTAGCTTTTGAAGGATATGTCACTAAAGGATAGGACAAGATATAGACATAGTTAAGATTACTTATAGCCTCAATTTCTCATTGGAAACTATTTTGACTGCTCCCCCACAACTTTCTTCACAGTTTGGTGAATGTAATCATGATTTCAAGTGAAGCATTTTGCCTATTCATAACTAAAAATTTGTACTGGCGTGTCTAAGAAAGGTGAAAGCAACTGTGTATATCTTGATACTGCTATAAAATAATATAACTTTGAAATTTCAGTCTCTTCAAAACTATCAACTCTCTAGAGACTTTCAGAATTATAATTATTAATTTTCTGTGGATATAAAACATTATAAGAGTTTAATATGAAGGGTTGGGGGTATTATTCAGTTATAGAGTACATGGTGAGCATGTGATAGGCCCTGTGTTCAATCCCCAGCACCAAAAAAAACAACCCAAAACTGAATAATTTGAATCTTAAAAAAATTAATCTATATGTATACCCTTTTTAGACTAGAGTGAAAGCTCTGAAAAAGGAACTTGGGATTTTTAAAATTTCTAATACAAGGAATGCTATCAGTGAATAGCCTTCTCCAAACTTGTGTTTATGTAGTTCCTTGCATCTGTAGGGTTAAGAAATGAAATGAAGTGAAATTTTAAGTTTTGAAAAATAACAAAAATTTTGTTAAATATTGCTGTTTGAGTCAATATTTTCACTACTGTGACTGAAAGACCTGACAAGAAAACAGAGGAGGAACTATTGATTTGGAACTCAAGGTTTCAGAGGTCTCAGTCTGTAGGCAGCCAACTTCTTTGCTCCAAGCCAAGGATGAGGCAGAACATCATGGTAGAAGGATGTGGATGAGGAAAGCAGCTCAGGACATGGCAACAAGAACAAGGAAGCAGAGAAAGAAAGAGAGTTCCACTCACCAGGGACAAAGGCATATCCCCAGCGACCCACTTCCTCCAGCCACACCCTACCAGCCTGTAGTTACTGTCCAGTTAACCCATTCAAGTGTATTAGTGCATTGATTAGGTTAGGGCTATCCTAACCCAATCATTTCACCTCTAAGCTATCTTGCATTTCCTCACACATGAGCTTTTGGAGGACACCTAATATCTAAACCATCACAATTGCCAAATATTGTTCTTTTAAAAACTTGTACTCAAACTATTACTATTTGCTGATGGCATGATTCTACATTTAGAAGAAAAAAATTCCACCAGAAAACTTCTAGAACTAATAAATGAATTCAGCAAAGTAACAGGATATAAAATCGATACCCATAAATCAAATGCATTTCTTTTTTTAAATATATTTTAATCGATGACTATAGTTAATAATGACATATTACACATTTGAAAATTGCTGAAAGTGTAGATTTTAAGTATTCTCACCACAAAAGATGATAAGTATGTGAGGTAGTATATATTTTAATTAGCTAAATTAATTAAAATTTTAATTAATCAAATGCATTTCTATACATAAGTGGTGAATCCACTGTAAGAGAAATTAGGAAAACTACCCCATTCAAAATAGCCTCAAAAATTCATAAAATACTTGGGAATTAATCTAACCAAAGAGGTGGAAGACCTCTACAATGAGAACTACAGAACACTAAAGAAGGAAATTGAAGAAGACCTTAGAAGATGAAAAGATCACCCATGCCCTTGGATAGGCAGAATTAACATTGTCAAAATGGGCATACCACCAAAAGCATTAAGTTGATTTAATGCAATTTCTATTAAAATCCCAATGACATTCTTCATAGAACTAGAAAAAGCAGTCATGAAATTCATCTGGAAAAATGAGACCCAGAATAGCCAAAGCAATCCTTAGCAAGAGTGAAGTAGGAGGCATCACAATACCAGACCTTAAACTATACTACAGAGTCATACATAGTAACAAAGACTGCATGGTATTGGCACCAAAACAGACGTGTAGACCCATCGTACAGAATAGAAGACACAGAGATAAACCACATAAATACAGTTATCTCATACTAGACAAAGGTACCAAAAACATTCACTGGAGAAAAGATAGCCTCTTCAACAAATGGTCCTGGGAAAACCGAAAATCCATATATAACAAAATGAAGTTAAACCCTATTTCTCATCATGCAAGAAACTCAACTCAAAGTAGATCAAAGACTTAGGCACTAGAACAGAGACCGTGCACTAACAGAAGTAAAACTAGGCCCAAATCTTTACCATGTCAGCTTAGGATTTAACAAGACTCCTAAAGTGCAAGAAGTAAAGTCAAGAATCAATAAATGAGATGGATTCAAACTAAAAAGCTTCTCAGCAAAGGAAACAATAACATGAAGAGAGTGCCTACAGAGTGGGAGAAAATCTTCACGTGCATATCAGATAGAGTACTAATCTCCAGGATATATAAAGAACTCAAAAAACTTAACCCAATCAATAAATGGACTAAGGAACTTAACAGACACTTCACAGAATAAGAAATACAATCAATCAATAAGTATATGAAAAAATGTTCAACATCTCTAACAATTAAAGAAATGCAGATCAAAACTACTATAAGATCTCATCTCCTGTCAGAATGGCAATTATCAAGAATACAAACAACAATAAATGTTGTTTAGTGTTTTTTTTTTAAAAAAACTGTTTAAATTTGTTTAAATTTTTGGGGAAAAGTACACCCATACATTGCTGGTAGGGCTGCAAATTGGTACTACAACCATTATGGAAAGTGGTATGGATTTCTCAGAAAATCTGGAATGGAACCACCATTTGACCCAGCTACCCCACTCCTCAGTTTATATCCAGACGACTTAAAATCAGCAGACTACAGTTGTGACCACTTCAATGTTTATAGCAGCTCAACTCATAATAGCTAAACTATGGAACCAACCTAAGTGTCCTTCAACTAATGAGTGTATGAAGAGAATGTGGTATATATACATAATGGAATATTATTTGACCTCAAAGAAGAATGAAATTATGACATTTGTAAGTAGAGAATATCATGCTAAGTGAAATAAGCCAAGCCCAAGAAAACAAAGGCCAAATGTTTTCTATGATATGCAGATGCCAAGTCACAATAAGTTGTGTGTGGTGAGGACATACAGAAGAATAGAATTACTTTGGATTAGGCAGAGGGGAATGTAGGGAGGGGAGGAGGTGTGGGAGGTAGGAAAGATAGTAGAATGAATTGGACTTTATTATCCTATGTGCATATATGACTACATAACCAGTGTGATTCTACATCATGTACAACCAGAAGAATGAGAAATAACTCCATTTATGTATGATGTGTCAAAATACATTCTACTTTCATGCATAACTAATCAAAACAAATTTAAACAGTTAAAAAAAACTCATACACAGTAAGCAATCTATGAGAATGCTCACTTCCCCAAGTCTTCACTGTATAGTAATTTGTTGACCTTCCCATTTGAGAGGTAAAAAAAATTGTGCCTTATTTTAACATGCATTTCTTCATGAATAGGGTTAAAGATTTTTATATTAACAATATATTTTTCTTTTGATATGAACTGCCCATTAATGACCTGTTTGCATTTTCATATTGGACAGTGAATCAGTTTATATTTATTTCTAAGGACACTTTGACTAGTAGGTAAATTAGTTTTTTACTGTATATACTGTAAGCATTTTTCCATGCTTAAATTTGCGTAGGTTACTTTTTTTTTTTCAACAGAGAATTTCTATTTTTCTTTTACTCTGTCAGGTTTATTTGATAGATTGTGGTGTTTTATGACAACTGAGGCAGCTGGCCTTCTTTTGAGTTGCTTATTTAAGGTTTATTTTTATAACTATTTATGATTACCACAAAAAAAAAAGCATTAGAAGGCTGAGGGTGTGGCTCTGTGGTAGGGCACCTGTCTGGCATGCACAGGCCCTGGATTCAACCCCCAGCAAAACACACACACACATCTACATATGAAAAAAAAAACAACACTAGAATCATTTGTCGATGTGATCTTTGTGTACTTTTTGTTTTCTTTTAGTAAGGAGTTTTTATTAATTAGTTCAGTAGATAATAGTTTTAATACTTTAATGCCAATTCAGATTGGTTTATCTTAGCAAATAAACTATTTAGTCATAGTCCTTCAGCCATAAATCTCTTCTTCCAAAACAAATATCCTTCAAGGATAAAACAAACAGGATCAAAACGTAATGAGAGGTCTGAACTCTTAGATGCTAGATTGACTTCATTTGGGTGTGGGAAATTAAAGGAAAGCACCTGAGATAGCCCTGACTGTAAAGTAAATCTTTCTTTAGGTTCAAATAGTCTTTTTAAATATTGTAAATACTTAATTAGGAAAATTGTAGGGCCTTGATTTATGTTGTTTAAAAACAATGAAGTAAGTAGTTCTTCCATCTTTGTGAACCATGGGTCCCTTAGTTTATCTTTCTGGGAAACTTATAGCTATTATGAAGTAAAATTATAAAATATACATAGTATATATTTCTGAATATAAATATTACAGCTACTTTTAAGCTTCATTCTCTCTGTCAGGCTTATAAATATCCATACCTGTGGAAAGTTCAGCAAAAATTGAGAGTGAGAAAAAAATAGGTTACATTTTTCTCTCTTAAATACCCACTTATTATCTTTAGTAGTTATGTTCATGTATTTATCTTGGTTTAAAGAAATATTAAATATCTTGATAGGCTAAACATTTGGAGAATGCTTACTTACCCATAATATTCATAACTTGGCATTTTTACAAAATGTTTTATATAATACTTACAATTTTATAAACTAAATGTATCACTTAACATTTTGACACATTTATGAAATGACAACTTTCATTCATATATAATCTTAAGTGCCTTTAAATCTCTTGTATGGTTGTACCATAAATCATTTAAGTAGACATCTGTAGATATACCATTGAAGAAGTACAGATTTTAACTCCCTTTTAATTGAATGGAAAAGAAAAATAGGGCGCAGGTTTTTCATAACCTTCAAAGACACTGGTACATAACAAAGCAAAATTAGGCTTTGGAAGATGGAAAAGGCAGAATGTCCCATCAGAGATCTGCCTGCCATCATTTGAGTATATTGAGAGAAAAGTTTAGAAAAGGGTAATAGTTTGTTTTAAAGATATAAGTCACTCTCTGTTCTCGGTAAGCACATCAACATAGTGGACCAGCACTTTTGACAGGTTAAAGTGAATGATTAAAGTCTTTGTGTGTATGAACTTAATATTACAAGCACTACACATTTGGAAATTTTGGGCACAAAGGTGACAATTAAGCATAAGAAAGCCAGGCATGATGGCACATGCTTGTAATTGTGGTAGCTTGGGAGGCTGAGGCAAGAGAATCACAAATTCAAGACCAGCCTTGGCAACTTAGGGAGACTCTCAGCAACTTAGCAAAATAAAATAAAAATATCTCAAAATAAAAAGGACTGGATATGTAATTGAATGGTAGAACACCCCTGGGTTCAATCCCCAGTACCAAAAAAATTAAATAAACTCCTTCCACGTGTTCTTTCAAGTTTCCATCATCTTTTTTTCTTGCCATTTCATGGTAAACATAAAAATTGTTTTTTATTACTCAATTTAGTGTTCAAATTTTATCTTATCACATTTTGGAAAGAGATAGAATTTTAGTGAAAAACATAGACCAAGTTGAGGGAAAAGAAAAGCAGTGAATTGGGGTTTATTTTTATCTCTTACTGTTACTACAAGATAAAGAGAAAGACAACTAATCAAAAAACTGTGTCATGTATTAGTACTGTTTTAAATTTGGTGAGATATATTGAAAGTGTGTCATTCATCTATTGTCCACAAGATGTTTATAGCATTAGTAGTTAGTTTCAGTTTTTGTTTTTTCTTTTTCAAAATACTGCTACATTTAAAGTACTTATAGCTAAATAATTTGAAGAATGCACAGATTTGTACAAGTGACATCATTGAGTTAAAAATAATCTTGTCATAATTTATTTTCTGCATCATTTATTTTTTTATTTCATAGGATAGACTGGTACTAAGTAATATGTTCATTGTTCAGTGCAGGTAATACCATTTGAGAAGGAAGGTTTCAGCCATGGAGAATGGGTGGGATATGAATAAGCAGAAAGGAAAGAGAGGTTAACAGAGAGGAGAAAAGCAGTATAAATAAAGCACAGAAAGGTCCAGAAGTCAGTCTTGCAGGAATAGAAGTTCCTGTGGGATGACATCAGATAGGTGATGCAAGTCTGAATTACTGAGAGCCCTCAAGATATGCAAAGACATCTAGATTCCATGTGATAGGGAATTAGAACCCATTATAGAGTTTTTAACATCAGCAATGATAACATGTTAGGAACATCAGTTTCTGTCTCAGCTTTGGAGGATTAATTGAAGTAGTTGGTGTTAGAGGCCAAAGTACCAGCTAAGTAACAATCATAATAACATAGTATAATAATAAGACAAATGGTGTGCTGGTGTGGACTGGTAGCAGTTAGAACAGAATGAAGAGATTCATGTCAGAAACACTATTGAGAAAATAAGATTTGGTGAAGAGATGTGAAAGGTAAAGAAGTCAGTGTTTTAAGGTTTTCTGCCTGATAGGGACAACACAGTGCCATTAATAGAATGTCTTTAGTTCAATGCCAAGAACTAATTTCACTTTCTTTTTGTGTATCCCTAACTTATAAACTTATGAGAAAAAATATTAAGTTGAGTTTGGGAACAGTACTGCCAGGTGGCAGATATAAAACTCATCAAAATTGGCTTCCAGAAACTGAACAGCCAAAGAAAGGGAAGGCTTCTTCGGATTCTTCTCTGAGAGTAATAGAAATACCCATGAGAATTTCTCTGGAACGATGGCAATTTAGATTCTATAACCCCATTTCCTACATAATTAAACTCTTTCTGCAGAGTTTAGTACTAAAAGTCAGAATGTCCAAAGTTAGTCTGAATCATAAAGATTATCTTAAGAGCTGTATCTCAAGCCATTCAAAGATAGGCCAAATGTCAAGGCTGCGGCTTGAGGTGTCACTCTTCAAAAGGCAATATGTAACTCTTCTGCTGGGCAAACAGCAGATCAGTTCCTGAACTGATGTCATTCAGTTTGGGAAGAATTATCTGAACCAGCCTGGTGTGTGAATATTTAAAAGTCCAGATATAAGCAGCTGAAAGCAGCATGTAGAGAGGGTTGTACTAATTATTTTGTTTAAAAAACACACAGGAAGAGAATGAGCTGTTAGCAAAAATTTATAGCAATTATTCATTAATGTTACCAGGCAATTTGCTCCAAAGTTTAGGTAACAAAACACAGTACACATTGCCTAAACCTAAACTAATCTAAAGAAAAGCACCATCCGTTGTAATATTCATATATCATGTTTTATTGAGTCTTGGAAAATCCTTAGGGATTTTATCAGGAGGAAAGCTTGAGGCTATTGTCTGCCAATTAAGGTAAAAGAATAGTTGTCATTGGCTTTTCAGCATATACTCTAGTACTCTATAAATCATAATCATTGTAAATGAGTCTATATTATCTGGTTGCCAATTTCAAGTAGTTTCTGGAATATGAAGATCTATATTATTAACAGTACAAATGATGTAAGTCTAAAAGAAACCACATGAAAAAAAATCCACCTTTGCTAATAAATTACTCACTATAAATAAATTTGAATATAAATATAATTCATATTTAAGACTGTTAGTCTTTGATGCAGTTTAGTGAAGAGTGTTCTGTAATTTGAAAGTTAATGTGTCCCTATGTCACTAACTTGCTACCAAGGAATAATCTAGATACTAAAAAGAAAGCCTATTAATCCCTAATACTACACTTTAACACATAAAAGAAAGATGTATGTGATTTAATTTCAAGTCATCTATGGTGCTCAAAAAGTATTAACTGTGAAGTGAATGGATATTAAAGAATGGAAATTACATTTACAAGTGGCATATAAGATCAGAAATCAGGAAAAAAATGAAACTTGGTCAGAAACTCTAGTCTTTGTATGCATCCAGAACTCTTTGTCTACAAAGTACAAACAAATGTATAGTACATATTTGTAATACAAACTATTTCAGATAAATAAATATGTAAACCTGTTCCATTCTTCAACATAAGTGGCATAGGCCTTTATAACATTTTCATATTCTATGTTGTTGTGATGGCATGACTATTTAAATGAAGTATATTCTGTGTTAAGTATGCATCATAAAAATTTCAAAATAATCTGCCTTTTCATGGTTATGTTACTTAACTAAATTTTGATGTTTTACAAAGATGGATCTCAGTGCAAAAAAAAAATAGGACTCTATAAAATATCTAAGTCTTGTAACATACAACTTTCAACTGCCAAGAAGAAGCAGTGACTACCTAAATGTTTAGAAATATCATGAATGAGATTATACTTCATGCTTCTATTTATTATATGCTTATCTAGAAACCAAGGCTTAATTCTACATAGGAAAAAAAGACATTAAGGACAATATAGTTGAGTAGATTTAAAAACAGTATTTAAGAAGGAAATAACTTGTCACTCCTAATTTTTAACAAAAAACCCTAAAAATAATGGAATTGTGATGTTTAAATTAAAACCATTTCAGACTAAAAGAAATAAATGTTTTCTGTGAGATTTCAGGTGTTAC
Organism: Spermophilus citellus; assembly: GCF_964194105.1. Classification (NCBI taxonomy): domain Eukaryota; kingdom Metazoa; phylum Chordata; class Mammalia; order Rodentia; family Sciuridae; genus Spermophilus; species Spermophilus citellus. Next base: position 179,077,851 of record NC_138185.1, on the reverse strand, counting down.
TAAAGCAGATGTTCAAATGGATTGTCCTAGAAGCTGGAGAGCAGGGCGAAAACACAAATGCCAAAATAAGAAAAAAAGAGGAAATTTCCTACTAATCAACATCCTTTTAAAAAAAATACTATTAATGTACCCTGTTTTGTTTCTTAAAAATCAAATAAATTTTGAGTCTAATAGCTAAAATAATTATCATTTGTTTTTCATAATTCTTATTCTTATTTGTGACTCTGATCCTTCTCCCATAGAAGATGCAGAAGCCTATTTTGCTATTTAAATTACATATAAGAGGATGTGAGGGGAAAGGGAAAAAAAAACAAGTGAGAGAAATGAATTACAATAGATGGGGTAGAGAGAGAAGATGGGAGGGAAGGGGAAGGGAGGGGGGATAGGAAGGGGATAGAAAAGGCAGTAAAATACAACAGACACTAGTATGGCAGTGTGTATAAACGTGGATGTGTAACCAATGTGATTCTGCAATCTGTACATGTGGTAAAAATGGGAGTTGATAACCACTTGAATCAAATATATGAAATATGATATGTGAAGAGCATTGTAATGTTTTGAACAACCAATAAAAAAAAGAAAATATACAATGATGAACAAAATATATGTTGTCCCTACCCACGTTATGAGGCCTCATGGGGCTCCTTCCTCCTTCCCTTCTTTCTTCCTACCTTTCTTTTTTCAGTACTGGGGAATGAATCCAGGACCTCACACATCCTAAGCAAGCACTCTATCATTCATTATTTCTTTTTATCCTTTATTCCAGTAATTCTATACATCTTTTTACACAGCAAAATAGTTTGGGAGAAAGGATCATATTAGATTTGATTAATTTGGCAGTTATGATAGAAATCAACACACACTAATTATTAAGTAGGTTTAGCTTTAAAACTAAATATTGTTGGCTGTATTTCCCAATGGGGGGCCCCCACTTTCTTTTTAACACATTAGATCCAGCCAATAATGCCAAATGATAAATTGTTACTGGTATTGAGTTTTTCTGGGCATTTTATATATGATTTAAATATCCTTTTATATGCAAAGTAAAAGAACCCTATAAAATTATCACTTAATTCATTCTGTTACCTAGATCACTTTCTAATGTTAAGTTAGAGGCTTAAGAAAAATAGCTCTATTATCTTCTGTTAATACTTTCCTCATAGTGTCATCTACTGCACTGCTGCTGCCATGGACTAACTGGAATTCAGTGGACAATCTAGACATCTAATTTGTGAAGTACTAATTAAACCAGGCAAGGTAGTGCACTCCTGTAATATGAGCTACTTGGAAGGCTGAGGCAGGAAGATAGCAAGTTCACGCCCAACCTGGGAAATTTAATAAGACTCTGTCTCAAAAAAAAAAAAAAAGTGGTTTTGTTTGTTTGTTTTAAGAGCTAGGATGTGGCTTACTGGTAGAGCACCACTGGATTCAATTCCCAGTACTGCAAAAAAAAAAAAAAAAATGTACATATGCAAAATCTTAATCCCTGTGCAAAATTATAGGAAGTTACTATTTTAAAATATGAGAATTAAAATAAAACTACCTTAGAGATACTAAAAAGAAGGAAATGTCACTTTAATACTTCTTCATGCTCTGATTTTTTAAAAATTTTTTTAGTTGTTAATGGACCTTTATTTTATTTATTTATTTGCGTGCTGAAAATTGAACCCAGTGCCTTGCACATGCTATGCAAGTGCTGTACCTCTGAGCCACCACCCCAGCTCTCATGTTCTAATTTTTAAATGGGCTAAAATGAAAGAATGCAGTTTTACAAATTATTATGTTTTATATCTGATATTATCTTTATTATTAATCCAAATACTGATTGATTAGTGAGCCTTATTTTTCCAAGTTTACCTAAGAGTAAATATTAGTCTATGTATAAAATACAAGTAACTTTTCAGTGCCTTGTCTACTTTGGGTCTTAGTGCCATTGAATAAGGAATGTATATGTAATCTAAGTGTTGTTGAATATACATGTACCAAGATTTTTCTATAATCCATTTAATCTGAAAGATAAATCTATGTTCCTTGCTTAATTTCAAGGTGCAAAGCAATTCCTTAGTGTTAATATGAATCTAAAAGTGATGCTAAATAAAGCACGATAAATAAAATAATCCAGAAATTGTGAGGTCTAAATATCGCTTATTCCCACATTCTCACTATTTTCCTGTGTCCTCACTCTCTTTCCACAATATTTAAAATCTTAAAACCACTTGAGAAGGAATCATAGGAATCTTATTATTTCATAGCTCATATGGCTAAGAACCCCTTCCCATAATCTATGTTTACAATTTTGTTTCAGTAAAAAGACTTCATATGACATGTATCTACAATAGATACCCCCTAAAAACCTGTGTAGAGTGACTGTTTAAAAGGTGCAGTTCACAGTATGCCTGGAATCCCAGCAGCTTGGAAGGCTGAGACTCAGGTTTAAAACCAGCCTCAAGAACAGCAGGGTGCTAAGCAACTCAGTAAGATCCTGTCTCTAAATAAAATACAGAATAGAGCTGGGGATGTGGTTGAGTGTCCCTGAGTTCAATCCCTGGTACCAAAAGAAAAAAAAAAAAAAGTGTCATTCACAAAATATGGGTTAAATATTTCTGAATGAATGAATGATAATAATTTATATAACTGTATATGAGGAGCTAAATTAACCTAACCATATCATTTCTTTTTATGCTTCATTCCAGTAATTCTAAATATCTTTTTATGTAGTAAAATAGTTGGGGGAAAGAATTGAATTAGATTTGATTAGTCTGAAAATTATGGTAGAAATCAACATACTAATTATTAAGTAGTAATGATGCTTTAAAAGTAAATGGCTTTATTTCCCAATTTTTCTGGGTATTTTTCTGTTTTTTTATACATGTTAGATATGGCCAATAGTGTCAATTGATGACATATAGTGACAATCTTATATGTAGACAGAGACGATAGTCACATTTAAGAAAAAAAGCAAATCCCAAAATATGTCTAGCTTGATATCTATCATTGACACTTGAAATTCCTCCATCAGAGATTCACGTATTTGAGTTAAATAAAATATATAAATGCAGATGCCCTTTTTGTTTTGTGAATAACATTGTCAAAAAGTTAGGAAATGTGTTAAGGATTATTGAGGATAATATGAGCTAACTAGATTATTCAGTGTGAAGAAGAAATGTGTCATTGGTAAATTTCTGTTTTTTAGTGTCTCTCTCTCTCTCTCTCTCTCTCTCTCTCTCTCTCTCTCTCTCTCTCTCTGATTCTCTAATGCTTAATGCTATTGGAATTCCATTTTAATCATTATTGTTACCAAGTTCTTTTAGCCTTCACTCTGAGAAATAAAGGAAAACTTCCATTTTCACAGTTCTATACCATGACTAGCCTAAATAAAAGTTACTTTGACCATTTGATAAGAGGTGTAGAGAAGACATGACCCAAAATCATTTTGAGAACCATGATAATTTTATAAGCTTTACATTATAAGTATTGTCTTGTGTTTGAGATAGTGAAGGGTGTGAAAAACATGTTTATTTGTTTACAATATTGATTTGGGACACATCATTTTTAGGTCAAAAACTAGAGCCAAGAATACAATGCTTCTGATGAAGACTGGCTTTTTAAATAAAACACAAGTATATACTCTGCTTCAACCTACATAATCTCACTCCAAGTGTTCTAGCATTTTAGTACTGATAAAAAAAATTATGTCCAATAACATTAACAAGATACTGAAGAGACCCGAACACAGTAAATAAAGTAGGTAGTAAGAGGACCTTTTTTAAATACATTCTTTGTTTTCTACTTAATCTCAAAGGTCTTGATAGGAGGATTAACAGAGAAGCCACCTTTATTCTGTTATAGCATATCCATGTAGACTTTCAATGACACATTAACTAGGCTAAGATTTTTAATGCAGTCTTTTGTTAAGGAAGATTTTAAAACATTGGTAATATTTTCCAAGAATTAAACAATAGTTTTTCAATTCGTTTGGGATAAAACTCTTTAAGGTAATATTCATTTAGGGTCTCTTTTTATTACCTATTTACGATAAAATATTTGTAATGTCCTTTTAAAAATATTTTGACATGAATTTATGTAATAAATAATTGCCCTCTATCCTCTTTTTCCTTTAGTAAATTGGCCTTTTATAATCATTTTGGCTTTCTACATTTCTGCTAGTATCAATTTTCTCACTTTTCCTAGTATAATTACTGTTGGAATTTCATCTTAACTTGATATAATATTCAATTCTAAATGAATAAATTATGTTCATGTTGAAATTAACCACAACCCATTATTTACAGTGACATTGCTAGGGCAGGAATGGTGGCACACACCTGTAATCCCAGATACAGGAGATTTAAGAGGAGGAATCCAAGTTTAAGGTCAGCATGGCAATTTAGCAAGACCCTGTCTCAAAATAAAAATTCTAAAAAGGGCTAAAAATGTAGCTCAGTGGTAGAGTGTTTGCCTAGCATACACAAGGCCCTGTGTTTGATTCCCAAAACCCAAAAATAAAAAGCACTGAGATTGCTAACAGATACAAAAATGTTTTAGGCTTAAAATTTTATAAAACAAGATCACTTTATAAATCCTTTTAATTTAATAGTAAACTTGTCTTTTTTGGTAAGGCAGAATCACAATAATCACAATGTCATCACAGTACTATCAAACTGTAATATTTTAAAATTTATGATTTCATTTTCATAAAGTCAAAACCAGTTTTGAAGTGAATATGTTTTGAACCTTCAAATATATTTGAAGTTTTGAAGTGAGTTTATCTCGGATGTTGAGAAGAAGGTACACTAGTCATTAAAATTTAATTTAAAGTGCTATGTACTGTGAATCATAATAGGAATAATATCAACTTTAGTAAGCAGTGACCTACTAACACTACATTTGCCAAATATCATCACAGCTCAGAAACTCTTGATCCCATGTCACAGATCATGGAACTGTATGATTATGGTTTTGGATATATGTAAAAGCTCAAATTAAGTCCTTTAGGTACCCTAACTCAAATAATTGCCAATGGCTCAGGATAACATCTTGCATCCAGTCCAGTTAGTTTAGCTAGACCCACCTGGTCATTCACTAATCTGCTCACTAAGAACTTAATAGGTTGTGGCAGCCAAGCTGATTCTAGTTATTATTTAATGGGCCTAGCTACATCTTAGGAATCAACCTCTATAGCTAGTTGGTAAAGAGAAATAATACAACTCTAATATATCTTGATTTCAGCAGTATTTGACAAACTGTCTTAAAATATTTTTGTGGACAAGACCAAAAATTATTGCACAGTTCAGTCATAACTAATTGAATATTTATACATATTATATTCTGTAAGGTTCTGAGAGTTTTCCTCCTTATACTTGATTTTTCCTGTTCAACGTTTTTCTCATTTCCTATGCTAAAAGCAATAACAGTGGTATTATTAAAAGTACAAGAAGTGATAGGCGATTTAAGGATACACGACATAATAGTTGCTGGGAAAATAAATTAGAATTACCAACTAGCTCTTACAGGGAAAATGTAAAGTCTTACATTTAAGATCATTACCACAGTGAAATAAAATGTGGTCACAAATTTTGGGGGGCGGCTGCTCCTGTTAAGAGGAAGAATCCATTTCCCCATTATTTGAATCTATGCAAGCTGTGATTCTTTTTTAATTTTTTTGGTAGTTGTAGACAGACAGCATGCCTTTATTTTATTTATTTTTGTATGCGGTGCTAAGGATCAAACCCTGTGCCTCACACATGTTAGGCAAGTGCTCTGCCTCGGAGCCCCAGCCCCAGCCCCACTATGATTTATTTTGACCAACAAAATAAACAAGTGATGTTTTACAATTCAGAACAAGGCCTTAAGAGCCTCACTGATTCCAGTTATTATGTATCACCAACTTCCACTCACTAGGTTAGTAAATCTGGACTTGTTTACTTGAGAATAAGGTACCACATAAAGAGAAAGTCCTAGCAAGAAGTCGGAAGTAACTGTGAGGCATATGCCACCTAGCCACAGCTGACTACAACTGCATGAATGATTTTAAGCAAGACTAGCAGATGAGCAGCCCAGCTGAACCAAGCCCAAATTGACACGATTAAATAAATTAGCTATTGTTTCAAGTCACTAACGTGTAGGTGGTTTATTATATAGCAATAAATAACTGAAATAGTAATTGTATATGACAAAAAGAAAGACTTGGCTTGGCTTTGCCAACAAAGCAGGCTGGAGTATTAGTGTGTGAATCATTTGCCCCAAAGCTCAGTGTAAGCCAGTGGTGAAACATGGCATCATTACAGTAGAAGTGAATGTCCTTCCTGATCAAGAGAGAGATAAGTTCTGCTTACCTTGGTAATGACCAGACTGGATTACTACATAGGGCTCAATATTTTAAAGATGTGGCATGTTACAGAGATACACAAAGAACAGCAAGTAATGGTAAGCAGTCTGTTAACTTTAATTTACAAAGCCATTTGAAGATTAGAAGCATTCTCCTGGAAAAACACATACACACACACTCAGAAAAAAATATGCTAACTCTTTCAACATTTTGACAGTTCCTCATATAGGAAGACAATGAGGTAATGATTAATCTTCCAAATAGTGGAATAGAAAACAAATTTTCTATTGAAAGAAGGAGTAATTTTCTGAGAATCTAATTAATATTCAACTCGACATTCTTTTCATTTTCTACTAATTTGTGTTTCTACTTTATTCACCATGACTTTTTAACCTACTCTCCCATGTACTTCTACTGTCACCTTTTCACTTATCAACTTTCTCCCAGTCTGTTTCAAATGTGACTAGTCTTCCTTTTTTTTTCTTCTCAACTACATTCTTTTCCCCTTTGATATTTCCTTTTTTCTTATGTATGCTTTTGTAAGCATATGTGTTCATATGTCTTTACATATACCTAAATATGTATATATGCACATTTTATATGAATCTTCTGTGTATCTTAGTCTGTATTTTTATCTTTTAAGCTATGGCTAAAACTGAGCAAGTTTTGTATTTCATTAGTCACAACTTCTGCAAGGGAGAGTGGGTAAGCCCCATCAATTACCTGTCCTCTCACACAATTCTTTGCTTCTTCTTTCCTAGTATTCTCTCCTCCTTTTTTGCTCTATTCTTAGCTCTTTTCCATCTTCCTTCTGGAACCTTCTTTCCATTGTACTTCCTCATGTCTGTCCATAACTTCTGCACTGAAGGCGACACACTCACTTTGTGCCTGAAACTTGACCTGGCCAAGGACATTTCTTCTTAAGCCACTCAGTACACACTAGTCTTTCTCCCATACCCTACATAATAAGAAGTAGAGCTCTTCTGGCTCCCTGTTATACCTTCATATCTTCTTCATCCATGTAAAAACACTTCCTTCGTTAAGGCTTACATCATCTAATCTGATCATCCCTATTCCTCTTCTTTAATGATTTTTACTGATCTCCTGTCAATGCTATTCATTTAGTGTCGGTCTCAGGCACCTGATTCAATTCCTTCCTCTCTACCCCAAGTTCTGCATTCATGCTAAGAAACTTTACTATCAATGTCAACAACCTGTGTTGTTGTTTTGCCTCCTGAATGTTAATGACCTTTATCTCTTCTCCACTTAAACTGCACCCCAGTCCTTGTCATCAGTCACAATTTTTTTACATCTGAAATCTTAAGACCCAAATTGCCTCTCTGATAATAACCACAATATTATTCCAACTACTCTTGCATTTTAGCCTCAACACAGATTAAAACGTGCAGTCAATTGCTCCCTCCATTTTTTCCCTAGACTTACAGTCTTTTTTAGACTTGCTTTCTTCTCTACATAATCTGTAATCTAGGTTTGATCTGTCTCCCCAGGATACTCAGTCTCTTTATCCCCTTATTTTTCTCAGCCCATTTGTTATACAAGTCATAAACTCTGAATTTCTTATATAATTTGCCCTCTCCATATCTACCTCCAGTATATAGAGCTAATGAGGAAATAAAGTGATATTACTGTGATGATCAATGTCTTCTACAAAATGGTAATTCTAGCTATAGGTAGACTGTCAATACCACCTAATAATCATCTTACATAGCCTGATACCTCTCTTTCTTTTCTTACTAAACCCTCGCTATTCCCTTCTACCATTTTTCCTCACCCTATACTTTCAGCAGAGATCTGTGTCTCCTACTCCATGGGAAGAACAGAATCTTGCAGGCCTAATTTCTGTCATTTTCCTTCCTCCACACCTACAAAATTATCCACAGCTATAATATCCCACGTCTTTCCTTTTGGTCTCTGAGGAAAAGTTGTCCAGTCATATTTTAAAGGATTATCCTACAAATCATGCCTATGGCTCCATCCTCTGTGACCCTACTTTAAAAAAATAATCTTTCTCCCTTATGTTATAGTATCTTTCCATAGTCTTCTTTTCCATAATCCACAAATATATTCACATCTTCCATTTTTTAAAAAAATTCCTTAGCCAAACATTTCCTATAACTATAATCCTCTTTACTTTCTAGCCAAGTTCCTATAGAATGGTTTATCCTTCACCTTTCCTTTTTCACATTCCACTCATGCTTCATCCCACTTCTATTGAATCATTAAAATTGCACTAAAAAGGTTATCCTTTCCTGTTTAATCAAATAGGTATTTTTCACTTGGATCTTATTTAAGCACTCATTTAACCTTATTGACCATTCCCTTCTTGAAGTTCTCATCTTTCCATTCTGTACTTCTACTCTCTGTCCATCTTTTACTTCTCTGACTATTCTTTCTCAAATTCTTTCCCTAATTTCTTTCTCTTACATATTTGATTCATTTTGGTTCTATCCTCTTTCACTGTCTTCTTCTGTTTTATTTCCCTCTCTAAACATTTCCATTCCCATGGCTTTAATTGTGAGCAAAGTAAGACCTATTCTTGACCTACCCACCTGCCATCTTGCACCTCTTATTTCACCATCCTGAGAAATTATGCCATTGGTTGTGCTTGATACACATCAAGTTTTCCCCACCTCTGAACCTTCACAAATTATTTCCTCTGCCTGAAACACTCATCCTAGCCACGCCTTCACACCACCTTTTTTTGAGGTGATAATTTTCTTCCTTTCCTTTAAAACTTAACAGTCATTATCAGGAAACCTTTACAGACCTCTCCTCTCCTTTCCAAGCTAGGTTCTATTTAATACCTGTGTTTATTCTTTTATTACAGCATTTACCAATAATGTATTGGTGTTAACCATATAAAGATCTATTTTCCCACCTTGCTAATCCTTATAAGCAAGGACCATGACCTGTTCTTTGAATAATCAAAGCCACAATGTCTCTTCCATAAGAATTATCCACTAAACACTTATTGACTCAGCTGAAATCTACATAAAATTCTTTCTTTAACAGAACTCTTATATCCAACCACCTATTTAACATCCTCACTTACATGTTTCATCAGTACTTAAAATGTAAGTAACAGAATGAACTCATCCTCACACACATGTTCTCCCCAGCAGAAATCTGCTTTTCCTCTCCATTGCCTTGGTTAGGGTATCACTATTTACCTAGAACAGACACCAGGGAGTCAGCCTTCATGTCTTTTTAATCCTATAATCTAGATATCTTTTATCCCTTTCTTCCCATTCACATTGCTGCTCTGCTCTTCAAGTCTATAATATTTTGTGGTAAAATATTTGTAACATAAAATTTCCCATTTTAACTAAGTGTGGCACTAAGTACATTCACATTGTTGTACCCCAGGATTTTTTTTTAATAAGGAGCCATCTGGTGTTCTTACCTCTAGGCTAAGATAAGTTTCCATTGCATCTATACATTCTTCCCAGTGTAATCTTTCTAAAATTCACATGAGTGCTGGGGGTATAGCTCAATAACAAAGTGCTCAACTAGCACATACAAGGCTCTGGATTAAATCCCCAGTACCTGAACAAAAAAAAAAAAATATATATATATAATGAAAATGATATTTCTAGATGAACTGGAATGTTTTCATTATTTCTTCTGAGTTTTCATAGGTTCAAGTTGAAATGAGTGAAAAAAAATTTAAAAATACCAAGTTTTTCTAAAAATTTTCCAGTGTAAAGGTTGAGTAAATGAATGATCACAGTAATCAAGATAAGAAAGACAGAAATATGTGTGGGAGGTAAAGTATTAAGTTTTAGTTTAGATAATGCTGAGTATCATAGTTTAGATAATGCTGGTATTAGCCAGAGGAGATATACTGAAAACAGTTGCATATGTGAGTCTGAAACTCAAGAGAATTTTGGAATAGGGGGCTCTGGATTTGGAAGTCATGATCATTTAAGTGACATCAAAGGAGCAAATATCTCCTGAGGCATGCATGAAAAGACATAAAGAAGAATGATGAAGTACATCAACATAAAAAAGACCAACAGAACAGCCATAGTGGTAAAAGAAAAAAAAATATATCACACTTTAAGTCTTCTTATCCTTCTGCCATAATTGAAAGAGAATAAGACCTTTGATACTAATGACATTCCTGAGGTGGAACATTTTTAGTGATTTTGTCTTCTCTGCTGGAACGATGATTGTTATCCATCTCACTTGGATATTTCCGGTTCCTTCTGCTGAAGAAGGATTTTAAAAAGTTAAACATGTTTGATGGAATAACTAAATAATAGGAATGCTTTTGCTGGAGAGAAAGTTGTCTAGCCAATAATTCTCTTATGCAATTGTACCAAAACTAGTGCTCTTAGCCCTAACTCTAGCCTTTTTTCTATTTCATGAAGCTCTTTGGAAGAGATCATTCAGTAGTATGTAAAGAACTTGGAACCTATTTTAGTGAACTATATTATTTTGTTAAAGATATTGTTGATTTGGACAGTGAAGAATAGCCTGCAGGCAAATCCTGCAAGGTGCTCCAGCAGACACACACACCTACCTTCCTGTTGGCAGAGTCTCTGTTTGGCAGGTGTATTCCATTCCTTACAGGAAGGAATAGGTGCTTTATTGTATTTCAGAAGTCAGTAAGCTTTTGCAAAACTAAGTAATTGACATTTTTCTCATTTCTGAGATCAAATTTTCAACCTGGATAAACTGAGAATGTGGTTGATCTAGTAATTGTTGAAATACAGTGGAGACATTGCAAAGCATGATATTTAAGTATTTCCTCCTAGTTTCTTACCTTAGAGAGATATAAGACTTCTAAATGGAAAAATGCCCTAATGTATAAAAAGGAAACGAAAGACAAGCCTATCTATGAAGAAACCAAAACAAGCACAATACAGATTCATCTCAGTAATTTGGTATTCTAATGATTCTGAATTTGTAGTAATAATAATCACAAGTAGAACTTATTTTTATATTATGAGGAAGTGTTTTTTTTTTTAGCTAGTTAGTAGCTTCAGTGTTATTATAAGGATGGGATATATTTAACCAACTTGAAAGCAATATTTTCTGACTCTTACACACACAAAAAAAATGGTATTAATAATAGCTTGTCAAGATTTCTACCAGGAACCTGTGTTAACAGTTCATTCAAGTTACTATCAGAGTTTAGCAATAAGCTTACAATGTAGTTTTGTGATTTATACTAAAATTTTTATCCCCCACATCCACAATTTAAAGTTTATAAAAATTTGCCTAAAAGGATTCATTGCAGTCCCATGAAACATAATATTCAAAGTGTATAATATTCAAGTAGCAAATAGCACTAGTTTTTGCCATGAGGAAAAGCTCAACTAATATAGACTCATCTATGAAGGCAGTGAATTTTTCCATGAATCTTCTAGTGGTACCTCTAGACGGTCTTAGTAGATATACAATATTTATGTATAATTTATAGTCAAGAAATCTATAATAATAGACAGGCAAGATTTGTATTTTATTCTAAGATCACTACTTTATTTAAGACAAAGATTTTGATGCACTGAAATATTCCTGTTTTCTGTTAACAGAATTTTGCTATATGCAGAATCATCTAATAAACTTGAACTAGTTTTCTGAATTATATGCAGTTGATTTGTTCATTCCTTACTGAAAGTCTTCAAATAGTCTAAACAAGTATGTTTGACACCAAGAATACCCTCATTCCTTTAGTGTCTAGCTCTGTACTGTGTTTATTTGCAAAGGACCCTCATGCATGGATCCATATAAATGAGGCAAACTGTGGAGCAAACTAGACTATGTCGCTCACCAAGCTTTGAGGATTGTGTATCTGAAAACTGCTGGGCATGATTTTCACTTATAAGAAAGATTACTTGTGTGTAATATCAAGTGAGATTTTTGGTTGAGGTTTTATGCTTTCAGTGAAGAAAATAAAAGAAGAAACCAATTAATGGTCTGTTTTTATGATCTTTTGTTAAGCAAAACTCTCACTGATCCACATGAATGTGTTCTGTCACCCACAGAGTAGCCTAAGAGCACTGCAGAATAGACTTCTGAACTTTTGACTCTTTTTTCAGTTTAATTGGTAGGTTTTAATCAGCTAAAAATGTTATACTTCTTTGATTAAAAAGCTATACAGGTAATTTCTAGACTGATTACTCAGGAATAGAAACTTTTTTAAAAATGTAGTACAGAAAATCTGGTTGTACTAGTGTCAAATCATTTGTAAATATTTTGGGACATGAAAGTTTCCCTACCTAACCACCTAATTTCTATCTATATTTTCATCAGCTGACTCTAGGGGAAAGAAAGAAATTTAATGTATAAGAATTATTCAGTAGGTTCAGGGGTATAGCTCAGTGGAAGAGAGATTGCCTAGTATGCATGAGGCCTGGGTTCAAAAAAAAATCATACAGTATGCCAACCAATGTATTGCTTATTTAGCTAGGGATAAGCTTGCTAGTATTTCTATATGAAATATGTTTCTGAGGCTGGGGATGTAGTTCAGTGATGGAGTACCTGTTTAGCCAGCCAGGTTCTATCCCCAGCATCACCAAAAGAAAGAGAAAAAGAAAATATATATATATTTCTCTTAGGTAAAAGTCAGTTTGAAGCTGGTACTACACTTAATATGCCATGCTGTCATTGCATAGTAAATGATTCATTCACACCCTTAGTGCAAGTAGCCAAATGTCTTGAAATGAATATCCTATATATTTTGGAGCATTTAACACTGGCATAATCTGAAGATCTGACTTAAAGTAAATCCTTGGCACTCTGCAAGAGTGCCTCTCATTTACAGTGATGCTTTGTTTCTTAACATGACTACCAGGACTGCTTGGTCACAGGCAAATACTATTCTTTTTCAGCCAAATCATTCCTGACAATAATTGTACTTTTTATTTTCTTTTTTTCTTCCTCCTGTTTCCCCTGCCCCCAACTTAGGTTAGAAAGGCTGGTGGACGTCCTGAGGAAGAAGGTTGGAACAGGGACCATGAGGACAGTGATCTGACAGAAAAAAAAAAAAAAAAAAAACGACAGTCTGGGGGAAGCGATCACATCTGGTGACCAGGCTGCTTCATTCAACACTGTGTAAACACTAAAAGCCTTAACTTAGCAAACAGTTGTTAGAAGTGGGACACTCCAACCACATTCCAAGCTGAGAAAAAAAATCAAATCACAAATGTTTAACCACTTTGCTGCTGACTTGAGTTTTTTATCCAAATATATTAAACTATAGACTTTTACCAATCCTAGCTCTAAGGTTGCAGCTTATTTTGTGACTATTTTATATCTCAACTTTTTATTTAGAGATATAAATTGTTTTACCAAGAGACCACTATAGAAACATGGTAAAGTTGGTCAGGATCATATCTTCACATATGGCCCTCTCTGAATCAAAGTGCAGCAAAGTAAATATTGTCTAAGCCTTAATCCACTGTGTTAGGTCAAAACTTCAAATAAATGCATTTTCTAATATAGAGTATATTTCGTAACTGAAGAAGGATGTTCAGACATGAGTTTGTAATCTTCCTTTAGTGTACGTATTTAATCTTTGTTAATATTAAAGAATATTACAAATAGATGCCACAAATTAAATGTATAATTTGCTTTAATGAGAGTTTAGTACATTAAAATTACATTCATCAGGACATGATTTTTATTTTACTAAAAATAAATACAGACTGTATTCAATAAAATGGAAGATTATTAATGTGTATTTATAAATTCATATTGTCAGTATTTTTAATGTTAAGACTGGATAATTATCTAAGCTCCACCTAAGCTGTAGAAATTGCCAAGTTTCTGTCTATTGATCTGGTACACTTTTGTCTTGAAAATTAGCTTGTGCCAGCATGTCTCTATCTGAAAAGGCAAGAAGCCATCAAATCTACTAAGTATTCTTATTGATTATCTTTTTTTATAGATTATTGTTTGAATTTTGTTGTAAAGAAGGGGAATTCAGTATATAATATACCATAAAATTATAATGTGCAAATAGTAGGACTTAGACAAAAGTAAACCTGCATTTGGTTCAGGTTGCCTTTATTTCATATAAGAGGTAAGAATTAACTTAATTAACATTTAAGAGGTAACTTAAAAGTTAAAGCATAGCCATCACTTCTACTCATATGATGTCATGAATAAAACTGAAACTTTATATATTTGGCTGTACAAAAAAATCATCATTGTTTTAGAGTGAAAAGTTGAAAGGGCAATAGGAAATGACTATGCCAGGAACAGGGTGAAATAAACAAACAGATTGAAGTAGTGAAAGGTTTGTAGACAAATAAAAACTTACATGCATTTTTAATTCATCTTTAAGATTGTGCTAAACTAGATACTGTTGCCTGTTTTCAGGATAAGTATATTCAAGGCATTGTATTGTGTCATTTTTTAAGATGCCATTAGAGATTATCCATTATTTAATTTACTTTGTAGGAAATTTTAAAGTGCTTGTCATAGATGACAGAAGAATCATAATGCTAAATACACCCCATTCCTTCCTTAGTAAATCTGTAGCTATTAAATTAACTGACAAAATTATCCCATTGCATTAAAATTTGGAATTTACTCATGTTTCCTGCTTGTAATGATTTTTTTTAGATGATGATAATTTGAAAATAAGGCACAACAGGGGTTAAAAATAAACTAACTGGATTTGCCCTATAGTTCTAAAAAGAATCATAGCTTTTCATAGGCCAGTGACTATATAAACATAGACATGTGTAATACTTTGGTCATACATGGAGTCTTGTCTCTGGGCTCTAATTTAAACCCCCAAAACCCCCTTGTTTAAAGAAACAGCACCCTTTAAATCATCCAAGAAATGCAGGTAAGTAGAGAACAGTTCTTGTCACAAAGTAGTTTGTTCCTAAACCCTCTTAAAAGAAATCACAAGTAAACTTGAATTTTCAGTTTAGTCTTGAAGAACAGACTAACTTTCCTTGGGTTACTTTGGAATTTTAAAGTACATGAAGGGCCATATCAAGATATCTTTCAGTTTCCAAACATCTCCTCCTATACCTAAATGATATAATTAGAGCAACCAATTCCTATAATCAATATTGTGAAGTTTTACAGAATATGATTATAAAGTGAAATTTACAAAACAATTCTAATATCTACTTTTGTTCAACCTAGATAATCTTCAAAAAATAACCCATCCCTTTGAAAATGAGTTTCATTCCCTTGAAAATGACTTAGTTATCTGCAAGATTAACACATGCAAAGTATTACAGCCAAATATTGTCAACTGATTTCTTAAGTTAAAAATGTTGACCAACACAATATTTCAAATAGTCAAAATTTGTTTTGTATGAAAAATAGCCTTACTCACTGAAAATCAGGTAGCCACATATTCAATCCTAGCACAAATCCAGAAGTGTTTCATTCTGCTCAGCAATGTTGCTGTGAGTTTGCTTTAAATGTCATCAAGTGTAATTCCTATAGTAACATGAGAATTCACTTCTTGTAAAAATAAGTAGTCCTGAGGAAAGGCAGAAAAAATGCTAAATTTGTTAACACTTGATGATTTATGAAATCCTTCACATCTTTGTTTTTATTTGCTCCTGTCAACAACCATATAATAATAATAAATTATTTATGTCAACTATATAATAATGATTATAGGGCTTTAGTATTAGTGTTATTGTTGTTGTCTTATAACTATACTCCATGCAACTATAGGTCTTCAAACCTTTCTGTTAGGAAAAAAAAATGTAGTAAAGATTTTTACTCTAGTAATTTTTGTTATTATTCTACCATTTATTTTATACACATATATATGAATTCCCTAACCGTCTAAAGACTGTACGCATTTCTTTCTATGAAGTACAATAATGTGAACTGTATGCATAGATAACATCATATTATGACCACCTCTCTATCATATGATAGTAGCAGCATGCTGTACTTCAGGTATCACTAAAATATAACCTTGAGGTGCTTTGGACTATTTTCAATTTGGCCTGATGATAATTCTAACACCATACTTTATATAGAGTATAAACTTCTTCAAGACTTGCTTTAATTCCTAGGACAACTATTAGAGGTAAAACTATATATAAGCAAAGTTATTGGTTATAAGCAATGTGTAGACAGACAGTTTTAGCAAAATTATTAATCATTAATATAAATATTTTTATTCTACTTTTATAAATAAACCATTATATTTAAAGGTAACTAAAACAGTTTACATATTTTATAGAAGAAATATTTTATATTATTTTCAGTGATAAGATTGATCCTTTGTATATTTTCTTATTCAATTAAACTTAAGAGGGCTGGAGATTTAGCTCAGTGGCAGAATTCAGACTTAGCATGCATGATGCCCAAGGTTCAATCCCCAGAACCCTCCCCCCAAAAAAAATTAAGAAATCTTTTTATAATCACATCACTTATTGATATAATTAGTTTATTTCACAAGAAAGAATATTAAAGATTTGTAGTTTTAATATTGAATAGTGTCACATTGTATATGTAGAAAAACATTTTATATGTAGTATTTTTTAAGATCATAATTATTTTTTAAAGTTACCATTTTCAAATAGTCATGATTAATAAGGCATTAAATGATAAAATAGCCATGACACATTTTGTCTTCTCACATATGGCTTGGAAGGAAGTCAGATTTTCACAGATATTATTTTTCTTGGTTACTGTTATGTACCGTTCACATATCTATTCATATATACAGATATACCCATTCAGACTGAAAATCACATTTGCCTTTTTTAAAAATTGATTTATAAGTCAACTGTTGAGCTCCAGTGATTTCAGCATTTTGTTCGTGTTTTATTAGAAATGCACGTGGTTTCTGAGGCTTTTAAACAAATACATGAAATGGTTGAAAGATTTATATTGCTCGTGCTTAGCTAAATATGTCATCTCTAGAAAAGCTGTGGTTTATTTTGGCACTGTTTTAAAAACCCAAATATTTTAAACATTTGTTAAGTTGGAGCTTGTACATTTCAACTAGTAGCATACGTTCCAGAATAGCATCTCCAGTTACCAAACTTTTTCTAATCCTTTTACTATAATAACCTTTTTTGAAATGGTTTATTTTCTTTTTTGTTATGTACGTTAGTGTAAGTTAGGTTAAAGTTATTACCTTTTGATGTAGGACTTCATAATAGAATTTGGCAATGATAAATGTGTATTTTTGAGGACCATTAAAATGTTGTATGCTATTCATCTTCTTTGCAGAAGTATTAATATGCCTACTTTTAAGTTTATTTTCTAAATATAGTTTTGGAGTATACTAATACTTTGGAATTCACCAGTTTCTTGATTGTATATTCATTAACCAAGCTGTATTTTAATGTACTCTCATATATAAGATATGTATTTACTTTTTATTCACATAAAATCCCATATTGCAAATCCTACATGTTTTATTACATTTTTTATACATTGATCTTGATTAGATTTGTAGATGTACAGTCCTGAAGACACTGTACTGGATATACACCATAAATATATATTGTAGTAGGGAAACAGATTAAATTTCCTATCAAACTGTGTGTGACCTTATTAAAGACAAAAGTCAACACGAATAAATTTGTTAGTTGCATTAAGAACCTTTCAAAATTATTTAAATATAAAATTATAGTAAAAAGTATTATAAATATTATCTTTGGTAAATATGATTAGAAAAAAATGAAGATCAAATTATTTTAACTTAAAAATAATAGATTGGTTCAAATATATTACAAAGCACCTCTAATAATTTTGGAATATGTGTGGAACTTTATTGTAATCAAGAGCTGAAATCTGCTGGGTGTAGTGGCACATCCCTGTAACCTTAGCTCCTAATAGAGAACCTTTGGGTTCAATCCCCAGTACCAAAAAAAAAAAAATAAAGCTGAAATAACAATATTGCTTCTTTTGTATTTGATTATTGAATTAGAATGAGATTAATATAAACAAATTACATAACTCTATATTGTGAATTTTGAACTTAAAGTTTAAGATATGTGACAAAGAGAACTGAAATGAGAGTGGAAAGTAGGAGTCTTCAGGACAAAGATTTTGAAACTGGTGATATGTAAAAGGTCATGGTACTATGTAAACACAAGTTGTGTCTCACCATGTTTGAGACACCATGTTGTCCCACCAAGGCCTTCCTGATGTTGTTGTGATATATTTTACTTCTGCATCTGTATACAATGATCACGTTCTTAACTATTTTTACTTTGAACAGTCAATTATTTTAAGGAAATATTAAAACTAAGATGTTGACCCATGTCTTTATCATTTACAGTGTTCTTTTCTTTGTGTAGATTTCCACCAGTTATTTATTTACCATCTGCCTGAAGTATTTATCATCCAATCTAATGTAGGACTGTTGTGTCAGCTTTTGAATGTCTGAAAATGTTTTTCTGCATTAAATTTTTTAAATTGCTAGACATTAAATTTTAGGTTTCTGAACTTTGTTTTGCTGTTTGTTAAAAATGTTAACACTAGTATCTCTGGCTTGTTTTGTTCCTGTTAGCATTCTTATTGTTGTTCTCTGTAAATAGTATGTCTTCTGGATGCTTTAAAGATTCTCCCTATTTCACTTATTTTAACTAATTTGAATATAATGTGTTGTGGTGTAGATTTCTGCATTTTTCTGTGCTTATGATTTGATGAACTTCATTCTGAGTTTGTGGTTCATTAGAAAAATCTCAATCATTATTTTTCCAATGTTTTTGTCCAGCACTTTTCCTCCCCCTCTGAATGTACATTAAGCCACTTAAAATTGTCTACAGTTCATTCATATTTCTTTTTTTTTTTTCTTTTGGCATTCTATTTTTCCCCTATGTGTTCATTCTGAAAATTTTTTTTGCTTTTTCTTCTGATTTAATTATCTTTTCTTTTGTAGTATCTAGTGTACTGTTAATCCCATCCAGGACCTTTTTTTATTCTAATTTGTTATATATGATGGCAGAATGCAATTCATTTCATATTACACATATAAAGCACAATTTTTTCAAGTCACTGGTTGTACACAAAGTATTTTCATACCATTCTTGTCTTCATACATGTACTTAGGGTAATGATGTCTAACTCATTCACTGTCATTCCTACCCCCTTGTCCTTTCCCTTCCCCTCGCTTGCCTTTGCCCTATCTAAAGTTCCTCCATTCTACCCATGCCCCCTCCTTGCCAGTGGCCATCATGAGTCAGCATCCTCATATCAAAGAAAACATTCAATCTTTGGTTTGGGGGGATTGGTTTACTTCATTTAGCAGTGTATTCTCCACCTCCATCTATTTACCTGCAAATTACATGATTTTATTCTCCTTTAATGCTAAGTAATGTTCCATGATGTATATATACCTAAGTTGCCCTACGCATTCATCTACTGAAGGGCATCTGGGTTGGTTCCACAATTTAGCTGTTGTAAATTGGGCTTCTATAAACATTGATATGGCTGTCTCAGGGCTTTTTTCTTTACAAACATTGTATTTATTGTCTCTAACAGAGTTGGGTCTTTCTAACTTTTTTTCATTTCTTTTCTTGTTCATGTTTTGCCTTATCTTTGGGAACATTAAAAAAAAAAAAGGTTGTCAGTGTCCTTGTCTGTTAATACTATAATCTGTTCAATTTCTGAGTCTGTTTCTGTTGAGTTTTGTTCCATTATAAGGAGTTACATTTTTTACTTTGAATGTCTCCTAACTTTTTGTCAGATGCCAATCATTATGGACTTTGTCTTATTGGGTATTGGATATTTTTATACTTCTTTAGGATGTTTTGAGCTTTGTTAGGGATGCACTTACATTAACTTGGATACAGTTTGTTACTTTTAAGTCTATACAAGTTTTGTTAAACAGATGAGAATAACCATTAGTCCAGAGCAGATTTTTCTCCACAATCAAGGCCATTCCCTTCTGAGTATACTACCTTATGCATAAGACATTTCTACTCCACCTGGTCACATCAGAAACTATTTCTAGTCATATATGAATCTAGGTCGCTGTTCTACCTACTCTTTTATATTGGTTTTTGCCTTGGCCTTAGTAGTTTTTTACATACATGTGCTGATCAGTAAGTACTCAGAGGAAGATGCAGGGAATGCTAAGCAGCCCTTCAGAGCTTGCTCACTCTCTGTGCAGTCCTCTGTTTCCCCTTAACTCTGCTCTGTAAACTCTCCAAACCATAAGCTGGGGCACTGGTAGGGCTAGCTTTGGGCCCTTCTTTCATGAGTCACTGTTCTGTGCTGCCTTTTGTCTAAAGTCCACAAACATTGTTACATTGTTTAATCCGGTTTCACCATTGTTTTTTATTTGTTTGGTTTTTGTTTTTATTTTGTTAGTTTGTTTTTCAGTCTTTTAATTTGTTAAAATAAATCCAGTCCTGTTACTCCAAAATAGTAAAAAATGTAAGTCCTCCTGTAACTCTTAAAATTATTCCTTGGGGGGGGGGGGGTAACCAAGGATTGAAACCAAGGGTACTTAACCACTGAGCTACATCCCCAGCCTTTATTTTACTTAGAAACAGGGTCTCACTGAGTTGCTTAGTGCTTTGATAAGTTGCTGAAGCTGGCTATGATCTCACAATCCTGCTTCCTCTTTATGTCTAGCTTTCTTCTTCTCTATTGAGAAATCAGTTGCCAGTCTTATTGTTCTTCTCCTAAAATTAAAGTCTTTGTTTTCCCTGATTCCTTTTTACATATTATTTATTTACTTTGTTTTTTGTCATTGTTATTTGTTTTATTGAGTGGGTGCCAGTTTTATTTTGTGCCTAGATGTGGTCTTTGTGTATTTCTTGAGTTCAGAGATCTTATTAAATCTCTGGCTTAAAAAAAGAAAAAACTGACTTGACATTTTTAGGAAACTCTTAATTGATATCTTTCTCCTCTTCTGAGGTCTAATTATATCTATAATTGTTAACCATTTCACTTTCTTCCCAAATATCTTTCTCATCCTCTCTGTGTTTTCCATTTTTTTTTAATTCTTTGCATCTCTTTAAAGTTGTTTAAACTACTTGGCTTTTATTTCCTTACTTCTGTCTTCTGCTATGAAACCATCTGCGGAGTTCTTAATTTTAGATTGTATATATTTTTCAATTCCATAATTTTCTGTTGATTTTTGCACATTCTAATGTTGTGGTGAAATACTCACCTTTCTAATTCTATTTTCGATCCCCTTAGCCTCTGTTTTCCTGAAAATACTAGTCAGAGTCACTTTCAAATAAAAGTCTATTAACTCCAATAGCTGAATCACCTATGAGTCTTTTTCTATTCTCTGTTTTTTCTCTTGGCATGCCTATTAATTTTTGGTTGAATGTAAGACATCCTGAACCTCCAGATGATTTTGTCTTCCTCTAGAGAGAATATATCCTCTACTCTGCTGAGAAGATTGAGTGGAAGCTAATTGCCATAATCCAGTCAAGTACTGTACTGACTTGAAACTGGGTTGCAGTTTGAGTAAGGTTTTATTATTTCTGATTTGCCTCTTTTCTGGTAGAATAGTTCATTAGGGTCTCCATGATAAAAGTGATATCTTCAGTGGGACCTTTTTAGATATTCTCATTTTTACTTTTTTTAACCTCATACTTAGGACAGCTCAGAATTTACTAGATTTCTTGAAGGGAAAACTAGGCATGCATTTCAGGCTTTTTGGTTCTCCACTTTGGTCATATGAGCCATGAAAGATTGCCCAAAACTGATGGATTCTATGTTCTTAGTAGCACATTATCAGTTTTCTCATATTCACCCAGAACCAGCAAATCCATCCAGGGGAAAAGCAGCTACAGATCATCAGTTTACCACTGTTGTTTTCTCCTTTATAGGATCTTAGTCCCTTCCAGTATCTTTGCTTTCTCTCCCCTCTTATACTTTTAAGCAAATGGTTTTTTTTGTTTTGTTTTGTTTTGGTTATTTTTTTTGTAATTTTTCCAGCTTTGCTAGTTGTTCTTGGCATGAGTTCTATTCTGTCTGGAAGCAGAAATCCAGTAAGTTTTTCATTTCTGTTATTGTAGTTTTTCTTTCTAGAGGTAATACTCTGATCAGTCTCAAATGAATTTTTATAGTGTTCATTTCTATTTTATATTTTTAATTCCTGTCTCATTTCCTTATTTATTTTAAACATACTTATTTTCTGATAATTTAAATATCTCAAGTATTTATGTTCTGATTTTGTTATTATTTCTGCCTGCTATATTTGTGTTGCCTTATTTCTTTGGATGTTTGGAGATTCATTAATTTGAGCTTATATTTCATAAAATTATTCTCTATGGAATGTTTCAAGACCTGGATTAAAGGTGGGTTCCTCCATGGATTCTCTGCATCTGCTTCTGCTAACTACTTGGAAGCATGTATAGGCCTTGGATCACTTTTAGTCTTACTTTGAATTTTATGGGACACTTAGGTCTTGTTAATTTGGTTTGAATTCTCACATGAGGGCTGAATTGTGGTTACAAAATTTATAGGGGAAATATTCTTTGATCCTCCACTCAAGGCCTGAATTAAAGATTTGTAAATACTTGGGTGGTTCTTGGTCTGTGTTCTCTGTTGCCTGTTACATTAGAAGGCCATGAAAACCAAAGCTCAACTTTACACTATCATAAGGCCAATGCTTTCAGAATTGCTTTTTGTGCATCACTTACCACCGAGGTTCCTAGTTTTTCTTGGATTTGAGCCTCTGAATATCCCTTACTGAATACCAACATATTGATGCATTTGAGAAGATATTCATCATTTTCTCTCCAACATCTTTAGTTGCTTACTGCAGTTGCTTACTCCATCATAGCAAAAAACACTATGGGTGAATGTTATCCGATTTATACACCCAGAGAAAATTGTACTGCTAATAAAATGTTTTGAATTTATTATCACTTGTATACATGAGTAAAATGAGCAGATAATAAACTTACCTTCCAAGAATGATGATTGCAGCTCTTTGTCCCCACCAGTAACTACAAACAATTTTTCATTAAAGATGCTAAAATTATTGAATGATCCAAATTAGCCTGGGCATGAAAACTAACAGCTGCCTAAAATGAAATGTTTGAGTTATGAGCCATGTGCCACTTTGGTTTATCTGCAGCCAAAAGGTTCAGAATCAGTATTCAATTAGCCATGTTGCTTGGAAGGGTCTGGTTACCCTGAATAAGAGCTGCTTGGTGATGAGTAAGAGGTATCCGTGACACACAAGTTCAGACCTTGCAACTCTGTTTTGTTGTTTGAACTTTCTCTGTTGTAGCTAGGGATCCAGCGTGGAATTTAAACACTTGTGTGGTAACTCCATTCCTTTAGCCATTGTGTTGTTAAGCTCTAGCTAACGAACTTTGAACACTGGCTTCAGAAAGGCAAGACTTAGAAAACAGCAGCAATCAACATTTCAGGTTTTAGAATTAAAACTATATGATTTATGTCTTTATGCAGTTTAGAAGTTTTTGTCTATCTAGTCAAATTGTTCTGTTAAAAGTATGTTTCATATGTGAAAAATAAAGAACTAAACCAAACACACCTAGAAAAGCTTAAATTAAGAACTAACTTGTTTTAAAAAATCACATCTACTGTAACAGAAACTTCCAAACATGTACCTGTTTTAAAACTTAGAAACTGTTGAAATAAAGGAACCCAAATTGCATAATATTTGAAAGGTGAAAACCGCCAGATGCATCAGTCATGTATACTTTATCTCATGTGGCCCCTTTCTTTCATGCCAATGTTTTTTGTTGCTTAGGGAGATCCTCCTGATAATGTCACAAAGAATGTCTCTCAGACCCATATAGACTATGTACACAGTGGCTTGCTAAGGAAACTTTTGCTTTAAAATCTCTAAGCTTCGTTTTGCTTCTAAACATAGCTTTGAATCAAAAAACCAAATGACTAAAAGGGAGAAGACCAAATTTCTTCTCTAACTCCTAAGCCAGTTCTAAAGATAATTCTTGAGAAAATTCAAGTGTGCTTAAAATATTTATAGAATAATTTGACATAAAACATCTCAGTGTTATTGCTTTGAAGAATTGTAATTTACTCAAAAGGTGCACATTAATTTCTTACTGGTTACTGATTACTAATGTCTTGTTTCATCATAACCTTATCCCTTTGTAAAATTAGGCTTGCTTTTTGCATCTTTTTATAAACTGGTCATATTGTAAAGAATAGCTGCTTTTTTTTTTTTAGGTGACTTAGAGGAATGTGAAGATGTAATCTTGTTGTTTGTCAAATAGAAGTGAAGAAAAACTTTGAAATCAGACATCTCCTTCCATTCAAAACCCCAGTAATAATCACCTAGTTTATTGTAAAAGCTGCAACATAGTTGTACTATGGGCTGAAAGTTTAAATATTACAGATACCATTGTCTTTAAATTTTAGGAAAATTATTTGTGTCTTTATTGAAATTTTTAAGAGTTAATTGCCCTAATCACATAAAGAGTTTATATACCACATTATTTTACTTTATTATGGATAACAAGAAAATCAACAAAAGTTAGACCCTATACTCTTAAGCATACACTCCATTTTAGTTTCTACCTTGTATCTTCATTATTTAATTCATTTGCCATGTTTAATCCTCTACTCAATCAAGTCTACCTTCACTTGTTTAAATCCAATTCATCCTTCAAGAACACTTACATGTCACCTCCTACGTGAAGCATTCCCTAATTCCTCATCCCCTCCCCACAACCAAGTTGTAGTTAATCTCTTTTCTGTGTGCCTTATACCTCTTTCTGCAGCTCTCTATTAGAGCAGTTATTAAGTCTTCTCTTGTTTCAGTATTCCAGTACCATCTTCCATTAGAATGCAAGCTTCTGGAGATCAGATTCAGTTTTGTCCATATTTCTTTGCCCAGGTAAATACTTGATAAATACCCACTATTCAATGATGAAACCTAAATTTTCAAAATATGTTGAATATCTAAACATTTGTATGATGTGTTTGTCTTAAATAAATCACATTAAGATTTTAATATGCTTTCCCACAAAATAGAGTTATGTCAAGTTATCTAGCACCTGGCACATTACCAGATCTGATATTGTACTTAATTGAAGACTATAACTTTTTAAACATAATCTATTTAAAGTAAAGGGTTATTATGGAGTTTCATTCATCGTTTTTATTTGTTTTTTTTTGGTTTGGCTTGGGTTTAAAATCAGAATTTCTTAATTGTTCAGTTGTGGTTCCATACAATCCAAAGTTTGAAATTTCACTCTGTGATCAAGTGAA
Organism: Spermophilus citellus; assembly: GCF_964194105.1. Taxonomy (NCBI): domain Eukaryota; kingdom Metazoa; phylum Chordata; class Mammalia; order Rodentia; family Sciuridae; genus Spermophilus; species Spermophilus citellus. Next base: position 179,052,368 of record NC_138185.1, on the reverse strand, counting down.
GATATTTTGTTGACTACAAAGTTTATACAGATTTTTCAGGATAACCAAATCTTTACTGAACAAACAGTAACAACTAAATTACCTTCTGGAACCAAGTGAGAATGCTAGCCATTTATTTATAAACCAGCACGTTACATTTGGATGCCCTCCAACATTGCAGCATCTACTTTACATTTAATTCCAATTTCAGTATCCCCTCAATTTCCAAAAAGTCACAGAAGTTTTCTGAATTCTAATTACTTTGAAAATCTTTCTTAAGGTTCTTATCTTCTAGTTATGTATTATTTTTTCAAAATACAAACCATATTTTATAATACTTGAGAGCAAAAATAAATCATGCATGAACATTACCTACCAAACTACCTCAAAAATTCATATTTAGTTACTGATTTTGTTTTGTCTCTACTATGGTCTCCACCAGTTTTCAACATGTAACTTGTTGTATGAAGATCCTAAAGCTTCAGAAATGCATATCATTCTTCAAAAAATCAGTTGTATCAAAGGCTTTCTGAAACATCAAAGCCTAAATATTCACTGAATTTTCCTTGTGTGACCATGACATTAACACCCTGAAAATCTTTTAAGTTTCTTAAAGAGATTTTCTTCTCAAAAATCTGTTCTGGCTGTGTTTCACCAAATTACATTTTATATTTTTCAATATAGTTTGTCCTTCTTTTAAATTGTTTCTGGTATGTACCTCACAAAGTTAACTATCTTGATTATAATTGACTGCCAGCAGAGTGATTCCTTTTCAATAAGTGTTTTGTTTGTAATTTTCTAGGAAATATTGCTTCTTTACTCATCAAGGAACAGTAAACCAAAAATGCCTGCATTGTTTACCATATTGAAATTTTTAAATTATCTTAATGAATAGTGCTGCAATTCTGGCACATGGCCAAATGAAACATTTATCTTCAAGTAGCACAAAGGTTAAAGCACTAGTTATGTTTATATTTAATTTTTCTTGAAATTAATCAGACAAGAAATGAAAATGCTATGGAGTCTTAGCTTTTTACCTTGAATATCTAAAATTCTCTTTGCTGGTAATTTTTTACTTAGAATTCTGTCTTTAAATCTATGGTCTTTCTTTAAACCACTGAATTAAAACATGTAGACCTCTTTTAGAATGTTCACATTTGAATGAAATGAGAAAGAAGGGATTAAAAAATTTTAAATTGTGCATCAGCAGACATTTTATGAGCCAGAAATAAAAAAGCTCTGCAGTTTGTCAGCCATACTGTTTCCTTCCTTCTCTGCTGCTGTTAAGAGCTGAAACCTGTGCCATCATGGTTAATGTTTTGACAGATTTTATCATAAACCCTCCTGTTGTAAATTCACCTTTCACCAAAAGTTAACATGTTGTAAGCTCAGAAAATGTTTTTACTGTTGATGATCCAGAAAAAAAAAATAAATCAAATATGCTCTTTTAAATGATAGCAGAATAGTGTTTAACTGCTTAAAAGTTATACATTACTTGAAATTTGGGAGAAATTCTCATTCTCTGTGTTCAAGGTCTCTAAAATGTCAGTAAAACCATACATGAACACTTTCATAACCATTGCCAGGGAAGAAGATACCAAAGAAAATATTATGTGGCTTATATATGCTCATTAAATTTTGTAATAAAAATATACCATTCTTTAAAATCAATAGACACTTTTACTTAGTAATGGAAAAAAAATGTAGACCCTCAACATGTGATTGATTAAAAAATCATGGAATAGTCACTTTGTTTCTAAATAACTTTAAGAATGGTCTTTAGTGTCTTTCATCTATTATTTTATAACTTCTTAGAGTATTTTATTTTATTTAGATTCTACCAATGATTGCTATTCCTAGCAACCTGTAGATTTTTTCTCTCTCTAAAACATCTTCAATGACCATGACCATTAATATTTACTCATAAATGCATTTGTACACAGGCTCAACCATTGCACATCAGTGAAGACAAAAAGAGTTGTTACTCAGTTCTTTACCCTAGAATAAATTAAATCAACAAATATTTATTGAATGTCTACTATGTGCAAATAGCCCTGCCTGGTTAGCTTTTAAAAGCCATCCAACTTTTCACATTAACAAATCAAAGCATTATTATTTCAAGCATTGCAGAAGCTGCTCCCATGTCTTTAAGGTGACAAAGCATATGAGGACCCTGCAGTTACCTGAGGTACAGAAAAACAAGGAGGAGAAGGCAAATTCACAGAGTGAAAAGAGGAGACAAAGTGCACTATGATGCCATGGATGGACTACACCATGTATGTATGTGTGTGTGAATTTATGTGTATTAAGTGTAATTTTCTTTGTATCAGTTTGTATGTGCCTATATCCACACAAAGAGAGGAAGGAATTTGAGAGATATAGCCTTTGTCAAGGTAACATAGAAATAGGCATTCACATTCGAGTCCAGAACTTTGCTTTAAAAATAGGCTTAATAGTTTGGCTAGTGTTAAGCCCTACGTATCACAAAATGAAAACACATCATGTTATATAATAGGAGAATTACTCAACTCGGAGTTTCCTGTCCTACATCCTGACTTTCCATAACGTATATTGTGAGATTATCTCACCTATCAATGAAACAAGTGGTTTCTACTTTGTTGCTATAGAAAATTATTAAAGAGGCCTAAAGTTAATTTATCATAAGTAAGAGAAACGAATATTCATTTTAAAAATTCTAGTTGCTGTTAGGAACTAATAAAAACTACCAGTAAGAGGCAAAATTTGTGCACTTTACCTATTGTTTCTTTCATTTTGTTAATCTGTAAAAGGTAAAGTCTTGTACTACTTACTCACATCAAGTAATTAAATGTATTTTCTTAGTACAATATAAAAGGGAAGGTGGTGATAATTTCTAATTTTAACAAATGGAATTAATCCTGGTTTCTTTACATAGAAGGGATGTATATATGTTGGCCATAGAAGATATTATCATTGACATTCTCACAGAAGATATCTGATGTCAACTGAAAAATATTTAAGAGAAGCTAATTTTTAAATGTCAGTTTTTGCTTCCTATTGGTAGGCTAAGTTTGAGTTCTGATGAATTTTAAGAATAAGACTTTAAATAACCTTTTTAAGCAGTAGTTTTTATCTTTTCTAAAATTAATTTTCAGGTTTTTTATGGGGAAAAATACTGCTATACCTCTATTCAAAACTTATGCTTTTGTTATGAAATTTTTATTATTAAGATCACCTTGAAGCAAAAATATCTTCTCATTTTTTTAAATTATTTGATCCTTTGTCTATCTGGTTGTAATTTGTTTCCAAAGCATAACCTGATTATTCTGTAGTAAGTTTTTAATTTCTTTTCATGTAAGGTCCTTCTCTTCTGGTAAAACCATTTATTGGCCTTCTTAAACATAGTAAGTGCATTCAATGTGGGGTTACTTACATTGGTTTGGTGTTTTTCATATATTTTCTTGATACATTGTAATTAATATCTTTGGGCATCTGAATAAAATTTCACATGGATGATGTAGGTCTAATGATTATGTTCATGAAGAAATATTATCTTTAAGAGTTGTTTCTAATTTTCATTTGATCTGTCCCCCTCTTTTGACAAGAATTCCTAATACCAAGACCCTCTTGCCTTGGACCTAGCCTGGATTCACCTGCCCCCTGGTGGTGTTCCTATCCAAAAATTTAATTAATTTTTGAAATCTGAATTTGGTATTAACACCCTGAGAAGCTCCATTACCCTATTTAGCACTTGAAAGTCAGAAAAGTTCTTTTCTATTAGTCACTGTCTAATAAAAGAAGACAGAAGACATTTTTTAAAAAATTTTAATTCAGAGCACAAGAAGGAAATTGGACACTCTAAAGAGCAGCTTATGATAAATGATGATGCTTGATTTTGTCTATGATCAGTATTAGTGACCTACAGATTGATAAACTGAATGTGTGTTTCAAAAGTTCTCACAAAGTAACTTGAAATCAAGTTTATTCTATGTCGCTGTCAGCTTTTTAGTGAAAGAGGGAGGAAGGCAGACTGCTATTCTATTTTATTTAAATTGGAAATAGATTTCCTAAGCCTTTCACCAAGAGCAAATTTTAAGATATAAAAAAAGATGTTGTATAATGTATAGTCAGATGTGTTTGATATGCTTGATCTAATAGATTTTTGTTGCCCTCTCAAAAAGGAATTTCTTCTTCACATGCCACAGACTAATTGTATCCCTTCAATTGAAGTCAATAGGATCTGCATATGGAAAGGGGATGTATATGTTCATCAGAGAATTTACCTAACCATAAATTCAGAAACATTTTGCAAGCTTAAGTACTTAAGAATTAGGTCTCTAGTTAATAGTGAATAATGTAAAAGCAAAAGAAAGGGAAAGGGGAAAGAAAAGTACTGTTCACATAAAGAAACTATTTGTTTTTCTTAGAATGAAAAGGTAAATTAATAAATTTATTATTGTTAGCAAGACCCCAAGTAAAAATTTAAAGATTTCTCTTTTTTTGTTAACTGTAGACTATTTTGAGCAGAAAAGAACTGCCTCTTTCCATGCTCTTCCACTTCCCACCCCCAAACTCACCCAAGCCTGGTTAGAGTGAGTAGTAAAAATACTCTGTGAAGTTTTAACATCATGTCGTCTCACCTGAGACGTGGAAGAAGAAACAGGATACAGGCTTTAGTACAGTTCTTTGTAGGCCAACTCCCAAATTTCTAGTATGTACCGCTGCTTTGCAGTTTCTCTTCGGTTTATAACAGTTGACCTCCTAACAGGTTCCCAGAAACAGGTTCAAATTTTGGCAGGCTAACCTTACCTCTTTGTCCTTCCAAAGTACATAAATGCTAAACTGTGTTCATAGTGAGGAAGGGAAAGTCATTGCAAGGAGACTTTAAAAACCAAGACTCATTCTGCTCCCTACCAAGTTGCTGCCATGCTTTCCAAAGGCTTAAAGTATGTCCATGAGCCCTGGGCATAATTTCTTCAGCCTGGATTATCTACAGGTGACTGAGAGTCTGCCTTATCTCCACAGGGCATTAGTCACTCTATAAAAGTTAAATTTATTATGAAATGCTTTGTGTGTGTTAACATATATCTTCTCTGGGAAGTTGGAAACAAAGGCATGTCCTTTAAGACTCCATATGAGGAAAACACATCCTTCGTTGGAATTTAACCTTAATTTGAACCAAGATCTGTGAAAGAAAAGCACTTTAGTGTATTGTTCCCTTGCTCCACCCTTCTATCCCCTTATCTAAATGGAGTTACTGTTGCTTCATGCTTTCTTAACTCTTTCTATTCCAAATCTTGTTTTCCAGAGTTTAAAATTTATCTTAGAAAAGAAACATATTAAAGTCATTATGGCAAATGACTATACTTTGCTTTAAGAATAGGTGATCTTATGTAATATATTAATTCGGATATCCTTAAAGTTAAAAATGCACAGCCAGTTTATGTTTATAAATCTTCATTGTTAATTTTGTTATTTTAAGGTACACTATAAAGAGTATTTTATTTCTTTTTTTTATGATTCACTTATTTATTTTTTTGAGTATTTTATTTCTTAAAAATTATTTCTTAAAAATTATTCTTTTCTAAGAATCTACATAGTTTACACTATAATGCATTGTCATATTTGCATAGTTTACACTATATTAGAAGTTTAGGTTAGGAATAAAAAGTTTAGGTTAGGAATGGTGATGAGATACTATTTGAAAGTCCAATTTTTAATCTGTTTTCTTTCAGACCATTTGCAAAGTCTTTGTAATGCTTCATATGCATCTAAAATCTATAGATGTTACAATAGTTCCTTTTCAGAGGCAAAAGCAAATACTCCCACCATAATAATAGCCTATTTGTTTATAAATTTCAAGGAAAGTATTTCAAAGGTAAAATATTTTAATTTGCCCTTTAATAAATATTTCTTAGGAGAACAGGTTTTAATAGCATCTTTCATAATAATGATCTTCCTTTCATGACTTTTGTTAGCTAGGGAAAAATCACAAATTAAACTATAATAATCTTAGATGTTCTAAACAAAAACAAAACAAAAAAAAATAACACATCCAGGCACATTAGTGCACACCGTTAGTCCCAGTGACTCAGAAGACTGAGACAGGAGGATCACAAGTTCAAAGCCAGCCTCAGCATCTCAAAATTTTAAATCTTTTTAAAGGAGTAGGAATGTCACTCAGTGACATTCAGCAAAAATGGATTTAATCCCCAGTACTGCAAAAAAAAAAAAAAAAGAGGGAGAGGGAGTAGGGGGAGAGAGAGAGAGGGAGGGAGAAGAAAAAGAAAAAAAGAGTATGTTTTTTAAAATATATCTGTATTCTATATTAAACCCCTCTCAAAATAATTATCCTCAGAATTATTAAATTGAAATTTCTTAGCCAAAAAAGGGAAAAGCAAAGCAAAACAAAAACATTTACAGGCTCCTTTGATTGCATATTTTGTTATCTCACAGTATGTTTTATTTAAATGATAATATTGAAATTACTTGGATAGATCTTAAAATATAGATATGGAATACATATCTAATATACTTAGGACACCAGAACATTAATAACACAAGTTTGAAAACACAAGTAATATCAAATCCGAGTATCCTTGTTCCCCACCTCAGCCCACATATAAACATTGGTTCCATTCTAGCCTACTCTCATGTGACGATCAGTGAAGCTTAATCGCTACCACTTGTTAGCACTTGGTTATATACTGCCATCATCCTTTAAATTCACAATATATATTAGATTTCCTCATGGAAATTATAAATTAATGTGGGACCACAATGAGTTGACTCTAAGTTCTTTGTTTTGTTGGACTTTGCACTGTGTTAGATGTGATTTTGATACAAACTTTTTAAAAAGATAACAGCCTTAGGGCTAGAGATGTAGCTCAGTTATAGAGTACTTTAAATTTTTTGGATGAATATCTTCATGGCATATGTAGATGATTATATAGTTCTATCATTCATTGATAATCCTACCATAAGATAATCAAAGAAATATCCTCCACAAGAGTAAAATGATCAAAATAATATATAAACAAGAATATAGCAAAGTATGAGGGTGAAAGGTAGGTGTTAAACATGACTAAAGAGAAGAATGAAAAGTGTGGGCTTTGTAGATGATGGGAAGAAACAACTTGACAATAGCTAAAGAGAGAGAAAGAACTAAAGGTAACTCCAAGCAGCCATGTACATCATTGTTGGTAAATCGTAAAGTATTTACAAAATTGGTTTTTAAAAAAAAAGAGATTAAAGTTATATGTATGTATTTGTGTGTGCTTAGACAAGAGTGAAGATGTGAGAATGTGACAAAATAGTTACAATAACAAAATATCAAGTTTCTTCTCTGACCGTGAGCAATATTACTTAACCATGAGCTATATTACTAAACAAAACCACAAAATTATAAATAATGTTTGTTCATATATGGTATTTATTTCAATTGAGTTCTGTGTGTCTTTGAATCTCATTGGAGACACTTTTAAAATGTTAATACAGTCCTTACCTAATGAAATAACAATATCACAGAGTCACAAGAAGTATGGATAATGTAGCTGGGATGTAACTTAGAAGGAGAGCCTTCTCCTAGCATAGGTGAGGCTCTGAGTTTGATCACAATCACCTAAAAAAAAAAAAAACAACGGATAATGAACTACAATGGGTAAGGGTTAGGAGATAAGAGGACCTATTATAAAATATCTAAGCCTTAATTACATATTAATCATTTACTGATTTACAAATACAGACAATGTATAGTATAAGGACAGATGAAAGTAATGTTCTCAGAAGAAATAGTCCTATTCTACATATATTTGGAAGTTCTCAAGACAGCTTTTATTTTGATTATGTTTAGAAGTTGTTGATATTTTTTCAACAAGAATATTTTGCAGAAATTTGAAAGGGATAATGGGGGGATGTTACCATTTATTTTATTAATGATTTGGCCAATACCATACTGGGTGATGGGGATACAAAGTTGAATAAGACAGTCTCTGACTTCATAAAAATTACAATCCAGAAGGAATAACATAGCTGTAAATAATTATAAAACAGTATGGTATGTGCCATAATAGAGGCTCAGAATGTTTTAGAACAGGTGAAAGAAGATCTTGCCTTTTCTATGAAATTAAGGAAGACTTCCCAAAGGAGATGGTGTTTGAGCTAAGTGCCATTGGGATTGGCAATTAAGGAATCCTTGGTGACTTTAATCAGAGTGATTTCTACCAAAATGAGGGACAAAATCCAGATTGCAGTGAACCAAAAGGTGAATATAGAAATGGAAACAGTGGAAGTAAACTACTTTTCCTAAGAAAAGTAGTTTTACCCTCTGCCTCTAGAAATATTTAATAAGGAAGTTCATATTTTACAGCACAGTTACTTAGTGATAGATGATAGCAGTGAATTTTTCCCCTGGGTCTTAGTGAATAATCACTTTCCACTTGTACACTGTCAGTGAAATAAATCCTTCCAGCAAGAGCCTTAGCACTTGAAGAAGGCTTACATCTACACATTTTCATTACCAATGTCTTTGATTCCTAGTTCTTCTAGTCCTTGCTTCCTGTTCTGAAGCTTCAGTCTCAGTTGCCAAGGATGCATTACTAACTCACTTAGCTGGTGACCTACTACAACTTCCTTCTAAAAAAGCCCACTTCACCCCAGTGACTTCCTTATTCCAATCTACCACATGTGTTACCTTTGAACAGAAATTCAGATTATATTCCTTTCCAATTTTCTCCTTTTCTGGTAGACATTATACAGTTGTTTCATACTAACACTTACAGATCTTCCCTGATCTTCTAAATTCTTATCATTTGCCAACAATCTTTAGCTTAAAATGTTCTTCACTTCTAGAATATTCTACCTCTTCACTTCCACCAGCATGGTTGACAATCACTCCAACTCTCTGGAACCCAGCTTCAAATCCATTTCCAGGGGTGTTTTTTGAATTGTTCAACTATTATATTAGCTGGAATTAAATATTTAATTATGCAACTTTCCTCGATAGGAGGGTTGGCCTTTTTGGACATAATCTAATCCAAACTGTATATCGTTCAATTAGAATCCTGTCCACTGAGCTGTATTATAAGTGTGAAGGTTTGCTCTTCATGAAGATATTGATCTGTGGCTTTCTGCCCTTCAGGTAAAACAAACATACTAGATTAAATAGTTTCAAGATCTTCAAGTCTTCTAGAATTATAGTATATAACTAGATGATCTTTATTGACTAATCAACTAAAGTTTACAGAAAAATTAATGCTACCATAACTCCTAAAATATATGCCAAACCATAAATCCATAAAATAGGGATAAGAAGGTAAATTGAGGCCTTGAACACAAAGTAATTAAAAGGACCGCATAGAAATCACTAAGACTTGATAAGCAGGGACTTAGGTTTAGAATATAATAAGGAAATACTTTCTGCTTCTGGCTATAACAGAGTTGCTCAAATCAGATTAATTCGCTCACTACTGAGAATAACTATAAAACGGACAAAATACAAAGTAAAACAAAACAAAATCTGAAAGCTCTGGAGAACAACCAGTGCAGCCAAGCCCTGAGGGCCAAGATCCTGGGGGAGATGAAAAACATGTTGGAATGAGCCCTGTATTCATGGCTGTTTTCCCTCTGGAGCATTTACTGATTCAACTCTCCAGGTGGAATCTGACCCTGCTTTGAGGCATAGCTGTCTGCCACTGGGAGAGGAGCAGGAACCATCCCATCCCTAGGCCCAAAGGTTGGTTGATACTTGGTAAGATACAAAAAATTCACCCACAGTTATGATAGCCAGCAAATATAAGGAACAATTTGGAGGAAGAGCAGGGAATCCACCTGTGCTCTAGACCCTGTGCTGTCTGGGAAGGCCAGACTGTCTGCTATTGGAGGAGGCTCAGGTGCACAGCACTTGCCTAAGACTGAGATGGAACAGGAGAGATGAGAAACCCTCCTATTTCTCCCCAGGAAGCTTTCATCTAGAAATAGGTAACTATCCTCCCATATCCTCCCATCTACTGGTGGAAGAGAAACACAAACATGGAAAAAGACCCCTATTCTGCAGGTGTAGAGAACCTGCTGATACCTGAAGGAGGAGCATGGAAATTGAAGGAAAAAACCCTCCAGCTCCTGGCTCTTGCACCAGAAACATGTGGCAGTCCAATGGAAGAATTTCAAGTCTGTTGTTCACTGAAGATATAACTATGGCAACAACAAAATCCATCTTACCTTAAATGCTGACCAGATTTATGTAAATCTCACACTAATAACCTAACAGAAGAGGGATTACTATGTTGGTCATTTACTTCAGTCTCTATTGTTGTTTACATATAATATCTGGCATTTAGTTCTTTAGAAAATAGAATACACCTTAAAAAGAAAAAAATATATGTGAAAAGATAAAATAGCCAACAGGACTGGATCTAGAGATTATCTCGACATTGGAACCACTGGAGACTTCAAAAAATATATGGAATAGAAAGACTTGTTACTATTAAAATAAGAATAGAACTAACAGCTGACTTCTCAGAGAAAAAAATTAAACATCTTTAAAGCTCTGAAAATTACAAAATCAACAACCTAGACATAAGTGTTGAGCGAAAGATGAAAGAATATCACCCACAGGACTTCACTGAAAGAAATCCTAAAGAAAGTTAAAGAGGTAAAAGGAAAGTGATCACAGAATCATGATGATTTAGGAAGAAATAAGAATAATGGGAGGAATAAATATGTGAGATAAGACAAATTAATATTGACTGTTTTCCAAAAATAGAATACATGACATAAAAAGTGCATTTTGTTCAAAACAAACATACCTACTGTAATTAAAATTCATATGACCACACCTAAGTAAATAAAGCACAAACCCGAGGGAAATGTTTATCCAAATGGGTCATCTAATATACACACAACATTCAATCTTGAGACGCTCACCATTTCCTGAGGTAGACTACTCAATCTATTTTGTAATCCTCTGATTTCTACCATATGGCCCTTATGCTGTCCTCCATGATCACATGTAATAAATAGTGCTAGTTTCTCTCATACATGCTAGAAGTAAGTATAGCATCCTCTAATTGTAACAGAATGGTTTTATTCTTTGGCCAAATATCCTCAATTTAAACCATTCTTCACATGGAATGTTTTAGTTCTCATCCATATCCAGAATTTTCTAAACACACCTTACTTTTTCAAACATATCCCAATACATGAGCCTATAGAGACCAATCAGTGCATCCTTACTTTCTACCATTAGGTGTGCAACCTAAGATGGCATTGTATTTTTAGGGGAGGAAATATTGATATTTATTCATATATAATCCCTGATATTTACCTCTGTGAAAACTCTAGCCTCAAGATGTTCAGAATCATCTGCATTCAATGAAAGCGAATATTAGGCTATAAATGGACTACAGATAAGAATTAGCCAAGGAAAGTGTGGAGGCTATTTCAACATTGCATGGACTAACACCATGACCTTCAAATGGTAAGGGAGAGGAGGTTGTGGTAATGGGAAATATTGACAAGATGTATTAATTGATTGCAGATGTATGCACAATAGGAAGGATGAATCAGTGGCTACTATGGCTTTTCAAGTCTGAATGACTAAGAGAATGAGGAAAAATCTGGAAGTTAGGAGGGGTGCCTTATTACTGAGAGAATGTCTTGCTTTAATTTAAGTACATTGAATATTCATGAAATACCGTGTGGACAGGTATAGATAGGAGGGCTTTTTGTTTGTTTTGTTCTTTTATCTTATATTATTTGTTTTTAAGACAGAAATTAACTTTTATCTGGTTACATGGGAGTTCAAGCCATGAAACAAAGAAACAAAGAGATAATCAATGAATGTCTAGCCAAAGACCATGGAGCACCTATAGTTGAACAAGTTGGGTTTATTACTTGGTGCAAATAAGGAAGACCGCACACCATGGGGAACTGTGTGGCATTTCAGTAAGTGGGTGTTAGAAAGGACTTATCACAGGATTGGGGCTTGTGTTAGATAACTTTGTGGGAGGATTCAGAAAGTAGAACTTTGGACTGGAAGCTGTCAGGATGCAGGGATAATTTGATGATGGGAATCTTCATAAATTTTAAGTAGAAAAATAAAAGACTAAAACAAAACTGTAATTTGCAAAGAAGTCTGTTAACTTTGAAGGGGGAAATGTTTGCTGTTATTGTGGTTTACACAGATACATTGTTTTTCTGTGCTTAGACAAAATTACAAAGAGGTCTTGTTTTTAATCTCACTTCTTCATGATTATAAAGTGGCCTCATCTAATGCTGGTGTTTAATAAAATTGTTCAGTGGCTACTTTTGTCCTGGAGAAAAGACCAGTATCCTTTTTCTTCCAGACCTAATGGAGTATGTATTGGTATGGAAATAGAAATGATGAGCTGGAATATAAGATATTAGAAGGAATGGATGACAGGTAAAATCATCTTTTTTTAAAAAAAAATCTTTTTTAATAAAGTTAGAAACAAGATCATCTGCTAAGAATCAGGAGAAAGGGAGATGAACAGGTTTAAGTCATCTAAGAATTTCTGTGGCGAATCAACAAAAGATGCTTTTTTTTTAAATTAAGTCACCTATTATTAAAGAACAAAATTCAACATTTGCTGTATATCATGAATTTACAGAGGATTTAGAAGTGAGAGTTCTTTTAGTCCCTAAAACAAATAAACAACAACAACAAAAAAAAACTAGCAGTGTGGCCTGCCATCTTTTTATGAGTGCTACAAACAAACATGTTTCTTGGAATACCCAGGCTATATTAAATACTATTTGATACAAATATTTTGTGACTCTTAATTTTAGCTTTTGGATTGCACCTCCCAAAGGGAAGAAAAGTCCTGCCATTTTTCCAAAACTAAAAAGAACATCCACCAGAAACAATAGCCACCCAGAAGACAGAGTTCCGTGGTATCCAAAGCAAAGAAAATTAAGGCTTCCACCCACCATCATAAAAGTGGGCTCCCCACTCCCACTTCAGTTTTGTGTTTACGCGTATCTAAATAACTAGATGCCTTGCACATTCCCGGTATTAGGTGTGATTGAGAGATAACTCACTTAGCGGCAGCCGGGGCAGTTTCTATGCATGCTGTAGCCCATGCTCTTGTGAGCATCAAAAGGAGATGAAGCCTGATTAACCATTTTGAAATCTATCGGATGAGGAGAAGTCCTTACAAAACAACTTTTATACGCTTTAATTAAAAACGTGTTCCGGCAGCTCAGAGCTGAATGGGCTTCAGGGGGAGCAGGGCTGAGCTCGTTGCTATGACGACACCAAATCTTTTCACGCCTGGCCCTTCCTCAGCACAACGTCTAGCTCTCCCCAGCCATTCATTTGCCTCTGCCCCATCTCTCACTCCCTCAGTGCCCTGGTCCAGGAGTCCTTGGCCCAACAACTTTTACTGCTCCTGCTGTGGAATTCCTTCCTCCCTCCAGCTTCCTCATCTTTTTATCCTTTACATTTCCCTGTCAATCTGTTTTCCATTCTTCTTGAAATTAAGTTACCTTCCTGAGCTAAAAATACCTTTTGCAGGGCGGGGTGGGGGTAATGGGAAGCTCTGTAGTCACTTTTCACTACTCCTCTTGGTAAATCCTATCATAAAGGCCTTGAGTGTAGACAAGAAGACTCATGTTCTACAATATATTTATGTTTCAGATCGACACTGGCTACAAGAACAATCCTTCTGTTGCTGAGGATGACTAAAATAGAAAAGGTTCAGTTTTACTCTGTTAAAGTTGGTTTGTGTTTATTCTTAAAACCTCAGGCTATTCCACGTACAGCATCATCTAGTAACAATTTTAAGTGAATACAAGGCTTTAAAATACAAATGCTTCATGCAAATGTAGAAAACAAATCAGAACTTTCAATATTTTTAAAGTTGTACTCATTATGTAGCAAATTAAATAAAATTTAACACTATAAGTTGTTACATCATGTGAATCAGAATTGGGTAGCACTTGCTCTTCTCAGGACTAAACGGCCAACCTAAAGAAAGCTAATATCTTTGAAATCTTATGTTCAATGGATTCATATAGATTGTGGTATTATTATACAACTTCTTAATGTTGCCCTGAATTATCTGAGGCCTTACGACCTTTCATTTTGATTACAATTCCAATCTTCCCTTTCACTTACTCTGTTTTATTAGATGAACTAGACGAATGGAATGCAGTGTCATTTATCAATACTTCTTATTTCCTCTTCCAACATAACTCACAATTTGTTCTCCCTATGACTATATTTCCAAAGTGAATTATTTGACAAATGGAATCAGCATTTCCTTTCTAAGTGTCTGACTCAGTAGAGATGTTGTAACTTAAGAGACAGGTGTAGACTTCCCACGCCCCTGGCTGCTCCATTGCAACAGGCAGGGCCCAAGCGTGCCCCCTGGGCCTCCCCCCGCCCCCAAGCGGCCTCGGCGGGCCTGGGCTGCCCCCCCCCAGGGAGGCTGCCCCCGACCTGAGGTGGGCTCCCCGAAGCCGGTGACACAGCTGCAAAAAAAAAAAAAGTTTCCGAGAGACAAACAACTGTGACTCAGCACTAATCCATCCGGCTGAAACAACTGGTCAGCCCTTCTCATTCTATGGAGGTAAATGCCTACCGAGCCTTCATAGGTAGTGGCCACAGGTTTGAAACGGGGCTTGGGAGAGACAGTAAGGACCCACCCGTTGCATTGGTCGCCCGGCAAAGGGAAACGAACTGTCGCCATTTGCAAGAGATACCACCATGGCAGAGAACTGACGTCATCAGACTGCGGCGGAGGAGATAACTTCATTGAAACCTGCGGCTACAGTGACTTCTTCCCTTCCCTTCTAATACCTTTCCTCCCAAGCATCTAATAAATTTATAGGAGTAAACAGTAACTCATCAGTCAAACAGAACAAGAAGTAACATGAGCAGCTTCAAAAAGCAAGGAAGAAAAGGAGTACAAACAATGCAGGACAGCCTAAATATTCAGGAGGACCTAGAGTCATGAGAAAAATGGTCATATAAAGAAATCAAGGAACACCTTAGACAGATGGAATGGAACCTTAAAGAGGATACAAGACAGCAAATTCAAGCAGCGAAAGAACACATTGAGAATGAATTACATAAACAGATAAAAGAAGAAGTTAAGCATCTTTATCAGGAGATAGAGATTATAAAAAATAATCAAACAATAATTCTAGAAATGAAGGAAACGATAAACCAAATTAAAAACTCAAGTGAGAGTATCATTAACAGAGTGAAGCAAGGAGAAGCCAGAACGTCAGATAATGAAGACAAAATATATCATCTTGAAAAGAGTCTAGCCAACTCAGAAAGGCTGGTAAAAAATCACGAGAAAAACATCCAAGAGTTATGGGATAACATAAAAAAACCAAACTTACGAGTCATCGGGATAGAAGAAGGTACAGAGATTCAAACCAAGGGAATGAGTAACCTGCTGAATGAAATAATTACAGAAAACTTTCCAGAAATAAAAAAGGAAACAGATATACAAATTGAAGATGCATACAGGACACCGAGCACACAAAATCACAGTAGACCAACGCCAAGACACATTGTTATGAAGATATCCAATATACAGAACAAAGAGAAAATATTAAAAGCTACAAGAGAAAGGAGACAGATTACATTCGGGGTAAACCAATAAGGTTAACAACGGATTTTTCATCATAGACACTGAAAGCAACGTATTTCAAACACTGAAAGACAATGGATGCCAACCAAGAATTCTGTATCCAGCAAAATTAAGCTTCAGGTATGACAACGAAATAAAAATCTTTCATGATAAACAAAAGTTAAAAGAATTTGCAGCCAGAAAACCAGCATTGCAAAGCATTTTGAGCAAAACACTACACGAGGAAGAAATGAAAAACAATAACCAAAACCATCAGTAGGAAGTGCCTCGGTAAAGACAGAGGGCGAGGGGAAAGATAATCATGGAGAAACAAACTAAATTTTTTTTAAAAAGGATAAATAATCAAACATGGATGGAAGTATAAACCATATATCAATAGTAACTCTGAATGTTAACGGCCTAAACTCTCCAATAAAGCGACATAGGATGGTATCATGGATTAAAAAGACAAATCCAACAATATGCTGCCTCCAGGAGACACATCTGATTGGAAAAGACATACACAGGCTGAAGGTGAAAGGATGGGAAAAAATATACCATGCACACGGTCCTCATAAGCAAGCAGGGGTGGCCATCTTCATATCGAATAAAATCGACTTCAAGACTAAGTTAATCAAAAGGGATAAAGAAGGACATTATATACTGTTAAAAGGAACCATTCACCAACAAGACATAACAATTATCAATATTTATGCACCAAATAATGGTGCTGCGACATTCATAAAACAAATTCTCCTCAAGTTCAAGAATCAAATAGACCACAACACAATAATTATGGGAGACTTCAACACACCTCTCTCACCATTGGACAGATCCTCCAGACAAAAGTTGAATAAAGAAACTATAGAACTCAATATCACAATCAATAACCTAGACTTAACTGACATATATAGAATATATCAACCATCATCAAATGGATACACTTTTTTTCCCAGCAGCACATGGATCCTTCTCAAAAATAGACCATATATTATGCCATAGGGCAACCCTCAGTAAATATAAAGGGGTGGAGATAATACCATGCATTTTATCTGATCATAATGGAATGAAACTGGAAATCAATGATAAAAGAAGGAAGGAAAAATCCTACATCACATGGAAAATGAACAATATGTTACTGAATGATCAATGGGTTACAGAAGACATAAAGGAGGAAATCAAAAAATTCTTAGAGATAAATGAAAATACAGACACAACATATCAGAATCTATGGGACACAATGAAAGCAGTTTTAAGAGGAAAATTCATCGCCTGGTGGTCATTCCTCAAAAAAAGAAAAAAACAACAAATAAATGAGCTCACACTTCATCTCAAAGCCCTAGAAAAGGAAGAGCAAAACAACACAAATGTAGCAGAAGGCAAGAAATAATTAAAATCAGAGTGGAAATCAATGAAATTGAAACAAAAGAAACTATTGAAAAAATTAACAAAACTAAAAGTTGGTTCTTCGAAAAAATAAATAAGATCGACAGACCTTTAGCCATGCTAACGAAGAGAAGAAGAGAGAGAACTCAAATTACTAACATACGGGATGAAAAAGGCAATAACCCAACAGATGCTACAGAAATACAGAAGACAATTAGAAATTATTTTGAAAACCTATATTCCAATAAAATAGAAGATAGTAAAGACATCGATAAATTTCTTAAGTCATATGATTTGCCCAGACTGAGTCAGGAGGATACACACAATTTGAACAGACCAATATCAATGGATGAAATTGAAGAAGCCATCAAAAGACTACCAACCAAGAAAAGCCCAGGACCGGATGGGTATACAGCGGAGTTTTACAAAACCTTTAAAGAAGAATTAATACCAATACTCTTCAAGTTATTTCAGAAAATAGAAAAAGAGGGAGCTCTTCCAAATTCATTCTATGAGGCCAATATCACCCTGATTCCGAAACCAGACAAAGACACCTCAAAGAAAGAAAACTACAGACCAATATCTCTAATGAACCTAGATGCAAATATCCTCAATAAAATTCTGGCGAATCAAATACAAAAATACATCAAAAAAATTGTGAACCATGATCAAGTAGGATTCATCCCTGGGATGCAAGGATGGTTCAATATACGGAAATCAATAAATGTTATTCACCACATCAATAGACTTAAAGACAAGAACCATATGATCATCTCGATAGATGCAGAGAAAGCATTCGACAAAGTACAGCATCCCTTTATGTTCAAAACATTAGAAAAACTAGGGATAACAGGAACTTACCTTGACATTGTAAAAGCTATCTATGCTAAGCCTCAGGCTAGCATCATTCTGAATAGACAAAAGTTGAAAGCATTCCCTCTAAAATCTGGAACAAGACAGGGATGCCCTCTATCACCACTTCTATTCAATATAGTTCTCGAAACACTGGCCAGAGCAATTAGACAGACGAAAGAAATTAAAGGCATAAAAATAGGAAAAGAAGAACTTAAATTACCACTATTTGCAGATGACATGATTCTATACCTAGAAGACCCAAAAGGGTCTACAAAGAAACTACTAGAACTAATAAATGAATTCAGCAAAGTGGCAGGATATAAAATCAACACGCATAAATCAAAGGCATTTCTGTATATCAGTGACAAAACTTCTGAAACGGAAATGAGGAAAAACACTCCATTCACAATATCCTCCAAAAAAATAAAATACTTGGGAATCAACCTAACAAAAGAGGTGAAAGATTTATACAATGAAAACTACAGATCCCTAAAGAGAGAGATAGAAGAAGATCTCAGAAGATGGAAAAATGTACCCTGTTCATGGATAGGCAGAACTAACATCATCAAAATGACAATATTACCAAAAGTTCTCTATAGGTTTAATGCAATGCCAATCAAAATCCCAACGGCATTTCTTGTGGAAATTGATAAAGCAATCATGAAATTCATATGGAAAAATAAAAGACCCAGAATAGCAAAAGCAATTCTAAACAGGAAATGTGAATCAGGCGGTATAGCGATACCAGATTTCAAACTATATTACAGAGCAATAGTGACAAAAACAGCATGGTACTGGTACCAAAACAGGCGGGTGGACCAATGGTATAGAATAGAGGACACAAAGACTAATCCACAAAGTTACAACTATCTTATATTTGATAAAGGGGCTAAAAGCATGCAATGGAGGAAGGATAGCATCTTCAACAAATGGTGCTGGGAAAACTGGAAATCCATATGCAACAAAATGAAACTGAATCCCTTTCTCTCGCCATGCACAAAAGTTAACTCAAAATGGATCAAGGAGCTTGATATCAAATCAGAGACTGCGTCTGATAGAAGAAAAAGTTGGCTCCGATCTACATATTGTGGGGTCGGGCTCCAAATTCCTTAATAGGACACCCATAGCACAAGAGTTAATAACAAGAATCAACAAATAGGACTTACTTAAACTAAAAAGTTTTTCTCAGCAAGAGAAACAATAAGAGAGGTAAATAGGGAGCCTACATCCTGGGAACAAATTTTTACTCCTCACACTTCAGATAGAGCCCTAATATCCAGAGTATACAAAGAACTCAAAAAATATAAGATAACAAATAACCCAATCAACAAATGGGCCAAGGACCTGAGCAGACACTTCTCAGAGGAGGACATACAATCAATCAACAAGTACATGAAAAAATGCTCACCATTTCTAGCAATCAGAGAAATGCAAATCAAAACCACCCTAAGATACCATCTCACTCCAGTAAGATTGGCAGCCACTATGAAGTCAAACAACAACAAGTGCTGGCGAGGATGTGGAGAAAAGCGTACACTTGTACATTGCTGGTGGGACTGCAAATTGGTGCGGCCAATTTGCAAAGCAGTTTGGAGATTCCTGGGAAAGATGGGAATGGAACCACCATTTGACCCTGCTATTGCCCTTCTCGGACTATTCCCTGAAGACCTTAAAAGAACATGCTACAGGGATACTGCCACATCGATGTTCATAGCAGCACAATTCACAATAGCTAGACTGTGGAACCAACCCAGATGCCCTTCAATAGATGAATGGATAAAAAAAAAGTGGCATCTATACACAATGGAGTACTATGCAGCAATAAAAAATGACAAAATCATAGAATTTGCAGGGAAATGGATGGCACTAGAGCAGATTATGCTTTGTGAAGGTAGCCAATCCCTAAAAAACAAATACCAAATGTCTTCTTTGATATAATGAGAGCAACTATGAACAGAGTAGGGAGGAAGAGCAGGAAGAAAAGATTAACATTAAACAGAGACATGAGATGGGAGGGAAAGGGAGAGAAAAGGGTAATTGCATGGAAATGAAGGGAGACCCTCATTGCTACACAAAATTACATATAAGAGGTTGTGAGGGGAATGGGAAAATAAACAAGGAGAGAAATGAATTACAGTAGATGGGGTAGAGAGAGAAGTTGGGAGGGGAGGGGAGGGGGGATAGTAGGGGATAGGTAAGGTAGCAGAATACAACAATTACTAATAGGGCATTATGTAAAATTGTGGATGTGTAACCGACATGATTCTGCAATCTGCATTTGGGGTAAAATTGGGGGTTCATAACCCACTTCAATCTAATGTATGAAATATGATATGTCAAGAGCTTTGTAATGTTGTGAACAACCAATAAAAAAAAAGAGAGACAGGTGTAATCTGAGGGGGTTAATCATTCACATGGCATGGCCCAGTGATCCCTATACAGAGAATGGCCAAAGCATTCTGAGTTTTTGGAGCTCAGAGTCTGGTTCTGAGTATGAGACTCCAAGTTATAATGCAGCTTTCCAGCTCTAGCTGGTGAATCTTTAGAATTGAAATGCAAACGTTTTATAATAGACTGTCTTGATGTAGTTACCAAATAAAATTCTCACATAACATATTCCTTATAGGTCAGCTGTAACAAATACTGTGAAATCTCTCCAGCATAGGAAACAGTTTTCCTTTTTTTTTCCTTCTAGTGGTATTAAGGATTAAACTCAGGGCCTCACACATGCTAGACAACTGCTCTACTGCTTAACTACATTCCAAGACCTTTTTCTTCTTGTTGTTGTTATTTTTATTATTATTATTAGACAGGGTCTCATGAAATTGCTGAGACTGACCTTAAACTTGTGATTCTCCTGCCTCAGTTTTCCAAGCAGTTGGGATTTTATGTGTACACCACCTCACTCTACTGAGAAACAGTATGTCTTCTAAATGAACCAATACCCCAATTGGCTTCTACGTCTTTTTTTTTTAAATTATTTAAGACCCACTACATTTTAAGAAGTTGAAATCCTATGATTTCTTACCATAAG
This sequence comes from Spermophilus citellus, assembly GCF_964194105.1. Taxonomy (NCBI): domain Eukaryota; kingdom Metazoa; phylum Chordata; class Mammalia; order Rodentia; family Sciuridae; genus Spermophilus; species Spermophilus citellus. The sequence goes on along the minus strand of NC_138185.1, from coordinate 179,031,530 downwards.
TCATACTTAACAGGTAAGACTACATGACCTGGTATTTGGGTGACATCTTACAAAGGGACAAACATTTGTCTCCTGTTATAATAATGGCATCATTTACAGGTTCAACTTTATTTTTCCTCTCCTATATAAATAATAGAAAATCAACTGCTTATACATGTTAAATGCGTTTTCCCACCTGGGGCACTTTATTTGGATCAATCCTATGTAGGCACCAAAGTGTGTATAGATTGGTTGAATAAAGTGTTGAAGAGACTAGTATCCAGCCATCTGGAACAAGTTTGAGACAATAAAAATGGATCCTTAGAGAGGCATTCTTGAAATATGAGACAATTTTACTTTAATATCAGAAAAACTTCAGTTGAAAAACATTTTGCACCATTAATATAGAGCTTATCCATTATATGGATAAACTCAAGAAGTGGCAATCCTTCAGTTCTTGACAATAAAATCTATTCTGAACCTTGTTTGGGAATATTTCAAGGGGAATAATCTTGCACATGAGTGAACTAGAAGTTATAATGGGTCTTTTCTGTCACTAATTTTTGTGGCCCCATGATTCAATGATACCAAGGCTAAAAGTGTGCTTTGTGATTGCACTTTGGATAACACTGAATTCTCATTTCTTTTGAAATGGTTTTCATCTCCTTCTCTCCTGATTCTGTTCCATGGCCAAAGACATCTACATGAAAATTGTACTGTCTTTTGCTTAATAATTCATTCATCCATCCTTTGGTGCCCTGTTCACATGAATTCACATAATCCTGTATGTGTACTCTGGCACTAGACAAATATTTATGTGATAAACCAGAGAACTGCCCTGTAGCTTCTGTGGGCTGGTGGATATATATCAAGAATTATAGCTCTTTTGATAGTTTTAGACTTGCTGTTTTTCAGAGAATGGTTCTTTACTGGGTCTAAAGTGTGATTATTCTGAAGTCCTCAAAACATCATAAAAATTAATTCCCAAATAACTTACTCCAATTTTATTATTACATTGAACTCTTATTCAAATTGCTAATATGTAAAATTTAAATCACTACTATCACATATATATATATACATATATATGGTATATCATATATATGGTATATCTTATATATATGGTATATATTATATATTAATGGTATATCTTATAGGTATATCTTATATATATGGTACATCTTTATATATGGTATATCTTATATATGGTATATGGTATATCTTATATATGGTATATCATATATATGGTACATCTTTATATATGGTATATCTTATATATGGTATATGGTATATCTTATATATGGTATATCATATATATGGTATATCACATATATATGGTATATCATATATATATATATATATATATATATATATATATATATATACCTTTCTGTCCCCAATAGTTCTAAGCATGTGATAAAGAATATACAAAGGAAGTATGGTAGTCCACCAGGTATGGAATATGTGTGCCACAATTAAAGACAAATCTTAAATCTCCTCTTGATGTTACAAAAGACATTTTGTGGAAGTGACTGAAGCAAATTACTGTAAGTGAATCAGTCACCATGAGTCAAACTTACTTTTAAATAAGTTAATAAAAAGTACATAAGGACACAGAAGAAAAATCATACACACACACACACACACACACACACACACACATACACACACACACTGGGGACTGAAACTAGGGATGCTTTAGCATTGAGCTATACTGCAGCCCTTTTAATTTTTTATTTTGAGACAAGTTCCCAGAGAGGCTGGCCTGGAACTTTCAATCCTCCTTCCCCAGGCCCCACCATCACTACCAATTAGCAAGTCACTCATCTTTTGATGATCTGTGGTATCTAGAGTTTAAAACTCATTTAAAGAATAGAATTTCCCATAGACTTCTTTACAAGACACTCAAAACATCTTCAAGGTAAATGCTTTACATCTTTTTTGAGGAAAATGAAAACTATACAGATGTCACAAAAGTAGATATAAGGTTAAATGTAAATTATGTAAATTCTAATCAGAATGCTGTTCTGAGACAAGGAGAAGGAGACGAACAACTACTACTACTACTACTACTACTATTATTACTGAAGCATTTCTCTATAATCCTTACCTACCACAGTGAAATTTTCTTCTCCCCTCCTCCCAGTGCTTAGGCCTAAAATTTGAGGGTGAGGTCAAAGCTCCATGAGGTAAATTTGTAAAGGTTACACTTCTTCTTTTCTTTTCTTTTTTTTTAAATATTTTTAGTTGTAGACAAACACAATACCTTTATTTTATTTATTTATTTTTTAATGTGGTGCTGAGGTTCTAATCCAGTGCCTCACATGTACTACACAAGTGCTCTACCACGGGGATACAACTCCAGTCCAAGTTTACTCTTCTTAATGGAGAAGGGAATTAGCAAAATTTTCTAAATCTCCTAATGAGAACAATGCCTAGCTCAACGTTTTAAATCTGAAACACTCTTCTCAGTTTATCCCAAGTCAGCAGATCAATTTATTGCTTCCTTGCTGTGGAGGACTGGTCTGTACATGGAAAGGTTTTGTGGATGTTCCTCTAAGTCAGTATGTCTATTTGTGTGTTTGGGTGGATGTGTATGAATAGATGATCGATAGATACAGATATTTCACCTGTAATGTGTGTGTGCTGCTCTTAGTTCTATTAAGAGAAAGGTGAAGAGTCCATTGCTTGAAGTTGCGTTAGCCTAATGGTGAGGAATGAATGATACACAGTTATTACCATAGAGCACTCCTTATAAGTGCTCTTGTTTTAAAAAGAAGTACTTAAATTCTGTTTTTATTATCATTATTTATCTTACTGAAATAAAGCTGCAGTACATACTTTCCCCAATCACAGATGAGGGGGAAAGTGGGAGGTCATGTAGGAATCAAGCTTAGTAAAAACCTAAACTGGTATTTTAGACACTAAGCTATACAGAAATTTGTGATCAGGTCTCTCTCTCCCTCTATCACTCTCCACCCCCCCCCCCACACACACACACTCATAGTCACATACACCGAGGTCAATTATAAAGCACGTTATAATGACTGCTTTAGTTTGTTTTCACCTCCTTGCACTCATGAGTGTAGAGAAGCAGGGGCTGGAGGTAGCGGAAAGGGGAGGGATGGCAGTGGAGCCCGGGCAGAGACACTTGTGCGGGGTCGTGGTCTCAGGAGTGTTCAAGGGATGGAGAAGGTGGTGCATCACTCCCAGAATCCAGATTTCTATAGCCAGATGCGGGATGTGGTGTCTGATGTCCGGACCCAGGCTCCTGAGTCATCTTTCCAGGATAGCTGGCGTGGAAGCGAATGGGGAGAGCCTCACCAGAGGGTCAGGTTTATCAGTGCTAGGTTGGGAGGAGACCTGGCTCCCAGCCCAGGACGCTGGGGTTGGGCATCGTGGCCGCGAGGTTGAGAGCCCAGAGCGCTCAGCCTGGGGCCCAGGGCGGCTCTTCTGCCCAGCGCTCTCAGGCGCCTGGGACTGCCTCACAGCTGGAGGCCGGGAAGGAGGAGAGTAAACACCCAGTCTGCGGGGGCCGCCCTCAGGGGATGGTTGCAAAGGGGGAAACGAAAAATAAATCAAACCGCAGTGCCGCCCCGCCCCCTCCCCGTGCGGCCTGAGCGGGAGGCGCCACCCGTCTCGAAGCCTTAGGGCCGGTCTGCACCCTCAGCGCCCCGGACGCCGCTACCGGGTTGGGACTGCGACTGGTGCGGGTCCCCAGGAGCACGTCTGGCCCTCCCGCCCTGCCTGGCCGGGCCCCTCGGGCTGGATAGAGCCCTGCTTTGCTCTTTTCGTTGGCCAAGCACAATTGTGTTATTGGAGATAATGAATTCAATCCCCATCAAAGGGCATTAGGCTCGCTCGGGCCCTGGAGTTGCTGATGCCTTTTTTTTTTTTTTTTTTTTCAAACTAGAAATGAAAGGCTGAGGAGGAAAAAAAAAAAAATTCTCTGGGGGAGCCTTTCCCCTGATCGCAGCTTTTGAAGTGAAGGGGCCTGGGCATTGTTGTTCACCTCGCGGCCCATAAGGCTGAAGAAAGCCCGGGCTTTTGAAGGGCTGAGAACCGCCTCGGCAATGAGCACCACGTCGGGCCGCGCGGCCTGCGGGCAGCATATGTCTCAGGGCGCCCGGGCACCGTCTGGTGGGAGGGGTGGCTGGCCTGGCGGGGTGGGAGCTCCGCCTGGGAGGCAGGGACAGGACACAAGGCCTGCACGCTGGGTGCGACGGGCGCCCTGGGGAGCCGAGGGACGTGAGGGGGGCTTGGGGCTGGGGCTCTGGGCTCGGACTGGGATCTGCAGTTCCTCGCGCTAACTTGTGGGAGTAGCTCAAAGGTTCCATCTGTGCTTGGTCAGTTAAGACTTCCGACTGGGTGACATAACTTTTGGGGCCGAGGTGGAAAAATCTGGGGTTTCGGTGAAAGTCCCGGACCCGGTTGCTTGAAAGTCTGTCTTTACAACCACTGAGACCCAGCGTCGAAGGTGTCTGGCTGAGCTAGAGTTTGATGAATCTGTGAAGCGGGCATCTGTAACCGTGCAGTTACTCTTTGTTATTGTTGTTGTTGTTAAATACCTGTGACTGGGACACTGCGCAAAGCAGCGGGGCTTCTGGCCAGGGTGCGGAGGGCGTGGAAGGCGGTCACTCAGCAGCCTACGCGCAGCCAGTCTGCTTAAGGATCAGATTTTCCAGCGTTGGGGCCACTCCGTTCGGAGGCAAGGACACCTGTTTAGCAGCAGGTCACCCTTTCTAAAACCTGTTGCAGAATTTACCTTTACTTTCTGTGCCCTAACGTGAACTTTCCTCAGCTCGATTCACTCCTTCCTGGCCGGCGGTCCGCCACTGAGCTCTTTGGCCCAAGAGTCAGCAACCAGAATAATTCCGTTCCCTTCCCCATCCTCTCCATCTCCAACCCCCTCCTCCTCTCCTCTAAGGATCCGGGTTATCCGCCCCATTAATATATTAGCCAGGCATAACACAAAGGAAGCGCGTGTCGGCAGAAGGCAGTGTGACTCCAGGGAAAGGCAGAAAACCTGGACAATGCTCTGCGCTACCACACGGTTCATTGCAGTTTGAGCTGGTGAATTGGCCTCCACCTAGGAAAAGCCCTGGAGGACACTGCGGGAGTTGGTGCTCGGCAGCACTGAGAGGTTATTGGGTTGGGCGTTTATAACTGTACTGCAGGAAGAAGCCCAGATGGGGACCAGAGCTAATATTCCAAAAAATACCCCATCACCTGAGTCATGCAAAGAAACCAGCTGTCCAGGAGCACACAGTAAACGGGCACCTACTTCCTTCCTCGTACACAATAGGCCCTTAAAATTAAATATATAAACGAAATAAACCACTGCAAAGCCCCTTACTTTCTTTTCCTTAAATTGTTCGTGTTTTAAAATAACAACTCCTTGGTGTAAAGTCGGGGGTTGGTGGGGACTGACACGAGAACATGATTAGACAGGCAAAAGCATAACAAATTTTATAGGAGAGGGGGGAAAGAAACTATGGAGGTTTGCAATTTAATTCATGGTTCCCTGTTTCCCGTCAACGCTTTGGGGGGAATTTCCAGGTTGTTTCTTGGTTTGGGGGGGGGGGGGAACATTTGACAAGTCATCTTCAAAAGGTGTTGAGAAAAGTAGAAAGGGAACTTCACTCTTAGAACTCTAGAGTCAGGTCGGACCCTGGGTGTGACTGACTGGGTTTTGAACTTAATTTCCCCAGTGACTTGACCAGCATCCTACCTGCATTCTGAAGTCCACAAGCAGGATTCCATTTAAGCCCCTTCCTTCCTGAATTTTGATGAATAGTATCCTGTCCCTATAACTCTAGGTTGACTAGAATATAGAGAACCCCAAAATATTCTGAAATGGCATCTAGAAGGAGAACTCCTCACTTCCCAGAGGGGCAAGGAGGAGGGGAGCTCACTCTTGCCATGCCATTTGCTCTTAAAATGTGTAGCAGCCATAACTATCATAATTGTCTTGAGAAAGTTAGAAAAAGAAAGGTAGCAAGTGAGAATTTCCCCCTGGTCAGGTTTAAAAAGACGCATGCAGTTTACAAGTTATAATAGAACAGCATGGGTATTCTCCGCCCCCTTAAAGCTTGCTAGAAGGCGGGCTGGGTGTGTGTGTGGTGGGGGAGAAGGTGAGGGCTGCAGTCCCAGCTGTGCAAAGTTCAATGAACCAAGCTGGGCTGGGAGCTAAAAAGAGAAAACACCAATTGAACCATTATGTCCCAAATTTAACTATTCGGGAAGAAGAAGAAGAAGAGAGGGAGGAAATTTTAATTTGTTGTTAAATGTTATTTGAATACGCTAAATAGCACCATAGTAGCTGCTTTTTAAAAACCTTATATCTCTCCAAATGTATTCTATTTATAAACAGGAAGGTTGTAAGATCTTCCAAGTGATTTAATTTTATAACATTCTCAATCTTATGAGTATCTATAGATATTACAATTCTTTTATTTTGGGAACTTTTTATTTCTAAATTTAGGCATAATTTGATTACCTATTTAGCTCAAGGTAGCTTAAAAATAATCACCTTTTGCATGTAATTATCCTGAAGTAATTAAGCTTTCTCCTAACTGTATTAGTTGTAAAACACATTGCACCATCATTCAAATAAACAGTGTTTAATTTTGAAGATATTTTTTTACAAATTTATTAAATATTAAATAATTTAAGCAATTTTATTTTTCAACAAGTTTTTCCTCTTGACATATTGAGGTATCACATTAAAATACATTATAGCTAAATGTTCTACAATATTACTGCTAAATCAACAGAAAACCAATTGATCTTGAGGAAAGGTTAATTAATTTGGGTTACAGGTCTCCTACTTTGTCCGCATTGACAGGAATTTGTATCGATCGCAGGTTTTTTTTTTTTTTTTGCAAAGAAATTTAATAAGCATTTTCATGTAACTGAGATCAATTTTTAAAATGCCAAAACAACAAGGTTTTAACATTTTATCACTACGGGAATTATTGTCTGTTATGGATCCTGAGGAAAAAAAAATTATACTTTCAGTAAAATCTGTCAGGTATCCATAGTCTTCTGAAAAATGAAAACATAAGTTAAAAACCTTAATAGGATTCTGTTGGTTTTCATCTCCTAACAATTCTCGCCAGTTTATTCTGCTATGCCGGGGATCACCGAAGGGACAATGGAAATACAATTTTATCTTCGATTTAAACACTGTGTTAACTCTCTTGTGGAAAACGAACTGAGCTGCCTCCACTTGCGTACACTTCTGAGCTGTTTCGTTTCTGCTGAATAGAACTGGTGAGTTTCTCTTCTTCCCTAGCTTTGGTTTTTCTCTCCCCCCTTTGGCTTTTTGAAATCACTTTGGAAAATGTTCCAAACCTGCCGCTTCCAAATGCAAAGTGGAAGTAACAATTGAAGGGTCCCTCCCCAGCACTCACTCCCCAAACATTTTTTCCTCCTTTTAAAAAAATATGTTTGCTCGTGGCGTTGGCAGTGGATCCGAGGGCCTCCGGAGCTTTACACTAGGGTCAGGAGGAAGACTTTCTATCCACGAGCCCTCCCTCCGCCTCTGGAGACCCCTCCCCCACCTCGGGCGAAATTCCTAAGTAGAACAAGCAGGGGGCACCGCCACTGAGCCCTGAGCATCCCCTTTCCGGCCTTGGGCCGCCGGAGCATCCGAGGTGAAGAAACCCTGGAACTCCTCGACGAAAATCGGGGGCGGGGGAAACCGGAGTCGCGCGGAGGCGGCACGCTCGGGGAGGGTCCCCGTGCTTCCTCGGAACCACAGATGTTTTCCTCCTGGCCCAGGGGCGCCGCGCCCCAGCCCCGGGCGTTCAGGCATTTGTGTGTCCGGGTTTCCGAGGAAGGGATTACGCAGCGGGAGCGGCCGCGGCAACGCAGGCCGCTGGGGCCGCAGGACGGTGACGAGAAGCCCGGACTTCTTTGTTGACTTTTAGGTCTCTGGCTCAACAGAAGATTTATTCGCTAGGCAGGGAAAATGCCCAAACAATGAAGAACTAACTGCACTTGTCATCCTGAGACGCTTGCGGTCTTGCTCTTCCCCCCTTCCCCAGAAACCTGCTGCCCGAGTCCCGACGCACGGGTCACAGATCGCGTCGCCCAAAGGCGGCGGAGAGCGCAGTCTGACAACCCTGTGGGAAGGCCACCGGGCGGGCAGGAGCTGGGCCTGCAGGCACCTCGGTTCCCAGGCCAGACCCGCTCCTCAGGACCCTGGCGCTGGCGTCCCAGGAGGTCTCCAAAGGCTCTGGGCACCTTCCACCCGCAAACCCAGAAAGAAAAAAAATAATCTGCCAAGTAAAAGATCAAGAGCTAAGGGTGACTTGAACCTGGTGGGGGGAAGACTGTACGTTGATACTGCTAGTGTGTTGAAGGGGAAGAAGGGAACGTCACCAAGGGGATGGCACAAAACTCAGACGCTTTAGGTTCAAGGGAACTGGGGGACATGCCAAATGCCGCGGCCCAAGCTCACGCATGTATGTTACATTTGGAATTTGAATTTTCCATGACTTGTTTACTCGCCATATAACTATGAATAACTTAAGATTCAAAGCTTTTTTCCTCTTTTGGGTTTTCAACGTCCTTCCGAGGCCTCCAAATTAAGTTTCGAAATGACTTAAACCAGTAATTTATTTTTTCCCTTCTTCCTTTCATTAGTTGAAGAGAGCGGAGATTTCTGGATTTTTCTCAAGTGCTATGTGGCGTCCCTCTCTCATCTGGGGAGGCCATTAGGCGATAATTAAGCGACTCGCCACAGCTCTTTTTATCTTGTCTGCAGTTATGGAGTGGTGCGATCAAAGTAAAGGCTGTCCAAGTTCAAGCCCTGGTGAGGATGGAGTTCATACACAAGCGCTCAGGCAGGCCAGCCTCTACTTGGGCCGGTGGTGTTATTGTTGATGTCAATCTGAACAAGACTTACAAAGAAATAGGTGGACTGGAAAGTGAGCCTACTATCAAAGGAGATTAATGATTTTGTGATCCCAAGCAACTAGGGGTGTGAAGTTGCATTTCAAATCTTCTTAGAAGGCAAACAAATCATCAGATTTAAGATTCTGAGGACCGATATTTTTACAAACGGTATATTTTTTTTAAAAAAATATCTTCACACAAAAAAAAATAACTACCCTGAAATATCCTGGTGGCTCAAAACTTACCCTACAGAAGTGAATTAACTCCCCTCCTCTCTCCAAAGCTGCCAGGATGGCTAAGTTTTGTTTCTCTTTTAATGAGAATAGGGTTGAAGAGTTCCTGTTGCAGACAACTTAATTTTATCAGACACAGCTGATATATTATTCTCACTTGAATATTCTCTGATAAGGGGAAAAGTATACATTGGGGAAGGTGGAAAATTAGCAATATTTGATTTCACAGTGCAAAAACTCAAATAAAACACACACACACACACACACACACAAACACACACACACAAAGGCCGTGCAAGAAAATTGGAGTAAACCTTAATGGAAATAAAGAATTTAAAAAATCTCAAATTTTGGACTATTTAAATCAGTCTGCCTGCCCACTTTAATTTCTTTCACTGCCTTTTAATGACCGCACATTCATTTAAATCATAGATGAAACAATTTTTGTTTTACATAATTTTCCTGTTTGTCATTCATATTGTTTGAAAGTTTGAAAAGTATTATATTCAGAAGATCCGCTGTGGATTTAGTCAAGTGAAGGAAAATGAGAGAAATCCTTTTTTTGTTAACATTTGATTTATTTAAAGTCCTTAACTGCAAATGATCAAGAACATATTCCACGGCTTAAAATCTGGTATTATTTTTTTGTTATTTAAATCAAAATATTTTAATTACAATCACATTGATAAAAATTAACATTTTAATTGTAATTTTAACCATCATTTAAAGCAATTTCGGCTGTAAAGAAAAAGAATAAACCATGCAATAAATTAACATTGAGAAGGCAAAAAGGAATAATAATGAAACCCGTCTGGCTATACTAACACCATATCCAACTGTGGAAAGTGCATTAACACTGGATGAAACAAGCACACGATGGCAATAATTAAAATGGCCACAATCAATACGATTTTGGAATCTTGGACCAATTTTTGAAATACAGCTCCCTATTAACTTCTCTCCTTTCCAAAATTGTGATATTCTGTTTTGGTGGGGAAATATCCTTTAAATGGTGTACATACACATAAGATAATTTTATACGTTATGTGACCTCAGAATGACATGACCATGGCACTCTGCAAATCAAGGAGCAGAGTTCTTGACAAGGGCAATTCCTGAGGAATTGATTCCTAGGCCCCAGATATGGGGAGAGAACAAGAAGGGTAGGGTCCTTATAACTTCTTGGTCAGGCAACTCTTAACAATGTAGAATGTATATTACCTACCTATTAACTTCTATATGTTATGTAAATATATGGAGAATGTCTACATATCTGAGCATAATTAAGTCCATAGACAGTATATATGTATTTCATTTAAAGTCAACTGCTTTCTGGATCAGAAATGTAAGCTGAAAAACAAATGGCTCTGATGTTTATATTCTGTTTATGTTTTGTTGCATAACTGCTGTAGTCTTTCAATACTTTCTAGAGCCCCTGGTGTCTACTTGTTTCTTCACCATTTCAATTCTTATGGTTAAGAGTATTGCCACGGACCTGTAAACTCGTGCGCTGGGGTCAGATAAGGAGGGGAGAAAAAGCACAAACAAATATTTTACAAACTTGACCATCTTTCTTTGTTTTTGTTTAAATATACCCTGCACAGACTAGAATGTGTCTGGAAGGGAAAGAGGGAAGAAAGGGAAGAGGGCAAGGAAGAAGGAAAATTTTATATATACACTGTGGATCATTAAACTTCGAAGGAAAAATTTTTGTTGGTGCGGGGTTGGTAATAATATACACAACGAGTTTTGAATACAATAAAGTAACAGTCCTTTCCACTGGGGGAAAATTGTGCACGAAAAATTAAAATAGTTGGGATTTTATTATGTTGTTGATGTGTGTGGTTTTGTTTGCTGTTGTTTTTTGTTTTTGTTTTTGTTTTTTTTTCTCTCACTGCTACCAGCATGGCCATGCAGACAAACCCCCAGTCCCGGAAGCTAGGAAGTGTTTAGGACGGGTCTGGAATACACACCTTGGTAGTAGGCCGGCTCCAGGGCTGAGGGCTCGATGGGGCTCCTCGTGGCCACAGAGGCGCTGCCAAGGGGCAGGCTGGCGGGCAACGTGGCGCCGTAGGGTGAGTACTGCAGTGCCTGCTCATATGCCTTGAAGTCCAGCTTGTGCTGCTGCTCCGAGGAGGACATGAGGTTGTTGATGGAGAAGGGGTGGTTGAAGGAGTAGTGGGGATCCCCTTTCAGGTGCATCTGAGACTCGTGGGGTGCTAGGCCATGCGCTGGATGAGAGGGGGGCACAGATGCCAGGGCCCCAGGCCCGGAGCTTATGGGGGGAGCCGACGAGGAGGCTGGAGTCTTCAACTCCGAGGCGCCCCCTGTCGCCGTCGCCCCGCTGTGGTCCAGAGTCTGGGGGCTGGCGGCGGGCCCAGGGGCCGGCGCGCCCTCTAGCTGGCCGGCCTTCCCGTGCACACCCCGATGAAGAGGGGAGTCGGCGCTGGGGTTACCCGCGCCAGAGGGGTCCTTGCGGCTTTCAGGGCCGCTCTTGGAGCCGCTGGCCCCACTCCCTCCACCGGCCCCTGGCTGCTTCTCGCACTTGAAGCGCTTCTGACGGCGCAGGTAGCAGCCGTTCTCGAACATGTTGCCGGAGTCCGGATGCAGCGTCCAGTAAGAGCCCTTGCCTGGCTTGTCCGGGGATCGTGCCACTTTGACGAAGCAGTCGTTGAAAGAGAGAGAGTGGCGGATGGAGTTCTGCCAGCGCTGCTGGTTCTGCCGGTAATAGGGGAAGAGGTCCATGATCCACTGGTAGATCTCGCTCAGCGTGAGCATCTTGCTGGGCGCCTGCTGGATGGCCATCGTGATGAGCGAGATGTAGGAGTAGGGCGGCTTGGCGTGTGGGTAGCTGCGCTTGAACGTCTTGGCGTCGCCGCCTCCGCCCGCGCGGCTGCGGCCCAGGTTGGACGGAGCGTACGCCATCGGGCTCATGCACGGGTTCATGGCGGCCGCATAGGGGCCCAGGCCATTCATGGAGGCCGCCGGCTGCGCGCCCATGGCGCTCATGCCACCTGGACTCAGCGCCGTCCCCATGGCAGTCACTCCTGCTGCCGTCATGCTGTTCATGGCGCCCGCTGAGCCCCCTGGCATGCCGGTCACAGCGCCGGGACTCAGACCGGCTCCCAGGCCTGGGTTAGCGTAGGACATATTGAAGGAAGCCGGGGTCATGTTGCCGCTCGTGGTCATGGTGTTCATGGTCATGTAGGTGTTCATGGAGTTCATGGAACCTAGGCCTGAGTTCATGTTGCTGACTGGGACGGAGGAGTAGGCCTGGAGCAGAGACAGCGAGTGAAGAGGCCCCGAAGGGCGGGGTTAGTGATAGGCTGCGGGCAGAGGGGGGGCATCAGGCCAGGGGCAAACTCCTGGTGGCGGGGGTGGAGAGCATTTCTAAAAAGTATGGGAGCCCCCCACCCTGGGCAAACTGTTAGGCGCCCTTCCCAGACCGAGCAAAGATGTCTTGCGCGGCAGGAGGAAAATCCTAACGCAGCAGGCATGAAAGACAAGCGCTCACAGAAAATATGTCCCCGGGAAGATGTGTAATCGCCTTACACACCAGACGCAGGGGTTGGCTTCCAGGGCTGCTTCACTGCCGCCTCTATCCACACCAGGCAGTATACCAAGTCTCCACCCCACACCAGCCTCTGGCCTTTGAGGCAAATGGTCTTTAAAAACTCCGAAAATAGAATTAATCTCTGACCCTCCGCTTCTTCACGTCATCCCAAGGATCCAGTGGGTTCCCGGCCCAGCCCCCGCTGGGCGAGCAACAGGGCGCCAACTCTGTGCCCACCTCACCCAAGGCTAGCAGGCTCCGCTTGACTACATAGCAGTCTTGATTGTGCTAGATGGCTGTTAATGAAACTCTTCTTAAAATACAGCAAATCATCCAGAGCCATATACCCCTACCATCATTCATTTCCCTACAAGAAATGGCTTTATTGTTTTAGGAGTTTTTGCCAAAATGATGCATTCCTTTTTTAAAAAAAAAATTATATCTAGAAGCAGTGTTTCCCATCTACTTGTAGCAACTCTAATATTTAAAAAGGAAGCATACTCAGAAATTATATAGGCTTCGGCAAATAAAAGTGAAATCAGATTAACAGAAGGGTATTGCAGGGGTGCATCATAGTATCAACCTTCTACATATGTTTGACATGAGTTTACGTGTATACCTCTGCAAACCATTTAAAAACTTGCAATGTTACCTATTTCTAGCCCTTTAAAGTGTGAAAATGTTGGTGACAATTTGTTGTAATAATCATCTAGGTTTTTTTCACAAACCGATATGCTGCTGATGACCATTTCAAAAGCCTTGCCTTTGAAACTTCATGAGTAGTTTTGAAAATTTTCCAAAATTAAACTCTACCTACTTTCTCTTAATGCTCTTCTACTTCCTAATTCTCAGTTTCAACATGTAGGAAAGCTCTTTTACTAGAGGGCTTAACTGGTGGATTGAGATGACTGCATCAGAATTAAACCTCTGGAAGAGTTCTGAGCTCCTTTTAAAAACTCTTTTTATCAATAGTAATTTGGGAATGAAGTGGGTATTTTAAAATACAGAACCCAGAAATACTAAAACTACTTATCTGATAATTTAATAAAGAACAATAAATTCCTCAAATTTATGTTCATCAGCAAATATAACTCCATTTGAAAACATAAGAGATGAATAAATAGATTTAAATAGGAATACCCTGTAAACTATGGTATTCAAATAAACTTGAATGAATGTGAAAATACATCTCTCTATATAGAAACTAATTGCTATGAAAATGTTTTCTGATTATATATATGTATATATACATATACACACACATAAATATATATTTTGTCCACCGCCGTCATGTGGTGGGGTTTATTTACTTGGGAGTTTATTTTCTTTTCCTTTTCCCAAGATAATCCAAGGCCCAATCCAGTAAGCGTTTTAAAGAATGGTAAATAAACTTTTGGGGGGCAACTGCAAACTGTTTTCGGAAAAATACTTTTAATAGGGGGTGATCCTGCCTGTACCTGGTTTTCCTCTCAATCCTTTTGTGCACATTGTAAAATAAAGCCCATGAACGGGCCACCAAGGGGACAATGAAGAGAAACAGGTTCTTGGCCCCGAGTTCTGGAAAAGGATTTGGCTCGCACTAGCGCCACCCAGCGGTTCTAGAGTAGAATGAGCTCACTTCTCCCCCAAACAGGGCTTTTGAAGAAGTTTTACAAAATGTAGGAATCGTTTCATTATTAAGACGCCCAACTTTGCTGCACAGCGCCTTTATCAGAATATGTCCGCAAATCAAACGGTGGGACGCAGAGACTGCCCTGAAGGCAAGCTCTGGATTTCTCAGAGTTACTTCCAACTAGTGCCGGCGGCACCCGAGGCGCCCAGGGCCGGGCTCCAGCTCCCGCTCTCTACAGGGCAGAGGCAAGTGCTTTCCAGAGCGGATGTTTTCAAAGCCCGGAGTTTCCTAAAACTCTTTTGCCCGTTGCGAGAGCAAGGACCCAACAGGGCAACTGGACCGACTCTGAGGCCTGTCCAAAGCTGGGCCCGGACCACACCAAGCAGACGGGCAGCCGTGGCACCGATTAGGCGCCACCAGCCCGCCAGCCACACTGCCCGTCCCGCGCCCACCTCGCCCCGGCCTCTGGGCTCCGGAGACGCCCTACCGGCCACCAGTCTCTCACCTCCTGTGTGTCCGCGTAATAGCTGTTCCAGTCGCTGCTCTCATGCCCTTCCATCTTCACAGTCCCTAACATCCTGGAGCAACCCTGCCCGATGCAACCATCCAGCCCAGTGCGAAGCGACGGGCAACCGCGCGGCGCGGGGCGGGGGGAGGGGAGCCGAAGCAGCTGCAGTCACCGGAGCGCCCGCGCGGGCCCAAAGCCACCCCGGAGAGGAGGAAGCTTGGCGCTGCGGGGCGCGGCGTGCGTGGCGGCGGCACGGCGGGCGGGGGCAGCGCCGGGGGCAGGCGGCTGCCGCGGAGCGCGGCGCCGGGGAGCGCCTCCGCGGAAAGTGAGCGGGCGGCCTCTGTGAGGCGAGTGCAGTTGAGCTGATGTGGATCTTACGTCGCTCGAGTGCCCACCTCCTCGTCCTCTCCCCATTTGTCCGCGGCACAAAGACGCTCGCACCTACAAAGCCCGAGGTGCACCTGCGAGGCGGCCGCCCGCCAGTCCAGCCGCCGCTCCTCCCGCCCTGCCGCGCCACCGCCGCGCGCGCCCCCCGCGCCCCCTCCCATTGAGTCCCCTCCCCCCAAACCTGGCCCTCACTTTGTTTGCAAAGCAGTGTAATTGGTTTAAGCCCCGAGGCTAGGGAAAGAGTGAAATGGGGCGGGGGAGTGTATGTAACCCCCTTTGGAAAAGGGAAAAAGAAAAATAGGCGGGACCATGAAGGGCAGGCCAAGATTCTAGATGGGAACCCGGTAGCTGGAGAAGGGCTGGGGCGGTGGCGTCGGAGCCCAGGCTCTGGGACCTTGTGCGCGAGATGACCAAGGGGTTCCTCCCTAGAGGCACTCACCACCCTCTGTACCTGAACTGCGACTGCGTCCGGAGCTCCTCATGCCCTTTTACCTGTTCCTTGCCTCTACCCTCATGATTCCAGACCCAAAGTTCAACCCCGCGAGACTGGTGAATACAGACTTTATTTTATTTTATTTTTTCCCCTCACCTGGGCTTCAGACTAGAAAAGGGAAAAAGCCTCGTCACTAGAAACCCAGCCATCTGAGTCAGCCGAGCCAAGTGACGTTAGGTTGACCCGGGCTCCTGGCTAGCAGAGCGGAGGCGCAGCCACGAAACTCGTACCTGCGGCTAAGAGCAGGTGAGTCACAGCACCGTTTTATATCTTTATGACATAACTTTTTTTTCCGCCTCAGTCCTCTCCACTCCCCTTGTCATCTGTAGTGAACATAAAGAGGAAGAAACTGAGAGCAGATGTCTGTGTGGTAGAGCAGGCAGATCCAAGTTGGCCGTCCTCCCTCAATCGAGCTCCTCCTCCCACCCCCCTTCGGCAGCCTAGGGGACTGAGCTGGAAGGTACCTTCTGGTTTTTGATAGGGAAAGGTCAAGGGGAGGGGACATCTCCCTAAACACGGGCGTTAGCTGGGAAAGCTAGGACTCGTACGCGGGGACGCATCTGCGCTGCTGAAGAGGTGCCAGGCCAAAGCCAGAGGCAGCCCATAAAGGCTGTGTCTCTGACCTGGAGGTGTGGGACTAGCATTTCAAGCTCTCACTTGGTTCCTAATGGGTCCTGGGCTTCTGTGGGAAATTCTCCCCCACGGAAAGCCTTTTGACTCTCTCTCTCTTTGTAGTGGATTGCTCACAAGTCCTGGAGAAAGACCAACCAAAGAGACTGGATGATAGGCACTAAATTGGTGATAGGTTGGGAGATGGTGCACGGGTGTTTCTGAGTAGAGTGTATATGTGTTCTGAGTATGAGTGATGGAGTGTGTGAGTGACCATGTATATGTTGTACCTGCCTGCAGAACCACCAGGTTTCCTTAAGTAGCAATAAAATAAAATCTTAACTAAGACTGCAAAATTCTTGTTTTGCAAAGTTAAAGAATGTAATTAATCTCATTTTAAGAAATGTGTTTTAACTTGCCTTCCAAATAGATATCTTATCACACCCCCCCCCACCCCGTTCTTTGTTCTCTTAAATCTTTCTTCCTTGAAATCTGGCAAGAGAATCACGTTAAGTCCTTGAACCAAACAAATCTCTTAAATCAGCAGGGGAGCAGAGAGGGTGAAGATGTACAGTTAAGGAAATAAAAAAGATAAAAGCATTGGATTACAATTCCTTTTTGAACAGAAGGGGGGCATCATTTGTGAGGGAAGGAATGAGAATGAAATTAAATCCACCTGGAACTCAGCAGACCAAGAACCCACCCCAATGCAGTCTACCGAGGTGGACCCTTGAGTTTATGTAAATGTACCTGCAAGTGTGTGTCTGAAGCTAATTCTTTGGTGCAAAGTTCCCATCAGCAGCAGGACCTCAGTTCCAATTGTAAAGTACACTGATGCTTAGCTCCCTCAGTCTGATGGAGACTTTCAGTGTTAATGAGCTTCCTTGTTCCTTCCAGCGTGTGACTCTCAACGCCCTCTTGGCTCTTCTACAACATCAAGCTTGACTACAGTATTTTCTTTATGGGTGGTTACAACTTAGTAATAGCTTAGTGATAGCTTTTACAGTGCACAAAAACACTGCACTTTAAGAGAAAAAAACGTAGTCACTGTAACGGGAATTAATTTTAAAATGTCAAATGTTCATTTGGCTTATTTTGCTGAACTGTAGTTTTTTTCATCAATGTATAATAATAATAATATCTGTTCATAGTGTTATGGCCAAAGTAGTGTTTCTCCCAAGCTTCTTCAAAGCCTAAGACTGATGGTGCAGAATGGAATCTGTCAGCTTCAAAGCCTTGATCCAGCTCCTAGGTTCCCAGGTCCGCAGACCAAGGGATTCCCCGAACACAGCGCCTCCTGTCTTACAGACCGAGTGCTAGATTTTCCAGCAGGTGCCCACAGCGATAACCCCTGGAGAGACTGGTTGAAACTCGCACGTGTCTTTCAGGCAGGGATTTTGGTCTGCGGCAGCATTCGTAGACACCTAACAAATTTAGAAGGTGAAGTTCTAATGTACTCCACATGCTACCCAGTCAGTTTCCCTGAGGGTTAAAAGAGAATCAGCAGGGCCACGCAGTGTCCTTGACTAGGAAACACACACACACACACACACACACACACACACACACGCTGCTGTCTCTCAGGGTTGATGGCCAGTTGGCAGCCAGGTAAAGAGTCCAGCTGCCTAACCCTGCTTTGTTTCCAACCACTTTCCCCAATTAGGTCCTTACAGTGTTGCACAACTGCTTTGCAAAGACTGCTGTTTTCTTAGGGGAGTTAAACCTGTCTTCAGCTCTAGGAGGCTGAGTGGACTCAGGGCAGGGAAATCACTAGAGCAGCCACGTGGCAGTTCCTGAGAAGTCCCGAGCCAATCTCGCAGGGGTGAGGACTGGTCTTCGGCAGCCGGGGGCAGCCGAGGGCAGCCGAGGTAGCGGGGAGAGCGGGCTCCTCAAGTGGAGGACGCTGGGGCAGTCAGGACCTTGGGGTACCCTAGTACATAAGGCAGCCGCGGATCCAGAAAGCTGCTCCTGCCACGCGTTTGGGGCCTGCTCCCTCCCTGCACAGACCCTCGTAGGAGGTCCATTGACTGAACCCGTGTGCCTCCGCTCATCCTCCCCGCAGATATTGACCAGGCAGGGAGAAGCAGAGGGTATGACGACTAAAGACTAAAGATGTCTCCAAGCCAAGGCTCCTGTCGTGGACCCAGCTGGTGGCCTCCCCAAGCCTGGGCCCTACCTATTTAGCGATCGAAGGGTGTGGACGAAAGCAGGGTCTGGGGTGGCTGGCCTCTGCGATGCGATGCCCCTGGATTCTCTCCAGGGCTTCCCTCTATGGCTTTTCCTAGTCTGCCTCCTTTCCCCGACGACTCTCGTCGGTGCTGTGATCAGGTCAGGACCTCCGTGGGCCCAGCCACGCTTGGTGCGGGGTGGTCCGAATTTATCCTCGGTCCCCCACCTCCTACCCAGATAAGAAGCTTAAGTCTTCCTCCTGCAAGAGAGAGAATCAGACTCAATGAAAGACCTGTGGTCTTTAACTCTGTTCAAAGCCGACCCCAACTGGGACCTGGCTCAGCTGAGGAATGAGGAAGGCCGGAACGCAGAAAGCCTCTGCTGGCCCTGGCGATTTGAAGTGTGCCTGGAGAAGGGACCTGAGTGCCTCCGGAGCGCCTGTCTTAAGCGTCCCGCCCACGACCGCGGGGGGCGCTGCGGTCGGCTCTGAGGGGCCCACTCTCGCCCTGACCAGCCAGAGGCGCAGGGCCAGCCTTGGAGCTCCTTTTCTTTGACCGCCTCTCCCTTCTTTGCCTTTTCTTTCCTCATACTTTCGCTCCTCTCTTCCTTCTGACACTAAATCATTAATTAAGGAATTAACTCCCCACTTATAAGACGTCCCACTCCCAGTAGGTAGGCCCCCTACAACCACCTGAAGGACGTCGTCGGGCCACTTCTGTGCGGAGTCCTTTTGCTGTTCTCGCTGCATCCCTGGCCAGGTGGTGTGTGCGCCCGTGTGTGTCTCCAATACTCAACACTAGGGCTTTCTGTTATTCTATTGTAAACAAACAAACATCAGCCATTAGGTTTGTCCCTTCTCCTACTGATTTCTGTCGTCGGAGTCGCCGATGGGTTTCAGAACCGTCCCAGAGTTCGTGGACCTGGCTCGCCAACAGCCGGATGTCAGAGCCGGAGCTGCTCCCCCCCACCTGGCTTCTCCCGCGGGCGACAAAACCGTCTCTGGCCGTGAGCGAGCTTCGCCTTGCCAAAACCAACTCACATTTTCATGTATTCAAATGAGAAATGTTAGAAAGGGCGACTGGCTCTTCTGGGCAATCAAAGTCCCATCCGTTCCCACAGCGAAAGCGAGCCTTCGTCCCTCGAGGCCAGGGAGTGGATAAGGCACCCCTGCCCCGACAGTCGCGCATCTTCCAGTTGCGTTTTCCCCCAAGTTACTGACTTCTTTATTCCGACTGGTCGAAGCGGGCTAGCTGGAGGACTTCTTCAGCCCCAGCCAGTCAGTCCCTCGTTACCCGCGCAGTCTTCACTCCTTGGCGCCCACACTGTCCTTTGGCTTTTCCTGTTTACTTAAAACCCGCTTGGGTTGTCATTGTGGGGAAAGGACTGGAAATACACTCTTCACACAAAGGGTTGGACAATTAGGGGAAAACGTGACACCGGTTAGGTCTAAGGTTGAACAGAAAGGAACTAGTGCTACTGAAGTCCTACTGTGTACCACAGATTGGGCGGGGCGCTTGGAGATCCCAGCATTTCCTCTTCACCTGCTTTTCTGGTGCCCTGCCCAAGAGCTGGGAAATTGGAAGCCTGGGCGACAGTAGGTCAGGACCTTGATCCCTCACCACAGAAGAGGCCCTCACTAATAGGAAACTGTAATGGAAATCAAGGAGTTGGAAAAGTCAACGAATTTCATCTCTTGCAGCTGAAACATTAAATCCGCCCTGAATGTTAGGCAAGTGTTCAGCTTCCTCATCATGGTGACTTAGCTTTGGCTATTCAAGTGTGATTGCCCTCAAATTTATGCAGTTCTATTTAAAAGATGCGTTTGTAACAACTATATAAAACATATTCTACATTTGGAAGAATTAACTACAAAAATGCAGTATTTTTTTATTGTTTCCTGATTATCCCCCCACACACACACCCGCCATTTTGAAATCATGCTTTGGACTGGTAAAGACACAAATTTACTGACCTGACATGTAGAGGGAAATTACATTCATAATCTAAATTTAAAATTTTATTGGAGGGCACTGTTGGGGGGCTGCTTCTGGGTCTTTTAGCAGCTACTCCAGAGAAAACATTAGAGGACAGTTTTGTTTTAAAAGTGGCACATTTATTTGCCATTTATTTGTGGTCCTATGGACCACAGAACAAAACTAGCTTAGCTCACCTTGCAGTGAGCTTACTTCTAAACAAGACATACTGTGAAGAAGCTTCCATGGCAGCACTTGCTTTGCTGGAACAACAGTGAGATTTGCAGAAATTGGATCATTTTCTTTCTTTCGTTTTTAAAAATTCTAATTTGTTATACATAATGGCAGAATGCAATTCATTTCACATTACACATATAGAGTACAATTTTTCAAGACACTGTACACAAAGTATTTTCACACCATTCGTGTCTTATATGTGTACTTAGGTTAATGATTTCTAACTCACTCCACCATCATTCCTACCCCCTTCCCTCCTCCTTTCCCCTCTCTCCCCTTTGCCCTTTCTAAAAGTTCCTCCATTTCTCCCATGCTCCCCTCCAACCCCCATCCCCCAATCGCCATTATGTGTCAGCACAAAACTTGGATCACTTTCTAAATGTTTTGTTCTGATTTTCTACATGGATCAAGGTAAGGAAATGCAGGGCCACCATGAGGCATGGCCTATGGTAGCAAGTTCAGAGCAGACTCCTGGGGTCCTTGGTGAGAACTTTGCACATCTTTCCCAAACCAATTGAATTCTGCTCTCCTTAGGTCCACATCCTGCTCTAGATTTCTGCCAAATTCTTTTCAGTCTTCTACAGCAAATTGCATTTGTTTCTTGTTGCTCTCTGAGGGCAGGAACCACTGTTATTCCCCAAGCTAGAGCAGAGCAGAGTAGACTTCAAAGATTTATTCAAATAATCAATGACCTTAGCTCAGAGACTGGCCAGGCTAGCCTTAGGCAGGAGGGATTCATAAGTATCAAAATTATATCCACTTGCTTTTTAAGACTTCATGTGAGAGGACCTCAGTCCTGTGCATTGGGAAAACAAAGGGCTTGTGGAATGAATGGAAGAGGGAAGGAATGGATGGACAGATGCCTTTAGCAGAATGGACAGGATGTCTGAGCCTGAAACTCCTAGGCTTCCAAGTCCCATAGGCCTGACTCTTTCCTTGACATTGATGCCTGCTTTTAACCAAAACCATTAGGTCACATTATGAAATTGGAATTTCTCCCCTTCTTAGATACTTGGACATGGGTGGGATCACCAGCCAAGCCTTGCCCATATATGGCTACTGATGTATGACCCAAGGCAAATATTTCATTTCCCTCACTGTGAAAAGGCAGCAGCCACACCTATCATTAGCAGATATCAATTAAAAGTTAAAGAACCCCATCAATTTTCCATCAAGAAAATGTTTTACTCAGAGCTGTAAAGGAAACATCCATGTTTAAACAATATGTTTAAATTGGCAAACAAATAAAGCCCAGCTCTTGCAGTGAGAAGGAAAAGACTTGCCACAGAGCTCTGTTCGTGCAAGGTTGAATTCAGGGGTTTAGAGCAAGTTGCCTTCTGCCCTGCTCTGGGCTTGCGTGGAGGATGTGAGGGGCCTGGGACCCCCAGTGCTGGCTGGTACAGGTGCTAGGTTTGCTCTGTGGCTGCCAAAGTTATGATCCTCCCTAGTGCCTCCTTCTTAGCAGAAGGAGGGGTGCTAGAAATTACCAGATCCTAAACTTAATTGCCTTTCAGCACAAAGTATTTCATTCTATGTATATTCCTTGTGTAATGTAATAGTTTTCTTAAATGACTGCCAATCCCTCCCAGAATACATGCGTTGTTGCAAGGTATTAACTGGAGACTCCTTGTGTCATTCTCCCCCCCCCCCCCCTGAAATTTTATTTGCCACAAAAGCAGACATTTGGGAAGTCCTTGAGAGAGGAAGCAGGTCTGCCTCCTTCTTAGGGTTGCTGTCACTTGGGAAGCCACAGGGTTGTGTAATCCTCCAGCTGCATCTGGTGTTTCCAATATCCCCTTATTCCCTACCCAGAGGGTGTGGGTTTCAGCAATCGCTGGAATCCTATCCTGAACCTGCACCGCAACCTCCGCCGTGCTTTCAGATCACCCTCTCTTCCAGTGTGCCCGTATGCATCCCATCTGATTCCGGACTACTGTCACCCCATGGGGTGGGGGGATTGGGGTAGGGAGCTTTGAACTCTGGTCCAGCAGATTGGCCTTGAAGGCTCAGGATCTGGTTCTAGCAGATCTGGTGTACATTTCAAATGCTTTTGAGGATGTAGTTGGTGGGGTGGAGACCATTTTCCTTATCCACTGGCTTCCTCCCACCAAAAATACCTTTCATTGTGAATCATTGGTCCCCTCAGACTTCATGACCCTCTCCCCCACACCCCATGCTGAGAGAAATGGTTTCAATAAATAAAGCCCAGTGCTGGGGTTGAAGGTCAGTTTGCACTGGAGCAGGAGGTTCTAAAACTCCAGCAGGTGCTGGAATGGGAATAAACCAGGCCATGAGTCCAAGGATGAGATGGAGAAACTGAGAACCAGAGAGTGTATATGGCAATGCCATTGGTGATGGGAGGGTCCATAAAGAGGGGTGTGTGTGTGTGTGTGTGTGTGTGTGTGTGTTGGGGTTGCAGCATGGCTAGAAGCTAGGACCTCGAACTTTTGCTGGGGAACTCAGGCAGACCCTAGGTACCACATAATGAGCTTGGACCTGATGTTCTGGTTTTGGCAATGTTGATGGTAGGGACAAATCTGGAGTGGCTAGTGGCTCAGGTTTGAACTTGATGTTCTTCCCCAAGGGAATGAGGACCTGTGTGAACCTAGGGAAAAGAACTGTTTTGGAGGTAAGGTGTGTGTGTGTGTGTGTGTGTGTGTGTGTGTGTGTGTGTGTGTGTGTGTAGGGGTGTTCAGCTCCTGGAAGTGTCTGGTGAAGTCTCTTAGAGCACTGCCACTAAGATTTCCTTCCCTTTTGCTGAATATCTAGTTTTATAGTCTATAGTTCCTGGTCAAATTTGGGCAAAAGCCTTTCTGCTTTTTACTGCACAGCATCTCCAAGAACAGTAACAGCAGGAGAGAGAGCATAACCTGTCCTTCCTACTTCCAAGTGCAGCAGAGCCTCTTCAGTGCACAGCTGCCCAGTGCTCTCATACTCCCCTTGCCGGGGCTGGTGTTCTCAGGCCCCTGTGTCTGAGTCTGAGATTTCTGAGAATTTCTATCACACAAATTCCAAGGGGCTCCTTCAATGTAATTGACAAAAACAAATGGGTGTTGGCAAACCAGGTGTTTGGAATCAGACCCAGATTCTGCAGGAGACTAGCTCTCTCTGAGCCTCAGTTTTCTCAATTGTAAAATGAGCATGTTAGAACTCATCTCCATACCAATGAGGACAGAATAAGTACACAATAAATGATAACATAAAGAGCCGTCACAGAATTCTGGGAGCCTGGGTGGTGCTGGATGATGCTGGGACACAAAAAAGATTCAGGCCTACAATCCAGGTGTGCTTTCCCTTCCCCTTCCAGGTCTCTGCTTGGGACCTCTGGCCTGGCTTTCTAGATGTTGCAATGTCTCCCTGGTATAATTAGCAAGGAGGAAGGAGCTTTAGAGTGGGAACTGGGCATTCAGTGGGGATGGGTCTCAATGTCCTATCTGGAGTTCCCTCCCCATCTTCCAGAAGGGTGAGGCTGCTCTCCACAGAGTCTGGATGGGTGGCAGAGGAAAAGTGCCACTAGAAGGGATCAGGAGACTACATTGAGGACCTTCTAGGGGAAAGGAGGCTCAAGGGGGAAAGAGATGAGCAGGCCCACACTTGCCATCATACATAACCCACACAGGCTAGCAGGATGAATTGTTCTTCCTTCCACCCCTATAATAGAAAGGGAAGATACTGTCCAAAGATCCTGCCTGTGGCTTCCCTGGGCTCCTGAGATGGTTGTCTAGGCCCAGGTTGACTAGCTCCACCTGCAATCTTTGGCAGTCTCAGGCATCTTCTCTTTCAGATTTCTACCATCACTTGGGTTATGGTAAGCCCAGGGAAACTGAGTTTTAGCCTGAGAGGGGAGGGAAGCGGGAGAAAAAAAAGAATGCTGAGTTTGGGCTCCTCAGAGGCCACTGTAAGCCTCAGCATTGGAATTTGGGGAGAGCTGATATGATAAAACCTTTGATTTCTTCCAGATACTTTCCCCTCCTAGTTCCCTTCTCACGCACAGAGTTTAAAGGAGCCATTCACTATCATTTGGAGAAGTATCACCTAGACATTGTCTAAAATTATGAAAATCCAAAATGTGATTAGAGCAAGGAAACATTAGTTGCTGTCTTTGAGAATTATGTGATTTGAATTCCCTAACAAAAGTTTCTTCCTGGGGTGCAAGTCCATCTGAAATGAAGCAAGCATGCTGTGCTTTGGGTGGATTCTTCAAATATGAAAGACCTGAAATATTACCTTGCATGTGCAAGAAATCTTGATGGGGTGCCAAAGCTTAATTATGAAAAACAGTGTTTAAGAACACCAAATCACAAAAGGGTTTCACAGATGTAGAGCCATCTGCTGAGATGAAGATTCATGAGTTGTTCACCCCCTCCTACTGAGGAAGTTTGGAATTGTTGAGGTTCAGCTGTGGGCGAGGGACTCTTTGTCTCGTAAATTTTAGACAAAGTTCGGGTGGGCTAAGTGGATGCTGTGTAGAAGTGCTATGAAGTTTTGAATTCTGTTTCATGAAGCAATCAGAATCCAGGTGGGTAAAATAAAATGTTTTTTCACTGGAGAACAGACAAACAACACATCTTTAAGGCTTACTGATCTTCTTTGGGTGGGTATTGGGGGAAGTGAGCACAGGGAAAGTGGGCTGGTGCACAGAAGCCTCAGGCAGCGATCTCTGGCTAAATGTGGCTTCTGTTTTTACAGCTTACTTACGGAGAGATGTTAGTTTTTCTAAGCATAAACCGGCATTGCTTCTCTAAGCTCAGTGTTTAGGCTACAAAGCTCATACAACCATCTTACATACCTACCATTAGAAAAGGAATGGTTCTGACCCCAAACGCAGCGAAATCTCTAGTGCATTACCATATTTGGAGAACACCTCTGTGAAAACCTTTGGAGGTGTAAAGTGTCACTGGAATGTTAAACTCCAACCACTACCTCCAAGAAAAATAAATCCTTAATTCTCAGCCAACTACACCTGTTTTGGACCAGGCATATTAGTGTTATTTATATCTTTTCTTTGTAAATGGGTAATTTTACTGCTCAGGGCTTGCTAACCCTCCCCACCCCCACCCCTCCTCCAGTGCTGGGGATTGAACCAGCTAGACAAATGCTTGGACTTGCTAGACAAATGTTTTACTACTGAGCTACATTGCCAGCCTCTGTGCCTGCTATTTTTTGTTTGTTTGTTTGTTTGTTTTTTTATTGGATGTTCACAACATTACCAAGCTCTTGACAAATCATATTTCATACATTAGAATCAAGTGGGTTATGAACTCCCATTTTTACCCCAAATACAGATTGCAGAATCACATCGGTTACACATCACATTTTTACATACTGCCATATTAGTGACTGTTGTATTCTGCTACCTTTCCTATCCTCTACTATCCCCCCTCCCCTCCCCTCCCATCTTCTCTCTCTACCCCATCTACTGTAATTCATTTCCCTCCATGTTTGTTATCCCATTCCCCTCATAACCTCTTATATATAATTTTGTAAAACAATGAGGGTCTCCCTCCATTTCCATGTGATTTCCCTTTTTTTTTTCCCTTTCCCTCCCGCCTCATGTCTCTGTTTAATGTTAAACTTTTCTTCCTGCTCTTCCTCCCTGTTCTGTTCTTAGTTGCTCTCATTATATCAAAGAAGACATTTGGTATTTGTTTTTTAGGGATTGGCTAGCTTCACTAAGAATAATCTGCTCTAGTGCCATCCATTTCCCTGCAAATTCCGCGATTTTGTCATTTTTTAGTGCTGCGTAATACTCCATGGTGTATAAATGCCACATTTTTTTTATCCATTCATCTATTGAAGGGCATCTGGGTTGATTCCACAGTCTGGCAATTGTGAATTGTGCTGCTATGAACATCGATGTGGCAGTATCCCTGTAGTGTGCTCTTTTAAGGTCTTCAGGAAATAGTCCGAGAAGGGCAATAGCTGGGTCAAATGGTGGTTCCATTCCCAGCTTTCCCAGGAATCTCCAAACTGCTTTCCAAATTTGTGCCTGCTATTTTTAATCTTACCTTAAGTACCCTGGGATCAGGCAGGAGCCAGACTTTTGAGGCATCTCAGGATAGAGGTGATTGGCTTCCCAGGGGGTCCATTACTGAACTTCATAAGCTTAGATGTTAGAACCATTTCAGAATTTAAGGTCTGGAGAAAGGCTAGCATATGGTCATTAGTGAACAGGGTGGTTGGAGAGGTTGGACGCCGTCAATACTAGGGCAGGACCACAATGTGGGGCAACCTATCTCAATACACTAGTTTCTGTGGATTAATGGCAGTATAGGCAGCTTTTGGAGGGAGACTTTGCTGGTTATTCTCTTTTATACTCCCCAGGTTCCTGCTTTTGGCCCCAGGAGGCCAACATCTATGAGCTATAGTACTTAGATTTTCTTACCTTTGGGCTTCAATCTAGTTTAGCCAGTGGGTAGCAATGATCAGGAACGAAGGGCAGAGGACAATGAGTGGGAGGAGTTACTGATTCTTGCTTTCTCCCTGCAGTCCTGTGGCTTGTTCTTTTAAGTCCTCTCTCCATTTTTACAGGCCCTACTAGGCAGCCCTTCTTTTGCAGGTTTAGCTTTTACCAGCTCTGCTAACCGCCCCACCCCACCACCCCCCGCCTGCACCTTTCCCCTTCAGATCAAGGGGTAACACCTGCTGTTGCTAGATTTTGGGTGACTCTTGAACTCTTGTAGTTGTCTCTCACCCACCCACACTCTTATAAATAGTTCCTTCAGTTCCCTCTTCCTCCTCTTCCACCTTCCAGTTAAACTCTTTAGAGTCTGCCATCTGTTTTCTGTGGGGAATTAACTGATGAGGAGGGGAGTGAACACTCATGGAAGTGAAGTATGATGGTTTCAGTCATCTCCAGTGTCATCCTCATATTGTAACTCACCAAAAAAAGGCTTTACTCCTTCTCCATCACCATCTTGCATGGAAGTTCCAGGAATCTCTCTGGTGACAGTTTTCTTCAGGCTCATCTGCCTCTGGGTCTAGCAGGAGAGCAAACTTGGAATTTATTTTTTTTTTTACATTCAACACTTTGATTTTGCATTTGATTTCATTGTTAAGGTAATTGACAAATATTGATAGCTAAAACCAAATACTGATAGCATTTAAGTTTTTTTTTTTCTTTTTAAACCTTCAGTGAACTAATCTGTGCTATAAACTAAAGACTGAGACTTATGTTAGTGGTAAGTTGTGTTAATATTGAACTAGGTCCGGTGACTATGAGACTCACTGGTAATGTTCATGTATGTTCCTAAAGGCCTGTGCACATTTGGCCTTTTCATCTCTAGAACATTAAGTCTAGAGCTCTGTTCTCTTCAGTGTCCTGGCAACAACTCATTCTTGACTAATGCCAAATTAATGACATTACTTAGGTAATGGGAACTCTTTGTGCTAGGCACTATATTGAATATTAGGGATAATAAATTTAAGACAAGATTCTTGCCTTCAAATGATTAAAACAATGCTTCAATGCCATTATTTAGAAATCTTGCAAATTTCTATGTAGGAAAAGTTTAAAAGCAAAATTTCTATTCAAAAGACACAAAAGTAGTATGGCTTTTGGAATGTTTTGCTACCTGACATCTACTCATAGACATCTATGAGTGAGCCTGTTCCTTTACTCCTTTGCAGATACTTGATTACTAATTTGGTAATTTGATTGATAAAAATTACAATTCTCAGTTTTGATTTGTATTTATGAGATTATTGATGGAGTTAAATATTTTTTATATTTCCATTTCCTATAATATTTCTTCTTTTAGAAACTGCCTGTTCATGTCCCTTTAACTGAAGATTTTGAGTAACTGTCCATTCTTATCTATAGAATATTAATATCATGACACAATGTTACAAAGCTTTGTTTTACAAGATTTTTAAATATTATATAATTCTGTTCATTTAATGCCTAGATTAAAAATTTAACAATTTAAATTTTATGGCTTAGTTCTTACAAGTCTTATCTACACAAAATCAAAATCTTTTATCCAGTTGGAATTTACATGGGTGTATAATATGAAGAAATGACTATTTTCCAATTATTCAAAACTTTGGGCAGGCTCTAATTGTGAGGAGCTTTGAATTCTTTTTGGAGAAATGTGTTTGGAGAACTGTGTTCCATGGTGATATTTGGAGGTGTGGAAGCTGGAAAGTCACATTAGATCTACCTTTACTTGCAGTAAGGTAAACTCGAGAGGGCTCCTGAACTAGATGATAAGAGGACTGGTAGGTGAAATTGTAGTGTTTTCATGACTGCATGAGTAACTTTGTGGGGCTCTTCCAGTCTAAATACCATCTCCTTAAAATGACATTAGCATTTTCGTATGAAGACCTTAATATCAAGAGCGAATCTGAGGGGCTGGGGTTGTGGCTCAGCGGTAGAGCACTCGAGTAGCATGTGCAAGGCCCTGGGTTTGATCCTCAACACCACATAAAAATGGATAAATAAAATGGATAAATAAAATAAAGGTAGTTAGCTGTGTCTAACTACAACTAACAACAACAACAAAAAAAGAGTGAATCTGAAATGCCTTTAGACCAATAACTAACCCCTCCCCCTTTCTCCTTCCTTCCTCACCCCTTCTCCTTTCCCTTCCCTTCTCCTTTTTCTCCTCCCCTTTCTCCTTCCTTTCCTTCCTCTTCCTGCCCTCCCCCCTTCTCTGTCTCCATTTTCTTTTTGGTAAATACACCTAGAATAGAGATTCCTAGCACAGGATTACCAGCTAGGGACTTTGGGTGGATTTTTTAAAAATTCTTTTATCTCTTTGAACATCAGTGCCTTATCTACAAAATGAGGATGACACTAACAGTACCTAGCTCATGAAGTGTATTATCCTATGACATGTACACTTGAATACATAGTTACCGTTTTTGATTATACAAAGTATTAATGATTTTTTTTTTTTTTTGAGCTTGGGTTTCACTATGTTGCTCCGGCTGTCCTCCAACTCCTCGAGTGATCTTCTTTCAGTCTCACAGGTAGCTGGGACTATGGGTGTGGGCCACCATGTGGGACTAATGAACAATATTTATCATTTAAATTGTTTCCTGATAATATGGTTAGATATACTTCAAGGTTACATTAATTTAAAATATTTCCTAGTTTGGAAAACTGAACTCACTGTTTTTGTGCAGCATCCTGCAGAGTATCAAGAACAATTATTCACTTAAGAAGCACTTTGGCTATTTGCTTATTATTTTAATTAGGACCGAGAGGCAATTTACTCCTGGCCTGAAGGGGCTACTTCTATGCTTAGAGTGAAGCTGCCTTCTTAGAGCATCCACAGGATAATGGGATATGATGTGAGTGCAATGAAACCTCAAGAGACAGCAAACCCTTTCCTGCAGTATGCTTCTCATTTTGTGAACATTCAACCATATTTGAACACATCGTGTTAGGGAGAAAGGTAACAAATCTGGGATATAAGATTTTTATCTCTATTTCACAGATGAAGATGCAGAAACCCAGAGAGGGGGGAAGAATCTTGTCCAGGAGGCCAAGCTGAGTTTCACAGCTTAGTTTTGTTTGCCTTTAAAGTAGAAGTTTCCCTCTCAAAGGCCTGAGGATGGCTGAGTACATATCTCCACAATTGGGCTATTGCAGGACCCACCCAGCTCCAGGGGATTGTGCACTGAAGAACATTCTTCTCTCTTGAACACCCAGGAAACATGCTTCCCCCTTCCAGCACCTGGAGTCTCAAGGAAGATCCCAGAAGATTCTATTTGCCACTATCCTGATTTCACTTTTGAGTTGCCTGAGTATTTGGAGAGGGGGGGTTGATAGAGAGTAGAGGGCTAGAACATAAACGTTTGAGGGCCTGCTAAGTGCCAAATATTGAATAAAGTACTTTCATCTACGTTATTTCATTAAATTGGTTTTTTTCTTTCTTTTTTCTTTTTTTTATTGGTTGTTCACAACATTACAAAGCTCTTGACATATCATATTTCATACATTAGATTGAAGTGGGTTATGAACTCCCAATTTTACCCCAAATGCAGATTGCAGAATCACGTTGGTTACACATCCACAATTTTACATAATGCCCTGTTAGTAACTGTTGTATTCTGCTACCTTTCCTATCCCCTACTATCCCCCCTCCCCTTCCCTCACAACTTCTCTCTCTACCCCATCTACTGTAATTCATTTCTCTCCTTGTTTATTTTCCCATTCCCCTCACAACCTCTTATATGTAATTTTGTATATCAGTGAGGGTCTCCCTTCATTTCCATGCAATTTCCCTTTTCTCTCTCTTTCCCTCCCATCTCATGTCTCTGTTTAAAGTTAATCTTTTCTTCCTGCTCTTCCTCCCTACTCTGTTCATAGTTGCTCTCATTATATCAAAGAAGACATTTGGTATTTGTTTTTTAGGGATTGGCTAGCTTCACTGAGCATAATCTGCTCTAGTGCCATCCATTTCCCTGCAAATTCCATGATTTTGTCATTTTTTAGTGCTGCGTAATCTTCCATGGTGTATAAATGCCACATTTTTTTTATCCATTCATCTATTGAAGGGCATCTGGGTTGGTTCCACAGTCTAGCTATTGTGAATTGTGCTGCTATGAACATCGATGTGGCAGTATCCCTGTAGCATGCTCTTTTAAGGTCTTCAGGGAATAGTCCGAGAAGGCCAATAGCAGGGTCAAATGGTGGTTCCATTCCCAGCTTTCCCAGGAATCTCCAAACTGCTTTCCAAATGTCCCTTAAAAAATGGTGAATCGAGGCTTGGTGGTGCACATCTGTAATCCCAGTGGTTCAGGAGATCAAGGCAGGAGCATTGCAGGTTTGAAGCCACCCTCAGTGACTTAGCAAGATTGCAAGCAACTCAGCAAGATCCTGTCTCACAATAAAAAAATAAAAAAAGGACTGGGGACATGGTTTAGTGGTTAAGTACCCTTGGGTTCAATCACTGGTAACAGCAACAACAACAACAAAAGTGAAATATTACACATGAAGATGAACAAAAGAGAAAATAACAGTTTATCACAAAGAAAAAATCCAAATAGCCATCACCAAGGTTAAAAAGTTTAAAAAGTAGAACATTCCTAGCCCCCTAAGACTCTCTCTAGTGCTGTCTACCCACTTACAATTAACTTTCCCTCCCTGAAGATGACTACTCTCTGGTTTTTGTGATTATTACTTTCTTTTGTTTATTTGTAACATATCATGCATCCATGCCACTTTGTGCTGATCAGGGTTTGACCCTTGTATGATGGACTCATAGTGTATGTATCCCTCTATGTCTGGCTCCTTTACTTAACATTACATTTCTGAGAGTTTCATCTTTGCTGTTCCCCAAAGCTAAAATTTGTTCATTTCCTTAATGTATGTTATTGCATTTATAAATATATCACAATTAATTTGTGAATATTAGTTTTGATGACATTTGGGTTGTTTCAGTTTTTAGCTATTATGATTTAGCTATTATGAAACTACTATGAATGCCAATTATTGTGTCTTGGACCACATAAGAAATTCTGAATATGGCTGAATCTGAGATTATAATATGAATTTTCCAGAAATCTGAATCTCATGCCCTTGATTTGAAGATTCTTTTCACAAATTACCCTCACAGTAGACAGCATGGAAGCATACTCCCTGAAATGTACCCTTAACTGACAGTGCATTTTCTTTTAAATAGGCAGAGGAACCGTCTGTCTTGAGGTCCAGCATTATTATGTAACACAGACTAAGAATGCTAAGAAAAATGATTGCTTAAACTGAGCAAAAACAGCCCATGCAGGAGGCTTCAGTCTAGGGGGCTCTTTGGAACCAGCGCCTTCTCCACCGGCGGAGTGCGGGGAATGAGGCATCTCATTTAGGCTCCAGGACCTGGAGGGGGTTCCACCAGCGTAAAGAGGATTCTCTGCAGCCAGGGGCGGGGTGAGGGGTGGGAGTCGGGAGAGCCAGCGCTCGCGGCTTGTTGCCTGGCGACGGAGCGCGCGTCCTTTCCGCATTGAACAGGTTGATCCCACCCGGCCCCTGCGCCCTATCAGGGGCAGTTGCAAATCCCGCCCGCCCCATAGGGTGAATCTTTGACACTTGAATGAGAACACGGACGTCCTCGGAGACAGGTGAGAGCAGACCTCGGATTGGGACCCTGGTGTCTTTGGATTCCGTGGGAAGGAGTGACCGTGATACACGAGCAGAGCAGTTATCTCTTCTGTTCCGTTGCTCTAATCCACTTTGGCAGGTTCCAGGTCCCGCAGAAATCAGGGCTAAAGACAGGGCCGGGTTGAGAAGGGATTGGAGGCTGGAACAGGGGCTGAGCTTCTTGGGTTATGGGGCTGAAATTAAAGTCTAACTTTCATGGGAAAATGAGCACGAGTTGAAGAGGTGGTGGGAGTGAAAACCTGGATGGAAGGTATACTGTGACAGACTGGGCTGTGGGGAAACTGGGAAAAAAAAGAAAAAGAGGAGGAGGAATCAGAGAAGCTTTGGGGAGAGCAAAAGGTCACAGTGAGGAAATTTAATTTCCATTTCTCTGACTTTCTGTGCTATGCCTTTACAGGGTAGCTTGTTTGAGGTTAACTTTAACATCACAGGAGGCGATCACTCCCATTGTGACTGTTGTGTCTAACTTCAGAATAGAGAAGTTTCTGAGTTTGTATCCTGAGTTTGGTAGGCAGTAGGACATTGTGTGCTTAATGTAAGGATTCTTCGTCCTTGAAGGCCAAAGACATTCAATGAATCTATTGTAGACTACCATTACAGGAGTTTAAAGAAAATCAATAGTTATTTTTAAACATGCAAATATAAATGTTTAGCAAATTGCTCTTTTCCTATTTAAAATAGCATACAAGTATAATTTATAATCAATAAACTACACAAATGTATATTTTGTACAATGTAGAGCTGTGCAATTTGTTTATTTTGACAGACATATACATCTTTGAAGCAATTACTGCAATCAAGTAACTGAAACTTTTCCTTTCTCTGCCCACTCTGCTATTCGTTTCTGTTCTTACCCCTTATCCCCAAGACATCACCTATCTGCTGTGAGACACTATATCATAGGTTGCATTTTTTTTTAAAAGAGCATATAGTATGTCTTCTTTTGTGTCTGGCTTCCTTTACTCAGCATAATGATTTATCGGGAACTTTGCCTTGCTTACTATAACTTACTGTAGTGTAAGTTTTGAAGTTGAACAGTATAAATTCTCCATATATTTCTTTTTATATATCCCTTTTGTGATTTAAAACCATTTGAATTTCTATACATTTTAGAATCAGCTTGTAATTTCAAAAAACAAACAAATCTGAAATTTTGGTTGGGACTGCATTGAATCTGTAGATCAATTGGGGGAGAACTGCCATTTTAATGATATTAGTATCTAAAATAGGCATAGTATGTCTCCATTTATGCAGTTTTTAATTTCTATTAACAATGTACTGTAATTTTCATTGTAGAAATTTTGAGCATTTTTTGGTTAGATTAATTCATAAATATTTTATGTTTTGAGGAGGCATCAGTGTAATTGGAATTAGAAAACACTGATTGTTTGCTGCTAGGATATAAAAATACAATTGATTTTATATTTCAGCATTCATTAGTGTTAGTAGTTGTTTTCTAGATTTCTTAAGAAAATCATATCAAGGAAATAGGGAATTTCACCTTTTCCTTTTCAAACTTTATTCCTTTTAGTTCTTTTTCTTGCATTGGCTGGGACCTCCAGTATAATACTGAAGTTATAGTAAGAGTGAGGCATTTTTGCCTTGTTTCCAGTTTAGGGGGAAAACATAAATATGTTAGTTTTAAATTGTTTTTTAAAAAAATTCCTTTAATCATATTGGAATGGTTTCTTCATGATTCATAGTTTTATCAGGGTTATTTGTTTATTTATTTTTATCATGAGTGGGTATTGAATTTAACCAAAAGCTTTTCCACTATCTATTGAAATGATCATGTGTTTTTTCTCCTACACTATGTTAATATTGTGAATTCTAGTGATTTTCAAATAAGTCTAATTAAATTTGTAGTCTTAGTTTTTCAATCTAGGACAAACACTATTAGGTCAGGATATATTATCCTTTTAAAGTTATAATTTCGAATTTGATTTTCTAATATATATACACACACATGTGTGTGTGTGTATATATATTATATATATATTGGAGGGGGGGTACTGGGGATTGAACCCAGGGGTGCTCAACCACTGAGCCATATACTTAGCCCTTTTATTTTTTATTTTGAGATAGGATCTCACTAAGTGCTTAGGGCCTCACTAAGTTGTTGAGCCTGATTTGAACTTGTGATCCTTCTGCCTCAGCTTCCCAAACTACAGTATTACAGGTGGGTGTGCACCTCTGTGCTGGGCTTCATTAGATTCTTGGGGATTTAGATCTCTCTCTGCTATAATTACTTTTTAGCTTGAAGAATTTTATTAAGCATTTCTTATAGTTTGTTTGGACTGGTGAACAATTCTCTTCATTTTCCTCTATCTGAATGTCTTTATTTTGCCCTATTTAAAAAAATGTGACCGATATAAAATTTTGAGATGACAGTTTTGTTTTTTGTTTTGTTTTGTTTTAGTGAGGCTAAGGACCTTGTTTCACACTCCTCTGTTCTAAGTGCTGTCCTGTGGGAAGTCTATGATCATTTGAATTGTTTCCTTGTAAATAATGTATTGTTTACTTCTGCCAGCTTTCAAATTTTATCTTTGGCTTTGGTTTTCTGTAGCTTACTTGGAGTTTTGTTTAAATTTATCTCACTTGGAGTTGACTGAGCTTCTTAAATCTCTCAATTTATATCTTTCTCCAAATTTGGGAATTTCTCAGAAATAATTTTTTTCGAGTGTTTTTTTCTGCTCCATTTTCTCCTGTCCTTTTGGAATATGGATTATCTTACTTGGTTAGGGTATTGATACTGTCTCTACAGGATTTCGAGGTGCTCTCTTTTTTTCTTAAAGCTTTTTTCTTCTGTTGATTTTCCTTCTAGTTCAGTCTTTTCTCTGACATTTCATTTTGCTAGCCAAATTTTTACTAAAAATATTATGTTTTTTAGGTATAAACTTTCTATATTTAATTTTCTTTCTATACTAATATTTTCTTAGTTATCTCTAGTGTATTTTCCTTTACTTCAATGAGCATAGTTATAATAACTGCGTTAAAATCCTTGCTTAAGATGGTCTCAGAGGTATATGTCTATAAACCCAGCTACTTGGGAGGTTGAAGCAGAAAAATTGCAAGATTGAGACCAGCCTGGGAAACAATGAGACCTCTTCTCAAAATAAAATGAAAAGGGGTGGAGGCTCAAAGCCTCAGGCCTTTGGTTCCATACACTGTACTGAAAAAAAAATTCTTGTCCAATAATTTCAATATCTGGGTCATTTCTGAATAAGACACTGGATGAATGTCATTAAATGAGTCACATTTTTCTGCCAAGTACTTTTAGACTATATTGTGGACATTGTGAATGTTTTGTTGAGTACACTAAGGATTCTGCTATATTCTCTCTGAAGAATGTTGGCGTTTTTCATTTAGCAGATGATTCACCAGGTTGTACTCACCGTAAGCTTGCTCTCACTCTCTGTGGCTGGCAAGTTCAGTTCACACCTTTGTGGTGCTGCTTTGAGTTTGCCCCACATATACATGGTTCAAAGGTGAGTCTGAGACTTGTGTGGGATGTAGACACAGAACTGGAGGAGATCTTCTCTGGCACTCTTTTTTCTGGGACTTCTCTTATACTCCTCAGTGATGATTGTTGCCTGGGCTCTGTTCCCTGATTCTTCTGACCAGAATAATGAAAGGCATTCTGTTGAAGCTTTTATCACCTGTACTGTGCTATTTTGCAATTACACACTGTATTTAGGAAAAAGCCACAATAAACCCGAAATTCACATCCTCCAGTGTTTTCATAAGTTTTGACTACCACACAATCTTCCTACTTTTGCTTATTCCTAAGAATTCTCAGATTGTTTTAAAATATTTTGTCAGGGGTTTATAAGTTATTAATTGGTGAGGGATTAATCTGTAAGATGTAGCCATGGAAGTCCAACAAATTGCCTTTGAAACAGGGCAGGCAGCATTTAATAAGTCAAAGGCATAATGAAAATTTAAAAACACACAAGGTTTCATTTTCCTGTCTTGGTTGTTTGAGCAATTAGATGAAGGAAGGATAGAAAATGGGGAGAAGAAAAACAGGGAGAGTATTTGTTATTATACAACTCTTATGTGTATGTATGATATACAGATAGACGTATATTTTTATGTGTATATATATTCACAAGGGATGTGAGCATACTCTAGATTCTGGTGATAAAGATTTGAATAAGTCAAGTTTTTTAGTCACTAAAATTTCTTTGGACTTCTGAAGAGTCAGAAAAAAGTCTCTTTTAAGCTTGAGAACAGCCTTTTCTCTATTTTCTATACACTTTTAAATGAGCACATATAAGTGGTAGTTACTATTACTGATATTATTATTATTGCTATTAATATTATTAGGATTAAAAGCAGCAAAACAAATATTATGAAAAATTTGGAAAAATAGGAAAAATGATTGTTATCTCACTCTTTAGCAAAGTTATTAATATGTTTGTATGTTTCCTTTTAGACTTTTTCAGAAATTATGATTAGAGCACAAACAGATCTTTTTTTACCACTGATATTTAAAAAGCAAATATTGTCTCAGAATTTTTAATTTTCCTTGCAATATTAAAGATTTTACAAGATGAGATAGGCTGTATTTGGACTTAGAAGTTTCTTTTGAAACTTTAGTGATGTGCTTTGGAAGTTAGCATAAACACTAAATTTCAGGAAATAAATTGAGATATTTGACTATGGAACTAAGAGAACACAAATTCTGTTCATTATGGGTCACCCCTCCACCATATATAAAAAGAGAACAAGGTCAGGTAATCCATGTCACCAGCTGGGGCTTGGGCCCCATTCTCAATGTTATACTGTGATGAGTTCGGCCTAACATAAGCTGGAATTCTTTCCCTGTAACCAGATGGGTTCACGTAGCTTGGAACCAGGTCATCCAATGTCCACTCTATTTATTTCTATTTTAGTTAGCCTCTAGGGAAGAATTTGGATTTGCTGTTCCAGTAGGAGAAGCAGCCACACCTACAAGAATCCAATAGCAATTTGCACCCAAGTCTGCTAAGGCCTGTTAGCCATTATTTTGGTCAGGAAATGTCTACCTGATGCCTGACCTAGCCTTGTGAAGGAGGAGAAAAGGTTGTCCCTTAGCCTTTCTGACTAACCAACCACTTGGCCTTGAACCTTCCAGTAGAAAAGGAAGGAAAAGGGACAGAATTCCAAATTTGAACACAAAAAATTATTGCTTGAGCTCCTTTCTGTTCCGTTTTGAAGTGCAAGATAAACTTACTTTGGATTTTCAGCAGCAGATTTGGATCTCTTGTAGAGTAATCTTTTGTACTACATTATTTTTTCCTGAGTAACTCCAAACCAAAACCAATCTCTGTAAAATGCTCCCAATAAAGAGAGAATATACTAGTTTCCCATAAGACTGGATGCTTAAAAATCATTTTACTTATTTTGTAGTGTTGAGGAGTGGGTGGGGGAATAAAGGCACCAAGATTTGATGAGCTGGTTAAGTAAGCATTTGGGATATTACTCACCTTCAATGCATAATAGAAGTTCCTGTCAAGCTCATAAGGTCTATTTCCTATAGGTTGATTCATATATATATAAAACAACTTTCCTATAAGGAACTCATGGGAATGTAGTGAGAAGTGTTAAACAATAGACACTTGTTAAACTTCAATAGCAAATTAAGGGCCTGGGAGAAGTTGGTCATCCAAAGCAGGAACTAAGAAATAAAATGGGAAGTGCAATTGGGAAAGTCAAGTCAGACTCTCATCAGGTATAAAGTGCTTCTGGTCTGTGCTCTGTTCCATTAATTTTCAGGCTCTTGCAAGAAGAAATGTAGATGATGTCTGCATGAACATATTGCTACCTGTGCAAAGAGTAACAGCTAAAATAGTAGGAGGAGGATTATATAGTATTTTTAAAATAAGGAAACTTCCTCATAGCCTTTAGAATTCATTTCTGATGTTCATATCCTATGGTCTGGACAACAGGCAATGGATTATTATTTTTTTCACTATTTAATATGATTCCATAGCATGGACAGAATTAAATTGTCCATGGTCCAGTCAGTGGTAGAGCTGGGTAAAGAAAGAAAGCCTACTGGTTCCAAGATGAGAGCTTTGTCATGTAACATAGTTTTCAGTTTGAGAATTACAAGTTCATATTTTAGAAATTTAAAGCAATATGACTATTTGGAGGACAAATAGAACATTTTCTTCATATTACCAAAACTACATGATAAATAAAGAATTCCCATTGTAACTAAGAACTTTTTCATCAATTGATCTGAATCCAACCACAAAATGTGGATAAGTAATAAGCAAAGAAATGCAGAGCAAAAATAAAATATTTGCAACATGTAAGTTTTAAATATATCTGGGTTTATTCTGGCACCTAGTAGAAAATGAGGTGTGGTTCTCTTCCAAAATAGTCAACCAATTGCCTCAGCAAAACTTATGGAACAGTTCTTTTATCATCAACTGAATTCGGCCTTAATAATATAACTTATATTATTTTAATTCTTTTTCTCTCAGCTTATTGATTCTAGCAGCGGTGTTCTGGTTCTAATTCTTATATCTGCATAAGTTTTAATGATCTGTTGCTTCCTAATTGAGGAACAAGTATTCCATTATTTCCTTTCTCATATCTTTGGCTAATTTGTCATATTTATTATTTCAAATGAATTAAGAATTACTTTTCAAATTCCAAAATGTAATTTTTAGATTTTCATATTGGTAATAAACCAATACAGTATTTTGGGAAGACCTGATATAATTATTTGGTCTTTCCACCAAGGAATATTGTCTATGTAGTTGAGTCTTTTATCTACTTCAATAAAATATTGAATTCAATTTTAAAAGTTATTCATCTAGTTTTAGTACATTTCTTGTTATGTTTATGCCCAGATACTTGTCTCTTTGCTCTTTTAAGAAATTTTAAGTGAATTTTTACCATATTTTTAATTGGACCATTTGGTATAAAGGAAGCTATTAATTTTATATATATAATTTAAAAAAATTTAAATCCCTTACAGTACTCTATTATAGTTCAAAATAGTTTTTAGTACCTGGGTTTTCTAGGTGAATAATCACATCTGCAAGTGATATGATGATATTCTGAAGGTGTTTATATTTTAATTTTGTGTTTCAAAGGACTTTGGTCTTGGGTTTTCTAAAAAAAAAAGTTACTGGCTGATTCATTGATTTCTATTTTTATTTTCATTGTTTTACTCCTATTCCTTGAAACACTCCTCTTCTTGGCTTCTGGGGAATTCTATTCTTTTGATTTTCCTAATTTTCTGATCTTAGCCCTTTTACCTTGCACAGGTAAATGAGCCATGGAATCTGTCATCGGCTCCTTCTCTTTTTATAGTTCCTGTTAGCCTGGCTTTCAAGATCTCAGAATCCACTTATGATCCTAGATATCTAGTTTTGTTGAATAAGTTGTTTTTTTAAAATAGTAAAATATATAACATAAAATTTACCTTCTTAACCATTTTGAAGTGCACAATTCATGAATAACAAATTTTATTATGTACTTGGTTATGACTAAGACTTCATCATGATGATTCAAAGTCCTTATTATTATTATTAATATTGTTATTATTTAGTGCTATGGATTTAACCCGGGGCCTCCTGCATAATAGGCAAACACTGGATCACTTAATTACATTCCCAGCCTCTTGAAGTCCCTATATTATGAAGGAGCTTTAGTTATTCCTATTTATTCTTAATCATTGGCAGGCCTTACTAGTTTTACCTTGTAATGTTTCTGTTTTCACTCTGCTCCATTTTTAAGCCTAGGAAAGGCTCAAGCTACAGAGGCTGTTAGTGCCCTTCTTGCCTGTATTGTTTCATTTACTCCATATCAATATCCCCAAGCACCAGGTCCTATCAAGTCACTTTTCTAAAATTTTTGAGTGGTTCTCTGTAGCTCACAGAAAAAGTACAAATATTCAGCATCCAAGGCTTATAATTTGTCTGTACTCAACCTTGAGGCTGATCACCTCCCTCTGTATACTCTGCTATAGCACAGGTGGCACATTGAGGGAATTGGGCTGGGTAAGGGAGGGAGACACCTGGGACCTGCTAGAGAAGAACCTGGGAACAGCTATCAGCCACAAGAGCAGGCATTTGTTTGGCCCTTGTATTGCTAGAACCATTACCACCACCAGCCCTCCCCAGCCCCCTGAAACTGCAAATCTGGATTTTTATGTAAAAATCTCCCAGTTTAAAATCGTTGGCTATTAATTAACATTTTTAAAAAACGGAACAATTGGAAACCATGTTTGTGGGCTGGACCTTGGCCACAGGTCAGTTGGTGAGGTTTGTTCTCTGTGAGCGGGGCTACTTGAGATTTTCTATGCCTAGCAGGTTCTTCCTTCCCTGGAAGTAGAACTCCACATTATACTACAAAGAAATGTTAAAATAGATCCAAGCTTGGGAAACTCCTATTGAAAAACATTACTGCGTTACAGGGTTTTTATGATTCATGTGAAAAGAGGGTAGGTGGATGTAAAATTATTTCATGCAGTTTTGCCTAAGGAGCACAACGAGGCCCTATCATGAGCAGCTTTGCTAAACTGGAATTTTATGTATTAACAAAAATTTGTTTAAAAAATATATATATTTTTGTGTGTGTTTTAATGTGTTGGGGGTATTTTACAGGTCAAATTTGTCAAGATGTCCACCTTCAAAAAGCACTTTGGACTGAAATCCAGAGAAGAATCCCTCCTGTTTAAAGAGCTGGAGAAGGTTCGCCAGGAGGCTAAAAAGGACTTTCTCAAATTCAAGCAGAAGTTGGCGTCTAACCTGACTTCAAATGAAGGACTAGACCACCACCCCCGTCCGGCCCGCCCTGGGGAGAAGAGGAGCGAAGGTTCCTTCACCCCTCGCAGAACCCTTTCCAAAGGGTCCCCTCCCGCCAAAGTCCCTGCGACGGCTGCTGGGGTCTTCCTGCAGGAGGCGCTCCAAGGGATAGCGCGCCCCTTGAGCCCGAGCGAGGCTTTCGCTGTGCGAAAGACCAGACCATTTCGTCCCCAGGAATTTTACTTGCGGAGCTCCGCGTTCCTGCGGTACAGGATCCAGAAGATACCGCCGATCATCACTCCGGACGTCGGCACATCTAAACCTGTGGTCCTGCGGCCGCTGCCCACGTCCCTGGGCAAGTCAAGAGCGCGCCTGAGTCCCGGGAGCCCGCGGGCCGCAGCGGCCAGGCGGGTCGTCGACCTGGCAGAGGAGCAAGAAGCAAACCAGGAGATAACTCAGTTCTCGGAGGCCCAGAGGGCCAAAGACAGGAAGACCAGCTCCATTTCCAGCGAGGACAGCGACTGGGAGGCGGGCTGGTGGCGGAGGAGAGTAAAGATTCGCGCTCACTTCACGAGCCAGGGCTCAGTCCCCAGGGGGTCGGAGGCAGACGGGTCCATTTCCAAAGCAGTGTGGGAGAGTGGCCTGCTTAGGGATGTGCAGGAGGTCGCCCAGCCTGAGCTGCTGCCCACCAGAGTGATCCCCAAAACCATCGAGGAGGTCATCACCTCGCTGCAGTCGGAGGCCCAGCTGGCCTCTGACCAGATCATCAGAGAGCTCATACAGAGCATCCTGGGCCAGAACTACGACATAAAAATGGAAGTAGGTGACCAGAACGACGGTTATGTTTTTCCTGGGTAAAACAACTTTTAGTAGAGAGAGAGATATGTACTGATCTCTCTTTATAGATAAATCTCTCTATATATCTGTTCCATATATTCGATATAAGCTGTTGATGCATACATTATTTAGGATACATGTTATTCCATTACATATAATATTTCATCATATATGATGTTTTCTAACACAAAAACATCATATATGATGATGAGTCATTGACAGAGTCATTGATCTTCTTTGTATTTCATTTGAATTTTGAATTTTCATTCAAGGAGTGTGTCTTCTTTTTGAAGTGAAGGAATATGGGAGATTATTCCAAAATCTGGTTTAAAGATCATTATATTAGCTAAAGTCTGGAATAATGAATCACAGGTTACCTTCACTTTCAAAAACTGTGATTATTTAGTAATGAAATAACAGGCATTTCATATGAAGAACTTGCTCTTTTTCTGTTTGTTTAGCCTTATCAGTAATGAAGAACAATAAAGGTGAGTTTTTGTCCTAAGGAGTTCAGTATGCTACAATTAAGAAATTTAACTGATAAGAATTCTGTATTTTCAGTGAAAATAGTTCTCTTGAAGCATTTAAAAATGTATTTCCTAGGTCTCTCCAATTATAAAGACTTAGACGTGCTTCTTGTGTGCAAAGTACTATGGGACACACTTTATGTGCATCTTTTCTTAATAAAAACAGCATCAGGTAAATAGATACCAGTAAAAGTCCTGTTTTATTTAAGAGGCTTGCTAGCTTTAGTAAGACTGAAGAATTGGCACAAGGATTCTACAGCTAAAGCATGGTAGAGCTGGAATTCCACCTGTTGTCTCCTGGTAAAGACTAGATTGGAATAGTTTCCAGGAAGGCCCATTTGTCAACTATGATATGTCCCCCAGAGGAAGCAAAGTTAGATAGGGTCATATTTAAGTTTAAGATATTTTGTCGATTATATAGACTTTGCTCTGGTGGGAGCATTCAAAGCA
The DNA here is from genome assembly GCF_964194105.1 of Spermophilus citellus. Classification (NCBI taxonomy): domain Eukaryota; kingdom Metazoa; phylum Chordata; class Mammalia; order Rodentia; family Sciuridae; genus Spermophilus; species Spermophilus citellus. The sequence goes on along the minus strand of NC_138185.1, from coordinate 178,988,203 downwards.
AATAGTAACAAGGGAACATTAGTCCCACAATAAAGGGAGGTTGGGGGGAAGGAGAAAGAGAGAGAGACTCAGAGAGACTATTTGAGAATGACAAAGGGAATGATAGTAAGGGGGAAGAAGATTCTACTGCTGTTTTTGGCTGCAGCCTCAAATCTATTGTTGTACAAAGAATACTGCCACCAAATTATGTCTTTGAAATAGTTTCATCCCCCAAATACACTCTTGGCTGTGATTTGAGGAACATGATCATAAAGAGAAACAAAAACATATATAAGCTAGAGTCTCTAGTGTCATCTTTGACCAGAATATCGCAAGTATTCTGAATTAGGACCCCCCCATTTACTGAACAAGATCAGCACGACTTCTTGAGTCATTTTAAATGGAGTATTTCTAGTTAATTTTTTTTTTTTTGCAAATCTTTTTGGAAAAGGAATTAAGAATGCCCAACTGAAGGGCCTTAGCAAAGAGGAGAAAGGCCTCAGTATTCTTTTAAGATGGGCTATATATTTTATGGCATAGTCAAGCTACTAGACATAAAGAGGGGCTGGTATTAGAAACTTGCTCAGAGGTCCTGTACAGTTGAGGAAAGTTGTATAGCAGGGTAAAGGCCCATAAGAAAGAATACATTTTGGAGGACTCAAATGGAATTGGGGTATATGAAGGAATAACATCAAATAAATAATGAATATTAGAAAGCAAATTTTATTCTGCTAAAATATTCATTTGTATCCTTTTTTTGTTTTTGGTACTTTGGTGACCCAAATTAAGAAGGGTTGATGTCAGTGGAGGGTCCAAACTTTGAACAATGTACAGCAAAAAAAGGCCATTTTTGAATATACTTTATATACAACTAGAAAAAAAAAAGAGGCCATCCTTTCTATATTCCCTGTGGTGTCACTAGAGATGGTAAGGGTAATGAGATAATAATAAGATAATAATAAGGGTAAGTAATGAGGTACTTCTATTCTTTCCAACCAGGATGGTGTCAACAGCAGCCTAATAGGGAATCAGAACTCCTATTTTCCCATCCAACAGTAACAAAGAGGCCCCCAACCCTGATCCTAGTGGAGGCTGAATGAGGAACCTGAATCATTATCCCTACCTGGCAGTAATGAGGCATTGCCTGCCCTATTCCCAGTGCTTTATTAGAGTAGTGTCAGAGGAAGCCACCTAAAACAGAAAGTTTAAATAAGATCCAGAGTTTTAATGATACCTCAAATGTTCAAGTTTTTATAGAAAAATTGCTTGTCATGCCAAGAACCAAGAACACCTTCATTCAAAAAAACAAAACAAAACAAAACAACAACAACAACAAAAAAAAACCAGTAGGTGCCAGTATTGAGATGTTTGGATTATCTGACAAAAACTTTAAAGTAGCCCTCAAAAATGCTTTAGTAAATAATTATGAACATATTTGAAAAATTAGAAAAAATAGAAAGTCTTAGCAGAGAAGTAAAAAGTCTCAGGAGAACCAAAGGAAAAATTTCAAGCTGAAAAATACAATAACTGAAATAAAAACTGTGTGGATGGTTTCCCCAGCTTAATGGAGAACCTAGGGGACAGAATCAATGAACTCAAAGATAGAACAATAAGACTGACCTCAAGTGAAAAAGAGAAACTAGACTGACAAAATTCAAAACAAAACAAAAATCTATAGGCTTTTAGAAACCTCTGAAATTAAACAAAAAAATGTAATCTTCATGTCATCACAGTCCTGGAAGGAGAGAAAAGATAAGGCAGGATTGAAAAAGTACTCAACCAAATAGTGGCTAAAAAGTCTCCAAATTTGATAAGAAATATAAATCTACAAATTGAAGAAGACGAGTGAATCCCAAACTGAAGAAATCCATGACAAGACATTTAATATTTACACTTCTGAAAACTGAAGTTACAGACAAAAATCTCAAAAGTAGAAAAATAATGTTACCTACAAGGGAAAGCAACTTGAATGACAATAGATTTCTCATCAGAAACCCAGCAGGTCAAAAGTTATGGGTACAACATTTTTCAAGTGCTGAAAGAAAAGAATTGTCTGCTCAATTCAGTTTCCATGAAATTATCTCTCAGGAATGAAAGGGCAATCAAGACTGTCTTAGTCAGCTTTTTAAGTTCTGCGACCAAAACACGACAAAAACAAAGTAAAATTTATTTGTGGCTTATCGTTCCATAAGGTTTATGAGGTCTTGTCTATAGATAGCTAACTCCATTGCTCTGGGCCCAAGGTGAGGCAGAAAGTCATGGTGGAAAGATGTGGAGGAGTAAAGCAGATTAGAATATGGCAACAAGGAAGCAGGGGGAGAGAGAGAGAGAGAGAGAGAGAGAGAGAGAGAGAGAGAGAGAGAGAGAGAGAGAGAGAGGGCAAAATATAAACTCAAAGGCACATGCCCAGTGACCTACCTCCTCTAGGTTCACTCTACATGCCTACAGTTACCACCCAGTTAATCCATTCAAGAGGCTTAATATATTGATTAGGTTTAGGCTTTCATCACCCAATCATTTCACCTCTAAACTTTCTTGCATTATCTCACACATGAGCTTTTGGGGAATACTTTATATCTAAACCATAACAAAGATGGTCTCAGATTAAAGAAAACTAAGAGATTTTGTCCTACCCTGAAAGCATGGCCAAAGGAAGAGCTCTAATCAGGAAGGAAAAAAAATTTTTGGAGAACTGGGAAAGAAGAAAGTTTGCAGTAAACAAAACTATGGCTATGTAAATAGACCTTCATTCTTTTGCGTTTTCTAGGTATAACATATCAAATTTGTGGACCACATGTAAAGCAATGCTGAGGAGGACATTTATAGCACTAAATGTATACTTTAGGAAAGAGGAAAAGTATTAGATCAGTAATCAAATATCTAAGTTGGGATAACAGCTGAATTACTGGAATAAGTAAAAGATATCTACTTTTAAGTATGTTCAAAGCCATTTGATCCTAGCAAATTGTATTGTACTTAACAGCAAATACAACAGTAAGCTAAAATAACTTTGAAAAAGAAGAATAATGTTGAAAGTTATCAGTGTACCTTATTTCAAGTTTTATATAGATACAGTAATCAAGACTGTGTGCTGTTAGTGGAGACAGAGACACACTGATCTGGAGCAGAATAGATCACACAGAGATCCACACAAACTGATTTGACGGAGGTGCAAAAGCAATGAAAGACTGAAAATCTTTGTGACAAATGATACTGGAAAAAGTGGATGTCCACAGGAAAAAAAAATAAACCTTTTCCTAAGTGTCATGCATTATACAAAAATTAACTTGATTGTAAAGCCATAAAACCTTCAGAAAAAAAATAGGAGAAAAGCTTCTGGATGTATGGTTAGGCAAAGAGAGCTTAGACTTCACACTAAAAGAATGATCCATAAAGAAAATTTGACAATTTAGATTATATCCATATTAAGCTTTTTTTTTCTCTGTAAAAGAACCTGTTAAAGAGTATGAAAAAACAAACTGTAGAATGTTAGGAAATATTTGCTAACCACATTTCTAGTAAAGGACCAGTATCTAGAATTATAAAGAATTTTCAAGACTCAACAGTAAAACATCCAATTAGAAAATGGGCAAAACCCCCCATCATTAGACATTTCACCAAATAGAATATGCAGATGGCATGTAAGTACAAGAAAAGATGTTCAACACCATCATTAGGAAAATGTAAGTTAAATCCATAATGAGATATCATCACCTACATATCAGAATGCCTAAGATAAAAAATAGTGATGATGACAAATACTAGCAATGATGGAGATATACTAGTGTTGGTAGGAAAACAAAATAGTATGTCTACCTTGGAAAATAGTTTGTCAGTTTCTTTAAAAAGTAAGCATGCTAGTACCATGTGACCCAGCAGTTACACTCTTGGACAGTTATCTCAGAGAAAGGAAAAAGTATTCTTACACAAAAATCTGATATAGTTTCTCATACCTACTTTATTTATTTTTTTTAAAGAAAGAGTGAGAGAGGGGAGAGAGAGAGAGAGAGAGAGAGAGAGAGAATTTTTTTTTTAATATTTATTTTTTAGTTCTCCGCGGACACAACATCTTTGTTGGTGTGTGGTGCTGAGGATCGAACCTGGGCCGCACGCATGCCAGGCGAGCGCGCTACCGCTTGAGCCACATCCCCAGCCCTCTCATACCTACTTTAATAGAGATAACCCCAAACTGGGAACAATCCACATGTCCTTCAAAAGACAACAATAAAAAGAAATGAAGTGTTAATACCTGCAACAACTTGGATGAATGTCCAGAGAATTATTCTGAAGAAAAATCACAAGTCTACAAAAGTTAGATATTGTATGATTCTATTTATACAGTAGTCTTAAAATGACAAATTTGCTGAAATAGAAAACAGAATTATGGCTGCCAGAAATTAAGGATGAATTTTGGTGGAGGAAGGTGAGTGGAAAATATGTGTGGCTTTACAAGGGAAAGATGAAAAAATTGTGGTGATGCAAATGTATTTGTATCCTGACTCTGCCAGCATTGGTATTCTTGCTGTGATATTGAATTAAATTTTGCACAATTTCATCATTGGAAAAAGCTGAGTAAAGTGTATACCAGACCTCTTTGTATTACTATTACTATTATTATTATTATTATTGTTGTTATTATTATTATTGAGCTAGGGGTCTTACTATGTTGTCCAGGCTAGTCAAAACATGTGTTTTCCAAACAAATGGGCTAAAGCAATCCTTCTGCCTCAGTCTCCCAAGTAGACAGGACTTCAGATGCACAGCATCATACCAGCTTAAAAGGATCTCTCTGTATTGTTTCTTAAAATTGAATGAGAATTTACAGTTGTCTCAAAACGAAAACTTTAATAATTAAAGATATTAGCATATTAAATTTTTTTGTTTTACATATGAGAGGCAAACACTCTATTACTGAGCTATACCCCCAGCCCAAACATCTTCACAGATTCTTTAAAAAGTTTACAATTCATTTTATGAGTTGTAAGAAGAGACATAAGGAAATAATAATACAGATTGAACCTCCCTAATCTGAAGTTTTAAATCCCCTAAGGAAACATATTTCAGATTTTGGATTTGGATTTTTAGATTAAGGATGATCAAGGGATAGTTCATGTGAATATTCTGAAAATAAAACAAAACAAACAAAATTCCAATACTGAAACATTCTGGTCTCAAACATTTTGGCTAAAGGATACTCAACTCGTATATATTCTTCTATGCCTTCTTTAACTTTCCCAAATAACCAATACTTCTTTACCCTCTACACTGATCTCAATTCTTAGTACAAGTATGCATACACACAGGCACACACACAGGGTTTTTTTTTTATAAAAATAAATGTCTATACATATTATTTTGTAACTTATTTTTTGACACACTGATGAATATCAATATGTATTCCTTATAGAGCTATATATTGTTCCATAGTACTTAAACATTTTCTTGGCTCTTTGTTTTTCAAATTTCAGTTTTCCCCATCTTAGGAACAAATTTTTGATTATGGGAGGGTATAAATCAGAGAATCAACTAGAACTGGACAGAGAAAAGCAATTCATATTGCTTAAATGACAAAAGTATAAGTGGGAGAGACTAGTTTGGCAAATCTTTTCAATTCAGTATGATAGGCAAATTTACTACACTTTGTGCTGTACTTTATTGTCCTCATAGATGTAACAGCTTATGCTAGTACAAATTATGTGATGATTAAGAAATTATCTGATTATTTCCAAATAAATTTACAGTTTATTTTTTTCTGTGACGTTTTAAAATCTTGCACATGACATTTTGATGCTTTCAGTAAATACAAAATGCTTATGTATTATTTATTTTTTTTATTGCAAGAGAATTCCTATTCCTTCAGTTGCTTTGATTATAGTAATAATTTTGAAACAAGTCAGAAGTTATTTTTTCAAAATAGACCTATTCTTTGTTGGATACAAGTGCAGTTTATTTTCCATAAGAATATCTTTGAAGGATTGAAATATAGTGTTACTTGACAAGTGAAATTCTATTTTACTACAGAATTCAGATATATGTTTTCTGTTTTTCATAGTACACATACTACCAACAGTGATTTTTTCTTTTGCTTGTTTATGTAATTAAGTCCTAAACTACAAAGGACAAAGTTCAGGTGCAAAGTGATGGATTTTCTCATGTGTCAGCATTTGTCTGCACATGAGAGGTAAAGTAAAGAATTTAAAAAGAATTTTAAAATGTTAAAAATTTAATTTTCACTGGCTATTTCAGGTAAAATTATTTGAATATTTAGGATAAAAGCATCTCTTCCCTATTCTATGGATTATTATTTAATACATAACTCAGTTTCACTTTTATTTGATAATGTAGACCTTTTAAATGCTTTTCAATGTCAAGGACTGACCCAAGGCCTTAGAATCTCTTGGAGTGGGAGGTGAGGTGGACACTAGCTGATACTGCATAGTTAAAATCCATCACTAATTGCCACTGTAACATTGTTGGGTGTTACAAGTCTTCTTTAAGGGTAATTTTTTATACCTTCAAATCATCATTTTCCTTTATTTTGTGTAAAACTAGAGGAAAGAGCATATATAATTTTAAAGTTATAGCAGGCTTAGAATAATAAGGCTACCTGGACAACAGTTTGATTGAACAGAATATCCCAGTTAGATTACACATTCACTTATTGTACATGGAAGCTGTTTATTTTTTTTTTACTGAAAAGCACAGTGTTTGTTTGTGATTGAAGTCAACCATTCTGTAGCTGTAAACAGTCTGAAGCTAGGCAGCTGTATTCTTTACAGTGTTTGTTTTAAAGCAGGATAGGTAAACATATGGGTTTCAAGGATGGGTAGATAAACAGTTTTGGTAATAAAATAAAAATCGAGAACTAGCCAACCACAGTCGTGTTTAAGCATCTTTTATCCCAAATGAAAACAGTAGAAGAGACTGAACAGTACATTTTCTAATTGTGTGAGATATTTGTTTTATTTTAGGGAGAATATTCTTTTATTTCCATTGTAGAGTGTCCTGAATTTTGGTCTCATGATAATGGAGAGAAATGGCTTAACAAAATTTGCCACATATATTTTCTTTATAATCATGGTAGGAAAATTTTGTTTTTAATTTATCAAATGAAGCTAAAAATAGTTTTTTTAAAAAAATTCTGGACATACTAGGATTTATTTTATGTATGATTTAGTGGTTATCAGCATTTATTTAGTAAATGTTCCTTGACATATTTATGTTCTCATATGGAAAAGACATTTCAGAGTTCTTGTGAATTTTCTTTTAGTATTTCCTTACCCCCCCTTTTTTTTTTTTTTTTTTTTTTTACTAAAACAGTATATAGAGCTGAAAGGTCACCTGATTTATGTATGTTGTGTGTGTGTGTGTGTGTGTGTGTGTGTTTAAATTTATATATACTTTTTAAAAAATTTATATATAAATTATATATAAACTTTGTGTTATAGATAACAAAACCAAAATCCATTGAGGGAAAGTGACTTTGCAAGGCCATACAGCGAATTAACATAGTTGGGAGTAGAACTATTCAGTTCTTCTGTCAACCAGTCCAGAACTGTTTTTATTTGTATTATATAATGCTGATGGTACTTTCTTTACTCTACAATCCCCATCTTTCCTTTCTTTTCCCCCCTTGTTACCTTACGATGTAGAACCAAACTACCCAGAACTGTTTTTCATTGTGATATCTCTGCTCCTAAATCTCTGCATTAGTGGGAGGACCACTGCATTCCTCTGTGCTGGTGGTGTGTTCCCATAACCTCTTGCTAGTAACTTCTAAGTTGAGCACATCTGGGCGTTGGGAAAAGTCAGCAAGAAACAAGGATTTGCTCTCAGAGCACTGTGATGTTGGTAAAGATGGTGGGCATGGGATGGGATTTGGGCTGGTCTCCCAAGCTACCACATTCTTTCATCAAAGTAAAAGGATACAGGTGGAACAAATGACAGTGAGAACATTATAAATTTGTTTTGTGACTACTAACCAGTTACATTCAGCCCCAAATCACTGATTCTGCCATCTTAGGTTGATGTTGATATGAATAGAAGATAAAATCTTTATCTTCCATCACTGGTGCAGTAACAGGCTGGCTCACTTTCACTCAATCTGACTAATTTTATTTTTTTGGAAATATTTGAACTACTCTCAAAGTGAATACCCAGAAGTACTTTCTTTCCTTGGTCCAATGGGAATAGGATATGAGTCCCCATCTTTTTTGGGGAAGAAGAGCTACTGTAATATTTGAAATTTTATTACTTATGATGATTTAGGGCCCTGTTGAGAATTCTCAACTTGAGAGAATGAGACATGTCATTGGCCTAACCAGGAATTCCCAGGAGGAAGAGTCAATAATTTAGATATTATTAAAGGAGTGCTACCCGATTGATGACTATATATGGTGAACTGTAAATTGGCATACTGGTCATCAGATTTATTTTGTCTTGGTAATAAGTAACATTCCCTGTACCCTCCACTGCTTCACCCATTTGAAAGAAGTAGCCTATCTTTTCTTTAGACCTCACAGATAATACAATAAAAAAATTCCTGTCCTTTGCTTGGCTTACTATAAATTTATTAGGCACACAGGAGCAGATTATAATAAAGCCAGACCTCATCATTTTAGCAAGATTTCCCCTCAAGAACATCTTGAGTCTCAAGCTCTTCATCTCTTAATCATTGAAAATAGGGTTATGAAGAAATGAAAGATTGAGACAGCTGAGACACTTTTTCATTGTTCTGCTTTCATTATGCTGTTGAGACCTGTCTCATTGTATAGTCTCTGAGAATCAGTTATTACCCTGGAAAGTGATTATCAGTTTACTCAATAATGGCTTTTTATGCACGACTGTTCTATTGCTCTTTAGGGTTAAATGAAAAGGCTTATTAAATATCCATTTACAATGGGATCTTTGAAAACACTAAATGGAATGTATAATTCATATAGACTGTCACTAGTACAAAGCCAAATCAGTTTAACCAAATATCAAGTTACAAGGAAATAAGGAGTAAGTGACAGTCCTTATAGAACTAGTTCTGGTTAGCTAATGGGTCCAGACAATCAGAAAACCCAAAGTAATAGTGGCTTAAACAAGATGGAAGTTTATTTCTCTTTGGTTGGAAAAAATAGATATGGTGTGGGGTCAGGGATCCAGAACCTGCCATCTAATCCACTGACTGGAGTCCTCATTCCCAAGGTCACCTCAAGGTCCAGTATGGCTGCACCAGCTGTCATGTCTGTATTCTAGCCAGCAGGAAGGCATTTAATAAGGAACTCACATGCCCAGAGTTGCTTATCACTTTGGCTTATATTTAAGCAGTCCCTAATTAGCCACATCACCACATCTTGCTACATAGAGAATGAAAAAAGAAGTCACTTTTCTGGAAATTCATGTGCCAAAGTTCATTGTTATGGGGGAAGAAGAGATATTGAGGCAGGGTTTAAAATGTTCTGTATAGGTGAGACCCTCACAGCACAGAGTTATTTACTTTCTGTAAAGATTTATTGAGCACCTGTAACATTTCTTTAGTACTGTACTAGGCACTAGGAATTGAAAGATTCTGTATGTGACATAGTTTTTAGCTTTAACGAATAAGGTTACATATAGAGGAGATTAGTAGACAGTGGAAAACAATAGAGCCAGACCTGGTTTAGAGTTAGATGACCTAACTTGGGATCCTTGACTTATAATTTATTTATTCCTTAAATTATTGGTGTCTCATTTTCTCATCTGTGCAGTAGAGCTGGTAGGATTTATCATACATGCTGTGAGGGTAAAATGTTCTTAAATAAGATAATGCAGGTTAAATGTGCTGCATTGTTTTTAATGTGCATTGGTGCACTGTGTCCTAGCAAAGTGAATGAGCTACATTCCCATTGGTCGTGAGCCCAATCAGTTTCTCTACATCCTCACAAGCTTTCTGTGTTAGTGTGCCTTTGAATCTTTGCTAATTTGAAAGTTCAGTGGTTTCACTAGTGCAAAGCATGTCCTCAGCATCTTGATAAGAAATGTGGAAGCAGGAACCCACCTCTCAATGCAAACTCTCACCAGAACACTCTTTGGTCTTTAAGGCATTTTTCTATCCACTAAATGTTATTGGGTGCCAATCATGACTGGTGTTTATTAGGCACTAAGAAATAGATGTGAACAAATGAAATCCCTCCTCTCTTCGACTTAAAAACTAGATGGAATAGACAGTAAACAAATCACTAATGTCTTATGTGGCAATATGTAATATAAGGAAGAATAATTCAGAATAAGGTAGAGAATAATGGAGGTGGAGATAAACCTAAATAAGATGGTCAAGATAGGGTCATAAGAGAACATGAGGATTGAGATGTAACTCAGTGTGTGAGGCCCTGAGTTCACAGTACTAGTGGGAAAAATGACATTTGAGGAGAAGGCTGAAGACAGTAAGGGAGAAACCCATGTAACTTATGTATGGGGGTGTGCATCAATCTAGGCAGAGGGAAGATACAGTATAAGGTTCCAAGGCAGAATTGTTCCTGTGGTGTTTGAGGCACAAAGTAATGGGAATAGAAAGTGTATTTAGGAGATTATGTCACAAAGGTAGCCAAGAGCTAGATCCATAGTCGTCCTCAATACTGTCAGACTGAGTGTTCCTTTCTTTCTGGATATGTTTTTCCCCTTTTAATGTCCTTAAAAAATTCTTAGTTATCTTTTATGTATTTGTGTAGTGTCAAAAGTAAATATAATGCTCTATTTGTAACATACAGGAAAGATGAGAGTACTTCATAATTAAATTATAATTATAAATGACCACATTAGAATACATAATGAAATCATTGGCTGCTTTCATCTAATGATAATGAGGGTGTTTTGAGTATGAATATAAGAAACGATAATGTACAAGAAAGCCCATAAAAATGAAAGAACAATGCAATTGGCTCTAGAAGATGTGTTCTGAAAAATAATAGCAGACTATAATTACATGTATCCAATAAGAGAAAATTGGAAATAACTTTAGGTGAAGTACAGATGTATATTACATTTCAATTAAAGACTTGAAATGAGCTAGGCCTCTTTTTTCAAAATAAATCTCTAATGTGACATGGGAAAAGGTAAGAATTTATCAAAAAACCAAAACCAAAATAAACAAAACATATTTCCCAATTTGAAATCTCAAAATGCCAGGGCATGTTCAGTCCTGGTACTTAAAAATGAACGCAGATACCATTTGGGGGAGGGATGTGGGCATTTCTTTGTTTTATGGTACTAGCTTGTGATCTGTAGATGATGAGACTGTAGGATGGATTGGAAAAAAGAGTAATACAAGAAGACACGGAGAAAGAGACCTCCATGAAAAGTTTCAAGGTGAAACAATAATAAATCATTTAAAATTAAATAAATAACTTCAATATGCAATTGTTATTACATAAATTTGTTGTCACTTTGCTAAAAATCTTTAAAAATTATATAGTTTAGCAATAACATTTTGAAACCTATTCATCTGTTAATGAAACATTCATTATTACTATGTTTCACATCTGCTAATTTTATTATGTTTGGTTCTAGTTTACAAAATGAATTTTATATATCCTATGTACATATTTGTATGTAACTGTTAACCAATGAGGCAGGTGTGTTGTTTTGGTAACTTACTATTACTAGCCTAGTTGCTATAATTGACACAGTAGTTGTGTTACTGGATAATAAACTATGGGTTATGTTAGGGAAACACTTTATGTTTATTTATTTATTTATTTTTTATTGGTTGTTCAAACCCTTACAAAGTTCTTGACATATCATATTTCATACATTAGCTTCAAGTGGGTTATGAACTCCCATTTTTACCCCAAATACAGATTGCAGAATCACATCGGTTACACATCCACATTTTTACATAATGCCATACTAGTAACTGTTGTATTCTGCTACCTTTCCTATCCTCTACTATCCCCCCTCCCCTCCCCTCCCATAACACTTTATGTTTAAATACATAAAATGGAATTAGATTCTGGCCTCATGTATTTATAAAACGTTTTCTTTTTTTTCCTACACGTAAGCCTTTTAGAACACACAAAAATCATGGAGGAGGGATGTGGGCATTTCTTTGTTTTATGGTACTAGCTTGTGATCTGTGGTATGTCTGCTGTATCTCTGGCTTTCCTTGTCTGTTAAATACATTCACATTTCCTGTAGTACTTCCATTCTTTCCCATTGTGACAATCCAAAATTCTGCCCCCCTGCCAGCATTTCCAAATGTCCTTAGGGAGTAGTACCATCTCTTCTGAGTATCTCTAATGTGAGAATCTTGCCCACAAGTAGAACTTTGGATTTCACTGAGTGACATGGAAAGACATTGAAGGATTTTGAGCAAGGACATGACATTATCTCATCTTGTTTTAAAAAGGATCAGATGACTATTGTGTGGACATTAGATTATAGATGGGAAATGGGGAAGGAAGGAAGAGCCATTGCCTATTGCAATAACACATGTGAAAGATGATAGTGGCCTGAGACAACTGTGGTTAGTGATGGTAGTAGAGAAGGCTGTGAGAAATAGTCTGATTCAGCATACACTTTGAAAGTTGCTTACATGTTGAATGTATGGAGAGAGAGAAAAAAAGAAAAGGGACAAAGGGTCGGGGGAGGGAGGGAGAGAAAGGGCAAGGACAAATCCATGTTTTTTAGTGTGTGTAGCTAACAGAATTTCCATTTTAAACAAGGGTGGACCAGGTTTTGGGGTTGATTTTGGACATTTTAACTTTGAGCTGCCTAATATACTTCCAAGTAAAAGTGATAATACAATACAATATAATTCAATTCTAGGGTTCAGTTGGAAGGTTGGGGCTAGAGAAATTGGGGATCATCAATGATCAGATGCTATTTGAATTCATCAGATTGGAAGAGGTGACCAGGGGAATGAGTGTAGCTATAGAGTAGAGGAGATCTAAGCACCTAGAGTTCAGAGGCAGAGAGAAGTAGAATTAGTAAAACAAAACAAAACAAAACAAAACAAAACAAAACAAAAAAACCCTGAGGAGTGCCTTACGCAGGAGGAAAGCCAGGAAAAGGTGTATAGGGTCTTGAAAGCCAAGTGAAGAAAGTATTTCAGGAAGGATGCAGTAACTGTGTCAAATACTACTACATTGAGTAATGAAAACCACCAAGTTTGACATAGTATTATAACTACAATATTTAACTCTACACACACCTACCCATGTTATAGATTTTATTGCTCTTGCAAATGACTTATCATTTCTATTTACATTTTCAAATTGTTTATTACTGTATTAGTTTTCAATATGTTGGTCATGTATCCAATAATATCTCTGAACTCTTATTGTTCTAAGGTTTGCCTATAGAATTTCTTTTTTTCATAATAGTAATGCTTTATTCATAATAACAAAGTCTAGAACCAACACAGGTGTGTTCTTCAACACATAAGTATATATATATATATATATATATATATATATATATATATATATATATATATTTCACCAAGATTCTAAAATACATTGTAAGTGCCATAGAAGAGTCCCTTAGCAAATGCATCATTTTAGATGTTGAGTGTTCTTGATAATTTAGGTTTTAGTCTTTTAAGGACATATGCCTTCTTTCATGCTCACTCTTCTGGGGGAATATTTTCTGGAATCTGTCATAGGCTTTTCCCCTGTACTCCCATTACCTAGTGTGGGTACACCCTGTAGAAGTGCTTAGACAATTCTTTTCTTGAGGACAAAGGGGGCACCATTTTGGATGCCAGTTCTTTTTTTTTTTTTAAAAAATCCTTTATTTCCTCTTCATTTTTTTAAAATTTATTTTATTTTTTTAATTTATTTTTTAGTCTTCGGCGGACACAACATCTTTGTTGGTATGTGGTGCTGAGGATTGAACCCAGGTCGCACGCATCCCAGGCCAGCGCACTACTGCTTGAGCCACATCCCCAGCCCCTGGATGCCAGTTCTTTATGCTATTCTATATTACAGTGATTCCCCAAGGTCTCACTGGGTGAGGGAACTATGCACCCCACACCCTGTATTCAGCTGTGCTTTGAATTCCTTTGTTTTCTTTTTTAAATTTTTGTTTCCTCCTTCCCATTAGGCTGCAGCTGTCTCCGTTTTGTAGTCAGTATTTCAGTATGCTGTAAGGAGCCCCTCTCCCACAGCTCTCTTCCTAATATCTTATTTCTATTCTGCCGCAGGCTTAGAAACTAGATAAATAAGCCTGGTAATATTATTTGTAAAGTGAGAGTAAATAGCCTCCAAGGGAGGGCCTCACAAGCTTTCCTATGGGAAAGTGTGAGCCTCCTCCACACAGGCCTTTGCTGACATCTCTTCTGTGGTTCTCAGGCCCTTTTTGGTTATATCTTGTTTCCCAGCTCTGCTAGGTCCATATGGTTGTTGGATGTCTGCACAGCAAATAGGTGAGGAATAACTGCTCTTTTCTTTCTTTTCTGTTTTTATTGGTTTAGGGATATTATAAAGTATTTTTGCATTTGAATAAGTCATATTCTTCCATGGAGCTATTAACCAGATCCTTTGCAAATCAGAATAAAAAATAACAACCATAGAACCACAGAATACCTTTGGGCAGTTTGATTATTTAAAATGCAAACTATACTGCTGACCTCGGGGGATTTTTGAACCACAGCTGTCAGTTTAAACAAAACTCCAAACCTATTTAAACTTTTGTTGGATGGGGCACTAGTTTGAGAACTAGTTGGACAGCTTTTAAGACTTAATGACGAAGTTCTTCCCAAGAACACAAATAGAAGCATTGGTACTTGGTATATATATATTCTCTAAGGCCAAATGTAAGATCTTAGTTTATGGCTTTTTTTTTGAGGGGGGAATGGAGATTAATTTCTGTCCATGGATGAATTGCAGTTTATGAATTTTCTTCACCTAGTTGTTACATTGTAAAACTGAGATGAAGCTATTCTTCCCAGACCCCCATCTCCTGCCCTGCTTCTCTTTTCTTTTTTTTCTTTGACATCCTTTTGTTCTCTTTCTCTCATTCATGTCAATACAGTTTATAAGTTGTTCTTAGTTTCCTGTCACTGTCCATTTGAATATTTAAGCAAATGTAGCCTTTTAAATTTTTACTTTGCTCTTACAAGAAATGGAATACCTACCTATCTACCTGCCGATCTTTTTTTTTTTCCACGATTCATTTTTGGATCATTTATGAAAACATTAAATATTCCTTTCATAAATAGTTATAACTGCCCTCAAGGAGCCAGATATTAGGGATGTATAATCTCCCATAAGTATATCTTAGTATATAAAAATGGAACATTTCTGCTTGTGAGTTGTTTGGCATGACTCAAGTACTGTGTGCAATGCCGGGGTCAAGTCAGGTGAGGTACAGAGCCTGCAGGGAGGGGAGCTGGAATGGCAGAGGGTGGTCAGTGCGTAGACTGCAGAAAGGAGTTGAGGTTTGATTCTGATGGCAGTGGGATGCTACTGAAGGATTTTAAGCAGGTGAGTGATGTGGTGCAATTAATGTTTTAGAAAGATCATTCTGGAGGTATTGCTACCATGGACTGGTGGGAAGCAAGAATTAGGAGCTGAAGCCTTGACCCAGAAAGAAGTGAAGAGTGTCTAAATTAAGGCAGGGGCAGTGTGGTTGGAGAGCAGGGCCCAAATTAAACTGACAGCGAGACAGTCCGGTGATGGATTCAGAATTTGGGGGTGGTGATGACAGGGAGCCGGTAAGCTGAACCATACAAAATTGTTATTTTTGTAGGTAAAGAATCATCAAGTCAGAAATTTCATTTGAATCAACTTAATACCTTGGAGCAGGTTAAGGAGTGACAGGATCAGATCACAGAATCATTTGCAGTAAGATAAACTGATAGAAAGAGGTTTTATGAGGGTATTCTTAAAAATAGGATGTTTATATGCTGAGGGGAAAAGCTTACTGGAGATAGGTGCAGGGGAGGGGGTTGAAGCTACGAGAAATAGACAATTTTTTTTGGTTATTTACTATCTTACTTTTTTGTTATTTTTTAAGTTTTGTGGAAGCAGTATATAAACATAGCTTAAAAAGTCAGTATAGTACTGGGCTTATAATGACAGCTCCTTGTCAAACCTTTCCATTCCTTTCCATTCCTTCTCTAATGAGACACCTGCTTTCCAACCTTTTAGAGGCATATATTTATATTTTAAATAATATTTTAATGCCATTAGTTTCTGATTTTCCCTGATAATTGACAGTATCTATTGATTTCCTGTTATTGAATATGATGATTAATTGCTTTTACTACTACCCATCCTCATGGTACATAGATTTTCTTTCCTATATTCCAGTATAGTGAATTATAATTTTTCTCATTTGAAATATTTTATTTATTTTATTTATTTATTCATGCTCACTCTTCTGGGAAAATATTTTCTGGAATCTGTCATAGGCTTTTCCCTATGATTTTTTCTGGAGTTAGTGGTTATTCCCTTCCCATTACTTAGTTTTCTATGTACACAGCACTAATTTATCGTTAAACTATTTATTTATACAAGTAAAAATGTTTTCTTCATATATTCAGACACATCAGGTAATCTCTCCTATTCTTTTTCTGAGATATTCCTCTTGGAGCTTTTGATCTTCTGGTTTAATCAGGATTGATTGCTCTCTGGCCTGCTACTTAGCTGCATCTGGTTTCACTTGTTGATTGGGTTCCACATCTTCTTTTCTTGATTTACTATCAAGAAAGTGGACATGGGAAGATGGGAAGTATGTGTGTGATTTATATTCTATATATGGTGTGTGTGTGTATACAATCTGAAGATTTCATTATTTTGTGCAACCTAAAATGATAGTTTGGGGTGGGGGTTGTGGCTCAGTGATAGAGTGCTTGCCTCACTGGTTTCTATTCTTAGCACCACATATAAATAAGTGAATAAAATAATGTCCATCAACAACTAAAAAAACTATTAAAAAAATAATAGTTTGGCTGGTGGTAGAATTCTAGGTTGGAAATCATTTTACTCAGAAGTTTAGAAGTGTGGTTCTATCTTCTTCTGAACTTGTATCTGCTGGTAGGAAATTAAATGACGTCTCATTTCTGTTCTGTTTTTGGTAACTTTCCCCCTTCTTTCTTAGAAACTTATTTTGTCTCAGGCTTTCTGAAGTTTTACAGTAACATAACTTGATATGAGCTTCCCTTTCAATTCATCAGTGTCGGGTCCTCAGTAGTCCTTTTATCCCCATAATTCTTCCTTTAGTTCAAGAAAATTTCTTACTATTTCTTTTAAAGTATCTCCTTTTTTCCTTAAGTTTCTCTTTCTGGAACTTCTATTATTGGTAAATTTGGCCTCTGGAATGATTATTTTTCTCTTGCTTTTTTCCTCATAGTCTCCTCCGCCCCCCACCCCCAGGAGTGTTTCCTGAATTTCAGCTTCTTTGTGAAGAAGTATTAGTTCCTGCTAGCACATTTTGTTTTAACACTGCTGCCTCCTGGTTGGTGTGAGGATGTATTGCTTGGCTCCATAGAGTCTCCAGGGTGTCTGTTATCAGTCTTATCTGTACCTTTACTTCCATTCCTAAATCTTTCTGAGGTTTTGTTGTGTGATTTATTTTGCTTCTGGTTCTTCATTTTTGTAAAATGTGAATACATTTCATAGAGAGCTTTTGATAACATAATAAGAAAACATTTACAAGACTTTAGTCTTGTTGACTTATCCATGTTTGTTGTTATTTTTTTCCTTTCCTTTTTTTAAATGTCTGGTAACATTATTTTTAATGTTTTTTACTTTTGTAGTTGTAGATGGATAGCATCCATTTATTTTATTTGTTTATTTTTATGTGGTGCCAAGGATCAAACCCAGTGCCTCACAGGTGCTAGGCAAATGCTCTGCCATTGAGCTACAGTCTCAGCCCTTGTTGTTATTTCTAATGGGGGCCATTATTTCTTTATTTAAAAAGGCAACTTACAACATGCACTACAATATTGAGCCATAAGAATAAATAATTGTTTTACAGAATAAATTTTGAGGTTCTTACTGTCTATCAGGTCATGGCCAAAGTAAACTTTCTTTTGTATGTTTGTTCCCAATTAGAAGAGTGTTTATTTAAAGCAAGGTATTCTTATATAAGCTTGTCTAAGATAACTGTTTCTATAGATGCTTTTTGAAAGCTTTTTGAAAGCATCTATAGAAAATATTAAACATGAGTCTAGGAATATAGAAGTTGGCACTGACAGAATTGTCACACATAGGATAAAGCAGCTTTGAATAAATAATTTTTCTCTTTTTAAATTTTGTCTTATGAGTTTAAGAGAACATATGTAGTTGACATTCAGATGAAAGTTAAATTAGTTTAAGCAGTAATCCTCCCAGAAATATAGGTAATCAGGGACTTGAGTCATTGAAAATGTTTTTTCCTAACCCACAGGGAATAATGTCAGATTTTATAGTTGACTATAATCTACTAATGTTAATTGGAGATAATACTTTTCCATTTTTTAATTTGTTCCTTAAATAATTTCTAAATTCATGAATCAAAATAATAAAATGTCTGACTTTATTACCTTGTGAAAGGATTTGGGAATGCTGTGAGTGAGTGATTTTGGCTGTTCTTGGGGTGTACACTACAGGTACTGTCTCTGCAGTCCCAATCCCCCACTAGCTTTTAAACCACTTGCTTGTTCAGTATTAGCAGGCACAGAGGTTTTGACATAGACTGGAAAAGCAAGAATCATATCCAAATACCACAATATTTATCTTTAATGTTTTAAAGATAAATATTTATGATAAAGCATAAATTGCTAAATATATTTATCTAAATAGAGAAGGTGAATGATCCAGAAGAGCAGAGACAAAAAAAAAAAAGATAAAATTCTAAGTACAAAATGGATCCTTTCTCTGCTGTTTCCAGAAGTTTAAAAATAATGCCTGGTGTTTTAGTTTCTGCATTGCTACTTCGCTGCTGTGCTAGGAATGAGTCACAATATCTTGAATTTATGGCATATGAGCATCCAAGCAGGCTTGATCTTACCTTCCAGAACTACCTTTTGTCAATATCAAGTAACCTTTCTTTCTCTTGAACTTTCTGCTATATCTGTAATGAAGACATGTGGTAGCCCTGCTCTTGATTTTTACTTTTCTAACTGCTCCTCCCTCCCAGTTTTAGTCAGCATGACTCAGTAGTGTGGAGGGGCCCCAAATACTCTGAATGGAAACCAACAGAGGATAATGAAATGAGACTATGAATTCCCAAGAAGTACAAAGGCATTTAGAAACATTCATATGACACTACCACCACCCAATATTTCATTCATGGGCATTGGTAAAGGACTTTGCTACAAAATCACTGCTCTTTTTAGTCCACAATTGAAGGCTGCCCCTTTTCATACTCTTTTTTTTTAAGTTTTTAAAAAAATTGTTCTAATTAATTATACATGACAGTAGAATGACACATCATAAATGGAGTATAACTTCTAATTATTCTGGTTGCACATGATGTAGAACCACACATATCATGTAGTTGGGTATGCACATAGAGTAACAATGTCCAATTCATTCTACCCTCATTCCTACCCCCATGCCTTTTCAAACTCTTAACCACCTTTCCTAGCTCCAGTTTGTTTGTTTTTTTAAATTCGTAGAGTTGGAGTAATATAACTACCATGTTGTTTGTTGTGACAACTAAATTGAATTGTTTTAAAGTGTTCACAATGCCTGACACACTGTAAGTGCTCAATATTATTGACTGTCACAGTGCATTCTTTTTTGCTTCTGTCTTATCAAGTGTTCAGTCTTTGGAGTGGGTTGGATATTTTTTAGAAACAACCAAATATCACTTAGAGCAATGCCTTATGAATAAAATGATAAAATGGGTGCACAATGATTGGAGTGTAACCAACTTGGGTCAGAAATCCAGGTGTATTAATTAAGAAGAAAGACAGTTTTTCTTTTGTGAATGGCAAACTGTCTCTGAAGGTAATATATTCCAAAACTTACTGAAATAAGTATGGGGTTTCTGAAATGAATCTTTTACAGTGGCTGGTGACCTTAGGGATGCAAAGGTTTTACTCTGTATTAAACCACCCATGAACTGTCTTTGAGAAACCACTGTTTTCCAGGCACGGTGGTACAGTGGTGGGAGAGAGAGAGGCTTTGAACTTTAAATAACTTGGTAAGCTGCATCATGCTATCGTAGTCTGTCCTGTGGGTAGTTAACCTACTCAGGGATATCAGCATAAGTGTGTGTGTCTTGTTCAGGGTTTGATTAGAGATGTTACCCTCACTACAGTGTGAGAAATGAATGAATGTTCTGGGAGATGACTAGACAGAGTGGTTATAATAGCTAAGATACTATCATGGGGTTCCCAGAGATAATTAGGGAGCAATTTTAAGGATTTGTTAATGAATTGGGTTTGGGAGGTGAGGGAGAAGAGAGATGTCAAGGTAACTAACTTCTCCTTTCTGGCATTAGCATCTGGCTTCTTGGGATTCCAGAGATGGAAAAACACCAGCATTGAGCCAGCTTCTTGAAATTGGAACAGAGCTGGGTGTGGTTAATCCTAGAAGCACGTTCTAGTAGCACAAGCGCGTAATGGTGAAAGTGCTAAACAGAAGTACAACTAAAGTGCTGTGGGAACAGTGGATTCCAAGGGAATGTTCCAGGAGTGACATTTCAATCACCTCCTTACTCAGAAGGCCGAGTTTTTCTTATGAGGTTCTTTCATTATGCCTGACTGCATTCTCTGGCATGTTTCTCAAGGAACTTTATATACTTGTACAAATGAGATTTTGGGAGTTCTGTCCCATCATCCGCATTCTATTTAGATATAAGATGGGGCTCTCCAGTATTTTAAAAACTGAAGGGTTATTTTTTAAAATTTTATTTTAAAATATATTTTCAGTTGTAGATGGACATAACTTTATTTATTTTATGTGGTGCAGAGGATCAAACCCAGTGCCTTACATGTGCTAGGCAAGTGTTTTACCACTGAGTCACTTGAGGATTATTTTTATTTATCTTTTCCTTTGATATTTAAGAAAACCCTTAAGGAGTGGAGAATGAGAATGGATAAGGAACATTCTTTAAAGACTTCTTATTTCTAGTGTCTATCTTAAGTTAGGCCCCTCGTCAGCTTTTACCTAGATCCTTATGTCTAAGACCAACTTTTAGTTCTTATTCCTACTAAAATTTATTCATCAGACTCTCATATTGATTTATTTTCTCACCCCAAATTGGAATGGTCTCTACTGACTATAGGGTGGGATCCTCCTCCAAACCACAGATAGAACAAGAGTCCTTTATAATTTGGCCTTATTAGCCTTACTGTATTATTTTGTCTTCTGCTTTTATTCACCAGTTGTTTCAGTCAGCCAGTATTACATAACAAAATAACTCCCACAACCTAGTGGTTTATCTCAATATTATCTCTCTCAAATGTATGAATTAGCTAGAATCAGTTAATCTATATTAGGCTTACTCATGAATCTGTTGGTCATGTGACTTGTCCAGATGTCATCGGATCAGATGAGAACTCTATTCTGGCTGGAGATTTTAGCTGGGCTAGCTTTTTTCAGTGCGTCTCCCCTCTGGGACCAACATCTAGATCAGACACATTCATGCATATTTCTCCCCTGGAATCAATAATTTGACCAATGATTTCTCATGGTGACAGCAGAAAGATTAAGAGAACAATGTGGAGACTCTTTCAAGCCCTAGACTCAGAATTGGTACATCATTACTTCTGTGTCATTTTACTGGCTAACCCAACCCATGTGGATGCATCCAGAGTCAGGAGACAGGAAAATAAACTTTGTCTCTTGTGGGGGAAACTTGCAAAGTTGCATAGGAAGAGGAGAAGATAGACTGAGAGGAGAAAAATTTAAGCCAGTAATATAATTTACCACAGTAGTCATCCACTGGACCCTTTGCATTTCCTGAACACATCATGCCTGTTTATGAAAGGGACTGTAGGGATTGTTCTGAGCCATGAGGACTCCTGGCTAATCCAATTTTGCTAAAAGACTGATCTGATGTTTCCTGCTTCTTGGACCTTTTACTCTGCGTTTTTTTCCCCACTGATTTCATGAATCCTGATAGCCTTTCAGTGCCTCCTGAATGACAAGAATCTTTCTGATGCTACCAACTGAGAACCTTGACTATATCCCTTGATAATAAACTCATTGCTTTTGTCAAGAGATTAGCTTTCTTGCTTCAGAAATTATTAGCAAGGTGGGAGGAGGGAAATTAAGGGCATAGATAATGCAGTGCAGGTTCCTACAACTTTATGTAAACCCAAATGAACAGAGTTATTTCCCTTTTGAATTAGAATCCTGCTGGGAGCAAAACCATCTTGGAGAACCAAGCACACACAACCATAGGATTCATCATCCCTACCCCTTAGAAGAAGAACCAGGGGTAAGGTAGGAGGGAGCCACAATGAAGATACCTTCTCTCTTAATCTTACTTAACTACAGTAAGTGGTATATGTGACCCTGCCCAGGAGAAAGAAAGGATGTGAAATCTGCCCAAGGAGTCTTTCTCCACTTGGAATGCCCTTTCTGCCTCCACTAGACACACTTCATTCTGACCTTTCTCTTAAGAACCCTTTTGAAGAAGTGCTACTGTCTATTCTAGCTCTTATTTAATCTGACCTCTCTTCACTCTGACTCCTGGATACAAATTTACATTGTTCTTCTCTTATGACATTGTATTTGTCTATTTTGTGTTATTATGATGATAAACCGGAAGCCTGGTAACTTTTAAAGAAAAGAGGTTTATTTTGGCTACACTCTGGAGATCTAAGGTTGAGGGGCTGCATCTGGAGTGTTTGTGTGCTTGTGTGTACTTATCTTTTCTGGTCTCTCTTTCTTTTAAAAAGCCACCAATATTCAATTATGGGGATTCAACCCTGTGAACTTTCCTAAACCTAATAATCTCCCAAAGGCCCACTTCTAAACACCATCATTGGATTAAGTTTCCACCCTCTTAATACCTCACAGTGGGATGGAATTTCAACACATGAACCCTTGGAAACACACTCAAATCATATATAAACCATAGTGGACATGGATTATTACTGTTTATACATCCACCAATACATATGTTCATGTAGGCTGTGACTATGTAAGTGACCAAAATGAGTCTTATTTGTCTTTTTATTTTTTGGAAGAATGGATTAAATGAAAGTTGAATTTGCTTTATAAGACCATAAAAAACCTGGTGGCAAGATTATTTCTCTTTCATATTTTTTATCTTTTGATTCATTCATATAATTCCTTGGATTTAGTAGTTATTCTATAAATAAATATTTGTTGAATGATATAAATAAAAATATGCTTACTTGCAGAGCTCTGAATTTTATTACTGAAGCATTTATTTACATTATTAAATAATTTGTGAGGGTAAGAGGCCTAAGAGAATATTTTTGTGATTCTTTTTTAACAATTTATCATTTATTCTCTTGACCCCATAGGAAAAAAGCTTGGAAAAGATGAAATTTAGTATGGAGAAGTGGTAACTGAAGCCTGATTATTATCTTTTATAGATAATATTAGTTAATTATTTTTCATTTTAACTAATTAAGGTATATACATTGCTTAAAATATAAACATAGGTTGAATGTGTGTGTGTGTGTGTATATATATATATATATATATATATATATATATATGGAATTAACAGAATCTCCTTCATTGGCTTTGTGTAATAGTAGTACAAAAACCATGTTCTGGGTTTATAACATATCTTGTTTCTAGTAAGCTTTTTAATTCTCTCTGATTCATAGTTTTTTGCAATTATAACAATGGTGCATTATGGAATATGTTTTTTAAAGGTGATGATAGATGTAATGGAATGTTCTTTGATAATATTTCTGGGGTTGGGGAGTATAACTCAGTTGTAAAATGCTTGCTTAGTATGCACTAGGCCCTGGGTTTGAATCTTAGCACTGAAAAAAAAAATTCATGATGTATGGGATAATTATGTGGGACAAAGGAGTTTGTATTAAATTTCACCCAGTATATGATGCTAACACAAAAATTGTTTACTTGTTGTTTTCCTTGGGTATCTAGCACAAACTGCTTTTAATGGGTTTTCTAAAGATGTGTGTGTGTGTGTGTGTGTGTGTGTGTGTGTGTGTATGGCTAAGAAAAATGAGGTTATAATAGGTGACAAAGAAGGAAAAATGTTCTTACCTAAAAAAAAATTGTCATGTGATTTTTGAGATCTCTAAGAAGTGCCATAAAATATCTGGAGCTAGAATTTTAATTTTAGAGCTCTTTGTGGTTATGTACGCCTGTGCAACAAATCGCCTCAAAACGTAGCAACTTAAAGCAATGAACATTTATTATTTCACACAGTTTCTGTGGGTCAAGAGCCCAGGAGCAGCTTAGCTTTATTATCCTGGATCCAGAACTTTCTTGGAATGTGTTAAGGTCTTGTCTGGTTCTATTCTTTGAAAACTTGATTATGGTTGAAGGATTCTCTTCCAGGATGCTTCAGTCACAAGACTGGCAATAATGGTACAAGTTGTTGGAGACCTCCAGTTTCTTACCATGTGAATCTGACCACAGGAATGCTTTAGTGTCCTCCTGACATGTGTGGTAGATGGCTTCTCTTAGACCAAGTGATTTAAAAGAGAGCAAGGTGGAGTTGCCGTGTTTTATGACATAGCCACACATGGTCATTTCTATTATATTTTACTGATAACATTGTTCACTAAGGAAGTGACTGAGTGTTGGGAATCATTGGGGATCATCCTGGATGATGAGCTTTTTTTGTAATAAGATCTGCAGATGGTGCAGGTAAATGGATGGAGTTAGAGAAGAAAATGCTAAGTGAAGTTAGCCAATTCCCAAAACACCAAATGCCAAATGTTTTATCTGATATAAGGAGGCTGATTTATAGTGGGGTGGGGAGAGGGAGCATGGAAGGAATAGATGAACTCTATATAGGGCAAAGGAGTGGGAGGGGAAAGGAGGGGGCATGGGGTTAGAAATGATGGTAGAATGTGATGGACATTATTATCCAAAGTACATGTATAAAGACACTAATTGATGTGAATATACTTTGTATACAACCATAGACATGAAAAATTGGGCTCTATATGTGTAATAAGAATTTTAACGCTGGGGCTGGGGATGTGGCTCAAGTGGTAGCGTGCTTGCCTAGCATGCGCGGGGCGCTGGGTTTGATCCTCAGCACCACATAAAAATTAAAAAAAAAAGATGTGTCCATCGAACACTAAAAAATAAATATTAAAAAGAAAATTAAAAAAAAATAATTGTAACGTATTCTGCTGTCATATATAAATAAAAAATAATAATTAAAAAATGAATGAAAGTGAAATGAAAGGGTGGATATTTACATTTTGTATATATATTAAATGAGTGATCAATACATTAAGAAACTTATTCCATTCTAATAATATAAGTTGTCAAGTTATAAAATTTTGACAAGTGTAAGGGAAGATGGCAGCGAAGGGAGTGCATCACCCTCGTGTACCACGTCACTGTGCGGGAGAATGACGAGTTAGAATTGCTAAAAGCTATCTTGTTAGGAATTTCCAGCAAAATTGGGGTGTTCCAAAGCCCAGAGGAAGGATTTTCATCACACGAGGATCAGCTATGGGGGCTCAAACGCGAGCGATTTGTCAGCACGGAGGGTCACGCTGCTTATTCAGCAAATTGCGCCGCGGCTAGAGTCTGCGGCGCGTGCTGGGAAACGACGAGATAGCAACGCAAAGATACAGCACTGCGGATTCTGTGGGCTCCTGCCAGCTGTGCAATCACTGTACTCAGTGCTGAATTCTGGGTTTGAGACAGGGGAAGGAAGCGGTCCAATTCGGTTCTCCACACCGGTCAGACCACAGAGGAAGCCAGCGGCCACCATCTTGGAGAGCTGACATCACCATCCCTGTTTTTGACTGATTGCAGCTCATTCAGCTATAGAACAGGTAATTTCAGGCTGCCATTCGCCTGCATCTCACAAATTACTCAGGCTCAGTGCTAAAGAACTGGCGGAAACTGCTTCTTGGAGCCTGCTCCTATCAGAACATACACTGAGCCAGGAGCGGCCGAATTCTGGCTCCCGGAACTGCTCTGGCCCAGGGCTAAAGAACCCGCGGAAACTGCTTATCAGTCTGGGTCCTGCTGAATACTGTGAAGGCCAGAGGGGCAGAGCAGAGCCGCCGCCCGTGCCCGGAACAGACCCAGCGACCCGCAGGCGTGGTATCACGTCACCCCAACTGGAGTAGGGGCCGAGCAGAGCTGCCGCCCGTGCCCGGAACAGGCCCAGCGGCCTGCCGGCATGGTAGTCACGTCACCCCAATTGGAGTAGGGGCAGAGCAGAGCCGTCACCCGCGCCCGCAAGGTAGGCAGACCTGCGACCGACCAGCAGAACAGGCCCAGCGGCCCGCCAGTGTGGTAGACAGATCACCCCAATTGGAGGAGGAGCACAGTTGCCGCCTGCCCTTGCAAGGGAGACTTTTCAACTATACAAGAGCAATATAAATAAATAGGGGGAAAATTTCAAAAACACAACAGTTGCACCAAGCAGAAAGAAACGCTAGCAGTATGAAAAGACAAGGAAAGAAAGGACCACAAGCAATGCAGGTCAACTCAACTTTAGAAGAGGTAATAGCTGCAACAGATGGAATGTCAGATAAAGAATTCAGGATATACATGCTTCAGATGATCTGGAGTCTCAGGGAAGACATGAGACAGCAAAATCAGACAATGAAAGATCACTTCGACAATGAATTACATAAACAAATCCAAGAAGCAAAAGATCAACTATACAGGGAGATAGAGGTTATAAAAAACAAACAAACGGAAATCCTAGAAATCCAGGAAGCAATAAACCAACTTAAAAACTCAATTGAGAATACTACCAGCAGAGTAGAACACTTAGAAGATAGAACATCAGACAATGAAGACAAAGTATTTCAACTTGAAAAGAACATAGACAGCTCAGCAAGACTGTTAAGAAACCATGAGCAGAACATCCAAGAAATATGGGATAATATAAAGAGACCAAACTTAAGAGTCATTGGGATACAGGAAGGTATAGAGGTCCAAACCAAAGGAATGAGCAATCTATTCAATGAAATAATACAAGAAAACTTCCCAGACTTGAAGAATGAGACAGAATCCCAAATCCTGGAAGCCTACAGGACGCCGAATGTGCAAAATCATAAGAGATCCACACCTAGACACATTATAATGAAGATGCCCAACATACAGAATAAGGAGAGAATTTTAAAAGCTACAAGAGAAAGAAAGCAGATTACATTTAGGGGTAAACCAATCAGGATAACAGCTGATCTTTCAACACAGACTCTGAAAGCTAGAAGATCCTGGAATAACATATTTCAAACACTGAAAGAAAATGGGTTCCAACCAAGAATCATGTATCCAGCGAAATTAAGCTTCAGGATGGAAGATGAAATTAAAACCTTCCACGATAAGCAAAAGTTAAAAGAATTTGCAGCTAGAAAACCATCTCTTCAAAACATCCTCGGAAAAACATTACAGGAAGAGGAAATGGAAAGTAACAATGAAAACCAACAGTGGGAGGTAGGACAGTAAAGGGGGGAAAATAATCAAAGAGGAAAACAAACCATGTTTAGTAACATAAATAAATATGGCTGGAAGAACAACCCATATCTCAATAATAACCCTAAATGTTAATGGCTTAAACTCACCAATTAAGAGACACAGGCTAGTAGAATGGATCACAAAACAAGACCCAACAATATGCTGCCTACAGGAGATGCATTTGATAGGAAAAGATATACATAGACTGAAGGTGAAAGGTTGGGAAAAATCATATCACTCATATGGACTTTGGAAACAAGCAGGAGTGTCCATACTCATATCAAATAAAATAGATTTCAAGCCAAAGTTAATCAAAAGGGATAAAGAGGAACACTACATACTGCTCAAGGGAACCATACACCAACAAGACATAACAATCATAAATATATATGCCCCAAATAATGGTGCAGCTATGTTCATCAAGCAAACTCTTCTCAAGTTTAAGAGTCTAATAGACCACCATACAATAATCATGGGAGACTTCAACACACCTCTCTCACCACTGGACAGATCTTCCAAACAAAAGTTGAATAAGGAAACTATAGAACTCAATAACACAATTAATAATCTAGACTTAATTGACATATATAGAATATACCACCCAACATCAAGCAGTTACACTTTTTTCTCAGCAGCACATGGATCCTTCTCAAAAATAGATCATATATTATGTCACAGGGCAACTCTTAGACAATATAAAGGAGTAGAGATAATACCATGCATCTTATCTGATCATAATGGAATGAAACTGAAAATCAACGATAAAAGAAGGAAGGAAAAATCATACATCACTTGGAGAATGAACAATAGGTTACTGAATGATCAATGGGTTATAGAAGACATCAAGGAGGAAATTAAAAAATTCTTAGAGATAAATGAAAACACAGACACAATATATCGGAATATATGGGACACATTGAAAGCAGTTCTAAGAGGAAAATTCATTGCTTGGAGTTCATTCCTTAAAAAAAGAAAAAACCAACAAATAAATGATCTCATACTCCATCTCAAAATCCTAGAAAAAGAAGAGCAAAACAACAGCAAAAGAAGTAGAAGGCAAGAAATAATTAAAATCAGAGCTGAAATTAATGAAATCGAAACAAAAGAAACAATTGAAAAAATTGACAAAACTAAAAGTTGGTTCTTTGAAAAAATAAATAAAATCGACAGACCCTTAGCCATGCTAACGAAGAGGAGAGAGAACTCAAATTACTAGCATATGGGATGAAAAAGGCAATATCACAACAGACACTTCAGAAATACAGAAGATAATCAGAAAATATTTTGAATCCTTATACTCCAATAAAATAGAAGATAGTGAAGGCATCGATAAATTTCTTAAGTCATATGATCTGCCCAGATTGAGTCAGGAGGATATAGACAACCTAAACAGACCAATATCAATTGAGGAAATAGAAGAAACCATCAAAAGACTACCAACTAAGAAAAGCCCAGGACCGGATGGGTATACAGCGGAGTTCTACAAAACCTTTAAAGAAGAATTAATACCAATACTTTTCAAATTATATCAGGAAATAGAAAAAGATGGAGCTCTTCCAAATTCATTCTATGAGGCCAACATCACCCTGATTCCGAAACCAGACAAAGACACCTCAAAGAAAGAAAACTACAGACCAATATCTCTAATGAACCTAGATGCAAAAATCCTCAATAAAATTCTGGTGAATCGGATACAAAGGCACATCAAAAAAATTGTGCACCATGATCAAGTAGGATTCATCCCTGGGATGCAAGGCTGGTTCAATATATGGAAATCAATAAATGTTATTCACCACATCAATAGACTTAAAAATAAGAACCATATGATCATCTTGATAGATGCGGAAAAAGCATTCGACAAAGTACAGCATCCCTTTATGTTCAAAACTCTAGAAAAACTAGGGATAACAGGAACATACGTCAACATTGTAAAAGCAATCTATGCTAAGCCTCAGGCTAGCATCATTCTGAATGGAGAAATATTGAAGGCATTCCCTCTAAAATCTGGAACAAGACAAGGATGCCCTCTCTCACCACTTCTGTTCAACATAGTTCTCAAAACACTGGCCAGAGCAATTAGACAGACGAAAGAAATTAAAGGCATAAAAATAGGAAAAGAAGAACTTAAATTATCACTATTTGCAGATGACATGATTCTATACCTAGCAGACCCAAAAGGATCTACAAAGAAACTATTAGAGCTAATAAATGAATTCAGTAAAGTGGCAGGATATAAAATCAACACACATAAATCAAAGGCATTCCTGTATATCAGGGACAAATCCTTTGAAATGGAAATGAGGACAACCACTCCATTCACAATATCCTCAAAAAAAAAAATACTTGGGAATCGACCTAACAAAAGAGGTGAAAGACTTATACAATGAAAACTACAGAACCCTAAAGAGAGAAATAGAAGAAGATCTTAGAAGATGGAAAAATATACCCTGTTCATGGATAGGCAGAACTAACATCATCAAAATGGCAATATTACCAAAAGTTCTCTATAGATTTAATGCAATGCCAATCAAAATCCCAACGGCATTTCTTGTAGAAATAGATAAAGCAATCATGAAATTCATATGGAAAAATAAAAGACCCAGAATAGCAAAAACAATGCTAAGCAAGAAGTGTGAATCAGGCGGTATAGCGATACCAGACTTCAAACTATACTACAGAGCAATAGTAACAAAAACAGCATGGTACTGGTACCAAAACAGGCGGGTGGAACAATGGTACAGAATAGAGGACACAGTAACCAACCCACAAAACTACAACTTTCTTATATTTGATAAAGGGGCTAAAAGCATGCAATGGAGGAAGGATAGCATCTTCAACAAATGGTGTTGGGAAAACTGGAAATCCATATGCAACAAAATGAAACTGAATCCCTTTCTCTCACCATGCACAAAAGTTAACTCAAAATGGATCAAGGAGCTTGATATCAAATCAGAGACACGGCGTCTGATAGAAGAAAAAGTTGGCTCCGATCTACATACTGTGGGGTTGGGCTCCAAATTCCTCAATAGGACACCCATAGCACAAGAGTTAATAACTAGAATCAACAAATGGGATTTACTCAAACTAAAAAGTTTTTTTCTCAGCAAAAGAAACAATAAGAGAGGTAAATAGGGAGCCTACATCCTGGGAACAAATCTTTACTCCTCACACTTCAGATAGAGTCCTAATATCCAGAGTATACAAAGAACTCAAAAAATTAGACCATAAGATAACAAATAACCCAATCAACAAATGGGCCAAGGACCTGAACAGACACTTCTCAGAGGAGGACATACAATCAATCAACAAGTACATGAAAAAATGCTCACCATCGCTAGCAGTCAGAGAAATGCAAATCAAAACCACCCTAAGATACCATCTCACTCCAGTAAGATTGGCAGCCATTATGAAGTCAAACAACAACAAGTGCTGGCGAGGATGTGGGGAAAAGGGTACACTTGTTCATTGTTGGTGGGACTGCAAATTGGTGCAGCCAATTTGGAAAGCAGTATGGAGATTTCTTGGAAAGCTGGGAATGGAACCACCATTTGACCCAGCTATTCCCCTTCTCGGTCTATTCCCTAAAGACCTAAAAAGAGCACGCTACAGGGACACTGCTACATCGATGTTCATAGCAGCACAATTCACAATAGCAAGACCGTGGAACCAACCTAGATGCCCTTCAATAGATGAGTGGATAAAAAAAATGTGGCATTTATACACAATGGAGTATTACTCTGCATTAAAAAATGACAAAATCATAGAATTTGGAGGGAAATGGATGGCATTAGAGCAGATTATGCTAAGTGAAGCTAGCCAATCCCTAAAAAACAAATGCCAAATGTCTTCTTTGATATAAGGAGAGTAACTAAGAACAGAGTAGGGACGAAGAGCATGAGAAGAAGATTAACATTAAACAGGGATGAGAGGTGGGAGGGAAAGGGAGAGAGAAGGGAAATTGCATGGAAATAGAAGGAGACCCTCAGGGTTATACAAAATTACATACAAGAGGAAGTGAGGGGGAAGGTAAAAATAATACAAGGGGGAGAAATGAATTACAGTAGAGGGGGTAGAGAGAGAAGAGGGGAAGGGAGGGGAGGGGAGGGGGGATAGTAGAGCATAGGAAAGGCAGCAGAATACAACAGACACTAGTATGGCAA
The DNA here is from genome assembly GCF_964194105.1 of Spermophilus citellus. Lineage (NCBI taxonomy): Eukaryota > Metazoa > Chordata > Mammalia > Rodentia > Sciuridae > Spermophilus > Spermophilus citellus. The sequence continues at coordinate 178,956,540 of NC_138185.1, read as the reverse complement.
TATGTAAATCAATGGAAGTGTAACTGATGTGATTCTGCAATCTGTATATGGGGTAAAAATGGGAGTTCATAACCCACTTGAATCAAAGTGTGAAATATGATATATCAAGAACTATGTAATGTTTTGAATAACCAACAATAAAAATAAAATAAAATAAAATTTTGACAAATATAATTTGTCAAAAGCAAAAATACCATCTGCAAATGATATTACAAATGTTTTTTGTTGAACATTAGGACAGATTAGCTGTGTTTTAATTTATGAAAATTTTAGTTAACATTTTACAATAGAAGATATTTAAGAAAATTATTTGAATTTATTATTTGGCTTACAAACCCAAACCAGAATTTTCAGACTTAGTATCATTTGATGAAATATAAATATGTTTTCATCCTTTCTCAGTTTGTGTCTTGAATACTTCAGTTCTATAGAATCTCACTGACTAAACAATCAACGAATTTTCAGAATTCATTGTTATGAATATTCTTAGATGATCTTTTATTAAAGATATTAAGTAAGAACCATGTTCCCCCCATTCCTATCTTCTTCCCCCTCTCCCTCTCCCAAGAACCCAGCTCTTCCTCCACCTTATTTTTCAATGGTACAATTTGGAACTGGTGCATTTTCTGATGTTTATACTTTTTTATTTTAAATTTTTTATTTATTTTAATTAGTTACACATGACAGTACAATGACCTTGACATATCATACATTTGAATCAGATGGGTTATAACTTCTCATTTTTCTGAGTGTACAGGTTGCAGAATCACATTGGTCATGCAGTCACGTATATTTATACTCTTAACTATCTGGATCCTTATTGAGCTTGGAGCCTGGCATAATAATTATGCTTGATTAAATATACTACTTTGCATTAAGAAAAAATATTTCTAGTTTGTTATTTCCATCTCTGTAATTAGATTAAAAGCCTTTTGAGGGGCTAGGTTGTGGCTCAGTTGTAGAGCATGTGTGAGGCCCTGGGTTCGAGCCTCAGCACCACATAAAAATAAATAAATAAAATAGAGGTACTATGTCCAACTACAACTAAAAAATAAATATTTCTTTAAAAAAAGCCTTTTGATGGAAAAACTCTTGTCTTATATTCTTATGTTTCTTTTGGATTCCTAGTCCTGAAGTGCTTTAGCACAGTGCTGCTCACATAACTAACTGAGTGCAATTCATCTAATAGTTGGTACTTAAATTCTAAGGAATATCATACTTGATAAGGCAGATGCTATAACCTAGAGGCAGGCCCTTATTCAAATTTCTCTTTAGGTTTATGAAAGAAAATGCCTGGACTTTCCATCTGAGCATGATGTCAAGGAGTAAAGAATTCTGCATTGGGCTGGGGCTGTGGCTTAGCCATAGCGCACTTGCCTGGCATGCGTAAGGCACTGGGTTAGATTCTTAGCACCATATATAAATAAATAAAATAAAGGTCTACCAACAACTAAAAGAATATTTAAAAAATTTTAAAAAAGGAATTTTGCATTGCCCTACGATGAGCCGAGCTCATTTTGATTGCTTCTGTTTTAGATGACCTGCTTTAAACAAGCTTTTTCATGAAAACCTCAACATTTTTGTTCACTTTTTCTAAAAGCACCAGATAGTTTTATGGTTAAAGCACTTGTCAGAGAAGTGATATTATGAAAAGTGAAAATATTACTTGAAATGTAGTGAATCTGTGTTTCTGGAAATACTCTATATTTTGAATAAGCTAAAGTAATGGACTATATTTTGTGCAAAGTCCTATACATATTTAGTTATAGAAAGTGCCTTCAGCAATTTTGATGCTTAAATTTATATGGCAGACATTCAAATTCATTTTTCTTTGAAATCACACTTTTTTTTCCCCCCAGAATGGGCAGTTCTACTGAATTTAGGGCTCAGCCATCCAGAACAATTATATAAAATCTTTAGGGGAAAAAAAATGAAGATAGAAGCATAAATGCAAAGCAGCCTTGACACTTTCTTGTGCCTGTAAGCAGAATTCTATAGGTCAATGCCATCAGGGTTTTGCCTACAGGAAGCAAGGGAAAGTCAATGCAAATCAGGGCAGTTTCTCTAGAAAGTTAACTTGTGTGGACAAGTTTTTGTTTAGGGCCATAAAATGTCTGTTGCTTCCTTCTTTCTGAAACTTGAACTTCATACTAAGTTACTTAAAGGCAGTGCACCTTGAGTAAGTGCTGTTGAAACCACACAAGGATATGTGTTAGAAATACCCTTCTGGTCTATGTCATCAGGCCAGTATTTCTGGAGATAAGCTGTATTGCATGTCTGGGAGTTGTGGGGAGCTGCTGTCTGTATACCAGGCCTGCCTAACAGGCTGGAGGAACACTGCTGCTTCTGTTGCTGATCTGTCTGCTCCAAGCAGTTTAGGTGAAAGACCATGTGCTATGTTTGTTTTAAATAGTACATGGCACCCCTGGGCTCAAAGCTTTGGTTTCAGTGCCTGTGAAATTTGGGTTTCCTTCAGGTTTTTCTAATCTTTTAAATGCCTTCCAATGCTGAAATTTTTGAGTACTAAGATGCCGCAAGTGTGTCTGTGAGACACATGTAAAATGTATACAGGACTGTGAAGCTGGGCTGTTCACACCTTTGTACATTTTCAGTTATTTATGTAGTTTTAAAATTTGTTCAACACTTTGTCAGACCCGCTGGAAGATGGGGAAATATACTAGTAGTTATACTTTATAACACAGGGAGATAAGATAGAGTAATGCATGTTAGACAAAAAGTTTTTTTAAACTTTAAAAAAAACCTTTTTTTAAACTTTAAAAAGTTTCATTTTTACTTTCTTTTTAGTCTTAAGTCCAAGACAATTTATTCAATTTTCATGCATGTCTCAGTAATTTTTTTAGTCTGTCTTTCTTTCTTTCTTTCTTTCTTTCTTTCTTTCTTTCTTTCTTTCTTTCTTTCTTTCTTTCTTTCTTTCTTCTTTCTTTCTCTCTTTCTTTCTCTTTCTTTTCTTTCTTTCTTTCCCTCCCTCCCTCCCTCCCTTCCTTCCTTCCTTCCTTCCTTCCTTCCTTCCTTCCTTTCTTTCTTTCTTTTCTTTCTTTCACTGGGGATCTAACCCAAGGGTACTTTACCACCAAGCTACATTCCCCAGCCCTCTCACATTTTTTGAAGCTGTGTTTTGGTACTTTTTTTGTGTGTGTGTGGGTGGGGGGTTGCTTTTATAACACTGTAATTTTTCTCATTTTCTGAAGTTCCAAATTTGGCTTTTAGGAATCCATTTTGTGTCTCATATGTGAGAATTTTTTATGTATTATTTTGTAGTTTCTAGGCACATTAGTCATAGCTTCTTCAAGTAACAGTAGTGGCTTGTACATTTTATTTGTTTAATATCTAGACTCTACATTTAAACATCAAATTATGACAGTGACAATACATACCCTTATTTTGCTTTTTTGTTTTAATGTGAATAATAATAGCTATTATTAGATATGAAACTTGCTGCTTGCACATCTTTTCTCATTTAATCCTCATAATAAATATATGAGGTATGTGCTATTATTATCCCTATTTTACAATACTAAGGCCCAGAAAGATTGAAGAATTTGCTTCAGATTGCCGTGAAATTGACTTGAGTCAAGATTTCAACCATTTTGTCATACTTCTTTCAATGTGATTTTCATTTAAAAGTACTATGAAGATGATTATATATTTTAATTTCACTTGTAAATTAATGAATTTCTTAATGTTGAATGAAGCATGTTTTTTACTCTTACTTGTTATATTTACATCCATTTGTATGTCTTCATTATTAAAATTTACATCAAACACTAACAAAATTTTTGTTGCCAATAAATCACTATAGTTGGGCACAATGGCACATGCCTAATCCCAGGCACTTGGGAGGCTGAGACAGGAGGATCGTGAGTTCAAAGGCACTAAGCAACTCAGTGAGACCCTGTCTCTAAATAAAATACAAAATAAGGCTGTGGATGTGGCTCAGTCGTTGAGTGCTCCTGAGTTCAATCCCTGGTACCAAAACAAACAAACAAACAAACAAACAACCCCCCCACCACAAAAACTATAACATTATATGCCTTTAAAAAATGTCAATGAATTTTATTTCTCTTATTAGAATACAAAATGAACACAATGAATAAAAATAAATCCTTTTGTCACTGGACAATTTATTCTAACTTTCAAGTATAAATTTTACTGCTATCTTAGTTAAAAATGTCCAAGGAGCAGGGAAATGCCATTTATTGTATTCCTACTATTTCCAAGTCCTCATCACACCCAATCACTTTTTGAACATCGAGGTGAACTTCACATAACATGAAATTAACCATCTTGAAGTGCACAATTCAAGGACATCAGTATTTACAATGTTGAGCAGCCATCACCTTCATCTAGTTCCCAAACCATTTCATCACCCCAAAAGGAAACTCTGCAAACTTTAAGCAGTCATCCTTCCCGTCCCTTCCTCCAAACCCTTCAGCCACTGGATTCATATAAATAGTAACACGTTGACATTTGTGTCTGTCTTCTCTCAAATAGCATAGATTTTTTTGAGGTTCATCCACATTGTAGCATCTATCAGTTCTTTTTTTTTTTTTTGGCTTTAATAATATTCCATTGTATGTATATACTGCATTTTGTTTAACAATTGATGGACATTTGGGTTGTTTCTACATTTTGACTATTGCGTATGGTGCTGCTATGAATGCTGATGTCCAAAGATCTGTTTGCATACCAGCGATTCTTCGGGGCATATGAATGCTAGGTCATATGGTAATTGTATGTTTTAAGTTTTTGAGAAACTACCAAAATTTCCACAATGGGTGCATCATTATTTATTCCCACAAGCAGTGTGTGAGGGTTCTGATTTCTCTATATCCTCATCAACTTTTACCTTCTGCTTTTTACTTCTATTTTTATTGTTTATTACAGCCATCCTAGTGGGTATAAAGTGATATCTCATTATGATTTTGATTTCAGTTTTGCTAATGGCTAAAGATATTTTGAACGTCTTTTCATGTAATTGTTGACTTTTGTATATCTTCTTTGGAGAAATGTATGCTCAAATTCTTTGTCCATTTTTTTTTATTGCAGAGAAATCAAGATTTATTGTCTATTCCTCTCCTGTGATTTCTTTCTAATTTTAACCAAATAGGTCCAGGATTTTCTGAAGCAGGGAGTTATACGACCTGCGGAATATTATTATTATTATTGTTTTATTTTTAAAGAGCATTATAATTTTACATAGTAGTTGGGTCCATTTTGACAAAATCATATAGGCATGGAATTTGATTTCAGTCCCTGTTCTACTCTTCTCCATCTTTTCATTTCTTTCTTCTTCTTTCTCTACTGATCTTTCTTTTGCTTATTTATTTATTTTTGATTGGCACTTTCTACATGTACATAAAAGTGATAAGCTGGGTGCAGTGGCGCACACCTGTAATCCCAGTGGCTTGGGAGACTGAGGCAGGAGGATTGCAAGTTCTAAGCCAGCCTCAACAATTAGGTGAGGCCCCAAGCAACTTAGTGAGACCTTGTCTTAAAATAAAAACTTTGAAAAAGAGCTAGGGATGTGACTTAGTGGTAAACCATCTCTGGGTTCAATCTCTGGTATCCCTCCATCACACTCTTCCGCCATGATGTTCATCTTTACCTTGAGCCCCAAGGAATGGAGTGGGCCTTCTATGGACTAAGACCTTAGAAACCATAATCCTCCAAATAAACTTCCTCCTCTACAAAAATTAGAAAGAAAAATTTTGTCTTTTTTTTAAATTCTAAGAGTTCTTTATATATTCTTAATACTAGACCTTTTTAAGGTAAATGATCTGGAAATAACTTTTCCTATTCTGCATTTTTACTTTCTTGGTAATGTCTCTTTATGCACAGAAATTTTAAATTTCAATCACATGCAATTTATCTATTTTTTCCTTTATTGCTTATACTTTAGTGTTATTTCTAAGAATTGTTTGCCAAATCCAAGATCATGTTTTTTCTTTTAAGAATTTTTATAGTTTATGGCTTTTACATTTAGGAACTTGATCCATTTTGAGTTAATTTTTGTATGTCAAGTGAGGTATTATTCTTTTACATGTTGATATCTAGTTGTCCTGGCACTATTTGGAAAGAATATTACATATTGAATGATCATGCCATCCTTGTCCAACATCAATTGGCCATAGTTGAATGGGTTTATTTCTGGACTCTTAATTTCACTTGCATTGATCTAGATTTCTAACTTTATCCTTGTTCTACACTGTTTTGATTACTGTTGCTTGATAGTAACTTTCGAAATAGGGAAGTGTGATTCCTTCAACTTTATTTTTCCTTTTTCTGATTGTGTTGCCTATTTGGTGTCCCTTTGAATTCCATAGGAATTTTAGGATCAGCTTTTCTGTTTTTACAAACAAGGCCCTTGGGGCTTTAATAGATATTGTAAGGTAGATCAGTTTGAGGAGTCTTGCCACCTTAATAATATTAAGTATCATATCCATGGACATCCATGGGATGTCCTTCTTTTAATTTAGGTCTTCTTTAATTTATTTCAGCAATATTTTGTACAAGTTTTGTTCCTCTTAAGTTCAATTTATCCCTAAAGTATTTTATTCTCATTGATGCAATTGTAAGTGAATTGTTTTCTTAATTTCATTTTCAGATATTTCATTGCAAGTTTATTATAGAGATATTATTATATATTATTATAATAAGAATATTATAGAACTGATGTTTATGTATTAATCTTATACTCCACAACTTTGGCAAATTAATTTATTATAGCTCTAATAGCTTTGATTTTGGATTTAAGTACTTTATGTTTTTTCTATATGTGATCATGTCATTTTGGGGGGGAGCGGTACTGGAGATTGAGCTCAGGGGCACTTGACCACTGAGCCACATTCCCAGTCCTATTTTGTATTTTATTTAGAGACAGGGTCTCACTGAGTTTCTTAGCACCTTGCTTGTGCTGAGGCTGGCTCTGAACTTGCAATCCTTCTGCCTCAGCCTCCCAAGCAGCTGAGATTACAGATGTGTGCCACCGTGCCCAGCTAATCATGTCATTTCTGAATAAAAATAATTTTCTATTTTCCTTTGGATGCTGTTATGGTTTGCATGTAAGGTGTTCCCCCAAAGCCCACATGTGAGACAATGCTAGAAGGTTCAGAGGAGAAATGATTGGGTTGTAAGAGTCTTTTAACCCCTGATGGGGATTAATTGAATGTAGGTTGTGTCTGGAGTAGATGGTAATTGGGGGTGTGGCTATGGAGTATATATTTGTATCTGGCGAGTGGAGACCTATCTTTCTGCTATCTGATCATGATGTGAACTGCTTCCCTTTTGCCACACTCTTCCATCATGATATTCAGCCTTAACTTGAGGCCCAAGGAATGGAGTGGGCCCTCTATGGACTGAGACCTCTGAAACCATAAGCCTCCAAATAAACTTTTTCTCCTCTACATTTGTTCTGGTCAGATCTTTTAGTCACAGCAGCAAAAAAATGGTGACTGAAACAGATGCATTTTATTTGTTTTTCTTGCCTAAGTTCTGACTAGGACTTCCAATTCTATGCTGAGTAGAAGTAGCAAATTTGGACATTCTTGTCATGTTCCTGATATTAAGGGAAAAGCTTTCAATTTTGTTCCACTGAATATAATGTTATCTTTGGGTTTTTCATAAATGTCCTTTGTGAGATGAAGAAGGTGTCCTTCTATTCCCAGCTTTTTGAGTAATTTTGTTAAATCCTTTTTCTGAGTTGGTAGAGGTAATCATGTGCTTTTGTTTTTCCTTTATTCTGTTAATGTGATATATTACAATGACTGATTTTTTGTATGTTGAACCATCCTTGCATTACTTGGATAAATCCCGTTTGGTTTCTATTTGCTAGTATTTATTGAAGATTTTTGCATTTATATTCATAGGAGAAAGAGTCTGTCATTTTCTTTTCTTCTTCTTTTTTTTTGTGATGTCTTTCTCTGGTTTTGGCATCACTGTTTTGCTGGCCCCATAGAATAAGTTGGGAAATGTTCCTTCCTGTACTATTTTGTGGTAATATTTGAGAATGTATGTTAATTATTTTTTTAATTGTTTTTATAGTAGTAGATTCATGTGGTATGCAATTTACTTTTTACATTTACTATAGTGGATTTGATGTTAATTCTTTAAATGTCTGATGTCTGGTAGAATTCACCAGTAAATCTATCTGGTTCTGGAATTTGCTTTTTGGGAGGTTTTTGATTACTGATTCATTCTCTTGCAATAGGTCTAAAAATTTTTCATTTTTTTTTGAGCAGTTTTAGTAGTTTCTATGTCTTCATGTGTGTGTATGTATGTGTGTATGTGTGCGTGTGTGTTGCTGTGAGTTGAACTGAGGGTATCATACATGTTAGGTAATTGCCATCACTGAGTGACATCCTCAGTCCTTTTTAACTGTAGTTCCTGACATTTGTATTCACTTTTACGAATTGTGTAAAAATTATCTAGATGATTACTTTTGTTTATAGTTTAATTTCATACCATCTCTGTTTAAATATTGTTAGTTCCATTTTTGAGCCCTTATATCCCCTTTAAATATTTTTTGGTGAAGGTCAGTTGTGTTTGTGGGTTTTCTGAGCTGAGTATGTTGTGATTCAAAGGAGACATACAGCATTCTGAGGCAAGTGGAGGGGATGTCCCTGTTCTCTGCTTGGTGTAGGCCCACTGTCAAGGACGTCTTTTTGTGACTCAGCCCCTTGGAGTCCTCTGTGTATTCCTTCAGATCTTACTTTTAGAAACTTCTTAGAACCAGGACCCAGTGTCTGAGACAGATTCTGCTATCTTTGTATTTCACCTCACCTCTTCACTGTTATGTTCCGGAAACTCTTTGCATTTGCCCAAATCAACCTCTGGGAGCTCTGTCCACCAAGTTATCATTTGCTTCCACAATATTAGTAATTGTGGAAATTAGTGATATTATCTGGGCACAAATCCAGATAACCAGACACCTGCTATATTTCTAATTGAATGTTTTATAAAATATGTTTAGATATGCTTTTAATTTCATTGAATTTTTCGGGAAAACCACAACACAAACCCTTTTAACTTACCTACTCTTTAAAAAACCTATTAGATGTTTTTCTATTAAGTTACTGACTTTTCCTTTTTTTCATTTACTTTTTAAATCAGAATCATCAATTATCCTGAATATGATCTGTCTATTCTCTCACATTGATTTTATCATTATATTCTCATGGCTTCCCTCTGACTCTCATACTTTTCCTTTATTTTATTTTTATATCCTTTAGCACATTTAAAATTTTGGAATAATTTTAGATTTATGGGAAATATATAAATACATTACAGAAAACCCTTATATAAACTTCATCCTTCCCTAAGTTTCCTTTTTATTTTTGGAATATCTTATCATTTTTCATCTACCTCCTGATTTAATTTACCTAATTAATGTATTAAGAGATATGCTTTAAAATATATATTTAGTAAGTTACATTCATTGACAAATACATCACAATAAATACCACATATGTACAATTGATAATGAGGATGGTGATGATAATAATAATACAATAATAATGATATGATGACGATGAAAGGGAGATCAGTAGAGTAGAGAAAGTGGATCAGGGGAAGGAGAGAGCAGAGGCAAAGGGTAGTACTGGAGAATGACATCGATTAAGTTGTGTGCATGTATGAATACAGCATGCCCAATCCCACTATTCTGTATAATTGTAACACACCAATAAAAAATTAAAAAAACTTAAACATTTTAATATAATTATCTTAGTTTTTTTTAAAGTTTCCTGTTTCATTCAGTCTGTTTTATTTTCATCTTCGTTTTTTTCCAGTCTGTTTTGTTTATTTTGCATGGAGTTCAGTATGGTTTTGGCAGAATTAATATCTGCTTGCAACTTTTGAACACATAACACAGTTTGTTTAAAATCTATACCTTTAGATTTCAGGTCATTATCTCTACTCTTTTATTCTTTAGTGGTTTTTCATGGGCCTAAGTTTTGATTTTCTCTTTACTTATTCATGATCTGAGTACCTTCTGTCTAGTTTAGATAATTGTGAACTGAATGGATTTGTGGATCATCTTTAATCTTGTAATCATTCCCAAAGTCCCATATATTGGGTAGTCTGACTCTCTTTATTGATGTTTTCTATTTTGTGTGACATTATTCTTACAATTTTTTTTGGTTCTTTAGACATGGTCTCCTTTGATTCTTTGAACATACTTAACATAGGTCACTTAAAGAATTTATCCAGTAAATCCTAACATCTTGATTTCTTTAGGGATGGTTTCTATTGATTGCTTTGTTTCCTATGTTGAGCTTTACCCCTTTATTTCTTTGCTTCTCTCATAATTTTTTTGTTGTTGTTGTCGACTGGAAATTTTAAACAATATAATGTGATAACTGTGGAAATCAGATCTCCTTTTACTGCAGGTTTGTTATTGTTGAGTCATGTTGTGTTTTATTCTCATTAAAAATGTAGGGAAAAAGTGATGCTGGATGCATCACAATACTGGACCTCAAATTATACTACAGAGCCATAGTAACAAAAACCACATGGTACCGGCACCAAAACAGACATGGAGACCAACAGAATAGAATAGAAGACACAGAGACAAACCCACACAAATACAGTTATTTTACTAGATAAAGGCACCATAAACACACATTGGAGAAAAGATAGCCTTTTAAACAAATGGTGCTTGGAAAACTAGAAATCCATATGGAGAAGAATGAAATTTAACCCCTATCTTTCCCCTTGCACAAAGTGGATCAACTCAAAGTGGATCAACTCAAAGTGGATCAATGACCTAGGAATTAGACCAGAAACTCTGCAACATCTAGAAGAAAATATAGGCCCAAAACTCCAATATGTAGGTGCTGGAACTAATTCATTAACAAGACTCCTAAAGCACAAGAAATAAAACAAAAATCAACAAATACCATGACATCAGATAAAAAGCTTCTACACAGCAAAGGAAACAAAAGCATAAAAAGAGAGCTTATCGAATGGGAGATCTTTCCCATTGTTTTCTCAGATAGGGCATAAATATCAAGAATAGATGGTAACTCAAAAAACTTAATAACCCAATTAATAAATGGCATAAGAACTAAACAGATACTTCTCAAAAGAAGAAATACAAACAGTCAACAAATATGTGAAAAAATACTCAAAGTCTCTAGTAATTAAGGAAATACAAATCAAAACTACATTGAGATTTCATCTTACTCCAGTCAGAATGGCAAGTATCAAGAATACAAATAATATTAAGTGTTGGTGAGGATTGGGGGAAAAGGTACATTCATACATGGCAGATGGACTGCAAATTAGTACAGCCACTCTGTAAAACAGTATGTAGATTTCTTAAAAAAAATTGAATGGAACCATCATATAACCCAGCTATTCTACTCCTTGGTATATATCCAAAGAATCTAAAATCAGCATACTATAGGGATACAGTTACATCAATATTTATAGCAGCATGATTCATAAAAGTCAACCTAGGTGTCCTTCGATAGATGAATGAATAAAGAAAATTTGGTACATATACACAATGAGCATTACTCAGCCTTAAAGAAGAATGAAATTATGGCACTTGCTATAGTAAATGGATGGAACTCGAGACTATCATGCTAAGTGAAATAAGGCAGATGTAAGTGTCAAAGGTCAAATATTTTCTCTGATATGCAGAAGCTAGTCCAAAATATGGGGGGTGGGGAGGAGAAAGAAAGAAAGAGAGGGGGTTTTTCATCAAAACAGAGGAAAGATTTGTGGACTAGATGAAGGGGGATTGAGGGGGAGGGAAGAGGGATGGGATAAGGGAAGGACATTAGAAGGAGTCTGACTTAACTTTCGTATGTATGTATATGAGTATACCACAGCGACTCTCATCATCATGTGTATCTGCAAGCCATTAACTGAAAAAAAAAGTAAATAGCAGAAAGATCAGTAAAGAGAATTGGGGGAGAGAGGAGGGGAGGGAAAGGGAAAGTACTGGGGACTGAATTAAAGCAAATTGTATTCCATGTTTTTATAATTATGTCAAAATGAATACAATGTAATGTGTAACTAAAAGGAATCAATAAAAAGAAAAAAATGTAATGACTTTCTTGAACTGCTTCTGTAAAGTCTGTGTTCTTTGTTGTGTGTGGCCACTGAAGCGTTTTTTTGGCTAACATAGTGGTCAGCTAGTGATTGTGTAGATTTCCTTTAATGCCTTTTAGTTTTTGTCAAAAGGTGTGTGTGTGTGTGTGTGTGTGTGTTGAGACATACCTTCAACACTCAGGCAGGCAGTTTACAACTCTGCTTTAGCCTTCACTTCCAGGTTGCCAAGAGTATCAAGGTCAGCCAGAGATGAAAATTTATGACTCTTGTAGTCTTTTCTAAGTATGTGTGCAGTTCTGGGCATGCATATCAATCTGTACATGCTCATGGACTAAAGTCACTAAAATATTTATTTTACTGTTATCATTATTTTTCAAGGATACTACTGAGCTGGAGGCAGGGTATGGGAGTAGGGTGAGCAAAAAAAAAAAAAGAACTAAAATGTTGACATTCATTAATTTCTTTTGAATAAATGCTCTATAGGTTGCTACAGACCTTTCAACACTAAATTATGACACATGCAAATAAACAAGAAAGTATGATAAGTATAGCCCATACACAGAAAAAAGCAATGAGCAGAAACTGTCCTTGAAGAAACCTAAGCATTGGACTTACTAGACCAATACTTGCTTTCATTGCTTTTGTCTTCATATTTATTGGGAAATCAGGAGAGGCTGTTTTTCATTATTCTCAGGCCATTTTATCCTAGTTCAATGTACTGTCTTTGGCCTTTCTTATGTGGGCATATTTATTTATTTACTTTTTTTGGTGGGGCTAGGATCAAACACTGTTCATGCATGTTCTAGGCTAGGCGAGATGTCCACTGCTGAGCCATACCCCTAGACTGCTCATTTTTATTTTGAGAATGGGATCCTAACTAGTTATTGCTTGTGTGAAATTTTATTTGTTGAGTTTGCTTTGTTTGCTCTACTTTGGTCTGATAGTTATTCAGTTGATTTTCTTTTTTCCTTCCAAATATAAGGTCACATAATCTATTAATAGTGACATTTTGTTCTTTGATGTTTTTTATTACCACCTATTATTTTTTTCTTATTGCATTGGATCTCGTCTGACTCATGTCCTATTATGAATTACAATGTTTGGTGCAGAGTTCTCTAGATATCTCTTGTGGGATTAGGAAATTTTTCTTCTGTTTCTGGTTTCTTTTTATTCAGTAATCAGCATTGAATTTGTTGATAATTTTTCTAAGCATTTGTTGAGAAGATTGTATAGCTTTTCATTCATTTTTAATATCAGAAATTATAATGAATTGTCTACATTCTTCTGGGAAAATTTCCCTTTGTCAAAATATATTATTTCTAAGTAAATGGCTTGGATTTATTTTCAAATATTTTATTTGGAACTTATGCATTTATGTTTACAATGAGGTAAATTGTAGGTTTCTATATCGAGGTATTTTTAGTCTATTCTTGACATTACTATAATATTACCCTCTAGAATGTATTGAAAATTTTCTTTAAAGTATTTTTATTATGAAATATTTCAAATGTTTCAAATTTCAAGGTTTTGGATATTTAATGTTTTATCACATTTACTTCATATTTCTTAAATAAAAAGAAAATTACAAGTAAAATACAGGCCCTCTTTATAGCTCCTCCAATAATTGTTTCCCCTCCTCAGATGTGAGCAGTATTCTAAATTTGGTGTCTATCACTTTTATATTTTTATACTCTAATGATATATTTATAAACCTAAAATGTTTTAAAGAATTACAGATGGGGTTTTACATTATTATCCAGTTAGCATAGTCATGAAGAATGAGAACTCTTGAGCCAGGTGGTCTCAGCTTGAAGTTTCCAACTATACTAGTATTTTTGTGTGCGTCTGTTTTCATTTTGTGAGTATTGTTAGTCTTCTGAGTTCCTTGACCCTTTTGTTGTTGGGAAATGATCCTCTTTCTCTTGGCTAACATCCCTTGTTTTGAAGACTACTGTGTCTCATGTTAATGTAACCACTCTGTTGCCATCATTACCCCTGATTGGCAATGGATTTTCTTCACTTTTTGCTTGCTGCACGAGTATTTAATTTTGACTTTTGAAAGATATTTTTGCTAGATATAAAATTTTGTGTGGACAATCATTTTCTGTCAGTACTGGGGTTTTGAATATGTTGCTTCTTTGTCTTCTGGCTTAGAGTTATGGTAAGAAATCTGGAGTTTGTTGTAATTAATAGCCAATGATTCTTTGTTTCCTTGTACTTCAGCTTTTTTCTTTTCTCTACATGCCTAAAATATTTTTATTCCATGTTTTCATTACTTTTATTTTATGTATCTGATGCAGGGTTCTTTGTGTGCTTTTGCTTGTTAATTATTGACTTTCTTGTATCAGGGGGGTTTATAGTTGTCTTAAAATATGGAAAAGTTTTGATAATATTTTTTGTACAAATATTTTCAGATCCCATCCAACACCTTTCTGAGACTCCAATTAAAGTATATATTAGGCTGAGAATTTGTACATTTGATTTTACTTTTATTTCTTTCATGATTGATTTTGCTTCTTTAAAAAATTATTTATTTATTTATTTAATTTTTTTTAAAGAGAGAGTGAGAGAGGGAGAGAGAGAGAGAGAGAGAGAGAGAGAATTTTTTTTTTTAATATTTAGTTTTTTTAGTTTTCAGCAGACACAACATCTTTGTTTTGTATGTGGTGCTGAGGATCGAACCCCGGCCGCACGCATGCCAGGCGAGTGCGCTACCGCTTGAGCCACATCCCCAGCCCCCAATTTTTTATTTATTTATTTTAAAAAATATATTTATTTTAAAATTTGTTCTACTTAGTTGTAAATGACAGAAGAATGCATTTCAATTCATCATACACAATAGAGTGCAACATTTCAATTCTCTGGTTGTACATGGTATAGAGATGTACCATTCATGCAATCATACGTGTACCTAGGGTAATGATATCCATCTCATTTCACAATATTTCCTACCCTCATAACCTTTCCTCACCCTCTCCTTTGCCCAATTCAAAGATACTTCATTCTTCCCATGCCCTGCCCCTTCCCATCACAGATTAGCATCCACTAATCAGAGAAAACATTGGGCCTTTAATTTTTTGAGATTGTCTTACTTCACTTGGTATAATATACTCCAACTCCATTTATTTACCTGCAAATGCTACAATTTTATTCTCCTTTAATCTGAGTAATATTCTAGTGTGTATGTGTGTGTGTGTGTGTGTGTGTGTATGTGTATATATATCTATATATCTCTATCTATGTATCTATCTATCTCACAGTTTCTTTATCTGTTCATATATTGATGGACATCTAGGTTGTTTCCACAGTTTAGCTATTGTGAATTCAGCTGCTATCCAAATTTGTGTGGCTATGTCACTATAGTATGCTGATTTTAAGTCCTTTGGATATAAACTGAGAAATGGGATAGCTGAGTCAAATGGTGGTTCTGTTCCAAGTTTTCTGAGGAATCTTCACATGTGTGTTTTCCAAAGTGGTTGCACTGATTTGCAGTCCCACCAGCAATATATGAGTGTACCTTTTCCCCCACATCCTCTCTAACACTTATTATTGCATGTATTCTTGATAACTGACATTTTGACTGGGGTGAGATGAAATCTTAGAGTAGTTTTGATTTGCATTTCTCTAATTACTAAAGATGTTGTACACCTTTTCACAAATTTGTTGATTGCATGTGTACCTTCTTCTGAGAAGTGTATGTTCAGTTCCTTAGCCTATTTATTGGTTGGGTTGTTTGTGTTTTGGGTATTAAGTTTTTTTGAGTTCTTTATATATACTGGAGTTTCGTGCTTGCTCTATCTGTTGTGCATGTGGTAAAAATTTGCTCCCATACTGTAGGCTCTCTCTTCACCTCATTGATTTTTTTTCTTTTTCTTTACTTTTTTCTGAGAAGTAGCTTTTTAGTTTGAATCCATCAGAAAACTTCTAGAACTAATAAATGAATTCAGCAAAGTAGCAGGATATAAAATAAAATTCCCATAAATCAAATGAATTTTTATACATGTGATGAATACACAGAAAGAGAAATTAGGAAAACCACCCCATTCAAAATAGCCTCAAAAATATAAAATACCTGGGAATCAGTCTAACAAAAGAGGTGAAAGACCTCTACAATGAATAAACTTCAGAACACTAAAGAAGGAAATTGAAGAAGACCTTAGAAGATGGAAAGATCACCCTTGTTCTTGGATAGGCAGAGTTAATATTGTCAAAATGGCCATACTACCAAAACTGTTATACAGATTTAATGCAATTCCTATTAAAATCCCAATGACATTCTTCATAAAACAAGAAAAAGCAATCAAGAAATTCATTTGGAAAAATAAGAGACCCAGAATAGCCAAAGCAATCCTTAGCAAGAAAAGTGAAGCAGGAGGCATCACCATACCAGACCTTAAACTATACTACAGAGCAATAGCAACAAAAACAGCATGGCATTGGCACCAAAATCCACATATAAACTAATGGTAAAGAATAGAAGACTCAGAGAAAACCCGTATAAATACAGTTATCTCATACTAGACCATGGCACCAAAAACACACATTGGAGAAAGGATAGCCTCTTCAACAAATGGGGAAAACTAGAAATCCATATGTAGCAAAATGAAATTGAACCTCTATCACTCATCATGCACAAAACTCTGCTCCAAGTGGATCAAGGACCTAGGGATTAGACTAGAGACCCTGTACCTAACAGAAGAAAAAGTAGGCCCAAATCTTATCATGGTGGATTAGGCCCCGAAATTCCTTAACAAGACTCCTAAAGCACAAGAAATAAAATCAAGAATCAATAAATGGGGTTTTGCTTATTTCTGTAAGGCCTTCAAGTTCACTGTCGTTTTCTTCTGCAAGCATCTTCTCTGCTGACCATTCCTAAAAGAGTTATTCTTATATTTTGTCTAGTTTTATAGCTACATATAGTAAAAGGGTAAAAGTAGAAGCCAATGGCCCGAGTTGGATCCTTAAAAGTAATAAAGAAAAAGAAGAAAAGCAACAGTTTTAAAGCATAATGGATATTCCAGTTTTTCTATTGATATTACTAAAAAGTTAATGGATAAAAGGGGGTCTTAGAAAGTCATAGTTGAATGCCCATTTTAAGGATGATAAAGTTGAGGTGCTGAGAAGAAAAATAACTTGCCCATTGATGCCTCATCTGTGGATGGATATATGATTTGCAGAGAATCAGCATCTCTTTATTCCTTGTTCATTGTTAATCTTTATATTGTGGTGTATTCTTAGCACTTCAGTTGATTAGAATATATCATTGCAATTGGCATTAATAGTGGTAAAAATAACACTAACAATTATATCCAGTGAAGTTTAAAATATATTCCTTTTTGCTTTTGGTTAGATTAAATTTTAGTTTTGATTTTTAATTTTCTTATTGTTTTACAGTATTTGACTTAATGGGCACATTTTTATAATAGGTGATACATTTTCTAATTATCTTATTAAATCTTTTTTTTTGCCTTATACCTCTTTTCTTTTTTTTTTGTTTGCTACTTTTTTTATCTTATTAAATCTAATAATATGTCTATTGAGATCAACAAACCAAAAGGCAATAAATTGAAAGAATAGAGAAAAAATATTTTTTTCTGTATTTTTCAATTACTGCTTGTTATTGAGTAGTTTGAACTTTCCTCACACATTTCTCACTTATTGTATAACTCAGCTGATATTTTGCTGTGTGGAATAATGAATTTCAGTGGTTTTTAAAATTGGCATTGCTTTGTTTCCTCTTCTCCCTTCAAGGATATTTCTTTAATGGGAAAACTGGGCCCCAAAATCACTGAGCTGGAAACAGAAGCACCTCGGACGGAAGAAGAAACACCTCAGATGGAGGCAGAATCATCTCAGATGGAGACAGAACAAGAGTTACAGATCAGTGTTGAGGAACCTCAAGTGGTAAAGTGTTTAAGAAAAATCCTCCTTGCCCATACTAAAGTAGTAGCTTATCTCTTGTTTTTTAATGTATATTTTTATGTGTTCTTATTAGTTAACATGATAGTAGAATGTATTTTGACATGTTATACATATATGGAGCACAACTTTTCATTCTTCTGGTTGATGTGGGATTACATTGGTTGTGTAATCATATGTACCCATAGGATACTAATGCCTGCTTCATTCTACTCTCTTTCCTATTCCCATTTCCCCCTCCCTTCCCTTCATTCCCCTTTGTCTATTCCAAAGTACTTCTATTCTTCTCTACCTGCCCCTTATTGTGAATTAGCATCTGCACATCAGGGAAAAACATTTGGACTTTTTTTTGGGGGGGGGGATTGGCTTATTTCCCTTAGCCAGATAGTTTCCAATTCCATCCAATTATCAGCAAATGCCATAATTTCATTCTTCTTTGTGGCTGAGTAATATTCCATTGTGCATATGTACCATATTTTCTTTATCCATTCATTTGTTGAAGGGCACCTAGGTTGGTTCCATAGTTTAGCTATTGTGAATTGAGCTGCTATACACATTGATGTGGCTGCGTCACTGAAGTATGATGATTTTAAGTCCTTTGGGTATAAACTGAGGAGTGGGATTTGTTTGCTTGATTTTTTAATAGAGAGTTTAAAAAGATTTCCTTCAAAATATTCTAGAGGTGCATTTAAGTATAAGCATATCTAATCCAACACTCTGTGAGGAGTGCTGTCCTTGGCTCACTGTGGCTGACTATCATAGAGCTTTGTGCTAAGGCCCAATATTCTTTTAAGAAGGAAAAGGTTATTAACAGCTTTTCTGGTTTAAAGCCATTCAGATATAGAATGTAGTTGGAGAATTAATAAAAAGTTTTTAACTTCTAAGAAAGCATTACTTTAATCTGTAGTTGGCTAGAAGAATTGTTAAAAGCATTGACAAGGGGAGAATGCTGTTCTGAATCTGGACTATGGGTGACAAGTTTGTTTCAGAAATACAACGTGCTTTTTGGCCATCATTGACAAAATAATTGTGGGATTCCAAGCAATCTGGAACATATTTCCTGTGAATTAGAAGTGTCTCCTTGTATACAAAAATTCAGAATTAAATAAAAAAGATGGCATGATGATCAGTTCCTTTACACAGGTCTCATAAAATTATATCACTAAATGGCAAGCTCCTTTAGTTTTTGAAACTGTGACCCCAGATACATAAAAATTGAGATCACACTTCATTTTATAATAACATATTATGTTCAGGAAGCATGTGAATCTTTTTGCTAAAGCCACGGGTTCTATAATGTAGAGTCACCACAAATGGTAGAACTACTAGAGTTTGAGATGCTTCTGGTTGAAACCATGTCTTTTCCCCTTTTGCATACTATTCCCTGCCTTCAGACTTACCATGTGGCAAAATTAGTAGCTACTCAGCAATTGTAGTCTCTGAACACATAAGACTTTAGATGATATTCCAGTTCTATATCATAATATGTTAACATAAAAGAATAGTTTTTAGGAAAACATAAATAATAGGTTTGAGTGAAAAGAGTAGTATTGTCTTACATTTTCTGCAAATCTAATGTATGATTGTAACAGAGCTAGATTTTCATATCTGCTCCTGAATTTAATCTTTTGCAATGTGTTATTTTGACTGAAATATATTAAAAAATCTGACCTCTTGCAGATTGGAAAGGGAGTCATATTTTAATGGCCTTATATTATTGTGGGTATTCTCCTTTGTTAATGTACTAAAACTCCATAAGTGCTGGTATCTTAAAGATTAGTTGCAATGTGGGATCAGAAACCAGATATATGAACTTGTTGCCTATCCTTATATTAAATCCATTGCTCCATCTTGCTTTTTGAGCTAATCTTTTACTCTGGATGATATTTGTGACCTCATGCATTAATCATTTAATAAGTATTGGTCCACTATTTTATCCAATACTGCTTTACCATTATCTGTGAAAATTTTAACACAGTGAAAAAGGTAAACAACATCTTAATATTTGAATGTTCTTTTGACATTGTAATCCCCTTGAAAATATCTCAAAGACTGTGAGGAATCTGTGGGCCACATTTTGAGAATGACTAGTCTATTGGGTGAAAGGGAAATAAGTTGAGAAAGTATACTTTGGAATCAGGTTGTCTAGGTTTAAACAAAGCTTTGATACTTAACCCAAAGCATGGCCTTGTGCAAGTTATAAAACTTTTTAAGGCTCATTTTCTCATCTATAAATGGGGTTAACAACAGTTCTTATTTCATGGAGATGCACCGAATATTAAAATTAGATGCTCTAGTACTCACATCTGTTGGTGGCAGGGTTACAGGCACGTGCCACCGAGCTCAACTTATATTTTTAAAGCATAGGAGTAACATTTTATGGGAACTTTTCAACTGGGTCGATGATGATTGCTAAGGCAATTGTAATACTTTGCGATACATGCGCATACAGAGGAGTTACAGGATCAGGAAAGGCTTTGTAGAGGAGTGAGGCAGGTGGAGTCCTGAAGAGAGGGAACTGCAGTTGGAATCATCCTCCTTTCAGGATGATCTTCTTCCATTTTCTAATTTAGTGAGTGTTACTTTCATTTGTTTCTTTTCCCAAACCATAAACCTAGGAGAGTATGTGGAGGAAGCCAAGAGGAGATAGATTCAAAAGAAAGGGAATGGTTAACAATGCCCAAAACTATGGTCCATAAAATGAGTGAGTTTATTATGGGTAGTAAATACAGCAGCAGGCCCCTAACATTTGTGACCTCACCGTATCTACTTTGCCTTTGTATGAAAAGAGTCTTATTAATCTTTTTTTTTTAACCAATGGGGAAAATAAAGCTGAAAAGGTTTTTTTTAAGTCCACTAAGATCAAACATCTTTTCATTGATCCAGGACTTGAATTCAGTCCCATGTGGGTAAAAAGTTCTTAGTCTTTTCATTGCCTGTAACTTTATAAAAACATGAGCTCAGGATTAAAGCTAATTTTACAAAACTGAAACTTCTTGGTCCAGGTATCTCTTCTTGTACAGCAAAGAACTTTATGTACTATTTGGTACTGTGTGGAATCTGTTATCCTTTATTTTCTTATTAGCAAATGTATATATCCAAGGAACAAAAAAGATACAGTTTATCTTAAAGTCATTTCTATGTAATTAGGGCTTTTATGTAAGTCAGACTAGTCTTATCATTTGTTAAATTGAAGTAATGAATTTTAACTGCCAGTGTGCTTCATAATCCCAAATAATTTTGATTCAAAGTTAATTATTACCCAAATGTGGCCATACAGATAATTTCCTTTGGATTTGATGAGAAACATCAGGTAGTGGGACTTTTTTTTTTTTTTTTTGTACCAGGAATTGAACTCTTGGCACTCGACCACCAAACCACATCCCCAGCCCGTTTTTGTATTTTCTTTAGAGACAAGGTCTCACTGAGTTGCCTAGCACCTCACTTTTGCTGAGGCTGGCTTTGAACTTAGAATCCTCCTTCCTCAGCCTCTTGAGCGGCAGGAATTTTAGGCACACACCACCGCACTCAACTTATATTTTTAAAGAACACAAAGCATAGGAGTAACATTTTATGAGAAATTTTCAACTGGGTGTGGGAGAGATCTATGGTATCTGATAGTCTTCCTGAGGCATCAGGCTCAGGTCTTTTGTTGGAACTTAAGCCAGCTCTGAAAGAGCAGCTGCCTAAGCAGGAAGCCCGCTTCTGAGACTCTTAGAACCTCAGGTTTGGGCAGTGGACTCCAGGCTGACCTAAGAGCCAAGCGGGATAATGAATAGATCTGTCTGCAGTGCCTTTTGTGGAAGGTACACTGGCTTGACACTGTGTGAGTGCTAGGTGGTGCCAGGGTAAGATCTGAGTCTTGTTATTTCCTGAGTTTGTGCCTAATAACTGGAGAGTTGGTATATTTTCTGAGATAAGAGCCAGGGAAAACAAGTTTGTAGAGGAAATTGACCACCTCTGCTACATTTCAAACATGCATTTTCATATTCTTTTGGTTGTCAGACAGAAAATGTTGCAAAACTGAAGACTTTAGAAGGACTGGTAAAAAAGAGCATTCTTGTAATTTTACCTTTTTTTCCCCCCCAGCCAATGTTTGAGGAGCCCTTGCAAGATGTGTCAAGTATTTTCCAGATTGAACAGGATATACCAGAATGGGAAGGCTCAGAAACGGGAAGCATGTTATTTGGAGCACAGGATATGTCACTAATACAGAAAGCAGAGCCATCAAGTAAACCTCTGCAAGGTAGACAGCCTCCAGGAAAATCAAAAGTCCGCAAGCAGGTATCTTCAAAGGGGAAAAACTGTTGTAAACAGAGTTAGAAGAGTTGAGGATGTGCTAGTGTGAAGCAACGAGCCCAGGGTTCACCCTGCAAAAGGGCCTCAATAGTTTTATTCCTTTAAGAAAAGACAGCGTATTTTTTTTGAGGGCTTTATTTATTTGTTTTTCTTTCTGACATTGGGGATTAAACCGAGGGCCTCACATATGCTAGGCAAGTGCTCTGCAACTAAGCTATATCATCAGTTCTCTTGAGAGCTTTTAGTTTCAACCCTAATTACAATTTTGGGAAGAGAAGACAGATTTCCATGGAAAGAAGGAATCTTGGCTCTTCCAGAAATTGACCAATAGTCTTCAAGGTACCATCTATGTCAAGGAAGTCTACAGTGGTCACTACAATGATCAGGACTGGGTAAGCAGTTTTTTAACTTTACTCCATTTAAGTTTATGCTAATTCCTGAGTTTTTTCTCACTGTAAAAAATGTTTCCCAGATTTGTTTTACTTATGCATCATTTTCATAAATTTTTTACCATATTTGCAGATCACCCTACAATTATTTACTTAATATTCTTTTACTTAAATATATTTATTTTAAAATAGATATGCTATTTTTAATAATAATGTTATTAGGATGAAAAAGAAACAGTTTCTTTTTTTTAGAATACTAGTATATCATCTTGTCACTGACTGATTCAGAGGGATGCCTCTTTTTAAGTAACAGCCTTCTTGGTCATCCCTCTCCTTCTAACTCCCCATAATTATGTTCTTGACTGTGCTTCACCCAGATCAACTGGTCATTACCTTCTTCAACTTTTGCCCAGGACTCTCAAGTTTGAAGCCTGGGATTTATCTGTGAACTTCCCTTTCACATATAATCAGTCTCTGAGGCCTAGATTATTCCTAAACATTATTGATTATATGTTTTTTTTTTCCTTATCTTTCCTGGTTGCCTCCATTGTAGTCAGTTCTGGTGAAATTATGTCTGGATTAGTGCACTTGTCTCCTAGTTTTTCTTCATCTCTCAAGCTCTGCTTTCTTAGGTTCATCCTGTATGACACTAGCTGGTTGATCCTGGGAATAATAGATAACAAGGAAGATTTAATAAAGTTGACCAGAGAAAACTTCCCACTGCTTTCAATGAGGAAGGACTTATCATGTGTTGGTGATGGACTTCACTAGCAGTCATGCCACCTTTCCAGAGCAGGCACTTGGGGTATGAAGAGAAGCCCGGCAAGGCCAAGTGAACCTGCCCATAGTTCACTGTACAGGTGAATCCTGTGTTTAGGCTGACGTCCTCCAGGTATCTGGAAACGGCGGCATCTTGATGAAGAAGCATTAGGCTGGGGGCCACAGCAGTAGTGTTTTTATCTATTTTACCTGAACACTGGGACTTGGGAAATAAATGTGAGCATAAGCGGTAAGTGGTTAGCTACCAGTATGTCAAAGAATGAGATGAATTTTCTGGACCGTGACTTAACCACCATGGCCTATCAGGAATTGAAGTCCCTCTTTAGAAATGTCCTGTAATATGAACTCTTCTGGCTTATTGTGACTATTATTAAACATTATTAAGAAATTATGTAAAATTATTTGTTTTTGATTAAAAGAGGCCGTTCTTTCCTAAGTCACTAGAATTTATTGACTTTGCTAAATTTTTTACACAATTTTTCTTATTTTTTCCTAATAACATCCTTACTTGTCGTTACCTTTCTATTACTATTGCAAAAATGCATCATGAGAAGATATATAGGTTGCCCAAATACAAGTTAAGTTGTAGATGCAGGACTCAAGATGAGGTTGCCTGATTGGCCACATTGCCTTTTCATAACAACAAGCAATGATATCTGCTTTAGGTACAGAAGCATAGACTCGCAGCTACAGAAATGACAAGGGATGTAATGTGCATCACCAAACTAGGAAGCATGGCTTCACCAGAGGAACTTAAAGAATGTATTAAGAGGACACCAAACTGAAACCAGAAATGTTTCAGAGGGGAAGAGAATGTCTGATAAGATGTTTTGTTATGGTTTATTGTTGTGGGATATCATGGGACACATCAGAAATGCCATAAAAATGGCACAGAGGATTTATGTGATTAGTTCCACCAAATCTTCACTAAGAATCTTATGTTTGTTTATTTATCGTAACATCTCAAGATCAATTATTATCCATGAACTTTAACCCTGTATATGGACAATTGAGGTCATAAAGTTAGTCTCTAGCGTCTTTGGCACAGGAATGAGGAACAATATACTCCAGCAAGCCAGGACAGATTAGGGCACAAGAAGATTTTCTGACACAGCTAATAAATAGATCTAGCAGAGAGTTGATAAAGGAGCAACAAAGGGCTTCAAGTGCTTATGTATATGCTGGAAGATCTTGTTCAGCAAAAAAGTAGAGAATTTGAACAATCTCCACCTATTGACCATTTCTACTCTTAGAAGCTCTGGAGTATAAAAAATGTCATTGGTAATCTGGGTTAAGTCATGATCAACAACAGAAAAAATATAGATAAATACAATAGCAATCTTGTGAAGAAATGACTGGCACAATATCCAGTCATAAGATTGGTGAGCATTTTAAAAAGGAAAATGTCAGTATGAGTCTGTAAAAAAAATATAGGTTTGGATCATATGACCTGGGATTCTAAATGGAAGAAAGTTTAAGAGGTGTGGGTTGCCCTAAATCCCCCTAAATTATCACAGGACAATTATAAGTGATCGATCACATTCAGAATTTTAAAAATATGCAAAATACGAAGGAAAAAATATATTTCTACAGATAAACATAAAAGTGGCGTGTAGCTATAAAAATTGTACCAAGAAAACGGAGATTCAGAATGGGCTAAAGCCTGTGAATAATGCTAAGAATAACAACAACAACGAAAGCAATTTTCATGTTAGTTTTAGAGCAAAGGGAAGGAAAAAAAAGGAAAGACAGCCCTGTCATTATGGATGAATAGTGTAATGACAACAGATGACAGAGATACCTTAATTTATTTTTAGAAAAAAGGTTGAGGTTTTAAATAAACAAATATGACAGAGAAAAGGAAACCGGCCAACTCACAACTTGGTTCTTAAATCTGTCAAGAATGATCTTTAGAAAGAAGAGAAGAATTGATTAAAAAAAAAAAGCCAACAACACAAATCTTTGTAAAAGGTCTTCAGAGTTAGATGCCTGAGCCATTGGCTCCGGTGATCACTCCTCGCCTTTGTGTCCCTGTCACAGCAGCTTTCAGTGGTGGCTGTAGTGGGAGAGGAGCTGGAAGCCAGGAGATTGGCAACTGCAAATATGAGTTTTAGTTTTTTTAAGGGTAAGGACTGTGAATTTTGCAATCAGTGCATTGGTCTTGGATGAGACTCTACAAAGACTTATTCAAAAAGTTGTGTTTGGACCCTTATAAAAGGAAGAGGTAATCACTGGGAGCATGGGTTCCCTAAGGACAAGCCATGGAAGACCAACCTCATTTCTTCTCCTAGAATATCAGAACAGTTAAGATCTGGTTGCTCAATATAGGAGTGTCATGGGAAGCTCACAGGCTCTGGAGCCAGATCTCTAGCGACCGAATTCTCTCCTCTTTACTAGCAGTGTGACGCCGGGCAAACTACCAAACTACTTTTATGGCTGTATAGTTTGAGGAAAATGACAGTGCCTACCTTAGAATGTTGTTGGAAGGATTCTACGTAGAGGCCACAATAGAGGGCACTCTACAGAAAATGCAATGAACAGTAATTGCTATCATCCTGTGAATTTAAGCAATCCACTTATGAAAGCCTCCTGAGAGTTTTGCAGACAAGATGACAGGTGAATTGCAGGAGGACTTAAAATTAGTTATGCAAAGGATGCATGATTGGTTCATGGAAGATTCTACGGAAATTTCAACATATTTCTCAGTCATTTGGATGAGAATGTGGAAGGCTTATTTACTAGTTGAATTTGCAGATGACCTCCGAGACCTGACTGGTAAAATCTGGTTGGCCAGTCCTTAAAAAAACTTAGTTGGGGCAAATGTATTCATGGTTCTGTTTTTGTGTTCCAAATTTGTCGATATGCGATGATAATTCTTAACAGTAGCAAATTCAAAAGACTTCAGGTTTTAAACTATATTGTCATTTTGTGATAGGAAGACAAATGCAATCATAGTTTACCTTTGTTGACAAATGCCATGAGAAGATCCTCTTTCTCCTGACTGATTCATCTTATCGCACCTCACACATATGTTCAGATCTCAGTGTCCAACCCCAGGAGGGACTTAAACAAATTAGAGAGAGTTTGGAAGAGAATCTTCAAGGTAACAAAGCATAGTACTTCAAAACCATTTATTTAAGGTAGAGTTGAAAGGACTGGGGATGTTTTTCTGGGGGAATAGCAGTCCCAAAGGAGTCAACAGGGTTCAAAATATTTGAGGGTCTTTTCAAAGTGGAAGAGAGCTAGGTGGTGTCTGTATGGTTTCTGAGGTTCGAATCGAGACTGGTGGTTGTGAGTTGTTAGGCTCAATCATAAGAAACAAACATGAATTCTCACAAATGGAAAAGTTTCAAAGAGAAAATGGCTGACTTTGAATGTATTTGTGGTCTGTGTTCTTGCCCATGTTCAAGCCAGGTGATGACCACCTGGGAAAGATACTGTGGAGGAAATTCAAACACTAACTGAATGGGAAGATATAATGCTTTGTCCTCCCTGAATGTTCATTATTTTTCATTACTCCCTTACTCAAGAAGTTGTAATAGTGCTGTCATTTCTACTGAGTCAAGACAAAATCCTATACTTGTTTATAAGAACTTCTCTTGGTCTGGCCTGCTCCTTCAATCAAATCTCTCTGCTTTTATGAGGGAAGGCCTCTCTTTTTCTTTCTTTCTTAAATCTAATCTCAAAAAAAAAAAAAAAAAAAAAAAAAAAAAAACACCAAAGGGGGAAAAAAAACAGAGCAACCCAAGAAAAAAAATGTTTACATAAAAAATTATCAGAAATTGTGCAAAACTTCTAGGAAATCTAGGGAATCAATATTTAAAATTATTTATGGCACAGAATGTACTTGATTTTTGCCAAGCAGTAGAAATAGAAAACAGTGCAACTGTAAGAAGTATAAATTGGTAAACATTGCTCAAAATAATAATATAAAGCACTTGAGTTCTTTTCAGCTTGTGCTAGTTAACCACAAGTTATGCCAAACCTTAAGGAACTAGCGATAAGTTCTGCTAAAAATACCAGTCTTGAAGAGGAAATCAGGCTGGAGATGTAGTTCTGTGGTAGAGCACTTGCCTAGCATGTGTGAGGCCTTGGGTTCTATGCCCACCCTGGAAGGGTGGGGGGAGAGATAAAAAGTGGATTTGTGGATGAAAAATATTGTAAATATATTGTAACAATATCTTTATTGCCATGAAGGTGTATATGTAAAAATTTAGGAATGTATTTAGAGGGAAGTAGCTCACCTTTAGCACTTATATTCTGTTATAAACTATATATAGAAATCAGCAGTTTAAATATAAAATCTATTAAATAAAAAAGATCTAATTCTCATATTACAACTTCCCCTAACAGTATACTTTTTTTTTTAAAGTTGAAATCAGGACAACTCTTGCAAATCAGAGGAAAAGAAGTTAAGAGAAAACCAAAAAGTAAACCAAGAATTCCAGCATGGAGATTAACAAAGTCTTTAAAATACCGTCGTGATAAAAACCTACCTAAAAAGTAACTTCATTAAATTTACAAATTTTATTATCTGAAGAGCTGTCATTCAGTAGCATTGATGCATGAACATGCTAATGTTTTAGAAATTCGTATGTGAGATCTGAGTTAAAACTTCTCAAAGGAAAAGTTGGTGTAGATTTTATAGTCAAGAGGTGTCTGTGCTTCCTTCTATTCCTGATTTTGACCAATGCACTTACTTTAATAAATGTAATTTACTAGCTGGAATAAAAAAATAGCTCTTTGGGAAAATAGCAAAATTAAATGTTAGCTGTTAGATTTGATAGTTTTGGTCCCTATAATGCTTGATTTGGATAAACTGCTTATTATACTGCAGGTTGATTTTATGATAAAAGACAATCCACTGCAAAATGTCCACAGGCCAACTCACTTAGCAGTTAATGGATTTATTCTTCTCCTCATGTTTCATCTATGACCCCACCAATAGTTTTGATAGAGTTTCTCGTCACACAGGAATACATTCACAATTTTGAACAGCACTATGTAAACACAATTTAGATTATGGCTTACGTTTTGCTGTTCACCTGGTTAAAACTCTGGCTTTCTCTTTATTTCACTACTAGGTTTTATGGGTTGGTTTATTCTAGATTATTCTTCATTTAACTCTTTATGGGGGTTTGAAGAAGCTTTAATTATTAGCTTTTGTTGTTGCTTAGGGCACTGGAAAGTGTGCTGGACATGGAAGACAACCTTTTTTTATGGCCAGCCTCAACTTTGTAAATGGATATTACTCACAATTTAGTAGCTGGGAATAGAGTCATGGGAAAAGAATTCCAAAGTTTATGAAACAGTCAAATTGGCATTTAAGTGACCCCATACATGCCATTGCTTATCTGCATTGCTTTAAGCTCATTTAGTTAGCAAGATTATGTATTAAAACAAATAGTGACAGCAGACAACAAGTATTTTACCTTCAATAAATAGTTACTGTCAGATTATCAATGAAGCAGAAACTTCTTGATTTTTTTTCCCCTAAAAAACCTTGCATTTAGTGCATTAAGCAAAGTAGCATGGCCACACACAGAGTCAGAGGCTTTTCTTTTTTATGTCTCCGTGTTTCAAAGGATGACAAATAGTCCTGCTTAAGGAGAGTGTGCTATAAAAACACAGCCTTTCCTGAGCATGCCAAAAATATTTGTAGATCTTATTGATATATGTAGTGCTCTTTTAATTCATTAAAACAGAAATTAGCACTTTACATTAGAGAGAAACAGGAGGAGAAGAAAAATCTGAAGTTAAAAAAATTATAAAAGAGAATCTTGAAAAAAAATTTCTGAACATCTTTCATTCACGGCTCCTTTTTCTTTAATCAGATATCAACCTATCTTTTCTCACCACTGACTAACTCTCACATTATTTTTCTTGGGAATCCAGCCCTTTATGGCAGCATGTTGTTATTTAGCACAACAATCGAGGGAGAGTCACTTGCTAATCTATGTTGCTAGACTATAATGGGAACGTGGGAATGCAGATCAGTTGTGATGCTTTTCAAAGAAAAAAAATAAGTCAGTAATGTAATCTCAAGCACATTCCACTAGCCAGGACCTGTCCCAGTCAGAATGATGGTGCATTTGAGCTTGACATGGGAGCTTACCTTTTGGTCTTCTCTCTTTTTTCAAAGCCCTTTTGTAGGACCCCGAGTGCCTGAAGCCCTGGCTTCCTGGAAACTCATTCCCCAACCTCGCCTTTAGGTCTCTATTTTTCAGGCATTTCTACATGCTTTAGATTTATCTCTCTTTTTTTCTTTTTTTTTTTCCTTCACCACAGGAACATGTACAAATTTTACGTCTTGTTTTTGTTGGGCCCTGTTGTGAAAATGTCATAACCATTCTCTCCTAGTGACTGAACAATGTACACATATACCTACCAACAGGGTAGGTGCTGTGCAATGCAAATAATAATGACAATAAAAATATAACAAGTGTTTCTTAAGAGACTTTCACAGACCTGAAATGATAGGACTATTATTTTTATCATTTCTTACAAAGATAAGAGCTAGGATTTTGTTTTTATTTTGATTTTTCTGCAGCTTTTCAGAGAAGGCAGTGATCCATTTTGCAAGTATTAGAACTGAGATTCAGATCCAGGCTCAGGTGTGCTGGAGTGTGATGGCAGTGGGTATGAAGAAGGAGCATACCTGAGCAACCCTGCACAGGGGAGAAACGCTGTTTCCCCCCATCCTCCAATACTGGGGATTGAACCCAGGGGTACTCTACCACTGAGCTACATACCCAGCCTGTTTTATGTTTTATTTTGAGACAGGGTCTCACTAAATTTCCCAGGCAGGCCTCAGACCTGAGATCCTTCTGCCTCAGCCTCCCAGGTAGGTTGGATATGCAAGTGGAGAGAGGATTCAAAGATGATTTGTACCTTGAAGATGAGGAAGCTAGGCGAGATAGTAATACCAGAGATGCGATTTAGGAGCACTGAGCATGGAGAGAATAACTGAAACACTGAAGATATTTTTTTCAGTGTAGAAAGAGGGGTTCACACCTTAGAAGCCACATCCAGTTTGGGAAGCTGGAGGAGTCAGTGACTAAGACAAATCATGAAGAAGGCAGATCATCATACCTTCTTTCCTATTTTTGGAAGGTAGGAGAGAGGCAAGTTCCAGAAGAGTGTGAGGGAGATGCCACAATGACTGAGAGAGGCCTGGGTTTCATCCTGCTAGGTAATGGGTGACGTACCACATATGTTATTCTACCTCTTCAGGGCATTAGCATTTAAGCAGAGTAGGAAGGAGGAGAGCACATTGGCTAGATATGGTGTCTGGAACTAAGTTACAAAATTGAGGAGAGAAGAGGCTGGGGGGTGGGATGATAATGAGTTTGATTTTGAGGTGTCTGTAGGACATTTAGTTTGAGATATTCAGCAGATGGTTGGATAATGAGCTTGAAGCTCTAAACAATAGTCTGAGATTGTAATATGAAAATTCGATCTGATCTCCTGTACTCACACATCCTTTTTAGAGCCTGAACTAAACTGTCAATATAAATGCATTTTGTGTCTGAAGATCCCACGATGATAAAAGCAGCTCATGTCCTTTCCTCTGTTGCAGAATTCTACAAGCCCCTTCCATTCCTCACATGCATGATCTGTGCACCACCATCCCAGGCCGACAGCTGCCCATTGACTTGCACCTGGCCTCTCGAGTGTACCACACTGTCAGCAAGAAGGGCCACCGTACCCTAGTTGAATTTTTTGGATCATGTTTCTTAGATGATCACTTTCTAGACACAGAAAAAGATAAGTAAGTGTTCTTTGGTAATTTTGTTTCAAACAGTTTGACACTGTCAAGGACATTCTGCCCTTGAGGTTTAGACTTTAAAGGTATGATTCTGTTTTGGGACAGTAGGGAGGAGCCATTTTTGTTCTTTTCCATGGCTTCCCCAGTACATACACAGAATCAGTATCTCCATTTCCTGATAATATTAACAAGAGCCATGACTGCCTTAATCTGTTGTGTTGCTATGATAGAATACAACAGACGGGGTAGTTTATAAAGAAAATACATTTATTTCTCATAGTTCTGGAGGCAGTTCTGGTGAGGCTCATTCTAAGGTGGAAGAGTAAAGAGCAAAAAGTAAGAGAGTGTGAGATAGTTGGCAGTAGGGGAAGGGGGAAGAGGGACTGAAGTCATCCTTTTTATATCAGGAACCACTCCTGGGATAACTAGCACACTTCTACAGAAGTGGCACTAATCTACTCATAAGGGCAGAGCCTTCATGATCTAATTACCTCTTAAAGGTCCCATCTTTTAACACCGTGGCATTGAGAGTTAAGTTCCCAGCACACGAACTTTGAAGGACATATTTAAACCACAGCAGTATACTATCATGAGGTAACTTCAGTAGTCTAATTCCCAAAAGGTGTTACATAATTGTCTTATTAGTTCTCTCCTCCTCCTCCTCTTCCTCTTCTTTTTTTAAAAAAATTTTTGTACTAGGAATTGAATCCAGGGTCCTCTACCACTTAGATATATCCTTAGCCCTTTTAAACTTTTTCTTTTGAGACAGGGTCTTGCTAAGTTGTAGAGCTGGCCCTCAACTTGCAGTCTTCTTATCTCAGCCTCCCCAGTAGCTGGGGATTATAGGTGTGTACCACCATACCCGGCTTTATTTCTCCTTCTCCTTCTCCTTCTCCTCCTTCTCCTTCTCCTTCTTCTTGTACCAGAGATTGAACTCAGTGGTGCTTTTCTACCTGGCCTCATTTATTCTTAATAAGAACTCTGAAATACCGATGTGGGAATTGAGGCTCATAAAAGTTAATCAGTTCAGCACTATTTATACAATTAACAAAATTACAGATTTGGCACTTGAGTCCAGTCTTTTGAACTTAATCTCACCATCTTTAGATATACTTGGGGTCTAGGATCATATACAAAAGTCATTGCCTCTTGGAGTTCATTCCATTTCTCCTTGTGTCTCAATTCCCCTTGGAATCTGCCTAGTCTTTTGTGAAGAGTATATAATCTACGGCATCTCCAAACGAGGAGAAAAGGAAAGGGAGCTAACCCTGACTGAGTGGTAACAGCTTCTGGAGCACTGTGATATGTGCTTTTGCATATGCTTTCTTTTAAAATCTTCAACTTAAGAAAGAAGTCACAATTTCCAGATGGTTAATGAAGAAATTTAAGGCTCCAAGGTATTAGGTTACTTGCCTAAGTTCTTATCTTGGAATAGTGATTAGAATCCAGATTTGTCTGAATTTTTCTTAACCACATCCCCCTTTTTTTTTTCATTTGTAAACTTTTAAAGAGACTTTCAAGACTTTTTGTTCTCCTAACCACCCCTCCCAATTAAATTATAATACACTATACATACTGCGTATCTGCTTATAGTACTGAATGTGTGTCTGTGCTTTCTACATAAAAATAAGAAGCTTTCATTATTCCACCCTCCCCATGCTCAAAGCATCAGTTCTCATCCCCATGGGGGGCAATATTACTTGCCCAGAAAGACGCATGCTCCAAAGGCTCCTGCCTTTTAGAAGAGCTAGTGGAAATCCTGAAAAACCACCTATTACATGTTCTAAGAATATTAAAATATTAAATATTATATTAAATAGAGCCTTTTCCAGTACATTGTAATATTCTAGTGAAAATAATATTTAAAAGATTTTAATTATACAATCACAAAATGAGTGACTTACCTACACTTTTTATGGTATACCCTGAACCCATTTCCTTAAACCTTACTTTTGGTGAAAATTGAAGCACTCCAGTGCATTCTTTCACGGTTTAAAATCACCTGTTTTCCCAGTGTTTTGGAACCACAATGAGTTTCATTCTGAATTCTTGAAAGGAGGTTATTATTATATTTATTTTTTTATTTAGGCAAAAATATATTTTTAGGATGTGTTTGCCAATCATTTAGTTTCAATTGATGAAATCAATGCTTGCTAACTTTTTGAAAAAAATTTATATGTGAAGAATTTTGGAAATTCTTAAGTATCTCTGATAGGAAATAGTTCAGCAGGACATTCTTTGAAATGTCCTTTAAAAGCCTAAAGCTGGGAATACAAAGTCAAGACATAGCTAGTAGTACTGATTCAAGACTGAAACTAGTCATTTCCATTAGTGCTGTGCAAGCCAAGTATCATTTGGGGGAATAACAGTTTCTATTTTTCATGCAAAGTGTTAAAAATGCTGGTTTCTTTCAAATTCTAAATTTTTTTTTCTTCCAAGAGAGTCAATAACACTATTTGACAATGATAATTCTTGGCAATTTGTTCCTAAGTACCAAATAAGAAGTTAATTTAAGTACCTAATATTTAATTCTCTGGCATCTATCTCTTGAGGATTATCTGGCTAAACATAGCTTAACCTTTTCAAAATATATCTGTCTGCTGAGTCTACAAGTTCAGAGAAATATATAACTTTTTTCTGCTGTAATAAGTGTCTGGAGAAAGGTAATCATAAACACAAAATAAATACCTTTTTATTTGGTAGCCTTTTGCTTTATCTGTGCAATGAAAAGTTAACTCCAAAGCAGAATAATACTTGTGGTTATATAGCTTTAATGATTTCCCTACTCTGCATATGGTAATTGTTATTTTTTATGAACACTAATGATATTTTAGTGAAATGGTAATAGTATATACTTCAGTTTATTTGAAATAGTAAAATGATGTTCAAAGTTATGTCTGGTTAAATAGCAATTTTGATGAGAACTATAAAATATTTCGTGTTTTGCTTTAAAAATATTTTTGTACTGTCTAGAGAAGTTAATAGCCATTAATTAAAATTCTTAGAATGGAATTGTAGATTTAAAGTTTTAAAGTAGGGCAAATCATTAAAGATGTTTAACACTTAGGTTAATGTTGCTTGGGTGAATAGTCTTCCAGACAGCTCTTATAAATCATGTTTATATCATACAAGACATTCTATAGCTCTAGTTGTTTTTTACTCAAGTTTATGTGTGAACATTTAAATTATTTCATGATATTTACTAATTTAACCAAAATGCAGTGACTATTTTTACAATAATCTTGACACTATTCTTTCCTTGAATTCTTGCCAAATAACTAATTGTCAGTTTTTAATATTTTTTTCTAATCTGGTAAGGAAAAGCGTTTTTAAGATTATTTTTATATTTTATTTGTTATGGTTTGAGCGTGAGGTGTACTCCAAAAGCTCATGTGTGAGACAATGAAAGAAGGTTTGGAGGAGACATGATTGGGTTATAGCTTTAATCTAATCAGTGAATTAATCCCTGGTGGGATTAATTGAGTGGTAACTGGAGGCAGGTGGGCTGTGGCTGGAGGAAGTGACTCATTGGGGGTATGGCTATGGGGTATGTATTTTGTATCTGGAGAGTGGAGACTCTCTCTGTGCTTTCTGATTATCACATGAACTTTTTCTGTCTGCTGCACTCTTCTGCTGTGATGTCTTGCCTCACCTCAAGCCCCAAGGAGTGGAGCTTGATGTCTGTGGATTGAGACCTCTGAAACTGTGAGCCCCTAAATAAACCTTTCCTCCTCTACAGTTGTTCTGGAGGTGTCATTGAGTCACAGCAGTGAAAAAGCTGACTAAAACATTATCCATTTTCTCCTTCTTCCTTCCTTCCTTCTTTCCTTCGCTGAGGATCTAATCTAGGTCTGCCTATATATTATAATTGCTTTTTACCAATTAGCCACACACCCCTACCAAAAACAGTCTTTCTCTCTCTCTCTTTGTGGAGTTTACTATCCATCTCTTTCTTCTGGATTTTTAAGCGATCTTTTAATATTAAAGATCCTAATCATTTGGCATCCATACTACTGACATTTTTTTCATTTTATTTTTCAGTTTTATTTAAGGTGTTTTATGCTAGACAGAGTTTTAATTTTTAAGTGATGAAAACTAGAAATTGTTTCCTGTATGTGTTTTAGTTTTGGTGCATTCTTAACAAGGCCATTTCACACTTAAATTTAAATGTATTCTGTTATATTTTCTCCCAAGTTATTTTGTGACTTCCTTTTTAAAAAATATTTTATCCATCTGCAATTTATTTGGTTAAGAAGAATAAACATTATTATTTTTCCCCAACTGACTAGCCAATTGTATGACATAAATTATCTAACAAATTTTCTTTTCCTCAGTGATTTGAAATGCCAGATGTATTAGTCCATTTGTTGTTACTATAATTAAGCACCTGAAACTAAGTACTTTATAAAAAGTGAAGGTTTATTTAGCTCCCAGTTCTGGAGGTTCAAGAGCATGATGCTGGTTCTGTTCAACTCTGCTGAAGGCCTAATGGTGGATGGCATCCCCATGTTGGGAAGCTGAGGGAGTGAGAAATCACATGGTGGGATAGGAAGTCAAAGAAACAAAGGTATGAGCAAAAATGACCTCTGGGCTCTGCCTCTTAAAGGTTTTACTACTTCTTAACATCACAATATTGGGGATCCAGCTCTCAGCACAAGACTCTTGGGAAGTAGAGGCAAACCATACCCAAACCATAGCACAGATTTTCATACATTAAATTCCAATATGTTTGTGAACTTGTTATATAGACTTGTGTTCTATTTCACTGATTGTTTATGTAAAACTGCCTGTGTAACTTTTTGACCCATCCTTAACAAAGAAAATTTAAGAGATGGTTAACTGTGGTCCGTTCATTTTCATTGTAGATAGTATACTCAACCCACACAAAGTAAAACCACCTTGTCTCATTTTTTGCTTTACATATATATTATTGTTAGCTCTTTCTTACATTTTAATTTTTCTTAGTCATGCCTCTTCTAGATCACATCAGTTTGAATGTTTATAAGCTAATCAGAAATTTATTTTAAAAATATTAATATAATGATTTTATTAGTGCATTAAATGATACATAATAATGGGGCTCACTGTGACATATTCATATATGCACATAACATAACGTGCTCCATGCAGTCCCCATGTCTTCCCCTTTCCCTCCCCCTGATTGCCTTCCCTTAAGTACCTTGCTAGTCATCCATCCTTTATTTATTTTTATTTATTTATTTATAATTGGTGCATTATAATTATACATAAAAATAGGATTCATTGTGATATCTTCATATATGCACATCATATAATTTGGCCAATTTCATTCTGCAGTTCCTCCACTTTCCTTCCCTTCCTCCTAATCCCTCAATCATCCTGTATTCATTTTTGCTTATAGAAGAAGTACTTGGTATTATTTTTGTCATTTTGTTTTATATCCTCTTTCTCTTTTGTTTTGCTTCTTTGCTATTTCCTATAATCTGTCATATTCTCCAATATTTATCTGTGTTTTCGTTTGTATCATTATCTCATATCTGGTGTTGTGAGAGAGAAATCTGCAGCCAGCCTGTTTTTATTTCATTCGAATGTGATCTTGTTTCTCTTCTTCTCCTCCTAGATACTCATAGGATTTTAAATTAAATAATTCCATAAGCACATCTTTGAGAATGCTTTGCTTTCTAATTAATTTTTTTCCACTAAATAGAAAGCCCCTCTGATATGCTAATGTATTGCTCCTTGGTTTGGGATTTTTTTTTTCTATTTTGAGTAACGTTTCCATTATGTTTATTTCATGTATTTCTTCAGGAATAACATTTAGCTATTTGTTAGCGCTTCACTAACTGTTTTTATATTATTATTTTGCTTGTATTCACCTTTCAAACTTCTGTTCATCAGTGGCTTCATTTTCTAAGGCTTAAATATTAACAAATATCATAATGACTCCTATTTCAATACTGTTACAGCATTTTTTTTTCTTATTTTTGTTACTACTATTATATCTTGGGAAAACTGTCTTTTGTTTTATCTGAACTTTTCTTACTTGTTTCATGAAAACATTTAAATATTTTCTTAGAGACAGATTCTATAAGGTAGAACCTTTCTAGAATTTTTTTTTTGTTTGTTTCCTGTATTAAATCTTTTCAAAAGGACATTCTTTCTGGATGTGGTAACACATGACTGTAATCCCAGTGACTTGGGAGGCTGAGGATCACAAGTTTGAGGCCCTAAGCAACTTAGTCAGACCCTGTCTCAAAATAAAAATATAAAAAGGGCTGGGAATGTGCCTCAGTATTAAGTACCCCTGGGATTCAATTCCTGTTACCCGCCCCCCCCCAAAAAAAAAAAAAAACCCCAGACATTCTTCATTCAATTCTTTGAATACTTTATTATTTCTTATACTTTAAGGCTTTCTTCATATAACTAATATTAGATTTTTCTGTGTACTCATCTTTGAATGAAGATAGGTCATCTCTGGCTACCCAAAGTTAATATAGGGTAGATTTCGCTGGCATTTCTTAACTGTTCATCTTGGAGGCATTAGAATATTACTTTTAGGTCTCTGGTAGGAGAATAATCACTCATCCTGTTTTTTTCTGACCTAAGCTAGGAAGAGTTTGAGAAGCTGTAATTGCAGAGAGAAGCATCCTTTAATTGCCCATGGTAGTCTGCATTTGCTCCATTGTGCCTCAGTTTTGGAATCGGAGCTTCTGCTTATATTAGGGTGGGAATGTAATCTTACTATTGCTTGTTCCTTCCTAGAAACTGAGAATCCTGTTTCTGAATCTGAGCCAGGGATGGGGACTTGCTAACTGTGGGAGACTTCCCTGATGTTAATTATGTAACTACTGAAACCTCTGGAGTCTCTGAAAAATTCTTACTTTTATATGTGCTATTACTTGATCCTCCCCTTCTCCCACTGTGTCATTGTCAAATGATGAACCTTTTCTGATGCCAGACATAGAGGAGCATCTTTACTTACAATTTAGTTTTTTTAAAGAATGATTTTTTTTTTTAGTTGTCGATAGACTTCTATTTTATTTATTTATATGTGGTGCTGAGATTCGAACCCAGGGCTTCACACATGCCAGGCAAGTGCTCTACTGCTGAGTCCCAGCCCCAGCCCCTATACCTACAATCTTTATACTCCATTTGTAATATTGTATTCTATCATCTGTTCTCTGTTTCTTTCCAGCATGGGTTTCTGGGAGTGACCTAACTCTTAGAATCCCCATTCTCCACATCGTCTGCCATGTCTTAGCTGTTAGGCTGATTCTGATACCATCTTCACCTCTTAAGTGGCTTTGTTCAGTGCTGCATAATCAAGGCGATGGCCTAAGATATTATACCAAAGAGCACAAGATATAATTCCTGTTTGAGGTCTAGCTGGTGATGTGTGCCATAGAAGTACATACATCAGAGATTTGATGTCTTATGTCCTACTCCCCTATACCATTCATGTTATAAACAAGGAGAAAAAGTTTTGTACCACACATCATGGCTGGGTACAGTTAGATACAGAATCAACATTAAACTCATTTAAATTTCTATTTTATTTACTTTGAACAAATTGTCCTAATAGTATGCCTTCGGCATATTTTAAAAATACAGATTGAAGTAAAATAAAAGCCATATCAGGATGATCTATCAATGTTTGATATTCTATTAGTACATTTTTTAAAAATGGAAATACCCAAACAAGAAATTATTTGGAAATTTATCTGTTCCCATAACTCCATTATGTAAAAGCTAATTTTTTTGGAAAGTAAAACAATGTCATTCCACCAGATGTCACTGTTTGCATGTAGCAATGAAGTCACAATGATTTAAAAATACAATGCCCCCCCATCTTATTTTGTAAAAAAAAAAAAAAAATTCTATATAATTATAGGTGTGCTCTTTTTGTAGACTCACCATTTTGAGACTATCATCTTTGATTTTAAAAAAGCATACAGAGTATTCACATTCCTCTCGAAGTTTTTAAAGAAAAAAATTATACAAGACTACAGAAAATGATTTGTAGATTAGCATCTTCAAGAAGATGAATTCCTGAAGATTTTTCCCAGACCTTCGGAGTCTATTTTTTTAAACATTTGCTGATGTAAGCTAATGCTTTCCAGGTTGTGGATTCAGACCCCATAAATAGGTTGTAAAATCAGTTTAGTGCTTTAAAGAAATGGTGTCTAGAATAAAACAGCCCATCATAGCAGAAGGGCGTGGTGGAAGAAAGCAGTTCAGGACATGGCAAGCAGGCAACTGAGAGCCCTACTTGCCCAGGACAAAATATAAATCTCAAAGGTACACTCCCAGTGACCTACTTCCTCCCGGCACACCCTATCTGCATACAGTTCCCGCCCTATTAATCTATATCAGTGGATCAATCCACTGACTTAATCTAACAGCTATTATAATCTAATCATTTCACCTCTGAAAATTGCACACACTTTTGGGGGCCACCTCATGTCTAAGCCAAAACACCTGGGACCCATTCTCCTCTCTGCTTCCTGGCCTCCATCTGTGGAGCAGTTCTCCTCTGCCATGCCCTTCTGCTGTGAGGTTTTGCCGCACCTTGGGCCCAGAGCAGTGGAGTGGGCAGACCATGGATTGAATCTCTGAAACCATTAGCCAGAAAAAGTTCCCTTCTTCTAAGTTGTTCTTGCCAGGTATTTTGGTTGTAGTGAGGAAAAGCGAACAAATGAGAAAAAGGGAGAAAAAAAATCCCACCCACTATAGTTAACCCATCTCTTCAAGAAAGGTATTAATCCCTCCATAAGGGCCCTAAATCCATGACCCAAACACTTCCCACTAGGTCCCAGCTCCCAACTCTGCTGCTTTGGGGACCAAAGTGCCACCCTTTCCCCACAGCCTAATCTTAGAACTTTCTTATTGGTCTTGATGTATTTATACTCTGGGTTTCCTCTCTTAGTCCCTAGACCTGTTCCTGTTCTTTCATTTTTGTAAATATATCAGTCAAGATTCAGTTGCAGAAAATAGAAACGTCTTTAGTGAAGGTATTGAGTAAGGGCAAGTTCATGCTTATAAAATCAACGGAAAGGTTGGAAAAATCTCCGTTAGTCAAGGAGGGCTTGAGGAAAAACCCACACAGCGTGCTTAACTGGCTGCTGCTGCTCCTCATCAGGAAGGTGGGAAGCTGAAAGCCACACTGTCAACATACCACCTTAGCTGAGATTCAGGTATTAAGTGGCCTCTACTGTCACCGCTTTTGACTCTGGAGCCACACTATGTCTGTTTAATATGCTCACTGGCCAAAATGACAATTTACAAAAGGAGTAACTGGGACACTGCTACCGAAGAACCAGACAACTTTGTTCCAACTGTGCTTGCCAAGAGAAACCCCAGAACTTTCGGCCTTCTGAAGTGGTTAGTGGGACCTACATCATCTCATCTAGAACACTGGCTACAGCAGGGTTTTTACCCCTCCATCCTCAGCAGCTCAGGAAAGCACAGTAGAATGGAGTAGGTGTTGGTGGCAATGACATTTACCAGGCTGGGAGTTGAGATCTAACTTCTCTTTGAATTCAGATATTTGGTAAGGTGAGATAGGTTGCTTATTTTCATGAGTCTACTTTGGAAAATTCCTATCTTCTTCAGTCTGGAGTTGGACAGACTACCCCTTAGGAGCTGGTAAGATGGAATTTGAGAGTTTTAGCATATTATCAACAAATACATTATATATATTTATTTTTTACATCTAGTGACTCGTATTGGCTGTTCATATAATAGAAAAGTTAGACCTCTAAATATTTTTATGTCAAATTGTTAGAACTATAGTCTGTAGAGGCCCATTTTCTATTCATTATGTATTTTATATTTAATAGTTACACAATACAAAAATTAATGTATTTTCAAGCCACCCACAGGTCAGTCATTAATGATACATTCTGCCTTCAAAGTTTGATTTATCTCATATCTTGGGCTAAATTAAGGCTTTTGATAATTTTTTAAACCTATATATATATATATTCTTAGATATATGTAGCTGGTAGCCTACCAAGGGAAGATCTGACACCAAAACAGTTTTCTGTGCATCCCAGCAAGATGTGGATCAAGAAGACAAAACTGTAATGTGAGAAGGCAGTTCTGCTCAGGCTGGTGTTTTGCCCCAAATCTTTGTTGTGAGTGTGGAGTGTGGAGTAGGTTAGAAGTCAGGTCATAGAGAATTTTGGATCTCTTCTATAATTGGGCTTTCACAGAGTGAATGTATTATTTTTCCAATATAATAAAACAAAACCATCACAAAGGTTACTATTAAGAGGTACTCAGAGCCAAACAAATTATTTTTGGGTTCTCCTTTTTGAGTATTTGATCTTTTCACAATTTTTACTTAGTGCCGATATCAAATGACCATATGTTTATTTTAACGGAGGTATGAAAAGAAAGCAAACATTTTTTGCTTTATCAATAACGTAAAAAACACTAATTTTTAAAAATTACATTTTAGAATACTGTATGGAATTCCTGTTAAGAGAGAAAACGAAGACTATGCCTGTGTCCCTCTGGTGCCACCAGAGACACCTTCTGAATTGGCACAAGGAACTATGCAATATGTTCACAACCTGCAACTCTCAGGAGAGGAGGTAAGAACTTTCTTCAGTATTACTTTTATCTACCTCATACGTTCTCAAACATTTTGGATTATGACTCTCTTGACACTCTTAAAATTACTAAGGTTGTAATAATGGTTTATTTGAGCTACCTATATTGACATTTACAATATTAGAAATTTAAACAAAATGCCAAAATATTTATTTTTAAAATAGTAGTAATAAAGTCATTTGTTAATATAAAAATGTATTTTTTATGAGAAATAATTATGTTTTTAAAAACAAAAAACATAGTGAAAAACTAGGATTATTTACTTACTTCGAAAATTTCTTTGCTGTCTGCCTTTATAGAAGACAGCTGGATTTTCAAGTCTACTTCTGTGTACAATTCTGTGGGTGGTTTGATTGAAATAATATGAGAACAATTCTAGTTTTTAAACAGATATGTAGTTGAAAAAGAAAAAAATACCTTAATACCATTTTGTACATAATTTTAAGATATTCTTTAATATATCCAAATTTAAGAAGCAGTAGTTATCTTGAGAGTTTGCTGTGAGACTTCCACTTCTGGGAAAGGTAGGGTAGAATCAGTTTTCCCTCTTCTTCCTGCCCATTACAGGTCAAAAACCTGGGCATGACAAAGGTAAGACAACCATTCATGTGGAGAGAAGGAGGCATACTAGCTAGGAGCTTTAGGACTCAAGGAATGACATGGGTTTTCTCTTTCTCCTTCCTTCCCTCCTTCCCTTTTCCTTCCTTTCTCTCTTTCTCTTTCTCCTTTCTTTCCCTTTCCTTCTTCCCTCCCTCCTTCTTTCTTTCTCTCTCTCTTTCTTTCTTTCTTTCTTTCTTTCTTTCTTTCTTTCTTTCTTTCTTTCTTTCTTCATATATCCTAGAATTGAGCTGAAAAAGCTGGTAATCTGGAAATGCTAACAGATAAAGAAAAAAAAAAATCCAATACTTGCTATCTCTAGCCAAAGAACCAGGAGAAGTGCAACCCAGCAGAACAGAAAATCAGAAAATTTTTAGAAAAATAACTGTTGTATTACAGAAAAAACTGTCCCCATTCTACCTCCACCAGTAAAGAGAGTAGAAAGAACACTAACACTTCTGCCAGTATGGTTCCAAAGAGGGCTGCGTGTCGACCAGTTACTTTGATTCTAATGGAGTGGTAATGAGACCCGCATGCTGTCAGGTGAGACCACAAGGGATTCTATCCCCATCCTAGTTACAAGCCACACCCCTCTCCAGCTGTGGAATCAGAGGAGGTCTAGTAGAGTGTCAGTTAACAGGAGGTTTAAATAGGATCTAGAGTCTTATGGCTTAAGACCCCAAATATCCAAATTTCAACTGAAATTTATTAATCTTATTCAGCACTAGAAAA
This sequence comes from Spermophilus citellus, assembly GCF_964194105.1. Classification (NCBI taxonomy): domain Eukaryota; kingdom Metazoa; phylum Chordata; class Mammalia; order Rodentia; family Sciuridae; genus Spermophilus; species Spermophilus citellus. The sequence continues at coordinate 178,913,382 of NC_138185.1, read as the reverse complement.
ATCTCAAACTGAATATCAATAGATACCATCACTGAGATCTCAGAAACATTAATATTATCCAACAAAATTTTAAAGCTGCAACCATAAAAATGCTCCAATGAGCAATTACGAACAACTTTGCAACATAGTTAAAAAAATAGATTCATAAAGGACAGTGACACAGACTGAAATCCTAAAAATCTAGAGATTGAGGCAGGAGGATTACAAGTTAGAGATCAGTCTCAGCAACCTTAATGGGATCCTCAACAACTTAGCAAGACCCTGTCTCAAAACTAAAATATAAATAAAAAAAATTTAAAAAGGATGGGGAAGATAACTGAGAGGCAAAGCACATCTGGGTTCAATCTCCAGTACAAAGAAAAAAAGAAAAAAAAAAAAGAAAGTAAGCCTTTGTAAAGAAATAGAAGATGCAGAGAAGAAACAGGCACAATTTAGACTTAAAAAATGACTTAAACCTGAAACATTAGGGAGTCAACTGAAAAGTAAAATTAGTATAGAATCAATGAACTTGAAGACAGAACCTTAGAAGTTACCAAATCTAAACAATAAAAAGAAAATAGACTGGAAAAAAATAGTAATTAGCCTCAGGGATTGTAGGACTATAACAAAAGGTCTAATATTTGTGTTATGATGATCCCCAAGGGGAAGAAAAAGAGACAGAGACTGAAAAAATAACTTAAAGAAAAAATGGCTGAATATTTCACCAGTTTGGCAATTCAAATTTACAGATTCTATGAAAACCCCAAATAGAAAACACCCAAATATATGTTAGTTAAGTAAGTTTATTAGTAAAAATGCTGAAAACCAGACAAGAAAACATCCTGAAAGCAACGAGAGAGGGAACATGTTACCCACAAGGGAACAGCAATGTGAATGGAAGTGGATTTCCCCTCAGAGACTATGGTGGCTAGAAGTAAGTGGCAGAATATTTTCTAAAGTGTGAAAAGAAAGGAACTGTGAACCCAGCTCCCTGTATCCAAAGAAATATTCTTCAGGAATAAAGGGGAATAAAGACATTCTCAGGAAACTAAGAGAATTTGTTGCCAACAGACTTACCTTAAAAGAATCGCTAGAGGAAGTTCTCTAAACAGAAAGAAAATGATAAAGAACAACTATCAGAACAATAAGGGGTGGGACTTAGGGAAGAAAAGAAGTACTTTGGATTAAACAAAGGGGAATGAAGGGAAGGGGAGGCAGAATGGGAAAAGGAAAGAATAGAATGAGTCAGACATTACTGTCCTATGTGCATATATGATTCCATGACTAATGTAATTCTACATCATGTACAACCAGAAGAATGAGAAGTTATACTCCATATATGTATAATATGTCAGAATACATCCTACTATCATGTATAACTAATTGGAACAACAACAAAAAAGAATATCTGGAAGGAACAAGAACATGTACAGCAAAAATAGGGATAAAAACAATAGTGTTGTTTCTCCTTTTGAGTTTTCCTAAGTATACGTATCAGTCAAAACAAACATTATCACACTAATGTGGTTGTAAATGTGTACAGAGCAAATTCCTAAAGACAATTATAAATGGGGTAAGGTAAAGAGACATAAAGGGAGCTAAGTCTTCTACATTGTCACTTGAATTGGTAAAATGATGACATCAGTAGACTGTGGTAAGTTATGTTTATGTTTCCTAGTATCTACATCAACAAGTAATAAGCCATGTAAAACATACACTCAAAAACACTATTGATAAAAGTGCAATTTTAAAGTATGTTCAAGTAACCCACAGAAATGAACAGAAAGGGAGAAAGAAAACAGATAATCAAAAGAAATCAGAAAAACAGAAAACAAAAACTAAAATGGCATATGTCAGCCCTAAATGAAATATAAAATGTTTAAATACACAAATTACATGACAGAGTGGCAGGAGGGATTAAAAAACATGACCCAATTGTGTGGTTTCTACCAGAAACGGAGTTAAAATACAATAATAGATTCACATTGAAAATAGGATGGTAAAAATGAACATGCAAATGTTAAACAAAGAAAAGTGGGAATGGCTATATTAATATCAGATGAAAGGAATTTCCCAAGTACAGAAAGTTATCAGAGACAGAAAGGGGTGTTGTATTATAATAAAATTGTGAATACACCAAGAAGACAATAATCTGAGAAAGTACATGCACCAAACAGCAGAACAGCAAAATATGAAGAAAAATTTATAGAACTGACAAAAGAGAAATAGGCAATTCTACTTTTCTAGTTAGAGACTTCAGCATCCCCTTTTCAACAACTAATAGCACACTTTTAGAAAATCAGTAAGGATATTGAATTCAACAGACCCATTGACTTAACAGGATCTAGTTGAAACTTGAAGTATGCAGAAACCAACAAAAGCGGGATACATATTCTTTTCATTTACCACAACATGTATGCCAGAATAGAGTCCATTGCAGAAGCAAACAAAAAAAAATCAATAACAAGAGAATAACAGAAGACACCTCTAGACATTAGGAATCTAAACTATACAGTTATAAATAATCAATGGGCTGAAGGGGGAGTTTCAAGCGATTTCAAAATGCATTGAAATGAATGAAAATATAACACATCAAAAATTGTGGGACACAGCTAAAAGAAGGTTGAGAGGGAAATTTATGGCATTAAATTCTTACAATAGAAAAAATAAAGTCTCAAATCAATCATTTTAACTCCCATCTCAAGAACCCAGAAAAAGAAGAGCAAAATAAACCCAAAGCAAGAGGCAGGAATGAATAATGAAGAGCAGAAATCAATGAAATCGAGAGCAGAAAGAAAACTGGTAAAAAAGCCAGTTCTTGAAAAGATCAATAAAATTGATCTCTGGTAAAACTGATGGGAAAAAAATGTCAAGAGAAGACATGAATTAACAATATAGAAATGAAACGAGAAATTATCATGGACCCCAGAAAGCATCAACAGAACCCTACTATGAACAACTCTACACACACACAAATTTGACAACTTAGATGAAATGAGAAATTCCTCAAAAAAAAAAAAACAAAAAAACAAAAAACCAAAAAAACAAAAAAAAAACCCCAAACTACCACAGCTCATTCAATGGAAATAGATAATTGAGGGGGGATTCAAGATGGCAGGCCAGAGGGAGGAAGCATTCCGTGTTGCTTGTTGACCCGGGTCTCAGCTAATGGGAATACTGTTTTGCTGAGAGTGATAGAGGACCACTCCACAGCTGATCTCTTACAGGAATAATCATGGCCACTGTGTCCTGTGGGGCCTCAGGCCTCAGCTTAGAAAAGGACTCCCGACTCCTGACTACTTGCCCATGCAGGTCTCGAGGGTGCCATAAGGGGGACCACTGGGATCAGTGCAGGTACAGAATTTCCAGACACCGCTCCCATGAAGGACACTCAGTCGCTACCCACATGCAGGAACTCAAGCTGCCATCCCTGTGTGGACCCCCATCTACTAACGTGGGGCTCCCTTGGTCCCCTCCATCTTGGGACTCAGCAGCTACTGCCATAGTCCCCTACTCATGGGAGCCTGCCTGCACCTTGGACATCACAGGCTCTGAAGAAAGCCTACATCTGCAACCCAGTACACCACAGAGCTCATCTCTGAATGCATCGCACAATGCATTGCCTGGCTCCCCCCACCCGACCCAACACCCCATCACTGAAAGCAGCAGTCTCCATCTTGGGACACCTCCATCATTATCTTTAGTTAGGGCAACTACCAGTTTGGAACACTGGATAACCAGGTACCTATAGCTTTCTAATTCTCCCCAGTCCCCAGCAGCCGCTAACTCGGCAGAGTGACTGCCCAATTCCAAACAGTCCTCCACGACAGGTGTGCAGCCACCAGAGTTCAACACACAAGACCCCCAGAGAGAATGGTTCCTGACTAGGAAGTAGAAAGGGAGAGGGTGAGGGAGATACACTTTAGAGACTAATTTAGAGGGCAGAAACTGTGAGGCGAGATGAGGAGATAAGACCCGGTGCACACATCACAGGAGCAGAACCCAAAGGAGATTCTTGAGGTACAGACTCCCAATAGGACCAACTGTCACACCCTGGTAACCCCTACCATCCTGAGGGTGGAGATACCAACTAAGAACAGACAGCCCCACCTATTGGATGATAAGGGAAGCAGGAAAGATAATGATCTCCAACCAAAACAATCCTTTTTATTCCCTTGAGATTTTTTTTTCCTTCTCTCTATTCTCCTGCCCTCACATTCCCAACATACGTGAAACCAAGTACTTTGCATGAATTAGGATATTGAGGACTGAGATAACTGAATAGTATATTACAATTGTTGTATATTCTTTTTTTCTTCATTTTTTGTTTTTTCCTCTCCAATTTTTACTATTTTAGCATTTTTAAAATTTTTCTTAATATATGTTTGTCTAATGTACTCTACTGTCTTCCCTCTTACTTGTCTACCCATAATTACTACCTCTCTATTCTCCTGCTACTAACCTTCTTCTTTAGATTTCTCTTTCACACTTCCTAAGACATAACAATTCCATATCCTCATTAATTCCTCCTCAGCATGTCTTCCTACACCTCCTCCCCAGTTCTTTGTCCACCATCAGAAACTGTAAACCCTTTTACAAACCTATGGATTATATTGTAGATAATAACCGAATTCACCATTTCTGTACATTGTGACCAAACTGTAAATGTCTTAATAACAACTATTTGTTTTTAAGTGGTATTTTGTTTACATTGGGATCTGTTAACATTGTCCTTCCCCTTAAGGAGAGGTATTGGAACCCTATAGGGGCACTATATGCCAATAGGGTAAAACTGGTAATGCCTCAGATCCACAGAGCTAGAAAGGAAGACACACGGGCAACACGAAAAGACAAGGGAAGAAAGTGCCGCAAACAAATCAAGATACCACATTATTAGAATCCATGGCCAGCACAGCAGATGAAATTACAGAGAAGGAGTTCAGGATGTACATAATTAAAATGTTCTGGGAATTAAAGGATGATATAAGAGTGCAAATACAGGCAGCAAAAGATCATTTTGACAAAGAGCTACATGAGCAAGTACAGGAAGCAAAAGATTACTTCAATAAGGAAGGAGATAGAGGTTCTAAAGAAAAACCAAAGAGAAATCCTTGAAATGAAAGAAACAATAAACCAAATACCCAATACCTCACACAGGATAGGCAAGTGTTCTGTAACTGAACTGTATCCCTAGCCCAAGTTTTAACTAAAATTCTTTTCCCTATGATAAATTTGTAATGAAACAATATCTATCATGGCCTTTTTGACAATCAAGACATAAAGGAAATTTCTAGAAGTGAGTTCATATAATTTTGTATTGAAGATAGATTTCATAGTAAATTCCTTATAAACAATGCAGCACTGTCACAAGGGTGATGTGGCCCTGCTGAGGAGAAAGAAGGGCATAAAATTAAAAGCTCAATTGAAAGCATCACCAACAGATTAGACCACTTGGAAGTCAGGACCTCAGACAATGAATTTAAATGTAGACTACACAGTGAAAATGGTAAGAAACCATGAGCAGAACATTCAAGAAATATGGGATAGCGTTAAAAAAAAATTTAAGAGTTATTGGGATAGAGGAAGGCATAGAGGTCCAAACCAAAGGAATGAACAATCTACTCAAATTGAAATAATATCAAAAAATTTTCCAAACATGAAATAGACAATTGAATATATAACTGTTAAGAATTTCTTTCATCAGCATTTTGTAGTTTTCAGCATCCAGATCCTGTATAGGTTTTGTTAGATTTACACCTAATTATTTCACATTTTGAGCAACTATAAATCATATTATAGTTTTTATTGTAGAATTTATATGTTCATTAAGAGATACAGAGGAATAGAAGGGAAATGTTTCTGTTTATATTGTATCTTGTGACTTTACTGAATTCAATTATTTTTTTTTCTGTGAGATTTATCTTTTACATATTTCTTGGAATTTTTTCTCAAATATTCTTTTTTCCTTTTTTCTTAAGTATCTTCAGGCCCACATAATTATACTGGAGAGGAATTCACTAGTTACTTAAGGAAGAATTAGCATCACTTCTATATAATTTCTTTCAGAAAAGAAAAGGGAACGTGTCTGAAGTTTTTTTTTTTTTTTTTTAGATACTAGGGCAAGTGCTCTACTAATGGGCTACATCCTCAGCCCGGCCTCCAGATTCATTTTATAGAGCTAGCAATACTGTTACCTAAATTAGACAAAGACAGTACCTACCCACTCCCCCAAAAAGTATGTACAAATCAATAATAGACCAATATTCTTGTTTTGGTTTGAATGTCCCTTTCTAAACTCAAATTGCCATTAAATTGAAATTAAATCTGAATTTAACTGCCATCAAATCTGAAATTAAATTGCCATTGTAACAGTATTAACAGGTGGGACATTTAAGAAATGATTAGCACATGAGGGCTGCTCTCATAGATGGGATTATTGCTGTAATAAAAATATAGATTCAGCCTTCTTTTTTCCTCTTAGCCCTTCTGCTTTCTGCCATGTGAGGACATAGTAAGAAGTCTCACACAAGATGCCACTTGATCTTGGACCTCCCGGCCTCTCAAACTATGAAAGAATAAATTTCTGTTTTTTTAAAAACATATAAATTACCCAGTCTCAGGTGTTCTCTTATAGGAGCACAAGATGAACAAAGATAATTCCTTATGAATATTATGTATAAAACATCCTTAAAATACTAGGACATGGAGTTGAAACATATAGAAAAGGAACTAGGCACCATGGCCTAAGCGGGTTATTCCAGGGATTTTGAAGGCTGGCTCAGTATTTCAATTTCAATCCCTCATATTATCAGAATAAAGAAGAGAAATTACATAATGACATCAATCAAAGCAGGAAAAGCATGACAGAAGTCAACACTCATTTTCCTGATAAAAATTCTCAGAAAAATAGGAATAGTGGGAAACTTCTACACCTAGAAAAAGAACATCTTACCAAAATCTATAGCTACCATTATATTTAATGGTGAAAGCCAGGATGGCTTCCCTCACCATCTTATTCAACACAGTGCTGGAAATTTTAGTCAGTGCCATAAGGCAGGAAGAAGAATGCAAAGCACACAGAACTGAAAGGAAACAATACAATTTTGCAAATTGTGTGATTGCCTATATAGAAAATTCCAAGGAATATGTAAAAAATAAATCTCAGAACTAATAATTGAGTTCAGTAAAGTCACAAAATACAATATAAGCAGAAACATTTCCCTTCTATCCCTGTGTATCTCTTAATGAACATATAAATTCTACAATAAAAACTATAATATGATTTATAGTTGCTCAAAATATGAAATAATTAGGTGTAAATCTAACAAACCTATACAGGATCTGAAAACTACAAAATGCTGATGAAAGAAATTACAACAACCTAATTCAATGGGGATATTCTGTGTTCATGGATTAGTAGACTCTACACAGTAAACATGTCATTTGTCTCCAAACTGATATACTGATTAATTTAGTTTTCATCAAACTTCCATTCCAACAAGACTTTTTTTGTAGATATAAACAAAAGTATTCTAAAATTTATAAGGACATGTAAAGGAACTAGATAGATAAAACAACTTTAAGAAGGAGGCATAAAATGGGAGGAATCAACTGACTAAATTTAAGACTAATTGTATTAGCTATCGTAATCGATACTGTGTGGTCTTGGTGAAGGGATGGACCTATATTTCAGTGGAATGAAACAGAAAATCCACAGATGGAATGCCCCAGATATGCACAACTGATTTTTGGTAAAAGTACAAAAATGAAATGGACATAGGATAATCTTTTCAATAACTGCTGTTGAAGCAATTGAACAACAATAGTGGGTGGGGATGAATGCTGACTTAAAGTCTTGCATCATAAAAAATTTAACTTAAAATGATTCACAGACTTAAAAGTAAAAATGTAAAACTACAAACTAGGAGAAGATTATTGGGAGTTAAGGGTAGGTAAAGTGATCCATAAAAGAAAAAGAATTTGATAAATTGGACTTCATCAGAATTAAAAACGTTTGCTCTGCAAAAAGACTTTGTTAAGAGGATTAAGTACAAGCTACAGACTTGGAGAAAATATTTGCAAAACGCATATCCAGCAAAGGCCTAGTGTCTAGAATACATAATGAATTTTCAAAAAACTAACAGTAAATATACCAAACGATCTAATTGGAAAACAAGCAAAAGACATTAATTGACATTTCACCAATAAGATATGTAGATGGAGATAATGCATATGAAAAGGTGGTCAAATCATAAGCTGTTAGGAAACTGCAAGATGAAAGCACAATGAGACGTCACTACAGAATGGTTAAGATAAAATAATGGTTGCAACACCAAGTGCTAGTAACGATGTGGAGAACTGGGTCACTCACATGTTGTTGGTGGGAATGTAAAATGATGCAGCTCTGTGGAAAATAACTTGGCAATTAAAAGGAAGAATAATAGCTAACCAGACAACCCAACAATTGCATGCCTAGGCATTTATCCTAGTGAAATGAAAATTCGTGATTGCCTCACAACCTGTACACAAATGTTTATAGCAGCTTTATTTAAAAAAAAATAAAACTGGAAGGACTCTGGATATCCTTCAATGGATTAAGCAAACTGTGGTACATCCATACCATGGAATACTACTCAGCTATAAAAACCAATGAACCATTAATGGACTTCCCCATTAATACATGCAGTAACATTGAGGAATCTTTAGAGAATTATATGAAAAAGTCATTTCTAGATTATAGGCTATGTGATTTCATTATATAACATTCTTGCAATGATAACATTGTGTGGGTTCTAGGTTTTCAGGGTAGGGGGCAAGCATGGGTGGGACTAAAAGTCAACAAGAGGGATCCTCATGATGATAGAACTATTCTGTACTTTGTATCAATGTCAACATTTTGTTCAGGATAGTGTATTATATAGTTTTGCAAGGTGGTGCCTTGGGGTAAGTTGAGTAAAGGGTAGGTGGGATCTCTATTATTTTTACTTTTAAAAACTGCATGCAAATCTACAAAATAAAAACCTTAATACAAAATTATGGTCAGTGGACCAGCAAGGGGAAAAAAGAAAACAAAAAGACAAATATTAAGTTTAGCTTAAAATATGATTTATTGAACGATAATTCATAAAACCAAAAAAAAAAAAATTGTTGCAATTGAACTCTGAAACCATATCAATTACTTTCTCATATCTTATTGCATTAAAATCTATTGGCTAATCTTGTATGTTGAATGAATCTTTTACTCATGGATGATTTTGTATCATCATGCATTGGTCATCTAGAAAATTTGCTCATCAAGTTATGCAGCTCCTGAAAAAGCATTAGTACATTTCCTTAGAAACAAAGTGCTGTTGTTCACTGGTGACCTCTTGTTCAGTGATGACCTCTCCCTACCCAACTTGTCCCTGAAAGCTTGAATGTCACACTTCAAATGTTGATACGTTTTACTATGTATACAATATCTAAATAACTTATTTTTTAATTTTGTCAGACAAATCTTTAGTAATGGGGATCTGGCAAGCACATAATAAGGGCTGTAAATTCTCTGAAGTTTTAATTTTGTTCAAAAGTCCCAAGTTTTAAAATTAATTAATTAATTTTTTTTTTTTACTTTTAGTTTAAAAAAATCCCCATTTTTTTTTTTTTTTGGCACAAGTACTGTGAAATGTTTGAAGTGACGGATTTGCCTCATTTCTTCTAAGAAAATGCTTGCCACATAACCTAATTCTCAATAACTAGAGTTTGATGTTTTTCCTCTGCAATAAAACTAGTGTCTACTTCAGTTTAGATCTCAAATAAGAGCACACATGCTTTTCCTTAAAACTGTTATCATACTTCACTTATGGCCTGTTATGCTCTGGATGTGAGGTGTCCCCCAAAAGCTCATCTGTGAGGCAGTATGAAAATGATTCGGAGGTGAAATGATTGGGTTGTGGAGCCTTAACCCAACCAGTGAATTAATCACCTGTTGGGATTTATTGGGTAGTAATTGGAGGCAGGTGGGGTATGGGAAGAGGAGGTGGGTCATTAGGCGCATGACACTGGGGTATATGTTTTCTACCTGGGGAGTAGAATTTCTCCCTTTGCTTCTTAACCATCATGTGAGATGCTTCCCTCCACCTCACTCTTCCACCATGATGTTCAGCCTCATCTGGAGCCCTGAGGAATGGAGCCGGCTGTCTATGGACTGAGACCTCAGAAACTGTGAGCCCTCAAATGAACATTTCCTCCTCTATAATTGTTCTGGCCAGGTCCTTTAGTCACAGCAGCAAAAAAGCGGACTAAAACATGGCTGCAGATGCATTTTGTGTGTACTTCTCATTTAATCACAGTGATCATTAAAAATGTACACTTAAAGGTTGAGATTTAATGACATTAATGATTTTTCCTGCTTCCTGGAGGGTATTTTTAAGGTGCTGTTGCCTTGATTCATGCTAAGGTACTGTCAGTTTTATCACATATATATTTTTCACCATCAGTGCAAATGTCAACACAGTGAAGAAGGCAAGGTAACCTTTTCCAGGGTCTCAGATTAGATTTTGAAAACTGGTGTTGTGCCTTATGTTTCATTTATATGAATCTTAACACGTACCTCTGAAATTAATTTACATGTCGCTCTGCTTCACTGAATAGAATATTCTGGCCTTAGGTCATCAATATGAACATGAGTTATTATACTGGGTTGTAATATATGTAACATAACCTTAGGGCAGTACAGGTGCTGCTAAACACTAAATTAAACTAGGATGCTTTAGCAATTCAGTTTACTATGCATTCTATACCTTCCTTCCAAGTTCTAGCAGCTGCCAATCCCATTGTTTCTAATCATTTTTCTACAATTCAGAATGCTTTAAGTATGGCAGGGTAAACTAATTTACCATGATTAGTGTTTCTTTACCAATTTAATTTGATCAAGTCTCTCCTGTAAAAGCATTAGTACATTTCCTTAAAAACAAAGTGCTGTTGTTCACTGGTGACCTCTTGTCCAGTGATGACCTCTCCCTACCCAACTTGCCCCTGAAAGCTTGTATCTCACACTTTGGGAATTGACTTTATTCTAGATGCTAAAGCTGCTGGAAGTCTAAAATGCTGCACAGGAGGAATTATCATATTGTATGTGACATAGTTGAATACTTGAAATCCTTCAAATTTCTATGTGATCCCTGGAAGACGTGTGGTCAGCTGCTTTTGGAGGCATTTACTCAACCTAAAGCAAGGACTTCTGGGCTGTGGGTCTGCCCACCGTTGGGTGATGCTCTGTGCCTAGCAGAACAGAGGACAAATTAGAAAAGATGCTTAATTTTGAATTTGTTTGTTGGACAAAATTACCTGGCAACTGCAAAATCTGTATTTCTCTAAATATTCTGTTGGTAGAGAGGATAATATGACCAAGTGAATGGGATGGTTGCCGTGTATCTCTAATTAGAAATAAAAGTGCCCCAAATTCATTGTCACATTCTAATTGTGAATTTTTATTTACTGGGTTTGGGTCTTCATATTTTACTCCAGAAATTCTGTGTAACAGCCACACTCCACGAGATGTTACTATTAAGGGTTCATAGAGCAGTGCCTGAAAATTGATGCTTTACATGATTTGAGAGCTCTCTCTCTCTCTCTCTCTCTCTCTCTCTCTCTCTCTCTCTCTCTGTGTCTCTCGGCAAAAGAAATCATTTTGGGGAAAATGCATCATTCAATTAAATATTATTAAAAGTCCATAGAAACATTAAAAATATAATTATCGATAATTCCCTGCTCTTAAGGAGCTATTATTTTAAAATATTACATTTTCTTCAAGCTCTTTTCATGAATGCCTGTCAATTTATTTTGCTTGCAACTATTTTATCAAATTATTTTTCTTTTTATTGTTCATTAATTTACAGATGAAAAATTTTAATTTTAAAAATAGTTTTGGATTTAAAACTTGCAAAGACAGTATGCCCTGTTTCCCCTATTATTAACATAATAATAATAATGGGTTGAATAATGGTCCCCAAAATAGGGACAATGCAGATGTATTTAATAATCCTGTGCTAAGATCATGCTGGATGTACTGTGGTCCTTAAACCTAATAGGACCAGTGTGCTTATGAAAGAAGAATTAGCGTGTGAGCACATGGAGGGACCAGGGAGGAAAGCCAGGTGACAAGGGAGACAGAGATGGGAATTATGCATCTGTAAGACAAGGAAGGTTAGGATGGCTGTAACCTCTGAAAGCTAGGGGAGAGGTGAGAAAGAACTCTTTGAAGGGAACACAGCCCTCCCCAGGCCTTGATTGGAAAACTGTGAGAGAATCTGTCATCATTGGGAAACTATAATATCTACAGAAGTAAATTTAAATAATTAAAATTGATAAACCAGTATTGATACTTTTTTTTTGCATTTTTAAGAATTTGTTCTAATTAGTTATATATGACAGAATGCATTTTGACACATCAAACATAAATGGAGTATAACTTCTCATTTCTCTGGTTGTACATGATGTAAAATCACACATGTAATCATTTATGTAAGTAGGGTAATAATGTCTAATTCATTCTACTATCCTCCCATACCCACTTTCCTCCTTTCACTTCCCTCTGCCTAATCCAAAGTACCTCTATTTTTTCCTAAGGCTTCCCCCACCTTTGTTGTGATTTAGCATCCACATATCAGAAAAAACATTCAGACTTTGGTTCTTTGGGACTGGTTTATTTCACTTAGCTTGATATTCTTCATCTCTGTTTACCTATAAATGCCATAATTACATTCTTCTTTAAGGCTGAATAACATTCCATTGTGCATATGTATCATATATTCTTTCTCCATTCATCTATTGAAGGGCACCTAGGTTGGTTCCCCAGTTTGGCTCTTGTGAACTGAGCTGCTATAAACATTGTGTGACTGTGTCACTATAGTATGCTGATTTTAAGTCCTTTGGGTATAAACTGAGGAGTGGGATAGCTGGGTCAAATGGTGGTTACATTCCAAGTTTTCTGAGAAATCTCCATATTGTTTTCCATAATGGTTGCACTAATTTGCAGTCCCACATCAGTGTATGAGTGTACCCATTTCTACACATCCTTGCCAACATTTATTGTTGCTTATATTCTTGACAATTGCCATTCTGACTGGAGTGAGATTAAATCTTAGATTAGTTTTGATTTGCATTTCTGTAATTGCTAGAGATGTGGAACATTTTTGCATATTTGCTGTTGATCGATTGTGTTTCTTCTTCTGTGAAGTGTCTGTTCACTTCCTTAGCCCATTTATTGATAGGGTTATTTGTTTATTTGGTGTTGAGTAAGGTCATTTTGACAATATTAATTCTGCCTATCCAAGAGCATGGGAGATCTTTCCATTTTCTAAGGTCTTTTTCAATTTATTTCTTTAATGTTCTGTAATTTTCATTATAGAGGTCTTTCACTTCTTTTGAAAGATTGATTCCCAAGAATTACATTTTTTTAAATAATTTTTTTTGTTGTTGTTGATGGACCTTTATTTATTTATATGTGGTGCTGAGAATTGAACCCAGTGCCTCACACATGCTAGGCAAGTGTTCTACCACTGAGCCATAACCCCAGCCTCCAATTATTATATATTTTTTGAGTCTATTGTGAATGGAGTAGTTTTCCTAATTTCTCTTTCATCACTGATGATTCATCACTGATGTATAGGACACATTTGATTTGTGGGTGTTGATTTTATATCCTGCCACTTTGCTGAATTCATTTATTAGTTCTAGAAGTTTTATGGTGGAGTTTTTTTTTTTTTGGAATCTTTTAAATATAGAATCATGTCATTGAAAGATACAGGGAAATATAGAAACCAAAATATTAGGAATCTGGGGAACACGCTATCAAGAATTCATAAATATTTACATTTTGTCATACTTACTTTATATTTTTTAAAATAAAAGATTATTAAGTTCTCTCAATTATGTCTTTATTTCTCTTCCTCCATAACCAAGATAAATTATTGTTATAATGGTGGTCTTTCCTGTCCATGATTTCATGTTTTACTAGTTGTAGTTGTGATCCTAAACTATAAATAACATAGTTTTTATGTTCTAGTTGTATTTTATATAAATTATAAATGTGTATGCATCTTTATGAAACTTATGTTATTCTCAATGTTATGCTTCTAAGATCCATCTATGAATCATAATTTTAATAACTTTATAGTGTTTATATGAATATGCCAAGTTTTATTCATCTCTCCAGAATAGACATTTACGTTGGATTTTATTTTTGCTATTTCATATGCTCTATGAATATTCTGCACATATCTCTCCAAGCATGTGTGTAAGGATTTGCCTAGAATATAATATACAGCTGTAAGTGGAATTGCTATAACTTGTGACATGTACTTTTTCTTTTATTTTACTGGTTCTTTTTAGTTATATGTGACATTAGAATTCATTTTGATGTAATTATGAAAGAATGGAATATCTCTTATACTAATTAGAACCATTCTTTTTTTAATATTTATTTTTAGGTGTAGTTGGACACAATACCTTTATTTTATTTATTTGTTTTTATGTGGTGCTGAGGATCAAACCCAGGGCCTCGCCTGTGCTGGGCAAGCGCTCTGCCGCTGAGCCATAACTCCAGCCCCTAGAACCGCATTCTTATGGATGTACATGATGGTGGGTGTTTTAATCAGCTTTTTTTGTTGCTGTGACTAAAGGATCTGACCACAATTGTAGAGGAGAAAAGGTTTTTTTCAGGGGCTCATGGTTTCAGAGGTCTCCATTCCTAGACAGCAGGCTCCATTCCTTGTGGCTGGAGGTGAGGCTGAACATCATGGTGGAGTGTGTTGCAGGGGGAAGCAGCTCACATGGTGATCTGAAAGCAGGAGGAGAGAGTCTCCATTCTCCAAATACAAAATATATACCTCATAGCCACGCCTACAATGAACCACTTCCTCCAGCCACCACCCTGTCAATCCCATCAGAGATTAGGTCACTGATTGGGTTGAGGCTATGACTCAATCATTTCTCCTCCTATCTTGCATTCATTGTCTCACTGTGAGCTTTTGGGGGACAGTTCATATCCAAACCATAATAGTGGGATTTACTATGTCACGGCATGTACTTTTTCTACTTTCAAATGGCCAATTTGCCGGTGTGGTTCTGCTAACTTCCTCACACCCTTAGCATCACTTGGTATTGCTGCCTTTACATTTTTTTTTTTTTTTTGGTAATCTGGTGGTTATGAAAAGTTATTTTCCCCTCACTCAGAGGCTTTGCAACCAATCAGGTCATTTTCTCAGCAACTGGAAGCAATTTTGACAGAAGTTTGAGTTTTTTTAATCTTAGGGAACATTTGTTACTATTTCTAATAGTTTTTCTATTTTATTTTCTAAGACATCTGCTTATCCAAAAATTACAAAGATGTTTTGGAATCCCACTGCACCCAAATTCTCTGTTCCAGAATGTGTCATGAGGGACATTGTATATCCAAAATATGAGGTAATGTACTGAATAACTTTTCTCTATTATTACTGTTATTATTAATATTTAGGTCGTATAATTGCTTATGGCATTAAAGTTTACTGGATAGTTGTTATGTAACTTGTCAGACAACTATTGCCACCGTCAGAATTGATTGGATGTCACTATAGAAACTATACATATGTAAATAATTTTTATGTGTATATATTATATATATATGTATAAAGATATATCTGCATACTTATAAAATTAAAATTATATATATTTCTATAAGATAAAATTAATGTATATATTTATTTAAAGTGTTATACTTATCCATATTACTTTAGCCAGTCAAGATGAAGATTCTGTTTTCTTTTTGAAAGAATATTGTATTTGACTGAGAATCAAGATATGATGTAATATGGGTTGTTTAAAGGATTTTCATTTACTTTTATTTTGATCATTGATGAAAATTGAATAGCATTTATTATCTGATATTAGATAGTGATTAAGAATCATTATTAATCTTGTTGGCAATGATAATAGTATTGTTTATATAGATTACAGTTAAGTCCTTATGATGTTGGTAGAAAACCAAATGAAAAACTAATTACATAAAACTTCCATGTTTCCATATTAGTCTTTCATGGAAAAGCAAGCTTCATTTCAAACCAACCTAGAAGAGCTATCAGGGGACCACATTTACAAAGTGGTGGGAAGGAACATACAAATGCATGTTCGCTTAGCAAGGTCTCAATGGGTACACCTATTCAGTTTTCTCAGATCAAAACTAAAAAGTAGTCTTAAAAGATGCATGATGTGGGCTGGGGATGTGGCTCAAACGGTAGCGCGCTCGCCTGGCATGCGTGCGGCCCGGGTTCGATCCTCAGCACCACATACCAACAAAGATGTTGTGTCTGCCGAGAACTAAAAATAAATATTAAAAAAAATTCTCTCTCTCTCCTCTCTCACTCTCTCTTTAAAAAAAAAAAAGATGCATGATGTTTTGGTCATCCAAACATGCTCCCATTTTGGGGTCAATTTATTGAGGAATTCACTGAATTGAAAATACAGTTTAGTAGCTTCCTTCAATTTTCACAATTTTAAAAGAGCCATGGGATTTCATTTATGTTTTGAGCAGCTGAGTAGGTAAAGATCCTATCTCCATTTCATAGGCAATATATCATATTCAATTACGCCTTACAGTAGTGAACGGGAAGATTATTCCATTGCTTTTGAAGTATGGTTTAGGCTGGCATCTGGCATTTTGGTGCTGGTAATTGAACCCAGGGATGCTCTACCACTGAGTCACACCCCTAGATTATTTTATTTGCACAATATTTTAGTCAGCTTACTAAAATACACATATCAAAAACAGACAAAGCAAAAAGAATTAAAGAGATTATGAAGAAATAAAACATAACAAGGACAATAGTGTAACAAAGCCAGAGATAAAAATCAATACAAAAGAAATTCAATCCACGTGTGCTGTCTCTTGAAATGGGGGTCATGAATCTACCTCTTAGTTTTGCTGCAGACAAGGCAGGCACAGAATCATGTTCATATTTGACCTATTGATTCTACATGTTTAGAATATTAGTATTGAAATATCTTTATTTTACAATTACTTGGTCCTGGTATATTGTTATTGCATATTATGTTGAGTTCCACTAGGCCATGTATTTTTTTTATTTTTAATATTTATGCACAGGTGAATTATGTGCATGAGAACCAACTGCCAAAGGTAGAAGGTGTCACAAGACCAAAAATTTTAAAAAGGCAGACAGATCCAGGACTGTACAAAGTGCAGTTATTGACAGAAGCCTTCTTAGGTAGCATCAAGTCAAGGAAGTCACTGTACCTCAAAGCAGGGAAAAGGGGTTTATATGATAAGCTAGATAACAGTGGGCTACGGCCAACCCCAATATACCTGATTTTTCTCAAACACTATTAAAATGTTTAAAGAACAGTTGTGAAACAGTCTAGGCATCAGTGGCCAGCATAGCATGCTCAACTGACTCTTTTACTAACTTTGTCCTGCAGGGCTTGAGATGTGGGCCAGGGTCCCCTGGTGGGCAAAGTGGTAGTTAAGATGAAGATGGCTGTAGTCATACCAATCTGGACCCTTACATGCATTTTTTTTCCTTTGTTGACTTTTGCTATCAGAATTATTCTTGCTTTCATCTTTTAAAACATTCTTAAATTGACATAGCATAGGAATAATCTTCTTAAAAACTTGGAAGGACTCATTTTTTTTTCTGGGTATACCACTTATGTGGGAAAGTGTTTTAAAAAGTTTTTAAACTTGTTGGATTTATTTTGTTTAGATTTTATTTTTAATTTTTACTAACATAAGAAAATCTATTCTTTAGAATACCTGTTTCTTGGAATTTATTGATATTTGCTTTGTGATTTACTAAACATTCCAATATCTACCAGTTAAGTGGTATTATATATAGTTACCATCTTTCATTGTTCAGGACTAAGCAGAGCACAGGGTTTGGAATCAGATAACGTTAGATTTGAATTCCTCTTACTTCCTAGGTAAACTTGTACTCTTAGTCTCTTGAAGTCTCAGTTTTTTTAAAAATTTATATATGACAGCTGAATGCATTACACTTCTTATTACACATATAGAGCACAATTTTTCATATCTCTGATTGTATACACAGTATATTTATACCAATTCGTGTCTTCAAACCTGTCCTTTGGATAATAATTTCTTTGTTCAGCTTTTGTTTGGAAGATCTATCTAGTGATGAAAGAGGTATGTTAAAGTCACCCAAAATTATTGTGTTGTGGTCTATTTGACACTTGAACTTGAGAAGAGTTTGTTTGATGAACATCGCTGCTCCATTGTTTGGGGAATATATAATTATTAAGTCTTGTTGGCATATGGTTCCTTTGAGCAGTATGTAGTGTCCTTCTTTATCCTTTTTGATTGACTTTAGTTTGAAGTCTACTTTATTTGATATGAGGATGGAAACCTCTGCTTGCTTCTGCAGTCCATGTGAGTGGTATGATTTTTCCCAATCCTTCACCTTCAATCTGTGAATGTCTTTTTCTATGAGATGAGTCTCTTGGAGGCAGCATATTGTTGGGTCTTATTTTGATCCAATCTGCTAGTCTATGTCTTTTGATTAATGAGTTTAGGCCATTAACATTCAGGGTTATTATTGAGACGTGATTTGTATTCCCAGGCATTTTTTGTTTATTTTTGGTATTTAATGTGACTTAGTTTCTCCTCTGATTAGATTTTCCTTTAGTGTAATCCCTCCCTCTGCTGATTTTCATCATTGTTTTTCATTTCCTCTTCTTGGAATATTTTGCTGAGGATGTTCTATAGTGCAGGCTTTCTAGTTGTAAATTCTTTTAACTTTTGTTTATCATGGAAGGTTTTTATTTTATCATCAAATCTAAAGCTTAGTTTTGCTGGATATAAGATTGGTATCCATTTTCTTTCAGAGCTTGATCTTTCCATGATCTCCTGGCTTTGAGGGTCTGGGTTAAAAAATCTGCTGAGATACGAATCGGTCTCCCCCTATATGTGATCTGATTCCTCTCTCTTGCCGCTTTTAAGAGTCTATCCTTATTCTGTATGCTAGGCATTTTCATTATAATGTATATTTGCTTGGTGTAGATCTGTTGTAATTTTGTACATTTGGTGTCCTCTTGTATTTGGGTTTCCAATTTGATCTTCATGCTTGGGAAATTTTCTGATATTATCTCATTGAAAAGATTGTGCATTCCTTTGGTTTGAAACTTTGTGCCTTCCTCTATCCTCATAACTCTTAGATTTGGTCTTTTGACCCATAATTCTTGGATGTTCTCTTCATGATTTCTAATTACTTTCACTGTGTGAACAACTTTATTTTCCAGATTGTATACTTTGTCTTCATTATTTGACATTCTTTCTTCCAAGTGATCTAGTCTGTTGGTTATGCTTTCTATTGAGTTTTTTATTTGATTTATTGCATCCTTCATTTCAAGGATTTGTGACTGTTTTTTTTTTCAGAGTCTCTATCTCTCTCTATTTTTTTTGTTATTCAGAAATTTATTATTAATTCCAGCATAAACTTTTACACTCCAACAAGCTATCATTTTATCAATTTTTTTATTTTTTAATTTTTTTTTATTAGCTATACATGACATTACAATGATCTTGGCAATTCATACATTTGAAGTATCTCTCTTGAAGTAATCTTTTGTTACCTGTATTTGCTCTCTTATCTCATAGTTGGAGTGATCAACCTTTGCTTGTATTTGCTCATTTATGTCATTCTTTAATTCACAGATCATTTTAATTATGAACCTTCTGAACTCCTTCTCTGTCATTTCATCAACTTCACTGTCCATGGGTCCTGTTATTATAGTGTCGTGGTTTGTTTGAGGCACTTTCCTCCCTTGTTTTTTCATGCTGTCTATGCATCTTCCTTTCTTGCACTGTGGATCTGAGATAGTTTTTTCCCTATATTCTTGTAGTACCCGTGCAGATTGTCTGTACCTCACCTTGATGTTGAGCTTCCAGACCTGGCTGGTGTCCCTCAATGAATGCTACTGCATCTTGGATATGGGTCCTGCTTAAGTTGGAATGGATGGATCTGAGTCACTGGGCTTGACCTCCCATAGTGGTTGAGAGCCTGAATCCCGTGTGAATTGGTGTGGGTGGTCTGGGCTGGATCTTGGCTCCCGCCTAGTCCACTGATCAGAAGGGGCAGTCCTGCACCAGAGGCTAGGCTCTGGGGAGTGTGTGCCCCACCGGGAAAGGGGTGCACCAGGCCTACTGTGCACCTGGGCCCCACAGAGGCTGGTGTGTTGAAGTCTCAGTTTTTTGTATGTAAAGTGAATGTCTTGAGAATTTAATGAGACTGTATAGGGTATTGCCTGATAAATACAAGTGCTGAATTAATAATAGCTTTGACTGTTGTATAATATGAGTCCATTTTTAAGTGGCTTATTTCTTCCATTTGATCTTAAAGACTTCGATTAATTGGGGGTTTTGAATGAAGCTGTGTTTTGTCCATTTCTCCATATGTTTACTTAATGTGATAAGAAATCATTTTATCTTTACTATGAATTTTAAAGTTATGAATTTATAGATTTTTGTCTCCTGTTAATTTGAAGTGACTCAATTTGGCCTATTTAACGCTTGAATTCTGCTATAATTTTTTAATTCCTATGTTCTTTTTTTTGTATCTAGGAATATTTTAATTTTGTTCCTTTCTTTGTTACATTTCTTTGTTTTTGACGTGTCGTATAAATAACATATGGCTAATTTGGCCTTACAAATAATTACTTTGTGATTTCTGTCTAAAAAATTCCATTTTGTCTTTAGTTAAAATGCCACTATTTTCTTTAGCAAAATAATTGCGCAATTTTTAATGGCAAGGGCTATTAAATACTTAAGAAATTGAACAAGTAGCATATGAATGAAATTCAAAAATAAAGATATATATATGGCATAGAACATTTCCCAACTTAAATACCATCTTTTAGTTCTTTTTTCCCTGAAGTTAACCACTGGTAAGTGCATTTTTTTAAATTGTATCTATTCAGATGTTTTCATTGTCATTTATGCTATGCAAATTGATGTTTTTACACATACAGAATTGCAGTTTATATTTTTCTGCATCTTGATTTTTTTTCTTTTAAAATATACTTGAATATATATATATATATATATATATATATATATATATATATATATATATATATATATATAAATATTACACACATATTTTTGTTTGGAATTTCTGGTCCAAGTGTATGTATATTTAAAATCTTGGAAGATTAACGTCTATGTTTGCATTTTCTTTTCTTTTTTCTGCACAGTCTAATGTTTTTATTTACTTAAGTAAAAGATACATATAAAGATGCCATGAGCTAAAAAGGTAAGGTTAAAAATATGAGTATATAAAAAGATTGCTTTAATGCAAAAGATGGATGACTATAAATTTACATCAGTAGGTGTGGCATCAGGAAAATGCTGTTCACATCTCTTTCGGAGAATCTGTTAAGAGGAGCATGCTTAACTGCCAGCCTCTAGGTGCTGTCCTGGAGATCTGCCTTGATATTCACTCTAAGAGGAGCATGCTTACTCTCAGCTACTTCTAGCCAACGACGGAGCACAAAGTTGTTTCTAGAACTGATGCATTCTTGCTTGATGTGGGATTGCTTTTGTGAGCGACTTTGGCTGAGACTTAGATCTTTCTCAGAACTGCTCTGTGGTCCTTCTCTCATCCCTTTTCTCAGATGTCAGAATGGCATCATTGTTGGGAGGATCCCCCTGCCTATTTCCTTTTTCTTTATTCTTTACTGGTCACACATGCTTTTACTTGAACTGATACAGGAGGGAATGTTAGATGAATACAATGCTTCTTAAACTTATGTTTGCTTACAAAGTATGGACATGCATTTTATAGGAAAGTGTGGATATAGGGCATTGAGAGTAGGCAAAATTGTCTGGGGAAAAAAAGTAGAAATTGTAGCAAGAATGGAATTAGTGTAAACTGGTGATCATGGCATAGCCCATTGGAAAGGTGGTCCAAAAGAAAATCAATACTGGAGGTTGTTCATTCCCCATTTTCAGGAGAAAAATGATCCAACAAGATTTCTGGCACAAGGAGATGGCTCAAACTCACGAGTTCTGTTCACCAGAAAGAAACCAGACCATTCTTCCAAGACTCTTGGTTCCTATGAATAGAAAGTTGTATTTAGCTATAAAAACATATGTACTCAAATTTTTAAAAAGCAAATTTTAACCTATTTATATTTTGAATTTACTGGTATTTTTTTGTTTTGAAAGTTATGTTTGTTATTGATTCTGCCTTTTGTTTTATTTTTTCCTTTTATTCCTTTTCTTAAACTTGTCCTTTTTTTTTGTATCCCCCCACCACTTTTATTTAAATTCTGTGGCCTGGATATAATATATTCTGATTTTGCTTTTTCATTACTATTTTAAAGAGTCTCACACATATTTAAGCACATCAGGAGTCAGTCAGGGCCTGGGATGTGGCTCAAGCAGTAACATGCTCGCCTGGCATGCGCCGGGCACTGAGTTTGATCCTCAGCACCACATAAAAAAAATTGAAGATGTTGTGTCTGCTGAAAACTGAAAAATAAATATTAAAAAATTCTCTCTCTCTCTTTAAAAAAAAAGAGTCAGTCAGAATCCATCTTTCCTCTCTTAAAGGACATTTAAAAATGTTTACTTCTTCCTGTGATCTTCCACCTGAGTCCATTAAGTATTTCAATTTCTGAAAGAGTGTTCTTTTACTTACTGCATCATAATAACTCAGATTTAGCTAGAAGCTTTGCTGATTTATTTTCTTACCACTATTTCCTTTACCTTACATTATTCCCTCTCTTCTGTCATTTTTTTGTTTTGCTTATTATATTTTTAACTAATTCTTTCTGGGAAGATCTATGGGTAATAAATTTTTAGAATACTTATACTCGTGGATGTGTATTATTTCTTTTGCTCTGCCTCCTGAATTCCAGTTGGATTAGGCATAAAATTCTTTTTTTAAATCATTTATCATTAATAGAATATACTATTCTATTCTATTTTTATCATTATTTCTATTTTTGTCATTCTCAGGTACTAGTAATAAGTAGTAAGACACTGTAATTCTTCTCATTCATCCCTCCTGGCACTGCATGAACTTGTTAAAACCAAAGGCTTGTATCTTTTCATATATATATTTAATTTATACATGACAGCAGAATGCATTACAATTCTTATGACACATATAGAGCACAGTTTTTCATATTTCTGGTTGTACACACAGTATATTCATATCAATTCATGTCTTCATACCCGTACTTCACATTTCATGTAAATTTCGTGAGAGCAGCAACTGTGCTGTCATGCATTGTGGCACCCCCAGCCTCTAGAATACCAGCTTGCACATAGAGATGATCAGCATGTATTTATCTGATGAATGAAAGAACAAATACCATGAAAAAGACACAAGTCCTCAGTTTCAACACATATGTGAAGTGTTAAGTGTGTTTAAAAACAGTCCCCAGACATGGTGCTGAAGAGATGGCAAGTGTTCCTAAGTGAAAGAAGGCTGCAGTGTGCTTCAAAAAGAAAAAAAGCATTTTGGATCAGCTTCATTCAGGCATAAGCTCTAGTGCTATAGGTCATGAGTTCATTGGTAATGAGTAGATAATATATATTAAACAAGGTGTATTTAAATAGAAAACTCATAAAATAAGGTAACGTACTGATGAATGAAGAAAACCAGATACTCACTTGCTGACAAGCATTGCTCACTAATTCAGTACTCGCAAGTGTTTTTACAGAAGTTGATTTCTGCAAATAATAAGGATCAACTACACGTTTATTGTGTCTGTCCTTCATACAGGTGTAAGCTCTCTGAAAGCAGCACTTTGTTTTTCATGCTGCAGCCTCTAGAATGGTGGCTTGCACATAGAGGTCATGAGCGTGCATTGATCTGATGATAAATTTTTGCATTGCATGTCATGCAAACAAAACTACAGTTGCACTCTTGGACAATATTTTAGCAAGTTCCAAAGTTCCAACATATGAACTATATTCTCTTTTTAAAATAACCATTAACTGTTAATAAGTTCTGCTATTTTGATGTCATAAAATATGGTGTTAAGCGTTTTGTCTTTATTTCATTAAAAGTATCATTTTAAATGTGTAATACTGGCTATTTCATCATTTTGTAGTATCTTGCACAAGCATATGACAACATGTATTTGTCAATGAAGAGTCATGATGAAAGCATCCAAGTCCCTTTCTGTTATGTTTACTAATTTGCTTAACCTTAAATTGTACTATAGCTACTTCCTAAAAATACAACATAAGGTCAGGTGCAGTGGCACATACCTGTAATCCCAGTGGCCCGGGATGTTGAGGCAGAAGGACTTCGAATTAAAAGCCAGCTTCAGAAACTAACTGAGGCCCTAAGCAACATGTAGTTTGCTATGAGTCCCTGTTTCTAAATAAAATATAAGAAATGGGCTGGAGATGTGGCTCAGTGGTTAAGAGCCTCTGGGTTCAATCCCAGGTACCAAAATAAAAAGCATAAAAGGATAAATAAATATTCAGTGCTGTTGATCCTTAAGTTACCCATAACCTTATCCATTGTCAGTGATAATTACATGATACTTTTATTTAATTTTAAATGTTTTATGATTATTTTATTTCAATTTGAAATGTTAGATTTTGGGACCTAAGAATTTCAGCAAACAAGTAAAGCAACAGCATGGTTTAATATGAATCCACCTAATTATGAATCTACCAGGCTGTCAGATTTAGACCTTTTAGTTTTTTCAGCATATTTAAGTCATTATAAGATAGAAAAGCAGCACACTTAATAATCATAATTATTTTTTTCTTTTTTTTATTGGTTGTTCACAACATTATAAAGCTCTTGACATATCATATTTCATACATTAGATTGAAGTGGGTTATGAACTCCCAATTTTACCCCAAATGCAGATTGCAGAATCATGTCGGTTACACATCCACAATTTTACATAATGCCCTATTAGTAACTGTTGTATTCTGCTACCTTTCCTATCCCTTACTATCCCCCCTCCCTTCCCCTCCCATCTTCTCTCTCTACCCCATCTACTGTAATTCATTTCTCTCCTTGTTTATTTTCCCATTCCCCTCACAACCTCTTATATGTAATTTTGTATAGCAATGAGGGTCTCCCTTCATTTCCATGCAATTTCCCTTTTCTCTCCCTTTCCCTCCCATCTCATGTCTCTGTTTAATGTTAATCTTTTCTTCCTGCTCTTCCTCCCTGCTCTGTTCATAGTTGCTCTCATTATATCAAAGAAGACATTTGGTATTTGTTTTTTAGGGATTGGCTAGCTGGTCTACTGTGATTTTGTGTGCTCAGTGTCCTGTATGCATCTTCAATTTGTATATCTGTTTCCTTTTTTATTTCTGGAAAGTTTTCTGTAATTATTTCATTCAGCAGGTTACTCATTCCCTTGGTTTGAATCTCTGAACCTTCTTCTATCCCGATGACTCGTAAGTTTGGTTTTTTTATGTTATTCCATAACTCTTGGATGTTTTTCTCGTGATTTTTTACCAGCCTTTCTGAGTTGGCTAGACTCTTTCAAGATGATATATTTTGTCTTCATTATCTGACGTTCTGGCTTCTACTTGCTCCACTCTGTTGGTGATACTGTCAATTGAGTTTTTAATTTGGTTTATCGTTTCCTTCATTTCTAGAATTATTGTTTGATTATTTTTTATAATCTCTATCTCCTGATAAAGATGCTTAACTTCTTCTTTTATCTGTTTATGTAATTCATTCTCAATGTGTTCTTTTGCTGCTTGAATTTGCTGTCTTGTATCCTCTTTAAGGTTCCATTCCATCTGTCTAAGGTGTTCCTTGAGTTCTTTATATGACCATTTTTCTGATGACTCTAGGTCCTCCTGAATATTTAGGCTGTCCTGCA
Organism: Spermophilus citellus; assembly: GCF_964194105.1. Taxonomy (NCBI): domain Eukaryota; kingdom Metazoa; phylum Chordata; class Mammalia; order Rodentia; family Sciuridae; genus Spermophilus; species Spermophilus citellus. The sequence goes on along the minus strand of NC_138185.1, from coordinate 178,887,537 downwards.
TTGTTGGTACTCCTTTTCTTCCTTGCTTTTTCATGCTGTTCATGTTACTTCTTGTTCTGTTTGACTGCTGAGTTACTGTTTACTCCTATAAATTTATTTGATGCTTGGGAGGAAAGGTATTAGAAGGGAAGGGAAGAAGTCACTAAAGAGAATGAGAGTAGGCAGGTAGAATTCAAGGAAGGGGGAATAAGAAAATTGAAAAGAAATGAAAAGACAAAAGAAGAAAAAAATAGAAAAGAAAAAAAGAAAAAAAATTTTAAAAAATAATAAAAAAATAAAAATTAAAATTAAAAGAAAAAAATTAAAAATAAAATTTAAAAAACAACAAGAAAGGAAAATGAAAATGAAAGAAAAAACCCAAATCAAAAAAAAGAGAAAAAAAAAAACTAATAAATGCAGTCTTAGAGTTTGATTAACTTCTTTTCCAGTAGGTGGCGCTGTGCCTACCAGGCCAAGTTTCTCCTGTCAATAAGCGGGAACCAATCACTGTGCAGCAGCTCCTCCCAGACTGGGCGAGTCTCCAATCCTGAGTGCCTAGGGCCTCCTCTTGTGTCTAGTCACTTCCCCACTTTTCCTCTAGCCAGGCCCCTCTCACGGGTGCTGCTCACCACAATACTGGCTACACGCCAGGTCTGCTTCTCCCGGGAGCCCTGTTTTCATGAACAACTGGGCACACTCTCCCTGTTTGCCATTCCCTCAGACCCTAAGTTTGTAGAGCTTGGGGCTGAGAATCCTCAGCGAATTTTACTTGCCCTCCTGTAGCCACACCCCAGTAGCTGGTGCAAGAGACCTCAGTTGTCAGCACTGGTGGGAGTGGTAGCCGGGAGTTCCACGCCGGGGGTCCGGTGCCACGTCTGATTCCCTCGGTCTGGCTATCGCACTCACCGGAGAGCTGGGAGGGGCCCTTACGGGAGAGCTGGGAGGGGCCCTTAAGGGTTCCCCGATGTGTGGAGAGGGAAGGCTAGGGGATTACACACCTGTAGCCGCAGGTTTCAATGAAGTTATCTCCTCCGCCGCAGTCTGGTGACGTCAGTTCTCTGCCATGGTGGTATCTCTTGCAAATGGCGACAGTTCGTTTCCCTTTGCCGGGTGAACTATGCAACGGGTGGGTCCTTACTGTCTCTCCCAAGCCCCATTTCAAACCTGTGGCCACTACCTATGAAGGCTCGGTAGGCATTTACCTCCGTAGGATGAGAAGGGCTGACCAGTTGTTTCAGCCGGATGGATTAGTGCTGAGTCACAGCTGTTTGTGTGCGGGAAGCAGGCGAACGGGAGCTTGAATTCAGCTGATCCGGGCTCAGTGTGTGTTCTGAGAGGCCCAGACTGTTCACCCCAGATCCACGTCAGCTCAGGATTGCCTAGTGATCCTTGCACAAAACTCAAAGTGGATCAAGGACCTAGGAATTAGACCAGAGACTGTGCCTAATAGAAGAGAAAGTAGTCCAAATCTTCATCATGGCAGATTACGTCCAGACTTCCTTAACAAGATTCCTGAAAGTATAGTCCTTTTGAGTCTACCTTTATAAAAATCTTGGAAATTAGGTTACAGTCAGTACTGTAGGAAAGCCAAATATGAAATTTCACCGCTCTGCCCGCCTCGGGGTGCCGCCGTGTGTCTGGGCGCGTTTGCCGCACGCTCTCCTTTTCGCTCGCTCACTCACGCACGCACTGAACTCGTTCACAAAGTTGCTGGCGGTGGCGGCGCTGCGTTCGCCCTCCTCCTCCCCTCCCCGCCTCCAATAATCATAATTATTGTAGACATTCCTCTGACTCACTATATGTAGAATGAGTATATATGTATGTGTGTGTGTGTGTGTGTGTGTGTGTGTGTGTGTGTAAAATAATTTAGTCATTGGATAGAATTCAAAGTCTAAAACATTGAAGGAAATTTTCATTCTAATTCATGTTTAGAATGCTTTCTTGTGTTTGAAAATGAATAGTCATTTATTGACCATAAATCTAGATAATATGTCTTATTCATAATCCTCATGTCAATATGCTAAATAAATTCAGTGCTAACCTATGAAAACATATGATCCTTGATCACTCAAGATAAAGGATGCCAGAAATAATACAGTTGTATCCATTTGGCTAAGGTCCAATGCTGAAGCCAAACTGTGGGTTTTGGCCAAATATTGAGGCCATAGCTGGACATTAATGCATCTTTAGAAAGTGTTTTCTAGAATTCTACCTCTTTTATAGTTTTTAAAATTTTGCTACTAATACTGTTGTACTATGAAGTAACAGTGATCACAGGCATTTAAATGTATTTCACAAGATAATTTAAAACTTATCTTTTAATCACAGAGTGTTCAAAGAAGCAGAATTTTAACTGAGAAAATTTTGTCTGAAAGCAAGGAAAGAATCAGTCTAAGTGGTTACAGAAGAATGAGCTTTAAGGTACGTATGATTTTTGTTCTGAACTATGGATTGGTTACTCTGTCTGCCAATAAGTTCAGAAATTATTCCTAGTAATTCCGGAAGTGGTTTCTTGGTACTTCCACATTCCGGGAAATGGCTTATACTAGACAATGGTATCTTTGTAAAGGTTGCATCTTCTCTTTGTCAAAGATGCTGTCTTTATGACACTCCAAAGATGATATTCACTAATCAATAGCAACATATCTGCTGTGAATTTTTTCTAAAATTTCCAGTTTTCCTTCTTATTCTTGCCTTAAGACTTGAATGATTAAAGGAACACATTTATAAGCCTTTTTAAAAAAATATTTCTTTTTTTTTAGTTGTAGATGGACACAATATCTTTATTTACTTATTTTTTATGTGGTGCTGGGGATCAAACTCATTGCCTCTCACAGCCCCAGCCCCTTATAAGCCTTTTGATTGAATACAGAAGCTGTTTATGGCCATGAAGCAGAGTAAAACTGATGGCTCTAAATGGTGATTAGATTAGATGTATACTCATGACTCCAGTATCTCTATACTGTATCTAGGTAAGCTTATTGAGTAATAAATATAATTGGAAAAAATGAAAGGGTGATCGAGGGCAGAGGAGAGGTATGAAATTTATATAATGGGCTTAGTAATGCCTGAACTTTATGGGGGACGAACAGGAATGTTTCATTTTTCTTTCACAGTGCCTTCAGCGCTCTACTCCCCTAGATGATATCTTGGGTATGTGCTACATAGTAGAGAATTTGTCCCCTGAAACAACTCAAAACCCCTTTTCTAGTCAGCTAACTAGGTTAAATATGCCTCAATGCTTCCTCCACTGTCCCCCATAATCAGGGAATACTCTTTTCAGAAGGGGATAGTAATGTTTCTCCTATGGATCACTGTTTCTCTGCCTTCTTGATAGCACTCAAGGAACATTTTCCCCCATGTATGTTTGATCTTTTTCTTCCTCACCAGCCTGAAGTTATATCATTCAAGATCACTGTTCTATCTACAACACCTAGAGCAGTGACTGTTACTTTAAAAAAATTGAATCAATAAGTGACACTTCTCTTTGAAAGCCATTTACGCTTTTTAGAGTGTGGTAGTAGCATCACTTGCATCCACCTATCATATATTCCCATTTTTAGTAGCTGCATTTTTGAGGTATCCTGCTGTAGTCTTAAAATGGGTATCATTATGTCACTCATGACTCAAAAAACTCAACCAGTCCACCTAGCAAATAAAATTAAGTCAGAGTGCTTAACGAAGCCTCTTAACTTGGCCTCATCTGTATTTTTGTTACCTCCCATTTTACCTCTACTTCCACGTAACCTCCATGTGTGTTGTACTCTGATCACACGAGAATCCTCACGGGCTAATATTTCTGTCACTTGAACATTTCTGTGCTTGCTGAGTCTGTTGCCTTGTCCTGGGATATTCTCTACCGTTTCTCACTACAGAAGTGCTGCTGTCTTCACATAGTAGTTCTGATGCTTCCTGTTTAAGCTGGTCTATCCAGATTTCCACCTGTTCAGAACTGGTTTCTCCCTCTTCTGCGTTCTCTTTATACCTGATCTGTGCCATCTTTACAGTCATTGCCACAGGTGCTTTTGATTACAGCTATATCTCTTGCTGTTTGCACTGTTATCCTGTCTGAAAGCGTGGAACATAACATTTCCTTTATACTTTCCACTCCAGTTTCAGCTCTTTTAATATAATATCCCTATTCTTGGTGCCGTTATAATAATATATAATATTTATCTGGTCCCCTGAAGTAAAAAGTTGAGGTTGCTTGTGATTAGAGAATTAATAAGATAATTTTCTTTATTATATACTTTGCTAAGTTAATTGATGCACTTTGAATCCTGTTCCTCTTCAAGAAGTCAGCGACTTCAAAGTCAGTAAGAACCTATGTTTTAATTAGTATTTCTACATTTCATTAATTTACCTACACAATTATTATTAGCCAACTATCATATGACATTTTAGTTTATGTCTACGGTTAATATGTATTTCTCATTCAATTATTTTGCAGGTTTTCTTACTAAAAAAATCTGCATCATTTGAAAATATTAAAACATGTTTCAGTACACAGTCTACACAATTGAAGGTATTGTAATTTCAGTTTTTATTATCCAAAATAGATGTTTATATTTCTACCAATAATAATTGCCTTACATTTTTTCCAAATGCATGCATGTATGTTTCATATTTTAGTCTCTATTCTAATTACATTTTGAGTCAAATGTAGTTTCCTGAGATGGAGGAGTATAATATCATGGATGGTCAAGATCTCTATTATTCTTTAGTACGTTTTAGATACATAACTAGCTTGTATGAAATTGTTGTTTGGAATTTGGGTCTAAATTCACTATAAAAAGATCTCTCTATGACAAATTGTTTATTAGCAAAATGAAATGCTATAAATTTGTTGACAGTGCTTCAATAAGGCAGGAAATGATATATCAAAGGATTAGAAATTTGTGTTCTTTTATTGAATAATGAGTATTAGAGTTTCAATGATTAATGTATAATTGACCAGATTTTCAGCTCCTGCTGTTGTAGTGTTGCAGCAGAACCCAGCTGCCAGCCGGTGTCTTCTTTCAAGGTTCTTGTCTCATGAATTTGAAGAATGAAATCCACAGACATGGACGAGTAAGCCTAAAAGAGTAGGATTTATTCAAGCGAGAAGAAAAGAGACAGAGCTTCTTCAGGGCGAGAAGGGACCCAATTGGGGTCCTGATTGGGGTTGCCACTTAAATGTACTAGTCTAGCGGGTGATGTAGCTACTGGGTAGTAGTGTCCATCAATATTTATGATAATCAATATTTTAATCAATATTTATGATACCAATGCTATTGGGCAAAATCTATGCTAATTAGCTTGAGTCTGTAGCATTCGCTCAGGTCTATCCTACCTTTGCTCACTGCCCTGTGACCAAGGAGTTGGATGGAATGTTTGGAATTTGTTTCTACAGGTTAATCTAATGGAGTGGCCTTTACATGTAGAGAAGCCTTTATCAGGCTCATTTTCTTAACTGTTTGCCTGTTTTACTGTATGTCTTTTCTATCTTTTCATTAATACCCAATTTAAAACATTTTCAAAACAGTGCTATAGTTTTAGTAACTATAGCCAAATTAATTTTAATTGATCGTATATATTTTTTACCTCCTTTTTTCCTATTAAGAGAGCAAAATCTGCAGTTGAATTGAGAAAGGAGTTCACCACCAAATCATTAGAACTAAAGGATGATATTCAAAGCAACCTGAGACTGTTGATGTACCAGAAAAGAAGGGCGTTGGAGCTCCAGTTTGCTGAGCAAAAGAAGGCCCAGGCCCCTTTCATCAGAGCACATATTACTGAGCTCCTAGAGAGCATTCCGGATAACAGCACTTTTGAAGACATCTCTGTGTCTCTCATTGAAGCATCGAAAAAAGCTGGCATTACTTACATTGTTTTTCCCAAGAGAAAGATGATGAAATGGAAGAAAAGACTGAAATCGAATAAACTTACAGCTGTGTATAAAGAGTTATCCAAGCCTCCAAAACCAATTCAAAGGTCTTGTTCAAGCAATATTACTTTATAATTTAAGAAATGTATTGTGGTTTTGGCCTCAATTTTATAATTTCCCCCAGTGAAGTTTTATTATCTTACTTAGCACTGAAAATATGCTAAAGGTATAGTCCATCAATTTTTAAAAATATATGGATGTTTCATGGTATTAATATGTGTGTTGCTCAAACTATAAAGTGGTTATATGATTTAGGATAACAAATAAAACTAAATCAGTTTGATGACTGAATGAAGTCTCTCAGTGGAAAGAAAAAAAAATCTAACAAATTACTTGCTAGATATGGTTGGGTATGAAAAACTAACCCGTGCTCCAAACAAATACCACTCATTTAAAAATCAAAATAGATTTCTGTATTTAACTGTTTTCAAATTTTAACTTTTTCTTGAATGAGAAGTAGATATATAGAGAAACTGGGCTTTGTATGTTCTGAGCCCTTCTTCAGATATCAACACACAAAAATAATTGATTTTCTCCTTACTCAGAGGCAATAATAGCTAGTGTATTTAAAAATATGGAGGGACCTGAAATCATAGCCAGTGGAACTTGAGATATGTTCATGTTTCAGTGTTCAGAATATCACTTTTTTTCTTTTTCTTTTTTCCCATGATACTTCAGACTAATTAAATGAAAAAAAATTTATGCTTCTATCCAGTGCATTATAGTTATGTATACTAGTTGGGTTCCTTTTGACATAATCGTACATATGTGGAATTTAATTTGCTCCATTTCAGGCTCCAGTGCTTCCTCTTTCCTTCCCCCATTCCCTTTCCTCAACTCTACTGGTCTTCCATTTATTTATTTATTTAATTGTTGATTTATAGATATACAGAAAGGTGGAGTTCACTGTGGCATATTTGTACATGTACATAGCATAATTTTATCAAATTCATTCTGCATTTACTCCTCTTTCTTGTCCCTCCTTCTTCCCCCCTCAATCGTTTTCTTTTACTCCTTTGATCTCCGTCATCTTGTGGGATTGGATCCCCCTATGCTTTTTCTCTTACTGTGCTGTAGCTTCTGCTGTATGAGAGAAAACTTTTGACCTTTGATTTTCTGAGTCTGGCTTATTTCACTTAACATGATATTCTCCAGTTTTGTTCCTTTACTGGCAATTCTATAATTTCATTTATCTTTATGGCCAAGTAAAACTCCACTGAATCACTTTCCATAACCAAAGTGTTGTGCAAAATGGTTTTCTTTCTTCTTTCTTTTGGTACCAGGGAATGAACTGAGGGATCTTTAATCACTGAGCCATATCCTCAGCCCCTTTCTTATATTTTATTTAGAAGCAGGGTCTTGCTGAGTTGCTTAGGGTCTTCCTAAGTTGCTGAGGCTGGCTTTGAACTTGCAATCCTCCTGTTTCAGCTTCCTGAGCTGCTGGTATTTACAGACTTGTGCCAGTGCCAGTCTTTCAAAAATTCGTGGGATTCATTTCTCTTTAGATGTCCCTGGATAATAGGGCTTATTAAAAACGTCCTTTTGAAAAGTAAAAACTTTCTTGATGATAAAGGAATAAAAAGTTTGTGTTCACTTTATTGTTATAAAGGCTTGCAGGTTGGAACAAGACAGGGATGCCCTCTATCACCACTTCTATTCAATATAGTTCTCGAAACACTGGCCAGAGCAATTAGACAGACGAAAGAAATTAAAGGCATAAAAATAGGAAAAGAAGAACTTAAATTATCACTATTTGCAGATGACATGATTCTATACCTAGAAGACCCAAAAGGGTCTACAAAGAAACTACTAGAACTAATAAATGAATTCAGCAAAGTGACAGGATATAAAATCAACACGCATAAATCAAAGGCATTCCTGTATATCAGCGACAAAACTTCTGAAACGGAAATGAGGAAAAACACTCCATTCACAATATCCTCAAAAAAAAAAAATAAAATAAAATACTTGGGAATCAACCTAACAAAAGAGGTGAAAGATTTATACAATGAAAACTACAGAACCCTAAAGAGAGAAGTAGAAGATAATCTTAGAAGATGGAAAAATATACCCTGTTCATGGATAGGCAGAACTAACATCATCAAAATGGTGACATTACCAAAAGTTCTCTATAGGTTTAATGCAATGCCAATCAAAATCCCAACGGCATTTCTTGTAGAAATAGAGAAAGCAATCATGAAATTCATATGGAAAAATAAAAGACCCAGAATAGCAAAAGCAATTCTAAACAGGAAGTGTGAATCAGGCGGTATAGCGATACCAGATTTCAAACTATATTACAGAGCAATAGTGACAAAAACAGCATGGTACTGGTACCAAAACAGGCGGGTGGACCAATGGTATAGAATAGAGGACACAGAGACTAATCCACAAAGTTACAACTATCTTATATTTGATAAAGGGGCTAAAAGCATGCAATGGAGGAAGGATAGCATCTTCAACAAATGGTGCTGGGAAAACTGGAAATCCATATGCAACAAAATGAAACTGAATCCCTTTCTCTTGCCATGCACAAAAGTTAACTCAAAATGGATCAAGGAGCTTGATATCAAACCAGAGACAAGGCATCTGATAGAAGAAAAAGTTGGCTATGACCTACACACTGTGGGGTCGGGCTCCAAATTCCTTAATAGGACACCCATAGCACAAGAGTTAATAACAAGAATCAACAAATGGGACTTACTTAAACTAAAAAGTTTTTTCTCAGCAAGAGAAACAATAAGAGAGGTAAATAGGGAGCCTACATCCTGGGATCAAATTTTTACTCCTCACACTTCAGATAGAGTCCTAATATCCAGAGTATACAAAGAACTCAAAAAATTAGACAATAAGATAACAAATAACCCAATCAACAAATGGGCCAAGGACCTGAACAGACACTTCCCAGAGGAGGATATACAATCAATCAACAAGTACATGAAAAAATGCTCACCATCTCTAGCAGTCAGAGAAATGCAAATCAAAACCACCCTAAGATACCATCTCACTCCAGTAAGATTGGCAGCCACTATGAAGTCAAACAACAACAAGTGCTGGCGAGGATGTGGAGAAAAGGGTATACTTGTACATTGCTGGTGGGACTGCAAATTGGTGCGGCCAATTTGGAAAGCAGTTTGGAGATTCCTGGGAAAGATGGGAATGGAACCACCATTTGACCCTGCTATTGCCCTTCTCGGACTATTCCCTGAAGACCTTCAAAGAGCATGCTACAGGGATACTGCCACATCGATGTTCATAGCAGCACAATTCACAATAGCTAGACTGTGGAACCAACCCAGATGCCCTTCAATAGATGAATGGATAAAAAAATGTGGCATCTATACACAATGGAGTACTATGCAGCAATAAAAAATGACATAATCATAGAATTTGCAGGGAAATGGATGGCACTAGAGCAGATTATGCTTAGTGAAGCTAGCCAATCCCTAAAAAACAAATACCAAATGTCTTTTTTGGTATAATGAGAGCAACTATGAACAGAGCAGGGAGGAAGAGCAGGAAGAAAAGATTAACATTAAACAGAGACATGAGATGGGAGGGAAAGGGAGAGAAAAGGGAAATTGCATGGAAATGAAGGGAGACCCTCATTGCTAAACAAAATTACATATAAGAGGTTGTGATTGGAATGGGAAAATAAAGAGAGAAATGAATTACAGTAGATGGGGTAGAGAGAGAAGTTGGGAGGGGAGGGGAGGGGGGATAGTAGGGGATAGGAAAGGTAGCAGAATACAACAGTTACTAATAGGGCATTATGTAAAATTGTGGATGTGTAACCGACGTGATTCTGCAATCTGCATTTGGGGTAAAATTGGGGGTTCATAACCCACTTCAATCTAATGTATGAAATATGATATGTCAAGAGCTTTGTAATGTTGTGAACAACCAATAAAAAAAAGGCTTGCAGGTTCTGCAAAAGTCTTATCTTTTGGTGTGGATCATGACATATTTCTGAAGAGACTGGGGAATAGCACGTAAGTGTGAGTGACAGAGTGGGACAGAGGACAGCCACAGTAGAGAATGCCATTTGATCCTGAGATCTCCATGTACTTTTGTTTCTCCTCTGTAATGAAACATTTTTGATTAGGTAATCTTTAGGAGATTTTGGGTAGATTTCTTAAGTTAAAAAATGTTTTAGACCAGAACTAGAAGTTTGCTCATATGTCTTTGGCACATTGACTGATTTCAAAGTATTATGAGTCTTCACCATCCTAGTTAAAGGACAACACAGCACCACCATGACTTAGGTGATTTCCATTGGAAGGATATAATAGTAGATGAAACACTGCTTCTGTGGGATGTTGTTTTGCTTACTGACTCTTCATTCTTTTGGGTATAAAATTTCACCATTTATAAGAGACTTATTTGCCTTTATTAATAGCCTGATGTAAAATTTGTATATGCTGCCAACAAGCATGATAAGAATCACACAATGAGCCTTTTGGTGGTGGCAATAAAATAAACTGTGCAGTGTTTATCCAAGACACATGTTAGTACAGCTTTCTTAACTTTCTTTTTTTAAAAGTCTTAAATTAATTTACCACCTAAATGTAGATAGGAGATAATTATTAGTTCACAAGTTATAAAATTTCTTTAAAAATAGTATTATTCCTCTAGCTGGAGATCTTTTTTTAAATAATCTTAACTTGATAATTCAAAAATATCCTTCTTATTATTTCCTATTCCACCTTTAAGCTTGTTGAATCATAGCTCTTCTTGGTGGGCTCTTTTAATGGTTAGAGGTGGACTACGTGTGTTCTCATGTAACAAGCCAAATCTTGACTGTGGAAAGGAGTTCCTGCAGAAGGCCATTTGAGCAGATTAAAGACCCAGACTCATGCCTTCCTCTTCAGTCTTCTTGCTGTAGGTTGCTGTGTTGCCTCCTTCCTCAGCTAGGTCTTGGCTGGATGCTATACACCTGTACTAACTTTGTAGCTTCCCTGTTTCTCTTCAAGTGTCCCTCTGCTTTGGATCTTAAGCCCAATGTTGAGAGACTAACCAGTGAGGTACAAGAGGAAATCTTCCTCAATAGTTGGCTGATAAAGCAGTGAACCATTCCCACTGAAGGCCTGGCTGCCTTGACTTACTGTTACCATTCCTGCTTACCTGGGCTTGTGTGAATTGCTAGTCTCTTGGATCTCTGTCAGTGCTCTGGCTTCCAGGACTGAAGAACATTCTTAGGCCTGCTCTTTTGCTGATGGTTTGCCTATACCCACGAATTCCTCTCTTTGGGCCCCATTCTAGAATAATTGCCTTTAGTCCATTCTTCCATTATCAAAACCTTGTATGACCTGCTCCTGAAAGTGAATCTGTGATCTCAGTCTTGGTTTTCTGGGCCCATCTTGTTGCTGTTAAATCACCAAGAGAGGCAGAGTTTAATCCCTCTCCTCACATCCAGGAGAGGACACATTTTCCTTTGTTGTTTTTATTCTTCCTTTGGGTCAGGAATCTGTATATTTGAATTCTAATTACCATTCACTAGGTCCTTGGTGACCAGCCCAAACTACTTAATTTCTTCTGATGTCTCCCTAGGTGGAAGATTTAGAGGTTATTCACAGGATTTCTAAAGTAACTTTCAGCTCAAAGATCCCATAATTCATGTAGTAAAATCAACCTTATTCTTGCACAAATGAAAAATTTTGAGCAAACATTTAAACTATTTAAAAAATCATTTGTTTCTTCAAATAGTCTTACATCTCATTACAAACTCATTATGTATACATGGATTCTGACTTGACAGCCTGGTATTTTTAAACTGGCAGGTGAGGTAGCAGGTTGATTTACCTTGGTTCCTCTCAATGAAAAACTATAACCATACTCATGGCTATAAAAACATAGATCTAGACCTGCAATATATAAAGAAATATTTCCCTTCTGGGGTGGAAGTAAATATCAAGTCTCCTTTTCTGATCTTTCTTTTTGATCTGGATTATTTAACTTCAATGATGTGGGGCTATAACTTTTCCTTGTAAAAGTTCATCCACCATCTGCATTTGCTGTTTATGTTTTTCTAGAGAGTTGTGTAGCAAGTTCCTATTCTTTGTTTTCTTAAAAATGTTATACTTACTTGGTAGTAAAAATAAAACAAATGTATTGTAAAGAAATTTAGAAAGTACAGCAATTCTCTCAAGCCACAACATATTTTGGAATGTTTATATGGGAATACATTTGAACAGTTGTATTTTTAAGTATGTGTGTAAAATGTGTTTCTATATAGAAAGTCTGGAGTTTTATACAGCAAACTGTTGTAGTAACTATTTCTGGGTTACAGGAAATTGATCAGATGGGGCAGGCTGAGACTTTCAGTGTTTTACTTTATGCACATCTGTATTTGTGTGTGTGTCTTACTAGAGATTGAACCCCAGGACACTCTGTCTACATTTGCATCCCTTTTTATCTTTTATTCTGAGACAGGGTCTTGTTAAATTGCCCAGGATGGACTTCAGCTTGACATCTTCCTGCCTCAGATTTCCGACTAGGGATCACAGACTTGTGTCTGTGACCACCACTTCTATATTTTTTGAAAATTCTCCTAAGTAAACATTTATTTGTGATTAAAAAGAACATTTCTTCCTTATTTTCAATTTTAAAAGTCTTTTTGAACAATGCCATGTGGAAGGTGGGTATTCTTAAGGAATATTTTCATTCATGACAGCTGTATTTCTGAGTAGATATACTCTATTTTCCTGGAGTATATCTTAAGAAATGTTTTATATAATGGAATCAAATACATGGTTGTTTTATGGAACTCATTGAGGATGTTAAAAAATGTATTATAACTTCAAGACCTCTGCCATCAAAGTAAGCTTGAATAATCTGATAAGAAATTTACTAAATATTCACATCATTTGCTATTCTAAACTGGTTTCCAATTGCAGCATGTGAAGCCAGCATACATACGTGGAACTCAATTCCATCCATCATCTATATCCCCTGACCAAAAAAAATTAAAAGGTTAAAAGACATTTTAATTTTTGTCAAGGTTGATTACTTTGAGATCATGAGAACATTCTTTGCTTTTATTAAAACTTGAAGATGTTCATGTTACTGTCTTATGTACTTTTATAAGACCATATGTTGCTTTCAGAATTTAGGATCCTAAATGTTTATCTCTCCCTAATAGTTGGCAAGTTTTCTTTTTTTTTCTTTCATTATTTCTTTTTAAAATCAGAATGTGAAAAATGGGTATCTAACTTATTCTTTTTCTTTCCCATCTTAAGTTATGGAACCTTGGGACTGAATTTTAACATTTGACCATGGTAACAATATCAGCTTAGGCTTTTGATTGGTTTTAAAAATCTCTTAAGTGATAAGTGACTCAGTTTCAAGTTACGCTTTTAGTTTTAAGTCCTCTAACCTTTGCTGCATCATTCCAGTCAGTCTTGAAGCATGTGTGGTTCAGGAGTTGGGCTGAGGTGCATATGGGTTAATATAGAATTAGAAGATTCCTTCAAGGATTCAACTCCCTTTCTTCCGGAGTTTCTTTTTCATTCTGGCCCTTCTAGACTTCTTTCTAAAATTTCTCTGTCTAGTAAAATTTCCGAGTATCTATTGCTCTTTAAGTACGTGCCACCAGCTGCTCTGAATTGTAGCTCATCTCTGATGTAAAGACACAAAAGGACAAAACCATTGGGAAATTTATCCCATAAGGGCTGCTTCACCAAGTTTTGACTCCCATTCAGAGTGCCTGCTTTTGTTTACTCCTCAGAATCCTCATGCAGTTGATTTTTTAGTAACTTTTCAGTTCGTTATTGTTATTAACAGAATCGATGTACTATAAGGGGCTTCTACCATCATAACAGAATCACAGCTCTGTATGGATTTTTAGTATATTCTTAGTGGGAGATAATACAGCATGTTTATGTGCTGGTGTGAATGATTCAGTGGAGGGGGGGAACAGTGGATACAGAAAAACCAGGAGTTATTGAAAGAATGAAACCCTTGGGAAGGTAAAAGTGGATGAAATACAGAACACAAGTGCTACTTAAAATGAACTTAAAGGAGAGCACATCCACCATTAAAAACAAAGGGAAGACTGGTGTATGTGATTCTATGTATTTGGTTATATGAAAATGAGGGAAGGTTTCAAGTCTTTTCTATTTTCAAAGAAGGTGAAGTAAGTCCAGAGTGAAGGGGTGAAAGCTCAATGTCTTTAATTGAATTATGACACGTAGTAGGAACTGATCCACAATTTGATGAATAAATGATATAAGCCATTCATTTGTTCAATATAAATTTATTGGGCAGTTATTACATACGAGACACTATTCTGGATAAGAAATAGAGGGCAGTAAAAAGACTAACAAACTTTCTGTTCTCATAGAGCTTATATTCTAGTGGGAAAGAAGGGGAGACGGAGAAGGGGTGGAGATGAGATTAACAAATGATGTTAAGAGAGAAATGTTATGAAGAAAATTAAAGCAGTGAAATAGGGGTTACTGTTTTAGACAAGAGTGGCCATAGCCTTTATGAGGTAATAATATGCAAGCATAGGATTGAATGGAATGAAATAGTGAGAGGTTTGAACATCTGAAGAAGAGGTAACAGCAAGTGCAAAGGCCCTGAGTTGGGGACATGCTTTTTCTTTTCTTTTCTTCCTTCCTTTCTTTCTTTCTCTCTCTCTCTCTCTTTCTCTCTCTCTCTCTCTTTCTTTCTTTCTTTCTTTCTTTCTTTCTTTCTTTCTTTCTGAGGGACAGCATAGAAATTAGTATGGCAGGAAAAGAGGGAGTCAGAGTGATGAGAAGTGAAGTCAAGGAAGAGGTCAGATTGATTTCATGCAGTGCCTTGTGGGCCACAGTAAATGATAAGTTTGAAATTATAAAAGTGCCAGGAAGTCATTGTGAACTTGATAATTGGGTAGTGCCATTTACAGATTATGGTAAGGACACTGGACTCTTAAATACAAAAGAAAACATTGGGAGTTGAGAGAAGTGAATTGATATGGCATAGTTTATGTTTTCAAAGGCTCACTGTGGTTGCTGTGTGAAAAAATAGATTGATTGTAGTAGAAGCAGCGAGAAGGCTATTGAAATAATCCAGAAGAGAAGTGGTTGCTTGTCTGGGATGATCTAAGTAGTGAAAAGTGCTTGGACTCTACGATAGATTTGGGGAGTAGAGTCAATAGTATTTACTCCTGGATTTTTTGTGGGATGTGAAAAGAAACAGATTAAGGATGATTCCAAGGATTTCTCCTGGAGTAACTGGAGAGATGGAGGTTTGCTGAGAAGGGTAAGACTGCTTAGTGAACAGATGGTTATATAAGGCTTTGGTGGTGCAGTGTAGACAAAAATCTAAATGGACTGGACTTCAGCCTAGCTTTTTATATTATGAAGACATTGCAGGACAGCTGACATGCTGGTCAGGATAGTAAAGATAATATTATTGTCCCTGCTGTGAAAATGTAAACTTTACCTGATTCCCCATCTTGCAGAAAAGGAAAAGAAATTATATCAGGACCACAGCTGCAAACCAGGTGTCAGGAGATATGTTCATTGCTTCAGTAAATATACCTACCACATCTGGAACTAAAGTTGTGGTTGTTATCAACACCTGATTAAATCTGCGATGATTTACAGTAATTTATATACAAGATTTTTTTTTTTTTTTTTTTTTGCTGGAAAACGGGTCCTTGCCTCACTAGATCCACTGTTAGGAGGTCTCAAGCTAAGATTTTTCCTATCACCTGATTTTCATTATTCCTTAATTGGATTGATAGATTTTGGTGGCACCCACAGAGGGTGTTGGTGGATCAGGATAAGTTGAAAGCAAGTATCTGATAACCTCCAGGAAGTCTTAGTATTTCTCCTTCCTCATACCTTTGGAAAGTTTTAGGGGAAATTCACTATGTAAATCTGTGTCTCATGGCAGGATTCTTTCTCAGTTGGGCCTGGCTTGGCCTTTCTGTCAGGTGAGAGATTTTGGATGCAAACTTGCCTAGGTCTGAGAGTTAGGCAAAAAAATGTCAATCTCCATTATAGCTGGTTAGATTTATGCCCAGAAGACCTAGAAGCTTCTCACCTGTGTAAGTCAAGGAATGCCCATCTATCTCATCTCTGAGTACTTGTGGTCATTTAGTTATGGCTATAGATCCTTGCAAATTAAGATTTGGTTATTATAATTCTATCCCTGTGGTTTATTGATGTAATTGTGCTTACAGGTCTTTGCTGGAATTTACCACATCTGTATCCAACTGTTCCCATTGGGATAATTGAACCAAATCAATTTTATCATCCTTCTTCTTTTTTTTTTGTTTAAGTAAGAAAATACCAAGGCTTTAATTTTTTATTATAAAGATAGTTCTGCTTGTTGGGTAAGTGGAAAATTGTATACAGTTCTTATGAACAAGATTTACCTGCTTTGGGCTGCATACCATAATGCCAAAGAAGTGACATGAAAGGGGTTAAGGTGTAATGCTTTTATCTTCACAGCAATAAAATGCTAAATACAAATCAAATGGACTCAATTAATGCTGGGCATTCCCACAGGGAAAAAGCAAAAGGATTTCAAATCAATCAGTAGCAGTATTGTATACAATAAACAAACCCATTATGCTGAGCCCCTGCTCCTCCCTGGCTCTGTTCCATGTGAGGTATACCAGTACAAAACCCACAGAGCTGGTAGTTGGCAACATGTACTCTAATCCACTGAAATGAGCAGCGGGCAAAGTCCTGGAAGGCCAGATAACTTGGCTGTGGTCAGGCACCTATGTGCAGCAGTGTCGCATATGGAAGTTGACAACATACTCAACATTAGTCCTCTGCACAGAAATAGCAAAAGGCTCAAAAGGGTGAAAGGTGAAGGCAACGAGGCGTCTCACTGTGTGGTTGATGGGGCGGCCCAGTAAGCCTGCCTGGATCTCAAACTTAAGCAGGCCAGAGTCCCGGCATAGAACCTGATGGAGTGATCTCCACAAGTCTTGGGTCGCTCCATGACTGACACCCATTTGTCATCGTAGCTGAAGAGAGACAAATCCAGGTAGGGGCTGCCACTGTAGGACTGTGCACTGATGGGGAGCTGACCCAGCAGCCGGCGCACAGCCTCTGTGTGCCCTCCTTACTTGGCATTTATAATCGTGTCTTTGAACCGGCGCTGGATCTGCCTTGCAAAATTGTTGCTGGAGGCTGAGCAGGGAAATTGGACTTCACTGTGCAAGGTAGCATTACGGAAGAGATCACAGAAGTTCTCAAAGAGTTCCAAAAGCTCTCAAACACAGCAATCACTTCAGTTGTCACCATATTGTACACTACAAAGAAAGATGCCTGAGATGGATCAGTGACTCGCAGTGTCACTACGTCCTCACTGGTATACTTGATAAACAGATGGTTTTCATCCAAAAGCTGCATTTTCCACATACGCAGCTGCCGCAGCTGGTCAAAATACTGGAAGAAGCGCCTCTTGGCCATTGCACTACCATCCTGTTCTGCCCGGCGCCACAGGTATACCAGCAACCGGTGTTTTAGGGAGTTGATGAAAGGATCCCTAAAGGGATTGGCCATGCCTGTCTGACTGTCCCGCTGTACTTCAGGGAAAACAGCCGACACAGTGAGCAGGTCATCCTCATAGCAGAAGCGGCCAATGGTCCGCACATCAATGAATGTGCCTTCAGGAGTCACCTGGAAGACATGGATGGTCTGCTGCTGCACAGACAAGATGGCCAGGATGTTTTTATACAAGTACAGCCCTTGGTTGTGTGACAGGACCACTTTATCACACTTGAATGTGCGCGTATCACATAAGCGGCCAGTGTGAAGGTCAATGATGTGGAGGGAATAGTCCTCTAGAGGGGACCGTGGATTTGGGGTCACTGATTCACTGTTCCGATATACTTCATAGAAAGGAGGGTGAGGCTCATCCGGGAGGTAGGCAGTAGAGCCCACGATCACACATCGGCCATCATCAGTGAAGAGGCTACACTCCTGGTTCAGGTGCTCACCATTGGCTGCTACATTTGTAATGTGCAGCAGGACGAAAAATCGTTCAAAAAGCCTGCCCCGGATGTTGACTGACCGCTGGTCATTGCCATTGGATAGGATCTCCCCCTCATATCCCTGCAATAGGTCCTCTGCTGCCTGGGAGCCCTGGTACTCATAAATTTCAAGAGATGTCTGGTCAGAAGAAAATGCAATAAAGTAGCGTCCATCAGGTGCGAATTTACGCAAGAAACAAGGAGGTTTTTCAACGTTGACAACTGTAAAGTTAGGGAAGACATTCTGGTGGAACACTCGAACCTGGTGCCCATGAGCACCTGCCTTGCCTGAACTGATCCGCCGCCGTTCCAATCGGTGAATGACATTTTGGTTTTGGATTCTTCGAGGTTTAATAGTGGAAACATGATGATCCATTATCACATCTCTGTCGGCTTCTGGTTCAAGGGGCCGGGGCAAGGGACGCCACAGCCAGATCTGTGCGCACCTCCCCGGGCCCGCCCCCGCCATGCCTGCTCATCCTTCTTCTTTATCATTTTTTTTTTTTTTGTCAATTCTAAGGTCAGCACTGACAAAGATTTTCAAGAATACTGTGATCCCTCAATTATGCATTTTCTGTTTTTTTTTTCCTCCCAGAGGTTAAGACTTGACTAAGAATGTTCCATATTGCAGATCGATTTCCATTTTTCTTTGAACCTTAGAGCTTACTCCTGTTTAGAAGTGCTTCTCAAAGTGCATCAATGTATGTTATCTGGGAACTTATTAGGTATGAAAATTCTAGAACTCCACACTAGGTCTACTGAATTAGAGACTTTGGGAGTGAGTCCCAGGAATTTGTGTTTTAACAAGACTTTCAGGTGATTGATGGTAATGTTTGAGCTCATTCTCTTAGAATATGCCAGGGTAGGCTATCCAAGGCTGCACTAGCTAGGGCCAGTAGCACCCACCCAAGGCCACCTCCTGAATCTGGGGAGTGTGTAAATCAGGTCCAGTACAGTGCATGAGCAATACGACAGAATAGTCATTGAAAGATATTTATGCAGGAGGGGAGTGAGTCTCACAAATGGGGGATCTGACAGTCCCTCAGTGTTTATTCTGTCAAAGGAAGGTAAGTGAGATTTGGAGATTCAAAATTCTCACCTTCATTCATGTCTGCTCAGATGTTCACATCTTTTATTTCAGTTTCCTATTCTTTCCCTAGCTTCATTACTTTGGTGCATAGTTTTGAGAGTTTGGGCATTTAATAAGTATTGCAACTATTCTTTTGATCTGAAAAAAAAGTCAGGACTACACAATGTTTATAACCATTATTGTTGTCCTAGTGACTAAGTGATAGCTTACCTGATCTCCTGGTACCTGACCTTTCAGCTGAATATCCTTCCCTCTTAGCAATGGTGATGACTTGAGAGGTAGATTAACTATTCCCTATTTTACCCTGGCAAGAAGGTTATCCTAGAGTCCTGTATGTGTGGGTGTGTTTCCTGAGTCCCCCTGTGGTACCAATCAGTCAGGTTCCCAGTAGTAAATACATTCTCAGCTTAGGATAATTCTGGGAAGGGCTGATAAAGGGGAAATTTACAAAGAAGCAGGGTATAGGGAACCACAAATGAGAATGCAGTTTCTGGGGCTAGAGATAGTCAAGTCACTCTACCCCTAAGTTTGAAAGGACAAAAACGTGATTACTAGATCCTGGAAGAGTTATATAGAAACGGCTTCCTTGAAAGAAGTAGTTATCTTTGATCAAAGGTCATAGTCAATTTGAGGTGACCCTTCACGAAGGAGCCTGTGGAATAGATACCTTGATTTCATTTTCCTCTTTCTGAGGTTCCCAATTGGACACACCCAATGAGAACACAGACAGTAAGGGACCTTGGGAATATAGTCTGTACACATTAGTCTCCCATGACAGTGAGAAGGATAGGATTGATGTTGGGGTGCAAACAAAACCTGTCACACAGAAGTCCTTTCTAAGGTGACATTTGAACAGAAACATGAATTGACAAGAATCCAGATAGTCAGAAGGGCTAAAAAGGACAATGGCCTTGAAGCTTGCTCTCAGTGATATGGCTGAAGAATAGGGCGTGAAGGAGGGTGTAGTGGTATCAGAGATCTCTGCTGGGACTTCATCATGTGTGACGTTGCAGGACATGGTGAAAGACTTGGTTGGTATTCCAGGTACCTGGGGAAGATCTTGGAGGAATAACATGATCTCACATACTTTTAAAAACAACATGCTAAATGTCATGTAGAAGATGGATTAGGCAAGAGAAGAAGCAGGGGAGCAAGGAGTTATTGTAACCTGAACAGAAGAGATGATGATGTCTTGCACTAGAATGTGAAGAGGAGGGGAGAGAATTGGAAAGGACAGAAAACGGACTTTTCTTACTTTTGTTCTCCCAGTTTCAGCACTAGGTCTTTTTCAGAGTGTAGACTTAGTAAATGCCTGTGAAATGATGGGATTAAAAATGTTTTTTTTTCTCAATAGAATGTTTCTCCTAATTCCGTGGCTAGGGCAATACCAGTACAGACATATGATAAATGTTACTTGACCTTGAAGCATTGGAAAGCATACTATGCATTATATAATTTGATAGCTTACTGGAGAAGGGTGAAGTCTGGCTGTGTATTCGGTAGTCTGTTTGGAAGTATTTGTTCTTCCTTCTCACTTCCTCAAGTTGGTATCCTCTCCAGCCTCTGGGATGGCATTCCCCTTCTCACCTCATGTTTATGCCTTAATATCAAGAAAACAAACTGGTTGAAAAATGGCCAAAGAACCTGAATATACATTTCTCAAAAGAAGACATGCAAATGGCCAATAGATATGTGAAAAAAATATATCAGGGAAATGTAAATTACAACCACAATGAGATATTACCTTATTCCTGTTAGAATGGTTATTATTATTCCTTGTAATTCCTCTGGTGGAGGATGAGGTAGTGGTGTAAATTAAGCCTGAAAGGAGCACTGACCACATTATTTTCAATACTCTAGTGAGACTACTTCTTTAACAATAGTCTTTTGCTTTTATAAACTTGAGAGAAATTCTTCATTCTTTGTTGCAATTTTAATGAATTAAAAATCAGACTTGTGTTGTATAAAATTAGCATGTAATTTTATTTTGATAATAGAAAAATAATAATAATTTGTGGCTGAGTTGATTTGTTAATCAGAAAGATAATTATGTTTCTGTAATTTAAAAAAATTTATTCTTTTTAAAACTAGATCATTATCTCATGGAATACTTCCTGGAGAAAGGAAATGTTTTCTCAAAGTTCCATTATATGAACGTCAAGTACGGTGTCCCAGCTTACCTTTGAAGTTAGATTTTGATAAATTTGTGGAAAGTAGGGGAGGAATACCAAGGAATACTAATCCTCAGATGTGGGCTGCTGAAATATTCATTAAAGATAAGATTCCGAAAGTACCCCCACCAGTAGTGAAAACTTCTGTTGAAAAGGAGATTTCTGAAAAAGTTGAAGAACCACCAAAACTAGAATTAAGTGATTTTTTGGGGTGTGATCTTCCACCAGAAGTCATTGAGCATTATAAATCTGAAGTGAAAACCTTGACTCAACAAATAAATAATAAGATACTTCCTGAAGTTGCATATTGCAGGCGTGGAGCTATTAATAGGCATCTGGGAAAGTTACAGAGTGCCATGAATGATTTACAGGAAGTAAGTTTTTTTCAAAATAAAAAGAACAATACTTACCACTTGCATTGCTTTTGATGATATGGTAATTTTTGCTGGAATTTTCAATAATGGATAATTATATAGTATGTGGGATTGTGAAAATGCAATTACTGGCATTTCCAAATAATTAGCATTAAAACACCAGATTTTTGTTTGTCAGATTGGAATGCTTTATTTTATATTATATGCACACAAAGCAACTGGGATTGATAGTGCTTGAAAAGTTTATTCGATAGGATATCTGCCTTTAGCAAATCAACTTTAGTTAAATTTATGCATATGTTTTCTAGGCTATAATTTTGGAGCCAATGCTTCTCAATGCCTATTGGCACCGACATTTCATTTATCTTTTCCAAGACAGAATTAATGATGCTTTGGATGACTTGAATTATATAAGTAAATATAATAAAAATAATGCAGGTGGGTTGTTAGCTATGTTACCTATATCATTATCTCAGCTTTTGTCATTTATTGTTATTATAAGATACATAAACCAATAGATATACATTTTGCAAAAATGGATGTGATTTTCCTCAATTATTTTTACTCTTAATATTCAAATAATCCTGTATTGTTTTCAAAATGCTCTTCATGGTTTGAAATAGTCATTTCCTTAATATACCTTGATTCCTTACTGCTTATATCACAAGAAGTTTTAGAAGTGATCCACAAACCTTCCAAAAATCTGGTTCATAGTCATAGTATTACTAGGACTTCTTGGTTGGATTGATCTGTATGTGTGCCCTATGTACTCTCTTCTAACCCTCTCAAACCACCAGACATGGAACAGCCTAGAAATGAGAAAGATGTCATACTCTTCTTTGTACCCCAGCACCCAAACATAACTCAAGGTTCAATATGCTTAACAATTGTTTAATGGCCTGTGTTAATCTCTGCTAAAAACCCATTTAAAATTTTGTGCTGTCAAGACCTAGCTTTTTACTATGAGCATTGAAAAAGTATGAAACATTTTAGACATAAAAAGGTAAAAGGTAATTTGGCAATTTTATCACTTTCAAATTGAGAGTACTTTTAACCACAAATGAATATTTATCCAGCTTTTGAGAGCAATTGGCTTTGTTGAAATTTTAAAAAATTAAATGATTTTAAAAATATAATAGAGAAAATTATTTTAAAAACCACATTTTTGCTGGGTATGGTGGCACATGACTTTAATCTCAGTGACTCAGGAGGCTGAAGCAGGAGGATCATAAGTTTTAGGCCTGCCTCAGAACCTTAGTGAGATCCTGTTTCAAAATAAAAAGGGCTTGGGATGTAGCTCAGTGGTCAACCCCCACAACCTCCCTTCTATTTCCAGTACCACCAAAAAAAAAAAAGTGTGTGTGTGTGTGTGTGTACATATATATAATTATTTTAAAAAATCACATATTTAGAGAGAGAGAATAATGTTTTCAAATTTTTATTCTTAAGGAATTGTAACACTAAATTTGACCTTTTTCTCTTCTTTAGAGGCATATTTGTCAAAGGCAGAAATTTTCAAGAACAAAGAAAACACTGCTTCGGCAATTCTAAATTATACCCTGGCAATTAAGTGCAGGCCCACAGAAGCTGATAGCTATTTCAGGAGGGGTGAGATGCATGAAAAAGCAAACAGAGTACTGGCCATTGATGACTATTCTAAAGTAAGCTTTATTACATATAATACTGCCATTTATATATTTTAGATCATGATATTCTTGTGCTCATGGTATAGCAAGGTTTTGAAAGTCTTTCATATATTTTATATCATCAAAATTAATTTATTACAGGTTAGGAGCTAGAGCTTTCATTCTTGGTATTGATGTTAACCCTACTTCAATGATTTTTCAAAAAAATATTGGTTAATGGATTTCCCCTCTTGAATTTGAAACAGCAGGTAAAGAAGTTGCTCTTTCCTTCAGATGATAGAGAAAACCATATTCTATTTTTTATAGCTTCTTCTCTTTTGTAGGGAGAATCTACCTGCTCTCAAAGAAGCTATAGTCACTGTTTTATTCATTCATTCATTAACTCACAAATATTTATTGACTAAGGCACCATGATGTAGTGGATAAAAGTTGGTGTATAAAATAGACATTTTCTGCTTATACAGAGTTTATAGTTTCAAGGACATATATTAAGGATAGATTTAAACACATACACGAATACATAATAACAAATTATGATGGATGCTGATGGAAATGAGGACAGTAGGAGAATATTTCCATTTGGTTGAGGATGTTGAACCATGCTTTGAAGCTACAGAGGCAAGGTAAAGTATTCTCCTAACTACAGAAAAATGTGTAACTCTGATCTTCTGACTTTTAATTTCAAATTCCTAGTCCTTAGTTCAATTGAGAATTTAGAAGAAATAATTTAAGTAATTTAACTTTCCATATACCCATCTATGATGGTTTAGTCACTTCCCTGGCACTCTTCTGCTTGAGGAGCATAAGTTTTGTAACTTCTGGTTTAGAAGTGACCAAAAATTCCTTTGAAGATATTGAATTATTAGATTATTTTAAATTAATTTTTTACTTATATATGACAGCAAAATACATTACAATTCATATCATGCATACAGAGCACAAAGTTTTCATATCTCTGGTTGTATACAAAGTATATTCACACCAATTTGTGCCTTCATACATGTACTTTGGATAATGATGTCCATCACATTCCACCATCATTTTGAAATTATTAGATTATTGATTCCATTCCTCTACTGGGCACCATATTTTAAAAATAGATTAATACAGCACCAGAAGGTTTCAAAATCCTTGAAAATACATGATAACCTTTGTGCTTCAATTGTTCCCTAGTAACAACAGGCGAAGAACTTTACAACTGAGCTTATGATTTAGTCTGTCACTGTATGGCTTTGTATATCTAAGTGAAATGGAAAAACCAAGCCACTACCAATTCATTTCTTTTTATCATGTTAGAGACTAGATTAATCCATATTTGGTCTGATTGAATCAGCATTGATGTAATCTAATCTGTTTCATCTTTAATTAGGATAAAATGCTGTGAGAGATACAATGTAGCCCAATTCTAGTTGAACAATTCATTTATGAATTATTGTCAGTAAAAATTTCAGTGGGCAAAAGACTTGGCTTCTTAAACATGCTGTTTCTTTTTTTTAAAAAAAACTATTTTAAAGATATTCACTTTCAAGATGATGGATGGGTTTCTTAATATAGTCTTTAAATGTAGATGTGAAAATTTTGGTATCTCAAAGTGTGATTTTCTTTTATGTAATCTAAATTTGTTATGTGACTATATATGTAGCTTTTAAAGCATGTAACATGTCTATATACCTCTCCATGCCCCTGTAGTGTATTTTTTATGATCCCCAAAGAGTAGATGCATTATTGAAACGTGGGATGTTTTTCTATGAAAATGAAAATTGGACTTCAGCCATACAGGATTTTACAGCTTTGTTAAATATAGAACCCACAAATTTGCAAGCAAGGTAAGAATTACTTTGGGTGTGATCTTATTTTTGAAATTATTACTCTTTGAAATACATTTTCAGGAAATAAAATTGCTTGAAATACATCAATAACCCCTTAGAAACAATTAATCAATTTTCAGTGCCACCTGATGGATGGTAGTAAATAACTTAACAGGCATAAATGAAAACTGAGTTATTTTATCTGTATTTCCTAAATACTAGTTATATTGTAAATTTATAAAGCATTGGCCATCACCTATATTTTTCTTTTTCAAATTTCCTTTTAAAACATATCCTCTGAATACAAAGAATGGTTTTTTATATATATATTTTTAAAATGTTAATGTGTCTTGTATATTAAAACTCTTCTTCCAACCTTGTGGTGTATAATACACTTCTCATTTTGTTGTTTTCCTTTTAAGCTGAGCTCTACTTTGAAGAAGTATAAAATGTGCATATAGTCAGGCCTATTCATCTCTTCCCTTACAATTTTTTAATTGGTGCATTATAATTACACATAATAGTGGAATTCATTATACCCTAGTCATGTAGTAAAGCATGCATCCAGAAAATCAAATGAAAGGGCAATGTGCATCTTAATGACTAATCATCATGTGAATATCCCTGTAACCATCACTGGGTCAAAAAAGACATTTTCAGCACTCTGAAAACCTCTGGATCTTTGTCTCTTCTAGAGAGACAAAGAGACTCCCTTATAGTTTTTTATAGTTGCAGCACACAAGTGTACATCTCTAAACATTCTTAGTTGAGGTTTACCTATTTTTGTTTAATGTTACATAAATGGAATTATATGATAGTGTTCATCCAGGTCTAGCTTCTTTCACTGAATATGGTGCACTATACATTACAATTTACTTATCCATTTTATTGTTGATGAATTTTGAGTCCAGCTTTCAATGATGAATATTGTTCCCTTGAACATTCTTGTGCATGTCATTGGTACTAATACAACATTTCTGTTGTACATAAAATGTCTGGTTGATAGAGTTTGCAGATGTGCAACTTTGGGGCTCAACTGGTTTCCTAAAATGGTTATACTATCAGAAGTTCAACCCAAGCACTTAGTATTATTATGTTACTTTCATATTTTAGTCATCCTTGTGCATATGTAGTATGACCCTGTTGGATCCGAGTTTTCTTTTTCTTCATTACCAACACGGTTACTTTTTCATATATTTATTAACCATTAGATTTCCACTTTGTCTGCTTCTTTCTCATTAATTTCTATAAGCTCTTAAATTTGTTGGTTATTTTTATGGCAAATATTTTTTTTCCCATTCCTGATTGTCATTGCATTCTTTAAATATTGTCTTTTGGTAAACAGAGTTCTTAAATGTAATATGGTCTGATATATCATCTTTTCTTCTTTAAGATTCATGCTTTTTATGTTATATAAGAAAGTTTTTTCCTACCCTGAGTATTCTATTTTTATAATTACTTTAAATTTTAGTTTGATCAATTAAAATGGTTGGCACTATTACATTAAGTTGAATTTTTGTAGGGATGAGCCAAGCATGTATCTATTGACCTTTCAATATTTTTTCTTCTATTAATCTTGTATATTTTTAAAATTTAGATATTATCAATTTTATGTGAGCTCTATGTATATATGTTCATCATGTCTCATTAAAATTTGTGTTAATTTTTAAAAGAAATTTATTCTAATTTGTTACATATGACAGCA
This sequence comes from Spermophilus citellus, assembly GCF_964194105.1. Lineage (NCBI taxonomy): Eukaryota > Metazoa > Chordata > Mammalia > Rodentia > Sciuridae > Spermophilus > Spermophilus citellus. The sequence goes on along the minus strand of NC_138185.1, from coordinate 178,860,855 downwards.
GAATGCATTTCAATTCATAGTATACATATAGAGCACAATTTTTCATGTCTCTGGTTGTACACAAAGCAGAGTCACACCATTTGTGTCTTCATACATGTACATGGGGTAATGATGACCATCTCATTCCATCATCTTTTTACCCCCCTGCCCACTCCCTTCCCTTTCCTCCTCTTTGCCCTATCTATAATTTATCTATTACTCCCATGCTTCCCCTCCCCAACCCCATTATGAATCAGCATCCTTATATCAGAGAAAACATTTGGCATTTTTTTGGGGGGGGGTTGGCTTACTTCACTTAGCATCATATTCTCCAGCTCCATCCCTTTATCTGCAAATGCCATGACTTTATTCTCTTTTATTGCTGAGTAATATTGCATTGTGTATGTATACCACATTTTCTTTATCCATTCATCTACTGAAGGGCATCTAGGTTGGTTCCACAGTTTAGGTATTGTGAATTGTGCTGCTATTAACATTGATGTGGCTGTGTCCCTGTTTTTTATTCCTTATAGAATGAGGAGTGGAATACTGAGGAGTGAAATAGCTGGGTCAAATGGTGGTTCCATTCTCAGTTTCCAAGGAATCTCCATACTGCTTTCCAAATTGGCTGAACCGATTTGCAGTCCCACCAGAAATGTATGAGTGTGCCTTTTCCCCCACATCCTCACTAACACTCATTGTTGTTTTTATACTTAATAGCTGCCATTCTGACTGGAGTAAGATGAAATCTTAGAGTAGTTTTTATTTGCATTTCTCTAATTGCTAGAGATGTTGAACACTTTTTTTTTCATATATTTGTTGATTGATTGTATATCCCGAGAAGTGTCTGTTCCATTCCTTGGCCCATTTATTGATTGGGTTATTTGTTTCTTTGGTGTTAAGATTTTTGAGTTCTTTATATATCCTATAGAATAGTGCTCTATCTAACCTGCTTCAGTCTTTTTGCTAAGGATTGCTTTAGCTATTCTGGGTCTCTTATTTTTCCAGATGAATTTCATGACTGCCTTTTCTATTTCTATGAGGAATGTCATTGGAATTTTAATTGGAATTGGTAAAAATTTGCTCCCATTCTGTAGGTTCTCTATTCACCTCACTTATTGTTTCTTTTGCTGAGAAGAAGCTTTTTAGTTTGAATCCATCCCATTCATTGATTCTTGATATTAATTCTTGCACTATAGGACTCTTATTAAGAAAATTGGGGAATAATCTGACATGATAAAGATTTGGGCTTACTTTTTTCTTCTCTTAGGTGCAGGGTCTCTGGTTTAATTTCTAGGTCCTTGATCCACTTTGAGTTGAGTTTTGTGCATGGTGAGAGACAGGGCTTAATTTCGTTTTGTTGCATATGGATTTCCAGTTTTCATAGTCCCATTTGTTGAAGAGGCTATCCTTTCTCCAGTATGTGTTTTTGGCACCTTTGTCTAATATGAGATAACTGTATTTATGTGGGTTAGTCTCTGTGTCCTCTATTCTGTACCATTAACCTACAAGTCTATTTTGGTGCCAATACCATGCTGTTTGTTACTATTGCTCTGTAGTATAGTTTAAGGTCTGGTATAGTGATGCCACCTGCTTCACTCTTCTTGCTAAGGATTGCTTTAGCTATGTTATTTTTCCAGATGAATTTCATGACTGCTTTTTCTATTTCTATGAGGAATTTCATTGGAATTTTGATTGGAATTGCATTAAATCTGTATAATGCTTTTGGTAGTATGGTCATTTTGACTATATTAATTCTACCTATCCAAGAACAAGGTAGATCTTTCCATTTCTAAGGTCTTCTTTAGTTTTTTTCTTTAGCATTCTGTAATTTTCATTGTGGAGGTCTTTCATCTCTTTCATTAATTCCCAAGTATTTTATTTATTTTGAGGCTATTTAAATGGGGGTAGTTTTCCTAGTTTATCTTTCAGAGGATTTGTCCCTGATGTACAGAAAGAAATGGCTTTGATTTATGGGTGTTGATTTTATGTCTTGCTATTTTGCTGAATTCATTTATTAATTCTAGAAGTTTTCTGGTAGAATTTTTTTGATCTTGTAGGTATAGAAAGATCATATTGTTGGCAAATAGCGATAATTTTAGTTCTTCTTTTCCTATCCATATCCCTTTAATTTCTTTCAGCTGTCTAATTGCTCTGGCTAAAGTTTCAAGAAAACTGTGTTAAATAGAAGCAGTGAAAGAGGGCATCCCTGTCTTGTTCCAGGTTTTAGAGGGAATGCTTTCAATTATCTCCATTTAGAATGAAGTTGGTCTTGGGCTTAGCATGTTCCTGTTATTCCTAGTTTTTCTAGCGTTTTGAACATGAGGATGTGGTGTATTTTGTCAAATGCTATTTCTGCATCTATTGAGATGATCATATGATTCTTATATTTAAGTCTATTGATGTGATGAATTACATTTGTTGATTTCCATATGTTGAACCAAACTTGCGTCCCTGGGGTGAACCCCACTTGATTGTAGTGCACTATCTTTTTGATACATTTTTTTTGTATTTGATTTGCCAGAATTTTATTAAGAATTTTTGCATCTATATTCATTAGAGATATTGGTCTAAAGTTTTCTTTTTTTGATGTCTCTTTGTCTAGTTTTGGAATCACAGTGATATTGGCCTCATAGAATGAATTTGGAAGTGTTTCCTCTTTTTCTATTTCATGAAATAAATTTGAGGAGTATTGGTATTAGTTTTATTTTATTTTTTTGAAGGTCTTGTAGAACTCAGCTGTGTATCCATCTGTTCCTGGGCTTTTCTTGGTTGGTAGGCTTCTGATGGAGTCTTCAATTTCATAGCTTGAAATTGATCTGTTTTACTTGTGTATATCATTCTGTCAGTTTGGGAAAATCATGACTCTAGAAATTTGTTGATGGCTTCAATATTTTCTATTTTATTGGAGTACAAATTTTCAACATAATTTCTAATTATCTTCTATATTTCTGTAATGTCCATTGTGATAGTTCCTTTTTCATCACAAATGTTAGTAATTTGAGTTTTCTCTCTCTTTCTCTTTGTTAGCATGATAGTTTATAAATTTTATTTATTTTTTCAAAGAACCAACTTTTTGTTTTCAATTGTTTCGTTTCTTTCAATTTCATTGATTTTAGCTCTGATTTTAAATATTTCCTGTCTTCTACTGTTTTTGGTGTTGATTTATCCTTCTTTTTCTAGGGCTCTGATATGTAATGTTAGGTCTTTTATTTGCTGACTTTTTCTTCTTTTAAGGAATGAACTCCATGCAATGAACTTTCCTGTTAGTAGTACTGCCTTCATAGTGTCCCAGAGATTTTGATATATTGTATCAGTGTTCTCACTTATCTCTAAGAATTTCTTAATCTCCTCTTTGATGTCTTTTGCAACCCATTGTTCATTCAATAGCATATTATTTAGTCTACAGGTATTGGAGTAGCTTCGAATCTTTATTTTATCATTGATTTCTAATTTCATTCCATTATGATCTGATAGATTGAAAGGTAGTATCTCTTTTTTTTTTTTTTGGTAAGAGTTGTTTTGTGGCATAATATATGGTCTAATTCAGAGAAGGATCCATGTTCTGCTGAGAATAAAATCTATTCACTTGTTGGTGGATGAAATATTCTCTATATATCTGTTAAGTCTAAGTTATTGATTGTATTATTGATTTTTATAGTTTCTTTGTTTAGCTTTTGTTTGGAAGATCTATCCAGTGATGAAAGAGGTGTGTTAAAGTCAACCCAGAATTATTGTGTTGTTGTCTATTTGACTCTTGAACTTGAGAAGTGTTTTTGATGAACAAAGACGCTCCATTGTTTGGGGCATATGTATGTATAATTGTTATGTCTAGTTGATGTATGGTTCCCTAAGAAGTACGAAATGTTCTTTTTTGTCTTTTGTGATTAACTTTGGTTTGAAGTCCATTTTTTTAAAAATATGAAGATGGAAACCCCTGCTTTTTTCTGCAGTCCATGTGAGTGAGATGTTTTTTTCCAAAATTTCACCTTCAGTCTGTGGATGTATTTTCCTATGAGATGAGTCTTTTGGAGGCAGCATATTGTTGGGTCTTTTTTTTTTAAAATCCAATCTTCCAGTCTGTATCTTTTGCTTGGTGAGTTTAGGCCATTAACATTCAAGGTTATTATTGAAACATGATTCGTACTCCCAGTCATATTTGTTTATTTTTGGTATTTAATTTGACTTGGTTTCTCCTTTGATTAATATTTCCTTTATTGTAATACTTCCCTTTCTGATTTTCATTGTTTTTTGTTTCCTCCTCATGGAATATTTTGCTGAGGATGTTCTGTGGTGCTGGCTTTCTAGTTGTAAATTCTCTATATGTTGAACCAACCTTGCATCCCAGGGATATACTCTAGTTGACCATGGTGCATTATCTTTTAAATATGTTTTTGTATCAGATTTACTAGTATTTGATTAAGAATTTTTGCATCTGTATTCATCAGGATTATTGGTCTGAAGTTTATTTTCTTTGATGTATCTTTGTCTGGTTTTTGTATCAGGGTGATACTAGCTTCAGAGAATGAGTTTGGAAGGATTCCCTCTTTTCTCTTGTGGAATAATTTGAGGAGGATTAGTGTTAATTTTTCTTTAAGTGTCTGGTAGAATTCTGCTGAAAAATCCATCTGGTTCTGGGCTTTTCTTTGTTGGTAGGCTTTGGATGGCATTTTTAATTTGATGACTTGAAATTGATCTGTTTATATTTTCTATGTCCTTCTGGTTCAATTTGGGCAAGTCATGTATCTCTTGAAATTTATTGATGTATCAAGGTCTATTTATATACATATATATTTTATGCATATTTATAAACATTTTAAATTTGTTATATATATGATAGTAGAATGCATTACAATTCATATTACACATATAGAGTATGATTTTTCAAGTCTCTGGTTGTACACAAAGTAGAGTCACACCATTTGTGTCTTCATACATATACTTAGGGTAATGATGTCCATCTTATTCCACCATCTTTTCTACCCCCATGTCACTTCCCTCCCCTTTGCCATATCTAGAATTCATCTAATCCTCCCATGCCCCCCACCCACAATGTTATGAATCAACATCCTTTAATCAGAGAAAACATTCAGCATTGTTTTTTGGGGGGGATTGGCTAACTTCACTTAGCATCATATTCTCCAACTCCATCCATTTACCTGCAAATGCCATGACTTTATTCTCTTTTATTGCTGAGTAATATTCCATGGTATATCTATACCATATTTTTTTTATCCATTCATCTACTGAAGGGCATCTAGGTTGGCTCCACAGCTATTGTGAATTGTGCTGCTATGATGTGGCTGTGTTCCTGTAGTATGATGTTTTTAATTCCTTTAGGTATAGACTGAGGATTGGGATATCTAGGTTAAATTCAAAATTTAATTTATTGGTGCATAAATTTTCATAAATAGTTTCTGATTACCCTCTGTATTTAAGTAGTGTCTGTGATGATATTTCCTTTTTAACAACTGACTAATAATTTGAGTTTTTCCTCTGTTTCTTTTTGTCATCTTGGCTAAGGGTTATCAATTTTGTTTATCTTTTCAAAGAATCAACCTTTAGTTTTGTTGATTTTTTTTTGAAAAAAATATTTTGGGGGATTTCAATTTCATTGCTTTCAGCTCTGATTTTAATTATTTCCTGTCTTCTAATACTTTTGGGTTTGATTTATTCTTCTTTTTCTAGGGCTTTGAGATGTAAAGTTATGTCATTTATTTGGTGACTTTCTATTCTTTCAACAAATGAGCTCAGTGCAATGAAATTGCCTCAGAACTGCTTTCATAGTGTCCCAGAGATTTTGATATTTTGGGTCACTATTTTCACTTACTTCTAAGTATTTTATTATTTCATTCCTGATTTCTTCAGATATCCATTGGTCATTTAATAGTGTATTATTTAGTCTCCATGTGTTAGAGTAGCTTCTATTTTTTATTTTATTGTTGATTTTTAATTTTGTTCCATTATGATCTGATAAAATGCAAGGTGTTATCTCTATTTTTGTATTTGTTAAGAGTCACTTTGTGGCCTAAAATATGGTATATATTTTAACCATTAAATCCCTGAACCTGAATCATTTAACACACAAACAACAAAGAAAGAGAGAAAGAGGAGAGAAAAAAATATATAAAATAAAATAAAGGTTCTTTTTTCATAAAAGAATATTTATTGCTACATAAATGTTGCCATATATTATATGATATATTAACATATTTCATTAGATATGAAGCATATTTGTGGTACTATATTGTCACATAAAACTTTAAATTAAAAAATAGTGATTTTTTTGTATTTTAAAATTGTTATTATTTTTAATATGTTCTTTTTAGATATACATGACAGCTCTAGAGTGTATTTTGACATATTATACATACATAGAATATTTTTCTAATTAGGATCCCATTCTTGTGATTGTACATGATGTGGAGTTTCACTGGTTGTGATTCATATATTAACATAGCAAAGTTATGTCCAATTCATTCTAGTGTCTTTCTTATTTCCATCCTCCATCCCATACCTTCATTTCCCTTGGTCTAATCCAATGAACTTCTATTCTTCCCTCTATCTCCCTTAATTAGCATTAACATCCACATATCAGTAACAATAAATGTTAGCAAGGATTGCAGGGATAAGGGTACACCCATATGTTGATAGTGGGACTACAAACTGGTGTAACCATTATGGAAAATAGTATGGAGATTCCTCAGAAAACTTGAAATGAAACCACCATTTTACCCAGTTATCTCACTCCTCAACATATTCTCAAGGGATTGAAAATCAGCATCCTGAATTGACATGGCCACATCAACATATATAGCAGTTCAATATCCAAACTATGGAACCAACCTAGGGCCCTTCAACAGATGAATGGACAAAGAAAATGTGGCATACACAGTGGAATATTACTCAGCCATAGATAAGAAATTATGGTACTTGCCAGTAAAGCATAGAACTGGAGACTATCATACTAAGTAAAATAAGCCAATCAAAGTAGAGTCACATCCTTTGTGTCTTCATATATGTACTTAGGGTAATGATGACCATCCCATTCCACTATCTTTCCTACCCCTATGCCCCAGTCCCTCCTCTCCCTCCCCTTTTGCTCTTTGCCCTATCTAGAGTTCATTTAATCCTCCCATCCTTCCACCACCACCCCCCTCGCTCTGCAGCATATTATGAATCAGCGTCCTTAAATCAGAGAAATCATTCGGCATTTGGTTTTTTGGGATTGGCTAATTCCACGTAGCATTATATTCTCTAGCTCCACCCACTTATCTGCATATGCCATTATTTTATTCTCTTTTAATGCTGAATAATATTCCATTGTGTATATATACCACATTTTCTTTATCCATTCATCTACTGAAGGGCATCTAGGTTGATTCCACAGTTTAGCTACTGTGAATTGTGCTGCTGTAAACATTGATGTGGCTGTGTCCCTGTAGTATGCCTTTTTAAAGTTCTTTGGGTATAGGCTGAGGAGTAGGATAGCGGGGTCAGATGGTGATTCCATTCCCAGTTTTCCAAGAAATCTCCATACTGCTTTCCATAATGGTTGCACCAATTTATAGTCCCACCATCAGTGAATGAGTGTATCCATTTCCACACATCCTTGCCAACATTTATTGTTGCTTGTATTCTTAAAAATTGCCATTCTGACTGGAGTAAAATGAAATCTTAGAGTAGTTTTGATTTGCATTTCTCTAATTGTTAGAGATGTGGAATATTTTTTCATATATTTGTTGATTGATTGTATATCTTCTTCTGAGAAGTGTCTGTTTAGTTCCTTGGCCCCTTTATTGATTGGGTTATTGTTTTTTTTTTGGTGTTAAGATTTTTGAGTTCTTTATATATTTTAGAGATTACTGCTCTATCTGACATGCGTGTGGTAAGAATCTGTTCCCAATTAGTAGGCTCTCTATTCACTTCACTGATTGTTTCTTTGGCTGATAAGGAGCTTTTTAGTTTGAATCTATCCCATTCATTGATTCTTGATATTAATTCTTGCACTATAGGAGTCTTATTAAGAAATTTGGGGCCTAATCTGACATGATGGTGATTTGGGCCTACTTTTTCTTCTATTTGAAGCGGGGTCTCTGGTTTAATTCCTAGGTCCTTGTTCCTCTTTGAGTTAAGTTTTGTGCATGGTGAGAGATAGGGGTTTCATTTCATTTTGTTGCATAAGGATTTCCAATTTTCCCAGCACAATTTGTTGCAGAGGCTATGTTTTCTCCAATGTACATTTTTGGCACCTTTGTCAAATATAATATAACTGTAATTATGTGGGTTATTTCTGTGTCCTCTATTTTGTACCATTGATCTACACATCTATTTTAGTGCCGGTACCATGCTGTTTTGTTATTATTGCTCTGTAGTATAATTTAAGGTCTGGTATAGTGACACCACCTGCTTCACTCTTCTTGATAAGTATTGCTTTAGTTATTCTGAGTCTCTTATTTTTCCAAATGAATTTGATGACTGCTTTTTCTATTTTTATGAGAAATGTCATTGGAATTTTGATTGGAATTGGTCATTTTGACAATATTAATTCTGCCTCTCCCAGAACAAGGTAGATCTTTCCATCTTCAAAGGTCTTCTTTAATTTCTTTTTTTAGTGTTCTGTAGTTTTTATTGTAGAGAACTTTGACCTCTTTTGTTAAGTTGATTCCCAAGTATTTTTTATGCTATTGTAAATGGGGTAGTTTTTCTTGTTTCCCATTCAGAGGATTTGTCACTGATATACAGAATAGCTTTGATTTATGGGTGTTGATTTTGTATTCTGATACTTTGCTTGTTTTTTACTAGTTCTAGAAGTTTTCTGGTGGAATTTTTTGGGTATTCTAGGTATAGAATCCTATCGTTGGCAAATAGTGCTGATTTGAATTCTTCTTTTCCCTTTAATTTCTTTCATCTGTCTAGTTGCTCTTGCCAGTGTTTCAAGAACTATGTTAAATAAAAGTGGTAAAGAGGGCATCCCTGTCTTCTTCCAGTTTGTAGAGGGAATGCTTTCAATTTTTGTCCATTTAGAATGATGTTGGTCTGATTAAGCTATCTTAATTCAAATTGTTACAATGTAAACCTTTTATAATAGTTGCATGCCATTAAGCCATGTTAATTTTTAAAACATACTGACTTTTACGTCTTCCTTTTTTATTTTTACTGCCTCAATACTTTAGACCCTCATCAGCTCACACCTGGGATGCTATATTACCCCAAAGCTCTGGAGGGATAAGATTTGATTATCACATAATAAAGACCTATGGTTTCAAAAACTTTCTTTCAGTGGCCTCAGATTCTTAAAAATGGCTGAGAAGACAGCAGTATCTATAAGACCTCTAATAAGACAGCAGTATTTTATAATACCTTGAATTAGCTTCCTTGTTCTTCTCCAACCAATTCAATCTCTTCCTGCAAGTAATATCCCTTTGACTCAAGAAATAACCAGAATACATCAATAACTAGGAAAGAATTTTTAAAGAGTTTCAAAGAAGTTTGCTACCCCCAGCAAATGTAAGAAATTAAATGAAATTAATAAGCATGTAGTTCAGATATAGAATGTAATTAGTAAGCATATAATTATTTATACAAAGAGTATACCTTATTATAAAATGTCTATATCTTCTTTGTTATTAACAACATGACTAAACTCCCTTGTAAATCATGGAGATATAAGCACAAATTTTTATTCAAATATAAAATTAGTTAAATAGGTTTAACAAAACCAGAAATGTATATTTTGCAATATGTATTAAAATGCTTTTTTTTCTTTTCTAGGACACATCGAGCAAGAGCATATTTTAAAAGGAGTTTTTATAAACAAGCAATTCAGGACTTTTCTATTGCTATTCACTTAGATCCTAATAACTGGTTGTCATTCTATTATCGAGCTTGCTTACTTAGAAAGACTAACCCTCGTAAAGCACTACAGGATTATAGCATTTCAGGTAGTTTGCTTTCAACTGCACATACATACGCATCTGATCTGAAGTTCAGCAGCTTAGTCTCATAGAGAGAAATATGGATGTGGGATCACTATTATATCTATAATACTATATACTAGTATTCATATACTTACATATTAAATATATTTTAGATTATACTATTGTATATGTATACATACCTCTGTGTGTGGATATATATATATATATATATATATATATATATATATATATCACTTAGGACAGTAATAAAATTGTCCAATAAATGTTAAAGATTATTATTATTATCCTAGAAAATATCTTGAGGATCCTTTTTGGTCACGAATGATAAAACTTGCTAAGCTAGCCTATAGGAAAAGACTAAAGCCAAAATCAAGTTGGTCTACTCTGAACAATTAGATAATAGAGATTTTAAGTTATCGTGATAGTCTAGAAAGGGGAGAATGAAAGAGGCGAAAGTTGGAAAATTGGAAAATGTGAGGAAAAAGCCTTTAGAGAAAGACCAGAGAGAAATAGATTCAGCCAGATGGCAGGGCCGTCTGAGACTGGGTCTCAGTGTGTATTTATATATATTATATAACACTTACAAGCCACATGATTGAGCTACAATCATTCTAAAATGTCCTTTTGGTATGTGTGAGTAAATGAATGTGTGCATATGTTTCTCTGTAATTATGACAAGGGGAAACTATTGTGTTAAGGAAATCTTTCTGTAAATATAGTTCTGGAAACCATTCTGGAAACTCCATTCTATTTCCTAGTTAGCTTGCTTAAATGGCATTAAACTGTCCTGGTGGTTTGGATCCTATTCTAAGTCAGCCCATGGATTTGTCCAATTCCATATTTTTGATGCTTAAATTAAAAATAGGCCTTGAGACATCTCAGAAGCTAAAGTATGTTAACAGCCAAAAATGGTAATGTCTTCTTTACCCTCAGTCAATGCATCCCTGGTTTATATGTGTCCAGCACAATTCTTGATCATGAGTAAGTGACCAGTAAATAGTCAACAGTGACATGGATTGAGCCTATCCTAGCAGATGAAATCCAGCCAGAACCCAACTCTCCAATGACTGTGCTCACCCAGGTGCAAAATTGTAGAATCTCATCGTTCTAGATTCTCTCTATCTGGAAATTAAGAAGAGATAGATTTCCTTCTCTGTGGGAGTCTGGCTAAGATGATTGCTGCTAAAATATTTCTAAGTCCTTTTGCCTCCTGAAGTCATCTTGTCCAATAATATTCAGCTAAAATAGCCCCGTTGTCTCCTGAAAGGAGCCTAGTGCTCTGCCTTCTCTTTCTAAGGACTCTTGGGAAGGTATGCTGAAGATTTTCATTCAATGATCTCATCATCTCTGAGTCTAATTTCTGCCCTCAGCTGATTCTACATCGCTAGCCTTCTTACTTCTTGTAGCTGCTGTTCTCTCTGCTTCGATTCTTCCTAGGTCTTTCCCTCAGTCACCAAAGTAGCATTAACAGAAACAATTCATGCATAATATAGAACAGCTTAGAGTTAGGAGGATAAATGTGGCACACACAACTTAAGGATCTCTATAGGTTTTCCTGGCTCTATCGGCCTGTCTCATATGGCCCTGCCATCTGGTTGAATCTATTTCTCTCTGGTCTTTCTCTAAAGGCTTTTTCCTCATATTTTCCTCTTTTCCAACTTTCGCCTCTTTAGTTCTCCCCTTTCTAGACTATCAAACGATAATTTAAAATCTCTATTATCTAATTGTTCAGAGTAGACCAACTTGATTTTGGCTTTAGTCTTTTCCTATAGGCTAGCTTAGCAAGTTTTATCATTCGTGACCAAAAAGGATCCTCAAAATATTTTCTAGGATAATAATAATAATCTCTAACATTTATTGGATATTTTGTTACTGTTCTAAGTGCTATATATGGAATATCTTAATGACAGTTCAAACAATGACATCAGGTAGGTGCTATCATCATCTAAATTCTATTGATAGTAAAGCCTAAGAATAGAAAGGTTAAGTAACTCTAATACTTATTCCTTAAGAATTTCCCCATTGTTTTAGAGCAACTTTCCATACTGTAGTGCTTTTTCCCTTGCTAGCCTACCATGCTGTGAACTGAGCAGTCATATGGCATTCAGGTGGTCATTTACTTACTCTAGGATCGTTGCAGATGCTGATTACCCTTCCTCAAACTCAGAAGTGAGAATATTTGTGTTCCAGACTAAGAATATTTTTGGCAAAACTTTCTTCCTAACCCAGGAAGGGCTTGAGAAGCTCAGAAGATATATGTCAAACCTTGTATAAAACATAATTAACACACTAACTTATTTTTTAAAGTGAATGGGAGTCAGTAAGCCAGAGACATGAGGTGACTTCTAGGCAGGTTACTGGTAAGAGCTGCACACTGGACTCACCAAGAGGAGGTTCTTTTTATCATGTAAACTGTGATTTCATAGTCAAGTTGCTTGCCTCATTTCTAAGTTTTGCCTGCCTTAGAGGAGCTCCTTTGTGGCTACCTTTCCTGGTTTATGAATAAGCCTGACTTCTGCCATATGTCCTGATCTGGGTTGGTACCTGAACCTGTTCTTTGGCCAGAAACAGTGTCTTTGTGATAATAACAGGCTGTCAAGGGTAATGACACCCTTCTGACGGGAGTTATATTCTATGCCCAACTTTGCCAATGCCTTGCATCATGACTCTGGTCAATGTACCTGGCCCCCTTGAACCTTAATCTCCTTCTCTGGAAAGTGAGTGGACTCCATTAGATTACCACCAGGATTTCTTCCAGTTTTAATGGGTTTGTGAGCCTTAATAGCCACATTGTTAACTAATTAACAAATGCATTTTTTTATGTTCAATACTGTTTATACTCACAAAATACATTCATCATAGATATATTTTGTTTTATGTAATGTTAAAAAAGAATAAGCAGTAGAAAGGGTGTAGGCTGAAATCTGACCCAGATATGATTGTTCAAAACCTGAATAAAACATATTCTTTTATTTTAAAGTTCTCCTAAATGACGGCTATGAGAATTTTAGTTGTTTTCTACATCGGGGCATAGTCTATGTAAATCTAAAACTTTGGTGGCTGGCAATTTGTGACTTTGAAGCTGTTATTTCTCTAGAAAGGTATGTTTTATTTTTATACTGGTTTTACTTTTGTTTAAAATTAAAAAAAACAAAAGAAAATAAACATTTTTTTCCCCTTATCATCGATAACTTAAAATGAGGCAATTATAAAATCATTCTAGAATTAGAATACCACTAAAATTAGACTACTGCTAAAATAAGAATTGTTTGTGTTAGGTGAGAGGTTGAATAGGTTTCAAAGGAGTTATTTCCATAGATAATAAATCAACAAGCTCTTAGGAGGGGTTGGAGGATACCCAGGCTAGAGCTTTTGGAAATTTCTGGAAAATCATTATCAAGTTTTAAAATAATGACAAATATTCTGCTTAATGTATCATTGTTATGCACAAAATACAACTCAGTGGAAAGAAATCCTCTATTTTGAGCTCCTGATTTCATTTTTTAGTAAAGCAAAGGAAAAAGCCAGTAACATTTAGAGCATAGTTTCAGGAAGGAACACAGATTGAAAGTCAGACACATTAGTCAAAGAGCCAGATGTAAAATAAAGATTTTAATTAAATAATTCCCTTCTTTCCAATGAAGTGTTCATTAAATGGAAGTTGTCAGAAAGAGTAACAAATCAAGCTAATTTTATGTTGACTAGCAGACTGTTTACTTAGCTATCTAATGTGAACTTTGAACTTGTCTCCAGAAAGTCATGGAGGATAGTTCCATAATGACTGTCGTGATTTTCTTTTGGACCTTTTTGAGCCAGATAGGAAAAGACTTTTCTCGTGCAAAGAGTCAGAAAGTAGGTGGTAGGAACTGTGGTGTCTAGGCAAAGGGTTAGGGGTTCCCTGAGATTGGATCATTGAATGTGTAGTTTCCTTATTTTGAAAGAGACATCAAACAAGATAATGTCTAAGGTCATCTCTATACTGAATATTATTTGAGTCTAAGAGAGAAAAGCAACAAACATCAATGCGGATATGGTTTTTAACCTCAAGCCACCAAACCGTTTTTCACTGTTATTCATAGCTTAAAGTAAAGACTTTTGAATTGAGGAAAACTTGAGCTTGAAATTCAAGGTAACTCAAGATTAAGTCAAGGAGCAATAAAGTATTAATAAGAGTCTAGGAGATTCCATGAATTCGGTTCCTAGCATAGTCTCTACAATTGTTAACTCCAAGGATTTAATAAAGGGCATTTATAATTTTTTAATAGAGCATAGTAGTTAACTAATTCATATTTCTTTGGTAAAACATTAAAAAACCCTGATGTATATTGATGTATATATTTCATTAGGTTCATACATAATTGGAGAACATTTTGAATAATTAAAAATGTCTAACAAGATTTTATTTTCTTGTTTTCCTAGAACTGTTACTTTGGCTTACATAAACATTGGCCTCATATATCTGCTACACCTGGAAAACTACAATGAAGCTATTTGTTGGTTTTCTGAGGCTATTAAAATTGATCCTTCATGTATTCAAAGCTATATTTGTAGAGCAGAAGCCTATTATAAGGTATTTAGTGTTTGAGAATTTTGAATACAAATTTTAATTTTATGGCTATCTGTTCAATTAATTTTAAATGTTTTAATGTATTATTTTCCTTAGCTAACTATAGAAACAAATGGGCTTATAAGCTATAAATGTTAAGCATGTGTAGTTAACTATAATTACATACTCACAAAGTCTCTGCTTATGAGATGTGCGTTTTTATTGTCTTTCATTTTAAAAATAATACTGTATGTTTTTTCCTTATTTTAAAAGCAATATGTATTTATTATAGGTAATGTATTTATCTAAATAAATAAATAAATAAATAAGTTTGATGAAAAGTAATAAATTAAAAATGGTCCATATTCTCTAGGGATAACTACTATTAACATTTTGGAATCTGTTGTTCTAATGTTTTGTGCATGGGCACACTGGTGAGTGGGTGGGTTCATAGAATGGGATCTCTATGTAGAATGGTAATCTAACCATTAAAACTTTCCTTTAAATTTTTACAAGTTAAATTTTAAAATAAATGTAATCCTCCTCTTTTCTACAAGTCCTCTGGATAAGCTAGTTCCAGTCTGGATAGGCTAGGTTATGCTGTGGTAAAAAAACAACTCCAAAATCACCATTTAAAACAACAAAGGCTTGTTTTTTTCTTCTACTACCTGTCCACTGAGGATTACCTGGAGATTATGCTCTCTGCTGCCCATGTCTCAGGGTCTCCTGTGACTGGAGTCTCATGCAAAATTCTTACCTTCTGGATGACAGAAGCAGAAGATCCAACATACGTTCACTCTGGTCCCTAGGAAAAGTTTGCCTTTGACTCCTATTAGGAAAGATGCGAACATATTTGCAGTGTGTGAGTTTTTACTTAATCTAACCCCATCAATGAAGCTCAGGCCATTTGGGGAAGCTGGTGTTTCCCCTGAACACACACAGAAACCAAAACACCAGCTTGGTAGCAGGGGGTAAAGGACGTACAATCAGACAATTGCCTCTTTGTACTGAGAGCAAAAATCAATCTGTGCACAGTAATGGGTGTATGCACTGTAGTATATGCACACTGAAATAAAACAGTCCTTGAAAAGAGCAGAACCATGACAGCTGACTGATTTTATATATATATATAATTTTTTCCCCCATGAGATATATGTCAGTAAGAAAGGCAAGATTCAGGGGCTGGGGTTGTAGCTCAGAGATATAGCGCTCGCTTAGAATGCGCGAGGCACTGGATTTGATCCTCAGCACCACATAAATATGAAATAAAGATATTGTGTCCACCTATAACTAAAAAATAAATATTAAGAAAAAGGCAAGATTCAGAAGAATATAAAGTGTGTACAATATGATCCCATGTAAATCAAGTAATTATAAATCAAACCCTGTGTATATATGTAGAGGAATACGTTCTCCTACTGTGTTGGTTCAGCTTTTTAGCTTCCTTGGGAATCTAATCTAAGGCTGCCTGGGGGCTTCCTGGAGAGGTCCAAACCCAGGGAAGCTACATCTGTCCCAAAACAAGGTTTCCCCAATGCATAGACATGGACAGTTGGTAGAACAGGTATAGCAGTGTGCGTGTTTGGTTGGATGGTATATTAATCGAACCAACCCAAGCAGAGGCTGCTTATGACACAATGGCCAGAAAGTTTCACAGAAATTCTTAAATTTGTTTAAATGAATCTCAGACTTCCTCTCTTTATGGGCTTCCTCTTTTGACCCTACCCACTATTTCTTCCAAATGGTTTATACTGTTTCTACAGGTCTTGCTTGTTTCCATGTACAAATTAATTTTGGGCATTCTCTTTTATTCATCAGTCATTATGGTTAGGGGAGTGGTTGGTTGTCCCAGGTTAATTTTCTGTCACCATGTAGTGCTCCTTTAGTGGTATCTACAATGATAGTGATTTTGTCCCCAGATATATACAAATTCAGTTTATGTTTGTGAGACCAGTATTAATGAAAGAATCAGTGCTTATTTTTCTTTATACATTGATATTAAATAGATATTTTTATACAATTATTATATTTTTATTTATTTATTTAATTTTAATTTTGGTATAAATCTGCTTTTCTAGAGATTGAAACCAGGGGTGCTTAACCACTGAGCAATATTCCCCCTTTTTAATATTTTATTTAGAGATAGGGTCTCACTGAGTTGCTTAGGGCCTCACTAAGTTGCTGAGGCTGGTTTTGAACTTGCGATCCTTCAGTCCCTCATGAGCTGCTGGGATTACAGGAGTGTACCACTGCTTCCAGCATCCTCCCTTATTAAGTGAAATTGACTTTTTATTTTACTTTCTTTTGTATGCTTAGTTTATTAACAAGTGAATTTTGGTGTTGTGGTTGAGAAAAAAAACTAAAAAGTTAAATGAAAAAGGAATGAACACACAAACTAGAATGTAAAATTATATATATATATATATATATATATATATATATATATATGTATGTTTATTCTTCAAATTAAAGATAAATAATTTTTAAAAACCAACTTGCACCGTAACTGTTTTTTTTTAACTTTTCTATATCCCATTTGCTTTGATGATTCTTTAGAAAATCATGTGTATTAGGGGATGTCCCTGCAAAATTTCTGCAGTAAAGGGTATGAGGGGATAAACATCAGAAAGGAAATACTCAGTTTTACTAGAACCCAAGTTTCTGTTTATTTATTATTCAACAGCTGCATAAATTGAAAAGGGCAGTCAAGGAGTTATCTCGTGCCATCCACTTTCAGCCAGATGGAGTCCAATTATATATAATAAGGTATGAGCATAGAAATTGAATTCTTAAGATAACTTCACATCTGAGCAATCTGTTGGGATCTTTAGTTCTCTCTTGATTCTTTAACTTCCTCATTTTACATTTACTCTCTGGGCAATGGCCATCTCCCAGCCAGCAAGCCAGAGGCAATTCTTGTTTTTGCTAAACTTTAAGATAACATTGCATAATACAACTGGATCTTCCCTTGCATCAAAACATAACTGCAAGTTTAAGATCTTTAGGCCTTTCTAGGTTGATGGTTATGTAGTTAGTACGCATCTCACGAGAGCAAGGTAATACATTTTGAACAGTTGTTTTGAATATGTTAACAGAGGTGCCCCAAATAATTGTTAGCTAATTCCATAAAAAAAAAATAAGTGGCACAAGAATTGCATTTGAAATATAGTAGAACTTGGACTAAGGAGACATTTTACAAATTATTACTTCCAAAAATATAATCTCTAAGGATTAATAGAACTGGGAAAAGAAAGTGGAATTTTTTTTTCAGTACTGGACTTTGAATCCAAGGTTTTATATATGCTAGACAAATGCTCTACCACTGAGTTATATTCCCAGCTAGAACAATTTTTTTTTCTGAAGAATGCTTGCTTTGTGTTTTAAGCCTTGAACCACATTTTAGCAATTTATGGAAACTTGTCCTCATTTTATGTCCCTTAAATTTTAATTTTTAAGTAATTTCTCAGCAACAAAGTAAAACAGTTTAAATGCAGATAATTGCAAAAAGAGATGACTATTTTTCTTGTAGCATCATATTTTCTAAATTGTTTCATCACACATCCATGTAAATCGGTCTATTTAGACTATAAAATGTCTGTAATGTATTGCCTTTTATGCATGCATATATAAATATAATCAATGTATTGTAGCTGTAAAATTTTAAGTAACTGAGTATAAGAAACTTTACTTTAGAAAAATTATTTTTATCAGCTTAGAATCAAAAAAATATTTTTTTTTTCCAGAGGACAATATCTTCTTATGATGAAGTGTTATGATCTGGCAAAGTTCACTATTTATCAAGTAGCAGAAATGAACCGTGGTAAATATAATTAATTGAAAATTATAATTGTTTTAATTTAAGAAATATCTTTTTAGAACTTTTGTACTACTTTCAGTAACTACACATAGATGGCATAAAGGTTTTAGTTGAAAGACAAAGATTTGGAAACTTCAGATTATATGTAAACAAATTGGTAAAATGATCCACAATATATTACAATGAACTTTGTGAAAGAGGTTATTTTTATAGGACTTACTAGGCTTACAATTTTGCTGTTTTTTTTTGTAATTGGAATGTCTTATGTTTCTTGAAAGTAAATACATTTTCATATAATATTGAAAATTCATATTATAAAGAGATTTTTTAATTGCTTGATTTTGTTAAAATAATTTTATTTGAAATCCTTCATACTTGGCAAAGGTACTGATAAATTTTCCTTTTCTCTTAGGTCTCATTGAGTTGAGCCCAATACAACAAGCAATCATTTATTCATTTTGTGAAAACCATGAGAAGGCCATTCAGGTCTTGGAGGAGAGCTTGTGGAGTAAGCCAGAAGTAATCATGTTTATCATAGCAAAAACACTAATGAAGGCCAAGAAATTCAAGGTGAAAGGTCCTCTGAGTAATGTTTACTAAACCTAGTAATGAAACTCATATATCATGCTTAGTATGACATTTAAATATTATTTACAACTCTATATTATTTACATACTATTAATTTTATACTAGTATTTATTATATTATTTATTCAGTCTTTTATTAAACTTTGCAATTACTTTTTCATTTTTCTATTATTATAATTCTTAACATATTAACTGTACAAATTAATGGATTTTACTGTGACATTTCCTATATGTGTAATGCATATATTGTGTATTGACCATATTTATCCTCCCTTCTTTTTCACTCTCTCTTTTCTGTGTTCTCGCTCCCTGGACCCCTTCAGTCCATAACCATCCTTCCTCTACATTTAGGTCATCTTCTCCCCCCCCCACCCCATTTCCACATAGGAGAGAAAGTATGTGGTACTTGTTTATGTCTGGTTTATTTTGCTTAACATGATATACTCCAGTTCTATCCATTTTCCTGCAAATGACATGATTTCATTCTGCTTTATGAATGAATAACACTCCATTGTGTATATATACCATATTTTCTTTATTTGCTAATCTGTTGATGGACAGCTGTATCTTGACTATTGTGAATAATAGCACTGCAATAAACGTGGGCTTCCAGATATCTCTTTCTGTATGCCGACTTCATTTCCTTCAGGTGTATACCCAGGAGTAGTACAGCTGGATTGTGTGGGAGTTCTGGGTTTAGTTAGTTAGGTAGTTTGTTTATTTATTGGAAGTTCCATACTGTTTTCCATAGTAGTTGTACTAATTTACATTCCCACCAACAGTGTACATGGATTCCTTTATCTCCATATCTTCCCAATAATTGTTATTTATTTATTTATTTTTTATAGTGGCTATTCTAACTGGGGTGAGAAGGAATCTCTGTGGTTTTGATCTGCACTTCTCTGATGAATAAAAATATTGAGCTTTTAATTTTATATATTTATTAGCCATCTGTGCTTCTTTTGAGAAGCGTCTGTTCAAATCTGTTGTCCATTTTTGATTGAATTACATTTTTTTTTGTTGTTAGATTTTTAAATTTTCTTTATATGTTCTGGATATTAGTCCTCTGTCAGATGAATGGCTAGCAAAGATTCATCTTTGCAGGTGGTCTCTTTACTCTGTTGATTGTGTCCTTTGCTGAGCAGAAACTTTTCAATTTGATGTAATCCCACTTTTTTTTTTTTTTTTTTGCTTTTGCCTCCTGAGCCATTAGAGTATGATTTAGGAAATTGTTGCTGGTATCAGTATCTTGAAATATTTTTCCTATATTTTTCTAGTAGTTTCAAAGTTTCAAGTCTTACATTAAGGTCTTGATCCATTTTGAATTGAATTTTTGGACAGGGTGAGAGATAGTTTCAATCTTCTACCTGTGAATATCCAAGTTTCCCCAGCACCATTTGTTAAAGAGGCTGTCCTTTTTATGATTTTGTATGATTTTGGCACCTTTGTTGTGAATTAGTTGGCCAAAGAGGCATGGGTTTAGGGCAGTCTGTCACTGGCCTACATGCTAATACCATGCTGCTAATGTTACTCTGCAGTATGTTTTAAAATTGGGTGTTGTAGTGTGTCTAGCACTGCTGTTTTTGCTCAGGATTGCTTTGGACATTTGGAGTCTTTTGTGCTCCCAAATGAATTTTAGAATTTTTTTTTCTAGTTCTGTGAAGAATGTCATTGGAATTTTGATGTGGATTGCATTGAATCTGTAGATCACTTTGTGTAGTTTGGCAATTTTAACGATATTAATTCTCCCAATCCATAAACATTGGAAATCTTTTTACTTTCTAGTGTCTTCTTCAGTGTCTCTCCACAGTTTGCATATGTTGAGCTATCTCTTGCTTCCTTGAAATGAAGCCAACTTGATCATGGCATATGATCTTTTTAATGTGCTGTTGAATTTGACCTGTTAGTATTGTGTTGAGGATTTTTGATCTGTGTTCATAAGAAATATTGGTCTGTCATTTTCTTTTTGTTGTTTTGTGTCTTTATCAGATTTGTAGAAGGTTAATACTTACTTGGTTTGTATTATTTTCTGTTTCATTGAAATCTTTTATTAGTCTCTTGCTGCTACTTTTATTGAAAGGGATATTTCCTTGTTATTTGTTTTAAATGTTCCATTGGATACTTATTTCATTAATATTCAAACTTTATCTTTTTATAATATAAGTGTCAGTCTGTTTTGTGCTGCCATAACAGAAAATAACAGATTGGGTAATTCGTAATGATTAGAAATTTATTTCTCTCAGTTCTAGAGGTTGGGAATTTCAAGATGAGGGTTCTGGCATCTTATGGAGATCTTCTTACTGTGTCATTCCATGGTAGAAGGTTGGAGGGCAAAGAGGGGTGTGTGTTGGGAGAGAGAGAGAGCAAGAGAGGAGGAAAAAAAACAATAGGGAGCTGAATTCTAAACTTGTCCTTTATAAAGGCCCAATCCCATGATAATGAACCATTCTAGCAACTAGTGGCATTTAATCCATTGATTATATAGTCCCTTTTTAAAGGTTCCATTCTCAATACTGCTACATTGGGTGTTAAGTTTCCAGTTTGTGATTTTGGGGGAATACATTCAAATTACAGCAATAAACAGCATTTACAAGTTATGGTCAATTTCATAAATATTTTAAAATTTACGATAGGATTTCATTTTTTAAAAACAAACACATTTTTGGGTCTGAGGTTGTTGCTCAGTGGTAGAGCACTTGGGTTTGATCCTTAGCACCACATATAAACAAACAAATAAATAAATAAAATAAAAGTCCTTTGACATAAAAAAAATATTTAAAAAAGAACACATTTTAAAAAGTTTCTTTTCTTTTTAATTTGCAAATACAATGTAAAATGAATATTCTGCTTGATATTGATTCTTTGAAATATGCTCAGAATTATTCATGTCTTAGTTTTGTAAATCATCCATGTCTGAAAAATATGCATTTTATCATTGATATGTTTTATATATGCTTAGTAGGTCTCATTTTTAATGTGTTTTTCACATGCTTATTTTTAACTAATTGATCTATCAATGACTGAGGTATTTTTAAATCTCCTATAATGATGTTGGATACCAAGTTTTCTCTGTGATTCTTTAAGTTTTATTTTATGTAACTTGAGGTTATTTTAAATTTTAGACATTTTAAAATTGACATGTTTATACACACACACACACATATATACATATAGAATACAGTACTGAAATTTGATACATGTATTATTAGTATATCATATATAAAATCAGGACAAATTAGTATTATCATCTCCTCAAATATTATCATTTCTATGGTTTGGGAACCTTCAAATTTTTCTCTACTTATTTTGAAAGGCATAATTAATTGTCAAAAAATTTATTTTTGTTATATATCCTCAATTTTAGAATTATTATACTTATCTGATGAACTGAACTTCTATCATTACATAGTGACTCCTCTATCACTATTTATAATACTTTCAGTGTTTATGCTGTAGCTCTGTTAGTTTTTCATCACTGTGACCAAAATACCTGACATAAACACCTTTATTGCAGAAAAGATTTATTTTGGCTCACAGTTTCAGAGGTTTTATAGTCCATGGTCTGCTGACTCCATTATTTCTGGGTCTGTGGTAAGACAGAATATCATAGTAGAGGGAGCATTTCTCACCACTTAGCAGCTGGGAAGCAGAGAGTGAGCCAGAGGAAGGGGCCAGGGACAAGATCTACCTTCCCTGGATATGCTCCCAGGACCTACTTCCTCCAACTGTGTGCAATCTCCTAAAGCTTCCACCACCTTCTAATAATGCCATCAAGTTATGAATCCATCAGTGTAATAGTGCATCAATAAGAGAGCCCTCATGACCCAATCACTTCCCCCCCCACAATCCCCCCCCCCCCCCCCCCCGCCACCTCTGAACATTGTTACACTGGGGAGTAGTAGTACATTAAGCTCAGGAGTCTTTGAGAGACACTTCATTTCCAAACATAACAACCTACTTTATTTTGAAAAACAGTATTTTAATGTATGTCTTTTTTTCTTTTACTTTTGACTTTTCCATATCCTAGGTTATAGGAATGTCTTATAAACAGTTTATAAAAGGCTTTTAAAAATTCATTTTGATTATATCTTTGTTTTACATGGAAAATTTTGGTTCCTGTGATTTTTCTTCCATTTGGATTTTTGTCATTTTAATTTTATTCTTTCTCTTTTATTAGGGTGCTTTATATTTGCTATTCTTTTTCAACAATTCTTTTAAAATCTCTATTACTTTTTACTTTTTGTATTGATATTTTTAAATTTAAATTTTTATTTAAATTATTTCCTCTTTAATCTTCTCATTTCACATTTTGTTTGTTACTAGTGAAATGTTGCCAAACATATACAGCTATGTCTGAAGTTAGATAACATTGTTTCCTGAGTACAATATCATTCTCCTGACTAATAAAAAGATCACAGACTCCTCTAACACTAATTATTTCCTTCCAAATTCACATATACTTTTTTCTTGTATTTAAGGTCTACAAATTATAATACAAAATGACTACCATTATTTTAGAACCAATATTTATATTTACATATCTTTCCATTTTATTTGCTCAGCATTTCTTATGTGTCAGACTGTTCTTTTGAGATAATTTTTATTTTTTTCTGAAATAAAAATGAACATCTGTCAATGATAAGGCTTTTTACTATTCTATAACAAAATTTTAGATTGGAAGTTACTTTTTGTCAACATCTTGAAAGTAATATGCTGTCATTCAGCTTCTATTGATATTTCACCTCCTACTGATAATGAGAATTCTACTGTTAGATTATCTTTCCCTTTTTGGTATAAGTTTTCTTGTCTCTGATTATTTTTTGATTTTCTCTTTTGTTCTATAAAGTTGTATACATATGATATATGACATATAATATATATTATATATAATATATTATATATAATATATAACATGATATACTATATATTTTAAAACATAAAAATAAATAAATGAATATTTATATAATTTATTTAATGATATAATATAAATTATGTAAGTATATATAATTATATATATCAAGTTATACATTTAAACTTTTTTGTAGTTGTAAATGGATAGCATGCCTTTATTTTATTTATTTTTATGTGATGCTGAGGATCAAATCTAGTGCCTTGTGCATGCTAGGCAAGCACTCTGCCACTAAGCTATAGCCCCAATCCTAAAGTTGTATATTCTTGATTTACTTTTATTTTCCTGATTTTACTAGGTTATGATTCCTCAATTTGTGGATTTCTGTCTTCCCTCAGTTTGGAAAATTTGAATCTATTATTTCTTCAAGTTCTGTCTCCCATTCTATTTACTCTTTTGGGGACTCCAACAGATATGGGTTTGACTTCTCTAATCTTCACTTATCTTATGTTCTCTTATATTTTAATCTCTTGCTTCATTCTGTATAATTTTTTAAAGAAGATTTTCTTCAGGTTCACAAATTCTTCAGCCTGGTCTTCATGTTTTATTTGAATAATACTTTTTACTTGTAGAAGTTCTATTTGATCGTTTTCAAGTCTTCATATTCAATCCTAATTGTCTCCTTTTGCTTCATCATCCTGATTTCAACTTTATTTTAAAAATATTTTATAAACATGTATTCTGTAACTGATAACTTCAATACAATTCTCAGATGTCAAAGACTGGTTTGTTAGTTTTGCCAGTTCCTACTCATACTGTCTTGTCTCATTCTGTGCTTGTTCATTGGCATTTTGCTTAATATTAATCTGTAGGAATACAGTGGCTATATAGGGCCCACTTTCCTCCATATTTCCTCCATATTGGATTTGTCTCAGGAGCAAAGAGTTATTATCATCTTGGCTCTCCTGAGCATTCCAAATCCAGTGAATGCCCTGAACATTCCAATTCAGTGAATGTCCTGACTCATATCTTAATAAATGAGTGCCAAACTCAAATCTTCCTCTTTGTTGTTGACCCACTTCATGGAACCCAGATGGTGATGCTACTGTAGTCATCTACCCTCAACATCACCCCTCCCTCCTGTCTGCTTAGTATATGCCTCACGCCAGGCTTAGGCTCTCATATACATCTCTGGCTATGCTTCCTGAAGACTTCCTTAGAGAGCTTCTCCAAGGAAATTTCTTTAGAAATAGCTCATCTACCATACTGATTCAGAAGTCCTAACTACTAAAATTCTGAGTTGTTTATTGTTCATATTCATTGCTTTATACTGTGCAACTCTAAGTAGCATTATAGGTGAAGTGGGAATCTTTTTTTTTTAATGTCTTTTACTTTATTTTTTTATGTGGTACTGAGGATGGAACCCAGAGCCTCATGCATGAGAGGCAAGCGCTCAACCACTGAGCCACAACGCCAGCTCCTGAAATGGGAATCTTTAAGACAGTTGTTGTTACTGTTGTTGTAATAAAACCTTATCTTATTTTTTCACAGAATGGAAGATTTTGATTGATATTTAGGAGATATGAAAGAGTCTAGTTAGTGGCAGGAGAATTTCCTATATTTAAAATCCTTTTCAGATTTTTATATTTAAGGTCCTTTTTATATTTTTTGACATGTCTTCAGTAATGCAAAGTTAGTATAGAGGACTAATAATATGCTACTTATTAAGCACCTAATATTCATAATAATGTACATTAGACAGACTGAGGGCTGGGTGCTTAATCATGAATAATTATATTTAACTTAAAAGACACCTGAAATGTGCCATTTTTTACCCTCTCAACCCCTCTAATTATTTACTTTTCTCTCATTTCTGGCACAACAAATCTTGAATATTTTCTGCATTCATTGGCTTCATTTCCTCACTTTCCACTCATTCTGACACTCAGTACAATCTGGCTAGTTTCTACCCTCTTGTGATGGTTGACACATCATAAAGTGACCCCCAACAAGCTTTGCCCTTGTATGACATTGAGTCTGGGTGGAGCCTGTGACTTGCTTCTAATTAAGAAAATATGGCAAAGTTGATGAAATTTTGCTCCCATTATTATGTTACATTGTATATGATCCTCTTTTGGCAGAATGAAGCGATAGATTCTCTTGCTGACCTTGATGAAGCAAAGAGACATACTGTGAACTAGCTGTGGAGAATCCCTTGTTGGGGAACTGCTGTGGCCTGTAGGTTCAGGAAACCTCCAATAGTCAGTATTTTTAGAAACCTGTATCCTCGGTCATACAGCCATGGGGAAATAAAATCTTTCAATAACCTTAGAAACCTGAGAAGATACTTCCCTACTTGCACCTCTAGGTGAGAATGCCGTCTGGTTGGCACTTTGGTTGTAGCTCATGAGACCCCAGAGCAGAGGACTTGGTTAAACTTTGCACAGACTCCTGGCCATGGAAGTTGTGAGATGGTAAATGTGTGTTGTTTCAAAGGCAGTAAGTTTGTGGATTTTTTTTTCCAGCAGCAGGGAACTAATGCAGTTTTTGGTGCCCAGAAGTATAATGAGTGCTTCGGTAATAAATATCTAAAACTGTGGCAGCAGCTTTGAAACCAACCAACGGGGCAGAGACTAGAAGACTTTTAAGGGGCATGACTAGAAAGCTTTAATCACTTCAGACAGACTATTGGTGGATATCTGGTCATTAAGATATGCTAGTAGGTTCTCACCAATGAATGAGGAACTAGTGAAAGAAAGATCTTTTTAATGTAGCAAAAAATGTATCCTGTAGTTACTTGGAAAACAGAACTAAATAGTCAGGATCCTAATATGTAGTTAAGATAATTTTCAAGTAAAATGTTGAAAGTGCTGAGTGTTGTCAGGTTTATTCTTGCTTCTCATAGTGAAGTGTGAGAGGAGAGAGATAAGTTAAGAACTGCTAAACAGAATAAACCAGGACTCTTACCAGATGATAATTCTCTACCTCTCCAGATGGCAAAAGATGACAAAAGCAAGATTGTCACTGTCAGTAAAGTGTTCTAACTAGTGAGAAGAACAAGCTATAACTGGACAATATTTTGCTCCTATTTCAGAAAGATCGTAAAGCCAGAATATTCAGTATAGCACTGCTCCCTTTTGAGGATATGCCATACAAATATCTTAACCAGAGGACCTCTAAAGGTTTCAGGATATTGTTCCTCATGCATCTCAGCCAGAGGCCAAAGTAGAGAAGGAATTTTTTTTGCAAAAATTAGTGAATATGGCTTTTGTCTAATGGAGAGAATGAGTGCCTGTGAAATGCACTAAAGGTCTCCAAATTCTTAAGACAATTATTTCTGTAGAAACCAGTTTGGACCAAGAGAGAGAGAGAGAGAGTATGAAATGAAAGGTTGTCAGACCTCTAAAGCATTCTGACAGGAAGCAGATTAATAGAATAACTCAGCTGCAAACATGTTCAACCTTTTATGAAAAAGCAATAATGACCCAGAGGGCAAGACCAGGAACCTACAGGGCAGAATGAAGAGCCATAGAGAATAATTCTATGCCTTGAAACCTAATCAAGAGACTCTGGATGTCTGCTCAAAAAAGAGCTGCTATGGACCACTGAGGGCTTTTTA
Source organism: Spermophilus citellus (assembly GCF_964194105.1). Taxonomy (NCBI): domain Eukaryota; kingdom Metazoa; phylum Chordata; class Mammalia; order Rodentia; family Sciuridae; genus Spermophilus; species Spermophilus citellus. Next base: position 178,833,517 of record NC_138185.1, on the reverse strand, counting down.
GCCTCCATTCCCCCTCCCCTCACCCCTGTTGAACTGGAATGCTGTGGATATTATCCTGTGCTTATCCCACCATTGCACGTTGGGTGTTTCAGAGATAAATAGTTTGTGTCTTTTATTTCACAGGCCCTTAGCTGGAAAGGAATTGTGCCCCAGAAGTGGTACTTATGTGAATAATACTCAAAGTCTGCATCCAGACTTGGACATGATTTAAATAATGAGATTTCAGACTTTGATCTGATGGAGTAATGAGATGAGCCTTTTGGAGGCACTGGAATGGAATGTATTTTGCATGTGGCAGGGATACGGAGTCATTGGGGCCCAGAAAGCGGACTGTGACAGACAGACTCACTCTGTAGTTGCCCTCAGTGAATCATGCCCTATATAATTTTCTTCCATTTCTTGAGTGTTGACAGGATGTGTGACTTGCCTCTAACCAGTACGCAGGGCACAAATGTCATTCCCTGATTATGTTGCATTTTTAAGGCTCCCTCTTTAACAGACTGGAAAGAGAGATTCTTAGACTGATCTGTAGGGCTAGTCTGTAGGTTGTGACTGCTTATGCAGAAGGTCATGTGGTGGTAAACTTCAGGTAGCCTCTAGGATCTGAGTGCGGCCAACTGCTAGCAAGAAGCCAGGACTCTGAGTCCTGGAGTATCAAGGAAATTAATTCTGCCAGTGGTGTATTGGAAGCTTGGAAGGTGATTCCCCTAGTAAGGTTTCCAGAGGAGAATGCAGCTCAGCTGACAACCGTGATTGCAGCTTTGTGGAATCCTGAGTGGAGGACCCAGTGAGCCATTCTTGATCTCCTGACCTGTGGAAACTGGGAGATAATAAATGTGTTACTTTAATATGCTCAATTTGTGGTAATTTAAAGTAATATAAAATGATTGCAGTGCGCTTGCTATTTTCATTGGTGAGTTCCTTACTGCAAATTCAGTGGTCATTCCTCAGATTTGAAGTTGTTCAATTCTTTATTCTTTCAGGAATATTTCTTTATTCTTTCAGGAATATTCCTTTATATTTGCTTTGACCTCCCCCAGCTCCTGTGGCTCTGGCAGGAAGCCCAGTATCATTGCCGATCCTCTTCTACCTACCCAATGGTGGTGGTCTTTTGGTTCTATTTTTAAAATAGTCCCTCAAACCTGCTTCTTTTCTCTATTTTTATGGTCATTATCCTGGTTCAGAATATACGTTTATTTTTTTTTTCCCTTGATTGATAGTAACAGCATTGTACCCTTCAAAGCTGTTACCCACAGAAGCCATGGTACTGTTTTCAGAATATCAGTATGCCTTATGGGCCAACCCTCACTCCCCAGATCTCCCTGGTAAGACTTTATAGAGTACTGAGGGAGGAAAAGATGGGGGAAGCAGGAGGAAATGAAGATGTGGTCATTTTAATTTAAATGGGATGGAAGGCTGGAAGAGATTCAAGTGTTTAGGGACCAAAGGAGTCAGTGAAAGGGCAAAGGTTCAAAAAAGGAAGGAAAAAACAAAGTGTGCTCAGCCGGGAGCAGAGGAGATGGTGTTAAGAGTGAGCTCTAAAAAGGAGAAGAAATCATTCAAAGACAGGAAAGAAAAGGGTGGGAATGGCTGAAGACATAGATACACTAAAAAGCAAAGACAAAGAAAATTGAGAAAGCAATCCAGTTTTCCGTGGTAAAGTCATGTGCTGAGAGTGAGGACAGAAGGATGGATGTTGAGGTGGGTTGTAAACGTGGAGTAGATGTTAAAGGGGAACAGCAAAGACACTTACCACATCCAAGTTAAATCTGACGACTTCTTTAGCAATTTAGTTCATTAAAAAAAAGGGAAAAGCAATTAGCATTTCTATTAGGAAAATTCTATTTCTTTCATTAATTGGTTTCAACTGTTTTGACTAAACAATGAGTAATTTTTGATGGTGGTTTATTTTCTGCTGCTCAGAGAACCCTAGTAAGAGCACAGCATAACCAAATAAAAGTTGATTCAAAGTATATTAGATACTATCAACACTATTACTACCTAGTAGCTTCTCAATTATTTCACACAGGGAAATTGGTCATAAACTGGTCAATAAATGTAAGTCTGATTAAGACCATTAGAAAATAATTATTAGAATTTAAAACATAGTTTCAAAAATTCATGTGTGTGAGCCTAAGTCCTGGTTTATGGGGTAGGAACTCAGGAGCTCGCCATGGAACTGAGTCTTTTTCTTGGGTAAGACCTGTGATCTTCATCAGATCCCTGTGAAGTGGGAACACAGCTTCCTTATCTGGGTTCTTTTTAACATTGAAGATTGTAATGTTAAATAAATATCAGAAAGAAACAGTCCCTTCATATATATATATATATATATATGTAATTTTTATTTTTATCATTCTAGGAAGCTCTGAGAATGCTTAAGAAGGCAATGGAAATCTGTTCTTGTTCTCTCAAAGGACAAAATGCTGCAGCTTTTTCATCAGAGTGTCTGTATAACTTGGGTCTTTGTTACATAGAAGAAAACAACTTCCAAATGGTATTTTGTGTACTTAGAAGCATAGATTATGTGATTTTAGAAACTGGTTGCTTGTATTCAGTTTTATTTCTGGAGGCTTATCTAGACAGTACAGGGAGTGACTGGACCAAAAGTTTAAAATGGTTGGCTTATTATATAGTCAGTCTGCACCCTGAAATTCTCATGAATTATTTTATATAATCAACACATTTTATTTGATGTTAGTTTTTGACAATTAATCTAAAGACCAATATGGTTTTCCACCAAAAATATCTAAATATAGGAAATTATTACAGCAAAGCAGTGTTATTTTATTATTAATATGACTGCTTATTAAACTCCAAGTAGTTTATATTGAGAGCTTTAACATATTGTAGAATAAAAGAGAAATTATTAGAATACTCTGTAACTTATCTTATTGAGAACTGATTAATTCCAATCAGATTGAAACTGGTTATTAAGATGGCCAGGTTCATTGAAAACCAGTTAATTCAATTATTATGGATTTATCCAGCCTTTGACTACTTTACACACTTCAAAATTGTCACTGATATGAAGAATATATAAAATAATTGATATTATCCCATGGTTATTGTTGGATATACCACAACTCCATTTTTGCATACATATACACAATCACACAAATACACATGCATCATTCCAATCCTTCCTTATATATACCGGATGGAGAGTATCTTAAATTTGCATATAAGAAAAAGAATTGTCCACTAAGTTGTTCATTAAATATAAGATTAATTATAATATTTTTTATACTTTTAGTCCTTTTGGACAACAGGGAAAACTTGGCTATGCTTTACAATATTGGGAAAAAATTTAAAGTTCTGTGTTCTGAGTTTTCATAATCATATATCTGCTATGATTCTCAGACTACCATGGATAATAAATGATGCTGGTTGCAATTTCTTTGAAGGAATAAAATCCAAAAACTAGTGATAAAAATTATGCCTCTGAAAGCACTGTAATCTAACAGCATGGATTATGTAAACATTAACCTGGAAACAAGGGGATTTTTAAATATAATACTAAATCTAAGTTGTTTCCAAATATTGATTTGCTTGTCCCAAAATTTTCTGTGGGAGAATATATTTTAAATTACTAGAAAATTGAGTGAAACTTTTCAACAAAATTTACATATTGCAATTTATTAACCTTCTAAACTAATACATTCTGTCGCTAAGTGGTTTGTGCTTTAACAATATGCCCGTCTAGGCTTTTGACTCTTTTACAAAAGCTGTGAAAGCAAATCCTGATTTTGCAGAAGCTTTTTATCAACGAGGGTTTTGTAAAGTAAAACTCCACAAGGAAAGCTCAGTTCTGGACTTCAATCGTGCAATTATGATCAATCCGAAACACTACCAGGTATTTAAATACATAATGATAATGATTTGGAAAATTTGTTAATTTTGGTAAACCATTAAATCTTTTATATGCTTTTGCTATTAGTTAGCAACAATCGGTTACTTGTACGTACTTTTCCACAAACATATATCTGTATTTTATCTGTACATACTTTTCACAATCCATATATCTATATTTCTTCTTGAACTAAATAATTTTTCCCAACAGAGATATTATGTTTATTCAAGTGCTTTGTGAATTTGGATGTATGTAAATATGCTAATTTATTAATTTTTGTGTTAATAATTTTAATTTACATACTGTTATTAATTTTATTTATTTATTATTTTGCTATCACATTTATTTCTGTCTTTTAATAGACTGGAAACAACACAAAATTTAATAGGTGCAGTGTGACTGGATCCTGATTTTAGAAGACGATGAAATTAAATTTGAATTGGCTAAATAATGGATACTTTTAGGGAATTACTAGAAATCTTCTTAGAGATATAATGGCAGTGTAGTTACTTAGGGCAATCTCTTTTTTCCATAGTAGATGCATACTGAAGGCCACAAGGTGAAAAATTTTGATGGCTACAACTTATTTTTCCATACTTAAGGAAAAAATAAAATAAATATGGCAAACGAAGTGCTAATAATTATTGAATCCAGGTGATAGATACATGGGTGTTCATTATACTATCATTTCAATTATTCTATATGTTTGAATTTTTTTCTAATAACAGAGTGGGGGGAAAGAGTATATCTTAATACTGTCTTTGGACATATAATTTTTATGATGGCATGATATTCCAACATCATTTATGTCTTTGGGTGGCATAAATTTGTTCATAGATTTTTGGTAGAACTGATGATTTCACTAAAACCTCTATTTCTGCTTTCTCTTCTCTTTCTCTGAAAGGCATACTTAGGCCGAGTAGCCTACTATGGTTTAAAAGGCAGATTCTCCAAAGCAATTTTGAACTGTAATGAGGCAATCAGTATTTATCCTGAGAGTGTGCGTGCCTATGTCTGCAGAGGAGCTCTGAAATACTACAGCGGGGTAGGCCACCTCCTGCCTGGTTTACTGAAATTGTAGATACTCAGTAGAGGGACTCACTTCCCCTTTTTTTCCCTCTGTGATAGGAGAATTGCTGTGGTATAAAGAGCAGAACTACATAGAATACTTTTTTTCATGGTGCACTAAAGGGGATTTCAGTTCATGATTTTTCACAAAATAGTGATATTTATTTTTGATCTTTACATTTAAAATAACATCATTATTATTTTATTTTTAAAGAAAGTAGTAACATTTTGTTATGGGGGAGAGGTTCCTCACCTCTTGTGTTCTAGGAAGAAAGACTTCCTTCAAGAGACATAGAAGACATAGAGAGGAATCAGCAGGGTTTCCCACGTGGCAGGTTTTTTTTTTTTTTTTTTTTTTTTTTTTTTTTTTTAATTTGGTCTGGGAAATTCATTCCTCAATTTTGAATTTCAGTGGTTACTGAGGTTTTTCATCATGGCTTAGTGTGCCTGCACCAATTTCCAAATTCATGTTGAAAAATTTCCCAGTATAGACTGCTCCCTTTTGATTGACAGGAAACTAGCTGTCTGTCTGCAAGAAGTTGGTCCCTGGGCATTGTGAAGCCCAGCAGGGTTCTGCCCAGGAGAAGAGCCTGAATTTCTTCTCCCTACCACCTTTATTCATGTCTGTGTGGCTACCTAGTCTAACATATTCATTGTAGGCAGTTTGGAAATAAAAGCAATAAAAAAGAAATTAAAAAGAAATAAAAAGAAGGGAGTAAAGGATTACTATCCTACCATCAAATTATAATTTTGAGAGCATTTTTCAAGTATTTGCAGTTAGTCTTTTATTTTCCTGAAAATATATGACATGGGTTTATACTATTTATATAATTTGTGTTGTGTCCTGCTTTTTATACTTTATCTCTGGACATATAATTTTTATGATGGCATGATATTCCAACATCATTTATTTTTAACGACTTGATTGTTGGATATTTGGGATGTTTTAAAATTTTTACTATTTTATCATTTTAATAGAGTTTTAGACCTCTGAGAACAAAATCATTACTTGAATTCATGATTGGTTCTTAAACAGAAATTACTGGGTTAGATGCTCGAGCAGCACTGTTGATATCTGAAGCTGTGTTGAGTGCTTTGCTTCTCCTTACTTTGCTTTTTTGAACTTTCTTTGTAGCTATTTCATATGAAATATTTTGCAAATGACACCTAAAGCAAAAGTAAGATCTTGCTTTATGTGTTAATTCCATGAAAATTACTACCTATAGTATGCTATAAGTTATAAGAAAAGAATTGGAGAGGAACGAAAGAGAACATGGGAAGAAAACCTGATGATCATGCATAGGGTAGTCTGAGTGACAAAAGTAAGCAACTTCTGGCAAATGTTTGCTAGATGAATATGGGTTGATTTTCTTTTACCCATCAGTATAATTTTTTCCATGCCATTCAGCAACATTGGAAATAAAATAATTGTCTAAATTAAAGTTGTTGATATCTTTAATTTTGTTTTATGGTTGAAAGAAACTAAGAATTCCTACTAGGAGACTCTTAATTAACTCTGTGGAAGATTAGGTTGATCGTCTTCATTCACAGATGATATACTGAATGGCTAAATGAATGTTCCAGAAACTCCGATAGGATCAAGGATTTATTTTTGCAATTAAATTTCAGTCCATTATTATTTACCCTTCTTGATTATTATTATTACTATTATTATTGCAGAATTACAGGCTAGCTATTGAAGATTTAACTACAGCTATCAACATGGACAGAAAGTGTTATGTAGCATTTTATAACAGAGCATTATGTTATATCAAGACAAATGAACTTCAAATGGTGAGATGATCATTTAGTAAACAATAAGCTTAAACCATTTAAAAAACAATATTTACTTAATGGCTTGTTGATACCAATAAATAACATTGATTAAACAATATGTTAAAGCATTTGTAAACATATTTAAAGCATCTGTAAAGTATTTTCCCATTTTGTCTATAACTGTGGCAAGTAATTCCTATGGAAATACACCACATAAAACTGAATACCAAAGAACCATTTCAAAGAATATTTCTGTTAGTTTCCTTACACTATTTCTATAATAAGTCAAAAATTAATTTTTTAATGCTAATATAAACATTTAAAGGTTGAATAAATTAAAATACACTACATAAGTATCATGTGAGTTGTATCTATGGATACTCTGCCTGTAGAATTTTATAGCAGTGATCACTAGCAATAGTATTGTCTCACTCCTTTGATTTTAGCTAGAGCAGTTCATGGAGGCATTTTTTTGGAAGGTCCTGACACTCTACATGCAGTGGGGGATTGGTGTGATGGTTTTAGTCTCTGGGGACCAGTGAACAAGATGTGCCACTGTGGCTACAATAAATCCTTCTTTCCATTTGTCTTGATCCAGTGTCTACCTGTGTAAACTCTCTTTTATATTTCCCCGTCTTACTCTCATCTTCTCACTCCTTCTCAGTGAGGTCATTTTTCAAGGAGAATTCCTCAGGGTGGAGCAGCTGATCTATGGGCTCCCAGTGTTCTGTCCTATTCATTTTGCTTCTTTTTTTCTCTTTTACTCTGGTCTCCCCCTCCTTGTTTCTGCTCCTTTCCCAGTAAATGAAGCTTTTCCTTGGAAAGACTTCATCCTATTTTCACTATTCTGTGCAAACACACTCCCCAGTTTCTCTGAAAGTTGGTCGTCTGTTTAAAACACTTAGAAGTTTGCAAGCTTTGAAGAGAAGAAGGGTTGGGAAACATGGGTTCTATTCAAGAGGATGCAAAATTCCTGGCAACCAGACTATCAGGTTTCCTCCAGATATGTTGACAAACGAATAACTAATTTTGAACAAGGGAGTGGTTAAGATCCAAGGAGTTAATTAAAGGAGCATTTATCAGTGACCTGCACAGCAGGTGTCTGTGAGAACTCCCTCTCCACCACTACTCCTACTAGAAAGGTAATCCTGAGGCCAAAACAATAGGCTGGATAGGGAAGGGACCTCCAAGTTTCTGTTATCTCCGATACTTAAAAAAGCCAAGTCCCTGTTAATAAAGAAAATGCAAAACTGCCCGAATAGATTGAGACCAAATAGAACCACAAAACATTCGTGATTTTAAAGCATCCAGGACTCAGGATCATTTCATCCCTTCATTTTACAGAGAGGAAATGGAAGTAGGGAGAGGCTAGAAAACTCATCTGAGTCACACAGGGAGTCAGAGACCTGTGTGGTGTTCCAGGTTTGTTTGCTTCTGTGTTAACAGTCTCTAGGTGGCTTTACAAAGGCATCTGATCTCCAACATGTGGACCAGATATCATTTAACAGTGTCACCTCCTTCCTTTTGCTGACTTCCATTCTCCACATTCTTGTCATCACTAGACTGATTAAAAAAAAAAAAAGTGTCTTTCCAAAAAAAAGCACTTTCAAGATATGGTGAATTCTGGTTCTACTATTCTATACTAATGAAAACAACAGTATTTACTTCTTATTTAGGGCTTGTTGTATGTCAAGTACCGGGTTAAATGATTGATCAATGTAGAAACAAAATGTTTCTAAATGAACTCTTAAAACAATATATTAAATGTTTAATATACCAATTTGCAGAGGAGGAAACTGAGAAGCAACTTCTAATAGAGTAGGATGATACACATCCAGGAAAAGGTCATTCTCTTAAAACCACTGTGCTCCCACTTCCCCACTCCTGCTGACCAAGAAATCTCATTTCCTGGCAGTTGTTTCCCCTTATATCACATATTCAGCTGCTTAGCGGATCTCTAATGCACCTTACTGGTTTTATAGTCTGTGGTTCTCTATGAAAGGAAAAGATACGTAATTTTTGGCTAAGCTTCTAGTATTTTTTTTCAAGCATTATTATTTTTACAGTCCTGTTTATTTTTGTTTATAACTATGCCACAGTATACATATAGAATCTTTTTTTAAATTTTTTTTTTTTTTTAGTTTTTGATGTACCTTTTTATTTTTTTATATTTATATGTGGTGCTGAGGATCAAACCCAGTACTTTACACGTGCTAGGCAAGCACTCAGCCACTGAGCCACGACCCCAGCCCCTACATATAGGTTCTTTAACTGAGCAATATTTTTAGACACTTAACTGCACAGCCAGGGAATGCTGGAGAAGGGCCAATCAGCACAAAGTGATATGGCACTTATTTTCCATTTTCAGTAGCAGGTGCTACTAGCACATGAGATTTGGCCCTTTTCTGATCAGACCATATGACTTTTTTGGGACAAAATGCTCAGTAGGGAAATAGTTTAGGAGATATCATTCCAATCCAAATTTAGGATGCTTTTAGGACTTGGTGGACAGAGCAGAGGGCAGAAAACAAAAGCAAAAGCAAAAACCTGTTTATTCAGTGAAAGAAAAAAAAAAGAATAAAAATGAAGGCTACCACTTATTTAAAAAAGTGACCATGTTTATAATACTTAGCTAAGGGAACCCTGTAAATCTAGCATATGATTATTTTGGCCCCAAATGATAAGTCAAACAAAGAAACTAAGGTTGAGACCCCACTTTGTGCATGGACATATTTGCCCATGGCTAATGAACAAGGTATCTACAGAGGTATATTTAAGTTGTGATTATTTTATTTTTAGGCCTTAGCAGATTATGGAATTGTGCTGCTGCTTGAAGCTGTAGAAAGTATAATCTTAAATACTCTCATTAATCGTGGAATCATCTATGCTGAGCAAGAGCAGTATGACTTTGCCTTAGAGGTGAGCTCTCCTGTGGATGTGTAAAATGAACCCACTTGATTTTATACATTCTCTTTTGAAAACTAGTGAACATGTTTTCATTGCTACCAAATGGCCATACTAATGAGTGATAACTTTAGCCACAATTGTACTGAAATACTAGGAATGATTAAAAGAAACTTTGCAAGAATGTGTATTTTTACTTCATATTGTTTACAGATAAATAGCCAGTGCAAAAGGAATAAATTTTAAATTGACCCAGACTATTACCTCTGGAAAGAAATATACACAAAATTCTTTTGTGTGGCAAATGAAATGATTTGTGTATCACATACTCTGGTGCTTGGTGCTCTTTCTCCTTGACAATTTTTTATTTTCCTATTGAAAGCATATCAAAATAAATATATTTAAGTGATTCATGGTGTAGTTGGTCAGAATGGGCTACTGGGAACATACTTTTCAGTTAGTGGGGACAACGTGTTCATAATTGTAATAGATGTGAGCGTATGCAGCATATTGAAAAAATAGTTTGATTTTTATTTCATTGTAAAATAAAGAAAATTCATAATTGTCATTTAACTTTATTTTTATTGACTATTTTATGGTAACTTTGGAATTAATAAACACAAGACAAAAATCAAATAGCATTTTGAGGTTTACAGTTAGGTAATAGCAGTTTTGCATGTTAGTTTCTAAGGAATTACAACCTAAACATTAGATAGTAGAGTGTTTTCCTATTTTTTTTTCACTTCCCAGGATGGTTTTTATAATTTTTGACATCTGGAGTCATCTTTTGAGATTCTGCCCAACAGAATCATTTGTTTTCTACATTGCTTACAGTATGATAAAATGTAATCTCAACATTTGAATTCCTTTAGGCTTTTTGGTAATTGAAAATATCTTTGAGACATAGGCAGAGGCTGCTAAAGAATTTCTCTGTTTGTGGTAGACAAGAAAACTATGGAAATCTGGGCAATAGTGTTGGAATAGAGAAAGTGAGAAAAAGGGAGGTGGGGAGCAAAGAACTTCAGCTGTTGGGGAATGAAATGCTGGGCCTGTGTTACCTACTGAATGAATATTTATTTTGCACTACACAACTATATTTATCCTATTTATTGCACAGTTGCTAGGTATCAGGTTCAACAATACTGCAGAATTTAAAAATTATAACTTTCAGAGGAGGAAACTGGTATTCAAGAGAAATTAAATAAGTTCTTTGATCCAGTAGATACTAGGGCAAGCCTGAACTAGGTCTCACTTGATCTTGAATGCTGTTCCTTCAGCCAAGGTACTGGCACTGGAGGTAAGGATATAAGTTAGACTGGGTTCGAGTCCTTGAGGAGATGAAGGCCTGGTGAGAATCATTCTTGACCTCTCTCTTTCCTCTCACCCCACAACAAACCCATTAGCAAGTCCAGTCAGCTTTAACACTAAAACATATTTTGAATTAAATGAAGTCTCCTAATGGCCACTGCCACCTCCCTCTCAACAAGTAGGGACTGAACTCAGATATCAGAGTCCTCTCTCTCCTGGATCATTGCTGTAGCTTTCCAACTGACCTCTCTGCCTCCATGCTTGTCCCTCTGCATGCACTTCTCCATTCAGCAGCCAGAGAAAACTCTTAAAAGCATAAAGATGAACAAGTTAACTCCTCTGCTCCAAGCTCTCCAATGGCTTCCCATGACACTTACAATAAAATCTGAACTCTTGACCATGATCGACCATGATCCTACTTGACCTGATTGCTGCTCACCTTTCTGACCTCATTATCAGTCCCCTTTTCTACACCCCAGTTACTTCTCTCTGGCCTTTAGCTATCCTTTGGCAAAGCCAGGCTCCCTTCCTACGCAGGGCTTTTGTACAAGCTCTTCCCTGTGCACATGGCACTCTTCTGACTGATCTGTATATGTCTCAGGCCACCCTTCATTTATGTTTCTGCCCACATGTGACCTCCTTAATAAAAGAAAAATGAATAGGTCATCATCGGTATATAGGGGTGACAGGAGAATAGACAGGAGGATGTGTGGAGTGATGGTATGAGATAGCTAAATCCTATTCTATGTATAAAGTGAATTGTGGTAAAGTTAAATGTGATGCAATACTCATGTTATTTAGAAACTTGAGGGTAAATGTCAGGAAAAAAATAACTGGTATAAAAACAGTTGCCTTTATGGAGTGGAACTTGGGAGTGGGGGAGAAGAAGTAGAACAGGGGATCATTAGTTAGTACCTACCTTCTTTAGTTTTCTTAGAGCCTGAATATTATATACATGGTTTACTTTGATAAGAATAATTGAAGAATGTCTTTTGAGCTAGTTTACAAATTACAGAATAAAATGGGTCTTATTTGGGGGTGAGGGTTCAGTGAGTGCTGACTAGGGTTCAGGGAGATGGGTAGTGACGGGAACTAGAAAGATGTGGTCATGTGTCATTTCCAGGGCAGAGAGGGTTGAAGAAATGCATGTTAGGTTGGGACAGTGAGACAAGCACAGGAGACAGCATGCATGTATGTGATGGAGCCAGTTTCCAGGGGAAGTGAGATGAATGAATGCTCTGACAGAGAATGGAAGACGGCTGGCAGCGTGTTTGATTACATTCTATCTGATTAGACAATCTATTTGTTATTTTAATCCAAATGGTTCCATTTAGTATTGAAACATGCCTCATGAATCTAAGCAGAAAATCCACATTTATAGATCGGTCTGTTTTTGATACCTCTTCCTCCTGTTGGATCCCTGAGTGCTCAGCTCGGTCCTGCTGCTTCTCATTCCAATTCCTACCTCCAAAGACAGTCTCCCCTCAAATACAACCAGAGAAAGTTCATGCAAGGAGGAGGGAGGGAGAGAGAGATTGTGCTTTAGAGTTAGCTCTTCTGTAGTTTGGAAATGCCCTTTGGGACTGTGGATTGCTGGTCACCCTCAGGAAGGGAGTCTGGAGGGATTTTGTACTGTAAAGCAGAGTACAGCACTCTCCACTGTTTAGCTTGGTCACCTGAGGTCACAACCGAAATTGCCCATGATGATTCCTGTGGAAGAGGACCTCTGGAGAAAAGAAGAGTCATTTTTATTCCTTCATAGGTTCTGGACTCTTACTTTAGGAGTCATTAAAATCAATCTATATCATATGCATGTAAGTGTATGCATATGTACCTACAGAATATTTTGATTTGTAGATATTTATTTAAATGTGAATTTTAGTAATCTCATTTTGCTTCAGGTTACAAATGTTTTTGTAGGAGTTTGGAAAGCTATAAGCTTCAGAGACTGTCTCTGGTACCTAATAGAGGAGAGTGTTCTGGGCCATTCTGGCAGGATCCCTTGCAGGCTCAGCACTTTCGATTTTTTTTTTTTAAACAGCCTGTTCCCAGGGCCACTCAAATCCATACCAACTGACTTCCCAAACTTCAAATTTTAGGGTTAGAGTTTTCATTCCTTCTTGCTCAGGGAAGCTTCCAAATCCCTGAACAAAGCTACCTATTTCTTTCCAGAAGTGTGGATTCCAAAGATGGAAGCAGGCTTAACTAATTCATACACAAGGCTCAGTTGTGTCTTTTTCTGGACTGGAAGTTTGCTCAAAAGTTTTCTCCAGGGGAGTTTCCTTTTCTATCTAGACAGGGAAGTGTCTGGTGGTGATCATGGGGTATAAACAATAAAAATAGAACAAGTAAGATAATTCATTACACACGGTAGGGAAACACCACAGAAAAATCCCTTTTCTTAAAGTGGAGGCAAGTAGTACAAGATTCTGAATGATTTATAATGACTGGATTCCTTTGCTCCATTCCTTCGTCCTAGTTGTGATCCTGTGAGGGAAAAAAATGAGGTTTTAAGAAGATGTATATTTTAATGCTTATGCTAAGTATATTCGTGTGGAATCAAAAGTTTTAGAGGGAACTTGCAAAATTAACACAAACTTATAAATCTGTTTCAGGATTTTAAACAAGCTGCACTGATAAGCCAGACCAACGTGAGTCTTTGTCATGCTACCGCCATGTGCCACCACAGGTATGGAGATCAACTGGTGTCCAAGGGGAGGCAAGTGGGGTTATCACATATGGAGACTTACTTATATCCCCATGAAGAAGCCAGGAAGGAATGGAAGAAATTGGGGACAATTTTGTGGATGTGAAAACATTCAAAAGCAGGGAGAAAAATGAGAATTCCCTGAACAGACACAGGAACCACCACATCTAGCATGTCATTGGCACCATTCTGCCTTCCTCACTCTCTCTCAAAACACCTGCATCATGGTGTTGGGGGTGTCCATTTGTCACCAGCCTGGATACTGCAAAGGGTCTTGGTAACATGTACAATAAAATTATACATAGCTTGAAATATCTAAGCACAGAATAAAGTAATGTAATTTGTTCATAAAATGGGACTGTCTTTTAAAAAATCCATTTGCTAGAAGAGAGGCTGGTTTTAAAAAGTAATGTATTTTCAAGAAAATTTTGGCTTTAAAACATAAGTATAAATCTAAAACTAATTAAGAAAATGCCAGCAAATGTCTACAAAATACAATGAAATCTAGAAAAGCACAGTACTTAAAACATTATTACCACTTTCTAAGATGATTGCTCTTTACTTCTATAAGTAAGTTATAGAATGAGAGAACATTTATATATAAGAGAACATTATATAACACTTATATAAGGCTAAAATATAAACAATCAATTTAAAATACATTTATAATATATATATAGCCTTTGCTAACCATAATGTTTACATTTCTACATGTACATTTGACATGTGAAGATTAAGTTTTGATCATTTTGCTTCAAATGCACAGAGACTCAGCACATGCAGAGTTTAATATGGGATAAAATGTACTTGGTTAAGTAATAGTTTATAGCATTACTTTTAATAAGAGAAACAGCATTTAATTTAGAGGAGGAAGTTAGGATAATTCATAAATTATATAGACAAGTCTGTGCAACTATTCAGTTTAAAGAATAGAACATAGTTTGCATTATTTAGGAAATTGACACTCTTTTGTTTTTGATACTGGGGATTGAACTCAGGGGCACTAAGCCATGTCCCCAGCTCTATTTTGTATTTTATTTAGAGACAGGGTCTCATTGAGTTGCTTGGTGTCTCACTTTTTCTGAAGTTGGTTTTGAACTCATGATCCTCCTGCCTCAGCTTCCCAAGCTGCTAGGATTACCAACATGCACCCCTGGGGCCTGGCTGAAATCAACTGTTTTTATTTTCCATTTTAGCACATAGTACATATATGTTTCCCTATAAGAATTAGAGGGTTTTTAAAAAATTTATTAACAAAGGAATATAGTGACTGGACCTTCAAAGGTGACTTTGGGTTAAAAGGCCTAAATTGGGATAGTACCTTTTATTTTATACAGACAGTAAAACATTGTAACACTGTTACCTATTTTAACCCAGCAACATTTGTACAATTCATTTCATTAAGTAATTGTCATTCTTTTTTTTCTGTTTTAATAATTTTTATTTGTCTAAAAAGAGCCTTTACTTATCTCCATCCTTCAAAATTTTTAAATTAATTAATGTATTTTAATTAGGTTTATATGACAGCAGAATGCATGTTGATTCATTGTACACAATTGCAGCACAATTTTACATTTCTATGGTTACACCTTATGTACAGTCATACATATACCTAGGTAATGATTTCTATCTCATTCCACCATCTTTCCTGCACCCACTCCCCCCCCCAAGCTCCCCTTTGCCCAAAGTTTCTCCATTTTTCACATGCCTACCCCCTCCCTGTTATGGATCAGCATTCACTTATCAGAGAGAACATTTAGCTTTTGATTTTTTTGGGATTGACTTACTTTGCTTAGCATGATATTCTCCAACTCATCCATTTACCTGCAAATGCGTTATTTTTATTCTGTTTTAATGCTGAGTAATAT
The DNA here is from genome assembly GCF_964194105.1 of Spermophilus citellus. Taxonomy (NCBI): domain Eukaryota; kingdom Metazoa; phylum Chordata; class Mammalia; order Rodentia; family Sciuridae; genus Spermophilus; species Spermophilus citellus. The sequence continues at coordinate 178,818,033 of NC_138185.1, read as the reverse complement.
TCCATTGTGTATATATATTACAATTTCTGTATCCATTTATCTATTGAAGGGCATGTAGGTTGCTTCCAAGTTTAGCTATTGTGAATTGAGCTGCTATAAATGTTGATGTGGCTGTGTTACTATAGTATGCTGATTTTAAGTGTTTTGGGTATAGACCGATGAGTGGGATACCTGGGTCAAATGATGGTTCTATTCCAAGTTTTCTAAGGAATCTCCATACTGCTTTCCAAATTGGTTGCACCAATTTGCAGTTCCACCAGCAATGTATGAGTGTGCCTTTCCCCCCACATTCTTGCCAACATTTATTATTGTCTGTATTCTTAATAACTGCCATTCTGACTGGTCATGAAATTCATTTGGAAAAATAAGAGACCCTGAATAGCCAAAGCAATCTTTAGCAAGAGGAATGAAGCAGGAGGCATCACAATACCAGACTTTAAACTATACTAACAAAAATGGCATGGTATTGGCACCCAAAATAGATATGTAGACCAATGGTACAGAATAGAAGACACAGAGACAAACACACATAAATACAGTTATTTCATATTAGACAAAGGCACCAAAAACATACAATGGAGAAAAGATAGTCTCTTCAACAAATAGTGTTGGGAGAACTAGAAATCCATATGCAGCAAGATGAGAATAAATACCTGTCTCTCACCATGCACAAAACTCAACTCAAAGTGGATCAAGGATCTAGGAATTAGTCCAGAGAAACTGCACCTAATAGAGGAAAAAGTGGGCCCAAATATTCATCATGTTGGATTAAGCCCCGACTTCCTTAACAAGACTCTTAAAGTGCAAGAAATAAAACCAAGAATTAATAAATGGGATGGACTCAAACTAAAAAGCTTCTCAGCAACAGAAACAATCAATGAGGTGAACAGAGAGCCTACATTTTGGGAGCAAATTTTTGCCACGCACACGTCAGATAGAGCACTAATCTCCAGGATATATAAAGAACTCAAAAAACTTAACACCAAAACAAAAAAAACAAAAAAATCCCAAAAAACCAAATAGCCCAATCAATAAATGGGCTAAGGAGCTGAACAGACACTTCTCAGAAGAAGATATACAAGTGGTCAACAAATATATCAAAAAATGTTCAACGTCTCTAATAATTAGAGAAATGCAAATCAAAACTACTGTAAGTAATTGTCATTTTTGAGAAGAGATGGAGTAATGATGACTGATGCGTTTGTTTTGATGGGTGTGTGCAGATAAAAAATGTCCAAGGTCATTGCATTCTGTTAAAACTAAAAAGAGTCCAAGTTTCTCTCAACATCTTTCCTATGTTTAGCAACTGTTAAGAGTAAGTTTCTCTGTGTGTCAGTTCACAATCTCTTATGAAATGTAATCACTGGGTATATATGGCAGAGCCTTCCTAAGCTGGTACTGCTTTGCAATTCCAAATAACCAACTGTCATCACCCAGCTAGGATCTGTATTGTTCTTCAATAAAAGTAGAATTTAAATCAACAATAAATCCCTGTTAACTCAGAATCCCAATTCCATGTGTATTGAGTTTTAACAATTTTACTGAACTTAACAACAAACAATGTTTACTCATCAGTTATATTTATTTCAGGAAAACTATTTTTTTGCTTTTCAAGGTGAACTGTAACATACTATGGCAGTATGGTTTGTAACTATGGGGACTTGCTTTTGGTGTCTTATGGTAGGAAAAGCAAACTTTTCTCACTTGGAAAATTTTATAAAAGGAATAAATCTTTAAATTTTAGGGCTTTGATCTTTGAACTTATGGGATTGCAGACTTTTGAAGTATCCTTTGTATATCTCTGGTTCTCACTCGTGTGGTTGCTAGGAGACAAGATTCCTTAGCTTGAATATCCTACTTGTTGCCCAATTTAATCACCAAGAGTGTTATGATGGAGTTAAGTTTTAGATCTCTTTGAGAAAGCCACCTTCAGATTTTAAAAAATAATAATATAGAAGGCAATTACTCCCCTGTATAACCTACACATTTTTTATTCAGCAAATTTATTTTTACTGTTCTTAATATTTGCATAATTTTAAAAAATCTTTAATTCTGAAAGCCACATTCTCTAGTTGGGGAGGTGTTTGTGATTTATTTGTACAACTCAGTAGGGCACATCTGGTCACGTATGTGATTAATGTGGTAAAGGCAGTGGGCCTTTGTGTTTGTGGCCCAGTGGGTAAGTTCAGCGCATGATTTATTGTTAGCAGACACTGACGAGAATCAGGCACTCTTGTGCATGATCACATTACTGTAGATTAAAAGAAACACATTTTATTTTAGAAAAACTTTTAAAATATACTTTTATATTTATAGTAATAGATGCTTAACAATTTGTATCTCTCTGAGCATGCATCTTGATGCAATATAGATATTCTGCCACATTTTTCCATTGGCTAATTGCCATGGGATGACTTAGCAAGATCTTCTACCTATAGGACACTTTGATTAACACATCTCCAGAAAAATGAAATTGCTGTTTCTTCATGGGTTTTGTATCTTTTTTCTTGTCTGTTGGTATGGGAAGCAGGGGAGTCTGTCTTCGTCTTTGTCACCTCCTCTGGACTTGATTTTAGTCATCATCAATTTTGAGGTGATTTCCAAGTGGCTTTCAAGATTCATTTCCAGATTTACGGTTCAATGATTATTTACTTTGTTCGAGCAAACTAGATGCTCATTAAAGTTAATGCTGATTACTAGAGAGGTATGAAAAATAGCAGCAGTCGTTGCCTTTTGGTAACGCACAACTTAGATGACATGGTGGTTTGCCTCGACTCACTGACTCATAGTTTTTTATACTTTTTTGTAATTTGTTAAGCTATGCAAAAAGACAGATTATAGGGGGCTGGGGTTGTGGCTCAGTGGTAGAGCACTTGCCTAGAACATGTGAGGCACTGGATTTGAACCTCAGCACCACATAAAAACAAACAAACAAATAAAATATAGGTTAACAAAGAAAAGAATGCTTTTCCTTAAAAAAAGGAAGACAGATTATATTTTATAAGCCATATATTAGAATGTGCACTTACACAGGATTTTAAATTTCTTTCTAGGTAAGAGTGGGGGTGTATATGATGCAGCTTGAATGTTAATAAACTAATAATATTTCAGAGATTTACAGGAGGACAGGGATTGCCCTGGAGATTTCAGTACACATTGTCACCATAGGTATGCATCATAAGTAATACTTTACTAACCATTAATAGAATTGCTGAGTATAACACAGCTTACCAGGCAATGATTATGGTGTATTGAATGCTGAAATATAATGAGAAGGTACCTGGGAAGGCGTCGTGACCCTTCATTAGCAAACTTTTGCTTCTAAAATAGTGCCAGTTGCCAAGAAAGAGGACCACAATTTCATTATAAACTACTGGAGGGAAACCTGTGATTTCTGAGTAATGACCACGAGGTGAACTTAGAAGCTGCCAAGTGGCTCGCATACATGAATGTTAGCTCTGCCTGTCTGGACCATCAAAAGCCAAGCTCTTCTAGTGCTCCAGTGTTGATTCTTGTGTGATCTTCTAGCACAACACTTGGTGCAGTACTTTTGGATAGCGTTTGCCAAAATGTCACACTTCAATTGCTTTTCATGGTAAGAACAAACATTAAAAATACTTATTCAAAAATTATGGTAGGTCATTTCTTTGGATTGAACTTCTATACTACCCCACACCCCAACTGAACAAAAATCAAAATGGAGTTATCCCTACTAAATGACACCTAATCAAACTAAACTTTGAGGAAATAGATATAAAGGAGACTAATCTTCCTGCCCAGCCAACACAGAGATTCCAGACTGAGTCATCATAATAATGAAATACCCTCTGCTTTTGGAACCCTGAGCTCCAAGCTTCAAAAGTAGCCTCAGGTATACTGATGTTAACAAGTTTTTTCCCTCGCCTATTGTTCTTTTTTCCTTGTTTCTATCTTTTTAACCCCACTATTATTTCCCAGTGGGATTGGAGACCAAATAAGTCCATTTATGATGGTGAGAGTGAGGTCAAGGCACAACATTCTGGTCGGTAGTCAATTTTGAGAGGTTGACCAAAAGGGAATAGGTTGACTAAATGGGAAGAATTATTAAGTTTGGCCTAAAGCTACTTCCCTCCACTGTAACCTAACATGATGTGTAAGCAGGCTGTAACCCATTTTTATAAAAAAATTACCACGTCCCAGCCAATCACAAGCAACCAACTGTTCAAACATCAAATAGGATAGAAGTGAGCTGGAACCAACTATGCTGTCTCTACCTCACTTCTCCTTTCTTTATGTCATTTCCTTTTCTCAATTTGTACAATCTGCATATTTTTGGGGTGAAACTTTTTGAGCCATTTTGGGTCTAGACTGCTGCTCAATTCTAGTATCACAAATAACGCCAATTAAGACCTGAAAAACTAATTCTTTTGGTAATGTTTTTTTTACAATGTGAGAAACGGAAATCACTTTTCACTTTCAAAATGAGCAACTTTCTGAACCTTCCAGACACATCAAGGGGGAAAGTCTCAGATAAGAAAGCTAAGAGTTTGCTGAGTGCAATGGTACATGCCTGTAATTCCAGCGGCTTGGGAGGCTGAGGCAGGAGGATTGTGAGTTCATAGCCAGCCAGCAAGGAGCTAAGCAACTCAGTGAGAGAACCCTGTCTCTAAATAAAATAGGGCTGGGGATGTGGCTCAGTGGTCGCATACCTCTGAGTTCAATTCCCAGTACCAAAAAAAAAAAAAAAAAAAAAAAGATAAAAGTCTTTTTTTTTTAAATTGTTCTTTTTAGATACATGATAGTAGAGTATATTCTGACATATTATAAATACATAAAGTATAACTATTTTAATTAGGATTTCATTCTTGTGGTTATACATGATGTGGAGTTTCACTGGTGATATACTCTTATATGAACATAAGAAAGTTATGTCTGATTCATTTCACTGTCTTATTCCTACCCTTTTCCCTTCCCTTCATTCCCCTTTGTCTAATCCCTGAACTTCTATTCTCCCCCGCACCCTCATTGTTTGTTAGCATCTACATATCAGAGAGAACATTTGGCCTTTGTTTTTGTGGGATTGGCTTAGTTCACTTAACATGATAGTCTCTAGAGCCATCTATTTACCAGCAAAAGTCATAAAGTCATTCTTTTTTTATAGCTGAGTAATATTCCATTGTATGTATGTGTGTGTGTGTGTGTGTGTGTGTGTGTGTATATATATATACACCATTTTCTTTATCCATTCACCTGTTGAAGGGTACCCAGGTTGGCTCCATAGCTTAGCTATTGTGAATTGAACTGCTATAAACATTGATGTGGCTGTGTCACTATAGTATGCTGATTTTAACTCCTTTGGATATATATACTGAGGAGTGGTATTACTGTATCAAATAGTGATTCTATTCCTAGTTTTGTTGAGGAATCTCCAAACTGCTTTCTAAAGTGGTTGCACCAATTTGTAGTCCCACCTACAATGTATGAGTGTACACTTTTCCCCATATCCTCACCATCATTTGTTATTACTTGTATTCTTGATAATTGCCATTCTGACTGGAATGAGATGAAATCTCAGTGTACTTTCCATTTGTATTTCTATAGTTGCAAGACATGTTGAACATTTTTTCATATATTTGTTGACCATTTATATTTCTTCTATGAAGTGCCTGTTCAGTTCCTTTGCCTATTTATTGATTGGCTCAAAAAGTAAGATCAAGAATCAATAAATGAGACACTATCAAGTTAAGAAGCTTCCTCACATCAAAAGAAACAATCAAGAGTGTAAAAAAAGAGCCTAGAGAATGGGAGAAAATCTTTGCCACTTGCACCTCAGAGCATTAATCTCCAGGATATATAAATAACTTTAAAAAAACTTAACACCAAAATACCAAATAACCCAGTCAATAAATAGGCAAAGAGTCAGTCTTTAACAATGTTCTATCTTTATAAGAGATGCCACAGTCCCTAGGTTTGGTGTGCTGTAGACCACAGCATCCATTTCTAATATATTTATTTCTAGGAGTACCATCTGTTTGTGGCATTACATACTGATTTTTCTATTTATGGTATTGAAATTAGATTTCACTTTAAAATATATTCAGTTAAGTGAAAAAGTTGACTTAAAAGAAATATTCAGTAGATGGTAGCGCAGGTGGGAAACAAAGTTGGGTAGCTTTCAGCACAAAAGGACTGAATTTTGGGGAACACTGTTTTAAGTAATATATACACTGTTTTTGAGTAATATATAGGATACAATAGTTTCTAGAACAGTTGCCCTGGGTTCCATGTATTAATGTGTGTGTTCAGGCTTGGAGTCCAGATCTAAACCAGAACATGAAAATGAGTACTAATTTTCCAAGGTTGTAATGAGGACCAAATAAAAGCCTATGAAGAACACTTACCACAGAGACCTCACCCGTCATCACTCAAGTAGATTTCAAGATGCCATAAGACATAGCATCATTTATCCCAAATTTCCTTTATAAAATACAAGAATCCCAGGGTAACTGTTCTAGAAAATACAATATTTTATAAAGAAAAATGGATAAAATAGTGACCCATTTTATTATATTTTGAATACAACAGCGTAGTTGAGATTCAAGCTCACTGGCTCTCCTGCACCCACTAAAGTACACTTTAAGTAAAGAATGTGCAGTGGAGGTGGCTGTGTGGAGAAGCACAAATTTTGAAGTAAGCCTTACTTCAGTTTGAGTCTCAGGTATTTACTCCATGCAAAGTTGGTTTGTTACTTATTATGCCATTTCCTATGTGAAACTTTTCTGGGCCATGATTTTCTTTTCATGTGTGAAATGCAGTCATAAGTAGTTTACAGAACCAAGTAGAATAGAATATGGAAGGCATTTAGCACAGTGTCTGGTAAGTAAATAGTGTCCTCAGTTTTTTTAAATCCGGACTCTTTCCATATTGAGACTAAATATAATTATTAGATGCCTCAGTCTGGCTGGGCACAGAATCACGAGTCACTCAAGCAGGAACAAAACTTTATTTTTGAAAAAGCTGCCAATACTCCGTACGCGCCGGCAAGCCAAAAACCGGTCCACCCACGCGCGCGTCTAGCAGAACCGGGGGCCGGACCTCCCCCGGAATTCCTTCCTACTATCCTTCCCCAACCAATGGGAACTCTCCAGGAGTCCCGTAACATGAGTCCCGTAGCAGGCCAAGGTGAACAGCAGGAGTCCAATTTCCATATGAATGTAAATCTTAACATAATCATATCATCTCAATGGCTAGCTGGAGTCACCTTACAACCGAAAGTGCCATGCATCATATTATTTGCTTGTGGCTCCTAGCAATTAGATATGCAGGCGAAATGGAAAAGTGACTTTATGTGTCCCTGAACAAATATTTGATTCCTTCAAAGCCCTCACCCCACCACAAGAGACTAACTAGGGAGGCCAGAGAGAATTATCACTGAGCCACATAAATTCACAAGTTAATAAGTAAAATGCACTTCTTCCTCTCCTTGTTTCTGAAGTCAAATAGTTCTTTATAAATCTGAAGCAAGAACTCACAGTGATGAAAACCTGGTCCCTTTCATATGTATATTAAATACATTTAAATAAATTTATTCGTAATATAAGTCATGCATCACTTACTGATAGGATAAGTTCTATGAGACACATTGTTAGATAGTTTCATGGTTGTGTGAACACCATAGAGTGTATTTACATCAAGTGAGAGGGTCACGATGTCACTAGATGATAAAGTCTTAAGGGACCACCATTGCATATGTGGTCTGTAGTTAACTGAAACTTTGTTAGGCAGTACATGACTGTAATTTACATGGAGTACATTGTCAATAAGAGCACAGGCTTTTTCCCTATTGGTAATTGATAGCTATTAAAACAAGGTTGAAGAATGCCATTCAGACTTTTATCACTTGAAAAAAGAATTCAAGATTATCATCCCCTCACATTTCTGATGTAAAAACGGCTTTTACTTCCCTTTCTTCTTTTACCAAAATCTTTTGAGAACCTGTCACAGTTCCTTAGATCATATAAACTTATGTACCTCCTTCTTAAAATGGATAATAAAAAATGAAAGATTTTCTTTTATAAGGTCCAATGTAATGCTTTTTGGAAAAGTCATGTACAGGAAAATATTGATTCTGTTATTAGAAAGCATCAATTCACCAGAAGGCACCAATATTTTCTTCCTTCCTTCCTTCCTTCCTTCCTTCCTTCCTTCCTTCCTTTTTTCTTTTTTTTTTTCAGAATTAAAGAGTATGAAGATGCTGTCAGTTTCTTCACCTGGGCTCTTAAACTTAACCCACATTTTCTGGATGCTCTTGTTGGTCGGGGGAATTCCTACATGGAATATGGACATGATGAAGCTACCAAGCAAGCACAGAAGGATTTTCTGAAAGCATTACATTTTAATCCATCATGTATAAAAGCCAGAATTAGTCTATGCTATAATTTGCAGGTAATATTATATAATAACAACTTAACCACCGACAAATTGTTTGGACAGGATAAAGAATATATTTGCCCATTTACTTGTGATGGGGATAAAGGCGATTTCTTTGGTTATGAACTTTGACCTTTCCCTTACTTTAATATGCAGAACAGCAGTAGGGTGCAGGGGTTTGTTTAGGGTACAGGGGACCTGCCTGGAAGAGCCTTGGAACCTGAAATGCTAGTCAGAAGAGGATCCTTGGAACTTGAGTTTCTTTAATGTTTGAACCCCTCCCTACTCTTATAAACAGCTTTTAAAACTTACCAGATGAATTTCACATATGAAATTCATCTCTAGTTTATATCTTGGTTCCATAGGTTTTGTCCTATTGAATTATTGAAAAAATAAATAAGTAAAGGAGATAAACAATGTATGAAAGTTTTGAAGAGGATTCCAGCTGTGTAAGGGATCAGATGATTTATAGGGACTTCTGGAGTCAGTCATCTTCCAAATGGCAGTGAACTAGGCCTTGCTGGGAAGATCTGGACAGGCACTTGTCCCTCCAGCAGGGAGGAAGGGTGCTACACTGTGGGGAGCCATGCAAGTCTCCACATAGTTTCTATGACACTCTGGCCTGTCCTGTGCACTGAAATTTCACAACTCACTAGTGATTTTCAATAATAAGAGATGCAGGGACATTTTTGGAAAAGAGTAAAAAATGTGCTATATTTTTCGTGAGAAGGAACTGAGCAATTGTACGTCTTCTTTTTATCTCCTTTAATATTCAAAAGATTTTAAGTAATGGAAAAAGACTGTGTTCAAATTATTATAATCTGTAGATATCTCTGTTAATAATATGCCCCTAAAGTTTGCTGCCTTTTCATTCATAAACACACAATTTTGACTGATCTAAGGCTGATAACATTGGAGGTGTTTGGGATTGTTGGCTATAGTGAGGTATTCTCCAGAACTTATTAATAGGGAATTAAGATTGCCTTCTGAGAGTTAAACATAAAATTAGCCATTACTAGATCACATTAGAATTTGTAAAGGGATGAGGTGACTGCAAAGCAGATAGAGCTGAAGACATCCAGCGGCATGTGTCAGCATCATGGTTCACTGCATTTAGCAGGTGTTTACTGCATACCTGATACAGGCAGGAACTGCATTAGCCTAGGGATACAGCAGCGAGAAAGATATGCTGGTTTCTTCTGAGAGAGTTTACTTCCTATTGGAGAGACAGGCACTAATAATCAATTGTATGAATAATGATTTGATTATAATCATGATAAGTGCTACAAAGACAAACAACAGTCTTTAGTCCAGGGGAACCTAGGTTTGTTTGAGGAGTGTGGAGGCTTTCTGAAGAATTAGCAATTGTGTGCTGAGATGTGAAAGATTAGTAACTATTCAGAAGTAGGGGTTGGGCTAGGGTGTAGTGTTCCAGACTGAGGGAGCAGCCCGTTGGAAAGCTTTGAAAGAAAGAGATGGAGGGTTCAAGGGGTAAGATGTTATGGGCAAAGGGAGAGTGGTTTGAGATGAGGCTAGAAAATTAAATAAGGGCTGGTGGTGAAGATCTTGATGTCCAGTTAAAAACGTGACCAGCACTAATTAGAGAAGTGACATTGAAGATTTGCATTTTATGAAGACCTCACTGCAAAAGGATTGAAAAGCGCTTCTGTATAAAGGATTGAGTCAAGAAATGAAAGACTGATTAGAGAGAGTTTTAGGGCCACATGAGTACTGTCCAGGGGAAAGAGTAACAATTTATTCAACAGATACTTACATATTCCTTTAGTGTTTGCCTACCAGGTGGGATATAGAAGGGAGCCTAGCAGTTGCTGTGAGGAACAGATGACAGATAAGTTCTATTAGGAGAGTCTGCAGTTTAATATTCCAATAATCTATTCTCAATTTGCCCACTTCCTTGTTTAGTAAATGAACTTTTGATGACAATATGGATTTCCAAATGGTTTATGCAGAGAGAAAAGATTTGCCTATCAAAAAGCAAGGTTGGGCTGGGGATGTGGCTCAAGTGGTAGCGCACTTGCCTGGCATGCATGGGGAGCTGGGTTTGATCCTCAGCACCACATAAAAAAAATAAAATAAAGATGTTGTGTCCACCGAAAACTAAAAATAAATAAATAAATATTAAAAAAATTCTCTCTCTCAAAAAAAAGCAAGGTCTATTTCCTTTAGTAGGGGCATTTCTTCTTAGCTTTCTGTGATAATTGCTGGGTTCAGCTTGGTGTTAGTCTCTGAGATTCGGACAGGTTAGCTTTTTGAGCCCATGAAAAAAATGACAGAGCTGGACTATGCCAAATTCATCAACTCGCTTAATGAGGTGTTTGGAAACTGGTCTTCTCTAGGACATACTTTGACATCCTATTTAAAGTGCCTCTCCTGACCATTTTCCTGTTTTTTTCCACTTGGTGCTAAGTTTGGTATACACCACACAAGCTTAGTAGATTTATGAACATTTTTCTTGGAATATGTATAATGGTCCTAAAATTCCAGATGCTGTTCAATTTATCAAAATATGTTTTATCTGTTTATGCAACGCATATTGATTTTACTTTATATATCATGCATATGTTATATAACTGGAATTCAGTGCCAAGCAAATAAACATAATCCCTGCCTATGTGTTTGGAACTCAGTGTAAACTGTTCAGCAATTGTTAGACTCATTGGTGTTTCACGTGGTGGCCATGGTTTAATGTTGCCTCAAATTGGTATAAGAGGTGACTCTGTAATTGAACTTATTTTAATTAATTAAAATTTCACCATAAAATTTCACCATAAATAGTCTACCTTCTTGTTTAACATATCTTAGATTTGGTACCATATGCCCTTTAGTAGTACCACATGTCGTAGATTTTGGGTGAGGTAGAATCATAAGCATTTGTCATGTTATAGACTATTTCTTTTCTTTTTTTTTTAAAAGAGAGTGAGAGAGATAGAGAATTTTTAATATTTATTTTTTAGTTTTTGGCGGACACAACAACGTCATTGTTTGTATGTGGTGCTGAGGATCGAACCCGGGCTGCATGCATGCCAGGCGAGCGCGCTACCGCTTGAACCACATCCCCAGCCCCTATAGACTATTTCTTATTTCATGAAATCAAAAAATTATTTTAGGCCCAAGGAAAATTCCAGAAAGCTTGGAACCATTTTACTATTGCCATAGAAATTGATCCAAAGAGCTACCTGGCCTATGAAGGAAGAGCTGTGGTTTGTCTTCAGATGGGTAATAATTTTGCTGCCATGCAGGATATTAATGCTGCCATAAAGGTAAAAATCTACTTAGATTATGTTATTATTAGCATAAATTAACACCATTAATGAAACGGTCCAAGAAAGAACTTCTCTGTTACCTTTTTAAAGTGGCTTGTGGAAAAAATATTATTTTTGGAGGAAATAATTATTTTTTTTTCTTGAGTAGTTCCCAGGGTTGAGAGTTATTATGACTTGAGATTTTGTAATCTAAATGCATTTAAAATGAAAAAATAAACTAATTCCTGACAAACATTGATTCTTCTTAGTAAGTGCAGCTTGTAAGTTTCATAGGACATGAACTTTATCTTGTAATACAAAATGAATGTAAAACATAAAACAATGTTCTAGGTCTGAAGGAACTAAAGAACTAAAGAAAGATTAAGGTAAATCCCCAGATTTTTCCTGTAGAGAAATTTCAAATAAAAATCTCCTATTTTGAATGTAGTGACAGAAATTCTTCTTTTCTTCTAGCTTTTGAATTTGGTTTCTGTAGATTTGGGTGGATGTCCTAAGGTTTGAGATGAGAAAAAGGAAAGAATTTAAAGATAAGTACTACTGCAGAGGACAAATAAGTGGGTTAACTATTCAATTTAATTTCTCTCTAGTTCAACATAGGTAAACAGATAAGTTTTCCCTCTGCAGCTATTCCTTGGCAAGAAACTTAGTAAAGCACCAAGATTATTTGCTTTATTGCAACCAAATCAACAAAGTGTTGACACCGAACCAATTTCATACCAAGTCCTTTCTCAAAATATTTGCTCTAATGGGGTTTTACCTACACTATAAAATTACTTGTTTCCCACAAGTAGATTTCATAATGTTCATTTCTGCGACATGAAATAAGAAATAAATACTATTCCCAGATGCTAAAGACTCTCACTATCATGTTGCAGATCAATACCACAGCAGAGTTCATAACAAATCGTGGTGTGATTCATGAGTTTATGGGCCAAAAACAGAATGCAATAAAAGACTACCAAGCAGCGATTGCTTTAGACCCCAAGTACTCACTGGCTTACTTTAATGCCGGAAATATCTACTTTCACCACAGGCAGTTTTCTCAGGTAATGTGAGTTTTCCTGAACATTTTCTTTTGGACAATAAATACTTTCTTTGTTATATATAGTTTGACATTGCAATCTTTACATCTCAAACTAATAAATAATTAGCTTTTCTTTAAAAACATAGTGTTCTCTTTCATAACAATGTTTATAATTATCCATTATATGTTTACACCTATATGGATTTATTCTCCTTAGTTTCATCAAATATTCGATGCTTGTCCAGAAACATTTTTTTTTTTCCTGAGTGTCAGACTTCCTTTGTTATATTCACCGTCACCAGCTTTCAGCCTGGAACCTTCTGTTCTCCTCTATTTCCACCTCCACTTGGATGTCCTTCAAGACCCTCTTGATGGAGCTGCTAACTCAGCTTAGTTTATACCTTACATTTTATCAGTGAGCATATGATTGGGAGAAAGGAGGCTTGGATTGTAGTTCTGGTTTTGTGTGACCCCTTAATCTCTTTTGGCCTCATTTCCTAATGCTTAAAATGAAGGGATTAGGATATTAGATGATGTTTTCTTAAAACTTATTTATTTGAATTATAATGCATTTACATGATTCAAACTCTTGCCTTTCTGATTGTTTATTTTTTATCTATAATTACTCTTTTATCTAACAAACTGAAGACAAACAGAACAAAAGAGTAAGTTAACTTATTGTCACCCTTTATTTATATTGTGAAAATTTATTTAAATTATGTCTTTTTTCCCCCTGAGTATTGTTTTGGCAGTATCTCACATATTTTGGTCTATAATTATTTTTAACTTGAGTAAAGTACACACCACATAAAGTTTACTTTCTTAACTATTTTAAGTTTATAGCTCAGAAGTGTTAAATATATCCTGTAATGCTGTTATTAATTAATGTTTTCCTAAAAATTTGCATCTGCAACTTTTATTTCCTCTTTGACTCAAGAATAAATTAACTGGACATTTATTCACATAGAAGAGTTTTAATAGTCTCTATATGTCTTTATGTGTATTTTAAAGGTGTCTTAATCTATAATCTATAATCTATTTTCCATGTTTTTTTAAAATTTTCAGAGTTTTTCTAAAAACAAGAGGGCTTATAGAATATAAAATATAAAAATAACTCTAATACCCTCATTTATTTACTTATTTAATTCCTGTACTTGGAACAATAACAAAAACATTACCTTGTAACCTCCTCCTCCTCATTAACATAAGAGCATACATCAATAACCCTCATCTTAAAAAAAAAAAAAAAAGGAAATGAACACAGGCCCTCACAGCCTGCTCAGGCAAGCTCCCCCATTCCTTCATGACCATTCTTAGTTGAAGTCTTTGGTAAGCCATCTGTCTAATTCACCTCACAGGCTCTAGGCAATCCTCTCCACCTGAGCCTCTGCCCCCACTGCTCCTCTGACAGTGTTCTTGCCTCCACTGTCAGGCACCTCCTCCATCCTCCTCTTACCTGACTTCTCAGCAGCATTTGACCCAGGATACTTTTCCCTTCTTAAAGCTCTTTTGTCTCGGTGTGACACCATTCTATCCTGTCTTTCTCCCTACCATTTTGGCTGGCTGCTTCCCTTCTCAGTCTGCTTTTCTGGCCCCTCCTTTCTGCTTCTCTTCTGAGTTGGTGATACACCAGGGCTTGCTCCTGCCTCACTTCTCTCTACACTTGTTTTTGCAGATCCATCTCTAATATCCTCACTATAATAATATTCTAAAATCTTTAGGGGTAGGAACCATACTCAGACAGTCCATTTTTTTCCCATGATTTACGCCTCCACCTTTTTTCTAATATTTATCTCCTGTTGCTAAAAGTGGATATTTTATAAGTGCATTAGGGCCCCAAATGATTTGATTTCTATGCCCCCTATCTCCAGTCCATCTTTCTTTGAATAAATCCTCTCTCAATTCAAGATGTCATCTGAGTACAACAAAGTCAACTATCCCTGTCTCTTTCTCATCTCATTTCCTTTATCTAGACAGCCATCTAATCTTTTCCATTTAACTTCTTAATTTCTTTTCTTTCCTCCTAAAAATGTCCCTTTTGTTCCATTTCTACTGCCATTGCTCTTACTTTTTCTCAAGTTAGAGGTCATGGCCTTGACAGCTGTTACCCCAGTGGGGAAGCTAGATGCTGAGGCAGAGTTATGGAAAGTAGAATTCTGTAAGGTGTGGATGAGGTTGTCCTCACTCAGATTTCAGTCAGGCTGGGAGACCAGTGTTTCCCAGGCAGAAATGCCAAGGTCAGTTGCCTTAAACTTTGCTAATCTCATCACCCTCCTGCTGAGTTCTAAAAATGTTCTTTAGCATTGTAAAGTTAGTAAAGAGATTAAGACAAATAAAATGCCCAGGGTGATTTCTGGTTTCTGTATATGCTTCCATTTGCATGAAAGGATGATCATTACCTTTCACATTTATTTCTTTGATAACTCTATGGACCATCCCATACAAAATTATTTGGTTAGATCCAAAGTGTAGCTTGAACTTTAAAAATTTTTAAAAAGTATAACTCGATTTCTCCCACATTGCAGACACATTAACTGGGCAATATTTCATCTAAAATATTTTCCATCCTCTGTCTTGATGCATTGGATGTGTGAGTTTAAGAGTACACACACATCTAGGATCAAGCAGGCTTTGAGAATAGCTATTCAGCTTTGCCCCCATGCTCTGGCCTCTTTGTGGAGAAGAGGGCTTCTATGCCCTTTCCCTCCCAACTACTCACCCTTGTTTCTGACTGTATTGGAAGGTTTAGGCTCAAAAGAAAGTGTCCCTCAAAAGATCACATAGTGGTGGCAGTGGCGCTGGGGTTGTGGTTCAGTGGTAGAACACTTGCCTTGCACACATAAGGCACTGGGTTCAACCCTCAGCACCACATAAAAATAAATAAATAAAGTAAAGATATTGTGTCCATCTACAAATAAAAATATATTTAAAAAGATCATATAGGGGCTGGGGTTGTAGCTCAGTGGTAGACTGCTGGCCTAGCATGTGTGAGGCACTGGGTTTAATCCTCAGCACCAAATAAAAATAAAAGTATTATGCCCATCTACAACTAAAATAAATATATTTTTTAAAAAACACATAATTTCCAGATGGTTAAAACATGTAGGTGAGCTAGCTTCTCTTTTCTTTAACTAGAGTCTTAATGTTTTAAAACCCTATTCAAATGGGCTACTTATATGAATTATGAACTACAGGTGAATTAAAAAATAGTCAGATCTGCTTTCTAATTAATTAATTATATACATATGAGGACATCAGAACATTTGTTAAAAAAATCAAGGCCTATAATTGCATTAGCCTTTAATTGTTTTATACTCCTATACTTCTAGTAACCTCATTAAATTTATATGTTTTCGATTTTCTAAGTAATATGTTTTGGAAGCTATAATAAAAAGTTTGCATTTTTTGAAGTTAAGTACACTGTGGTGTTTTACTGAGTTCTTTCCTTTTAGCCAAGATAGGCATTTACTTCTATATGATTGAAGTCATGATCTTGTGATGTTATTGTGCAGCCTTTATTGATCATTTATTGGTGAATTAAAATGAAGCCTAAGTTACTTTATGAAGAAAGTAAAACTTGAAGTCATCCCCTATCTCATTTCTGATGACTGTCAAATGCAGCCAGAGCCTTCTCTTCAGGAATGAATTCTCTTTAAGGTCTTCACAGATGGATATCAATTCTGTCCCCATCAAAACAGATCCTTAAATTGCATTTAACTGTAGCATACAATAGCTGCCATCCAGAGCATAGAAATGCCTAGGGAGAAAGTAAGAAAGTAACTACAATTGTGATCCAATTGTCTTTCAAAAGTCAGAGGAAACAACTTTCATGGAGAATTTCTTGAAGACTATTATCTTTTCATTTATAGACATCAGAAGAAAACCGATATATTGGTAATAATTGATTGCATCTTCACTACATTATGGATATTGTTCTCAGTACATTACATATTAACTCACTTCATCCTTTCAACATCAATGTTGTCAGTGAGTTTTTAAAAAAAATTTGTAGTCTTTGTTTTATAGATGAAGAAATTAATGCAAATAGAGCTTTAGTAACTCACCCAAGGTGGAGGCAGAATTTGAACCCAACAATCTGGCTCCCTGGTCTAAGCTGCCACTACCATGTGACCGGTATTTATAGCACCCAAGTTGGAAGTGAATTGAGGATTGGTCCTGGGAAATAGAGGGAAATAGTTCAGTGAGGGAGATGGGAGAAAATGATCAGAGAGGTGGACCAGGGAGAGCCCATCCAAAGGACAGAGAGGATTTTAAGAAGGAAGGAGATATGAAGACTGTTTATGTCACAGAAATGCCTTGGGAGAAAGTAACTGGAAAGTGTCCTTTAGATTTGAGAATATCTATAGCCTCAGGAGGACTACAACATAGGAAATAGGAGGAGGCCAATAGAAGGCTGGTTGTGGTGGGTTGGGAAAAATAGAATGAGAAGTAATTGGAGAGAATAAACTAAGTTATGGAAAGTGATTTTCTCTTGAGGGTGAATTTTAAAGTAGGAACCCAATTTTCATCCATCAGTGAGTTAGAAGAAATTCCTAATTTGAGTAGCAGGGTATCTAGGCAGCATCTCAAGCTATGTATGGTTAAAAAAATCCCATTTATTATATATCAATACACTATTAAAACAAAATATAAAGAATTACTAGGAATATGATCATATGCTCAGATTCATAGCCATGTCAAAATGCTATGGAAGCTACTTAGTGTTTCAGTTTTGGTTCTTACCTGTTTGAAGGCTTGTAGCAACTAGTTCTTGGACCCCAGACCACGTTTTGAGGGTCCCTTTGTGAACCAAAAAGTCATAATGAGGTTAAAATAAAAGTAATGACAGTTTTTTTTTTGGGGGGGTTGCATAATAGATCTGTAAGTTGGAAGACACAGTTTAGTAAGAAACGAAACAAGTTCCATCCACAGGAAGAACTGGATTTCTAAAGGGAAAGTTAGGGAGAAATTGGATGAGGTGAAGTGATTTGTTTGAACAATTTTGATTGGAGCTGATAGTTTACGCAAATTGTTTTGAACAAATTTAATGGGAGCTGAAGGTCTATTCATACATTAAGCTATTCTTGATGGATTGCTAGGGGGCTGTTGGCAGGGTATGATTTGTAAGCAGTAAGTCTTTTAAAGCAGTCAGCAAGTCAACAGACATTCTGTGATTGGGAACTGTTGCAATCTTTGGTCTTGCAAGCTCATTCTTTCCAGACAAAGTTAACTTCCAATAGCTGGAAGTTGAAGATTGAGGAATTTGTATCCATGAGGTAAACCAGAGCCTCTCAAATGAAGTCTCTGAGACTCACACAGGAAGTTTTGCTGTTTCTTGAGCAAACTGCAGCCTTCTTAATTTTTATTGACCTTCTGAGTCAATGATGAATTGTGAATAATTTAGAGTTTTTAATTTTCTCAACAAGATGTTTTTTTTTCCTTCTCTTCTTTATAATTTTTCATAGTATAACTGAAATTTTAAATCAAAAGTTTAAACCTTCTTTGAAAATTCATTTGTCTGTTCAGCTCTTACTATGTTTTTATATATAAAATGTTACTGGCTTAATTTGTATTTATTTTATCTTCTTGTTTGGTCTTTTTCAATTTACTTTTTACCATTTGTAGCTGCTGTTGTTTTGTACATGGATATGAGATTTGGGTGCCAGGTAGTGGGGGCATTTCTCCCAGTAAGGAGAAATATTTTATCATTGACATTATTTAGAATTCCCAATATATGGTGTTATGGTTTGGATTTTAAATGTCTCCTACGTCTCAAAGGCTAAAGGCTTTGTCACCATCCTGTGGAACTACTGGGATGTGGTGGAATCTTTAGGAGGTGGGGCCTAGTGGAAGGAAGTTAGGTCATTGAGGGTGTGCCTTTAAAGGGGATACTGGAACCCCTATCCCTTCCTCTCTCTGTTTCCCAGCTGCCATGAGGTGAGCAGCCTCCTCAGCCATAGTCTCCCACCATGATGTTGTAATGCCACATGCCATCACAGGTCCAGAGCAACAGGGCCAGCAGGGACTGAAACCTTAGAAACTGTGAACCAAAATAAATCCTTCCTCCCTTTGAGTTGATCATCTTAGGTATTTTGTCATAGAGACAGAAAACCACCTTTTGGTTTCGTTATTTATTTTCATGTTCTCTATAGTCAATGCACCAATATATCTGGGATGAAATACTTCTACTGCCTACTTGGTAGATGACTTGTCTTAATTTTAAATTAAAAATAAAAGTGATTCACATTTTTGGATAGCTACCAATTAAAGTACATTCATTATACTTGTTTTTACATTTTATAGGCCAATGACTACTTCTCAAAGGCTTTAAAGTTTGATCCAGAAGATGATCATGCTCTCATGAATCGAGCTGTCACAAATACAATATTAAATAAATATGAAGAAGCAGAAGAAGATTTTGCTTGTGCAGTTGAACGTTGTCCATTTTGGGCTGCAGTATATTTCAACAGAGCACATTTATACTGCTGTTTGGAGAAGTATGAGCTAGCTGAGGAAGAACTGAGTAAAGGTATATTTTTTTGTAAGATTATAGCTGTTAATGTGTTTGCTTTTAGACTAAAAAAAATAATCAGGTCTATTTGTCTAGATGAATGTACATAAGAATCAATATGTTTAGATATCATTTTTAATGTAATCAATATAGATTCCTTTTGGTAATAACTTAAAGTTTTGTTAAAGTCACATATAGAGAGTTATTAGGAAACCCATACATAAACAATGCCAACCTTTTGAAGAAAGTCATTGTACTGTGGTCCCCTAAATTTGCTTTCTTATGAAGATTAAAAAATTTTAATTTTTTTTAGTTGTAGATGGACACAATATCTTTATTTTTATTTATTTATTTTATATGGTGCCGAGGATCAAACCCAGGGCCTCATGCGTGCAAGGCAAGCTCTCTACCACTGAACTACAACCCCAGCCTGAAGATTGAATATTTTTAATTTAACTGAATTTCACATTTAAAGAAAAATGTTATCAAATGAATTATATCAAAGTTCTCGTAAAATTTTAGTTTTAAATATGGAGCTAGTTTGAGTGCACAAACATATCTTGAATGTATTTTCTTTTGCAGCTCTGTCTTTGAAGCCTAATGACACTCTAGCATATCACCTCAGAGCAAAAGTTCGTGGTAAAATAGGTCTGATTGAGCAAGCTATGGCTGACTACAACCAAGCACTTGATCTTGAAGACTGTGACTTACATACATGATTACATAGACTACTGTGGTTTCTACAGTCATTTACATAGCAGTTCTTTCTGAAACTGAAATGTGTTTGTTGTTTAGAAGTTTAAACTGCCTTTGTTATATGCTTACTCTTCTATAAACCTTTAATGCATTTTAGCAAAATGTTCATGCTGTACATTAATTATAAACTTTAAAGCATTTTCTGCATACTCAGAATATCTCAAAAATCAAATTTCTTCTTGGAGTGCAGGATTTAAAGGGGATGTTTCTCAAGGAATATTAATGTGCTCAAATATATATTCTTTAAATAAAATAATTTTCTTTGAAATAATACTGTACTTAATAGAAAAAAAAAGTCATAGGCCTTTTCATCAATTCCTACTTATAACATATTCACAGTACCCAGATTTTTAAAAAGAATTAGCTGATGACTATAAAAAATTTGGAAGTCAAGTACATTTTCTCTTGTTCTTTAAACAACATCTATTACTAGTCTGGATTCTTCCTGGTACCCATTTTCTTCCAACAGATAAGCTTGTTTCTCTTTTATATGTTGTTTGCCTTTCAGAATAACACCTATAAAGATTTTGAGCATCCTGTTTTCCTGAGATAATCACTTCTGCTGCTTTAATTCAGATTTCATGAATGTGTAAATAAATGCAGACTTTATAATATATATAAAAATCTTTGTACACTTGTCATTAGTGCTTCATAGGAGTTGATGAGTAAAATATTAAAACAGTTAAAATTATTCTATTAACATGTTAATTGTACAATTTAAAAGGCTTCACTGTGACATTTCCATCCATGCACATGTCAAGCACTGATATAAATATTCTTTATAGAATGTCTTTGAAGGATCTTTCAGTGAATCAGAGGAACCCCCCTTTTACCTCACTGATAATAACAAGGCTTCCTAACAATTTGTTCAAATTTTATTTCACTCAGTTTGTTTTCCTTCTTGCTGTTTTATTATTCCAGTATACCTCCAGCTCCTCAGAGGCCCATTTGCACTGCAATCACACATTTTGGAAAGAAAATTCTGTTCATTCACTTCCCTTTGTTCTTAGTTTGATGTTCCAGATTTTCACAATAGAAAGTTGACTTTAGTTTGTAAGTTATGATGGGGATGCTTCACACTATTACAGGATAATTTTCCTGGCATGGAATGTGGGTACACGTGAGGATGAAATCACCCATCCCTAATGAGTTATTTCAGCTGGTGAATCAAGCACATTTAATAAGTGTTTTTTGGCTCCTCTTGCTCTCACTGATCTCCAGACACTTTTGTCACTGACTTAGCCACAGCTGAGATTCAGACTGACCTCATGCATCAATTGAGAGCCCCTCTCCTATGGTGACTCACATCTCTCCCAATTGTCCTGGCTCCTCCATTCCTGCTGAGGTGGGTTGGATGCTGGTGGGATTCTCTTGGTGCCCACCTGTGCACCACAGATATGCAGAAGTCCCTGTCAAATGAACCTTTGATGAACCTTTCATCTCCTGGTGGAATGTCCTGAGACACTGTCTATTTGGCCTCCTTGAGGGTGGTCCTGTGAGGTGAAGCAGTCAGTTGTATTTACTGGCAACCAGCACCAAAGTGCACCTTATCTTGGTGCTTCTGCCTTCCCTGCCTTGCTACCTATGTCCATCACCCCTGCTTTCCTGGGATTAAATTTCTTGATAAAGTAGCCATGCAGAAGCATTTGCCACAGGTTCTACTTTCTGGGAAAGCCCAGGGTAAGCAAATTAATAATTGAGTTTTTTTTTTCTAATTGCACACAAATACTTCTAACAAGAGGCAGGATATGGTAACTGTTGGGGAATGATGCAAACCAAGGGTCATGAAACATAATGGGGATAATCATGTCTAACTTGTCAAAATGCTATATGTCTCTTGGAACCCATGGTTTCTGTACATACTGCCAGCACCCATGGTGTTCTACTGGAGGCATTTCTCAGACCACACATAGGTCAAGTCAGAACTTCAGGGGGATTAATGATAGTAATGACAGAGGGTTGATGAAGAAAAGCTTTTCATCTCCCTTGCCTGCTGAGAGGATAACTTCCCAACCTCCCCTCTGGGATTGAGCTCCAGTTGCCTACTGTATCCATTAATGGTTTGCTAGGATCTCCTTAAAGTAAACTACTCACACTCAAATATCATCTCAGGATCTGCTTCTGAATTGAGTCTAACATGTTATCTCAGAGGGAGAGGTGATTGAACTGGTCCTGAGCAGGTACTATCTATGGGCAAAGGTATTGAATAGCAAGGTATTCTATACAGACTGATATCAGGATGGAGACACAGAAGTGGAAAATTGAAAGAGCTTGTCTGGATGGTGGCTGGAACCAAAGGGTTTTGTTTTTCTTTCTTTTTTTTCCTTTTCTTTCTTTTTTTTAAGAGACTGGTGGGAAGTAAATGTCATGTGGTCAGTCATACCTAGAGGATTTATCACTGCTGGATAAAGGAGTTACAGCATGATGCAAAGAAATAAGACATTAAGTGCATGCCTCCCTTCATTCTTGCATTGGAATTGGGGATATTTTAGCATCACTGATAAAAGTTGGGGGTAGGAAAATTGATCAGTACTCTTCATAAAATGATTTTCTTTGTCCTATATGGGCTCCCACTTATGGTTATCCCAGGCATGTAAGTGGCAAAGATAGCAGGATGAAGGCAGGCTGGGGGAGGATGGAGAACAAGGGAGAAAATACTTTAGGAGGCCATGGAAGCTAAGTCAGACCCTGATGCCCCAAGGAAAAAGGAGAGAAATGTCTAGATTCTCTTTTTCCTGATAAATATGTATAGTGCTAACCCCTTTAGCAGACAGACTGAGTCTACATCTCATTTTCGCTATTTTTTTTTTTAGAGAGAGAGTGAGAGGAGAGAGAGAGAGAGAGAGAGAGAGAGAGAACTTTTTAATATTTATTTTTTACTTCTCGGCGGACACAACATCTTTGTTGGTATGTGGTGCTGAGGATCGAACCCGGGCCGCACGCATGCCAGGCGAGCGCGCTACCGCTTGAGCCACATCCCCAGCCCCTCGCTATTTATTTTTAATACATATGTAAGTACATATAATTTTTTTGGTGGGGGGACTGGGGATTGAACCCAGGGATACTTCACCCCTAACCACATCCCAACCCTTTTTTATTTTTAATTTTGAGACAGGTTTTGGCTAAGTTGCTTAGAGCCTTGCTAAATTTCTGAGACTGGCCTAGAACTTGCATTCCTCCTGCCTCAGCCTCTGGAGTTGCTAGGATTATAGTTGTGTGGCCCCATATTCAGATTCTTCTTTTTTTCTTTTCTTTTCTTTATTATTATTATTACTTTTTTGGTATCAAGGATTGAACCCAGAGTGCTTAACACTGAGTCTTAACCACTGAGTCACACCCCAGCCCTTTTTTATATTTTATTTAAAGACAGCATTTTGCTGAGTTGCTCAGGGCCTTGCTAAGTTGCTGAGGCTGGCTTTGAATTTGCAATCCTCCAGCCCGAGCCTCCCGAGCTGCTGGGATTACAGGTGAGCGGCACTGCAGCTGGCTCAACACTCGTATTCTTAATGATTGTCTTCCAGAGATAAAATTGGAGAAGTAAAGGGAGGAGGAGATTTTACTGTTTTGTTTTTTTATTGTATTTACTTTTTACTTATCAAGAAGAAAAAATAGTGATAAGATTATAGAAGATTACTTTTAATTTTTTTGCCATTTTTAAATATACAGATTCATTTTTTGTTGTTTGTTTTTCTCCACTAGAAAATAAGCTCTGTGAGTATAAGGATTTTGTCTTTGTGTGTGTGTGTGTGTGTGTGTGTGTGTGTATTACATCTAATGTTTATAGTGCCAATGCTTATTTTCATTTATTTAATGAAATATTAAGAAATATTCATTAAATAAAAACAAATTACAAATATATGAATCAATATTATTGTCTAGTGTTGTCTAGGATCACATAGCTAGTGAATGGTGGATTTCAATATAACTCTCCTAGTTTCAAAGCTCACTCTGTTTCTTGCCCCCTTTCACCTAGAAAAAACAAGATAAGCACATAGTCTATTAAATAAACTTTCTGATAATATTAGAACTCTTTGCTTGCCTTCCTGATGAGTGTTTTTCACAAAAAAGTATTTTTAGTCTCTTAACACTCCATTTTTACTGGCAGATGTGGGTATTTATGATTGTATATGTTTGTTTATCTGTCTATCCAACCAACCATCTTAACCTTAAGTAAATGCAAAATAAAAAGGTTATCTTGGGCTGTTAATTTGAAATAATCGATGTGCAATATCTTTTTTTTTCATCTTTAATAGTAAAGGCCAGAAAGAAATCGACAGCAGAAAGATCAATATGCAGGCAGTCGTAAGAAAGGGAAGAAAAAGAAAAGCACAATTTTTTAAAACCAAATGTACCAGACACTCAGTTATGACTGAGTCCTTAAGGACGTTTTCATTTCACCCTTACCAATAAGGCTGGTATTATTTTCAATTTACAGAAGAAAAATACTAACTGCAGAAGGTTAAATAACTAGGCAAAGCACCTCTGGCAGCATAATGATGTCACTGAAATTTTGTTCCACTTTTACTTACTTATTTCTTAAGTTGATTTGTTAGTATTAATAGGATTTATTTTAAGAAATGGGATTTGTAAAAAATAAATGCATAACTATTAAAAATATTCCTTATCCTATATAAAATCATCTCTTTTTATACCAGAATCACTTGCATTACATCTTGGGAAGCATTTTACGTCACAGTATCATTGATCAATTTGCTGAGTGGAGAGTAACCAGAGTGAGGGAGGGAAAGCATCTAATGCCTGTTGAGATGGGTGAGGAAAGAGAGGGAAGATACACATAAGGTGCCTGGTGCCTGGAAGGCAGGTCAGCATCATTGTGCTCTGAGAGTCACAGTTTGCATCCTTAGCATGTGGTAACAATGCACTCTCACTTCCAGAGTCCTCCAATGTCGTAAAAATTGATTAGTCATTATGTTAGGATCATTGATTTCCCCAAATAACAGGAACTTTAATGACCATCCACTTTGAGATTCCAGAGACATTCAACATCTCCTTCTCTCCTCACCCATCTTTGCCTGCTGGATTTACTCTCAGAAAGAAATTTCTTCTCCTGTCTTGGAGGGGAGATTAGATCTTCTTGTTACCCACTTCCATGATACTGATGCCTACTCTTTTGGAATGCTCTTCATATCTGGATCTCCATGTTTAAAAGCTGTCTTCCTCACTAGCCTGGAAACTATGAGAGTGACTCTAATGTTAGTTTATTCACTACTACCTCACTACTGCTGTCAATCCTGGCACATGGCAGGTATTTATTTTAATAAGAAGCAGGTCTGGACACTCACACAGATAATTATGACCCAAAACACTACAGATATTATTTCCATGATAAAGAAAACATTCTATGATATTGTAGGGAAGTCTAAGCCCTTACAAAGACAAAGTTACTGCATGTTCTTCTTATTTAACTTTTCCTCTGAGTAGAGAGGTCCTTAGCATCTACACAGATATCTTGGTGCTTAATATGTGCATGTGCACACACACACCCAAACACACACATGCTATACCCTTAGGGTGATAAGATTAAACTTAAAATATGAAATAAAAAAGTGAAGCTGTCATGGATGAGATCAACCTGCTGTAAAAGTAACCTGCTCTGAAGATAAGTCAACAAGCAGCTGAAAACAGAATTATGTCAGGGGTGAGGCTGTGATGTCTGAAATAATGATGTATCTGTATCTCAAAACTAACATTGCGAGCTGGGGTTGTGGCTCAACTGTAGAGCACTTGCCTAGCACGTGCAGGACCCTGGGTTTAATCTTCAGCACCACATAAAAATAAATAAATAAAGGTATTTTGTTCAACTACAACTAAAAAATGTTTAAAAAAACTAATATTGCAATCTTTATAACTGAATGATGATATAATCAAATTTTAACCCAAATAAGTACAGTTCATAAGAGACCATAAGAACTTTTAATTACTAACTTTTCTTAAGAAAAGTTGCACCAACCAAGGAAACATGGTGTGTGCCAAACCTTAAAGGTGAGGAGGAAATGGTCAGAGCATAAACATTTATACGCAATTTCCTGGCTGTCTGCTAAAGGATGCTCAAAACAGTGGATAGGAGCGTTCTGAGCTTTCACCTCATATTAGCTGGTAAATTACTATGAAGTAAATGGAGCATGTTGTTGTCATGGCTTTAAACCATTAGGTAATTTAACTACTTCATTTTCTGATTTTATTCTATCCATCTTCTAGTGATAATTTGGGTTTCCATAGGGACATGTAGAACAAAATAATAGTATATACTAAGATTCTATCTTTGCTAAATTGCTGAAGCTGGTTTTGAACCTGTAATTCTCCTGTCTCAGCCTCCTTGAGCCACTTGGATTATAAGTGTGCACCACCATGCCTGGCAAGATTCCATCTTATTATAAAATAAACTACACATGGACACATCTACAGAACACTATCCATTTTATTTACATAGAAGATCTTTAATGACTTTCATATACCAGCCTTTGCCAGGGAGTATCTGTGGAGAATGGCATTATTTATGATTATTTTATTGGTAGAAGTCACATGCTAGGGTTAAGTAACCCTGTCTTACTCTTTTTTTTTTCTTTTGACACTAATTCTCCAAATTACTTTTTAATAATTAAGCACATCTTGGTTTTATAATAAGAAAAATATGTAATTATCTCCCTTCCCCAAATTCAATAGCTTATTGGAGATAACATTTAAGACTACAACAAAATCCATATTGCCTTTTCCTATGGGAGCCTGAAGTGGACTCAGCTAGCTGGCAGGGCAGGGTCCTTCAGAGGTCCCTCTAGTTCACACAGGTTCTGCTCACAAAGACCATGGGTTCCTGTTTGCACCAAGGCTATCTTTTAGGAAAAATTTAGCCTTAGTATGTATTTTGATGGAGCTTAAGAAAACCAATTTAAAACAATCAGTCACATTTCCAATAAAAAAATAAAATTTGCTCTCTAGACCTGTAGGTCAATTGAGGTCTGTAATATTCTCACAACTATAATTTTAACTGATTTTCCAAAGGAAAAGATATTAGTTTGTGGGAGCCCATGTGATATTTTGCTTCCCTTTAGAGCTCTTAGTTCTCTGAAAGTATAAAGATCTCCAAAACCTACTATGATAAAAAGAAAAAATATTATCACTGAAAACTTGCTGTCGACATATCTATCAATTTTATGATACGAACTTTAATAGAGGAATCTTGGGAGACCAGTGGTTTATACTGATGATAGTTGTAATTTTATAACCATCAGTTAAAAGTGATAAATCCCTGAGCAGAAAAAGCATCATTTAAGCTCCAAATATATACTCCTCGCTCTTACTTCAACTGCATGATAGGTTAGACAATTCCTTGTATTATTAATATAAATATTATCCATGACATTTTGAAGTACATTTTCACTTTTATGGTTCTAAGATGGAAGGGAAAGACCACTAATTGTCTTGCATAAAGCCGTTCTTTTTTTTCCCCCCTACAGTCTACCCGTAGGAGATATATGTAAGTCTATATATCAACTTATTTTGAAATATATTTAAGGAAAGACAAAGTGTTTGGAATTTACTTAATATTTTATGGCATTCTGACTGTTACACTGTGGTATTTGATTTTTCTAAAAAGCTTACTATAAATCACAATATTCTGAATTTATTAAACCACCAGATCATCATTTAAGTACCTTTGTTTTATAATCCAGGAACAAATTTCTCTTTTGAATTTGAAGACCAAGATAATAATTTTAGTGTTTAGGTTGTTGCTTTACTACACAAAAATTAGAGATGAGTTCTTAAAAATGATAATTGATTTTTATGAAAGTCCTGAAGCTCTATTTAGAAAATTTACAAGTTATATTGTAGAATTATGCCTTTGAAATGGGAGAGACATCTCAGCACAACTTTTCCAGTGTAATTTTACCCTGAATAATGTATGAGTTGTGTAATAGCTCTGCAGGGAATTCTCATCTCCACAAAATACAGGCTTCTCTCCTATTGCACCTTCCACTTCCAATTCTTATGCTCTGTGCTTTCTATATTGGATCTTTGATGGTGGTGAATAGACAAGATGGGAGAAGAATGAGAATTGAAAAGCCTTGACAGTTCAGGAAATAGTTCAATATACTAGACCTCTCCTTGCAGCATGATTGGGGAAATGGTGATTTTTGCATAGAACTTTCCATTAGTTTCTGCAACAGGGATTCTTCACCACCCGGGGGATAAGTGAATTAATTAAGGAGTGTCGATTTTACTTGCAAGTTGGGAGAACTGGTGTAGGAGGGTGGGGACTAGAGAGAGGAGAAATATAATTTATCTGGAAAATATTTTAAAACATGTTTACATAAAAAGATACAGCTATGACATATAATAAAACTTCAAAAATTCGCATGAATCTTAGTGTCAAAACACAACTTGAGACATTTCTTCTCTTTGGTGGCAGCTTTGGGATGCACCATGGACTCACAGGCTAGCATTCATTCTTGCACTGAGGACCACAAGACCAGGGCAGCCTCATCCCTGCAGCACCGCACCAGATCCTTGAGGTGTTTCAAAAGCAGGGTCACTGGACTCTCAAACAAGTTGCTAACCCATTTTTTAAAAGAGGAAGCTTGAGGCAAGAGAGATTAGGTGACGTATCACATTCAAGGGTGAAGCCAGAATAAAACCCAGATAACCTAAGAAGAAATTTGAGAAATGTTATTTCAGGAATACTTTGGAATGGAAATGCCTACAAAACAGGATGAAAAAGGCCAAAGCTTATCTTCTCCAAGTTTTTAGAATTCTAAACTAATATATTCTTCTTTTTTTTCTATTTATTTTTTTTTAATTTTTTTTATTGGATGTTCACAACATTACAAAACTCATGACACATCATATTTCATAGATTAGAATCAAGTGGGTTATGAACTCCCATTTTTACCCCAAATACAGATTGCAGAATCACATCGGCTACACATCACATTTTTACATACTGCCATATTAGTGACTGTTGTATTCTGCTACCTTTACTATCCTCTAAAATCCCCCCTCCCCTTCCCTCCCATCTTCTCTCTCTACCCCATCTATTGAAATTCATTTCCCTCCATGTTTGTTATCCCATTCCCCTCGTAAACTCTTATATATAATTTTGTATTACAATGAGGGTCTCCCTCCATTTCCATGTGATTTCCCTTTTTTTTTTCTCCCTTTCCCTCCCGCCTCATGTCTCTGTTTAATGCTAGTCTTTTCTTCCTGCTCAGCCTCACTGTTCTGCTCTTAGTTGCTCTCATTATATCAAAGAAGACATTTGGTATTTGTTTTTTAGGGATTGGCTAGCTTCACTAAGCATAATCTGCTCTAGTGCCATCCATTTCCCTGCAAATTCCGTGATTTTGTCATTTTTTAGTGCTGCGTAATATTCCATGGTATATAAATGCCACATTTTTTTTATCCATTTATCTATTGAAGGGCATCTGGGTTGATTCCACAGTCTAGCTATTGTGAATTGTGCTGCTATGAACATCGATGTGGCAGTATCCCTGTAGTGTGCTCTTTTAAGGTCTTCAGGAAATAGTCCGAGTAGGGCAATAGCTGGGTCAAATGGTGGTTCCATTCCCAGCTTTCCCAGGAATCTCCATACTGCTTTCCAAATTGGCCGCACCCGTTTGCAGTCCCACCAGCAATGTACAAGTGTACGCTTCTCTCCACATTGTTATGAAGCTATCCAATATACAGAACAAAGAGAAAATATTAAAAGCTACAAGAGAAAAGAGGCAGATTACATTTAGGGGTAATCCAATAAGGTTGACAACGGATTTTTCATCACAGACGCTGAAAGCGAGAAGATCCTGGAACAATGTATTTCAAACACTGAAAGACAATGGATGCCAACCAAGAATCCTGTATCCAGCAAAATTAAGCTTCAGATACGACAACGAAATAAAAATCTTCCATGATAAACAAAAGCTAAAAGAATTTGTAGCCAGAAAACCAGCATTGCAAAGCGTCTTGAGCAAAACTCTACACGAGGAAGAAATGGAAAACAATAACCAAAACCATCAGCGGGAAGTGCCTCAGTAAAGACAGAGGATGGGAGGAAAGCTAATCATGGAGAAACAAACTAAATTAAGGAAAAAAAAAGAGATAAATAATCAAACATGGCAGGAAGTACAAACCATATATCAATAGTAACTCTAAATGTTAATGGCTTAAACTCTCCAATAAAGCGACATAGGCTGGTAACATGGATTAAAAAAACAAATCCAACGATATGCTGCCTCCAGGAGACACATCTGACTGGAAAAGACATACACAGGCTCAAGGTAAAAGGTTGGGAAAAAATATACCAAGCACACGGTCCTCGTAAGCAAGCAGGCGTGGCCATTCTCATATCGAATAAAATCGACTTCAAGACTAAGTTAATCAAAAGGGATAAGGAAGGACATTATATACTGTTAAAAGGAACCATTCACCAACAAGACATAACAATTATCAATATTTATGCACCAAATAATGGTGCTGCGACGTTCATAAAACAAACTCTCCTCAAGTTCAAGAATCAAATAGACCACAACACAATAATCACGGGTGACTTCAACACACCTCTCTCACCATTGGACAGATCCTCCAAACAAAAGTTGAATAAAGAAACTATTGACCTCAATATCACAATCAATAACTTAGACTTAACTGACATATATAGAATATATCAACCATCATCAAGTGGATATACTTTTTTCTCAGCAGCACATGGAACCTTCTCAAAAATAGATCATATATTATGCCATAGGGCAACCCTCAGTAAATATAAACTAATATATTCTTGAACAATGACAGATGCTTCTTGGTTTATCATGGGGTAATGTCCTGTTCAACCTGTCAGAAGTTGAGAATATCCCAAATTGAAAATATCCTAAGTTGAAAATATATTTAAGACACTGAATCTACCGACTACTGGTGTAGCTGGAGTATGTTGTAGAGTACTGGTTTTTACCCTGGTGACCCTGCGGCTGGCTGGGAGCTGAGGCTCACTGTTGCTGCCTGTCATTGAGAGGATCATAGTGCCTATCACTGGTCTGGCAAAAGATCAGAATTCAAAATTTCAAGTACTGTTTCTAATGAATGTGTGTGGTTTTTACACCATTGTAAAGTTGAACAATCGTAATTGGAACCATCAAAACTTGGGACTGTCTGTAAATGTAGAGTAATTCATTTCTCAAAGTACATTCAATGACACATTTTTATTTAATATTCAAAGTGCCATCTTCGTGTCTACTTGAATCCATTCTCTGCCATAAGAAATATGAGAAATAATAAAAACAACTGAGTGCTTGCTGCCAGATCTTTTCTAAATGTTTTATCATCTCTTTAATTACTGAAACTCCCCATGAAGTTATTGTGATTAATATTCTCATTTTATAAATGAGAATACTGAAATGGAGCGATTGAGTTCTTGGCCTAAGGTCATTTGTAGAAAGAGGTAGAGAATTTGACCCCAGGGCCTCTGCTTTTTTTTTTAAACATCAGAAATTTATTAGTTGCTCAAAAGAGGCCTCTGCTTTTTACCAGGATCCTCAACTGCACGGATCAAGGCACCAGGCCTGGGTACCACAGAAGGGCTCGTCAGTGGCCTCCAGGCCTCTAGAAGACCTGTGGCCTGGAAAGCCCGGGGTCCTTCAGAAAACATATCTCCTTGAGGGCTTCAGGAGCTTCCTATTTCATCTTGTGTTTGGAATAACCTGCACCGACTGGTAATTCAATCTCATTTTAAAACGAGAAAGATTAGAGGATAGGACTTAACCTTCAAATCTAATAATTAACCTCACCATGCAGTAGGTAGGGTTATCACTACTCCTGAGCCAGAACTTTGTTCTCTAGATGCTAAGTCACTCTGAGGTTTATCCCTGAAAGTTCACAGGAAAAAGAAAGGGATCTGTGAGGGAACGGCTAAGGCTGACCTAGTGCTCTAAACAGGACAAGGTTTTAAGAGTAATTTCTGCCATTAAGCTCTCCTGGGACCCACAAGCAATAAATGACAGTCTGTTAAAAACAGCAATGGCTTATCGAATTCTTGGGCATCAGGCAGGGAAGAACTCTAGCAATTTCTCTACACTTGTAATGTCAAGAGGAGTCATACTCTGAGACCTCTGTTATAAAAGAGGAATTGTTTATGGCTATTGAAAAATCCTTGTGGAACTGTCCATCAGACTTTATGAAATGTGTGAGTTACTTAGGTATCAGCATTCTGGATCTAATTTTCTTTCCATAGCATTCAGAATCAAACCCTTTCCTTACTGGATGGTTTCATACTGATAAACATGGAACTGTATTTTACTCTTTCTTTCCTTCTCTTATTTTTATTGACACTGTCCAAATCCTTTATTCTTTTCTTCATCTACTATTCTGAGACTGTAACAATGTTTCTCAAAATGGGGTATGTGGTCCACCTGTGTCAGAAGTAGGGGAGAATGCTTTTTAAAAATGTATCAGACCCAGTAGTGACTTTACTAAATCAGATTCTCTGTGGTGAGCCCGGGATTCGCATTTCAATAAGCTCCCAAGGAGGTTCCTAACCATACTGAAGCACAGAAGGTCTGCTCCTGTGGTTGTCAAATTAGGCAGGGAGAAATGAGAATTTGTATCTCTGTCAAGTTTCTGGGTGATGCTAATGCTGTTGTTGATTTGGAAACCTGGGGCTTTGAAAAACTCTAGTCTCATCTTTGAAGTCCTAAAAATTTTTCATGAAACATATTACATAATGTATATGTTTATCCATTTGGCTGTAGAAATGAAAATGTGACAGACAAAACATCCAAATGTCTATCTGTGCCTCTGGGTGTGTTGTTCCTCCCTCTCTGCATTTTTAGCCTGGCTCATCCTTCATCGGGTGACCTCCACCTCCTTCAGGAGGCCAACTCTGATGCAGTTATGGTTTGGATGTGAGGTGACCCCCTCAAAGGCTCCTGTGTGAGACAATGCAAGAGGGTTCAGAGAAGAAACGATTAGGTTGTGAGAGCCTTAACCCAATTAGTGAATTAAGTCTAGTTAGCTGATGGGATTGAGTGGTAACTGAAGGCAGGTGTGGTATGGCTGGAGGAGGTGGGGCACTGGGGGCCTGGCTTTGGGGTATATATTTTTTATCTGGAGAGTGGAGTATCTGTTTCCTGATCACCTTGTGAGCTGCTTCCCTCTGCCACACTCTTCCTCCATATGTTCAGCTTCACCTGGAGCCCCCCAAAATGGAGTCTGCTATCTGTGGATTGAGACCTCTGAAACTGTGAGCCCCCAAGTTAACTTTTCCTCCCCTAAATTGTTCTGATCAGAGCTTTTAGTCGAAGTAGCAAAAAAAGCTGATTAAAAACAAATGCATGCAATTGGGAGTCGCCTCTCTGCTCAGCCCCCATCCTAGCTTTTCACTTCTCAGAGGCCACTCATTCCTTTCAACATGGAGCTCAGTCGTTTGTGTGTGGAGGAAGATGTTTCATCTTTTTTATCATACTGCAAGATCCCCAATCACAAGGTTTGTGCCTTTCAGATTCTGCCTTGTACTGAGAGTACAGTGACGTGTGTCATCTGTGTGAATGTTTCCATGGGTGAAGGACACATTTATTTCTTTTAAATTAAAGACAACTGGCATCATGTCTTCCACCTGAAGGATCTGCCTTCACAGCCACGATGGTTTCCTTTAGCTGAGAAGGTAGATGGTATTTGGGATGAGCCTCTTTAGAGAATATCTCATTAAAATCCAAAGAACACTCCAGTAAGGTGTTGATGATTTTGTTGATTTCATAGGAATATTTTTCTTTAACTCTCTGTCTGTATAAAAGCGTTTCCTGGACCAGATCCTGCCTCATTTGGCACCAGGGCAGAATCTCAGGCCCCACTCCAGACCTGGAGAAGAATCTATAGGTGCTTTTCCAGTTTGAGAAGCATTGCACTATTCAAAAGGTTTGTTTTTTTTTTTTTTTTTTTTTGCCTAAAAAAGAGGACTTAAAAATAGTGACAAGTCAATACCAATTTTTTTTTTAGTGGTTATCAGTTTGTTAATTCTTTTTACAAGACAATCTTTTACTGGGAATTCTGATGGGAGTTTGTAACTAGGAATTTTACTGGAGTTTGTGAGTATCATCAAAGGCTCTCATTAACTGGGCATCATAACTATTAGAGAAATGTAATTCATTTGAGTTTTTCCAACATCATTGATGTGGATAAAAACATATCAAGACATAATTAAACATACGAAGATGCAGCATCAATACAACATGAGCAAATCTGTTTTTGAAGTTTTTCTTATTCATCCCCTGTAATCCATTATCTTTGATTTCAGAGTTTTTAATCCAAGATATATTTATTTGGTTACATAAGTTGGGTATTAAATAGTGACCAGGGATGGTTATATAAGTATTGATATTCCTGAGTGTCTTTCCAACATACTTCAATTTATAATAAAAGGAATAAATGTCAGCTGGGTGTGGTGGTGCACATTCTACTCCAGTGGTTCAGGAGGCTGAGGCAAGAGGATCTTAAGTCAAAGCCAGCCTCAGCAATTTTATGAGGCTCTGAGCAATTAATTCAGCAAGACCCTGTCCCTAAATAAAATGTAAAAAAAGGGCTAGGGATATGGTCAGTGGTTGAGTGCCCCTGGGTTCAATCTCTGATACCAAAAAAAAAAAAGTAAATGTCTTTTGATATGGAAAATTAGTTTTGATATGCAGCATCCAAATAATGGCACCTCTTCTGTGACTTTAGTTTATAGAATAACTCACATGGAAATGGATCAGGCATCAAAGGCATAATTAATAATTTGAATAAATTGTCAAAAATAAGGGGAAATGTTCTTCAATAGATGAATGGATAAAAAAATGTGGCATTTATACACCATGGAGTATTACGCAGCACTAAAAAATGACAAAATCACGGAATTTGCAGGGAAATGGATGGCACTAGAGCAGATTATGCTTAGTGAAGCTAGCCAATCCCTAAAAACCAAATATCAAATGTCTTCTTTGATATAATGAGAGCAACTAAGAACAGAACAGGGAGGAAGAGCAGGAAGAAAAGATTAACATTAAACAGAGACATGAGGTGGGAGGGAAAGGGAGAAAAAAAGGGAAATTGCATGGAAATGGAGGGAGACCCTCATTGTTATACAAAATTACATATAAGAGGTTATGAGGGGAATGGGATAACAAACATGGAGGGAAATGAATTACAGTAGATGGGGTAGAGAGAGAAGATGGGAGGGGAGGGGAGGGGGGATAGTAGAGGATAGGAAAGGTAGCAGAATACAACAGTCACTAATATGGCAGTATGTAAAAATGTGATGTGTAACCGATGTGATTCTGCAATCTGTATTTGGGGTAAAAATGGGAGTTCATAACCCACTTGATTCTAATGTATGAAATATGATATGTCAAGAGCTTTGTAATGTTGTGAACAACCAATAAAAAAAAATAAGGGGAAATGTTTATATGCTTTGTATTAAAATGTTTCCCTATAATTTAGGGTTCAGAAAATATGATTATTATACAAATATAAAACCAATCATTTAAGCTTATTTGAGATTACTGTACTTATAATATTGATCCTTCCTGTTCCCTTGTGAATGGATTATACAATATTTAATGTGTGAGGCTTACATAGGATATGAACTTTCTAGGTTAATAAGATCTCTTTCCTCTTATGACCTGGGATTCTTATAAGATGCTCATTAGAAAGGTCAGAGGGGCTATTTTGCAAGTGTGTTCAGTAGGGGAATGAGTCTATTGGCAAGACTATAGAAGGAGTTTGGGAACTTTATATGTCTTGTTCATTACTGCAGATTTTTTTTTTTTACATTTCTCTGGGAGGTTTTATGTGACATAATTTAACCAAAGAAGAACAGTGTCATTAAAAAACCATTTAGGATATAGATGGTATTACTGGCTGTAAACATTCTGCTCTCTAAGGCCTGAGAAGCTTAGAACAAGTGAATATAACAATTATAGGAATATCTTCTTTCCATTTTACATAATATTATGGGATTTGGAAGAATTATTGCTTTATTGTTGAAGACTTAACTTTTAAATGGTCCACTCACTAGATCTATCATTTCTGTTAGGCTCCTAGCACATAATAATTAACATATTATTCATAATAATTTTATTTTCTTGATATTGCCTTTATTTGAGATTGTGGGGTTGTAAACAACTCATACACGCTACTATTTCAGAACACGATAGAATGTCCATGTTCATTAGAAGCAAAACCAAACAAAACCTATCTTTTCTTAGTGGGAGTATTAAAATCTCTTCAAATTTGATATGCATCTTTTAAGTTACATGAAGATTAGTATTGTAGATAGTCAGATCTTTTCTAAGCTTTATTTCCCTTTAGGGGATTTCACTACTTCTTCCTCTCTTTAACACAGAAATCAAGAATCCCTGAATCAGTAAGGGAATGCACAGCCCATATTAGGAATTTGATTAATATTTATTGAAATTAGTATTTGGAAAAAAACCCGATCCCTAATGAAAAAAAGTAGACTTTGAGCTGTGGCCATGGATTTCAGTAATTTACAATGAAAAGTCAATGGTAACAGCCAGGGAACAGCAAGCAGTCATGTTTGTTTTATATCAGTAATAACCAACTGCATTGTAGTCTTGTATTAATGTGCTTTAATGTTCAGGATAATATATTTCTATCTTACTTTCTGTCATTTTTTTGTATCAAAGCAATTTAAAAGTAAAATAAGGTTGTTTTTAAAAAATGAAATCATTCAAAAGACTACAGAACTTTTTTTTTTTCTTTCTAAAGTGCATATCTGGACTTTGGTTTAGAATTGCATGTCTGGAAAAACTATTCATAATCTGCTTTTCTCCCCTTTTCTTTTATTTTTCTAAGTATTTATTTTGGCCAGCTGGCGAGACAGATCTTTTTCAGGGGCCCAGGCTTCCAGTCTGAGTGTGGTTCTCCAAAACCAATCTTTGGATCAAATTCCTGCTTTACTCGCTCCAGTGTCTGAACAGTGTTGATGTTGCAGGGACATGGTGACCCAGTTGTCAGTCCCAAATGGCTGTGGGCTTGCCAAGTAAAGAGCTTAACTAGGCGGCCACATACTACCGCACCCTTCCAGGGGTAGAATCCTTGGGTGACCTGTCTCACCTTTGCATTTCCCATGTCAGGTTTTTTCTTTCTTTTAAACATGTGAAAGTAGACACAAAGTTTTTTTTTAGATAAAATAAATGGCCCCCTCCTTCTTTCCTTGCTTGTCACCTTGTTTCGACCCTTGTCAACACATCTGGTGGACTCATACAAACATCCTTGGAAGTTGTGGCTGGAGAGTGAACTTTACTCCGGAAATATACTGTGGCTTTGATTTTTTGGGAAAAACTGTAAAATTTTGTTCCATTTTAGGTATAATTTTTTTTTCTGATGTGTTTTTAAGATTTTGAACTAAGTTTGGGCCCTAAGTATCAGAATCAGTCTGAAAAATGACTTTCTGTGTTAATCAGCTTTCCGTTCCTGTGGCAAAATAACCAATATAAATTATCTTATAAGGTAGAAAGACTCATTTTGGCTCACCATTTTGAAGGTTTCAGTCCGGGGTCACTTGGCCCTGTCATTTTGGGCCTGTGGTGAGGTAGAATGGTGGGTGCATGGCAGAGACAAACTGCTCACCTCAGGACATCCAGGAAGCTGTGTGGTGGGGGGTGACTGTGGGGGGGGGTAGTTGGGGTTGGGGTTCTAATATAGCCTTTAAAGGCATGCCTCCAAAGGCCTACTCCCCCACCACCTGGAGTGACCACCACTTCCAAGGTCCAAAGCAATAACACCTTCCTTCTTAAACATTCTAGAATTCCAGACCTAAGCATCTTCTGAGATGGGATACATTGATTGGAAAACCAGTTTCCTTTGGGGTTGGACAGGTTGAGTGAAGGGCTGTTTATTTCTCTGTCACCAGTAACATTGGCACAGAAACCAATAAATAAATTAAATAAATAAATTAATTAAATGGGTTTATACATCGCATTCCCATAACATCGAATGTGAGGGTCTCAGCTAATGTGGTCACAAAACAGACCTTCTACCACAGAAACCCTTGGGTACTTCTCCTTCCCTACTTGCCTATGGAAAGTGGCCACTTTGGGCTCTCCCTGTTGAGATGGGTGAGGCCTTCTGGTATGGAAGAAGACAAGAAGCTGGGAGTCCAGTGAGGTTTTTCTAGTCCCCTTTCCAGCTGTGGGGCCTCAATTAACTTCTCTGAACCCAGATACTTATCTGAAGGATAGGTCTTCAAGTCCCTTCCAGCCCTAATTCTATGGATTTGATGGGAATAATATTATCTGCTCAGTCAACCTGACTAGGCTGTTGTTAGAATTAAAGGAGATCATATTTATGAAAATGCTCCATAAACCCTCTACAAAAGATTAAGGAATGTGATACTATTAATTCCTTCTGAAGAATCAAAATAGCTTCCAATTTACTTTTAATCTTCCAGACTGTGTATATATCTTTTGTATTTAGATCCTTAACAATGTGCACTGCAAAGCAAAATGAATGAACGACTAATCTCTCCCTCACTGTATGTTACTTCAAGTGTCATTCTAAACAGGGGATTGGAGGAAGGAACTTTTTTTTTTTTTTTTTTTTTTTTTTAGACAGAGGTAAAATCAATCCCAGGTACCCAGGGTTCACTGGTACACAAGGTTCTGGCCTTTCCCCCGACGTTTTTCAAAGTTTTGAGAAGCAGTTTACTGTTTCACACCAGAGATTACTTAAATGGGGCTGGAGACTCAACATCTTTGGGAAGGAAAGAGACATCCAGTACAACCCACTGCCAGGGAACTGAATAAAAGTTAAGGAACAGTAAGTAGTGACTGCAGAAGAGATGCACTCAGAGCTCAGAGGCAGATGATGGTATTCTTTGTAGCCAGCCATTACTACTGCAGCATAGCAGCACGATAGCAGGTCTTCTATCCAGTTCTGATAGTGAAGGAGTCCTTCCCATTGCTCCAGTTCACAGTAACATGGAAACTAAACTGTCCCGATGCTTTATAATCAATCAATCAATCTATCTATCTATCTATCTATCTATCTATCTATCTATCTATCTATCTCCTATCATCAATCATCTATAATTTATCATCTGTATTCTATCTATCATCTATTATTGGATATACTTGAGAGTAATATAGAAAAAAATGAGAATACTTTTTAGAGGTACTGGATTGTTCTCTAGTTCTGCAAACTCATTTATTATCTTTCCAAAGAAGTTGTGAACCCCCAGTGGGCAAAAACCATATCTTTGGCTCTTTTCACAATCCTTCCCTTACTTAACAGTTTTGGACCCAGTTCTTAGCTCATGACAGGTGTTTGATAACTCATATTGATGGAGAGATGGATGCTCACACAGAAAGGGAGAAATCTTTTTCTTCCATTCTCCTGTGTCCTTGGGATTGAGGTCACAGTTCAATGCAAGGTTTAAGAATTGTCCTTAGCCAATGGTACAGAATAGAAGACACAGTAACCAATCCGCAAAACTACAACTATCTTATATTTGATAAAGGGGCTAAAAGCATGCAATGGAGGAAGGATAGCATCTTCAACAAATGGTGCTGG
The DNA here is from genome assembly GCF_964194105.1 of Spermophilus citellus. Lineage (NCBI taxonomy): Eukaryota > Metazoa > Chordata > Mammalia > Rodentia > Sciuridae > Spermophilus > Spermophilus citellus. The sequence goes on along the minus strand of NC_138185.1, from coordinate 178,778,483 downwards.
GAAAACTGGAAATCCATTTGCATCAAAATGAAACTGAATCCCTTTCTCTCGCCATGCACAAAAGTTAACTCAAAATGGATCAAGGAGCTCGATATTAAATCAGAGACACGGCGTCTGATAGAAGAAAAAGTCGGCTATGATCTACATACTGTGGGGTCAGGCCCTAAATTCCTCAATAGGACACCCATAGCGCAAGAGTTAACAACCAGAATCAACAAATGGGACTTACTCAAACTAAGAAGTTTTCTCTCAACAAAAGAAACAATAAGAGAGATAAACAGGGAGCCTACATCCTGGGAACAAATCTTTACCCCACACACTTCAGATAGAGCCCTAATATCCAGAGTATACAAAGAACTCAAAAAATTAGATAACAAGATAACAAATAACCCAATCAACAAATGGGCCAAGGACCTGAACAGACACTTCTCAGAGGAGGACATACAATCAATCAACAAGTACATGAAAAAATGCTCAACATCGCTAGCAGTCAGAGAAATGCAAATCAAAACCACCCTAAGATACCATCTCACTCCAGTAAGATTGGCAGCCATTAAGAAATCCAACAACAACAAGTGCTGGCGAGGATGCGGGGAAATGGGTACACTTGTTCATTGTTGGTGGGACTGCAAAATGGTGCAGCCAATTTGGAAAGCAGTATGGAGATTTCTTGGAAAGTTGGGAATGGAACCACCATTTGACCCAGCTATTCCCCTCATCGGTCTATTCCCTAAAGACCTAACAAGAGCATGCTACAGGGACACTGCTACATCGATGTTCATAGCAGCACAATTCACGATAGCAAGATTGTGGAACCAACCTAGAAGCCCTTCAATAGATGAATGGATTAAAAAAATGTGGCATTTATACACAATGGAGTATTACTCTGCAATAAGAAATGACAAAATCATAGAATTTGGAGGGAAATGGATGGCATTAGAGCAGATTATGCTAAGTGAAGCTAGCCAATCCTTAAAAAACAAATGTCAAATGTCTTCTTTGATATAAGGGGAGTAACCAAGGACAGGGTAGAGACGAAGAGCTGGAGAAGAAGAATAACATTAAACAGGGATGATAGGCGGGAGGGAAAGTGAGAGTTAAGGGAAATTGCATGGAACTGGAAGGTGAGCCTCAGGGTTATACACAATTACATATAAGAGGAAAGGAGGAGTAGGAGAAAAATTATATAAGTGGAAGAAACGATTTATAGTAGAGGGGATGGAGAGAGAGTAGGGGAGGGGAGGGGAGGGGAGGGGTGAGGGGACAGTGGAGAATGGGATAGACAGCAGAATACATCAGTCACTAGAAAAGCAATTTGTAAATCAATGGAAATGTAACTGATGTGACACAGCAATCTGTATACGGGGTAAAAATGGGAGTTCATAACCCACTTGAATCAATCTGTGAAATATGGTATAATAAGAACTATGTAATGTTTTGAACAACCAACAATAAAATAATTAAAAAAAAAAAAAAAAAAAAAAAAAAAAAAGAATTGTCCTTAGAACTGCCAGGGAGACTTAGTTAGGTGTTGCAAGGTGGTGCAAATTGTCCTGGGGAGATGGTCTCAAACTGCCTATTTTTGTCCACTGTTCTTCATGATGAATTCTAGATCACCTCATGGTTACTTTCCTGTTGGGAGGGGCCATTAAAAAGTGACTTTAAAAAATCTGGGACTTCTAGAGAGTGGGGCAGATCAAATGAAGGGGACCAGCAGTGTTTATAAGGGTACTGAAATTTAATTTCAGTGCTGACCTTTCATTTGACATTTTAGATAATGCTATGGATGTGCTCAGCTATTTGTTCTTAACATATTTTCCATCTTTTGGGGGCACTAATCTACTTAAATTCAATGTCAATAAAAGAATAAAGTAAATTTTGGGCTTTAAAAATTTCCCTTTTGAAAAAAGGAGTTCACAATAGCAACAAATATGCAATGCATGTGAATTAACTTAAGAAATGTTCAATACTATGAAAGTTGCAAAATAAGTAGAGGCAAAATGAGAAAAGTCATGTTCTGAATTGAGCAAAGTTCATGGACACTGATTCTTCTAAATGAATATATGAAGTTAAAAACTCTATTAAAAATCTCATAGAATTAACCTTTTTTTAGAACTTGACAATAGAATTCTAAAGCTTGTGTGGAAAAATGAATTGATCGGATTGGAAAAAGTTTAGAATTTTGACTGTACTAAAAGCTGATGAGGTTATGGAGTGACAAAGACTTTGGGAAACTAAATGTTCAACTACCCTGAAGAGCAAGTTGAAGATACACATGCATCTTACAACTCAGCAATTTTACTCATAAGGATATGTGCTCATGGAACGGCGCCACGTGTTTACGGAGATAGGGATAAGAATGTTCGAAACAAAGGAAACCACAAAATACCTCGTTTCAGGGTAGTGGATAAGCCATTTAAATGATGCATTTCACATTTCACTTATACAATGGACTATTATGAAGCAATAAAAATGAAGGAACCAGAGCTATGTATATCAATTACATAAGCTTCACAAATATAACGATGAACAACAAAATGAAAAAAAGGAGAAACAAGAATATTTGCACTATGACATTCCCAAAAAGTTTTTAAAAACGCTCAACAATTGCATCTATTATTTAGAAATACATGCATATGTAGTCAGGGTATGAATAAACTAGAGAATGAGAGTGGCAGGACAATGGTTAGCTCTTTTCTGTTGGGGAGGTGACTAGGGAAGGTACACAAAGGCATCAATGGTATCACTAATGCTGAAAAGCCTTAAGCTTATAGATATACCATAAATATAAGATAAGCATATATAGATATACTTTTTTTGTGTGTACCAGGGATTGAACCAAGGGGCACTTAACCAGTGAGCCACATGCCCAGCCTTTTTATTTTCTATTTTTGAGACAGGGTCTTACTAAGTTGTTGAGGGCCTTGTGAAGTTGTTGAGCCTGGCTTTGAACTTGTGATTCACCTGCATCAGCCTCCTGAGCATAGGTGAGTGGGCCACTGTGCCCAGCATAAGCTTTTATTTTTCACAATATATTGAAAAATATTAAAGACAAATGGGTGAAATTAGTACTTCTATTTGAACAAAGTGAACTAACCATGAGGACTTCATCCTAACATGACAATTATTGTAGTATTTTTAAAGCTAAAATAATACGCACACTATTTAGGAATGCTGATCAAAAGAAAGGATGGAAAATCCTTAATTTGATCCATTTCATCTGTAAAAGTTTGGCTTATAATCAAATGGGGTAAATGAGGAAAGGGGGTAAAATTTTTGCTGGGACAATTGAGATAATTGAGTAGTTACTTATAAAACACACAGGGAAAAAACACTCCTTTATCACCACATACCAAAGTAATTAAATCCAAATTGCCAAAAATTTAGTATGATAAATTTTGATGAGTAGTTTTATAATCTCGGGGTGCTAGATTTTTAAAAACTTGCCACCAAATCCAGAAATGAGAAAAGAGAAATATGGGCAGATTAATTATATACAGATTTAACTTTTTCCATATTAAAAAAACTACAAAATGTAAAATAAAATTTATTAAAAATACACATTTGTGGCATTTCTATAAAGAGTTGTTAATAATAGAAACATGCAAACATACAGTTTTTATGGGAAAGAACATAAATCAAAAAAGAAGGAATCACACTCATGTATGTTAATATCAATATCAGTGATTAAAGGCAAAGCAATTAAACCATCTTTCACTAGCAAATAAGCAAATAATAAAGTACAATCATAATATCTAATTTTTAAGAAAATGACTGTTGCCATTCAATGCAGGAGAGACTGGAAGATTTGTCAACAACACTCACTGAAAAACATTTAAAAATGCCTGCCCTTTGACCTAGAAATTAGATTTCCATAAATTTGTCCCAAAGAAATGGTCACAAATTTTAACAAATATTTTGATATCAACATCAAATTTCTGCTTTTAAAATTGAGAAATTGAAAGCTGTATACATTTTTAAAAGCATTTAGTTGAATGAGTTGTGGTATAGTTATAGAATAAAATGCTATTTCTTTCTGAAAATACATTGTCTTTTAATGATGGAATTCAGGTACTTATTTTTCTTCAATTTGTTTTTATATTTTTTCCTAAAATATGTTGCTAAAATAAAATTTCTATATTTTTGATAAAAGAAAAAACTTTACATTTGTTTTAAGTCCCTATTTTTATTTTTAAACTATAAAGCGACTCTGAAATTAAAAGCAAATATCCATAAACTGTTGTAGGAACTATGTGATCCTTTTCTGTAAATAGAAATTATTATGTTCCAATACAACTTCCAGTGTTTCATTGAGTGATGACCATTGTTCCTGTTTTATATTCTTAAAATGTGCAAAATATACTATGTTGAGTTTATTGTATGTTTAATGCTACTCCAAATAAGACTGTAGGCTGTTATTTGCATGAGTTTTCACTTCCTGAGCACTCAACAAAGTTGGTACCGAACAGAGTATTCTGGGCAGTAGGAAGAAATACATTTGAGATGAAAAACTGGATGATCTTGCTTGTTCATGCTCCCAAATATCATCATTTGTAGGAGTTACTATAAAGTTTGGCTGTGAACTTGGTCCTGTAGTCAGAATTTTCCTGACGATTAAACCAAGATTAACCTTCTGAAAGTAGTCATTGTACTCAGTCCCTTTTCTGTAAGGGTTTTTCCTGACTTCCCATTACTTTACAACCTAATGATCAGATTCTCAAATTCACACAGTTGGCCCTCCATTTCCTGACTATCCCACTTTTCTGGCACATTTCCTACTACTAACTATCGAGCATTGCCCAGTCAAATGGAACCATTTACCGTTTTTTAAAGTGAGTCTGATCTTTCCCTCCCCCATACCATGCTCACACTGTTCTTTCCCTCCCTGGGAATACTTCTGTTCCTCCTTCGCGTGCACTGATTCTGTCTCGGCTCTGAGTTTTTCAAATTACCAGAAGCAATACAGACTCGATCTGTGACTAAATGATGAAACGTAACTGTTTCTAACATCTATTATAGATACTGTTGTACCTTCTAGTGATTAGGATAAGTTTTTAAGTGGCAGGACCTGTATGTGTATTTTTTGTTTTGCAAAGCACTTAAACCAGTGCCTTGAAACATAAGCATTTGTTGACTGAATGAATGAATGGATGAATAGGATGCTGATGACCTTTGACACCAAATCTCTGAGTTGATCCACTTTTAATTTCTGTTTTCTGGGCCACACTAACAGAGGTAACAGTATAGCATATACTTGTGGTTCTTGTCTCTATCATTCATGTGGGGCTTTAGATTTTCCCAGAGAGTTTTGAGGGTACATGGATGCCATAGCATGGTGGGACTTCATGAACAAACCTTGGTGGCTATTATATCAGCAGCTGTCATCCATCTGATCCTCTCAAGTTCTGTCTTCCTTTGGTGCCTTCTCTGTGGGTGACCTCACTAATGCTCTCCCCTCCTAAGGACCCTTTACTGATCTTGTCATGGGTCTGACTCCATGGATGTGTTCTGATGGCACCCAGGGAATTGGGACAGTCAGGAGTGAGGGATTAGATTAGCAACAGCTCTTCTCTACCCCATCAACTATAGTTCCATCTTCTGGCTTCTTTCATTTAGCCTTTTATTCTTCAAGGATTTTTGTTATGAGATTTTTGTCCTCACAGTGAGGATTCTAAAAAATAGAAAAGGTATCAAAGTCATCCATTAAACTAATCCTTGTAACATTACCAAACCAACTGAAGCCTTCCGTGATAAGCATTTTCATTTAAAAACTTCCAATGAGAGAGGTTTGCTATACACTTTACCAAGCGTCATAGTCTTGTAACAGATGAAAGTATTGATCTCCTCATAATCCATCTCCTTTACAGAGGAGCCCAAGGTTTTGTGTCCTTCCTGCACTGGATAGGAGCCATCCTTTGGCACCGCTGAAAACCTGGCTTCAAGGTAGCCAATATGTCTCTCCAAGATCCCACTTGAGCAAGTAAAATACTACTCAGAGGCAGAGGAATGCCTGCCTAGGGTATGGGAGATGGAGGACTGGGAAAGGGGATTCACCTCTGCAGCCAGGTCTGCACAATATTACCTTATTTCCTTTCTTCCATGAGGAAAGTGGATGCCTTACTGTTTTGTACTTCATTTTCTTTGAGCTACTGCCCTGTTGTCTACTCTGGCAAGTGCATGAGTTTGGCAGGGAGGTTGGCAAGCATTTCACAAGACCGTAAAGGTTAAGGTACAGTGGAGGTTGTTTAGTGCAGAATTGTAAATATTTGTTAAAAGGTTTGTGGAGCTGCTTCTTTTGATACCTCTAATCCACCGAGACAGAAATAACTTCAAAGCCATGCCTAGTCTGACTTGGTCCTCAACCAAAGGAAAAGATCAGCTACTGCTAAAATATGTTTTCACTCACAGCCAGGCAGCCTGCCTTAGCAGGCATCCTGGAGGATGAATCATAGTTTAATTGTCTTTGGGCACTTGCACTTTTGCTTAGGAACATTAACAGGGCAGGAGCTGAGCTGCATGAATAAATGTGAAGGAGACTTTAGTTTACATCGTTCCGTGTTGTCAACGATGGAATGAGAAGTGAGGTTGGTGTCTCTTCAAAGGGAAGGACTGAGCCAGTTCGCCTGGCCTGGAACAGGGAAGCTGAGACTTCAGGGTTTATTTAGGGAGAGTTGCAATATCCAAATTGTCCTACAAAACCTGGGCAGCTGAGGTGTTCCTAGGTGGATGAAACGAGGGAATTGGAAGCTACTGTATAATTGCGTGTGGGTTTAAGGAATTTAGGTAGTTTTAAAAAAAAATATTTTAAACTTTTATGAACAAATACTATTGAATATAGTTCCTTTATTTTCTTCCATCTTCAAAGTATACTTTTATTTTCCCAGCGCATCAAAAAACAGATGTTGCCATCTATAGGGAGAAAATGGATGATAAGTGTTTTACTATGTCTGACTAATGCATATGATAAAAAGTGATCAGAGACTTTTTTTTTTACATCTTTTACTATTTCTAACCTTACTATCTAAAATGTTCAATTTGTTATCAATACTCTTTGTACAACCAATGCTATCCACCAGTTATCATAGATCATTGGCTACAAACAAGTGTAAATTCTACTCTGCTACATTATTTTATAACTAAATTTTAACATCACATGACTTAAAAATTAAAGGAGCTGGAAGATCCCTGGGCTTTGAGGTTGGAGATTTGAGACCTGACCACAGCCTCCCAGCCCTTTCAGCCAAAATATTCTGGTAAGCATTTTCATAAAAGCAAGACCTACACTGCTTAATGTGAAGATTGTTAGTTTCATCCAAACCCTTGAAGTTGACTGCACATCAGTATCACCAGAGAATTTTAAAAAGGTACCAATGTGCAAGCTAATATAATCAGAATTTCTGATTATATTAGTGTGGGATAGGCCAAAAATAATAAAATAATTTTTAAAGCTTCCAGATGATTCTAATGTGCAGCCAGGGTTAGGGACCTCTGTGCTGTGGTTTGATGGTTACATACCAGAAGGGTCAAGAATAGTATACTCCCTATTTTCTGTCCAGTTTCAGATTTTGTCAGTGAAGATGGCAGAGGGAAGAAAACTTTATCATGATATTTGGCCTAAAACTTCATCTTCCCTAAAGGACTGATAATTTTGTGTACCTGTCCTTGTGTAAATATAGCAAACAAACAAATGACAGCAGTAACAAAACCGGAAATAGGCTCTCTATTTAAGAAATTTGTAAGGAAGCAGTGTTCGCTGAGTGAAGTAAATGTTCAGAGCCTGCGTATGTATCCTGATTCTTAAACTCTCAAGCTCTGTGATACCTGATAAGGAATTTGAATTACTCTCAACCTTGGCCTGTTCTTTTTGTCAAAAATGAATTATGATGTATGTCTCATAGTGTTATTATGAGAGTTAAAATGATTATAAATAGAGCATCTAGCACCTATGCATTCAACAATAGCTATTCTCCTAATGTGATTAAATTCTCACCAAAAATTAAGATTCTATGAAATATTTTAAAGAAATAAAGTCTATAGTACAAAAGTCATGTAGCTATTCAGTTATTCACTCATAAAGTATTTACTGACTCATTGTTATAAAGCAGCAAACGTGCTAAGGATATTGAACACAGTCTCTGGACTGATGGGGCTTACACTCTTGTAAATGAGTTAGAACAGAAAGGAAGGAAAAAAAATAATGGTGTCCAGATCTTTAGGGGAAAAAGACTGGACTCTTTTCCCTTTGACTATAAAACCTATTAGGGTGCAGTCCAGACAGTTAGATACCCCTAGTTACATTATTCTGTCTATTTCAGTGTAACAAACCATCCACAAACGTACTAGCTTATAACATAAATGTATTATTTCTCATGGGTTGAAGGCTTGATGGGGCTCAGCTGGGCAATTCTCACTCAGAACCAACACTGTCAGTTGGCTGATGGCTGGAAGATTGCAGATGCTGAACCCAGCTTTAGAAATCTCACAGCAGTTCACTTCTATCCTTTAATTCAGTAACAGGACAGATTGAAAGGGGAAGAGACTACTCAAGGGTGTGGAGTTCAAGAGTGGCTCATTGGAAGAAGGGACGGAGGTATCTTTGGATCTTTGGGGACAGGTTACCACAAAAATCCTGCAGATAGCTGGAATAATGTCTTTAGAGCTGGGATAAGTGACTGAGACAAGATTCAAATTTGGAAGACATCAATGTAGAGGTTACAGTTGAAGCAGGAGGAAGACCGTTTGGAGGAAGGAATTTTCACAATTATTCAGTGGAAGAAAGAAGTGAGCCAACAGGAAGAGTTCATAAAGAGGCATGAGAAAAACGAGGAAGGTCTGAAATTAGGGGCATCAATGTAGGGAAGAAAGATGCTAACAGATTTAAATGTCTCAGCGTTCAAGAAGAAAGATCTGAGAAACATTTTTTGTGACTTAACAAAGAGGAAGCCAATGAGTTAAGGAATAGTATCATCAATATGTGCTAAGAGTTTGAGCTTGGACAATAAGATCATCATCTAGATTGCTCCAAAAATCTTCATGAATAAATTGAATCCTTAGCTAGTCTTTGAAAGATGTATATGAGGAACACATCTTGGAAAATATATTCTAGTTGTATGTTTTGGCTATTGGCACAGAGTAGCCAACTGTTCACCAAACCTATGTTCTTGCCATTTTACTACATTTAATGTTATATAACTAAGCTCTGATATGGGCTCATAACAACCTTTCATATGTGATTGTCCACTATCCAATTCTTTTTGGAGTGACCCTGGAAGCCATATGTTAAGGATGATAGACCCACAAATGTAAGGATCCTGAATCCCTGAATCCACACGAGGAAGAGAGCCCCCTTGTGAAGTAAGAATACTTATGTTGAATTTTAAGTTAGCAAGAAATAAAATTCTCTTGTATTAAGCCCCTGACATTTTGGTTAATCTGTTACAATAAGAAGCATTATCTAGAAGTGAAAGACTCCTTTAAAGGGAAAGAAACAAATTGATGAGTCTAGGGAAGAGAGCTAAAAATGAGAGTAAATAGAGAAAAGGTAAGAAAGTGGGTAGTGCTAGATTATGGAAGTCTTTAGTTCCAAGAGGAAGTTCTTGAATTTTTATAACATTGTATCTTTAAAAAAATTTTATAACTTTATTTATTCATTTTTTAATAAATGTGGTGCTGAGAATTGAACCTAGTGTCTCATATTTGCTAGGCAAGCGCTCTACCACTGAATCACAATCCCAGCCCTAACATTGAATCTTAAATTTGCGTTTTCATGTTAAAAATTTACTTAATAGTCATTATAACTTTTTTCCTTCCAATAGTTCTATGAGGGAAATATTAATAATGTATTTTTTGTAGGTGATGAAATTTAGGCTTAAAGCAAGTAAGTGATTATAACAAAGTCACGAAAGTTATTGGAGCACGGAGCTAAGACTTGACCCAGGTTGACTGATCCCCTGGCTCTCACTCCACAACAATCCTGACTTGTAGGCTTAATGGCAAGTCAGAAACTACAATGAAACATTTGTGTGTTCAGGACAGAGACAAGGATTATTATTTTGGTAGCAGCTTTTAGGATGGATTAGCAGAGCAATGACTCTAACTATTGAGCTTCTGAGGTTTAAAGGCAGCTCAAGGAACAAAGAAATAAGAATTAAGATGGTGGCAGACAAGAAGGAAAGGAAGGATCAAAGAAAAGTTCTAAGAATGGAAAATTTGTGGGATCTGGAGCACAAGTGTGAGAGTCAAGGGTGATGAAGAATCCGGCAGAACTTACTGTTAGGGGTCAAGAACATACATCTTGGCATGTTTGGCAAAATGGTAGGGAAGGCCCTGGAAAAGTTTACTTTTGTGGGGCCCTCATTTTTTTTTTCTTGGAAACAGAACTTCTGTGCTTATCTGGGTGATGAAAGAAAGATGCTTATTCTACTCCCAGGTCTAAGTCTGAGATGGATGGAAGAGGAAAGGGCAAAATCAGATAAAGATATTTTTGTGGAGAGTACAAGCCAGACTGTGTCAGGGCTCAAGAAATGGTGTGACATGGCGCTGGAGTGCGGGTCCTCCTCTTGTTCTGACTCAGAAAGGGAAGTGCATCTTTTGGCACCTGGTGCAGTTTGAAGATTGGAGCCTGGGGAGAGCACTGGGGCAGGCATGGCATCTGGGAGTAGCATACCTGCTCAGGAAGCCAGCAGCGAGGCAGCACCTGTACTCATGCAGGACTTCCTATCTGCATGTGGGAGACTCTCCCAGGGAGCCTCAGGAACACCTGGTGGGGGTGAGGGGAGAGCTTTACAGCAGGCTGAGACAATGGGCAAGCAAAATTTGAATTACTGCTATTGATGTAGTTATTTGTCTCTAAAGGTTGGTGAGCCCTGGGGAAATTTTGGTTCCCCATGGGGACCCACACTGAGAACATTAATGTATAATTTAATGAGGAGACACCTTCCACACATGAGATAGGATCATTTAAGGATTGAGACCTGAACAACAAAAGTGAGCTTATTCATACAAATGTAACTTAATCCTAACCCGTTTTAAGCTTCTTATTGTGCCTTGTTACTTGATGGGACTTGGTCTGGCACTGTCTTTGATTTTTAAGAGGTTATATTTTCAGAAAATAAGGATTTTTTTTTTTTACTTGAATGTTTCAAAATGCTTTCATGGTATGTGAAGAAAGCCACTTGATTAAAGCATTTGTAGTGTACATTAAATCCCTTTCTTCTTTCCAAAGAACTCAAGGTTCTGGCACAAACTAAAAGGGTTAAACTACACCTGCACCCTCTCAATTGTGTCATCTCGAATATTGTGAGTAAAGTCCAAAATATGAGTCTGCATGTGAATATCTGGTAATTTCTTTCTCCCACCCCTGCCCTTCGTGCTCCACCCCATATATGCAATGATGTAAATATGTTACTCATTTATCAAGTCTTATGTGGTGATGGAGCAGATTGGTGGTTTTGACACCCCTCCATTAGTCAAGAGGGGGAAAACCTGTAGAGACCAAACCTAGGCTCATTCATCTGCTCTTTGCACCACCCTGCTCTTGTCAAACCCACTAAAAACCTCTTGGTAATGGTTCTGCACTTCTCTGCTCCTTCTCACAAGTGGAAAGAGCTGGCTATTTAAACACACAAAACCCATCCACACCTTGAGTTAAGATGAGACCCTCCTAAGCCACATGCTATTATTTTTCCAGCTTTAAGAGTCACCCAGGCTTTTGCCTCTCTCTCATTTGTTATCCTCCTCAGGTAAACAGCACCCAAGGGAGAGGGGAGCACTGCTGCACCTTATCCACCCCCCATCCCAGCAGGCCAGATTATTTGATGGATTGCTCCATTAGAGCTAGTCTATTTACTTAAAAACAGACTGCCAGACTTCTAGAAACACAGCAAGGGACACAGTACTTTTCCTTGTGCCCGGCCCAGCTATTATCCACTTTTTTGCAAGCTGTCTATATTTTGGCCTGGAGGACAGGGACTTGGAGGTCCATGCTGCCACATTTTCTCAGCAGCAGCTGTTTCTAACACTGATTCCCTTCTCTGCAGGAGGGGAGCCACTGCTATTTTTAGGAAAGAATGCAAAGCAAACTGAAATGCTAAGAGAAATAGGTTGGCAGAACATGTTTCACAGGTCCAATCCAACAACCTAATAATTTAATGTTTGCACGTGTGTTTTATCCATTGCATAATATGCTTTAAGGCAAAATTAGCACAAACCATTTATGTATCAATCAAGCATTTATTAAGAGCCTACAATGTATCATACAATGTACCAGGCAGTGAGGCTATAACATTGAACAAAAACAGACAAGAGGGCTGGGGTTGTGGCTCAGTGGTAGAGTGTTCACCTAGCATGCGTGAGGCACTGGGTTTGATCCTTAGGACCATAAAAAAATGAAATAAAAATATTATGTGTCCACCAACAACTAAAAAATAAATATGAAAACAAACAAAAAACAGATAAGAATCACTGCTCCTAAGAAGTTTATATTCTGGTGGGGAAAGACAGAAAAAATAAAATATTAGGTGAAAATGATACAGTCAGAATATAAAATTATAGTATTTCACATGTTTCATGAATATGTTTTGAAATAACCAGCAATGACATACATGCGAGTTTATAGTCTTTAAATACTTTTTTTGTGTATCAGATTAAATCATAGGGGCATTTTCACGTTTCAATTTTCCTATCATCTCATCTCATATCTCAATGGCTCTGTGAGGTGGGCATTTTTCTTCATCCTATTTCTGGCAAATCTCAGGCTGAGAATGAGTTGTATAAACCAACATCACAGACTCACTTCAAGTTTAGGTACTCTGACAGAGCAACTAGGAGAGCAAAACCTCCAACCATGATCTAGTGAGTTGACTTCTGAAATAATACTGGTAAAAATACAAATGCTCAAAGATAACAGTTGCTTTGGTAATTTCTATGCACAGGGGGATTCAAGGAGATTCATAAATTATGCTTCTGTCACTTTCCCTGAATCCGTCCAGTCTTTTCTTCTTAAAGGGAAAAATACGGGAGAAATCTCTGGAAAGAATCAGTGTGAAGCCAGAACCACACTTTTCTGGCTTGTTTTGAAATATGGTGAGAAGAGCACAAGGTTTAGTGTTTGCATACCTGAGTCTGATTTGAACCTGTGACTTGGGCTGGAGATTCCAATTAGTGGAGGAGGGTTTGAGGTAGGCCCAGTTCTAAAATTCCAAAAACTAAAAAGCCAAAGCTCCTTTCAGAAGCAAAGTCCTACATTGAATAGAAGTCGCTGAATCCAAATTGGGATTCTGAATAATAATTGTAACAGAATGAGAACTTCCCATGAGAACTGGGAGAGGGGAGTGAAGAGGAGCATCTAAGCAAGTTCCAGGCCATGTACTTAAAAGCGAATTTTAGAGCTATCGACCTAAACAAGCAATTCAGACTCACTCTTACTTCCTGAAAGAAGAGTAGAACCCATCTATTGCTCATTTTTCAGCAATAGAAAAATGAGCAATAGAAAAGGATTGTGGGTGAGTCACATTCAAAGTTATTCAGAACAGGAAAATAAAAAGCAGAGCAATATCCCTACTCAGTGAAAGATTCCAGAACAATATAACAATTGTAATGTGATATTTCAAAATAATCTAAAAGAGACTGAAAAATTGGTAGAAACTCTGAAAGCATGAGAGAAATCAGAAAAAAAAAAAACTACAAAATGAGATAACTGGGCAAAAGAAACATTGAAGTGACAATAAAATGTAATCAGATGTTCAAAGCAAACTAAACAAAAAATAAGAAAATTATTTCAGTATAAACAGAATGTATAAGAAATTAAATATAATCATATTATATTACTTATTGTTGAATAATACATGTCATCATAATATGGAAATAGTGAATGTACATATGATTCCAAAATAAGAAATTATATTGGGAGAATAGTGAAGGGGAAGAGGTAGTATACTTGAACTAATATCCTAATCCACTATACTAAAGAGTCAACAGCTGGTGCTGTACATCTTCATAAATATGAGGGTAAAATGGAGAAGAAACAGTAAGAGTTAAAAAACCATGTTTCTGGGGTGAAAGGAAGAAAAAAAATAAATGGACAAGGCAGGGATTGTTTATAAGACTTTTAATTCTTTTGACTTTTTAACCAATTTGCTGATAATATTTGAGAACAAATGAAACAAAAGCCAAAACCCCCACTGAGCCCTGACTTGGTGACCAAATCTTCACTTCCATTCACATGCCCTGGTGGGCCCCACTTTCCCTGGTGACCGTCGTCTCTCCGTGGATTTGGTCTTCCCTTTGACTCCTTACTCTTTGCCCATAGGATATGGACTCTCAGTTTCCTTAGAGTCTGAACAAGAACTACTAACTCACAGATCACAAAGGTTGGAAACACCCATGTGACATCACCGGTTGCACTTCCTCTTGTTTTACTGACTAGGCTAGTTGTGAGTGAGTAGCTGGCCCAAAGTCCATTGCCCCTTTGTTTTGGTGTCTGAATTGTATCTCCCGCCTTTGATTGATGTCTTTTTCTACTGCTAGCGAGTGCTACCTTTGTTGAGTTGCTTTGTTGAGTTATTCTGGTCCATATGAACGTCTCCCTCACGCTGCTGAGTCTTTCCTGCTTTTCTGTTTTCTTACCCATGCTGTTTTGAACTTCATTTGACTGGCCTTTGGGGCAATTGGTCTATGGGAGCTAGTGCAATTTGCCCTTCCCTCTGCTGCCCTCTGCTGTCAGCAGCTGGTCTTTGCTGTCCACCATTGCTATCCTGACCCCTCCAACTAAAACACATCAATTTTGTACTACCTCTCAGTTAAAAAACAAACAAAAAAATCCTTTGTTTTAGGGCATGATTGTGCCCTCTGACCTGTGCCAATACATAGTGACCAGAAATGCAGAATCTTGTACCCCATTCTGTATTTATTGAATAAGAATCTGCATTTTAACTAGATCTCAGGTGATTCATTTATACATTAAAGTTTGAGAAGATCTGTTCTAAGGTCAACTAAACTTCATCTCAGGGAAAAATTGAGATCAATCTTATCTACTCAGTCATTATCTCTGACAGCTCCGGTTCCCGTTCCACTTCTGCCACCTGGCACTTGGGAATTTTGGCCCATATGCTTTTCAGCTTCCTTTCTGTCAGGATGGCAGCCTGTTATAACAGAGACCAGGAAGTAGCATACACGGAACACCAACTTTTAAAAACCCCCACTAAGTTAAAAAGTTGGAAAGGCAGACACATGGATTTCACTTTAATATCTCAGTCCTTCTGCATCTTTTCTCCTTTGCCTCACACAAATAATAGTTATGTCATATTTTGTCTTTCAAGATAGATTAGAATCATGCCATAACATTTTTGAAAGGACTAGTTTTTTTATAATTTATAAAATCTTTATATAAAACTGCACTGGGAGAGTACAGTTTTGGGAACCACTTGCCTGGAGGGTTTTAGGCTATAACTCACTGAAGTGCTTCCCATGTTCACTTGTGTTTTTTTCCTTTATCCTCAGGCGTTTGTCAGTAAAGGTTTCTTGAGCACCCATTAGATGATGGGCACTGGATTGGGTGTTTAGAATTCAGGACATTTAGAGTTCCTGCTCTCATTGATCTTTAGGTCTCATGTAGAAGACAACCATGAAACAGATTATAAATTTGAAACAAATTAAGAATCTTAACAAATGCTCAAAGGGACTATGATGGAAGCTTAGGTAGATTTTTTTAAAAAAATGTTATTTAAACTGAGACTTAAAGGGTACTGAAGTTGCTGAGAGGGGATCAGGGGGAAAGGGCATTTCAGGCAGAGAAGGGGTGAGAGGAGCAGGAGCTGAGTAGGTGCACCAGGAAAGCGAGTGTGGCTGGAGCCCAAAGATGGAGAGAGCCTGCAAGGGAAGTCGAGGCGAATGGAACACGAGTTAGCAGCACTTGAAACCTAGTTGGTGACCCTGTAGAAGAACAATGGGACCCCTTGGAGATTTAAATGCAAAGGAGTGATGTGACATGATCTTATCATTCTTACCAAACATGCTGCTGTTCATGAAAGGTGAAGGCCCTAAATCTCTGGTCTTGGTCCCACTTGTAGGAGTACCATTTTCTGGGTTGAGTGGGGGAAAAAAAAAAAAAACTCCCATAAGAGACTTCTGCTTCCCCCCCCCACCCCCTGCCAGCTCCCCGTTCTAAAATGTCAGTAAATGGATTTGATACACTCTGAAGTTTTTTCCTACTTAGAATGTTTTGGCTCATTCTTTGAAAACTAGCCTCCAACATAAAAAGCTTAAGGATAGTTTTCTCTAAACTGAAAGCAGAGACTACTACCATTTCATGCTTGGATAAGAATTACTGGAAAGGGAAGTTCAAAGAGAGAGAGAGAGAGTTCTGCTTTGACAAGAAGAATTTCCAAAGTATGATTTTTGCTGAAAGAAAGTTTTACTTCAGGAAGAACATGTCCCAATGTTTCAGAAGGAGTGGGAGAGCTTGTTTAGAAACTCCAAAAGCGGACTGATTCGATAGCTTTCAGCAGAAGTCAAGAAAGATGTCATTTATCCATTATTAGAAATACAATTTGCTTTTAAGATAATTAGGCAAAAACTGTGAAAACGAGGAGTCCAAATAGGCTTTGGTTAAGTTGGAATGATTTTACTCTGTGACTAAGTTTTGTTTCCTTTGGTTCTACATTTTACTCTTACTGAAAAAATATTTATTTAGTGAAATGAATTATTTCAATTTTCTTAGCATACATAAGTATTTATTTTACATGATTAGTATTGACACAGTCGTACTTAACATCTGTATTGGTTATAACCCCATGTGCAGCAAGGCTCAGTCTACAATGGGCCAAACTGACTGGCCATTGGAACTTGTGGTTTGGTGTAGCCGACATGTTTCCCAGAAAAGTGTCAAGAAGCCCAGGAGGAGCAGTCTCAGAACATAAGCCAAAGTAGTTGTTAACTCGTGTTTCTCTAACCTCACGGTTAGCACTACCTTAACCATACCACTACCTATTGCTTTGGGGTTGAAGCCAAGAATCTGATGGTGCAAATTTGGTCTGCTACCAGTGTTTTCAAGGATGCTATAAAACCCTCAGACCTGGCTGATTATACACTGATTTATACATTTCTATTTGTACCTACATAAAAACAAGCTGTACAACTCACTGGGGTTCAACAATGAAATCACTCAGTGACAGGTCATAACTTCAAGACTTCTGAGCAACTAGTGAGGGTCCAGGCTTTTCTAGAACTTGCTGTGAACCATCAATAGAGCAGATGAAGTTTGGGATGATTTATCCTGTGGCTGAAGCCTATTCAAGTTGCTTTCTAGAAAAGGAAATAAACCAAAAAAACCCCATCAAGTGTTGCTTTCTACCTAGGGAGCTGTCATTTCTCTTCTTATTTCCTTTTTACCCACCAATCTTCTCTGAACCAAACCCCCTACTACCAGCGAACACAGGAACAAAAGTGCAGAGTCACATCTGAGGAACAAACACATTTAATAGGTGAATTTGTTCAAGGGTTTGGATGCCATCAAGCTCAGTAGGGTACCTCTAGTGGAACAGAAATGTGTTCCCTGCAGGTAGATCTATGAGGGCTCTCTTTCACTTTCACTTCTTGGGAAAGATAAAGAAATACTATAAAAGATGTGATTTTCTTTGGATGTTCTGGATGTTTTTTCCCCATGAGAGTTCTTTGTGCCTTTTTTGTGTTTGCTGTTTTGTGTCTGTGTAGGAAAAAAACAAAAAAACAAAAACGTGTTTCTATTATGATTGATGGCAAAAGTAGACAGGTAGAGGTCTCTATGTTTGCTGTGAACCATAACTTCCTTAAAGTGAGTGCCCATTGTTGGGGAGGGGAGTTTGCAGAATAATGAAATCAGGTGAGGTTGCAAAGAAAACCAGGGACAAAGTATCTATATTGAGTACACTTGAAATGTCCTATTTCTTGCAGAGGCCTGTACCTAAACTCAGACAGCCATATTCACAAGCTCATTAAAAGTCCAGCCCTGAAAACATACTCCAGAATTTGTGGCCTTTTTTCTTACTCTCTTCTCATTGGGTTTAGGAAATTAACTACCCTGGTAAAGAAGGAGAGAAAGCAAAGTGAGAAGGAGAGAACTGCTTATAATGGAAGGCTTAAATTTGAAGCAACAGAGTAAATTTTGTGTGAGTAAGGCTCAAGAGTTAAATAACATCAGTTTGGGGAAAACAAAGAAATGTATACTTTTGTGCATCCAGTCTCAGTACATAATTATGGAGTGTACATCTGTGCAGTTGTTAAACAGAACACTGAGCAGGATCTGCACCATAATTCTTCCCAAGAACATATCTATGTTTGGAACTTAAAAAGATCTGGTGGCGTATGCCTGTAATCCCAGTCTCTCAGGAGGCTGAAGCAGGAGGATCATGAGTTCAAACCCAGCCTTGGCAATGACCAGGTGCTAAGCAACTCAGTGATGACCAGGTGCTAAGCAACTCAGTGAGACCCTGTCTCTAAATAAATAAAATACATAATAGGGCTGGGGATATGGCTCAGTGGTTGAGTGTGCCAGTGTTCAATCCCCATAAAAAAGATCTGGTAAGTTTCCTCAAGCAGAACCATCTCAAAGGTACCTTATTATTTATCTTCACAAATGTAAAGGTTAACAGGTCCTCACTGGCTTCTCTTTTGCAAAAAAAAAAAAAAATCCTTTATCTGCTAATGACCAATTTTGTAATGCCCAAATCTGGTGTTTGTTCCATGTTGTTTTAATCAGCTTTTGTGTTTGTGTGACCAAAAGACCTGACAAGAACAATTTAGTGGAGGAAAATTTGTTTTGGCTCATGGTTTGACATTTAAAACATCATGGTGGAAGGGCATGGTGAAAGAAAGCAGGTCAGGATGTGGCAGGCAGGAAAAAGAGAACTCTGCCCACCAGGTACAAAATATAAACTATAATAAATTGTGTCGCTACATTTTGATTTTTAACCCAGTCTGCCTAATACTGTGTAACTCTGGGGTATAGCTATAATCGTGGAATTGTCCTACCCGTGAAGAACTGACATTTTACTTGAATAAATAAGAAAAATATGTAATGAGTAAATGATTCAGGGATAAGACAGGGTATAATGAAGTGATCATTGTGGTGTAACTGAGTACCATTAACATTTATTAATCACCTGCTGTGTATGAACTTCTGTACTGATCATTCTATTAACTCATTTACCTCACAACAATCCTTTGGTGTAGAGGCATTATTAAGAGGAAATGGAGACACAGAAGGTGAGCACCATCCTCAGATTTGAAGTGGCTGACCTGCTATTCAAAAATGTTGAGTCTGGTTCAGTGCTGGAGCTCTACCTTCTGAGATATACTGCCTCTAAGAGTAAAAAGAATGGAGGGGAATATAGGCCTAAGTCCCCTCGGTGGTGTTTTAGAAAAAGAAGGGCTTGAGAGCTGGGTTGGAAATGTGTGTAGGCAGGTATGCTTGTTTGTGAGAAGCAGAAGCTGGAAAGGCTCTGGGTGAGGGAACGGCCCCAATGTGGGAGGGTTGTGGGCAGGAAGAGTGGAGGAGCACCCAGGGAGCAACCCCACTCAGAAAGTGTTCACATGGAAAGGGGAGAGCTCTGGGGTTATGCCCATTTTAATTCAAGTCACTTACTTGCAGGGCCCAGGTTTCTTCATCTATATATTGGAAAGAATTCTATACCCTCCTCACAGGGTTGTGAGTAGTAGAGTTATTATTTACCTAGTCTCTAGTATGGAAATGGCCACACAGTTGGTGCCCAATAAAAGGAAGCCCTCACATTATTACTTTAAAGAATTGTGTTAGGAGAAATGGGAACTCATATAGGACAGGGAGATGGGATCAGACTGTGAGAGGATTTTGCAAGGCAAAATAAGGCAGCAGAGTATAGACATGTCATGTAGCCACTCAGAAAATGAAATCACAATCTTTAGGCCAATGTATATCACGACGGGTTATGACCTATGAATGAGCAGTGATCAATACTGTGGGTAGCAAATAATTTTTTATAAATAGAACTAGAATATAAATTTCACAGGCCAGTGGTAATAGAGTGTTGTTTCATGCTTCTCTTGATTCAGTTTATGTATATACTTTTATATATATACATGTTTTATATGTGTGTGTGCAGGGTTGCTGTAAAAAAACACATATTTCTTACTGTGGGTTGAGGTTAAATGTCCTTTAAAAACCATTGCTTCAAGTGGTGTCCTCCTTTACTGATTCTCAATGTCCTGATAAACAACAGCTTTCCAAGAAGACCCAGGTAAATTTTGAAATGCATGACATTGCAGTAAGTATATATCTTTTAAATCATGGCAGAGTAAGACTGTGCAGGAAGTTTTTCTTGGCTTCATACTTCAAAGATGTGGAACAATGCCCCATGCCAAACCACACAAGGGAGGAGGAGTTCTGTTGGAAGAACCACTTTTTATTGATTTTGACTTTCAGAAGCCAAGCAGTGAAACTAGTTCTAGACCTGGCTGGTGACTTTTACAAGTCTTTTGAAAAATTCGTGCCAGTTCAACTTCCTAAAGAAAATAAACATGTAGGAAATAATCATTGTTATAGAAATACTATTTTGAATTCTGTTCAACGAAAGAAAATATTGTTTTTTCTAAATTTTCTTTTCCCCTCTGTCAGCAGCGCCTTCTAATCTAACCATTTGATATGTTGGGTCTGTAGAATTTCCTCATTCTGGAGGCAAGAGCTGGTTCTTCTTGAATTGTTGCCAGTGGCAACCATAAAAGAAACTGAAAAGGGGAAGGGTGGGAAGTTGGAGAGGGAGCAGAGAGAGGTTTTAATCATTACCAGTTAACAATGTCAACTTAAAAATAATTCTGTCCAAAACTGTTTCATATGTGAGATTCCTCCTTGCTTTGTATCAGACAGAACAGCATTCTGTTTCCCCAGCACCTGGATACCCCTCCAAACCCCCTTTTTCTTACTCTAAGTGGAAGAAGTTAGGCATAGCTCACATCTGACCTCCCTAAAGACTGCAGTGACTTTGGCCCAGCTTCTGACTAGTGCATCCCAAAGTGATGTTTCTATTCTTTTTTTTTTTTTAATATTTATTTTTTAGTTCTCGGCGGGACAAACATCTTTGTTGGTATGTGGTGCTGAGGATCGAACCCGGGCTGCACGCATTCCAGGCGAGCGCGCTACCGCTTGAGCCACATCCCCAGCCCGATGTTTCTATTCTTAAAAATGGTTTTCTAACTTATCTTACCTTCCAGGAAGGTACTGTGGTGTCTCCCTCTAGTTTCATTTCTTTCCTTCCTGCTTAGCTTTTCCATCCCCTGATTTGAGAAGTTACCCCCAGGTACTTTGTCTTTATTTCACCACATGTTCTTCTCATGTCTCTATAGCCTTTATTTTTGTCTTGTATCTTTCTGGAGGGAGCTTCCAAAGCTCCTCTTCCACCTACCACATTGATTTTTGTTCTCCTTTTGCTCTAGGCCAGGAAATTGCCTCCCGACAAGTTGCTCCACCACCTACCCCCAAAGCTATGTGAAGCAGCTGTTCTTCAATTTTGAAGGACGATTTTTCAGGATTACACATTCTAGGTTGGTAGGGTTGTTTTTTTTTTTTTTCCTCTCAACAATTTAAATATTTCCCTCTCCTCTTTTGCTTGCCTGAGAATTTGGGTGCAATGTTTTTCTTTATTAATTGTCTCTGAGCATTAATTTGGGGAAATTCTCAGTCAATAATTTTTCAAGCTTTTCTCCTCTGGCTTTTTTTCTTCTCCTATTGGTATTCCCATTATGCCTATGTTGTGTACAGTAGTTGTTCCACAGTTCTTAGATATTTTGTTCTGGGTTGTTTTATTTTTTCAGTCTTTGGCTTTTGGTATTGTAGGTTTCTACTTTTAAATCCTCAAGATCAGAGATTCTTTTCTACATTATCCAGTTCACTAAATCCCAAAAGGCATGCTTCATTTGAGTCACATTGTATTTTTAAATTGAAAAAAAAATTGTGTGTGTGGTGCTGAGGACGGAACCCCTTGCCTCACATGTGCTAGGCAAGTACTCTACCACTGATCTACCACCCCAGCCCTCATTTCAGTCACATTGTTTTTAATTGTAGCATTTCTTTTGGTTTGTTTCACAGAATTTTTGTTTATCTACTTGTATTATTCATCTTTTTTTTTTCAACACTTTTTTTCCCTTAAATCCCTTAGCACATTAACTGTAATTTTGTTAAAAGTTTCTGGTCAGATAACCCCAACCTCCTTGCCGTTTTGGACTCTGGTTTTGATGTTTACTTAGTCTCTTCAAATATGCCTTTTAATATACCTTGAAATTTTTTGTTGATTGATAGGTGAACATGATGTTCTGTGTAAAAGGAACGGCCAATAGGTTTTTTAGTAACATGGTGATAAGGTGTGGGGAGATGGGTGTATTTTTTGGTCCTATGATTGATGACCTCTCAGACTTTTGGCAAGCCCATGCACCTGGATGGTGAACTTCACCACTGGTTCTTGGTCTACCCATTCTCCCCACTTAGGATGACTAGAGGGGATGGAGTTGAGTATTCACCTTTTCTAGGTGTGTTAGGAGGCTGTGCTATCAGCAGGCTTTGGTGAAATAGTTTCTCTTGAAGGCAAACCTTTTTAGGAAGAGAGAGTTCTGGCATATTTCAAATGACTTCTTTTCTCCTCATCCTTCTGGAAGTGTAAGGAAATTTTTATCTAAACTCAGAGTTAGGATCTGGTAGAGCTCATGGAGGTAAAACTTACAGATGTGATGGCGCTCCTTCACTGATTCTCCTGGGAGTGTCTATCTCTTAGATTTGTCCACTCTAAACCTTCAGCAATGACTATTACAATTAAGATTCTGGTTTTTCTACCTCTGTCTGGGCTCTTTCTCTGTTGGGTTAGATGTATTTCTCTATTTTTGAGGGCAGAAGTTTGTACTGTTGTCTTCATTTATTTTTTAAGAAGTTGTTTTTTTTTTTCAGTTTGTTTATCTTTTTACTTGTTATGAAGACAGAGTGAAGACTTTCAAGCTTTAAACAAAACAAGAAGTTCATTTAAAATTTAAAAAAAATTAGATAAATTAGATGTTGATGGACCTTTATTTTATTCATTTATTTGTGTGTGGTGCTGAGAATCGAACCCAGTGCCTCACACATGCTAGGCAAATGCTCTACCACTGAGCCACAACCCCAGCCCTCCATTCAAAAATTTTTGATTCCTTAAATTGAAGATGATAAATGTTTTTCATTGGCTTTTCTTCTCTGTGACTGAAAGACCCAACATGACCAATTTAGAGAAGAAATAGTTTATTTTGGCTCATGGTTTCACAAGTTCAGTTCATGGTTGCCTAACTCTATTCCTCTGGGACCTCAGATGAGGCAGAACATCATGGCAGAAGGATGGGATAGAGTAAAACAGCTTAAGACATAGCAATCAGGAAGCAGAGAAAGAGAGTTCTGTCCACCAGGGACAAAATATGAACCCCAAAGGCATGTTCTCAATGCCTACCTCCTCTGACCACATCCTACCTGCCTATCATTACCACTCAGTTAAACTATTCAAGTGGATTAATCCACTAATTAGATTCCAGCTTCCCATAATCTAATCATATCACCTCTGAACATTTTTGCTTTATCTCTCACATGAGTTTTTTTGGGACACCACATATCATAACTATCACAATAACAACATATATATTCCTTCAGTCTATATATTTTCATAAAGGGAATGCAAACTAATGGAACAACAATACACTGTAAAGTCAGAAAAAATTTATAATTTATTTATTTAGCAGTACTGGGGATTAATCCCTTCCCTTTCTAGTTTGAATTGGTCTCACTAAATTGTTGAGGCTGGCCTCAAACTTGTAATCCTCTTGTCTCACCTTTCCAAGTTGCTAGGATTATAGGCGTAGTGCCACCACAGGCTTATTATTGTGATTTTAAACAAGGAAAAAGGAAAGTATCTAATTCCCTTCAAAGATTATTATGCACACTGCAGCTATTGCTAGAGTTCTTCCTCCATGTGGATTTGTTAATCAGAACATTATTACTTGTTGAGTGTTCTGTGGGGGCTTGGGCATGTGCTAGTACTCTGCCAGTGTTCATCTGAGCACACTTGAAAGTTTACTTAGCAAACTTTTCCTTGTGAGGAGAGGCTCAGTGAAGTTAGATAGCCTTTCTAGTAGCAACAATCAGTAAGCCAAGAAATACAAGAAATACAAGCTAGATGCCTTGATTTGCAAAACCAGGACCTTTGCTATTATTAACAGATAATTCACACATATTTTTTTTTCATTTTCTAAAGTCTGTACTGTTTAATCTTGTAGCTGCCAGTCACATGTGGCTCTTGGGAACTTGAAATGTGGGTAGTCCTAATTGAGACGTGAATTTCAAGGATTTAGTATGCTAAATGGACGTCATGTATCCTAACAATTTAACATATACTGATTAAATGTTAAAATGTTAACATTTTAGGTATATTGCATTAAAATATACTATTAAAATTAATTGGGGCTGGGGTTGTGGCTCAGTGGTAAGCACTCGCCTAGCACTTGTGAGGTGCTGGGTTCTATCCTCAGCACCACATAAAAATAAATAAATAAAATAAAGATATTGTGTCCAACTACAACCAAAATAATAATAATAATTGTACCTCTTTTTACTTTCTTATGTGTGTACTAGAAAATTTAAAATTACATTTTTAGCTTGCATTCTGTTTATGTCCAATTGCACTGATCAAAATAGAAGGTAAGAGTTAATAAATGTCATTGTCTTCTGTGTCCCCTAATTAACAAAAATGGCTGTGCTAATTAATGCCACATCTTAGGCAGATGACCACATCTTGGGCTGCTCCTCTGTGCTTGCACATAAAGTTTGCTCTCTGTGTAGGGAGGCTGAACTTTTTACTGGTGCTTGTCAGCAGCTCAATCCTGCAGCTCGAGGTCAGCAGGACATTTTGGCTCTCACACATGTGTCCCATTTTCCTGGCTGGCTGTGTGCCAGTCTGTCTGACTGCTGCTGTGCAGCACTGTCTCTCAGCTACCAAAGTCAATGTTACCTTGTTCCCCTGCAGGTCCTTGTGAGAGAGTCTATGGGGAACTTTTGGCTCTGAAAGGCTTAACTAAAGGACTGTGACTATTTAGAAACAGTGCCAGAAGCCCTCACCCAGAACAGCATGATCCTGGTGAAACGGATTGAAACGGATCTTCTACACATAGATATCTTACCCACCCTATACTCCCTTGGCTTTACTTAAAGGTCACATCATCTATTTGTGTTGTCTATTTTGAGTAAACTCTGCAGATGTCCAACTGAACGCTACAGTTGCTTTTAATGATAAGTGAAGCAGAAAAATTACAAATAATGGGTTATTTTACTTAACTATATTGGTTGTCTGTGTTCAATCTTTTTTTTTTTAAAGTTAAACAAAATTAAGTTCTCAATATACATATTTAATTCATTCTATTACATATTTCTTCATTAACTAACAAAGGTGGCTGTGTTAATTAATTCCACATCTTGGGGCATGGGCTCCTTCCCTGAACTTACATATGAAGTTCACTCTGAACAGTAGGCACTGCAGGTGACCCAAATAATGCATTCCCCCTTCCTTCAAAGTGCTTCTGTGAGCCCTGAATGCAAATGGACACCATATGAGACCAAATGAGAACTTATCTTTGGGAGGTACTAACAGAGTGTCTTTGTGAGGTTCAAAGAGGAAAGAATCTTTGCTCTAGCATGACCAGGGGAAATGTCCAAAATGTAGCTATAATTTGTACTGAACTTTGAGATATAAAGGGACTGAACTAAAAAAAGAAGAATATGACAGAGGATGTTTAAGTAATGGTAAGGAATCAATAACCTGGAAAGAATATGATATTCTTGTACCGGAGGAGCAGGGATTGAGGTTAGGAAGGTGGCAGGAGATCAGTTGAAGATAGCCTTTCCATTCTAGGCTGAGGACAGTCTATTTATTTCTCTCTCTATACTTCTAGTATAACAACAATTTTGATCACATAATCTGCCCAAAACAATCAGCTAAATTTTCACAGAGAAGTCTATTCTTTTCTCCATAAATGATGTTAGGGAAAACAAAAAGCAAATTGATTTCAAGAAACAAATACAATGAAATAATAAAATAAAATGAAAAGACTAGGGAACATACATATAGAAATAGGAAGATAAGAATAGATGTCAGATATGAGTAAAAACTCTGCTTATGAGTTCTCTTGTGGTCAAAGCAAAAAGGAAGGTAATACTGACATAATAATAATCACTGTCAAAAAGAAAAATACTTTAGTCCTATAGAAGAAGCAAAGTATTTCCTAGCATTAAATTTAAAAGAAATCTCTGACATGGGCTGGATAATTTGTAGATAATTCCTTAACCATACATATTTATTTTAATGTCCTTTTATACAATCAGAGAAAAATACTCTGTAGATTGGTATTCTCTAAGGATAAGGTGCAGACAACTATTTGGGATCTCCTTAAAATTCAGATCCTGAATCAGTTGGTCTGGGATGGACCTTATATATTGCATTTCTAACACGCTACCTGCTATAGTTTGAATGCTTGTCTTCTTTAAACACTCCTGTTGATTTAATTTCCATTGTAACAGTATTATGGCTAGACCATAAGGGCTCAGCACATCATATGTATTTAATTCATTCATAGGTGGTATTAATGCTATTATAGAAAGAGCAAGTTGAACTTCCTTTTTTCCTCTTGATCTTGCTGTCTTCTGCCATGTGAAGACTCAGGCTTCCTCCCTTTTGGAGGAGACCATGTGCAAGGTACCATCTTGGAAGTAGAGAATGGCCTCACTAGACATCAAACCTGCCAATGCCTTGAATTTCCCAGCCTACAGAACTGTAAGCCAATGAGCTCCTGTTCTTTATAAAATACCCAGTCTGAGGTATTATGTTATAGTAGCACAAAATAAACTAAGATATTACCACTGATGCTGCTGCTTGTCTGCAGAGTACACTTTGAGTAGAAAGGGTCAGCTATTAAAAAGTCTAGTAAAGCAGAAAATCATGAAAAATATGCATATGATAGTCCTTATAAACATTTAACAGTCTTTTTTCTTTGTTATTGGTATATTATAACTATACGTAACAGTGGGATTCATTGTTACATATTCATACATGCACACAATATAGCAGTATAATAGTCTTAATAATTAGCCAGGACTTTTTCTTTCTAATGCAATGTAAATGAAGTATGCTTCTGAATTTCTACATATTTAGGAATTTCCCAGTTTTTTTATAGTAGTCTTATGTACTTCTAATATAACAGCAATGTTGATCACATAATCTGTCCAAAACAATCAACTAAATTTTCACAGAGACAACTAATCTCTTTCTACCCACATTTTGATCCCTTATTTAATACTTATCCAAATTATAAAATTATCATAATAAAATTAACTGGCATAATTAGATTTGAGGAAAAACATAATTGGTTCTTGGCAAGCAAATAACTGGGGAGGCAGTAATGCCCAGATTTGCTAGCTGCAAGCATTCAGCTGGCCCTGGGTTTTCTTGGTGCTTTTTCAGAGGAAGCATCTGTTAACTAGCAGGTCAGATCAGAGGAGATCAGCTAGTGTGACTCCTAGAGGGCAGAGGCCAAGAATTCAGCTTTCAGAGCATTAGGCTGCACGAAATACATGAAGGCCCAAGGCACAGGGTATCCTCCAGCAGTATCCCCTAGATGTTGTATCTTGACTTTTGATGAGAGCTAGACGGTAGCTAATTCCACACTGTGTTCTCTGGCAAGGCATTTGAGGAAGCACAGTCCTTGACATCTCCTGGGACGATTCCATATTCGGGGTATAAGTTCACTAGAGTGAATGTGGCTGCAGACAGAAGGTTCCAGAAGGCTCAACTGATCTGGAACCAGGTAGGTCATGGTGATATTAAATCTACAGAATTCTGGTCTTTACCAAGGGCCAGGTTCCCCGAGGATCAGCCTAAGATTACATATCTCACAAGTGATACACAAATGGCAGAATAGGTAAATTATTTTCAGCCCATAATACATAAAGGATAAATACCCAGACTAAATAAAGAGCTCCTACATATAGGTAAGAAGAAAACAAACCTGATGGCCAAGGGAGTAAGTATCTGAACTGAAAATTTACCCCAGAGGTTCTCAGAGAATGTAAAAAAATTTGTCATGAGATTAACAAAAGATACAGAAGGCTTTATAAAATCCCATAGTGACAAAGATGTGGGTCAATAGAAGCACACACACACTATTGTGATTGTGGAAACTGATGGTCTTTTTAAAGGGCTATTTCTTAAAAAGTATGTCTTGAGTGCCTGCTGGGTGCCAGCATTGATTAATGGGCTAGAGAATAAAATGGTAAAAACCAAATTTCTCTTCTCTCAAAATTTCCCTTTTAGTGGAGGAATGTGGATAATAGGAAAATGTTATGGGTATATATAAAGAACTCAAAAATGAATGCCAAAAGAATCCAATAAAAAATGAGCAAACGATTTGAACAGATGCCTCTCAAAAGAAGTGCAAACCACCAATAAATAAGTGAAAAAAAAATGCTCAACATCTTTAGCCATTGGGAAAGTGCAAAGACAACTACCTTGAGATTCCATCTCACCCCAGTCAGAATAGCTTTTATCAAGAAAACAAAACAAAACAAAAAGTCTGGCTAAGATGCAAGGAAAAAAGGAATGCCCATTCACTGTTGGGAATATAATTAGTACAGCCATTATGGAAATTCCTCCAAAAACTAAAAATAGAACCAATATATTATCCAGTTCTACCTCTTATGAGTATATGCCCAAAAGAATCAAAGTTGGCATACAAAAGAGATAACTGCATACTCAGGTTTATTATAATATTCACAATAGTCAAATTACCAGCCCAGATGCCCATTGATTGAGGAATGAATAAAGAAAATGAGTTATACACAAACAATGGAGTACTGGTCAGTATAATTAAGAATGAAATAATGTCACTTGTAGGAAAATGGATAGAACTAGAGATATCATATTAAATAAGGATGAATCACAAAGACAAGAATCACATATTTTCTCTCATATGAGAAATCTTTAAAAAAAACCAATATGGAAGTCAAGGGGGGACACTTTTAGGGAAGGGGATGAAAGGGAGTGGAGAAGGAGTGGTAAAAAGGGTAGTAGAGGGGGGAATAAAATCAAAGCGTGTTATATGTGTGAATGAAAATGTCACAATGAAGCCCATTAATTTTTACAATTAAAATGTGATAATAATTATATCAAAAAGAAAATATTTTCTGGTTAGATAAAAATCTCACAATAAAATAGAACAAGGCAGGGATGAGAATAACAGAGGTGGGTGGTTTATACAGAAAGGTCAAGGACAACTTCAGACAAGGTGATGTTTCACTATTTGCATATATATATATGAAAGAGAGGGGGGCAGGCATTAAAGAGCTTTTTTATTAAAAATAGCAAGTTTCAGAAATATGTCATGGGTGTGGTCCCTTCATATTAAAAAGGTGTCAGAGGTTTTTTTTTTTTAATTTTATTTTTTTATACCATAGATTTAACCCAAGGTTTTTTTTTTTTTTTAAACCACTGATCCACATTCACAGAACTTTTGTTTATTTGTTTTTTGAGACAGGGTCTTGCTAAGTTGCTTAGGGCCTTACTAAGTTGCTGAGGCTAGCCTCTAACTTGCGATCCTCCTGCCTCAGCCTGGGATTATGGCACCACCATATCCAGCTGTGGGTGTGTTTTTAAATAAATAAATACATGTAACACATGGATGCACACGACTAACACACAGAGGTCCGTACACACATACACTCATATCACACTTACACACACACACACTCACACAAATACACACACAACACAAAGCCTGGTTGTTTCTGGAGTTAAGTTATATTTCATAGGTAGTGGTAGGAAGGAGGGAGATAATACACTATACGGTGTAATTTTCTTAAAAAAAAAGGAAAAGAAAAAAGCAGAATAAAGTACTGGAAAGACCTAATAAGTTTTGGAAATAAATGACAAAAACAGTAGAAGTCAACCATGACAAAACACATCAAAACATATTTTTGAAACCAAGAATTTGGGTGTCATAACCTGAAAGAAAAATATCATCAGGTTTAAAAAAGCTGAAGAGAAACCAGGCAAATGATGGCTTGATTTTGTCGAGGATGGCAGAGTTTGGAGCCCCGGTTCACATTCAGGCACCCTTCACTGACCCACTCTTGTGTTTCAATGGCCTCATCTGTCAAATGGAGATAACTGCTTCCCAAAGTAGCTGTGAATAATAAAAGGGTTTATTCCTGTGCGATGTTCAAAACACTGATACATAGTTAAACCCTCAGTCAACGTTATCTACTAAAAACGTCCTGGGCTCTGCTGAGCTGTGGGTCTACAAAGGTGGGCAGCCCACCAGCAGAAGGTGGGACCTTTCCACTGTCTCTTTAGCATATTGGCACTTCTCAAATATCTGTGAAGGTTGACAATCAAATGTTCAGTAATGAATCAGAGTATAAATCCCTGGCTGATGTGTGATGCAGAGGCCAGGGAACAATCATGGGACACAAAGGCGCTCAGGTTCTGACTCCACTACTTAATCGCTGTCACTTTTGTTAGATGAAAAATAAACAGGTCTCCAGACTCCCACTGGGGTGCTATTTGCACTCATATATGGGGAGAGGAAAAACAAGAGCTACGCTGACATTTGCCTTAATAAGCTCTACCACTGGTTCTCAGAAAGTCAAGGGGTTTGGTTGTTTTCCTAGATTTCTAGGAAAGGTAAGTTTGACATCCCAAGTGAGTAATTAATTTTAAAATAAATTAATAGACATTTTTAAGGTTCCACAAAGCAACTTTCTATCTCTGTTCATTGTACACTCGTTGCACATGGCAGGAGTGAGTGACACATTTAATTTTTCTTAGGACAAATGTAAAGAGACCTTGCTTGAACTTCTGTTGAGGGAGAGGAGCAGAGAATTTCCCAATATTCCCAATTTTCTTATTTTTAAAAACTTCTTATTGCTTCCAAATGTCATTTATTCTTTTCTTTTAGGAATAATGTTGCCAAGTAAGGCAAAGTATAGGAGGAACGGTTGGAGAACAGGTGGCCATGCCAGAGTGGCTGTACATTAAGAGCTTTGGCACAAAGCCAAGTACATTCACAAGACACCTAGTTAATCGCCCAGAGTCCAAAGTCTTGCCCTGCCAAATTGCCTTGTGGAGTATGTGAGTGGTCACATGCCACTTGTCAGGTCAGCCAGCAGGGTTTCTCTCATCACTCTGAGCTTCTTCTTCCTTTCTGTCTTCTTTTTATTCACCTTCTCTCCTTTGCATTCAGTTCTTATTGCCATTCTATCTCCTGTCCTGTGCATTTATTATTTCCCATCTTGTTTCCTTTGTATCACACTCACCAACATTGCATCCACAACTTTACCTTTATTTTAAGATCACGGTGTGCTCTTGAGACAGACACATCTACACGGGACTCAGTTGAAAAGAGTTGTCAAGTACCAAGCTACAGAAGACAGAACCAGACTGTCATTCCTCATGAAATCTATTGACCATCTCTTACAATGCTTCCTGACGTCTTTGAGAAATAACATCTTCAAGAAATGAGCCATAATTTATTGGGAGAAATTAGCTTTAGTAAATACTTAAGCGCTCTCATGATAAAGAGACCAAGCAACATTTTCTCTGTCCCTGAGTGTTTAATAATTCAAGCATAAAAGCAATAGCAATGTTCCCAGTGGATGGTGGCTCCAGAATTAGAGTGCTTCTGAAGATTCAGGGTAGGTCTTTGGAAATTTCTTGGCTAATGACTGTTATGATAGATATTTAAATATTTTGTTCTTGACACCAAAACTTGCACATGGGGTCAGGTTATTGAAGAGGGAGCAAAAGAGCAGTAGCTTTATGAAACTCATTTGTTCTCTTTATCAGGATTGCTTCATTGTTTGTCAACTCAAAATATTAGTGAGGATTTAGGAAAATAATCTTGCTCTCTAATTAGATGAAATTGGAGGCTTACTGCTACAGCCATAAATGATCTTTGAGGTGTTACTAATTCAACTAAATCTCAGAAGCCCGATTTATGCAGACTGTTGATAACATTATTCAGTGAAGAAGGGTTGGGGAGATTGGGGATGATGAAGACAATTGGTTTTGCTCACAAGCTAATGATAACATTTGAGTACAACTTCAAAAGTCAAAATGGGTCATCCAACAGTGAGCTTTTAGTCAGCCTAGTTCCAAGATATGGATCATTAAGTATTCAGCCACATGAGGAAGAAATGAATTACTAATTTGTGCTATTAGGGCTAATGTTCTTGTCAGTGTTTAGACTGACATACAGATTCCTGCTCTGTACAAAGCCCTATAAAATTCTGTATAGCAACTCTTCCTGTTGTGCCACCCCCACAGGAGTCCCAGATGAACTCTCTTTAGGGAGCAGTGGGAGGAAAGAAGCAAACATAATCTCCAAGTGGTGTCACTAACTCTCTGAGATCAATAACCCAAGATGCAAGGTCTTGTTATTCTTTATCTCCATTCACACTGTGCCTACGTGGATTTTCTTTTTCTTTTTTTCTTTTTTTTTTTAAGAGAGTGAGAGAGGGGAGAGAGAGATAGAGAGAGAGAGATAGAGAGAGAGAGAGAGAGAATTTTTTTTAATATTTATTTTTTAGTTCTCGGCGGACACAACATCTTTGTTGGTATGTGGTGCTGAGGATCGAACCCGGGCCGCACGCATGCCAGGCGAGCGCGCTACCGCTTGAGCCACATCCCCAGCCCCTACGTGGATTTTCTTAATCTTCCTTTAATGGAATTGGTCAGCCAAAGAAGTACTGTGAGAACCATGAGGATGCATATCCCTAGTTCTGTTTCTCTGCTGTGTATAATGTTACCAGTATTTACAGGAGAGTTGGCCTTCTCAGAGAGGAGGTCTTTTAAAATAATTAATAGGGAGACCGTTAGACTGATGGCTCCAACACCTTGGGGGGACAGAACTCAACTCAGAGTGAACAGGAAAATAGAGCTTAAACTTAACCAATAGGAAATTTTCCTTCAACTACAGATTCTCCCCTTTTACCAATCAGATGTTTTCTTTGTTTCACTTCCACAAATACTTTACAAAGACCATCTTCTCCCTAGGTGGAGAGCTCACCACTTGTGCTATGGTGTTGCCCAGTACATGAGCAGCTAAGTGCTTAGACAAACTCACCAAAATTTTGAGGTACCTGAATTGCCTTTTTATAGACCGTTCCTTATTATTAATGGAACTTAAAGGAACTGAAAGAAGCAAAAGTGATTTGGTTAAAAAGTGAAGGTAAGAAAGATCAGAAATTACAAAGATGCTGCACAGATCAAAGACCCCACCCTTTTCTCTGATAGAACAGGGCTCACTCAAGGCAATTGACAGAACAGCATAGGTCAACACTTCAGGGTCCATTTAATCAGAGCCCAGCCTAGAGGGTCAATCCTGGGGCAGCTGCAGATCTAGTCTCTACTAGGGCTCTAAGAGTCAGAGCAGCCCCTGGCCTTTTAGGAGTGAAATTGTCAGTAGTTTTAGGAGCAGATGTGTATCTGCTAATAACCCTGGTCAGCCCTTAAAATTAATTCTGAAGCCTTCCAGATCATATGTGGTAACTCCAAAACACTGAACTCCTGTCAATGACATTATGATACTTTATGTGTGTCTTCACTTTTAAAAATATTCCTAAAAACATTTAATGTAGCCATCTTAATACATTTTATTTTTTTTAAATAAAAATGTGGGCTATATCATGTGTTAGATAATGAAAAACCTGACCTATCTTGTGAGGAAGATCATGAATGATCTTTAAATATATGCAAAAAAGGACCATGATGGTGTTAATTGCCCCAAATAGTGGCATCAAATCTCAGGACAAGAAGAGGGCTTAAGAAGGCATGTCTTATAGACGTGGTCTTACTGGAATGACCCAAGTGTCAAAGACAACCTGATCATGTACTGCTAAAAGATGAGACTATCCATTTCCAGGATCTATTGTTAAATTAAAAACAAAACAAAACAAAACAAAACCAATGTGCTAAAGTTGTATATAATATGTTTTTTTTTTGTGTATAACCAGGACACATTATTTTATTTGCTTGTATTTGCACAAAGAAACCCTGGAAGAATAAATAAGAAGCTAACTAAAAAGAGTAGAGCAATGGAGTGGATGGGAAAGAGGTGGAAACAGAACTTCTCAGAGTTCATCTTTATGTTTCTTTGACTTTGAATTATGTTTTACTTATTAAATTATGTTTTACTAAATTACTTGAATTATATTTTACTTATTACTTTGAAAATGTTTTTCTTATTAAACACGAAAAACGTTAAAATACAACAACACAAGATGTTTCTTAGAAAACTTTTCCTAAATGGGATGTTTATAGAAAGTGTGGCATTTGAACTTAAGAATAGTTGCCATAGATGTAGAAAGGCCAGTACCTAAAAATGGAGGATGTGGTTTCAGGTCCCAGTTTGGCCACAAAATACTTTGACATTATTAACACTGGATTGGTGAGTGCACTTACTGTGCAATATCAGTCACGTTTCCAGTAAATATGAAGAGATTGTCTGGAGCATTTTGATGAGAAATATTTTGAAGCCGTATCCAGGTACAGTAGAGAAGTTTGCTTTAATATATTAGCTGTTCTTGTCATTGTCATGGGTAAGGATGGGAGAGTGACAGCATATATGCTTTTTCCTATTCTTCCTGTGATTCTTTATCATCAGCTATAAGATTAGGGGATTGGACCAGATGATCTTTAGGGCACCGTGTAGTTCTAGAATGTTAATAACAGACAGAGTACATTCAAAATGACAATGAGGGAGGAGGGCGAGAAGGGAGCTGCCACAGAGCTCAGAGTGTGGCTCTTTAATGCTGTATTTAGTGGTGAAATGTGAAAGAGCTATGTTCAAATGAGTTTCATCCAACTGTGGGTAAACAGGCATCTGGGCCCAGAGTATCTTTCAGGACTCCATAGTCATTCAGTGCAATTAATTCTACACTTTCTCAGAGAACTTACTGGAGGTGATTCTTGGAATATGGATAGATGTCCTTCATTCCCACTCCTCTTTCTGTAAAATTATAAAAGGGAAACTGCTAGAGGAAATTTGGAAAAGCCTTTGAGGCTGCTAATACCCTGTAATGCTGAAGAAGAGTTAAGAGGTTGTTTTTCCTTAAAGCTGGGATGAAATGGATTTTTTTGTTTTGCTTCTTTAGGACTCAGCTAATAGAATCGTATGAGTCCTCTTGAAAAAGAGCTGCCTTGTCCACTTGCTGTATGTGGCTTCTTATGATCTGCACAATCCTACTGTTTTCTGAAGTTTAAGAGCCTGGTTTTAAGTTGGTAGGAAGCCACATTCATATGGGGAAGGGGACCATGATCTGAACAGGATGTCAGGCAGTGGTCCTCCAAATCCTGAGCTCACTGTGGGAGAGGAGGCATTTTAGGGAGGAGTCTGCAGAGAGGAAAAGTCACATGAAGAGCTGACCTCAAGCCCACTTGAGATGGCAGCTCCCTTCTCCCCCCTGCAGCCTGGAACCTCCTGGGTGCTAGAGCTGCTGGAATAACAGGATGGACCCAGCCATGTCATTTGCAGACTGCTGGCTCTGCTTCACACTCCTCCCCCAGTACCCAAGTCTGATAAATTCTTCTAGACTATACTGTCCAATATGGCAACCTTTGGTTACATGTGATCTTTAAATTCAAAGTAGTTAAACTTAAAAAAAAATTCAGTTCCTCAGTTATACTAGCCACATTTCAACTACTCTATAGCCATTTGTGACTAGTGGCTACTGAATTGGATAGCACAGATACAGAACATTTCCACCCTCACCAAATGTTCTATTGGATGTTGCTGCTTGACAATGTATATCTAGAAGTCACCATGGTCAGATGGATCTACCAGCGAGAAGGTTCTGGCTTGGTAAACACAACCAAGAGCTCCTGTAACTTATCTTGCCCCAAAGCTCCCCAGATGGTGGTCCTTCCAGCCTTGCTCCATTGCTTAAAAGGGGAAAACCAGAGTTTTTCTCTAATATCTAACAGTGCCTTCTACAATATTTGTATGCCGAGGTCTGGTCTGTGGACCAGTGCTGATCTATGAACTGCTGAAATAGAAGCAGAAATGTAACAGTGCCATGAAGACCAAGCATGCACTTAGGGGACTTGTCTTATGGAAGAGGGGGTCTAGACCAGTTCAGGGCCAAAAACTCATATGGTTGATTCCATATATCAGAGATGAACTAGCATTTCCAATAGAGTCCAACTATACAGGGTTATATTTTAAAGTTGGTATTTAGATTTAAGCCCAAATTTATATAGAAGCTGAAATCTGTTCCTCTCATTAAGATAATTTAAATTTAATTATAATTTTATAAGATGCATCATTGTGACTTGCTATTGATAAGGACAGAAGAATAGAAATATGAATAAGGATATAAGTAAAATTTGGCAAAGTTATTTTCACTTGCTTTATTTTGGATAAAAGTTGAGAAGGGATATATTCTGAACTTGATAAAATATTTAAAAAAAATCTCTTATTCCATCCTGCCAATATACTCTATTTTGTTTTCCTACTATCAATATTATTAAAAGAAAACATAGAAACTGTTTTGATACTCATCTTACCAGTGAGTAGCAGCATCATAGCTAATTCATTTTGATTTAAGTATGTTAACAAGAAGTAAGTTCTTCTGTAACATTAAAAACTTCAAATTTTGATGTGCTTCTTTGTTCAAAATATCTATGGAGCACTGCTATTTCATTCATAACTGCCCATTCATAACTTTTTATTTTAGTCACATAATGAGTAAAGGCAGCAAATATAATAAAGATTCACTATATTTATCTTTTATTTGCACATTTTGAATGACATTCATGATTTAGTAATTTATTTTTTCTTATTTGTTTGCATGTATTAAAATTTACTTTTATATCTATTGAATCTAATAACAAAAGATTTTGTGCTTGTATTTTGTATGTGTTTGCTTTATTTCCTTTATTTTTAGAAACTCATTTATATTGTATGTCTGGTGTGAATATAGTTTGTCCCTCTAAAACGCATGTTGGAGTTTAATCTCCATTGCAAGGTATTAAGAAGGTGAAAACTTAATCTGACTGTGTTGTATGAAGATGGGATATTTGAAAGGTGATTAGGATTAGATAAGGTCATCAGAGTGGGCTGCCATGATTGAATATTGGTGGCTTTATGAGAAAGATCTGGAAAACATACACACATGCGCGCGCGCACACACACACACACACACACACACAGACACACAC
This sequence comes from Spermophilus citellus, assembly GCF_964194105.1. Classification (NCBI taxonomy): domain Eukaryota; kingdom Metazoa; phylum Chordata; class Mammalia; order Rodentia; family Sciuridae; genus Spermophilus; species Spermophilus citellus. The sequence continues at coordinate 178,741,212 of NC_138185.1, read as the reverse complement.
ACACAACTTATATATCCATCTTGACCTTGGACTTTTCAGCTTCTAGAACTGTGAGAAATAAATTTCTTTTATTTATAAATTATCCAGATTGTGAATTTTTTGTTATAGCATAAGAAATGGACTAAGATGGTAATATCTTTTTGTGTAAGTTTTAAAAAAATCATTTTTGTAGTTGCAAATAGACAGCATGCCTTTATTTTATTTGTTTATCTTTATGTGGTACTAAGAATTGAACCCAGTGCCTTAAACGTGCTAGGCAAGTGCTCTGCCACTGAGCTACAATCCCAGCCTGTTGTGTAACTTTTGAGTGGGCTCAATTCTTTAGTCAAGAGAAAGAATACTTCAGAATGAATTTTAAAAATATTATACTGTATGTTATTCATAGGAAATTCACCATCCTCCCAGGTGGCCAGAAAGGGTTGAAAAGTTCTTGTAGACACTGGATAGTCATGAAGTATGGACCATGTCCCATTTTATGTGGGAGGTTATCCAGCTGTGGTTTTAGAGGAGAATGCAAATTTGGTTTCTTACTAAAGAAAATGAACAAACTTGTGTCTCCAAAAGGTATTACTGTCTTTTTGTGATTCTTCCTGAGAATATTATTCTTCTAGAGGAGGGGGAAACAAGAAAGCTGGGTGGAGGATAAGTCCCTTTAGACTATATCTTGCCAAGAAAGCAGGTTTCCAAGCATCACTGCCTGTAGTGGCAGTGGCTGATCTGCAGCTTCCTGGGAGCACTTTTTTTTCTGCCTGCTATTCACTCCACGATCCATGAAGGAACCTGTCCTGGCAGGCCCATTTGCAGTCAGGCCCACTTGGGAAGCATCAGGTGTTCCGCCCACACCAGTTCCCTTCTGGGAAACAAGAAGGCCACTGAGGCCCATATACCCCCATTCCTCACCCACACCAACTCTCGAGAGATCCAACAGTAACTTAATTTGCATTGGCTTTCAGTGTTCAGGCTACATGCCTGTGGATAATCCCTGCCTATTTGACCATCCTTTCATCCTCTGATGTTTCCTTCAACTTCCATATGTTCTTGGGACATCAGAAGACAGATGAGAATAGGACTTGAAAATATTGGCAATATATTTTATCCATTATATAATATAAATCTAGCATAAGTCAAAGTAGGAGATTTGACTAAACCTGAAGTGCACAAGAATACTTTCTTTGGATGCAAATGTACAGGAAAAAACACACACTGTTGGAAACAAAGTGTGCTTGTTTCTGTCAGTCTTTTCTTTGTTCCCAGTTCTATTATGAGTGTATAATTGATCTTCAATCTATGGTATTAAGTTAGTGTCATTTAGGAAAGTGAATTATATCCACAAAAAACTTGAAGCATAATAGAGATATAATTCAAAATTGTTGTGTGACCTGATCTACAAAGAGAGCTAAAATTACAAGGCTGAGCTAAAAGCAGAAATGAAGAGTACCCAATTAGAATCCTACCAGCAAATAGGATTATTTTGCTTTTGCTTTTTCATGCTACTTGAAGATGCAAGCGGAAGACTGTTGTCGATGAACTGATAACTTAAAATGACTGAGTTAGTCAGTCAGGGTTAGCCAGGGTTCTCTAGAGTTACTGAACTTGTTAGATTGGTACACAATCAGAAGCTAGATAGGCCACAATCAGAAGCTGGATAGTCATCTATAGGCTGGAGACCCAGAGGAACCAGTAGTTGCTCAGTCCAAGAAGCTAGATCCTTAAAACAAGAGGGATCCAATGATGAAGCCCCAGTCTGAAATTGAAGGCATGGAATCTCCATGGAGAATCTCAGTGGGTCAGTGTCTACTTTAGAGGAGTGAAAGCACAGGAGTCTAATGTCCTCAAGTGATAACATCAGTAATAAAGCTGCATTGGTTAAACAAACAAACAAATGAAAACAAAGACAAAAAACAAAACAAAACAAAACAAAACAAAAAACACTGAGAAAGCCTGAGGGTATATCATCATCTCTGGAAACACCCTCATGGTCATACCCAGAAGTCTCTTAATCTTAGGCATCTCTCAAGTTAGTCAAGTTGATAATACAGATTAATATCACCCCTAGGTATTTTTGCATTAACTTTTGCTTTTCAAGTTCAGGATCCATCGGATTATAGAGTGGCATCCCATGTGATGAGAATGATGACAGGTCTTAATTTTAAACACACAGAGGAAGTGAGAACTTTGTTTCCTGTTCATTGAAACAACTGAACATTTTCTTTCTGAGTTTGCCAATATTAGATGGTGAGCAAGAGAATGAATGCTTTTAATGTTGTTGTAGTTATTCGGTGAGTGTGAGATAAGATTTTTTAAAAAAAATTTTTACAGGATGGGTTTGTCTCCCACATGTGTTGGGGGAATTTATTCTCTCCTTGACCACCCTCCACCCTATTCTCAGGATGTAATTAAAAGAGTAAGTCCCTGCACAAAGCCACAGCCATCTGTAGGTGATGCTACAATGGCCTTCGAACAGGAAGTGGCCTACCAGAAACATCAGGGAACTAAAGAAAAGTGACACTCTGCCATATTATCTTTTTTTCAGAATGACACTAGAATAGAATGTAAGTTCTTATAAGTTTTCATCATTTATATTGTTTTGTTGGTATGCATGCCTTAATACCTAGGATCTGAAAGAAGCAAATATTAGGTGAGCACTTTTTGCTTGTGTACTAGAAATTGAGATACTTTAAGCTTGCCATCATCTGGCAGATACAGAGAACATGGCACAGACAGTCCCAAACACTGATTTTGATGCTTTGTTGGAACTTAGAAATTCTCTCAGGATCCTTCCCAAACCCCTGCAGTTCTTTCTACCACTTTTAGCTAGGGCATCATGCCTCTTACTGTAATCATGGCAGTTGGCCTGTTGGAAAGATTCTCTTCACACCATTCATTTGTCTGTGTTCTTCCCAAAGCCTAGAATTGTCTGCAAAATAATGTAGAACCATTAGGTGTCGCTGTCTAACATGTAATGTACTCAACGAAAATGAACCGATTTCAATTTAGTATTTTAAAAATCATCCAGTTGCTATTGCAAGACATCAGATCTGTAAATTTTGAAAACATTTTTTTAACCTGTAGATAAGAAATTCAGCTGGAATAATTGGGAAATCTTCAGTCAGAATTTTTTTAAGCGAACAGAATTTCAAAATTTATTTTACTTGCTGGAGAGTTCACAAAAAAATATCTTCTAAGCTGGCATTCAGTGTTTATCTTGATTTATTTCAAACTTACATTTTAAAAATTATGTTTTCTGCTGTGTGTCTTTAGTACCCCCACACCTCAGTCAAGCTGTGCTACTTGCCATTTGTTGCATATTCATATTTGTTGTGCTGTTTTATTTACTAGGAAGTTCCTTTTTTATCCCTTCATTTCATCTGTTCAAAATCTACTTAATCCTCCAGGTAACACTAAGTCCTCTCTGAAATTTTCCTTAGTATTCTCATATAGAAGCACTTATTCCTATTCCTCATTGCCCAATTTATTGTGTTTCTTCTGCAGAATGTAGTAAACATTAGCTCAACTAATATTTATTCTTGTTTTATCATGAAAGCAAGGACTGTAATATCATAACCAAAGAGCCTAGAACAGTGCAGAGAATAAAGGCTGGTAGATGTTAATGATGTTAGTAAGGCAAATGAATCAATGATATAAAATTGATAAAGAAGATTTGGTTCAAGTTGACTTTTGAAGCAGTGCTAATTTATTGGGTAATGGAAACAGGCAATACAATGATATGAAAGAGTAATGATAAATGACAGTATATCAATGTATGAAGAAATGCATCCTACACAGTGCTGTAGGGAGCCAATCAGTGCAATTGATTTATTTGCCATGATAATTGATGACATGAGAAAGTAAACAGCTCATCAATGCAGCAGCATCTCTCTTTTAGGGCTTGTTGCTTTTTAGCCTTGCTGGTTTGCATAAGTAAGAATACAATTAGAAATACAATATATCCTGTCTGTTTTTCATTCAGGAACTTGTTTCACTTTACTCACCATATTGGTGATGATAATCATGAGAAACAGAGAGTGCTTTGAGGACAGGATGGAAAGGAAAATGTTAAGGGTTTTAGAAGTTGAATTCATCCTTTCCTATCACTCTTGATGCTTGTGATCAGTACTGGTAACCTTACTCACTGTATGGAAATTATCTCAGTCACAACCCTCAGAAGGGACTAGCCCAGAGGCTGGTTAGCTGTCCCAGCAAGCAGAGAGTCTACAAATACTGATTCTCTAAATGCTCAAGAACTGTCCATGCTCACTGGCACTTGTCCCCTAGAATCTGGTACAGCATTCGGTGAACTTTGTATTATTTTAATTTTAAAAGTTGGAAGAAACCATTTGCAGAAATTGAAGCAGCTATACATTTTGTTTTACGAAGTTATGCAGGAAATTTAACTTATGTATGCATTTGACATTATTCTCATCTTATTTTTATGCTCTTCTATTTTAAAGATGTTCCTTAAAAAAAATCTAAAGCAACCTTAAGAAAACCATAGAGAGATTTCTAATGTGTTATGATGACCAACCAGTGACAGCCAATTCATCTTCTGACCTTCCTGTTGTGATAATCTTGGAAGTACATGGCGCTACAGAGGTATAGTGTCATGGAAAGCACAGAAATAATTTTATGATTGAGCAACATGGAGGGGAATGACCTCTAATTGTCATGTAGATAATCAATGGCCTTGATTTGTGCATCCCCAACAAGGAAGTAGTAGGAAAAAATGACAACTCACTCCTTGCTGTGTCTTTCCCAATCTGTGCCCCAGTTGCTTTTTAATGGGGGCTAAAGCTACTCTGTTATCCCTAAGCAGAACTTTGAGAAAATCTATAGAATGTACATAAACTATTAGCCTAGAGCTTTTAAACCTCTATTTGAGCACAGACAATAATGGTTAGTGCAAACAGAGTCTCTTCAGAGGCAGATTTAAGAGAAAGTGAATCTAAGAAGGTGTTCCACATCGCCTGTGCTCCTCAGAGGATTTTTGCGAGGGGATTTGTGAAGAGTTTTCTTTGAACTCTGAGAATGGAATAAATTCCTCTCCCAGTCTAGGGATAAAGGGTGGAGTTTGATACTTCTAACCCCACACCTAGAAAGGGAGCTTTTAGGAGTCGCTCAAGGAGTTTGAAATGTCCAAAGACAGACGTGATGGTGTCACATGCCTATCTGAGCATATATATAGTTGGACAAAGACAGAAATATAGTTGTATGAGTATATATATATATATATATATATATATATATATATATGTATATATATACACACACACACACACATATATATTTCCTACCTTTATTTTTCTTCAGAGATGGCCTAGAACCAATGCTACTCCAGTAGCAACAAACACAGCTATGACCCAGGTCTTGATTTCTAAATACCATTATCTACCACAAAACTAATTGAGTTTTTTGAAGAAATCATTGGTTATGAGTTTAAGGCAGGAAAAACACAGTAAGAGCCTGGAACTTCTTGTGGCACCAGAAGTAAAAAAATGAAGTGTTAAAAGAAAAAAGATAAGACTGTGTGAAAAGGGTCTCCCAGATGGCCTAATCTGGAACCCATTGAGGAACAGATTATATGATGATGGTAATGAATTGTAACCCATACAACAAAATACACACTTAGGATTAATATTTATATAAAGAAATAAATGAGGCAGTAATAAAGCTTTTCATTATTGTAGAAATTTAGAAATAGTGACTTAAGAGGAATGATGGAAACAGAAAATCACTGTTAGGCACACATCAAAGTAATAATTGTTGTAGACATTGATGAAAGCTAAAATTAGGGGTAAAAGTAAGATGAAAAGGAGAATCTTTGCATAGTTTCAAAGTGTCTCTCCAGAATATATTCATTCATTACAATGTAGAAAGTAGTAAGTTTATAAGAGGGGTAAACCAACAGGCACTCTTTGGCCAAGTGATCAAAGCTACCATTATTGATATCAACATTCTGTACCTCCTGATATGATGCACTGAGGCCATAAAATAATTTCTGTGGTCTTCTTATCAAAAAATGTACATGTTCAATCTAATCATGAGAAAACATCAGACATATGTAAATTGAGGAATATTCTAATTATAGGCAGCCCTGCCCAGAAATTTCAAAGTTACGAAAGTAAGGATAGACTGAGGAACTGTCACCAATTGAAGGAGGCTGAGGAGATAAGACAACTAAATGCAATGTTGGTTCCTGCAAAGGATCCTAGGGCAGTAAAGGACATAGAACAATTGGCAAATTTCTACTAAGGGTGTATGGATTAATTAACAGTAGCCTATTAATATTAATTTCCTTGTTTCAATAACTGAACTATTTAAGTGTTAATGTTAACATTAAGGAATGCTGGGTGAAGAGTATACAGGAAATCTCTACCCATTTTAGGAAGTTTTTAAAAGTATGAGATTATTTCAATATAAAAAATTTAAAAAATACCAGTAATAGAGTGGAAAGGTAAGTCACAGTGTTGGAGAAGATATTTTACAATATATATATTTGATGTGACTAGCATCTATAATATACAAAGAGCTTATACAAATAAATGAGAAAAAAGGCAGGCAATCCAATTGAAAAATAGGAAAGTCCTTGAACAGATACTTCACAGAAGAGGATATTTAAATGGAAATATTATTATATTTTATAAAAATAGATTAATTAAAATAAATTAATAATAATAAAAGGTAGGATTTGGAGCAACTAGAACTCTCATGCATAGTTTTAAAAGCGTTTGGTGAAAGCTGTCAAAGTGTATATACACGTAAGTTATGAATTCACACATAATTATGGCTCTAAAATGTAAACAATGAAAATGTATATCAATAGGAGGAGGGGTAAATAGATTGTAGTATATTCAAACAATGGGAATACTATACAGCAATGAGAATTAACATGTTCTGGCTATTTACAACCTGAATGTGTCTTAGAAAATATCATCTTGAACAAAGGAAAGTAGACAAAAGAGTATATATGGTATAACTTCATTTATAAAGTTCAAAAATGTAAAACTGATCAGTGATGATATGAATCAGAGTACTAATCTCCTTTGGGAAGGATTAATAGTTGGAGGGTGCCTAAGGGAGGTGTCTGGACTGCTAGTAACTTATTAATTTTTCATTTCCATTGATGAGTTCATGGGTATGTATGCTAAAAATCCATGAAGTTGCATCTTTGAGATTTGTAATCTTTTCACTAGTTAAATCACATCTCAATTTAGAAGTTTACATTAATCAGGAAAAAAACAAAACGCCAAAGGAAAGCAAATAATGTAGGACTGTGGCCTCCTCAGTATATCATGAGCATGCTTGTTCAATGTGCAAGTTTGATACCACATATGTATCACACAGAGAGAGTGCGTGTACATAAAAAGACCTGTACAGAATCAGATTGTGCAGGAATTAATATACTTATAGTAGAGAGTCTGAGATTAAGACTAGGTCCTCCAGGGTCTCCCAGGAAACACCTAGTGGGGCTACACTCTCCCACCTTCAGTCAAGGCCTGAGAGGAGGAAGCCGCCAGAACTGGGCAACACTGAATAGGAACAAAGGAGAGACTGTCTCTGTCGTTTGGCAATTAGCAGAACTCCTCAAGATTTCTCCCTGTCCAAATATGTGTAAACAAGGGGGAACAAACGCCAAGCGGAGGCTTTTTAAAAGTCCCTTATAACATAAAAGTCCCTTATAACATAAAAGACACCATAAAAAAAAAAAGAGTGAAAGGTTAACATGGTAAAAAAGAAACATTTACAATGCACCTGCTTTGAGCTTTTAAAAAACAAAATAGAAGATCTGTGGAAGAGCATTTAAAAGAGGAGTTCATCAAGATTTTTTTTTTTTTTTTAAAAGAACTACCAACACTAAGAAAAGAAACCACAGAAATTAAACTCCATCCAAAATTAAAATCCACATTGAAAAGAGTGTGGAATATTTTATATAATGAAGGGGGAAGAGAGAAAATAATAAGAAAGAAAATGATAGATTTTGGGGAAAGGAATATGAAGCTATGAATAATTGGCACTCTTGAGAATGAGAGTAAATGAATAGAGTAGAAACTATAATTAAGTGTATAATCAAAGACATGGAAAGAAGAGTTGCTGGATCTGAAAAAAAAATGCCCAAGACTATAGATTGTTTTGGGAAAAAAAATGAAGAGAATGAGGAGCCTTAGGCATATGCTAGCAAAAATTTGAATTTCTAGTATAAAAATAATTTAAGGTTTTTGAGTAAGAAAAACAAGTGGTTTACTTGACAGGGTATAAAGATCAAATTGATCCTTAAGGTACCATAGTTAGAATACAGATGTATGTGTAGAGGGAAGCCTGAGAAATTGTTTTAAGTGGGGTGCCCAAATGAAATGTAAGAATCAAAAGAGAAGACAGAATGAAAAATACATCAATAATATTTTAAGTGGGTATTCTTAGGTTGCACTATTAAACTAATATTCCTAGTACTATTGGATTTGTAATTTCAAAAAAATATAAGTTCAAATAGGATTTTGAAAAAAAACCCCTTTATTATGTCCATTAAGAACCTAGCTTTATATTACCCAAATCACTGAATAAAACAAAGAAATATGACTGAACTCACTAAGTATATGTATATATAAGACTGAAAGTCAATTCAGCAGAATGCTAATAGTGGTTACCTCTAGTTACTGAGATTAGGGGTCGATTTATATATTCTTTCTTATGTTTTTGCATTTTATAAACAGAAAAAAAATTAAAGATGAAAATCAATGAAAAAATAAAAACAACAAATGTTTTCTGTTCATAGAAGGAAAAAAGCAGAATCAGGCTACTATTGAAGTATTCAGCTAGATTTATTTTCTTACTGCACCTGTGAATAATTATGGTCATCAAGTAGGAGCAAAGCAGGAAAATCTCTGAACCCATTTCAAGGTTCTAATAATATTGACAATGCATCGAGTCTGTATCTTGTTTATGAAGCCATAAAATCCTTTTTGGGCCATTAGAGCTGTCTTATGTAATGCTAACAGATGTATCATTCTCCACCTTTACAAAGCTAGGCCCATTATCTTGAGTAGAGTATCATTAGTGATCAGTCTCTTAACTTTGCATTGGATCGTGAGCGCGATATGTAAGAGATTCAGGTAAAGATAGATTCTAATGGCCAGATGTTTAATTCCAAACTTAAATTTAATCTCCTTGTGAGCTGAGCTGTACCACAGAAAGACCTAAGTGGTTGAGAAAAACAAAAATAAACACACTAACCATCATAACTACCTAAGGCCTCTTTGGTGTCTGCTCCCTGAGTCCACACAGTACCAGCTGTCTAGGTTTTACTACACAGTGGATAAGAGAAAGTCAACCCAAGTATGAATGTGCTAATGTCAGAGAAGTTTTCCTGCAAGGCCTAGAGAAATGCAGGTCTAAGGCAGCCATACCTGGGCCATCCTGAGATTGGGGGAAACTGTCTTGAATCCATTTTAGTGTAGCAATTTCTGCATGAGGAAAAAAAAAAGACAAAAACAATTCCAAAGTATTCTAAGAGGACAAATACAAATAATCTCTCCATTTTGAGGAAGCTGGAGTTTTAATCTTTCACCAAGATCTCTCTTCTGGCTCAATATAGCTTTAGACTTGACCCATTCCTTAAATATCCAATGCTCTGAAGTCTTTGAGTTTAGGAAAAATAAAGAACCCAGATAAACAGGTTAACTGAATGAAAAACAACTGGTAAAGAAGTAACTCAGTGCTACTGTAAGCCTTAGTTTGGCAGCATGGGGAATCTAGACATGAGAACTTTCCTTCATCAAGCTGAATGAAGACACATTTTAACCTTCCTAGTTAAAGAGTTTAATTTTCACATACTTCCCCCTTGCTTTAGGAGCAGCTTCCTGTTTCAGGTCCCCACCTCCTAACCCACAACATCTTGGACTAATAGAAGCAACAATCAGTGGGCTTCCATCCATATGGACTAAAGGAGAAGAATCTGAAGTCATACCTGGTTGGAGAATTCTGAAAGATGGTTATTTCCTTTGCCTCTAACTCCCATCTAACTGCCTTGGCTGAGTCATATGGCTATGAAACTGATAGGCAGCTGGACCCAAGAATGGCCTTGGGCTATGTAGGAATTCTGGTGAGCAGAGTTAGTGGGAATTTTCTTCTTCTTCTTTTTTTTTAAGTATTTATTTATTTTAGTTTTTGGTGGACACAACATCTTTGTTTGTATGTGGTGCTGAGGATTGAACCCAGGCTGCACGCATGCAAGGCGAGCGCGCTACCGATTGAGCAACATCTTTGTGGGCTTGGTAAGAACTTGAGAGACAGCACTATCATATCCCTGTGGAAAAGACCAGGAGGAAGAGGCACTTGGGAAGAACTTGGCCTGAAGAGATCTATGCCCACCATATTTTCCCCAGAGTGGCAGAAGTGGGAGCAACATTAGGATTGTATAAATATATCAGAGATTCCAGGGCCCAACTGGCCACAAGTGAGCTGAGTATGAGTGGACTGAGTCTGTCCAGTTAGGAGGCTGAGAGATGGTCAGGCATGAACTCAAAAGAGTTATCATCGTTGACAACAACTTATCTAAAGGACCCAGTAGTAGAAAGGTGAGTAGTCAATACACACAAAACACTTGCTTGGCAAAAAAGAGTTATAGGAAGAGAGAGAAGATCATTTAAGTGTGTGTTCTCTCTCTCTCTCTCTCTCTCTCTCTCTCACACACACACACACACACACACACACACACACTCTCAAAAATCAAGAGTATTGAAGGAGATTTAAGGATAGCACAGACAAGACTTTCTGTAATTAAAAAGTCATTATTCTTTAACTAATGAATTCAGTGGCTGATTTGAAGGATAGAAAGATCACTTTTGAGTTAGAAATTTGTGAAAAAATATCAAAATTGGAAATCAGGAAAATAGATGGTTACTTTCATAAGACCCACTGTGTTTATTTCAGGAATTCTAGAAGGAGAAAGAGGAATGGCACAAGGAGAATAAATAATCAAATAGCAGCAGGATATGCCCTTGATTTGAAGATTTAAAGCTAAATCTACACTCTGAAAGTGCTCACCATGTTCCAGTAGATTGCCAGAACAGACATATTGTGCCAGAGTAAAAATTCTTGAGCTCCATCAGAAAAAAAAAAAAATCCCCAAATTGGATACAGGTTGAAGAGATTGTTAGGTGCTTTTTCTCAGCAGGTCTGGCTTGACCTTCTATTGACTAAATTATTTTACAAGTTTGTAGTGGCAGAGGTTAACATGTATATTTTTGTCTGGCAAAGATGAAAATTTCTGTTTGGTGGAACAGATAACCCCAAAGGATGCAGCTCATGGCCCTTAAGACATCAAATAATTTTATAGCTAAGCCAGCAATTTTGTCTTAATATTCTTTTATTAAAGTGTATATATATATATATATACCTACCTTCCAGAATCCTCTTAAAATCTATTAAAAAGCATTTTATTGGTTATCTAATCATTTAATAGGTTAAAGGGAAACTGACATGTGTTCATTTTATATTGTATGAGAATTATGGTTTTACCTTTTTGAAAATGATTCTTGTAATAGTTTTGGAGAAAATCCACTAAATACCCTAGTGCACTCACCCAAAGAAGCTACATTGGAGCTGTGGACCTCATGGGATTCAAATGCTCAACCGTGTCCTTCCCTGACCGCTGGAGTAAATCCCAAGCAGCAACAGAAGTTTAACTTTGCTGATGCTCTGTTTTTTGCTTTTCCCCTCTGTATTGATTTTTTTGTGCTTTTGCTTTTTCTGTTTCCTGTATGGTCGATAAAGTCATTCCCAGTGGTGGCAGCAATGGTTGGGAATTTGGTTTTATGGTCTGACCATTGGTGATTTCTGTCAAATGGATGATGGAAATCCAGTCTCTGAAGGGTAAGAAATAACAGCATTTGATTTGTTAATCTTTGACTTTTCAACTACTTGCAAACTCCAATCAATTGAAAATATTTTCTGACCATTGGGAAGGGCAACAGCTCTTGAAGTCCAGACTAGCAAGTTTTTATGATTCTGGGTTTGCTTTTGATCTGCAGTTGGAGTCGTACAAGTGACCTAAAAGCTATGTGCTTGTAATTCAGAGAAGCCTTTGCCTTTCCTGAGTGAATGTGAAATACTTTTACTTCTGGAAGGTCTTACTGTTAGATACAATTAAAGGAGTTCTGCTGTGACCAGGTTTTAGAGATAAACAAATGCTTATATAAATCAAAATAATAAAGAATCTAATCTTTTATGCTTTAAATATACTAGATTTTTGAGGAAAAAATTTTTTATTACAGAATCACTATATAATAGAAACATTTTAGGAATATAAGCTCACATAATTAAGATGAATCTTTGCACAGACTAGAGTGGATTAATAATTCATTTTTTTGATCTGTTAATTTTTGAAGTAATACAGAATATTGTTTTAAAAATATAATTTGGATGTTTTCTCATGAGATTAGTTAATGAATGCCTTAAATTTTTTTACATTGTCTTACTGATGAAATAAACTACTATTTCAGATATGTAAAACTTAAAATTAAAAAAATGTTAATTTTGTTATTCTTAAATTTTATGTTAGAAATTATGTTTTGTAATATGTTAGTTTGAACACAATTTCTAAATCCTTAGATAATTTAAAACCTTGAAATTTTTCAAATTACATTAATCACAGAAAAATCTATAGGTAGAAAATTTATAAGTAGTATTGATTCTGAAACATTGATTACTTAGCATAATTTTAAGTTCATAAGCTTTTGTGTCTGATTTGGATGCACTATATTTTTGGAATATTCATGTTAATGAATGCTTTATTTTAAAGTGGTGCATGGGGGGCTGGGGATGTGGCTCAAGTGGTAGTGCGCTCGCCTGGCATGCGTGGGGCCGGGGTTCGATCCTCAGCACCACATACAAAGGTGTTGTGTCCACTGAAAACTAAAAAAAAATAAATAAATATTAAAAAATTCTCTCTCTCTCTCTTTAAAAAAAAGTGGTGCATGGGCTTTTGTTTTTGTTTTTTGTTTTTCAAGGAAAAAGGAGAGTTATTTGTATGAAATTGAATATAGATAGCATAGTGAAGAACAAAATGTGAATATGTATAGAAAGTTATAGAGGCTTATGAGCAAAATGAATTTTATTTGCTTTGAATTATAATAACTGAATCTTAAAAGAAATTATAAAAAGTATTAAAATTTTGGCAAAATTGTTTAGTTTTGATTTTTTTTAAACCAGATAATGTAGGGAACAAAAGAAGTTTGTGAATCTTTTTCTGTCAAATATCACTAATGATAAACTAGAATTTAAAAATTTCTTCATTAAAATGACAAATTAATCTTAGAATTTGAATAAATTACATATGATATTATGCACCTCCTATAAAATCTATTCATAGTAAAGACTACATATCTCAGCAGAATAATTTTATCTGCTTTTTGTTACTTTCATAGTATCCTTGTTATTTTTTAGAGAGAAAGAAAGAAAAAAAAAGCACAAAACCCCTGAAAGCCCTCAAAAACTAACCAACTAAATAAAGCACACAAACACACACACACACAGAAACCCCAACCCCCCAAACAAAAACCCCACAAGTTTCCTTATTTGTAAAAGAGCTACAGTTCCTTACAGTCATTTTACCTTGTTAAGTGTTATTTTGAAATATCTTGTCACTTTTATTAAATAGACAACCATGTACTATTTCTCTACATCCAAGGTGCTATCTTAAGCAATTTGCCAAATCTCTTTCAATAACTCTTGATTTTTGTCTTTCCAAATTCAGACCCTAAAATTGTATTTAATAAAAACAGTATATCTTTTATACCTAAAACTTTCTTTGTGAATTCTTAGAGAGTTCCTGAAAAATTCAAAAGGGTTTATTATTTCACCTTATGAAGAGTAATACTAGAAATAAATGTTTGGAATGCTCCATATTTCACAATTAGCTTAACAGTGGTTGTAAGAACTATATGGGAGGAATTGTCAAATGAAAAACATGCTTAATCTTTCCTTGTTAAGTTTGAATAGGCAAAAATGTTATTAATATAAATATTTCAGAAACCATACACTTTATGGGAAGGCTCTGGAGATTTATCAGCATTCTCGTTAGTCTTATCATCAGAGAAAACATTGATCACACCTTCATGAAATAGTGATGCCCTGTACTCCAATAGAGGGTATTATTTCCTTTTATTCTGATAGCATTGGTCACTGTAATAAACTGACGGCAGTCATTGTTTCATTATTAAACAACTTTCAGTTTATCTTAGATATTTACATAAATGCTCTTTTCCATGCTTTAGATTAGCATAATGTATTTTTGGAGACTCCGGAGAAGAACCAAATCAGGTGCTCTATTGTTGATACTTTCAAAGAACAGACACTGGATATTTACTTCTGAGTTCTCATTCCTTAGACAACTTTTAGATTGTACCAATGGATTGAGTTAGGAATTTCAGTACTCTTTTCAGGACTGAAGCAGATGAAGGCAGAGGGCAAATTCTTGGGCTAAAGACCCAGTGGAACAAGAGTGAATTATAGTCATATGTTTCTTAATGAAGGAAGTATGTTCTGAGAAATGTGTTCTTAGGTGATTTCATCATTGTATGAATGTCAGAATGCACAAACTAATTGGGCAATGAGGTCACTAGGCAAAATAATCTGATAGGACCACTGCTAAATATGTCATCAGTGTTGACCAAAGTGGTTATATGCCGCAGTCTGGCTGGGCACAAATCACAAGCCACTGAAGCAGGAACAAACTTTATTTATGAACTCCACCAGCACACTCCACACACACTCCCCGGGAACTCTCCCAAATGCCACGCGCTCCTCCAGGAACCACCAACCGGAAAATCCCTCCTCCAGCACTTCCCCAGCCAATGCGAACTCTTCGGGAATCCCCACGAGAGCCCAACCGGAATTCAACTGGAACTCTGCAAGAACTTAAAAGTCATTATCTTAATGGCTCGCTGGTGTCACCTCTCAACCACTACTTCTGGCAAAAATGCCATGTGTCATCCTGACTCGGCTGTGGCCCTCAACAGTTATACAGCTCACACCTGTACACAGGACTAAATGAACTGATAAGAGAAATTAAATTTTGGTTATTAGTTTGAAATATTGTTTTTTTTGGGGGGAAGGGTACCAGGGATTGAACTCCGGGGCACCTGACCCTGAGCCACATTCCCAGCTCTATTTTGTATTTTATTTAGAGACACAGTCTTACTGAGCTGCTTAGCACCTTGCTGTTGCTGAGGCTGGCTTTGAACTCACGATCCTTCTGCCTCAGTCTCCAGAGACCCTAAGATTATAGGCATGCACCAGTATGCCTGGCAGTTTGAAATATTGTTGATGTTATTTATTTATTTATTAAATGAGGTAACTTTTTTCCCATAGCTTTATTTTATTCATTTATTTTTTATATGATGCTGAGGATTGAACCCAGGGCTTCACATTTGCTAGGCAAGTGCTCTCCCACTGAGCCACAACCCCAGTCCTTGTTGATGTTATTTTTAGTGTGCTGTTTGTTAGTGGCTATATGAGGAAACCTATTTATTCTTCAGCTATGTATCACTAGCTCTCAAAATTATTTGATTAAATATTTACTAAATAATTTCTTTAAATTATTAAATTTTAAAGCTGATCGAGTATTTTAATGATACTCAATTTTCATTGACCCTTCAGAATTAAGAAATACCTCTACTGAGTGTTCTTCCTTCAACAGCAATAAATCTATTTGCATAAATTCAGTAAAACTCTGTTCTCATTTTTACTAGACTATAGTTGAACAAGTTGAATGTGCAGCAGAGTTCATACCTGGAATGCCGTATCTGAGAATACATTCATTTGGTCAAGTATGACAAGCCCCACTGTTAACAAGCAAGATTTGGCCTACCTATTTATTATGTATTACTTCTCAGAAAAAATTACTTGTTAAAAAAATTAGTCAAATAAGAAATGAATAATATCAGGCACTAAAATAAGGGAAGACAAAGAAGAGAGAAAACAGTGACAGTTTAATTGTTCATTTTATAGAAAATGATAGGTTGGCTGAAAATTGCATAAGGGTTTAACTGAAAGGATAAACAATCAAACATGGATGGAAGTACAAACCATATATCAATAGTAACTCTGAATGTTAATGGCTTAAACTCTCCAATAAAGCGACATAGGCTGGTATTATGGATTAAAAAAACAAATCCAACAATATGCTGCCTCCAGGAGACACATCTGATTGGAAAAGACATACACAGGCTGAAGGTGAAAGGATGGGAAAAAATATACCACGCACACGCTCCTCGTAAGCAAGCAGGGGTGGCCATCCTCATATCGAATAAAATCGACTTCAAGACTAAGTTAATCAAAAGGGATAAAGAAGGTCATTATATACTGTTAAAAGGAACCATTCACCAACAAGACATAACAATTATCAATATTTATGCACCAAATAATGGTGCTGTGACATTCATAAAACAAACTCTCCTCAAGTTCAAGAATCAAATAGACCACAACACAATAATTATGGGTGACTTCAACACACCTCTCTCACCATTGGACAGATCCTCCAAACAAAAGTTGAATAAAGAAACTATAGAACTCAATACCACAATCAATAACCTAGACTTAACTGACATATATAGAATATATCAACCATCATCAAATGGCTATACTTTTTTCTCAGCAGCACATGGATCCTTCTCAAAAATAGACCATATATTATGCATAGGGCAACCCTCAGTAAATATAAAGGGGTGGAGATAATACCATGCATTTTATCTGATCATAGTGGAATGAAACTGGAAATCAATGATAAAAGAAGGAAGGAAAAGCCTCGTGAAATATGGAGAACCTACCACAAGGAAAATTCCAAAGACAACACATGATAAAAAGTACTACAATATCTGTCATGTATAACTAATTAGAATAAATTAAAAAATTAAAAATATGTACTACAATGTACCTAGTATGTCTCTTCTGATATTCAAACATCTTAACATTCTCTGCTTATTCTTTGAGAGAAGGTTGTAACACTAGAAAAATTAAAAATAAAAGCTGATTTTAACTTTTGAGTATCAAATGGCTACCTCTGAAGTAGTATTTGGGGCTATGACTCTGAACATGAAAAGCAAATTGGAGCAAGTACCTAAAGAAAGAGAGAGAGAGAGAGAGAGAGAGAGAGAGAGAGAAATGTACCACAATGTGACAAACTATCTCAGTAAAGATTAGAATTGGGTAGAGCAAAATGTTCTAACAGTCTTATGGGCAGGTGTGTGTGTTAAGGGGTGGAGACTGTATGAAGAGATCCAAAAGTATTACTGGGATGAGGGGAAAGGACAGGGAATAGAACATTTGTAGAGGAGTGACAGCTATTTTGCTTCAAATATCAGGAGAGAAAAATGCCTCCGGTTATGAGAGCAGCTAAGTGGAATATATTCCTTAAAAGAAGAAAATATTCTAAATAAGGGGAAAAAGTGGATTGAATAGCAATTTCATTTGATTAGAAAAAAAGACTGGAAAAATAGGCAACTGAAACAAAAATTGATAATAAGCATAAAAAAGATTGGAAGCAACAAACTCAAATATATCAGTCATTTTGCTAAATGTAAATGCACTACATTCCATTATTGAAAGATAGACTTTCAGACTGGGTTAAAAATCAAAATGTAGCTAGGCAATTTATTGTGGTTTAGATACTAGGTGTCCCTCAAAAGCTCATGTGTGAGACAATGCAAGATAGGTTAGAGGTGAAATGATTGGATTATGAGAGCCTTAACCTAATCAGTACATTAGTCCTCTGATGGAGATTAATGGGGCAGTATCTGTAGACACAGGTAGGGTGTGACTGGAGGAGGTAGATCATTGGTGTGTGCCTTTGGGGTGTATATTTTGTCAATGGTGGGGTGTTGAGAGCCATAGCCTAAGTGGCCCCAACAAACTTCCAGCTGATTGGCTCACCGCAGCCCCAGCAAACTTCCAGATGATTGGCTCCTCTGCGGTGATGCTTATTGGGCTGTTTCCTCGCCCTTTCAGACCACGGAGCTGCTTATTGGGGGACTCTTTTGGCTCCGCCCACGTGACCCAGCCAATCGGCCTCAAGAGTGGGAGGAGTGGGGGGGGGTTGAGAGGCTTGTTGGAAGCCGGTGGTGGCAGTTGGGCTCTGAGGGAATTCCTGAAGAGCTCCTGTGGTGTGGCCTGTGTATTCTAAAAATAAAGTGTTTTTCTGCTTGACAAGTGGCTTGTGAATTGTGCCCAGCCAGACTGCTGCAGTGGGGGAGTATCTCTCTTTCTGTTTCCTGGTTCCATATCCTGAGCTGCTTTATTCCATCTTTCTGCCAGGATGTTCTGCCTCACCTCGAGCCAAATGGAGTTGGCTACCTATGGACTGAGACCCCTGAAACCATGAGTCCCAAAATAAATTTTTCGTTCTCTAATTGTTCTTTTCAGGTATTTTTGTTCACAACAACAACAACAACAAAACCTGACTAAAACAATTCTTATAAGGAATTCCCTTAAAGCAAAATGAGTTACTGAACATAAAAGAATAAACAAAGGAAGAATTAGCTAATGAAAAGAAAAAAGGAGTCAAACTGGGATATAAATAACAAAAAGCAGAATTTAATGATAAAAGCACTAAATCTTTATTATTTTTCATGGGAAATAGGAATTTATCTTGTCAAGACACAATTTATGAGGAATATATAGCTATCAAAACATTTTATTATCAACTGATACAGAAGATAAATAAAAATACTTGAAATTCAAGTAGAAGTTGAAAATACAAACTCTGTTTTAGTGGAAGACTTTATTATGTCCATTTCAGAAAGAAAGACATAAAGAAAAAATATAATTATTAAGCATCCTTGTATCAGAAAAAAATATTTTGTATGTAACAATTATAAAAATTGGCCATGCATTTGGCTATGAGAAAAATATTTTAAAATGCAAAAAGTAGAGATTAAAAAGACATCTTAGAAGTTAAATTCTCTGTAATTCTATAAAAATAGAAAAAAATTAAAAAGTTGCCTGGTAAAACCTTAGCAATTTTCAAATCAAAAATTATATTCATATATAATCCGACTGATCAAAAAAGTAAATAAAAAGGAAGTAATTTCAGAAAGATCCTAAATCTTTCTGAAATTATTTCTAATCTTATTTTTAAATCTAGCAGGATGCAGTATAAATTGTACTTTATTATTTTGTAGTGTCAGTTTTCTAGCTATAAATTCTTTAAACTTTTGTGTATCATGGAAGGTTTATATTTCATCTTCAAATATAAAACTTAATTTTGCTGGATATAAGATTCTTGGTTGGCACTCATTTTCTTTCAGAGCTTGATATATGTTGTTCTAGGATCTTCTAGCTTTCAGGGTCTGTGTTGAAAAATCTGCTGCTATCCTAATTGGCTTTATCCTATATGTAATCTGATTCCTTTCTCTTGTGGCTTTTAAAATTCTCCCCTTATTCTGTATGTTGGGCATTTTCATTATAATGTGCCTTGGTGTGGATCTGTTGTGATTTTGTACATTTGGCATCCTGTAGGCTTCTTGAATTTGGATTTCCAATTCATTCTTCATGTTTTTAAAGTTTTCTGATATTATTTCATTGAATAGATTTTTTAATTCCTTTGGTTTGGACCTTTATGCCTTCCTCTATTCCAATAACTCTTAAATTTGGTCTTTTTATGCTATCCCATATTTCTTGAGTGTTCTGCTTGTGGTTTCTTATCATTATCACTATGTGGTCTATGTTCTTTAAAAGATTATATATTTTTGTCTTCATTTTCTGATGGCCTGTCTTCCAAGTGGTCTACTCTGTTGGTGATGCTTTCATTTGAGCTTTTAATTTGGTTTATTGTTTCTTTCATTTCAAGGACTTCTGTTTTTTTTTTTTTTTTTTAGAACCTCTATCTCCCTGTTGAGGTGATATTTTGCTTCCTGTATTTGTTTATGTAGCTCCTTGTTGAAGTGATCTTTCACTGCCTGTATTTGCTCTCTTATATCTTCCTTGAGTTCACAGAACATTTTAATCATGTACATCATAAACCCCTTCTCTGTGATTTCTTCTGCTGTAGCTGCCAATGATTCTAATGAAGAGATGTCTTCATTTGTTTGGGGCACTTTCTTCCCTTGTGTTTTCATGTTGCTCGTGTGTCTTTCTTTCCAGCTCTGTGGGTCTAGATTGTTATTGTTTTTACCCTATAAGTTTGTAGTGCTCTCCTAGGGTTCCAAAACATCTCCTTTGTGGAGAAGGACAATGTTAACAGATCCCAATATCAACAATATATTACCTATAGCATTTTGTTATTAAGATGTTTACAGTTTAGTTTCAATGTATTGGATTCAATTATTATCTAAAATATAATCAGTAATTTTGTAAAAAGGTTTATAGTTTCTGATGGTGGACAATAAACTGAAGGTAGGGCATAGGATGATATGTGGAGGAGGTAGGATGTGAGGATATAGAGTTAATGTATCTTAGGAAGTGTGAAGGAGAAATCTAAGGACGAGGGTTAGTAGCAAGAGAATAGACAGGAAGGAATTTAGGGTAGGCACGTACATGGGATGACAGTAGAGTACATAAAACAAACACACATATGTATTTAGAAAAATACAGATGTTAAAACAGTAAAATTTGGAGGGGGAAAGAAAAATGAAAAAATAAAAAGGAAAAGAAAAAAAATGGCATATACAACACCTCTATATTATAGTTTTCAGATAACTCAGTTCTCAAAGTCCTATTTCATGCAAAGTTTTTGGTTTCACATATGTTGGGGATGTGAGGGCCAGAGAATAAAGGTGTAGAAGAGAAAAACCAACCAACCAACCAACCAAACAAACAAAAACCTCAAAAGAAGAAACCAGGGTTGTAGATAGCTTTAGAGATCCATATCTTTCCTGCTTCTCTTCTCATCCAATAGGTGGGGTCGTCTTTTATAAGCTGGTGTCTCTGCCCTCTGGATGGTGGAGGTAACCAGGGTGGGAAGCCTGGATGCAGGGAGTGGCACCAACAGTCCCTGTGGGGAGACTGCACCTCACGAGTCTATTTTTGGGACCACTTGTATGACTTGAGCGCCTGGTACTATCTCCCTCTCTTGCCTGGAGATTTCCCAGTTCCTGGTCTCTCTGTTAGGCTCCAAACTATAGCCCTATCTCCCTTTCCTCTAGCAGTTCCCAATTGAGGAAACTCTCACCCCTGGGGCTCCTGTGGGCGGCTCCCGGGTTACACTGCATGCCTGTGTTGGGTAGCTACTGTGTTGGGTTACCACAGCTGGGGAGGGGGGAAGGTTGGAAACCTGGTGCCTGGCTGCTGGAGATCTGATCTGGGAACGTCCCCCAGCTAATATGGCGAGAATGTTGAGCCAAGATGGCGCTGGAGTGTCTGGTGAGGTGGGGGGAGCCAGGCGATGGTGTTGTGCTATGGGTAGGTAGCAGCTGAGTGACCTGAGTGGGAATGGAGCAAAGTCTTGACGAACTGCAGATGTGTTGATAGGTTATTCTGCTAAGGTCCTCGCTGAGTCGTGTATGGGCTATAACTTCAGGCTTTGGGTCTTGCTCGAACACTGGGCATCCTACTCAATTGCTGAGGCCCAGAGCCCCATGTGGGGTCACAGCAATGGTGATTTCTGTGGCGAGCAGCTGGATAGAGGTCCTCTAACACTCTCATAGATGGAGTATTCCAACTTGGTGAGATCTGCTGACTGGGTGGTGTAGTGCAGGGGGCAGCTCACTCCCTTCCTGCCACCATGTTTTCAAATTGTATTTTATTATTAAGGACCAAATAATACTTGAACAAAAAGTACAATATTGATCCACATAGTACTAAAAAGATCATGGGTGGGAACAGAAATAAAAGCCAGGCAACAAACACAAATACATATAGAAATTTAGTAAAATAAAAGCTATATTTCACAGTTATTACAATAGGATAAATTGTTCAATAATTTTTCGGGGGTGGGGGAAGTGCAACCAGTTATCTGTTACTTGGAAACAAATTAGCTCTTATAACTTTCACTATATATCAGAATAATTCCTTTTTTTTAAATTTTTTTATTGGTTGTTCACAACAGTACAAAGCTCTTGACATATCATATTTCATACATTAGATTGAAGTGGGTTATGAACCCCCAATTTTACCCCAAATACAGATTGCAGAATCATGTCGGTTAGACATCCACAATTTTACATAATGCCCTATTAGTAATTGCTGTATTCTGCTACCTTTCCTATCCCCTACTATCCCCCCTCCCCTCCCCTCCCATCTTCTCTCTCTACCCCATCTACTGTAATTCATTTCTCTCCTTGTTTATTTTCCCATTCCCCTCACAACCTCTTATATGTAATTTTGTTTAGCAATGAGGGTCTCCCTTCATTTCCATGCAATTTCCCTTTTCTCTCCCTTTCCCTCCCATCTCATGTCTCTGTTTGATGTTAATCTTTTCTTCCTACTCTTCCTCCCTGCTCTGTTCATAGTTGCTCTCATTATATCAAAGAAGACATTTGGTATTTGTTTTTTAGGGATTGGCTAGCTTCACTAAGCATAATCTGCTCTAGTGCCATCCATTTCCCTGCAAATTCTATGATTTTGTCATTTTTTATTGCTGCATAGTACTCCATTGTGTATAAATGCCACATTTTTTTTTATCCATTCATCTATTAAAGGGCATCTGGGTTGGATCCACAGTCTAGCAATTGTGAATTGTGCTGCTATGAACATCGATGTGGCAGTATCCCTGTAGCATGCTCTTTGAAGGTCTTCAGGGAATAGTCCGAGAAGGGCAATAGCAGGGTCAAATGGTGGTTCCATTCCCAGCTTTCCCAGGAATCTCCAAACTGCTTTCCAAATTGGCCGCACCAATTTGCAGTCCCACCAGCAATGTACAAGTGAACCCTTTTCTCCACATCCTCGCCAGCACTTGTTGTTGTTTGACTTCATAGTGGCTGCCAATCTTACTGGAGTGAGATGGTATCTTAGGGTGGTTTTGATTTGCATTTCTCTGACTGCTAGAGATGGAGAGCATTTTTTCATGTACTTGTTGATTGATTGTATATCCTCCTCTGAGAAGTGTCAGTTCAGGTCCTTGGCCCATTTGTTGATTGGGTTATTTGTTATCTTATTGTCTAATTTTTTGAGTTCTTTGTATACTCTGGATATTAGGGCTCTATCTGAAGTGTGAGGCGTAAAAATTTGTTCCCAGGATGTAGGCTCCCTATTTACCTCTCTTATTGTTTCTTTTGCTGAGAAAAAACTTTTAAGTTTAATTAAGCCCCATTTGTTGATTCTAGTTGTTAACTCTTGTGCTATGGGTGTCCTATTAAGGAATTTGGAGCCCGACCCCACAATATGTAGATCGGAGCCAACTTTTTCTTCTATCAGACGCAGAGTCTCTGATTTGATATCAAGCTCCTTGATCCATTTTGAGTTAACTTTTGTGCATGGTGAGAGAAAGGGATTCAGTTTCATTTTGTTGCATATGGATTTCCAGTTTTCCCAACACCATTTGTTGAAGATGCTATCCTTCCTCCATTGCATGCTTATAGCCCCTTTATCAAATATAAGATAGTTGTAACTTTGTGGATTAGTCTCTGTGTCCTCTATTTTATACCATTGGTCCACCCACCTGTTTTGGTACCAGTACCATGCTGTTTTTGTCACTATTGCTCTGTAATATTGTTTGAAATCTGGTATCGCTATACCGCCTGATTCACACTTTCTGCTTAGAATTGCTTTTGCTATTCTGGGTCTTTTATTTTTCCATATGAATTTCATGATTGCTTTATCTATTTCTACAAGAAATGCCGTTGGGATTTTGATTGGCATTGCATTAAACCTATAGAGAACTTTTGGTAATATCGTCATTTTGATGATGTTAGTTCTGCCTATCCATGAACAGGGTATATTTTTCCATCTTCTAAGATCTTCTTCTACTTCTCTCTTTAGGGTTCTGTAGTTTTCATTGTATAAATCTTTCACCTCTTTTGTTAGGTTGATTCCCAAGTATTTTATTTTTTTTGAGGATATTGTGAATGGAGTGTTTTTCCTCATTTCCATTTCATAAGTTTTGTCGCTGATATAGAGAAATGCCTTTGATTTATGCGTGTTGATTTTATATCCTGCCACTTTGCTGAATTCATTTATTAGTTCTAGTAGTTTCTTTGTAGACCCTTTTGGGTCTTCTAGGTATAGAATAATGTCATCTGCAAATAGTGATAATTTAAGTTCTTTTCCAATTTTTATGCCTTTAATTTCTTTCGTCTGTCTAATTGCTCTGGCCAGTGTTTCGAGAACTATATTGAATAGAAGTGGAGATAGAGGGCATCCCTGTCTTGTTCCGGATTTTAGAGGGAATGCCTTCAACTTTTGTCCATTCAGAATGATGCTAGCCTGAGGCTTAGCATAGATAGCTTTTACAATGTCAAGGTAAGTTCCTGTTATCCCTAGTTTTTCTAATGTTTTGAACATAAAGGGAAGCTGTACTTTGTCGAATGCTTTCTCTGCATCTATCGAGATGATCATATGGTTCTTATCTTTAAGTCTATTGATGTGGTGAATAACATTTATTGATTTCCGTATGTTGAACCATCCTTGCATCCCAGGGATGAATCCTACTTGATCATGGTGCACTATTTTTTTGATGTGTTTTTGTATTCGATTCACCAGAATTTTATTGAGGATTTTTGCATCTAGGTTCATTAGAGATATTGGTCTGTAGTTTTCTTTCTTTGAGGTGTCTTTGTCTGGTTTCGGGATCAGGGTGATGTTGGCCTCAAAGAATGAATTTGGAAGAGCTCCCTCTTTTTCTATTTCCTGAAATAACTTGAAAAGTATTGGTATTAATTCTTCTTTAAAGGTTTTGTAAAACTCCGCTGTATACCCATCCGGTCCTGGGCTTTTCTTGGTTGGTAGTCTTTTGATGGCTTCTTCAATTTCATCCATTGATATTGGTCTGTTCAGATTGTGTGTATCCTCCTGACTCAGTCTGGGCAAATCATATGGCTTAAGAAATTTATCGATGTCTTCACTATCCTCTATTTTATTGGAATATAGGTTTTCAAAATAATTTCTAATTGTCTTCTGTATTTCTGTAGCATCTGTTGTGATATTGCCTTTTTCATCCCGTATGTTAGTAATTTGAGTTCTCTCTCTTCTTCTCTTCGTTCGCATGGCTAAAGGTCTGTCGATCTTATTTATTTTTTCGAAGAACCAACTTTTAGTTTTGTTAATTTTTTCAATAGTTTCTTTTGTTTCAATTTCATTGATTTCCGCTCTGATTTTAATTATTTCTTGCCTTCTGCTACAATTGCTGTTGTTTTGCTCTTCCTTTTCTAGGGCTTTGAGTTGGAGTGTGAGCTCATTTATTTGTTGGTTTCTTCTTTTTTTGAGGAATGACCACCAGGCGATGAATTTTCCTCTTAAAACTGCTTTCATTGTGTCCCATAGATTCCGATATGTTGTGTCTGTATTTTCATTTATCTCTAAGAATTTTTTGATTTCCTCCTTTATGTCTTCTGTAACCCATTGATCATTCAGTAATATATTGTTCATTTTCCATGTGATGCAGGATTTTTCCTTCCTTCTTTTATCATTGATTTCCAGTTTCATTCCATTATGATCAGATAAAATGCATGGCATTATCTCCACCCCTTTATATTTACTGAGGGTTGCCCTATGGCATAATATATGGTCTATTTTTGAGAAGGATCCATGTGCTGCTGAGAAAAAAGTATAGCCATTTGATGATGGTTGATATATTCTATATAAGTCAGTTAAGTCTAGGTTATTGATTGTGGTATTGAGTTCTATAGTTTCTTTATTCAACTTTTGTTTGGAGGATCTGTCCAATGGTGAGAGAGGTGTGTTGACGTCTCCCATAATTATTGTCTTGTGGTCTATTTGATTCTTGAACTTGAGGAGAATTTGTTTTATGAATGTCACAGCACCATTATTTGGTGCGTAAATATTGATAATTGTTATGTCTTGTTGGTGAATGGTTCCTTTTAACAGTATATAATGACCTTCTTTATCCCTTTTGATTAACTTAGTCTTGAAGTCGATTTTATTCGATATGAGGATGGCCACCCCTGCTTGCTTGCGAGGACCGTGTGTGTGGTATATTTTTTCCCATCCTTTCACCTTCAGCCTGTGTATGTCTTTTCCAATCAGATGTGTCTCCTGGAGGCAGCATATTGTTGGATTTGTTTTTTTAATCCATGATACCAGCCTATGTCGCTTTATTGGAGAGTTTAAGCCATTAACATTCAGAGTTACTATTGATATGTGGTTTGAACTTCCATCCATGTTTGATTTTTTATCCTTTTTTTAAAAAAAATTTAGTTTGTTTCTCCATGATTGTCTTTCCCCTCGCCCTCTGTCTTTACTGAGGCACTTCCCACTGATGGTTTTGGTTATTGTTTTTCATTTCTTCTTCTTGTAGTGTTTTGCTCAAAATGCTTTGCAATGCTGGTTTTCTGGCTGCAAATTCTTTTAAATTTGTTTATCATGAAAGATTTTTATTTCGTTGTCATACCTGAAGCTTAATTTTGCTGGATACAGAATTCTTGGTTGGCATCCATTGTCTTTCAGTGTTTGAAATACATTGTTCCATGACCTTCTTGCTTTCAGTGTCTGTGATGAAAAATCCGTTGTTAACCGTATTGGTTTACCCCTAAATGTAATCTGTCTCCTTTCTCTTGTAGCTTTTAATATTTTCTCTTTGTTCTGTATATTGGATATCTTCATAACAATGTGTCTTGGCATTGGTCTACTGTGATTTTGTGTGCTCGATGTCCTGTATGCATCTTCAATTTGTATATCTGTTTCCTTTTTTATTTCTGGAAAGTTTTCTGTAATTATTTCATTCAGCAGGTTGCTCATTCCCTTGGTTTGAATCTCTGTACCTTCTTCTATCCCGATGACTCGTAAGTTTGTTTTTTTTATGTTATCCCATAACTCTTGGATGTTTTTCTAATGATTTTTTACCAGCCTTTCTGAGTTGGCTAGACTCTTCAAGATGATATATTTTGTCTTCATTATCTGACATTCTGGTTTCTACTTGCTCCACTCTGTTAGTGATACTCTCAATTGAGTTTTTAATTTGGTTTATCATTTCCTTCATTTCTAGAATTATTGTTTGATTATTTTTTATAATCTCTATCTCCTGATAAAGATGCTTAACTTCTTCTTTTATCTGTTTATGAAATTCATTCTCAATGTGTTCTTTCGCTGCTTGAATTTGCTGTCTTGTATCCTCTTTAAGGTTCCATTCCATCTGTCTAAGGTGTTCCTTGAGTTCTTTATATGACCATTTTTCTGATGACTCTAGGTCCTCCTGAATATTTAGGCTGTCCTGCATTGTTTGTACTCCTTTTCTTCCTTGTTTTTTGAAGCTGCTCATGTTACTTCTTGTTCTGTTTGACTGCTGAGTTACTGTTTACTCCTATAAATTAATTTGATGCTTGGGAGGAAAGGTATTTGAAGGGAAGGGAAGAAGTCTCTAAAGAGAATGAGAGTAGGCAGGTAGAATTCAAGGAAAGGGGGAATAAGAAAAGTGAAAAGACTGAAGAAGAAAAAAATAGGAACTAAAAAAGAAAAAAATTTAAAAAATAAAATAATAATAATAATTTAAAAAATTTAAATTAAAATTAGTAGAAAAAAATTAAAAAATATATTTTGTAAAAAAAAATTAGTAAAACAACAAGAAAGAAAAAATGAAAATGAAAGAAAAACCCAAATCAAAAAAAAAAAGAGAAAAGAAAAAGAAAAAAAAAAAACCTAATAAATTCCGTCTTAGAGTTTGATTAACTTCTCTTCCAGTAGATGGCGCTGTTCCCACCAGGTCAAGTTTCTCCTGTCAATACGCGGGAACGAATCACTATGCAGCAGCTCCTCCCAGACTGGGCGAGTCTCCAATCCTGATTGTCTAGGGCCTCCTCTTGTGTCTAGTCACTTCCCACTTTTTCTCTAGCCAGGCCCCTCTCACCACAATACTGGCTACACGCCAGGTCTGCTGCTCCCGGGAGCCGTGTTTTCATGAACGACTGGGCACACTCTTCCAGTTTGCCCTTCCCTCAGACCCTAAGTTTGTAGAGCTTGGGGCTGAGAATCCTCAGCGGATTTTACTTCCCCTCCGGTATCCACTTCCCCATAGCTGGTGCAAGAGACCTCAGCAGTCAGCTCTGGTGGGAGCGGTAGTTCTGCACCGCAGGACCCGAACCACCTCTGATTCCCTAGGGCTGGCTGTAGCACTCACGGGAGAGCTGGGAGGGGCCCTTAAGGTTTTCCCGATGTGTGGAGAGGGAAGGCTATGGGATCACACACCTGTAGCTGCCGGTTTCAACGAAGTTATCTCCTCTGCAGCAGTGATGACGTCGTTTCCCTTTGCCGGGCGACCAATTCAACTGGTGGTTCCTTCTCCCCCAAGCCCCGTTTCAAACCTGTGGCCACTACTTATGAAGGCTCGGTTGGCATTTACCTCCGTAGGATGAGAAGGGCTGACCAGTTGTTTCAGCCGGATGAATTAATGCCGAGTCATCGCTGTTTGTCTGCGGGAAGCAGGTGACCGGGAGTTTGAATTCAGCGGATCAGGGCTCGGTGCGTGTTCTCGGATCACTTGGATTTTAAATTGTCACTCATCTTATCAGCTGTTTCATTTAATTCGGCAGCTCATTCGCGCGGTGAAGAGTCTGCTCTATGGTGCTCCGCGGGAGGCGATGGCGGCAGCGGCGGCGGCAGCAGCGGCCTTCGGGACCCCCGGGGAGGGCGTGTGGGTTGGGGGAGGGAGGCGGCGCCTCGGGGCCCCGCGGGCTGGGTACCAGACACGTGGGAGAGCAGGCGGGGTGGGGGAAAGAAATTGAGATCTAGATTTAGAGACTGAGCTTGGGAGGAGAGACAGCTGGGGAGAAGCAAGGCGGAGAGGAGGAGAGGAGAAGGAGATGGGGCCGATAGAGCCGTGCAGCTGGGGCTGCAGCCTTACTGCTCGCGCTGAAGTCGTGATGGACTCCCTCCACCTTGGCTGGATTAGTGGCGGATTCACTCCACCTAGGCCCGTTTCTTGACACGGTGCTGGGTTTTTGTCGACAGATCTCCTTTAATGATCTTTACCTCATCTTTTCAGACGCAGCGGCGCGGAGCACGGAGCGGCTTACTCACTTCCCGCCGCCATCTTCCTCGATATCTGTTCATTACCCAGAATAATTCCTTGGGTGAAGTAAATACTTAGATGTATTGAGGGAAATTATATGTCTTAAAAAGATAAGTGAATATTTATAAAATGTATTTGTCTATGGGGAAATTATCTAAGCAGAGTTTCAAATGTAGAAATAAAAATGGCCAACAAATTTGATGGTTTTCAACTCCTAAACATTTAAAACTTTCATACTTCAAAATTACAAGAGCAAACTAGAAAAAAGGTAATCGTGGAGAGTTCATAGGCAAGGAGATAAATTCTTTAACATATAATTCAACTTACAATTCAGTAGAAGAAAGTAAAAAAGCAATTCTCAAAAGGAGAAATGGAAATAATAAACATAAAATTATATTGCATTAGTAATGAGCAAAGAAATGTTTCAAAGAAATATATCTATGCATGTTTATGTATATCCACAGACACAAAACAATAATTAGACATCATTTTTTAACCTATCAAATTACTTACAAAGATTATTATTTTGCTGTTCAAAACTGATGAAGAATTTGGAAAGAAAAACTTTTATGTTTTTGCTATTGAGAGCATATAATATTTGGGGGGCATAATTTAGAAATACATTTTGGCTTGTGAAATATTTTACTTAGAAGATAATAATTCATGATATTCATAATGAACTCAATAATATAAAATAATTTGAAATAATCCAATTTTTTATTGATAAAAGTTGAGTTAAATAAAGGACATGTACTCATATATTGAGATGAGCATTAGTTATTTCTGATAACATTATAGGAAATATAGGATATTTAGTTGCATAGCTCAATATTTATGATCTAGGATTCGGTCAAAATTGTAACACAATAAGGTATAAAACAATTTTTAAAATATACTTAACTTTTCGGAAAAAAAATGTTCCAAGTGATTTCACCTCTCACTAAGACTCATTTTCTAAAGATCAAAATGTGAAATCAAGCATGAAAGCAGCACTCCCTACTCACTGAAGCTCTGTGGTCCTGCAGTCACTTGTCTGATCCTGGGTGGGGCCCCGAAAAGCCTGAAGGTAGAGAAGAAACCAGTAGAGTTATGTTGGGATCCAGAGGCTATTCTACACCCACAGTTCATAATGCACAGTGATGCAGAGGGATTTCAACTCACCAGAGAGTTAAACAAGAAATCTTTAAGAATCAGGAAAATTCTCCAACTTCTTGGAAACTTTACCATAGATCAGTTTTAATCACAATGGAAGCTCATCCAGGCAACCCAAGCCCACTGACTCCACCCCTCCCACCTCACCACCACTGCAACCTAGGAAGTATTTTGGAACACTCCTTTGCAGCAACACTGTTTGCAGGTGGGAACCTCATTATTCCTTTGATGAGGTACATGTTTTTAAGAGTCTCCAATCTATGGAAACCCAGTGGAATAGGCTTTATTGCAGGACTTAGCAATGTTCACCTTGTATTTTTTGAACTAACCCTGAATATTTAAAGACACTGGAATTGACACAGGTGCTTTAACTACATATTGCCCCCACCCCTCACACCACCATACAAACAGTTTCTTAGTCACTTTCCCTCCTCTTCAACTTTCACAGGTTGAATGTCTTATTCCTTTCATCAGAGAACTTGGCTTTTGTAGAGTAAATTGGTTTAAATTTTGGTTTGATAATCTTATTTTTATATCACATTATATTGGAAAGGGACTACACATGCACACACATATACACACAGGCATATACATCCATATATGTGCACCTTCTTATTTCTATTTAAACTATTAAAATCATATTTTTGCTATTTATTTGAATATTGGGATAATAATATTCTTAAATGCTACAACATTAACAGTATTCCTAGAAATACATGTTAAGCTAATGAATAATGCAATGTTCAATTCTGAAATGAATGCACTAACCACTATTGGGGAAGGCAAGTTTAACATGCATTTGCTCCTTGCATACATATAAAAATGTTTTAAAATGGAAAGCTCATAAATAGTAGAGGTTCTGTAACCAATGGCAATAAAGTTCTGCACTGATTGTTTTTTTCTTTTAGTTCACAACATTGTGAATATACTTTAAAACATAATGTGTCCATCTTGGTGGCTTTGTGCTCATTACAATCTGAAAGTTAACCAGCATTTTATACTTATTTGATTGATAAATGATTGGTAGATTGAACCAAATCTTTTTAAGAGTGATATATGTACCAGTGGGAATATTAAATGTCATATCTCTGTTTGATAGTTTCCTAATTCCATTACTTTCTAGTACATTAATAAAATTTTAAATAGAGTGAACTGAATGGAATGCAAAAAATGGTTTACATTTAGGGGATTCAAGTTACTTAATATAATTGCTGAAAGTCTACATAGAAGGAGCAAATATACAAGGAACACCCAAGTGGAAAGGAAACAGTGAACATGTGTTCTAATCAGTCCTATTGCAGGAGGCTAGTTTCCCACACTGGTCAAGAGCCACAGGTAGTAGCCAGGCTTCCTGAACCACTCCTTCTATGTCTGATACACTGCTGGTCCTGGCTTGACTTGTGGGGCAATAAGGTCTGTCAACTAAAACAGCCTAGAACTTTAAAAAGTATGTGTTATCAATAATATTAGCTAGAAAAGCAAAACCATAATAAGCAAAGAAAACACTAAAACATGGTAGTCTGGTGTACATAATTCTTAATCTAAAAAGCAAAATCAACCTTTGCTTTCCTGTTTGCCACATTTCTGCTGATGTTCCTCCTACATCTTCTTTGCTGTGAGGTGGGGGAATGGTAAATGTGGGAATTGGGTAGATTTTCCCTCCTTGGTGAATGCTGGATGATAAATAAACGAATTGGTTATTCCTGGACCATACTTATTCCTTCTCTGAGGATATACTAAGGTAATAAGTGACAGCAATAGCCACAGAAATCCATGAAAACCTGTTTGTCTTATTTTTATTTTGCTGTAAGATGTTGAATTATTAGAATAAGATCAATATTCAATTCTGGGGGAATTTGATTGATAAAGACTTTAAAATTCAAACATAGGTATTGTACCTATAACTTTCCTTGAGTCTGCATTAGAATAAAGCAACTTCTCTTTCACTGTGAAAAATTTTTAAAAATGCTCCTGAGATCCCTGGGTAGATGCTAATTTGTAGTGCTGTCTTCCTTGATATGGACTCTGTTTTTTTTTAAATTGAGACAGAGGCAGATTTGTGAGAAAACAAGAAACAATGGCAAAATTAAAGAATATGAAGGGATCTTGGGGTAAATAACACAGCCCCCTAAACTTAGAGAAAAGGTTCCAGAAGGTTGAAGATATTAGGAGCAGATAAAAAGAGTGAGTTTCATGTTACTAGAAGTTACAGAATTCAAAGTTACTTTGATTTTGGGAAATAATGACTGATGATGTTGGTCACATAAATAAACATTTCAAAACTCTTTACTATTTTTTTCTCTTTCTGCATCTTCCCTTTTCTTCTTCTATTTTCCTTAAAATATATTGAAGTCTCACAAAAAATAAGAAAGAAAGAATGAAAGGAAGAAAGGAAGGAAGGAAAGAAGAAATGAACAAAATAACTCTGGAGTTTTGCCCTGTGTTGTTCAAGGATTGTTTGTGAGCAATTTGACTATTCATGTTAGAGTTACATATGAATTTCCATGCATATAAATTCCATCTAAGTCATAAATAAAGGCAATGAGAGAATGAGATTTCTTTTTTAATTAAATTATTTATTCTAATTTGTTATATATGACAATTCATTTCATATTACACATATAGAGCACAATTTTTCAAGTCTCTGGTTGTACACAAAGTATTTTAACACCATTTGTGTCTTCACACATGTATATAGGGTAATGATGTTTAACTCATTCCACTGTCTCCCTACCCCCATGCCTCCTCCTTTCCTCTCCTTTCCCTTTGCCCTATCTAAAGTTCCTGCATTCCTCCATGCTTCCCCCATTGCCATTATGAGTCAGCATCCTCATATCAAAGAAAATATTCGCCCTTTGGATTTTTGGGATTGGCTTACTTCACTTAGCATTATATTCTCCAATTCCATAATTTCCTGCAAATACCATGATTTTCTTCTCTTTTAATGCTGAGTAATATTCCATTGTGTGTCTATACCAAACTCTCCCTATCCATTCATTCACTGAAGGGCATCTGGGTTGGTTCCATAATTTAGCTTTCGTGAATTGTGCTGCTATAAACATTGATGTGGCTGTGTCCCTGTAGTAGGCTGTTTTTAAGTCCTTTGGGTATAAACTGAGGAGTGGGATAGCTGGATCAAATGGTGGTTCCATTAGTGCTTTCCATATTGGCTACACCAACATCAATTTGCAGTCCCACCAGCAATGTATGAATGTACCTTTTTCCCCACATCCTCACCAGCACTTACTGTTGTTTGTGTTGATAATAGCTGCCATTCTGACTGGAGTGAGATGAAATCTTAGAGTAGCTTTGATTTGCATTTCATTTGATTGCTAGAGATGTTAAACATTTTTTCATATATTTGTTGATTGATTGTATATCCTCTTCTGAAATGTGTCTGTTCAGTTCCTTGGCCCATTTATTGATTGGGTTATTTGTTTTTTGGTAGTAAGGTTTTTGAGTGCTTTATATATCCTAGAAATTAGTGCTCTGACAAGATTTGTTCCCATTCTGTAGGCTCTCTATTCACCTCATTGATTATTTCTTTTTCAAGAAGCTTTTTAGTTTGAATCTATCCCATTTATTGATTCTTTGTTTTATTTCTTGTGCTTATAGGAGTCTTATTAAGAAAGTTGGGGCCTAATCCAACATGATGGAGATTTGGGCCTACTTTTTCTTCCATTAGGAGCAAGGTCTTTGGTTTAATTCCTAGTTCCTTGATCCACTTTGAGTTGAGTTTTGTGCATGGTGAGAGATAGAGGTTTAATTTCATTTTGTTACATGTGGAATTCCAGTTTCCCCAGCACCATTTGTTGAAGAGGCTATCTTTTCTCCAACATATGTATTTGGCGCCTATGTCTAATATGAGAAAATGTTATTATGTGGGTTAGTCTCTGTGTCCTCTATTCTTTATCATTGGTCTACAGGTCTATTTTGGTACCAATACCATGCTGTTTTAGTCACTATTGATTGCTCTGTAGTATAGTTTTAGGTTTGGTATAATAATGCCACCAGCTTCACTCTTCTTGCTAAGGATTGATTTGGCTATTCTGGGTCTCTTATTTTTCCAGATGAATTTCATGATTGCTTTTTCTGTTTCTGTGAGGAATGTCATTGGGATTTTGATTGGGATTGCATTAAATCTGTAGAGTGCTTTTGGTAGTATGGTCATTTTGACAATAATAATTCCGCCTATTCCAGAACAAGGTAGATCTTTCCATCTTCTAAGGTCTTCTTTAATTTCTTTCTTTAGTGTTCTGTAGTTTTCATTGTAGAAGGATTTCACCTCTTTCATTAAGTTGATTCCTGAGTATTTTATTCTTTTTTTTTTTTTGAGGCTACTATAAATGGGGTGGTTTTCCTAGTTTTTCTTTCTGAGGATTTGTTACTGATGTACAGAAATGCCTTTGATTTATGGGTGTTGATATTATATCCTGCTGTTTTGCTGAATTTATTTATTAGTTCTAGAAGATTTCTGGTGGAATTTTTTGATCTTCCAGGTATAGAATCATACCGTCAGCAAATAGTGATGGTATGCATTCTTCTTTTCCTATCCATATCCCTTTAATTTCTTTCATCTAATTGCTCTGGCTAGAGTTTCAAGAACTATGTTAAATAGAAGTGGTGAAGGAGGGCATCCCTGTCTTTTTCCAGTTTTTAGAGGGAATGCTTTCAATTTTTCTCCATTTAGAATGATGTTGGCCTGGGGCTTAGCATAGATAGTGCAATATGTTCCAGATATCCCTAGTTTTTCTAGTGTTTTGAATATGAAGCTGTGCTATATCTTGTCAAATGCTTTTTTGGCATCTATTGAGATGATCATATGATTTTTATCTTTCAGTCTATTGAGGTGATGAATTACATTTTTTGATTTCCGTATGTTGACCCAAACTCACATCCCTGTGACGAACCCTATTTGATCGTGGTGCACTATCTTTTTGATATGTTTTGTATTTGATTTTCCCAAATTTTATTGAGAATTTTTACATCTATATTCAGTAGAGATATTGGTCTGAAGTTTTCTTTATTTGATGTGTCTTTGTCTGGTTTTGGAATCAGGGTGATGTTGGCCTCATAGAATGTGTTTGGGAGTGTTCCCTCTTTTGCTATTTCATGAAATAGTTTGAGGAGTACTGTTAGTTCTTCTTTAAAGGTCTTATAGAACTCAGTTGTGTATCCATGCAGTCCTGGACTTTTTTTGATTGGTAGGCTTCTGATGGCTTCTTCTATTTCCTTGCTTGAAAATGATCTGTTTTACTTGTGTATATCATCCTGATTAATCTGAGCATATCATATGCCTCTAGAAATTTGTCAAAGGCTTTGATATTTTCTATTTTATTGGAGTACAAATTTTCAAGATAATTCTTAATTATTTTCTGTATTTCTGTAGTGTCCATCCTGATATTTCCTTTTTCATCACAGATGTTAGTAATTTGAGTTTTCTCTCTCCTTCTCTTTGTTAGTATGGCTAATAAAATTTATCAATTTTATTTATTTTTTCAAAGAACCACGTTTTTGTTTTGTCAATTTTTTCAATTGTTTCTTTTGTTTCAATTTCATTGATTTCAGCTCTGATTTTAAATATTTCCTGTCTTCTACTGTTTTTGGTGTTGATTTATTTTTCTTTTTCTAGAGCTTTGAGATGTAATGTTAGGTCATTTGTTTGTTGACTTTTTCTTCTTGACAGAATCAACTCCATGCAATGAACTTTCCTCTTAGCATTGTTTTCATAGTGTCCCAGAGATTTTGATATGTTGTATCAGTGTTCTCATTTACCTATACAATTTTTTTACTCTTCTCTTTGATATCTTTTGCAACCCGTTGTTCATTCAATAACATATTATTTAGTCTGCAGGTGTTGGAGTAGCTTTTAGTTTTTATTTTATCATTGATTTGTAATTTCATTCCATTGTGGTCTGATATGATGCAGGGTAGTATCCCTACTTTTGTATTTACTAAAAGTTGCTTTGTGGCATAATATATAGTCTATTTTAGAGAAAGATCAAGCACTGATGAGAAGAAAGTGTATTTTCTTGTTGATGAATAAAATATTCTATATATGTCAGTTAAGTCTAAGTTATTGATTGTATTATTGAGTTCTATAGTTTCTTTGTTTAGCTTTTGTTTGGA
Source organism: Spermophilus citellus (assembly GCF_964194105.1). Classification (NCBI taxonomy): domain Eukaryota; kingdom Metazoa; phylum Chordata; class Mammalia; order Rodentia; family Sciuridae; genus Spermophilus; species Spermophilus citellus. The sequence continues at coordinate 178,704,827 of NC_138185.1, read as the reverse complement.
AGATCTATCCAGTAGTGAAAGAGGTCTGTTAAAGTCACACAGAATTATTGTGTTGTGGTGTATTTGATTCTTGAACTTGATAAGAGTTTGATGATGAACAAAATGCTCCATTGTTTGGGGCATATATATTTATAACTATTATATCGTTGATGTATGGTTTCCTAAGCAGTATGAAATATCCTTCTTTATCCCTTTTGATTAACTTTGGCTTAAAATCTACTTCGTTTGATATTGAGAATGGAAACCCCTGCTTGTTTATGCAGACCATATGAGTGGTCTATTTTATCCCAACCTTTCACCTTCAATCTGTGAATGTCTTTTCCTGTAAGATAGTCTCTTGAAGGCAGTTTATTGTTGGGTCTGTTTTTTTAACCCAAACTACTACTCTATGTCTTTTGATTGGTGAGTTTAGGCCATTAACATTGAGAGATGATTTGTATTTCTGGTTATTTTTGTTTATTTTTGGTATTTAACTTGACCTGATTTCTCCTTTGGTTGGATTTTCCTTTATTATAGCTCTTCTCTTTGCAGATTTTCATTTGTTGTTTTTCATTTCCTCCTCATGGAATATTTTGCGAAGAATGTTCTCTAGTGTAGGCTTTCTTGTTATAAATTCTTTTAGTTTTTATTTATCATGGAAGGTTTTTATTTCATCATCAAATCTGAAGCTTAATTTTGCTGGATATAAGATTCTTGGTTGACATCCATTATCTTTTAGAGCTTGCTATATGTTGTTCCAGGATCTCCTGGCTTTGAGGGTCTGGGTTGAAAAATCTGCTGAGATCTGAATTGGTCTTATATGTAACCTGATTTCTCTTTCGCATGGCCTTTAAATTCTATCCTTATTCTGTATTTTAGGAATTTTGACTATAATGTGTTTTGGTGTAGATCTGGTGTAATTTTGTACATTTGTTGTCCTATAGGCCTCTTGTATTTGATGTTCCAATTCATTTTTCATGCTTGGGAAATTTTCTGATATTATTTCATTGAAGAGATTGTGAATTCCTTTGGTTTAAATCTCTGAACCTTCCTTTATCCCAATAAATCTTAAATTTGGTCTTTTGATGTTATCTCATAATTCTTGGATGTTCTGTTTATGGTTTCTTACCAACTTCACTGTGAGGTCATCTTTATTTTCATGATTGTATATTTTGTCTTCATTGTCTGAGGTCCTGTCTTCCAAGAGATCTAGTCTGTTGGTGATGCTTTCTATTGAGTTTTTGATTTGGTTTATTGTTTCTTTCATTTCAAGGATTTCTGTTTTTTTTTTTTTTTTCAGAATCTCTGTCTCTTTCTTGAAGCAAGCTCTTGCTACCAGTATTTCCTCTGTTATCTCTTTGTTGGTGTGATCCATGGTCACTTGCATTTGTTCTCTTTTCTCTTTGTTGGTGTGATCTATGGTTGCCTGTATTTGTTCTCTTATCTTTTTGTTAGAGTGATTGATTTTTGCCTGTATCTGCTCACTTAGGTTGTTCTTTAATTCCCAGATCATTTTAATTATCTATATTCTGAACTCCTTCTCTGAAATTTCATCTACTGCACTATATATGAATTCTATTATTGTAGTGTCTTGGTTTGTTTGGGGCACTTTCCTCCCTTGTTTTTTCATGATGTCCGTGTGTTTTGCTCTCTTGCAGTGTAGATCTGAGGTGTTACAGCTTCTGTCCTATTGTCTTATAGTGTTCCTACAGGTTACCAATACCTCAATCAATATTACATCACTCAATGTACCCAACATGTAGCCATAGATCAGTTAGCTTCTATTTTTAAATTTACAGTTTTGTCGCTATAATCAGAAATGATGAGTTTGGTTATCTTCTACCATGTAGTCAATAGATTTCTGTAATGGTTTACAGTTTCTAATGGTAGAAGAGGGGGCTGGAGGGGTGGCTGATTTGTTTATGAAGTAGGATGTGAGAATAATTAGGTATCAGATTATATGACTAGGGAGAAGGTAATCATAAGAAGTTGGATGTTAGAAGGAGAAACAAGAGAGAGTCAATCCCATGCAAGACTCCCTGTTACCTCAGCAACAGGATGACTGTTTGTACCCCTGGTAGAGATACCTCTGGTGCAGCCAGGCCCACAGGGACCTTGGTGATGTCTTACCAGGTCCTTATTGTTGTTCCTCGATAGAAGCAGGGATGTTCCAGTTTTGTGGCAGTGGCAGCCTAAAGCTTATATGTACCTTGATGTTGGGCCACAGAGCCACACTTTGGTGAATAAAGAACCCCAGAGGAACCCCAGTGCAACCCCAGTGCGAGCACGGGATGCCTCCCCGCATGAGTGTGGTGTGCCTCTTTCTGGGTCACTGGGCTGTACGGAGCTGTGGCAGGCCTCTCTCTGGATCTCTGGGTGAGAATGAGATTTCTTTATGACACATTTTCAATACTGACTTCCTACATGTGACATCCACCATATATTGATTTCCAAGTCTGGGAAGACACAGCCCATTGACTTAATTTACTGCTCTCTATCCTGAGGTCTTAGGAAATACTAAGCCGTATTTTTCCTGTGAGTAACTCTGCCTGGAAATTACTTTTGAAATTAACCTCATTAACTCTTTCTGGTCACTAGGGTGTCATTGAGTAAATTGCTCCTTTAGTATTCCTTAGAAACTGAAAAGAATGAAGTCGAGAATGATAGTAAGTTGTTAAAAGAGAAGACAATATTGCAAACATTTCTGAGAAGTGATTTTATTTTTAGGCATATTCATTTATTTAGCACACATCTGTTGAGAACATATTACAGGGGAGACTCTTTACTGGGCAATGGAGAAAGAAGATTCACAAACGTTGTTGCTGACTCCAGAAATTAAGTCCATTGAGAGAGTAGTGACAACTAAATTGGGTGTGGTATCGTCTTGAAAGAGGCATGTGGTGTGTTATCTAATTATATGAGATGTAGTGGTGGCTGTGGGTGGCAAAGGCAAGAATGATAGTGGTGCAATATGGTGAAGGAGACTTAAGTGGTGGTCGAAGTAAAAAATTGATGAGAAGAGGTGGAGGTGGAGGTGGTTGAGTGGTGGAAGTTGGTGGTGGTTGGAGTAGAAATCACAGAAGTTTTCTGAAGAAGATAATTGCTGAGTTGACCTCTGAATGTTGAATGGGAACCAGCCCAAAGAGGGAAGAACATATTCTCTTTTATTGCATTTTGTGCAATGTATTTTAGTTCAAAATTCCAATTTGGTTAACATGAGAGCAATTCAGAGAGACTCTCTACCTTCTCATGTTACATACTCAGCTTGGCTTTCTGGATGGGTGATGTGCATCTTATGCATGCATCCACACATCTGCCTGCACATTGGTAACCTATTCCACTGGAGAATGATTTTTGGCCTCGTGTCAGTGTATGATTCAAGGAAATACCTTCTCCATTGCCTTTCTTTAGCAAGAAGTATGCCATGTATCATCAGACCGCCTGGTAACATTGACACTTTTATGTATCCCTGAGAAATAACTTTTGTAGCTGAAAGGCCAAAAAGTTTGTAGAGCAGGATTTTGGAGAAATAAGCAAAATAAAGACAACCCGTTAAATTCTCCAGTGTTGATGCACATAACAAAAAATGGCATTCTGGGGACTAAGGTCACTTAGGTGAGAAAAATGATGCATGAGGCTGTCATATAAATCTCATCTGTGTCCTATAACTTTTAATCTGCTCCAAGTCCATGGGGATTTAAAATGCCTGGCCAACAGGAATAGGGCAGTCAGGATATTTCTCAGGAGATCCTCAGAAGAAATGTAGATTTTATATATCTTTCTTGTCACAAAACCAAGAAACCATAAGGCCACTCAGTTTTTATTTTAAAAAATTTTACCTGTAAACAAAAACATGCAAATTATACATATCATTGGCATTCCATGTAAATTGTACATACATTGAGTACTGCTTAAATCATTTAAACATATCTTCTCAAACATTTATGATTTACTTTTGGTGAAAATTTTCAAGGTTTTTTTCTTTTAGCCTTTTAGGCTATATAGTACTTATCATGACCTGTAGTCCACGAGGTCATTCTTAATACCTAAGCAGGGTTGGATTTGCCCACCCACACATCCGCTTGTACTCTCCTGAGCAGTTGTGTTCATTTTAGTTCTTACCAACATGCTCTGTTTTGCTAATAAGTATTATTCTCTTTAATATTTTTTCCTAGGCATCAAAAACTACATATATGATTTTTAGCAGAAGACATTATTTGTAGTAGTTACTTTAATTGAAATGATATATATTTGAGCAAGGGATGATGGAGTGTATCCCTAGATTGATAGCTATTATTTAGTGAGTACTTATATTCTGTACAGGTATTGTACTAGTTGATTATCATACAATAAAGGAGAATTTTACACTTATAATGAAATTACTCAATATACATTATTATTTCACAAATGAACCCTCATGTTTGTAAAGGGAAAAGGATTTTCAAAGATGTATTAGAAAGGAGGGAAATCAGGATTTGAACTCAGAGTCAATGTTCTTTCTGTCAGATTGAACCTATTGCAGCCTTTTATAGATGAGCATGACTGGAAGTTTTCTGAACTACCTTCACTGTACTTGAACTATGGAAGCTTTCTAAATGTGAAGCAGATCTCATTAAGACATTTAGATATATGGCCTTAGAATGGTAAATTTCAAAACAGTAACATGGAAGGCTTTACAGTGGAGAGGATGTATTTCAGAAAGTGGGATATTAGTTTGAGTAAGTGCCAAACAGAGAAGGATATCAATAAAAAGTGATAATCTGATTTTTCAGTGATTGTAGTCTAAAACCATGACAAGACCAGGATGGAAATTAAGAAGAAGGTGCGGAAACTGAGATTATACTTAACCTTCTACTGGAGGGTGAGCTCTGCAAGCAATGGTTTTTCCTCACTTTGGAAAGAAAGAGAATCAGAGAATTTTCTCTTTAGGATTGCATTTCAATAGAAATTCCTCAAATAAAAATGTGAAAGAACAACACCAGCAATCCATACCTTTGGAAGGCAAAGCTCTGAGGATTAATCATAAGACTAAAGTATGAACAAGTTTGTACCTCTTAGTCCCTTTTCTTGCCTTTATTTATTTTTAAAAATGTTATGTATTTTTTAATACCTTTAATTTATTTGTTTATATTTATGTGGTGCTGGGGAATGAACCCAGTGTTTTCTTGCCTTTAAACAAGCATCTGCTACATATGGTTCTTCAACCTGCAATCCTACAAAGCATGAAATTAAAGAATGAAAACATAATAGTTCCGACAATGTCTCTACAGAAAATAGTAAATCAGCTAATGAATTTCATGACTTTTATAAAGTTCTCATAGACTTTTCACTTTAAGCTTTCCTTGGAAATTGTGAAGTTTTACTTTATTTTATTTTTTCAAGTGTGGAACAGGAAGTGAACAAGGATTATTTGGCATAGCTGGTGTTTTGGAGCCCCTGAGCTGGGCAGAGGGGAGTGTAACAGACAGTGGTCCAGGCCTGAAGCTGGTTGGCCTATGTCAAGGGATTGCAGGACATCACAGCCTTCACAGTATTCTGTGTCAATGCCAGGCCACTGTTCTCCTGGCAGTTCTATGTTTTGGGCACCAATTTCCACCTGGTTAGGTGGGGCCCATGTTATAGTTGTTCAATATTTTGTAAACCCACCCTGGAAATAGGGTGTTGTGGTTTGGATGTGAGGTGTCCACCAAAAGCTCATGTGTGAGACAATGGAAAAACATTCAGAGGTGAAATGATTAGGTTATGAGAACCTTCACCCAATCAGTAAATTAGTCTCTTGATAGGTATTAATTGAAGAGAGTAGGGTGTGGCTAGACGAAGTGGGTCATTGGGGGGTATGCCTTTGGGGTATATATTTCATATTTGGTGAGTGGAGTCTCTCTCTTTCTGCTTCCTAATCATTAAGTTGTCCTTCCACCACAACTTCTGCCATCATGTTCTGCCTTACCTCAAACCTGAAGGCATGGAGTAGGTCGCTGTCTATAAACTGAGAGCTCCCAAATGAACTTTTTTCCTTAAAATTGTTCTTGTCAGGTCTTTTAGTGATAGCAGCAAAAAAGCTGGTTAAAACACAGGGGCAACTACATTATTTGTGGGTCTCAGTGCAAAATGAAAACGTGGGATCTCTTTTTAAATAACAGGAAAAAATTTGCCAGTAGAGATCCTAAAATAGAGCTTTTCCCTTCTTCTGTAGTTTCTATCTTGACTTGTCCAGTACTTTTTATTTACTGCTTAATGTCATTCCACACTCAGATCAATTAAAAATTAAATATACAAACAAATAAAATTGTTAAAAATTTTAAAATGGTGACAATATAGAGCCCATCTGAGCATGGGCACTATATATACAGATTGTACATCTGTGATGCTGGCTGTGTGTGGGAAGCCATAAAGTCATAAACTTCAGCAGCTCTAGGATGAGCATTTAGAGCAATTCTTTCCAGTAAAGAAAGAAAACAGTAAAGAAACCTGAGACTTTGTCTGTCCTGTTTCAGCGGATGGCAAGAAGCCCCTGGTTCCTAGGGATGTGGGGCACCAAAAGATAAGGAATGTTTGGATATCTGCAAAGTTCACGTTCTGGTTTCTTCCAGAGTCCTGGAGCAGTCATGGGAGTATGTGGGCTGGAGTCTAGGACCACTGCGTGAATTCCCAATTCAACTTTTGGGTGAAATTGATACTATCAGCTGCTAATATGCAAAGGGAAGTCAACCTCAGAAGAAGCCTACCGATCAAGAGGTGGAATTTCTGATTCTATTCTCTGCCCTGATTTGTCACTATTTTCACTCAGTGACCAAGGAGGACACTGGAGCTGTGGATGGAATAGAACTGTGAATGAGAAGCGTCCATTGACAGACAAAGTGTTGTTCGTACGCTTCAGCCTTCCCAATCTAAGAGGTGTAGCTTAACGTGGAAAAAAAGTCATGTAAACAAGGCACAGGAATAGGATGTTGAACATGTGGATTTATTGTAGCACATTTTAAAAAGACCTAGAGGCTTTATTGTAATTATATCAAAAACTATGTGAGTCAGCAGTGTGAAATATCCGGGATAAAATAGCTAATTTGCTATTGAGTTGCATAAATAGAAATATAATATCTAGGACAAAGATAGTGATAATGATATTCAACTCTGTATTCTTCAGACCACACCTGTGGTATTGTATTTAGTTCTTTTAAAAATGATGCCAGCAAATAAATAAGACTGTGACTATTGGAACTGAGTAGGAAGTGCATAGGGCTTTGAAAATGTAATTTGAAGAATAGTAGAAAAATGGGATTATTTTGTTTACAGAAAGGAACACTGAGTGGATAGGGAGAATGGGACAAATGAAAGGTGTATCTGAATATTTAAAGAGCTTGCATGCAGAATAGGAATTAGATTAATTTAACAAAAGCATGAAAATAGAGTGAATGATGACTACTGTACAAGGGTCAATTTTTGCTCAATGTTAGGAGGAACTCTGTGAAATGAAATTGCTTTTAAAAGAAGAAATGAGATGCTCAGGGAGTGGTGAATTTCCTGTTGCTAGAGCATGTACATGGTATTGTCAAAAAGGTTAAGTTGTGGTTAGACAACTGAGGTTTACTTTCAGGACTCGACACTTACTAGTATAACTTGGTAAGCTGGTTAGTGTCTCCCAGCTTCAGTTTCCAATGAGGAATGCCTCACTATACTTACAAGGAACACTTGGAATATTAGGAAAAATCTATATAAGTCACTTTTTATGTGCCAAAACATTACGCTTATAAAATATAGAATGTATTACAGGAAATATATATCTTTGGGTATAGTGCATGAACATATTTTTGGTCAAAGAGGGAGGTTACTTTACTTAGATCTGAAGGTATCTATCTTCAAGCCTTTAAAAAGTAGAAACTTGCTTTTATTAAATTCTTAAATCATGGAAGCTAAGATCATAAGAATTTGCCTACATAAATATTCTCAGAGCTTTCCTAGTAAATTATCAATTTTTACATGGGAGTATTAAATATAATTTTAAAAAATCAAAACAAAAAAATTGATCAGTAAATGAACTTTAATCTATTATAAGCTTATAGGAAGATATCTGAATTCTCATCTTATCCTCTGTATCCTGTTCTCTGAAGTATTTCTTATGAACCAGAGTATTTTCTGCTGGGCTTGATGAACCATTAGAGGATCACAAAAGGCAATACTTTTGCACTCAGCCAAGTAGAATAAGATAAATTCCTTTTTATAGCTGGAAAGACTAAGATTAAACCAGTGCCTAAACGTGCTGGATGCTTCTGGGTGGCAGCTTCTATATTCTTTCACACAGTTCTTCAACAACTCCATCAAAGTGTTTCTGTCCTTGTTCGTAGTTGAGCCACTGAGCTCTGTCACTCATACCCAGAGCCTAGCAAGATGTCTGGCACATTAGGTACAAAAGAATATCTGTTGAATTAGTGCATAGAAGAATGAACAAATGATACTGTGGAATCTCAGAACAAGCAAACTGAGGCCATAAAGTTCTACCAGTGGTGGAGCTTGGCTTGGGCTCAGATCCATGGATTGGCCCTACTTCCCATGAATTGCCCTGGTTTCCAGGAACTGTGTGTATATACTGTGCTGTGGCTGGTAAGTTTTCATATCAAATGACCATTGAAAAGCTAGTAACTGAGATCAAATATTTTTACAGGTTTTTTCCTCTCCAGATATATTATTTTTACTTGCGTTTTAGGGAGCTCATTTCACACAAGATGATTTCATTTTTAAAGTACATTTCAGATACTAATTTTAGAATAGCCTTTTTTATTATGAAAATAATATACAGAAGAGAGAATAAAAATTTGTAGACTTGGTTTTGAATTCTGACTTCTGTAAATCAGATGAGCAACCTTAATTTAGCTAATGAGAAAAATACTACCTACACAGGCTTTTTTCCCTTTTGGTCATAATTAATTGAGATAATATAGATAGTTTTGATTAATAGAGTCATGTACATTATAAACATTCAATAAAAATTAAACTGTTAATGAGAAATTACTAAAAATATATGCTCACTGTACAAAGTGCAAAAAACATACAGGTATTGAAAATAAAGTAATAAAACACGATTTCCTTCTTGAAGATTACTAAAGTGAAAAATTTGTTGTGTTTTCTTCCTTTTTCTCCCTGCTTTGTACATTTTTTAAAAAATATAGATTCTTTTTGTTTTGTTTTGTTTGTGGTGCTGGGAGTTGAACCCAGGGCAATGTGCATGCGAGGCAAGCACTCTACCAGCTGAGCTATAGCCCAGCCCCTGCTTTGTACATTTTTAAGTAGTTGAGATAGTATTTCATATATTATTTTGTAAGCTGTTCTTTTTGTTTTTATCTCAGCAAGAGACTAATTTGATTAAGAGGAAAAAGCTGCAAAGATTCAGAAGTGCCTTCCGTATAAGAGCATTTTTGATTCTGTTCATAAACCCTAAGTGGGTACTTCTTTGTCTTTTAAATTACTTTTGTGCTCAAGGAGAGATGAGGTTGAAGAGTTGCTCCCTAGTACATCTCAAAGTCAGTAATCATTCTGCTCTCTAATTGAAGAATAAATGCCCAGTTTTACTCTGTGCTTTTTCCAGGCCTGTGTTAATCAGGATGCTGGATCTTTGGGCTTTCAGATAATTAGTGGCGGACATTTTGCTCTGGTTGTTCAATAACCTTTCTTTTCCTTTTCAATGCTTTCTTATTTGTAATCAAAAGAGAAATTACATCAAAGAAGCAGGGTATACATTTATGTGGCTCAAATACCATGACCTGTTTGTGTATTACTCGAGAACTGGGAGTATTTAATTTGGAAACCAGGTATGCAAGTAGAGATGAGAGCAGTATTTCCTTTTAACAAGAGACACACCCCGATCCAGGAGACCAATAGTGAAAAATGTCATGTGGCTGTTCTTCCTAGCTGGCTGCATTTCTTAGACCAAAGCAAAATTCAGCTAATATCAGGGACTGTGAGGGTTTTTGAGCTGATGCTTTTGGCTATCATTCAGTCTAAGGAAGATACTGTCTTGTCAAAATTACTCTTACTATTCTCAGGAGAGAGGGCAATAGAAATCCACTGCAGTCACCAAATTCTCAAAAGTACCTTGAGTTATGGTCATTCTAGAATGATAAATAAAAAGCACGTGCAAGTAGGAAACGGGATACTTCGGCTGTCGTTTTCTGTAATCCTAACCATGCTAAGAGCTTATTCCTGGCAGGAATGGATTTTTATTTTATTTATTTATTTATTTATTTATTTATTTATTTTTTTAAAGAGAGAGTGAGAGAGGAGAGAGAGAGAGAGAGAGAATTTTTTTTTTAATATTTATTTCTTAGTTCTCGGCGGACACAACATCTTTGTTTGTATGTGGTGCTGAGGATCGAACCCGGGCCGCACGCATGCCAGGCGAGCGCGCTACCGCTTGAGCCACATCCCCAGCCCTGGAATGGATTTTTAAAACCCTCGTCCTCACTGTCATTATCATCCTGGTTGTCGTCGTTGTGGTCCTAGTCATCATCATCATCATCATCATACCTGGTATATATGAATCAGGAGCCAAAGAGGGCTACTTGATTGGACTCAACTGTCCATTTGGGGGATGTAGTGAGTTGTGGGCCAAATTGTGTCCCCCAAAATGTTCAAGTTCACAGCCCGGATTCTACAAATGTGATTTTATTTGGAAATAGAGACTTCACAGATATAAACAAATTAAGATGAGCTCCAACTGGATTGTGGGGGTGTGTCTCTAAATCCATGAATAGTGTGCTTTGAAGGAGACCATGAGACACACAAGAAAGGGCAGCATGTGAAGATGGAGCAGAAGCTAGAGAGGTGCAGCCACAAATCAAGGAGCACCAAGCTTTGCAGAAACCATCAGAAACCAGAAGAGGCTGGGACGGATGCTTCCTTCCTATCAGAGGGAGTGGCTCTGCTGACACCTAGATTCTAGACATTGAGCTTCCAGAACTGTGAGAAAATAAATTCCTGATGATTTAAGCTTCCAAGTTTGTGGTTATTTTTCATGGCCCTTGGGAAATGAACACATAACACAGATGGGATTGATTTCTATCTACTCTAAGTACACCCTTTTTTAGGAGGATTAGAGATGTTTTATGTTCTCAGACTGAGTGATAAACTGTTTCTTATTCATTATTGCTTCCCACGGATGGAAATGCAGAGGAGCTGCTGTAGTTCAGAGAAACTCATGTTCCTCTGTCTTAGGTTGGGTTTCCTCAGAAGCAGACACTGACACAAGGACTTGTGTACAGTAGTTTCTTGGGAGATGATCCAAGGAAGCAGTAAAAAAGGAGTGGGGGGCTGGGATAGGGAAGGGAAGGACGCAAATAAAGCACACGTGAACTATGAGTTCTTTACTGTGGGCAATTGGGACTCAGTCCCACTGGAAAGCTCTGGGAAATGATGTTGATAAGCCTCAGCCCTTTCTCTGAGATAGGAATTAGAGTCTTTTTTTTTTTTTTGCCATAGATGCTCAGTGTCTTAACCCAAACATGCTGTCCTTGCTTATGCCAATAGAGTGAAGGTTTGCAATTCTAAAACTCACTTTGTTCCCATAATATCCACCTCTTAATCTTTGCATTTGATCTCCAAAGTCCTAACAGGGAGGGCTTTCCATGAATAGAACCAAATAGAATTATGTGTACTCTTTTACTTGTTTCCAGTATTATTACTGATTTCTTCTAGTCTTTCAAAATTTATTCATCATTCTGGAGGAAGCCCTCCTCCTGGATTTATTTCTTCATATCTATTTTCTAGATTAGAACTCTTAGTCTATAGCTCTTGTCTATGTGTGCTATGCAAAATACTGGGTACTAGTCAAGAGACTAGATCTTCAAAGGGTAGATTTAAGGTCAAATTCCCATGTCTGATTCTGCTTAAAGCACAGTAAAATAATTCTTTTGAGGATCTGAATTGAGAAACAACTTTCTAGGCATTAATGTCTACTCAATTGATATTTTTTAAAATAAAAATTTCAGTCTCTTAGCTGCTGAGTCAGAAGATTTACTTTAGAAATGTACTTCTAAGTCTTGGATTTGATCAGGCAAAGAACATCTATTAAAAAGTTAACAAAATTATTTAATTGCTTCACAGAAGAATTGATGAGTGGGATATATTTTGGTTCACACAGAAATACTTGCTCTAGAAGAACATGCTTTCTCCCCATCCACTCAGATAGCCTTTTGGATGTTGCAAGTTTTTTACAAAAATTCAAGGCATGCAGAAAAGAAAAGTTCTATATTACCTCGAACAATACCAAGTGGCAATGGAACACCTGCCAAATGAACCTGGGTTTTGTTTCAGCAGCAGCAGCAGCAGCATTGAAACTTTCAAGGTGTGATGAATTATTATCCACCATCTGTTTTACAAAATGTTAATTCTTCTTGAACCAAAATTACAGTCCAGCAAATGAGCTCTGAGCAAAGCAAAAAGTCATCATTTATATGATGCTATAGAGAAAACTTCAGCCGGAAATTATTAGCACAAATGATTTGCCAGAAACAGAGTGGAATCTTATTAAAGACCAGAGAAAATGGTGAATTAGATAATGAGAAGCAAAACAAGCAGTCAGCTATAGGGAAAGAGAAAAATAATATTTCCAGAGGTTAAACCAGAGGATGTTTTTTATGCAGTTCTGTTCTTTATGAAAAAATTATCGATCATCTCTAAAACAATCTACAACATGGTGTCTGTTTAGGGTTGTGAATGTTGACCTATAAAATATTGTTGTCCTGGGCTCCTCTTTTCCCTCTGATTGTGGTGAGATACTGTGTAGAGGTCCTATATCTCTACTTTCTTTCGAACCTTCCTAAACTCTACATATTACTGTTACATCATGAATACATCAACAATGCAGGAACATTTCCTAGAGACTGAACTATAAAGATTTCCTTCCTGGAAATTAGAATTAGATTCTTGAAAACCTTTGTGATAGGAAAAGTTTTAGTTGAAAAACTAAAGGATATATACAGGAGGATATAGGAATGGATCTCAAGTATGACTCTGAAAGCTCTAATAAATATACATTTACTCCTATGTCTATGTCCATCTTGTGTCTGTGCTTTGCTTTACCTATATCTATATTTCTATGTATCTGTCTGTGCCCACCTATTTATAGTCATTCAAATATCAGGCAGCACATCAAATTAAATATAAATACTTTTCCCATATCTAAGTTTTAAAAAACTGAGAAGGCAATGCAATGGCTCCCAATTTCTTTAATCTTCAGATAACTTTCTGAGATGATGTTTCTTGATGATTTTGGTGGTAAACAAAGAAGTGAAGTGGATTTCCCTGAAGTGGAGTCCTCTAACTCTTGGGTCTCCAGAATCTTAGATTTTCTTCTTTTCTACATTCTCTTATGAGCATAAAGTTATGAGATTATTTCTTGAGGAGATTTATCAGCTCTTGGGATCTCTTTGAATGGTACCCTATGAAGGTCTAGGAATATCTTTCCTTCAATATAAAATTATTGTGTGTTTTGTTTTGCTTATCACATTATAATATGTAATTTAAGAATTTCTGGAGTAATTCAGAAAAGGTCAAAGAAGAAATATAAGTCATTCATAATTCTAGCATCCCAAAGCAGCTATTATTAATATTCTGATACATATTCTTCCAAGTATATACTTAAAAACTTTCCAGATAATATTCTCATGACACAATGAGGTTAAAGTAACAGTAATTGTCTTAAACTCCACTGACTGGTGCTACCTTCGTTTGGTTGTAAGTCTGAGCCCTCCCTCAATTCCACACCACGTTATTTTGGGCAGGTCTGAGTTGTCTCCTGCGGACTCTCACATAAGCCTGTCTTTGGCAATTCACTTTCACTGCATGAAATCTCTTCAACAAGTAGGCATGGTGGCATGGGTAGCCTAAGTTCCCACTCTTAAAATCTTAGCAATTACTGTAAAAGAGAGACACTTTTCCCATTGATTGTGACTAAAAGTATCAGTGAAAATTATGATGATCCTGTGCTTCTTAAGTCACTCCAGATGGGGAATGGGCTTCTCTGACTGGCAGCTGCATTAGACCCTGAGTGACAGCTTTGTTTTCTTCTCACCCCAGAACCTAGAGAGGAGAGAGGGGGAGACTAGACTAATCAGCAAGTAAGCCAGGACTGAAGGAAATTATGCAATCAGGGTGGAGAGGACTGGTTCCTGAAAAGACACTAGACAGACTAGACCAAACATCTAGTACAATATGCGTATTTCTAAATTTTGTTTTGATCATAGAATTTTATGCAGGGTATTTATTTTGCAAAGTCTCTTTGTACCACTTATAAAATTGTATGAAATAAACTCCACCAAATGCTCAACCTTGGTTTATGTAGTTTATGGACTAAATTGTTCTGTGTCTCTATTCCTGAGATGTAAAATAAGGATGTTAGTAACTCACCCCACAGGGTATAAGTATACAATATTGTTTGGCACATACTAGATGCTCAGTAAATCTCAGCTAAAATAATCATTACTATTACTACACTGCCTTTTTCTAAAAGCAGGTTTTGTGTTAGTATGAGGCCACTGGGCTCAATAAATGGGAGGGGGCAGGCACCAGGAAATTAGAGCCTTCAGGATATCAATTACAAATTACTGGTTTTTGTAATATAGTTAACTTATATATGTAATTTGATTTGCTTCAAAATGCTTTGCCAAACACTGGTTCTTGTTTTCATGATGCTGTGTTCCTGTGTATCCTGTTTTGTATTTGTATTCCTGTGTCTGGGCCCATTCTCCCTTTTAGTCACACTTGGTATTTGGGTTTTCCTGTGAGTGGGAGGAACATTTTAAAATCCTTTCTGGAAGTCCTGGATGGAAAAAGATTCTCTATTGTGTTGCACCATAAGGTTTCCTGTGTAAGACTATTAACCCCAAGAGCTGGAGCTGATGAGCTCTGTTGTCTAAGTACTTGATGCTCAGAGTCATTTGCCTTCTCAAACACCGCATGGTACCAATATGTTCTTACCTGGTTAGAAGCTGTCACTTCCTGTGCAGTTGGCAGGAGGCAGAACAAGCCTGGATCCAGACTTCTATCCTATTTTATTAGCTAGTCACAAAGCAAAGCCGTGGTCACTCAAAGTGGTGGACCCGACAGGCACACAGCTGTGGAAATGGGGAGAGACAATTTCTTGTGTTTTCAGTGAAGAATTTACACATGCAGAAGAAATGCTGCAGACTCTCTTCTCCTCCCAGAGGTTTTGAAGTGCCTGTTTAACCAAAACCCAATGCCTCCTGTTGGCCTTGACCTATGGCAAGGAACTTACCTGCTCTCCTTGAATTCCTATTACAGACTAGGCTATAGGTGACTCATTTAAGAGTCAGGGTCAGAAGACCTCTGGGTGGTTAAATCGAGATGGCAGAATGAGGAGCCAGGTTCAGGCCTGTCTGACCATGAAGCCCATGTTTGAGAGGCATGATGTGGGAGTTAGGATGTGGGTTCTAAACATAGAGTCCTAGCTCTGTCATGCATTGGCTGTGTGATCATTGGCTAGTAACTTAATCTGTGTTTCCATTCCTAAGATGTAAAGTGGAATGATAAAAATATTTTGTTCATAGTGCTGTCATTGCCTTAAATAATTTATAGCCTGGTACATATTAAGTGCTTAATAAATATCTGTTGAAATGACCATTATTATTATTGCTACTCTGCTCGAATCTAGGAGAGGGCTTTAAATTTTAGTGTGAGGGCATAGTAAATGGGAGGGGCAGGCACTCTGAAAATAGAATCCACAGGATTTCAAAGATGAATTATTACTGAACCCCCCTCAGTATCTCAGTATCTTTTCTTCATTATGTCTGGGTCTTTCTCAGGCTCAGTTTGAGCCATTTTCTAAAAAGAGACAGAATGTACTAAAATTCTAGCTGGGCAACAATTCCAACATTAAAAAGTGTGTCTTCCCCTAGGAAGTCAAAAAATTCATGGAACATTTCATCTTAAGAGTATAACTGATACAACAACAGAAAAAACATAACAGTGATACCCATTTACTAATGTTTTTGGTATTTCTCAAGATAAATATATAATGCTGAATATTTTAATCCATTAAGATTTTTATCTATGTTTAACAAATTAGATATTGCTATAAAGAGATTATGGAATCTAATACATCTAATTTAATTTTTCCTTAAATAATGGTTGGATAAATATTAAAATGAAAAATTACTTTTCTTTTAAGCAAGGGAGTTTTTTTTTTAGTTGATTTTTCTTGGGATCTTATAATGTGTTGCAAAGCCTAAGGAACCCTGAAATGATGGAACAATCTTTCCAGTTACAGTAAAATAACTTGGAGTTCTTAAAAAAGAAATTGTGACATCTTGGCCCTTCCCAACTGTTCTGATACAGTTGGTGTGGAAGGTTTCTAGGTATGAAAAGCTTCCCAGGTGTGTCTGATGCCAGCCAAGACCCAAGACCCCAGACTCCAAACCAGCTAGAGGAGTGGTTTGTCATTAGCAAGATAGAAATTGATACTTATTGCATTTCTTGGTTGACCAAATTAATTTTGTGGGAACTTGCAGTTCACTGTTGCAAAAGACACATGGTGCTGATCATTTCTTTTAGTGTGTGCAATTGTTCTATGGCTGTGGTTGGGTGTTAAGAGGATGTGGGAGCAGTGGGAGTTGCTAATGTTTTGCTTATTTTGTTTCATTAGAAACACATTTTTAGAAATGCACAGATAGTTTATATTTTTCAAAGACATGAAAAGTAATCTTTGTAACCAGAAAAAGAATGTTGGGAAAAATCATAGCCAGCTGTTGCTTTTTAAAATGAGTTTTAAAAATTCCTTGTGGAACCCAAGAAATATTATATTGTGTGGATGATCTTGTTTCTCACTCAGCAAACCTGAAGTTCTATTAATTTAACTATTACCTGTATATTCACTTTTTTTTTTGCATTTTTAGCCATACACCACATATACTATACCATATATTTTTACTATAACCAACCCATATTTGCAATGTTTGATCTGATAAATTTGACATGTATAGGTGCTCATAAAACCATCATAATTGAGATAGTGAATACATCTATCATGATCACACCAAAATTTGCTCTTAACCTTTTATAAACTTTTTCTCCTAATCCATATATATATATAAAAGCAACAGGGAAGAATGACTACAAATTGAAACCTCCAAAACTCTGAGCTAAAAATTATACACACACACACACACACACACACACACACACACATCTATACATTTAGTTGTAGTTGGACACAATACCTTTATTTTATTTATTTATCTTTTACGTGGTGCTGAGGATTGAACCCAGAGCTTCGCATGTGCTAGGTGAGTGCTCTACTGCTGCCACAATCCCAGCCCCTGACATTTTTCTTATACTTGGGTTGAGTATATGTTTGGGAGGAAGACCACTGAGATAAAGTGACATTGCATCATACATACTATTGACAAACCTTATCAATATTGATGTTAACCTTGGTCATCAGACTATGCAGTGTTTGCCAGATTGTTGATTTTAAATCCACCACCCTTTCATAATGCACCTTTTGGAATGAAGTCACTATGCATAGTTACATTTAAGGAATAAATAATTACATTCTACTGCCTTAAGTATGGAGTATTTCATAAATTATTTGGACTTTTTGCATGGAAAATTTGTCTATTATATCTAACTTTTCATTCAATGGCTTTACATTAGTATAGATTCATGGATATTCACGGGCATTTATTTTATACTTTGGATTTTTACCTAATATTACTTTATTAATTTTGTTGCCCAAAATATTCCATATTTGTTCCAGTTCTGATGTTCAGCATTTTACTGGAAGCTCTTAGAGTTGGTTCCAGAATCCCTGTGACATATGCCCATCATTGTGGGTTTTCTTTTTTTAAAAACAAAAATTTCTTATTTTATATGTTAGATGTTCCTGGCTCGTCTTGTATATTTTCTGCCCTAGTTTTAGTATCAGCAACTTATCCTAAGAGCTCTGGTTCCTTTTATTGGAGGATAGTACTTAAGTCCAAGATCTAGGCATTAGATATGTTCCTTGCTGCTGGGCCTTCTCAGGTGTCAGAGCTAGAAGATGTGTGTATTTTAAACTTTGTATACACACTTATCTAAAGTATTTCCAAATAACCAACTTTATCTATATTAAACTAGAGTTCATAAAAATGTGTTACAGTTTGGATCTAGAATATTGCCCAAAGCCTCAGTCCCCAGCTTAGCCATATTTGATGGTAGAGGAACCTTTAAGTAGTGTGGCCTAGTGGGAGGTCTTAGGTCTCTGGGGGCATGGCCTAAAAGGAGTTGGTGGGAATCTAGCTCCTTTCTATTTTTCTTACTTTCAGGCAGCATAAGGTGAGCAGCTTGTTCCAACACATCATATATTCCCCACCATGATGGGCTTCACTACAGGCTCAAAAACAACAAGGAGGAATGACTACAAATTGAAATCTCCAAAACTCTGAGCTAAAATAAACCTTTCCTATTTTTCAGTTGATCTATCTCAAGTATTTGTTATAATAATGGAAAGTTGACTAGCATAAGACATTTTCAACTCTAATCCCATACCACATGAATCTTTTTAGCATCCTCACCTTGTTTAGCTATAAATTTATACCATCTGCCATTCATTTGCTTCATTGTTCTGCTCCAATATAAACATATAGTGCTTTCAGAATTGTTAACCCAACAGGAATATTTTTTTCTCAACTAGATTATCTTGCTTATGTGCAGTTCCTATTTCCAAAATTTCTTAGGTCAGCATTTCATTACCCCATTCACCTCTGTGAGATTGTTTTATGCATTTGTAATACATTTAGATTCTTTTTACATCTCACATTCTCTGCTGGAACTCGCTGACCTCCCAAAAGATTTTTAAAAAAATTTGCATGTGTTGAAGTTTGCTTTTTGTGCTATAGAGTTCTATGGGTTTTGAAAAATGATTAATGTCTTGTGTTTACCATTAAAGTATTACATAGAATAGTTTCACTGCCCTAAAATATCCTCTGTTCCTCACCTATCCAACCTCCCTCTCTACTTCCTTAGACCCTGGCAACTCCTTATCTGTTTAACATTTCTATGGTGTTGCCTTTTTAAGGATGTGTTGAATTGAAATCATACAGCATAGAGCTAATTCAGACTGGCTTCTTTCTTTAGCAATATGTTTTTAAGATTCATCAATTTTTTGTGGTTTCATAGCTCATCTCTTTTATCACTGAAGAGCATGCCTCTGTATGCATGAACTGCAGTTTGTTTATGTATTTAGCTATGGAAGGACATCCTGGTTGCTTCTGGTTTTTGATGATTACGAATAAAATTGTCATAAACATTCATAAGCAGTTTGGGCATGAACATAGTTTTTAAATCAGTTGGTAAACACCTAGAAGTGTGATTACTAAATTGTAAGGAGATGTATGTGTGTATTCTGAATTGTAGGGAATGACTGTGTTTAGTTTCATAAAACTGCCAAACTGTCTTCCAAAGTAGCTGTCCCATTGAGTTGCCTGAGTCAGAGTGCCTGTTGCATCATATCCTAGCAGCCTAGTCAATCCTTGATATTGTCAGTTTTTGGTTTTAGACTTTCTGTAGGTATTTAGGGGCACCACATTTTTTTAAAATTTGCAATTCCCTAATGAATAGTCACGTTGAGAACCTTTTCATATATATA
Organism: Spermophilus citellus; assembly: GCF_964194105.1. Taxonomy (NCBI): domain Eukaryota; kingdom Metazoa; phylum Chordata; class Mammalia; order Rodentia; family Sciuridae; genus Spermophilus; species Spermophilus citellus. The sequence goes on along the minus strand of NC_138185.1, from coordinate 178,685,218 downwards.
TTTGCCATCTGTAAATTTTCTCTGAGGATGTGTCTGTTCAGAACTTTTGTTTATGTTTTCACTGGGCTGTTCATTTTATATAGCTGAGTTTTAGAAATCCTTTGTTTAATCTGAAAACAAATCCTTAATCCTACATGTGCATTGCAAATATTTCCTCTTTGTAGCTTACCTTTTCATTCGCTTAAGAATGTTTTTCTCAGAGAAGTTTTTCATCTCAACAAAGTCTGATTTATCAGCTTTTTCCTTTGTGGATCATGTTATTGGTTTTGTGTTAAGACTCCCACCAAATCTAAAGTTAACTAGAGTTTCTCCTATGTTGTCTTCAGGATAAATGTATGGTATATTTTGAGTTAGTTTTTATGTTAGAGATCTTTGTCTAGATTCATCTCTTCCACCTTCCCCTCCTCCTTTTTCTTCTTTTTGTACAGGAACATCCATTTGTTCTGGCACTATTTTTTGAAAAGCCTAAACTTTCTCTATTTAATTAATCATCTTTTCTTCTTTTCAAAATTCAAAAGACTATATTTATGTGAGTATATTTTGGGCTGTTTATTTGATTCCACTGTTCTTTTAACAAAATCACAGTGTCTTAATTACTCTAGCCTTATAATAAGTTTTGAAATAGGGAAGTGCTAGTCTTTCAACATTGTTCTTTTTCAGCATATATGTTGGCTGTCCTATCTTTAGCATTCCCATACAATCTCAAATCAAAATGTCAATATCTGCAAAATAGCTTGCTGGTATTTTCATTGTGATCACGTGTTAAGGAGCTTTCTATCACTGTGACAAAATAAATAAGAAAAATAACTTATAAGGAAGAAAGATTTATTTTGACTCACAGGTTTGGGGTTTTTCAGTCCCTATTGCTTTGGGCCTGTGGTGACATAGTATATCATGGCCAGAGCACATGGTGGAGGAGGCGTATTCACTTCTGGTGACTAGGAAGGAAGGAGAGGGAGACAAGAGAGAAAGAAAGAAAGGGCCAGGGTTCCAGTATCTCCCAGGGCCATGCCCCCATGATCTAACTTCCTCCCACCATGAGCTGGAGACCAAGTCTTTAACACATTTGCCTTTAGAGGATACTCCATGTCTAAACTATAGCACATCACATTAAATCTTTTTAAAAAATTTACTTGAAGTTCTGGGCATTGATTCAGGGTTTCATGCATCCTAGGCAAGTGTTCTACAGCTGACCTACATCCATCCTATGCCCTGCATTAAATCTTTAGATCAAGTTAACAAAAATTGACATCTTAATTAAATTAAATATAGAGTCTGATTTGGACATGGAATATTACTCCATTTATTTAGATCTTTCATTTTTCTCATACTGTTTTATAGTTTTCTGTATATAGGGTCCTGTACATATTTACATATTTTGTCAGATTCATACCTAAATGATTCATTTTGGGGGATGATATTGTAAAGGTATTGCATTTTAAATTTCAAATTGCAATTGTGCATAGAATTTAATTAATTGGGTATTAGTCCCATAAGTTTTTTTGTCAATTCTTTGAGGTTTTATATATAGACAATCGTTTCATCTATGAGTACAGACAGTTTTTTCCCCCAATCTATATACTCTTATATTTCTTCTACTTATTTTATTGCACTAGTGAGTACTTACAATATGACATTGAATTGGAGTGATGAGAGAAGAAACTTTACATTAATTTTGGAATTTGGGAGCAAATAATAATTATTTAATTTACTATTAAATTTTGTGTTAATGTAGGTTTATAGATAAAGATGTTCTTTAACAAGTTAAAGAAGTATAAGTTGTAAGATGTTTGTCTAGGTTCTCTTCTTTCTCCTAGTCCTTCCTATATAGGGATATCCAATTGTTTTTGTACTACCTATTGAAGAGAGTACCCTGTCTCAATTTCTTTTGTAGTTTGGAACTGCAGCAATTCCTGGTTTGTTGAATTTGTTTTTATTATGCATGTGTGTTAGGATTTTGTCAAGTGCTTTGTCCTGTGTCAACTGGCATGATCAGATAATTTACCTCCCCTAGTCTAGTGAATTGTGGATTATTAGGATTGATTTTCAAGCATTAAACTAACCTTGCCAACTTGGAAAAAAATCCCAGTTATTTTTATATATTGTCAGATTTGATTTAATGATATTTTGTTAAGGATCTTCCCATCTCTATTCATGAGAGATATTGGTTTTCAGTTTTCATTTCTTATAATATCTTGATCTGATTTTGATTTTAGGGTAATGCTGGCTTTATAGGATAAGTTAAGTATTCCTTCTGTTTCTATTTTTCTGAGGAAATGAGTGCCATAGCTGAGTCTAGTTCTGATGCTTTATTTTTTTTTGGCTTCTGGCCTCCCACATCTTTCTTGTACTTTGTGATTTTTTTGGTTGAAATCTGTACCTATTATATTGGATCCTAGGAACCCAAGTAAAAAGGCCTGCATTTCGAGGATGTTCATGTGGCTTCAGACTCTGTTCTGTTTGCTCTGACTGTGTGTTCACACCTTCTCGTTCCTTTAAGTGCCTTTGTTTTATTCTTCCTCTTGACTTAAATTATATCTCAAATTATCCTCCTCCACCATTATACTGGAGCCCCAATGATGTGGTGATGAGTGGAGAGGGGAAGGAATCCCATAGTCCTGCAAGTAAACGTCAGGCTTTCAGTGGATCTGTGTCCATGGCCAGGACCTTCACAAGCATTTCTTTTGTACAGCTTCTACTCCCTCTTCTACCCACTTAGGTGATACAATGGGGCGAGTCGGGGTTGGAGTTCCAGGGCTCTGCCCCAAATATCCTAGAGCTTGCTGTTCTGGAGTAGGCCCTGGTTATAGACAGGGAGGCTCTGAGTACACTTCAGAAGAACTTTTCTTCTTTTTCCGCTGGAGACAACAAAGGATCTTTCCAGTTTGACAAAATTACCACTTCAGTGTTTCTACAGGTTTATGGCTCCAGTGGTTTCTGCTATAGGTAGGCAGATTTAAGACATATTTACTTTATTACTGTTGCTTCTTTATGCTTCACCTGTTCTTTCTCTCCTTGTTTCTGCCACTCCATCACCACATGCACACACACTCTCCTTGCCCCACGGACCTCTGTGAGAATGTTTCTATCTTTGTTTATATGATTTTGAAGTTTTGTAGTTTTATTCATTAAATATTTGATTCCTCTTGAAAATTTTGGTAGATATGAGTTAGTAATTTTTTTATTTATTTTTTGTCCAAATGTCAGGCTGTTTTTTTTTTAAATGATCTTTTCCCTATTTACTTGAAATATCATTGCTCTTTGATATGAGTTGAAAAATATATATTCAGTTGAAAAATACATTCGATCTATTTCTGAACTCTCAAATTTGTTGCATTGATCTGGAATTTTTTTTTTCCTGTGCCAGAACCAATTTTTAAATGTGTATTTCACAATTTGGCAAGTTATTTATAAACATGTATTATAATAACACATTAATTGTATAGATTGTTTTAAGGTTAATTGGTATCTTCACAACATTTATTTAGAATTTTCAATAATAGGTAAATGTTTTTATTTATCATTTTGTATTCTACATAGAATTTAAAAACTTTTCTTTGTGTCCGTCCTGTACACTTCTAGTGTTAATTTTTAGCTATTTTGTCTCTTCATTGTATCTTCTTACCAGATATTTGCATATAGGAAAGCAATCTATTTTGGGAAATTAATTTTGTAACCACATATTTTGTTGAGTTATTTCCTTGTGTCTAATAGTTTTCTAGTTGTTTTTCTTGGGTTTATGATTATATAACCATATCATTTTCAAATGATGATAATTTTGTCTTTTCTGTTTTTCGTCTCATCTATTTTTTTTGCCTAATGACAGTGGCCAATCATTTTTTACAACAATATTATCTAATAGAGCAGAGCATATTTTATTATAATAAATATTTCTTTAAACCATAATTGTCTCATTGTTTTTTTAGATTACAAAGTCATAGTGGTAGAGACTTTTGTTCTTAATGTATAAAAAATGTAAGCATATGATAGGTAATTAACAGTTTAAATTTATCAATGATTTAGGCAGAACAAAATAAACTAGGTTGAGCTACGATCAGTAGAGAAATATTTCAACTAGGTAAATTAACTTAGGCAACATGCTAATCCTTAAACTTTACAGGGACAGTAAAAGAGTCTCTGAAAGACTGGTGAGTCCCATAGTTCAAACTTGTGATTCTTGATCACCAATACCCTCAAGGAACTGTGTCCTTTAGGCCTATCTTAGGACAAGTGAAATAAGAGAACAAGGTGACTAGAGCTTTAATCTTTTAAAAATACTAATGGAGCAGAATGAAATGCAAAAAAAGTCAACTCATGCATACACGGGCAACTGATTTTTGACAAAGTTGCTAAGAACATACATTGACATAAGGACAGTCTTAACAATAAATGATGATGGAGAATTTAGATAGCTTCATGCAGAAGAATGAAACTAGACTCTTATCTCTCATCAGCTGCAAAAATCAACTCAAAAAGGATTAAAGACTTAAATATAAGACCTAAAACTGTAAAACTACTAGAATAAAACATGGGGAAAATGCTTCAGAACATTGGAATGAACAAGGATTTTTGTACAACAGCCCCAAAGTACATGACACAAAAGAAAATACAGACATATGGGTTTTAATCAAACTAAAATGCTCCAGCAAAGCAAAGGAAATAATCATGAGAGTGAAGAAATACCCCAAAGAGTGGGAGAAAATATTTCAAATTATACATATGACAAGGGCTTAATATTAATTCAGAACACATATGGAACTCCAAAAACTTAAGAGTAAAAAACCAGATAACTCAATTAAAAATAAGCAGTAGACCTAAATAGACATTTTTAAAAAGAAGACATATAACTGGTCAAAAAGGATATGAAAAGTGTTCAATAACAGAGAAATGCAGATCAAAAACACAATGAGATATTATCTCACTCAAGCAATAATGGCTATTACAAAAAAAAAAGATAACACGTGCTGGTGAAAATGTGGAGAAAAATAAACACTTGCACACACTTAGTTGGTGGGGATGTCAATTAGTGTAGCCATTCTTGGAGACTGTATGGGCATTACAAAAACATTAAAAACAGAATTACCATGTGGTCTCACAATCCCACTCTTGGCTATATATCTAAAGGAAATGAAATCAAAATGTCAAAGTGACAATTGTTTTCTAATTTATTGCAGCACTATTCACAGTAGTCAAGCAATGGAAACATCCTAAGTGTCCATCAACTGATGAATGGATAAAGGAAATATGATACATATACATAGTGAAATACTACTCAGCCATAAAAAGAATTAATACTTCCATTTGCAACAACATGGATGGCACTAGAGGTCATTATATTAAGTGAAATAAGCCAGGCTCGGGAAGATAAGTATCATATGATCTCACTCATATGTGGAATCTAAAAAGTAGTTAATCTCATAGAGATTAAGAATAAAATAGAGATTTTATCAATAAAATAAGGCTGAGGAGTATAGGGGGAAAGATGGGGGAAGGTTAATTAATAGGTACTAAATTGTGGTTAGACAGAGTAAGAATTTCTAGTGCCCTATTGCAAAGTAGGGTGACAATAATAGCAATTTTTTTTTACTGTACATCTCAAAAAGGTAGAAGAAAGGATTTTGAATGTTTTTGCCATAAAGACGTGATAAGTGTTTGAGGAGAGAGTTTTTTTTAAACGGTTATGCAATATATACAGTATTAAAACATCGTATGGTACCCATAATATGTACAATTTCTGTGTTGTTGTTAAAAATAAACAGTTTAAAAAGTAAAGTGTGTTTCTGGAGGAGAAACAGGGGACAAGAAGTAGAGGTGTTCTGGATTCTCTGCAGCCACCCTGCAGCCTCAGAGCAGTAACTAGAAATATCCCTAGCTCCTGGATGGAACACCAACAGTGGTTCTGTGGGTGAACAGAAGCTTGCCTCTCCTGTGTATAACAAGCATCAGGAGACTTTGAAGAGTGTGGAGAGGCAGACATACATCAAAGGCAGTTCTGAGAACCCTCTCAGTGAGGCCTGCTAGAACATGGCGAGGAATAAAGCATCAGCACCAGCGGCATGAAAAAGACGGCTGCTGGTTGGAAAGCACCCAGAGTGAGAATTGCAACTGCAATAAATATACCAAAGACACCTGTGTTCTCGAGTTCTGAGCAGGGGCCAAAGTCTCACGATTTAATAGACTCTTAAAAATATGGGCAAACCCGAGACTAAAGGCCTTGGCTTGTGGCCTGATGGACAAGTGTCTCTGGCTTGGTAACGGTTCCTGCAACCAAAATATGATGCTCAAAAATAGTACTCTCCTTTTCAACTCTATTCCAGTAAGTCCTTTATCATGCATCTTTATTTCAGAGAAGATTGCTTCTAACTTTTCCATTAGAAAAATGAATATTATGATGGATTTCCTTTTTCCATTGAAGTTAATTGGCCATGGGCAATACTAATAAGCACTGTATCTAGTAGAAAGAAAAACAGAGGGATGTTCACAAATTGCTATGGGCAAGCAGAGATTGTGGCTCATTTGAGGAACTGAGGCTTCTGATGAGTTGTGTTACTCAAGGCAGTCTCAGAATCCAGCAATTTATTTCCAAATGGAATTCATGCCTTCATTTTTTTTGTCTCTTAATCCATTATTTGATTCATGAAACCCTTTGATATAGCATGTGGACAGTACTGTTGATTTGAAAATGAACAGATTTTCCTCCAGCTGGTATGGGAAATGGATCACTTTACTTTCTCTATATAGAACCTTTTAATTTCTTTTGGTCATAAATCTTTATGGAAATACTGAGTAGCAACAGACTCTCTCCCCAGGAAAAGTCATTTGAGCCTGATTTTACTTCATATAGTTTCAGGGATGCACAGCTACCTGATGGTGCATGTTTGTGAGATATACCACCAGGAAGGCAATCAGCCTCAGGATTGATGATAGAAGGTGGTGAGCTTTATGCATCATAATAGTGAATTTTGTGTCTCTGACTAAAACTTTCTTGGATATTTCATTCTAATAATTCATCTTTCTCTTTTAATTCAAGCTTTTAAATATTTTCCTCTGTAGAATAGTATAGAAAAATTACTGCACAAAGGGATTGGTTGAGGATGGAGATCAAGCATTTTGTAATATTGGCAATTGGCTGAAGGTTTTTTTACAACAGCATTCCATCCCTGGAGAGCTGGAAGACACTTTGGTTGGACTGGTGCTAAGTCTTGCCTAGGATCACATGCTGGTTAATAGTGGGTTGGGATACAGTGTTCCTGATTTGATTTTTCACACCCTGATTCTGTCTCTAGCTCTATCTTTAGGCTGAAAACTCCAGGAAAGTCTAACACATAACTTTTTCTGAAGAAGCTAAGAATTTGTTTACCAGAATTGTTAGGAAAAAAGAGGGAATTAGTGAGGTGTTTTCCTGCTTAAAATGAATGTGTTAAATATGCACCTGCCTCCACATAACACAATTTTATTTAAAGGTGGATAAAAATTTAAAAGAAGCAATTTATTTGACTTAAGACATAAAACAAATATTTTGTCCAGAGGAATATGATTTTTATTTTATTTTGTTTTAAGATTCTTTGAACAGAAGTTTTCTTTCCGTGATGTTGGGACACTAGCATTGCCCATTTAGGGTTAAAAATTGCTAAAGTCAGGAATTGAAATGCTGACAGCCTCATAATCTCAGAGGCCAAATGGTACCACAACAAGTTCTCACATTTTTTAACTTTAGAAGACCCTAGAGACTACTTTTATTGCATATTTTATGAAGCCATCTGTCTTTTTTTTTTTTTTTACCAGAGCTAGTATATGTTCAAAACTTTAAATAAATTTTTTTTGTGTGTGTATGTGTGGCAATGGACCAACACTTCACCCTGTGTAGTGGCCAGCAGAAAATTTATAGCAGAAGGAGACTTGGGAGCAGCTGAATCTAGCAGCTGCAGGGGTAGTCATGGCAATTGCAGTAGGTGGGCATTCCATGCTAGGTGCATTTTCCTAACTCAGCCAGGAATGATCAATGCCATCAGTCATCTTAATTGACACATTCTTTTTAGGGATCTTTCTTTGGATTTGCTAACATGCTATCATTTAAAATTCTTCATATTTCAAATGAGACTCCATAAAGTGAAAGGCTCCCTTCCAATCCATATTTTGCTGCCTGGGAGTGAGTGAGGGGCAAGTTATGAAGGATCAGTGTTTTGCTGGTGGTAAAGCACTAGAGTAGCCATGCAAAAAAAAGTGGCTTTAGCTTCTATGGAACTTAAATATAACTCCCAACCCAGATGTTTACAATGCAAGTCCTAGCATATTTGAGTATAAGGTACAAAGGGCTTGGTATAGGAAAAGTATTCAGTGCATTCAGTTATCTACATGTAGGCTACCTCCTACTGCTACTTTACACTTTTAAATTCAATGTAAAAATCATCAATCATAATTTATATCCATGTGAATGGAGATGTTCCAAAGGCCATTTCATATTGATTGTGAAAGATGCTGTAATCTCTAAAAGAATATAGGTCATCCTAGTAAGAATACAAGAATAGAGGAACTTGTAATTTTAATCAAAGCTGCCATCAGCATTTCCCCCATTTTTTTAGGAACATATTAACAGTGCCTTTTGAGAGGATTGTGAATGTTCAGGGTTAAAAGTGAATGTACTTTTTTTTGTCAGAAGTTGATATAAAGAAGTAAGTTTGGAATAGAACATGTGCTGTTGGTGTTTTGGGATGAGAATAATAGTGCTGGTAGGCAGCAGGAGAATGCCTAGGAATGAGTGGTAAAAGCCTCTCAGAAGTTTAGGTCAGTGGTTGTCAAATCCATGTGCCTAAGAATCACTTGGTGGACTTGTAATAAAAGTAGGGTTCTAACACCTGCTCCCAAGTGTCCCATATCGTGAACCAATGGACACTACACTCTGACCTTGCCTTGTGTGCTAATATTCCTAGATGCATCTGAATAATAATAACAACCTACAAAATACACGAATTCTGCAACTTGTTTTTAAGTCACAATATAGGAACACATTTTGTTTCAAAGTAGGCAAAAACAATACATGAATTATGCTTTAAAAATTTAAATGGCATAGCAGTAGCATGATGATGTAGATTACAATAAACATTTTATTTTTACAGAAAATATAGAAAGTATTTTTATTAAAATTTGATATAAGTGAACAACTGCCCTCTACATAAAAATGATCGATTCTCTAAACATAGCTCATTAGTATCCAATTATTCTTAATTTTCAGGTTATTTATGGGCTACAGCCAGCAATCTCCCTACTTCATATCATCATCTTCTTAACTATATTAGTGTGTATTACAAACGAGCCTCAAAATCAACACAGTTTTAATAAAACATAGAACATAATACTTTTGATTAATATATACCTTTGATCAAAAATAGGCTGACAGAAAAATAAAGGTTGCAATTAGCAAGCAGGGAGGAAAGTGGCTGCCATTTGGTGGAACCCCGCTGGCCAAGCCCGCACTGACCCCCGGGCTGAGTACGGGATTTCAGACGGGGAAGGAAGCGATACAGTCCCGTCCCCCACAACGGAAACTCCACCAAGGCAATCAGCAGCCACCATCTTGGAGAGCTGAAGTATCCACTGCCACTCTCCAACAGACTGCAACAATAAAACAGGTCTGTGTCACTCAGCCCATCCCCCACACATCAGGGAATCCGCATAAAACCCCTCCTAGGCTTTCCGGGGGGGGGGGGGAGGGAGTATCAGAGTGAGCCCGCATAAAGACTAGGGGAAAACTAGAGACACCTGACCTTCAACTCCCCCTCCCATCAGCAGCCAAAATGAAACCTGTCTAGCCAGCGCTGGGGGAGGGGCAAGCAGAAAAAAACAAAACAATAGAGTGCCAGGGATCCCAATAGCCAATTGTGCGACCCTGGGGATCCGGGCTGACTGATTCGCCCAGCCTTCCCCATGGCTACAGAAGGCGGGTTGCCGCAGAGAAGTAATTAATTAGCAAGCAGGGAGAAAAGTGGCTGCAATTCTGTGGAATCCTGCTGGATGAGCCCGCATTGACCCCCGGGCTGAGTACGGGATTTCAGAGGGGGAAGGAAGCGGTACAGTTCTATCCCCCAAAACAGGAACAAAACAATAGAGTGCCGGGGTCCCCAATAGACACCCTCCACACCCAACAAACGGCAGGTCCAGAGTACAGTTTGAACTGCCGAGAGCCATCACTCAGGGGAAATCTGGTCTAGCAGGAGAAACCAAGACTAGCAGGAGAAACTAGGGGACTAGAGGCCAGGCCCTCGCGACTGGGCGGCTGGAAACCGCAGGCCCGCCGGTGACAGTTCACCCACTGCCCGCGTAACTGGGCAGTAGGAGAACGCCCGCCCGCCGACTACCGACCGCTGGACTGGGTGCCTAGAGATCGCCCGCCCACCGGCAACAGCCGGCCTGCTGCCCACGCGACTGGGCGGCTGAAGTCCACTCCCCCACCGGCAACCGATCACCCGCCCGCTGCCTGAGATACTGGGCAGCTGGAGACTGCCCGCCTGCCTCGACGGGGAGCTGAAACCAAACAGAGACAGTCCAGTCACACAGCCCCATTAGGACACCCCAGCAAGGAGCCTGGGGCCCGTCATAGCAGAGTAGTGACATCACTGGAGCTCGGCCGTCGGAATTCCTTCCCAGCAGAATCCACGTTAGCAGGCACAGTTTAACAACACAAAGAAGAAACAACAGAGTAATACAGAACCAAAACAAATCTATAGAAGAGAGCAGAAACACGGCAATCAAATAGAGCTGGAAAATAACGTGGACAACATGAGAAAACAAGGGAAAAAAGGAGTACAAACAATACAGGACAACTTAATTCTACAGGAGGACATAGAAACATCAGAAGCAGGGATAGGGAATGAACTCAAGTCCTACCTAACTCGAATGGAAAGGAATATTAGGGAAGACATGAGACAGCAAGTCCAAGCAATAAAAGTATATTTTGAAAATGAATTAAACAAACAAATTCAAATGGCAAAGAACGAGCTCTACCAGTAGATAGAGATCTTAAAAAAAATCAAACAATAATCCTAGAATTGCAGGAAAATATAAACCAAATTAAAAACTCAAACGAGAATATTACAAACAGACTTGATCAAGTAGAAGTCAGAACATCAGATAATGAAGACAAGGTTTATCAACTTGAAAAGAATATAGTCAACACAGAAAAGATGCTTAAATCCCATGAGCAATCTATTCAAGAGATATGGGATGTCATAAAAAAACCAAATTTGAGGGTCATAGGGATAGAAGAAGGCAAAGAGACTCAAACCAAAGGAATGGACAGATATTAAATGAAATAATTCTAGAAAACTTCCCAGAGATGAAAGATGAAATGGATTGCCAAATCCTGGAAGCCTACAGGACCCCAAACATTCAAAACCATAATAGACCAATTCCAAGACATAAAATTATGAAGATAGCCAACGTACAGAACAAGGAGAGAATATTAAAAGCTACGAGAGAAAGGAGGCAGATTACATTCAGGGGTAAACCAATTAGGTTAACAACTGATTTCTTATCACAGACTTTGAAAGCGAGAAGATCCTGGAACAATGTATTTCAAACGCTGAAAAATAATGGATTCCAACCAAGAAAAATTAAGCTTCAGATTTGACAATGAAATTAAAACATTTCACGATAAACAAAAGCTAAAAGAATTCGCAGCAAGAAAACCAGCACTGCAAAGCATTTTGAGCAAAATACTACAAGAAAAGGAATTGAAAAATTGTGCCCAAAACTAACAGCAGGAGGTGTCTCAATAACGGGGGAGGAAAATAACCAAAAAGTAAAACCAGCCAAACTAAAATAAATAAATAAAGAAGCATGACTGGAAGTACAAATCATATCTCAATTGTAACCTTAAATGTTAATGGCCTAAACTCACCAATCAAGAGACATAGGCTAGTAACCTGGATCAAAAAAACAAATCCAACAATATGCTGCCTTCAGGAGACTCATATGATAGGAAAAGACATACACAGGCTGAAGGTAAAAGGTTGGGAAAAATCATACCACTCACATGGCCCTCGGAAGCAAGCAGGAGTGGCCATACTCATATCGAATAAAATCAACTTTAAACCTAAGTTAATCAAGAAGGATAAAGAAGGACACTATATCCTGTTAAAGGGAACCATCCACCAACAAGACATAACAATCATCAATTTGTATGCACCAAACAATGGAGCTGCAACGTTCATAAAACAAACTCTCCTCAAGTTCAAGAGTCAAATAGACCACAACACATTAATTATGGGTGACTTCAACACACCGCTCTCGCCATTAGACAGATCCTCTAGACAAAAACTGAATAAAGAAACTATAGAACTCAACAGCACAATCAATAACCTAGACTTAACCGACATATATAGAATATATCAACCATCATCAAGTGGATACACGTTCTTCTCAGCAGCACATGGATCCTACTCAAAGATAGACCATATATTATGCCATAAGGCAACACTTAGTAAATATAAAGGCCTGGAGATAATACCATGCACCATATCTGATCACAATGGAATGAAATTGGAAATCAATGATAAAAGAAGGAAGGGAAAATCCTACATCACATGGAAAATGAACAATATGTTACTGAATGATCAATGGGTTACAGAAGACATAAAGGAGGAGATGAAAAAATTCTTAGAGACAAATGATAATACAGACACAACATACCGGAATCTATGGGACAAAATGAAAGCAGTTTTAAGAGGAAAATTCATTTCTTGGAGTTCTTTCCTCAAAAAAAGAAATAACCAACAAATAAATGAACTCACACTACACCTCAAAAACCTAGAAAAGGAAGAGCAAAACAACAGCAAATGTAGTAGAAGACAAGAAATAATTAAAATTAGAGCAGAAATCAACGAAATTAAAACAAAAAAAAACCATTGAAAAAATTGATAAAACTAAAAGTTGGTTCTTTGAAAAAATAAATAAGATAGACAGGCCCTTAGCCATGCTAACGAAGAGAAGAAGAGAGAGAACTCAAATTACCAACATATGGGATGAAAAAGGCAATATCACAACAGACACTACAGAAATACAGAAGATAATTAGAAAGTATTTTGAAACCCTATATTCCAATAAAATAGAAGATAGTGAAGATATCGATAAATTTCTTAAGGCATATGATCTGCCCAGATTGAGACAGGAAGACACACACAATTTAAACAGACCAATAACAAAGGAAGAAATAAAAGAAGCCATCAAAAGACTACCAACCAAGAAAAGCCCTGGACCGGATGGGTATACAGCGGAGTTCTACAAAACCTTCAAAGAAGAATTAATACCAATACTTTTCAAGCTATTTCAAGAAATAGAAAAAGAAGGAGCTCTTCCAAATTCATTCAATGAGGCCAACATCACTCTGATCCCAAAACCAGACAAAGACACTTCAAAGAAAGAAAATTACAGACCAATATCTCTAATGAACTTGGATGCAAAAATTCTCAATAAAATTCTGGCGAATCGAATACAAAAACATATCAAAAAACTTGTGCACCATGATCAAGTAGGATTCATCCCTGGGATGCAAGGCCGGTTCAATATACGGAAATCAATAAATGCTATTCACCACATCAACAGACTTAAAGACAAGAACCATATGATCATCTCGATAGATGCAGAAAAAGCATTTGACAAAGTACAGCATCCCTTTATGTTCAAAACACTAGAAAAACTAGGGATAACAGGAACTTACCTCAACACTGTAAAAGCTATATATGCTAAACCTCAGGCTAGCATCATCCTAAATGGAGAAAAACTGAAGGCATTCCCTCTAAAATCTGGAACAAGACAGGGATGCCCTCTATCACCACTTCTATTCAATTTAGTTCTCGAAGTACTAGCCAGAGCATTTAGACAGACAAAAGAAATTAAAGGCATAAAAATAGGAAAAGAAGAAATTAAATTATCGCTATTTGCGGATGACATGATAATATACCTAACAGACCCAAAAGGGTCTACAAAGAAGCTGCTAGAGTTAATAAATGAATTCAGCAAAGTAGCAGGTTATAAAATCAACACACATAAATCAAAGGCATTCCTGTATATCAGCAACAAAACCTCTGAAATGGAAATAAGGAAAACCACTCCATTCACAATTTCCTCAAAGAAAATAAGATACTTGGGAATCAACCTAACAAAAGAGGTGAAAGATCTATACAATGAAAACTACAGAACGCTAAAGCGAGAGATAGAAGAAGATCTCAGAAGATGGAAAAATGTACCCTGTTCATGGATAGGCAGAACTAACATCATCAAAATGGCGATATTACCCAAAGTTCTGTACAGGTTTAATGCGATGCCAATCAAAATCCCAATGGCATTTCTTGTTGAAATAGATAAAACAATCATGAAATTCATATGGAAAGACAAAAGACCCAGAATAGCAAAAGCAATTCTAAGCAGGAAGAGTGAATCTGGAGGTATAGCGATACCAGAGTTCAAACGGTACTACAAAGCAATAGTAACAAAAACAGCATGGTACTGGTACCAAAACAGGCAGGTGGACCAATGGTACAGAATAGAGGACACAGAGACTAATCCACAAAGTTACAACTATCTTATATTTGATAAAGGAGCTAAAAACATGCAATGGAGGAAGGATAGCTTCTTCAACAAATGGTGCTGGGAAAATTGGAAATCCATATGCAACAAAATGAAATTGAATCCCTTTCTCTCGCCATCCACAAAAGTTAACTCAAAATGGATCAAGGAGCTAGATATCAAATCAGAGACGGTGCGTCTGATAGAAGAAAAAGTTGGCTCCGATCTACATATAGTAGGGTTAGGCTCCAAATTCCTTAATAGGACGCCCATAGCTCAAGAGTTAATAACAAGAATAAACAAATGGGACTTACTTAAACTAAAAAGTTTTTTTCTCAGCAAGAGAAGCAATAAAAGAGGTAAATAGAGAGCCTACATCATGGGAACAAATTTTTACCCCTCACACCTCAGATAGAGCCCTAATATCCAGAATGTACAAAGAACTCAAAAAATTAAACAATAAGATAACAAACAACCCAATCAACAAATGGGCCAAGGACCTGAACAGACACTTCTCAGAGGAGGACATACAATCAATCAACAAGAACATGAAAAAATGCTCACCATCTCTAGCAGTCAAGGAAATGCAAATCAAAACCACCAGCTACGGGGGTGTGGCTACAGGAGGGCAAGCAAAATTCGCTGAGGATTCTCAGCACCAAGCTCTACAAGCTTAGGGTCTGAGGGAATGGCAATCTGGAGGAGTGAGCCCAGTCGTTCATGAAAACAGGGCTCCCGGGAGCAGCAGACCTGGCCTCTAGCCAGTATTGTGGTGAGAGGGGCCTGGCGAGAGGAAAAGTGGAAGTGTTTGGACACAAGAGGAGGCCCTAGGCACTCAGGATTGGAGACTCGCCCAGTCTGGGAGGAGCTGCTGCACAGTGATTGGTTCCCGCGTACTGACGGGAAAGACTTGACCTGGGGGGCACAGCGCCACCTAGTGGAAGAGAAGTTAATCAAACTCTAAGACGGCATTTATTAGTCTTTTTTATTGTTTTTTTTTTTTTTTGATTGATTGGGGTTTTTCTTTCATCTTCATTTTTCAATCTTGTTTTTTCTTTCTTTTCTCTTTTTTTTCTCCTTCTTTCTCTTCTAATCTCAATTTTATTTTTTTTAATTATTATTAATATTTTTTTAAATTTTTGTTCTTTTTTAGTTCCTATTTCTTTCTTCTTTTGTCTTTTCATTTTTCTTATCCCACCTTCCTTGAATTCTACCTGCCTACTCTCATTCTCCTTAGTGACTTCTTCCCTTCCCTTCTAATACCTTTCCTCCCTAGCATCAAATAAATTTATAGGAAAATAACAGTAACCCAGCAGTCAACCAGAACAAGAAGCAACATGAGCAGCTTCAAGAAGCAAGGAAGAAGAGGAGTACAAGCAATGCAGGACAGCCTAAATATTCAGGAGGACCTAGAGTCATCAGAAAAATGGTCATATAAAGACCTCAAGGAACACCTTAGACAGATGGAATGGAACCTCAAAGAGGATACGAGACAGCAAATTCAAGCAGCAAAAGAACACATTGAGAATGAGTTACATAAACAGCTAAAAGAAGAAGTTAAGCATCTTTATAAGGAGATAGAGATTATAAAAAATAATCAAACAATAATTCTAGAAATGAAGGAAACGATAAACCAAATTAAAAACTCAATCGAGAGTATCACTAACAGAGTGGAGCAAGTAGAAGCCAGAACGTCAGATAATGAAGACAAAATATATCATCTTGAAAAGAGTCTAGCCAACTCAGATAGGCTGGTTAAAAATCACGAGAAAAACATCCACGAGATTTTGGATAACTTAAAAAAACCAAACTTACGAGTCATCGGGATAGAGGAAGGCACAGAGATTCATGCCAAGGGAATGAATAACCTGCTGAATGAGATAATTACAGAAAACTTTCCAGAAATAAAAAAGGAAACAGATATACAAATTGTAGATGCATACAGGACACCGAGCACACAAAATCACAGTAGACCAACGCCAAGACACATTGTTATGAAGCTATCCAATATACAGAACAAGGAGAAAATATTAAAAGCTACAAGAGAAAAGAGACAGATTACATTTAGGGGTAAACCAATAAGGTTGACAACGGATTTTTCACTACAGACGCTGAAAGCGAGAAGATCCTGGAACAACGTATTTCAAACACTGAAAGACAATGGATGCCAACCAAGAATTCTGTATCCAGCAAAATTAAGCTTCAGATACGACAACGAAATAAAAATCTTTCATGATAAACAAAAGCTAAAAGAATTTGCAGCCAGAAAACCTGCATTGCAAAGCATTTTGAGCAAAACACTACACGAGGAAGAGATGAAAAACAATAACCAAAACCATCAGTGGGAAGTGCCTCAGTAAAGACAGAGGGCGAGGGGAAAGATAATCACGGAGAAACAAACTAAATATTTAAAAAAAAAAAAAGGATAAACATTCAAACATGGATGGAAGTTCAAACCATATATCAATAGTAACTCTGAATGTTAACGGCCTAAACTCTCCAATAAAGCGACATAGGCTGGTATCATGGATTAAAAAAACAAATCTAACAATATGCTGCCTCCAGGAGACACATTTGATTGGAAGAGACATACACAGGCTGAAGGTGAAAGGATGGGAAAAAATATACCACGCACACAGTTCTCGTAAGCAAGCAGGAGTGGCCATCCTCATATCGAATAAAATCGACTTCAAGACTAAGTTAATCAAAAGGGATAAAGAAGGTCATTATATACTGTTAAAAGGAACCATTCACCAACAAGACATAACAATTATCAATATTTATGCACCAAACAATGGTGCTGCGACATTCATAAAACAAACTCTCCTCAAGTTTAAGAATCAAATAGACCACAACACAATAATTATGGGTGACTTCAACACACCTCTTTCACCGTTGGACAGATCCTCCAAACAAAAATTGAATAAAGAAACTATAGAACTCAATATCACAATCAACAACCTAGACTTAACTGACATATATAGAATATATCAACCATCATCAAATGGATATACTTTTTTCTCAGCAGCACATGGATCCTTCTCAAAAATAGACCATATATTATGCCATAGGGCAACCCTCAGTAAATATAAAGGGGTGGAGATAATACCATGCATTTTATCTGATCATAATGGAATGAAACTGGAAATCAATGATAAAAGAAGGAAGGAAAAATCCTACATCACATGGAAAATGAACAATATGTTACTGAATGATCAATGGGTTACAGAAGACATAAAGGAGGAAATTAAAAAATTCTTAGAGATAAATGAAAATACAGACACAACATATCGGAATCTATGGGACACAATGAAAGCAGTTTTAAGAGGAAAATTCATCGCCTGGTGGTCATTCCTCAAAAAAAGAAAAAACCAACAAATAAATGAGCTCACACTTCACCTCAAAGCCCTAGAAAAGAAAGAGCAAAACAACAGCAAATGTAGCAGAAGGCTAGAAATAATTAAAATTAGAGCGGAAATCAATGAAATTGAAACAAAAGAAACTATTGAAAAAATTAACAAAACTAAAAGTTGGTTCTTCGAAAAAATAAATAAGATCAACAGACCTTTAGCCATGCTAACGAAGAGGAGAGAGAACTCAAATTACTAACATACGGGATGAAAAAGGCAATATTACAACAGATCCTACAGAAATACAGAAGACAATTAGAAATTATTTTGAAAACCTATATTCCAACAAAATAGAAGATAGTGAAGACATCGATAAATTTCTTAAGTCATATGATTTGCCCAGACTGAGTCAGGAGGATACACACAATTTGAACAGACCAATATCAATGGATGAAATTGAAGAAGCCATCAAAAGACTACCAACCAAGAAAAGCCAGGGACCGGGTGGATATACAGCGGAGTTTTACAAAACCTTTAAAGAAGAATTAAAACCAATACTTTTCAAGTTATTTCAGGAAATAGAAAAAGAGGGAGCTCTTCCAAACTCATTCTATGAGGCCAACATCACCCTGATTCCGAAACCAGACAAAGACACCTCAAAGAAAGAAAACTACAGACCAATATCTCTAATGAACCTAGATGCAAAAATCCTCAATAAAATTCTGGCGAATCGAATACAAAAACACATCAAAAAAATTGTGCACCATGACCAAGTAGGATTCATCCCTGGGATGCAAGGATGGTTCAACATACGGAAATCAATAAATGTTATTCACCACATCAATAGACTTAAAGATAAGAACCATATGATCATCTCGATAGATGCAGAGAAAGCATTTGACAAAGTACAGCATCCCTTTATGTTCAAAACATTAGAAAAATTAGGGATAACAGGAACCTACCTTGACATTGTAAAAGCAATCTATGCTAAGCCTCAGGCTAGCATCATTCTGAATGGACAAAAGTTGAAGGCATTCCCTCTAAAATCCGGAACAAGACAGGGATGCCCTCTATCTCCACTTCTATTCAATATAGTTCTCAAAACACTGGCCAGAGCAATTAGACAGACGAAAGAAATTAAAGGCATAAAAATTGGAAAAGAAGAACTTAAATTATCACTATTTGCAGATGACATGATTCTATACCTAGAAGACCCAAAAGGGTCTACAAAGAAACTACTAGAACTAATAAATGAATTCAGCAAAGTGGCAGGATATAAAATCAACATGCATAAATCAAAGGCATTTCTGTATATCAGCGACAAAACTTCGGAAATGGAAATGAGGAAAAACACTCCATTCACAATATCCTAAAAAAAAATAAAATACTTGGGAATTAACCTAACAAAAGAGGTGAAAGATTTATATAATGAAAACTACAGAACCCTAAAGAGAGAAGTTGATGAAGATCTAAGAAGATGGAAAAACATACCCTGTTCATGGATAGGCAGAACTAACATCATCAAAATGGCGATATTACCAAAAGTTCTCTATAGGTTTAATGCAATGCCAATCAAAATCCCAACGGCATATCTTGTAGAAATTGACAAAGCAATCATGAAATTCATATGGAAAAATAAAAGACCCAGAATAGCAAAAGCAATTCTAAACAGGAAATGTGAATCAGGCGGTATAGCGATACCAGATTTCAAACTATATTACAAAGCAATAGTGACAAAAACAGCATGGTACTGGTACCAAAACAGGCGGGTGGACCAATGGTTTAGAATAGAGGACACAGAGACTGATCCACAAAGTTACAACTATCTTATATTTGATAAAGGGGCTAAAAGCATGCAATGGAGGAAGGATAGCATCTTCAACAAATGGTGTTGGGAAAACTGGAAATCCATATGCAACAAAATGAAACTGAACCCCTTTCTCTCGCCATGCACAAAAGTTAACTACAAATGGATGAAGGAACTTGATATCAAACCAGAGACTCTGCATCTGATAGAAGACAAAGTTGGATCCGATCTACAAATTGTGGGGTCGGGCTCCAAATTCCTTAATAGGACACCCATAGCACAAGAGTTGACAACAAGAATCAACAAATGGGACTTAATTAAACTTAAAAGTTTTTTCTCAGCAAGAGAAACAATAAGAGAGGTAAACAGGGAGCCTACATCCTGGGAACAAATCTTTACTCCTCACACTTCAGATAGAGCCCTAATATCCAGAGTATACAAAGAACTCAAAAAATTAGACAATAAGACAACAAATAACCCAATCAACAAATGGGCCAAGGACCTGAACAGACACTTCTCAGAGGAGGATATACAATCAATCAATAAGTACATGAAAAAATGCTCACCATCTCTAGCAGTCAGAGAAATGCAAATCAAAACCACCCTAAGATACCATTTCACTCCAGTAAGATTGGCAGCCATTATGAAGTCAAACAACAATAAGTGCTGGAGAGGTTGTGGAGAAAAGGGTACACTTGTACATTGCTGGTGGGACTGCAAATTGGTGCGGCCAATTTGGAAAGCAGTTTGGAGATTCCTGGGAAAGATGGGAATGGAACCACCATTTGACCCTGCTATTGCCCTTCTCGGACTATTCCCTGAAGACCTTAAAAGTGCATGCTACAGGGATACTGCCACATCGATGTTCATAGCAGCACAATTCACAATAGCTAGACTGTGGAACCAACCCAGATGCCCCTCAGTAGATGAATGGATAAAAAAAATGTGGCATCTATACACAATGGAGTACTATGCAGCAATAAAAAATGACAAAATCATAGAATTTGCAGGGAAATGGATGGCACTAGAGCAGATTATGCTTAGTGAAGCTAGCCAATCCCTAAAAAACAAATACCAAATGTCTGCTTTGATATAATGAGAGCAACTATGAACAGAGCAGGGAGGAAGAGTAGGAAGAAAAGATTAACATTAAACAGAGACATGAGATGGGAGGAAAAGGGTGAGAAAAGGGAAATTGCATGGAAATGAAGGGAGACCCTCATTGCTATACAAAATTACATACAAGAGGTTGTGAGGGAATGGGAAAATAAACAAGGAGAGAAATGAATTACAGTAGATGGGGTAGAGAGAGAAGTTGGGAGGGGAGGGGAGGGGGGATAGTAGGGGATAGGAAAGGTAGCAGAATACAACAATTACCAATAGGACATTATGTAAAAATGTGGAAGTGTAACCGATGTGACTCTGCAAGCTGCATTTGGGGTAAAATTGGGGGTTCATAACCCACTTCAGTCCAATGTATGAAGTGGGTTATGTCAAGAGCTTTGTAATGTTGTGAACAACCAATAAAAAAAAAAAGAAAAAAAAAAAAAAGAAAACTTGAAATGGAAAAAAAAAAAAAAAAAAAAAAACAAAACCACCCTAAGATACCATCTCACTCCAGTAAGATTGGCAGCCATTATGAAGTGAAACAACAATAAGTGTTGGCGGGGATGTGGGGAAAAGGGTACACTTGTACACTGCTGGTGGGGCTGCAAAATGGTGAGGCCAATTTGGAAAGCAGTATGGAGATTCCTGGGAAAGCTTGGAATGGATCCACCATTTGACCCAGCTATTGCCCTTCTCGGACTATTCCCTGAGGACCTTAAAAGGGCGCACTATAGGGATACGGCCACATCAATGATTATAGTGGCACAATTCACAATAGCTAGACTGTGGAACCAACCTAGATGCCCTTCAATAGATGAATGGATAAAAAAAATGTGGCATCTATACACAATGGAGTATTATGCAGCACTAAGAAATGACAAAATCATAGAATTTGCAGGGAAATGGATGGCATTAGAGCAGATTATGCTAAGTGAAGCTAGCCAAGCCCTAAAAAACAAATGCCAAATGTCTTCTTTGATATAAAGAGAGCAACTAAGAACAGGACAGGAAGGAAGAGCATGAGGAAAAGACTACAGTAAACAAAGACGAATGGGGGGAGAGAAAGGGAGAGAGAAGGGAAAGCATATGGAAATGGTAGGAGACCTTCAATGATACACAAAATTATAAGAGGTTATGAGGGGCAAGGGGGAGGGGGGGAAAAGGGGAGAGAATTGAACAACAGCAGGGGAGGTAGAGAGGGAAGATGGGAGGGGAGAGGTGGGGAGGGGGGATAGTAGGGGATAGGAAAGGTAGCAGAATACAACAGTCACTAATATGCCATTATGTAATAATGTGAGTATGTAACAGTTGTGATTCTGCAATCTGTATTTGGGGTAAAAATGGGAGTTCAAAACCCAATTGAGTCTAATGTATGAAAGATGATATATCATGAGCTCTGTAATGTTTTAAACAATCAATAAAAAAAATATGGGTATCATGTTATCTACAACTAAAAAAATTTTTTAAACGGAATGAATAAAATAAAGGTATAAAAAAAGAAAAATAAATGTTGTTTTTACATGAAAATCACAGAATATATTTACAGAAAAACTGCTATATTTAATACATCATTTATCTATTACCCCAGACTCCAAACATGACAAATACCTTCCCTTCCACACAGAGGCAGACATCCTTCTTGATTATCTGTTTCCCCAGTTAAATCAGATGCTACCTCAGAATCCTTCTCAACAAAGACATACACCACCAAGCTCTCAGAGTTGTCATGAGAGTGAAATTGTATTTGTCATACCCGCCCCACCCAAAACAAAAAGCATTCCTCTCTTTTTCTCTTTCTTTCAACTTTTCAGAAACAATGGTCCATATAATTCATATTGAAGTAAAATCTTGGTAGAAGACCCCGTTCTGCCAAATCAAGAGCAAAGTTCCTTGCCCTTGAAAGGAAGAATGAAACCCCAGGTCACTTCTTAGAGATTGTCCCAGTAGGGGCACATTTGTTCATAAACATGCAACAGATATTTTGTATGTGTCCATTGTTAAGAGCACAGTGATCTCAACCCAATGCATCAAGACAGTGAAAAGTCAAGGCTTAACATTTCTCTCTGAAGTTCCAATTTGAAATAAACCAACAAACAAAATGTCCCAAATTATTTTAGGAAAGTACCATGTGTCTCAATTTTACTTCTCTTTTTAAGGCTTAGCCAAATTGTATTTTGTCTACTTTTCTATAAATTTATATTTTGTTACATTTTGATGTTTGTATTGTACTTTAAATTATAAAATAAAAATAATCTCATTTTAGGAAACTTAATGTACTCAGAAAAAAATATAAAAGTAAGATCACAATGCAAAAAACAGACAAAAATCCCCCAAACCAAAAAACCAACCACTTATAACATTTTTGTATATTTTGATTTATCACCCAAACATATTGATATAAAGTGTCTTTTTAATTTTATTTTTCCCAGAATATCTAGTTTGTTTTCAGCATATGGTTTGCATCATGCTTTTTAAACATGTAATATTTCTTGAGAATTTAATTTAAAGTTGGAGCTTGAAATTAAATTATCTTTTCAAAACATGTTTTTATGTGTCTTAGTCTGGGTCCTCTGAGGAGCAGATTGCAAAATGGGATTAAACCTGCAAAACTTTTATTAGAAGTGCCTGTGTGAGATAAAATAGGAAGGGAGCCAGATATGGTTTGCCTGGCCATCATACTGTCATTTAAATCTAACCAGGAATGGGTCTGCCTTAGGATCTTATCTCTGGGGTCATCAGCTGGCAGAAGGCTGGGGAGATGTGGCCTTGGCAGAAATGTAATAATGGATTTTAAAGAGCAGCAGCCAGGTGGGCCTTGGTCTAGTTTTATTTTCTGTGGTTGGAGACCTATTTGGTACATTCTCATAGCCACATGTGTTAAGATTTCTGATAGCCAATCAAATGGATATATTTTTTCCAGTTCTTTCCAATAACTATGATGCATCAATGATTATTTTCTTAGGCTTTTAGACACAAAATTGTTGCATCATGGATGAAACCTGTTTCTGAAGATATTATGCAGTAGTATTAATATTAATATTTCTAAATATTTTTGCCAAAAAATTTCTATATCAACTATGATTTATTTTTAATCTGTCTAGTTATTTGAAAGGTATGCATCATTCTGCTAGTGGCTATCTTCAGGTTTTTCAAAGTAAATTTTTCAGTCTGCATTTGATGGTAGTCTACAAAATAGCTATTTACAACATTATTAAACCCTCCTCCTCTTCAATTTCTTATTTTCATAATTGTCATATAGCATTCAAGATAATGACTATTATTATTATTGTTTTGGTGGAGAGGGTTACTGGGGATTGAACTCAGGGGCATTTGACTACTGAGCCACATCCTCCGCCCTATCTTGTATTTTATTTAGAGACAGGATCTCACCAAGTTGCTTAGTGTCTTGCTTTTGCTTAGGCTGGCTTTAAACATATGATTCACCTACCTCAGCCTCCATAGCCACTAGGATAACAAGTGTGCACCACCACACTTGGCCAAGACTATTATTATTTAATAACAATCTTATTATATTTCAAAAAAAACTTTCAAGCATATATTGTTACATTAATAATTACTATAAAATTGGGGAGAAAAAGAGTACTATCATAAATAAATCCAAGTAAACACAAAGTCCTATTTTAAAGAGACAGTAAGATTCGGTAGGGGCATTTTAGCATCTTCTATTTGTTGAGATTGAGTCTGTCATAAATATGAAAAAAATTAAAATGAGAAGGATATGTTTGAACATAATCATTCAGCATCATGATGAAATATGACATGACAGGAAACACCCATATTTTCCTCATAGCTCTTTCACCTTACTCATTAGAGAATGCAAGTCTTTTCTTTTGTTTCCTGACTTGGAGCCAGATGATCTAAGTTAAAGATCACAATAAAACTTTAGGCACTGGACAAATCACATTTATTTCTTCGTACTTGAGCTTCCTCATATGTAGAATGTGACAAAACCTTCTCTACTATGGCACAGAATTTTTATGATAACTAAAATGTGCTATTTCCATGTATCATGCCAAGACATAGTGTTTGTACATATGCATAATTTGAAAAGGAATCACCTATTAGGATTATCTGAATGTGTCTTTTCATATTTGATTTTATGTTAGCAGCAACATCTCGGGGGAATAGATAGAGCTACCTTCAATGAAATGGAATTTTCCTTAAAATTGATTTTGAGGCAAGGAAATTTGAAGCTGATTTGATTATACTGCCATGTGCTGTGAGTGGACCACCAAAAGCTTCTTCCTTTCACTCATCCATGACACTCACTACGGGGTGTAAGGTTGCTTTCTGTCTTTAGTCATAGGGTGACACCGTCATTTTAATGAGGGTCAATTTTTAAGTCTCTTACCTCTATGCTGTATAATGTTTCATAGAAGAAATATATGCTTTATTTTATAACATAATTCTTTTGACCATGTCACTTATAAAATGTTGACTCTAGGTTGAAAATGTAATTCCATATCCATCCATCTCTATCGTGAGAAGAAAGTTTTAATCACCTAGTACAAATGCATTAACAGTGAATAGTTGATAAATCTATGCCAATTTGAATATGGATTGGGAAATAAACTCTTTCATGAAATATAATTTTTAGAGCCTGCCGCTGCGACCCCAAGGTGGGGATACCGGTAGACGTTAGAGTGCCGGTAGCGCCTCTAACGTCTGGTTTCCGAGGTGGACTCGGACTTGGGTCTCGGCGCTAAAGATTGGTGTGAGCTTCTGGGAGCTGCTGGAAGACTGGTGCGGGCAGAGCCTGCTCTCAAGAGCTGTTTGTCCGCAGAGGCGGCTGCTTATGAGGGATCCACCTGCCAGTCCAAGCAGGAAATTATATTCTCCTTACAGGAATCTTTTAGGAAGCAGGCGGGCAGGCGGGCAGCACAGCGGCGGTGGACACGCGGGTGTGCGAAATGGACGGCTGCAGCAGCAAGACCAAGCTCCAGCGTCCCACGTGCATCAAGCTGGGCATCCGGGCTGCGGACTTCTGCTCGCAGCCACATTCAAACCAGTTTCAGTGAAAACTCCACTTATGACTGGAAGATGGCCGCTGTGTAAGGGGGTAGCTGAAGTGCTGAGCCTGGTGCTCAGAACAGCGGCTTTAATAGAGACTTTGCCCAGCTTGTTAGAGCTCCTTTCACCATTAATCTGTAGTGGACAACCCGGCCAAGCAGCAGAAAAAAGAAAGAGATTGAAAAAGAGACGCTTGGCTCCCGGACGCTTTCCTGCTCAAAACCGCGGGCGCTTTGCGCCCATCTGCTTCCTCTTTCACTTCGCTCCCGGCAGAGAAGCTGAATGGGCAATCAGCAGTGGATTGTAAGTACCTGAGGCAAAGAAAGCTCAGTACACCCCGCCCTTTTTTTTTTTTTTTTTTTTTTGAATATTGTCTATACAGGGAGAGTTAGTGGATTGGAATTGTTGGCGGGGCTGTAGTTTCGGGGCCGAAAATCCACTCCGAGGGAGCCGCCATTTGCTTTCTGCATGCTGTCTTGATGGCCCTGACTACACGGTCCAGCTACCACAGCTAGAGACTGGAACTGGGCTGCGTGCCGAACCCTGTCCTCCGAAGGCAGGTCCACGGCCTCAAGTGCCTCGGTCGCCTGTTCCCTGCTGCACCTTGGGGCATAGCCTGCTCTGGGGTCATTCGGCATCCCTCTGCGAGGGGACAGGCGTGGCGGCAGCCGCTTGGGCCCTCCGCGGTGGCGCTGCTAAGGTCGCAGACAAGCGCGGCGCCAAAGAGCACGGACCAGAGGTGGAGGCGAAGGCAGCAGGATTTCAGTTCTAGAAAACTGGACTGGAAACAGAAGCAGCAGTTTGTATAACCCCAAGATCTTGCTTATGCCAGGAAACTGTAAGGGTAACATGAATATCATTGAGGAGGTCTAACATGACGGCAGACGCGGAGGGATCAAGTCTCTGACCTCTTCAACTGCGAGGGCATAGGGAGCTGTAAATTATCTAAAGCCTATTTGCTCAGGATTACTAGGCAATGCTGAGCTGACGTGGAGCTAGGGCGTACACTTTGGGCCCCTCAGAAAACACACACTGAGCACGAATTTGCTGCATTTAAGCCCCGGATCGCCTGCTTCTCGTGACTCAGCACTAACGATCCTGCTGAAATAACTAGTCGGCCCACCTGATCTCACAGAGGTAAAAGCCAACTGAGCACCATAGCCAGACCCAGGGAATCAGGAGTGACGTGGGACTAACGGCGCAGAACCCCGGCTATCGCTCCCACCAGGGCTGACAACAGAGGTCCCTTGCACCAGCTACCAGGGGAGTTGCTACCTAAGGGCAAACAAATTTGCTGGGGGTCCTCAGCCCCAAGCCCTACAAATTTAGGGTCCGAGGGAGGCAAACAGAAAGGGTGTGCCCAGGCATCCGTGAAAACAGGGCTCCCAGGAGCAGCAGACCCGGCGTGTAGCCAGTAATGTGGTAAGCGTCACAGGTGAGTGGGGCCTGGATTGAGGAACCACAAGAGAAGGACCTAGACACTCAGGACTGGAGACTTGCACAGTCTGGGAAGAAGAGCTGAGGCACAGTGATTGGTTCCCACCTATCATGAGGAGAAGCCTGGCCCAGTGGGCATAGCTCCACCTACTGAAAGAGAAGGTAATCGAGCTCTATGACTGCATTTATTATTATTACTATTATTTAATGATTATTATTAGTATTTTTTTTTATTCTCACTTTTTGTAGTTGATGTTGTTGTTGTTCTTTAACTTTCTTATTAATGGTTTCAATTTTTTCAATTCTTTTTATTCTATTATTATTATTATTATTTAAACTCCAATTTCCATTTTTCTATTATCATTATAATTTTTTTGTTTGTTTTAAAATTTTTATTTTTTCATTTTTTCTTTCTTTCTTTTCACTTTCTTTTCTTTTGTCTTTTCATTTCTTTTCAATTTTCTTATTCCCCCTCTCTTGAATTCCACCTGCCTACACTCAATCTATTTAGTCACTTCTTCCCTTCCCTTCTAATACCTCTCCTCCCAAGCATCAAATAAATTTATAAGAGTAAACAGTAACTCAGCAGTCAAACAGAACAAGAAGTATCATGAGCATAAAAAAGCAAGGAAGAAAATGAGTACAAACAATGAAAGACAGCCTAAATATTCAGGAGGACCTGGAGTCATCAGAAAAATGGCCATATAAAGAATTCAAGGAACACCTTAGACAGATGGAAAGGAACCTTAAAGAGCACATTGAAAAGGAATTACATAAACAGATAAAAGAAGTTAAGCATCTTTATCAGGAGATAGAGATTATAAAAAAAATCAAACAATAATTCTAGAAATGAAGGAAACGATAAACGAAATTAAAAACTCAATCGAGAGTATCACTAACAGAGTGGAGCAAGTAGAAGCCAGAACGTCAGATAATGAAGACAAAATATATCATCTTGAAAAGAGTCTAGCCAACTCAGATAGACTGGTAAAAAATCACGAGAAAAACATCCAAGAGATTTGGGATAATTTTAAAAAATCAAACTTACGAGTCATCGGGATAGAGGAAGGCACAGAGATTCATGCCAAGGGAATGAGTAATGTGCTGAAGGAAATAATTACAGAAAACTTCCCAGAAATAAAAAAGGAAACAGATATACAAATTGTAGATGCATACAGGACACCGAGCACACAAAATCACAGTAGACCAATGCCAAGACACATTGTTATGAAGCTATCCAATATACAGAACAAAGAGATAATATTAAAAGCTACAAGAGAAAAGAGGCAGATTACATTTAGGGGTAAACCAATAAGGTTGACAACGGATTTTTCATCACAGACGCTGAAAGCGAGAAGATCCTGGAACAACGTATTTCAAACACTGAAAGACAATGGATGCCAACCAAGAATTCTGTATCCAGCAAAATTAAGCTTCAGATACGACAATGAAATAAAAATCTTTCATGACAAACAAAAGCTAAAAGAATTTGTAGCCAGAAAACCAGCATTGCAAGGCGTCTTGAGCAAAACTCTACACGAGGAAGAAACGGAAAACGATAACCAAAACCATCAGCGGGAAGTGCCTAGGTAAAGATAGAGGACGGGGGGAAAGCTAATCATGGAGAAACAATCTAAATTAGGGGGAAAAAAAAGAGAT
The DNA here is from genome assembly GCF_964194105.1 of Spermophilus citellus. Lineage (NCBI taxonomy): Eukaryota > Metazoa > Chordata > Mammalia > Rodentia > Sciuridae > Spermophilus > Spermophilus citellus. The sequence goes on along the minus strand of NC_138185.1, from coordinate 178,656,265 downwards.
AAATAATCAAACATGGCAGGAAGTACAAACCATATATCAATAGTAACTCTAAACGTTAATGGCTTAAACTCTCCAATAAAGCGACATAGGCTGGTAACATGGATTAAAAAAACAAATCCAACAATATGCTGCCTCCAGGAGACACATCTGATTGGAAAAGACATACACAGGCTCAAGGTAAAAGGTTGGGAAAAAATATACCACGCACACGCTCCTCGTAAGCAAGCAGGGGTGGCCATTCTCATATCGAATAAAATCGACTTCAAGACTAAGTTAATCAAAAGGGAAAAGGAAGGACATTATATACTGTTAAAAGGAAACATTGACCAACAAGACATAACAATTATCAATATTTATGCACCAAATAATGGCGCTGCGACGTTCATAAAACAAACTCTCCTCAAGTTCAAGAATCGAATAGACCACAACACAATAATCATGGGTGACTTCAACACACCTCTCTCACCATTGGACAGATCCTCCAAACAAAAGTTGAATAAAGAAACTATTGACCTCAATATCACAATCAATAACCTAGACTTAACTGACATATATAGAATATATCAACCATCATCAAGTGGATATACTTTTTTCTCAGCAGCACATGGAACCTTCTCAAAAATAGATCATATATTATGCCATAGGGCAACCCTCAGTAAATATAAAGGGGTGGAGATAATACCATGCACTTTATCAGATCATAATGGAATGAAACTGGAAATCAATGATAAAAGAAGGAAGGAAAAATCCTACATCACATGGACAATGAACAATACGTTACTGAATGATCAATGGGTTACAGAAGACATAAAGGAGGAAATCAAAAAATTCTTAGAGATAAATAAAAATACAGACACAACATATCGGAATCTATGGGACACAATGAAAGCAGTTTTGAGAGGGAACTTCATCGCCTGGAGGTCATTCCTCAAAAAAAGGAAAAACCAACAAATAAATGAGCTCACACTTCATCTCAAAACCCTAGAAAAGGAAGAGCAAAACAATAGCAAATGTAGCAGAAGGCAAGAATTAATTAAAATCAGAGCAGAAATCAATGAAATTGAAACAAAAGAAACTATTGAAAAAATTAACAAAACAAAAAGTTGGTTCTTTGAAAAAATAAATAAGATCGACAGACCCCTAGCCATACTAACGAAGAGAAGGAGAGAGAACTCAAATTACTAACATACGGGATGAAAAAGGCAATATTACAACAGACGCTTCAGAAATACAGAAAACAATTAGAAATTATTTTGAAAACCTATATTCCAATAAAATAGAAGATAGTGAAGACATCGATAAATTCCTTAAGTCATATGATTTGCCCAGACTGAGTCAGGAGGAAACTCACAACTTAAACAGACCAATATCAATAGATGAAATAGAAGAAGCAATCAAAAGACTTCCAACCAAGAAAAGCCCAGGACCGGATGGGTATACAGCAGAGTTCTACAAAACCTTTAAAGAAGAATTAATACCAATACTTTTCAAATTATATCAGGAAATAGAAAAAGATGGAGCTCTTCCAAATTCATTCTATGAGGCCAACATCACCCTGATTCCGAAACCAGACAAAGACACCTCAAAGAAAGAAAACTACAGACCAATATCTCTAATGAACCTAGATGCAAAAATCCTCAATAAAATTCTGGCGAATCGGATACAAAGGCACATCAAAAAAATTGTGCACCATGATCAAGTAGGATTCATCCCTGGGATGCAAGGATGGTTCAATATACGGAAATCAATAAATGTTAATCACCACATCAATAGACTTAAAGATAAGAACCATATGATCATCTCGATAGATGCAGAAAAAGCATTTGACAAAGTACAGCATCCCTTTATGTTCAAAACATTAGAAAAACTAGGGATAACAGGAACTTACCTCGACATTGTAAAAGCTATCTATGCTATGCCTCAGGCTAGCATCATTCTGAATGGAGAAAAATTGAAGGCATTCCCTCTAAAATCTGGAACAAGACAGGGATGCCCCCTATCACCACTTCTATTCAATATAGTTCTCGAAACACTGGCCAGAGCAATTAGACAGACGAAAGAAATTAAAGGCATAAAAATAGGAAAAGAAGAACTTAAATTATCACTATTTGCAGATGACATGATTCTATACCTAGAAGACCCAAAAGGGTCTACAAAAAAACTACTAGAACTAATAAATGAATTCAGCAAAGTGGCAGGATATAAAATCAACACACATAAATCAAAGGCATTTCTGTACATCAGCGACAAAACTTCTGAAATGGAAATGAGGAAAAACACTCCATTCACAATATCCTCCAAAAAAAAAATAAAATACTTGGGAATCAACCTAACAAAAGAGGTGAAAGACCTATACAATGAAAACTACAGAACCCTAAAGAGAGAAGTAGAAGAGGATCTTAGAAGATGGAAAAATATACCTTGTTCATGGATAGGCAGAACTAACATCATCAAAATGGCGATATTACCAAAAGTTCTCTATAGGTTTAATGCAATGCCAATCAAAATTCCAACGGCATTTCTTGTAGAAATAGAGAAAGCAATCATGAAATTCATATGGAAAAATAAAAGACCCAGAATAGCAAAAACAATTCTAAGCAGGAAGTGTGAATCAGGTGGTATAGCGATACCAGATTTCAAACTATATTACAGAGCAATAGTAATAAAAACAGCATGGTACTGGTACCAGAACAGGCGGGTGGACCAATGGTACAGAATAGAGGACACAGAGACTAATCCACAAAGCTACAACTATCTTATATTTGATAAAGGAGCTAAAAACATGCAATGGAGAAAGGATAGCATCTTCAACAAATGGTGTTGGGAAAACTTGAAATCCATATGCAACAAAATGAAACTGAATCCCCTACTCTCGCCATGCACAAGAGTAAACTCAAAGTGGATAAAGGAGCTAGATATCAAATCAGAGACTCTCCATCTGATAGAAGAAAAAGTTGGCTCCGATCTACAGATTGTGGGGACAGGCTCAAAATTCCTTAACAGGACACCCATAGCACAAGAGTTAATAACAAGAATCAACAAATGGGACTTTCTTAAACTGAAAAGTTTTTTCTCAGCAAGAGAAACAATAAGAGAGGTAAATAGGGAGCCCACATCATGGGAACAAATTTTTACTCCTCACACTTCAGATAGAGCCCTAATATCCAGAGTATACAAAGAACTCAAAAAATTAGACAATAAGAAAAGAAACAACCCAATCAACAAATGGGCCAAGGACATGAACAAACACTTCACAGAGGAGGACATACAATCAATCAACAAGTACATGAAAAAATGCTCACCATCTCTAGCAGTCAAGGAAATGCAAATCAAAACCACCCTAAGATACCACCTCACCCCAGTAAGATTGGCAGCCATGACGAAGTCAAACAACAACGAGTGCTGGCAAGGATGTGGGGAAAAGGGTACTCTTGTACACTGCTGGTGGGACTGCAAACGGGTGCGGCCAATTTGGAAAGCAGTATGGAGATTCCTGGGAAAGCTGGGAATGGAACCACCATTTGACCCAGCTATTGCCCTTCTTGGACTATTTCCTGAAAACCTTAAAAGAGCACACTACAGGGATACTGCCACATCGATGTTCATAGCAGCACAATTCACAATTGCTAGACTGTGGAATCAACCCAGATGCCCTTCAATAGATGAATGGATAAAAAAAATGTGGCATTTATACACCATGGAGTATTACGCAGCACTAAAAAATGACAAAATCACGGAATTTGCAGGGAAATGGATGGCACTAGAGCAGATTATGCTTAGTGAAGCTAGCCAATCCCTAAAAAACAAATACCAAATGTCTTCTTTGGTATAATGAGAGCAACTAAGAACAGAACAGGGAGGAAGAGCAGGAAGAAAAGTTTAACATTAAACAGAGACATGAGGCAGGAGGGAAAGGGAGAAAAAAAGGGAAATCACAAGGAAATGGAGGGAGACCCTCATTGTTATACAAAATTATATATAAGAGGTTATGAGGGGAATGGGATAACAAACATGGAGGGAAATGAATTACAGTAGATGGGGTAGAGAGAGAAGAGGGGAGGGGAGGGGAGGGGGGATAGTAGAGGATAGGAAAGGTAGCAGAATACAACAGTCACTAATATGGCAGTATGTAAAAGTGTGATGTGTAACCGATGTGATTCTGCAATCTGTATTTGGGGTAAAAATGGGAGTTCATAACCCACTTGATTCTAATGTATGAAATATGATTTGTCAAGAGCTTTGTAATGTTGTGAACATCCAATAAATAAATAAATAAATAAATAAATAAATAAATAAATTTAGCTACAGAACAAAAACAAAAAAAAAAAGAAATATAATTTTTAAATTTACTTACTGCTGATTTTCATTTCTGTGAGGGAATCTATATGCAAAGTTCAAACCTACAAAATAGTGAAGAAGGGTGGAACAGGGGATCTCAAGGGTGGGGTGGGATGGCAGGTGAGTTGTATCCTGTTAAAGGGATCACAGAATTTCCTGTGAAATATTAACCATCTATAACACCATTTGGTTTGATAAAGGTCAGCCCTGTGAATATTTAACTTTCACCTTGTTTGCTTTTACGATAGTGGGTCACGTTCATATAAGAAATATAGCCTATTGCTTATTATTAATTAGACCTTAGTTGATCTTCAGAATTTAATTTTTCAACATTGATATGTGTAATTTCATGGTAATATACATTGAAAATATGAGAATTTTAGGATTTAAAATATCAAAGTCTTGGAAACAATCTTGATCTGCCATCTAAGTTATTCAAATTGTCTACTGCAAATCTTTTGCACACTAGGTCCTGAAGGATTCTGTGAGATATAAAATGCCTTTTATCCTTTAGATACTCAGGCTTCACTCTCAGGGGAAAGTGGAATGACTGTGCAAGTAGATAAGGCAGTGCTGGCTGATAGACGTTGAGCCTCTTTCAAATTCATAGCAGAGAAAGAGCGATGTGGTCAGCAGGCAGAGACCTAACAGAGGAAGAAACAGTTGGAATGGTCCTGGAAGAAGGGTAGGAGTGTGCAGACAGAGGGGCTGGAGAGCCAGGGAACAGGAGGAAGCCAGACAACACCTGCTCTTGAGTATAAGGACTTGGTCAGCAAGTTTGTAGGTCAGCCTGCTTCCCAGCTGGTTCATGCTGTTCCTGACAGTGTGTGAGGTTAAAAGTCCTGAATGCCTGTTCAAAAATGTTGATGGCTGAGGCAGGTGGATGACTCTTGTGGGGGGGATATATAGCTTCTTTGATTCAGTGTTTTTTCAAAGACCTCTGTGATGTGAAGCCAGGCTTATCTTCTGTGACTTTCCTGAAAGCACTCCACGTTTTAATCATCAAACACCCTGCTTCCTGTTCCTAGTGGCTCAAGTTTATGAGCTAATATGTGAGTACAGGTGGAAAAAGATAGGCTAGAAAGGGAATCTGAGGGCAGTAAATGACGTAGTGTCTTGACACACTTAAAAGTGAAAACTTTAATCATGAAAGTGTTAGGAAAATATTGATGGACTTGGACTTTAATCAGGGAAATGACATAATTGCATTTGCATTTTAAACAGATGAATGAGTACAATGGTGGTATCAAATGGTTTTTAAGCACCAGAGTTGTGGGGTCAGACTGTCTGGGGTTGGATTCCTTCCCTTATCTTATAAGTAATGACTTTATTAAATCCTATAAGCTTCTGTGATCTCACCTATAGGGTGGGGGATAAAAATTATTACCTGTCTTACAAATTTGTTGTGAGGATTAAATAAGATAATTCAGGTAGTACCCTTAGTCCAGTGCCTGGTACAGAAAAAGAGAATATTCAGCCCATTGGCTGTTATTATTCCTATTACCTTTCTGGGGTAGTATCAAAGATGGATGACTGCTGACCAAGAGACCAGATAGGAATCCTTAGGCGAGGCTTGAAGCACTGAATCAAGGCCATGGCAAAAGGTTTGAGACGGGCAAATAAAGATAACATCACGATGGGCATAAACTCTGTGGGTTTTGGGGAGTGAAGTAGAGAGTGGGAGAAGTCACTAATGGTCCTGAGGTTACTAGCTGTGGGCAGCAGGTTTGTTGTTCCCATTGATCAACATGGAGAAGAGTGGAACAGCTGTTGCTGAGACCTCACTGCAACCTGCTGTGTGCAGCTATAAGGCTGCCCTTCCCAGAGGAGATGGGAAGACAGCTGATGTCCTGGCAAGTCTCAACCAGTGTTGACAGGAGTTGAGGGTAAACACCTCAGTTCCTTTGCATGTAGAATGGATAACTCAGTTCCCCAGTAAGACTCTGTCATAGTGATGATTGTTTGATAACTCACATCTTTTTGGATGCCTTCCCTTTCTGGTCTCACTGCTCCAATCCCTTAGTAGTTTCTCCTGGAATCATTTTTCAAATGAATATTTGCACCAGATTTCTTGTCTCAGTACTTTGCCCCAGAAGAAATGAAACTAAGAAAGTAGGAAAGGTAAAAGAAAAAGGAAGAACTGGAAAATAATTTATTTTAAGCATTGCAAGGGAGGGGTAACTTTGAAACATTCTAGTAGAGATGGTCTGGAAGTTATTGGAAGAGAGATGCAAAGGTATTAAACAGGGATTTAATAAACAGATGGGCTCCAGCATTCTAGATCGCTGAGTAAATTGCAAAAAGGTGTGATAGCTGAACTCTTAGAAGAAGACATTCCCTCAAGGATAGCTTAAAATGTAAGGTTTGCAAAAGTCAAAGAAAGGCATTTAAAGGTTGTATTTAGATGCAACCTTTAAATGTTATGGAGACAAAATTTTTCAGGAAGGATACTGATTTTTCTTATTGAAGTATAAATCCTTTCAGAGGAGACAACTTTTCATCTTTGTTAGGGGCCGGTATCATCTCACACATAATAATAAACAAATATTTATTGAATGAATATAACTTCTCATCATCCTGCTATAAAGATAAAGCAGCTGAGGCAGTGAAATTAAGAATAAAGGGTAACTTAGTAATGATTCCCATCTTATACCATCTTTTCTGTTCTCTGATTTGTTAATTCTCTAAATTTGCTATAAATGGACTCAAATTGTGAAGCTATGAGCCCTACCATCTTCCTTTCATTATCACTTAGTTCAAAGCACTTTTTATTTACTTTTCTTGTGTTTTCTTCCTTGACCTGTGAGATATTTTATTAAGTGTGCCATTTTATTTTGAAGTAGTTGACATGTGGGAGTGGGGTTCTACATATCTTAAGGTGATTGATTTCTAATGTAATAAATTATGTAGGAAAGAGTCTGCATGATTTCAAATTAAAAATAAAGTAATGGAAATGCTTCTTATATTGATTGTATTGGTTACATATGTGTCAAAACTGATAAAATTTAATACTTTAAATATATGTATTTTATTGTACTTTCAATTTTTACCTCAATAAAGCTATGGGGGAAATAAAGAAAGAAAAAAAAAAGAAATGGGTATTCTATATGAATTTATTCCCAATACAACCAATACCAGTTAGCTATGGCATAAAGTTAAAGAAAAAAAAAAGTAGAGTCTTGAAGGAAGAAGAAAGAGAAAGGTCAGGGAACCCCACAGACACAGTTCCAATCTTTGCCCAGTCCCTTTTGTCCCTTCTGAGCCTCCAAAACTACCTTTTATTACTTTCTTACTGCTTAGGTTGGAATGGAAAGTTGCAGCATGACATCATTATGATGCAATTACTTCCTGGCCCCGGGTTTTGATTTCACTTCACTTTTTCCCTTCTCCACAGTTTGAGATAGTTCAGAAAAACCAAAACTTTACATTCTTCTACATTGTGACACATTCCCAACCTGAAATTAGCCCAAAATTCATTTCATTGCATCTAACTAGATAGACTTCCTGAACTTCTTAGAAACTTTGCACTGTTCTTTAGAGGTAAAATGGGTTTTAATTTATAGATCCAAGCACCATTTAGGTTAAGTTTGTGAAGAGAGAGTTATCAAACACTGGTCTCAGTTTTAAGGCCTTTCCTTATTTCTTGATTGCCTTCACACATTGCATTTGGTTTTACAAGTTTGTTCAGAAACACTTGCTTTAAGCTTTTCTAGACTGAAGGGGGAAAAAAGGCTTCTTGTTGAAAATAGAAAAGATGAACTTAGTTATTTATAATCAGATCAGCCGATTTTATAATTTCTGAAAAATCACTGTTGTTTTTAAATACACTTATTACTTCAATAATGATTTCTGATCAACCCTATGCATTTTCCTTCAGTGTTTAGCATTTAGCATCCCAAGATTATACTCAATGCCCTGCTGCTTCCAGAAGTATCTTTTTTTTTTTTTACATTGTCTACTGTTGTACTAAGTCAATTACCAAGTTGTCTTTTCTCATTTATATTAAGCCATTAAACCAGTGTCCTGTCCTGTGCAGATACAATAAGCAATCACTGACAGCTTTCCACTTAATTACATGCTTCACTGGGTGCTCCTTGATTGAAAATATTCTATCATAATTTCCTTTGTTTTATGCTCATGATCTCATCTCTGGAACATAAGGAATGATAAAGAAAGATCTGATTTAACAAGATGGCTTATGTGGGTTAAAGCTCTACCTGCCATTCCGGTGACATAGGAATAACCTTGCTCTTTACCGCTAGGCCAGGATATTGGAACTGGGTTCTCCCCTGTGGGTGACTGACACTTGCATTTTCTAGAAGAGATTACTCAGCCCTTGTGTTATGACTTCTCCTGAAGATGACCTGTTTTTACTGGCCTTTTCTGATGTTTAGGAGAAGCAAAGTGCTTTGACATTTCTATTGAGTTGTTTTTTTTTTTTTTTCAATTTCCTGACCTCCTTGTCCTTGGGCCAATAATTAAGGAGCTCCTACAACTTCCATGACAGGTCAGAAAGCTCTCAAATAGTTTTAAAAAAAATCACAGAAATATCTTTGCTCAACAACAGTGCTATTTATTGGACCCAGAAACAACAGTGAACTATAGTTGGATCAAGGGATGCTTGTAAAAAAGGTTTTCCTTGAATGCTTGTTCTTATATGACTGAGTTTTATCCCTTGACTTTATTATTATTATTTCTAAACCCGATAGTCATGTTATTACTGTGGAGTGACCTCATCAGTAAGAAATTCTTTCTCTGGAAGAGCTTGCTAATATGCCAGAGTCCTTTACTTTGTTTAAAGTGCTAGGTCTGTTAAAATTAAGAAGAAATAACTTAGGACTAATTTATTAATTGCTGACTTATTGCCATCTTGTGTATGGTGCTACCTATGTAAACATTAGAACTTAAAGGAAACTTAGAAAATTATCTTGGTTCAATTTTCTTATTTTGCAGACAAAGACAATGAGGCTGAGGGCTGAGATGATTTCTTCTATGAGAACTGACATCAGATCACAGGTCTCAATAATTTTTGTACAGTATTCCTCTATTATCCTGCTCATAAAGCCAGTTCTTAAGAGTAAATTTTAGAAGAAAAGGTTAAAAAGGTTCTAGGAAAGAAAAGTCAGGCTGGGGGGAGTAAAGGAGCCTGGGGAAGATAATGCTACAATTATTACTATAATCGTTTTTCTGGGGGCTGAGTCAGTAGGGCAAAATGTTCTTGCTTCCATTTGTAACCTTGGAGGTACTTAATGCTGTCTCAAAAACCTTAAGCTTAAAAGTATTTGGTTGTGTTTTAAGATGGAGGCATTTCATTTTATTATCTTTTTTTTTTACTCAATTGAATATCTAAGATTTGCTAATTTTTTTTAAAGATAATAGGACACTTGTTAGCTTTCATATCTCTACAACATAGAAGACTGAACCAAATAGTGAACCTGGGGTGATCTGGGAATATGGAGTAGCTCTGAGTAAAGTCAGAGGTTAGATTTATTTACAGTCAGTAAATGGAGAGGGACCTGAACTTGTCTTTAAAACCTGAGCAGATTTTGCATAGACTAAGAAAAGGTGTTAGGGTGAGGGTTCTCATTAAAGGACACATGTGGAAATGAGTTCTGGCCCTCACTACTCGGTAGAGTCTTGGACATCAGTGGGAGATTAGCTTGGTGAGCTTGACTGGGCCTTGACCAAGACCCCCTTGAAGACGATGAATAGGATCAATTCCTCAGTAGGTTCCTGAGCTGGGGAGAGGCTTTGGGAATGCAGCATATAGGAAATTCATTCTGGTGCCCTAGATGAATTGAAATGAGTGGAAGCAATGAGAGGAGGGTGCTAGAATACCCAAGAGAGGAGGTGATTACCTGGCAGTCCCACGAAGAGGAAGAATGAATCTGTGAAACAAAACCAAAGAAGCCTAGATTGTATTAAGACTATGCTGGAGAACTTGAGAAACACCACTTTAAGATTTTAAATTTTGGGGAGAAGTCTACAAAGAGTCTTATAAACATTAGATTAAAATACAGCAGCACTTGGTGAAAAGTTGAAAATCAAAAAGATGAAAGGCACGGAAAAGTAAACTGGGACCACAGTGTGACACTTTCCAGATTTTGGTGCCCATCATCTATTTATGTGTCATCATTTCTGGTTGGGCTGGAAAAATGCTGGGAGTGAGGATGATTAGGCTCCATTTCTTTGTTTTCAGCACATGTTGCAGAGGCACATATTCGGTGCTTAGTAAAAATAACTTGAACTTGGGTATCGGAGAGAATGTTACTTTTATAAAATTTAAAACATCTGTTTATGGAAATGGCAAGAAGTTCATATATAAATGTCTTAACTGTGGTTGCAAATAGTGGATCTCAAATGATATCAGACCCAATGTGGAGAGTTGTTTGGATGGAATTTAGAGTTGAAATTTTGAGGTTGAACAAAGCCTCTGAGAATGGATAATTAGGGAGAGGAAGGTATAAGGTTTGAATAAAAACTATCAGCTTTTACAAAAGTGCCATCTGAGAAAAAGAAACCATATATAAATACATCGTTCACTATTGAGTTTAGGAACTTCTATTCGCTCAACAATTTTGAGTGATTACTTAATTTATTAGACACTTTTTTTCTTTTTTTTTCTTGTTAAAGAGCAAAGAATAGCATGCCAAAGAGGTCAACAGGAAGAGCACAAAGGCCAAGAAGCACAATTGCCTTGCTGTCCTCAGTGAAACACATTAACCTTGAAAATCAGTGCTCAGGGGAGGATTTGGAGACTAATGGAAAGATAATGAAAGAGGAAAAAAAAAACAAAACCTAAGGAAATAAGACAAACTTGCAAAAAGAACCTTCTAAGTCAAAGTAATGTAGAGTTGAACATATGGGAGGGAATTTTTATTACTATTTTTTATTAATAATATATGAGAGAGCAAGGCCAATAGAGAACATGAGAGAGTAGATTATGGAAAAAATGTGATTGGAATGTCTGGAAGATCAAATTATCTTTTCATTACTGCATTTTAAAAAGATGAACATTTCAAAGACTGAAATATGTTCTGTTTTTCTGGGGACTCATATTGTTAAAAGCCTATTATAGCTTTTTTCTTGATATTAATGTACTTGCTAGGCTGGTGAATCATGGCTGAGGACTTTGCAGCACAAATCAAAAAGCATTTAATGAATATTAGAGCTGAGTTGTGCAAGAGGGTAGAAGAGAAATAGCCTTGAGCTGTAAGAATGTCTCAAAACCAGGAACTCTTGATTCACCTGAACCCAGACCTGGTCTTAGCATCCATGGAATGACTGGGCCAGAATGAGAAGTGAGGACGGGGGGGGGGGGCGGTGAGAAATGTGCCTGGAGATTAATACTAACTGGTTTATCTGGCTAAGCCTTGTTTCAGGTGTTGGGACTTTTCTAAGAACACTGTGTGTAACATTCCGTCTGGTTGAATTATGGTGATTGAATCAGAACAAATATTGGTGGAAAGCAGACAAGTAATGAAGGGAAGAAAACTAAGATTAAGGCCAGGGGATGAAATGAAGAGGGCAGATTTGGAGTTATCTGATGTGAAATAGGAGAGTCAAGAGTGACTCCTACACTCCTCCCAGGTTTTAGCTGCTGGGTGCTGCTCATTGAGAAATGGAATGTAGAGGAAACACCACCTCTGGATGTTAATTTTTCAAATAATAAAATTGTGGTTAAATATACATAACATAAAATCTACCATCTTAACCATTTCTTTTTTTAATATTAGTTATTGATGGACCTTTATTTTTTTATTCATTTATTTATATGTGGTGCTGAGAATCGAGCCCAGTGCCTCACACATGCCAGGCAAGCACTCTACCCCTGAGCCACAACCCCAGCCCATCTTAACCATTTCTAAGTGTATAGATTCTGTAGTTTAAGTATATCCATGTGGGTTTGCAATCAGTCTCCAGAACTCTCTGTTTTCCAAGTCTAAACTCCGCCATTCTGCTGTCTCTGTGAATTTGGATACTCTAAGGAAGCTCAGATAAATATTTGTCTTTTTGTGATTGGTTTATTTCACCTAGCACCATATCCCCAAGGTTTATTCATGTTGCAGCATGTGTCAAAATTTCCTTCCTTTTTAAGACTCAGTAATATCACATTGTATGTATATACAACATTTTATTTATACATTCACTCATCAATGGACAGTTGGCTTGCCTCCACCTTTTGGCTATTGTGACTAGTAGTGCTATGAACACGAGTATATAAATATGTCTTTGAGACACTGCTTTCAATTCCCAGAAGTGGAATCACTGAATTGTATGGTAATTCTACTTTAACATTTTTTGAGGAACCATCATACCATTTTCCAGTGGCACCAAGTAATAGTCCCACCAACAGTAAACAAACGTTTTTTCATTTTTTACATCCTTGTTCTAACACTTGTTATTTTCTTCCTCCCCACCCCTTCCTTTATTTTAAACAGAAGCCATCGTGGTGGAAGGGCATGGCAAAAGGAAACTGCCTGCATTGCAAAGGGCATGAGCCATGCCACTGTTACTGGCAGGAGTCGGGATCCAGTTCATGTTCCACAGAGTTGAAGAATGAAACCAGGAATACCAAGGTAAGCAAGCGAGCAGGAATTTTGTTAAAAAGAAAAGTGAAAGGAAAAAACTCAGTACTCTTGGCTAGAGTGCCATTTAAGTCTTACTGCATTGTTTCAAAGAAACATAAGGAGAAGTTGGTAAGCTCCTCCTAATTGGTTCTTCACTGTTACTAGGGATGTGCATTTTGTTGATTGATTCTTTGGTATTTCAATTGTCCTGCACATGGGGCATGGTCCAGATTAAACAGTTGCTTCCTGTGAGATGGAAACTTCTGCTCTTTCTGAGAAATCAGAACTGTTTTGTAACAAGTCGGGCGTGTTAAAATGGCTATTCTTGTGCTTGCTGTCTTGTCAACCTTTACTGTCCCTCCTCTGCTCTCAACTGCCTATCCTTTTCTATTTACCAGCTGAGGCAGCCATGGCAGTCTTTTCTCACCCAGATTTTTGTGATTGCTCCAGAAAAGTTTCAGACATGTCACTCAGAATAGTAGAAACAAGTTTATTGAAGGGATAGGAAAAGGGAAAAGGGGACACTCAATGGAGAGTGTGGGTCCTCTGAGAAAGAAGGCTTCCGTGCTCCTCCTGCTTTTCAATTTTATTGGGGATACCAGGGAAGTTTCTATCTAGGGAGTCCCACACAGGCCCACCTCTTGACTTTTGACAGACATCAGAAAGACATCAGACTTTCAAGTCCCCACTATGCATGTCAAATCTAGGTCACTTTGACCATGCTGACTGGTTCTAATTGAAACCTATTCTTATAGATTTTATGGCTAGGGGGAATTATCCTTATCTTCCTGAGATCTGGGATCTGGTCTGTGTCAGGTCACAAAAGTCACCCTCTTCAGGGTAACTTGTATTTTTCTTATCAGCATTTCACCTGCAGATAGTAGTTTATTTCCTGAGGAACGTAACATATCCGATTGACTTAAGCCAGACAGGGCTGCAGTTAAACTGCTTTCTTTTTTTTTGAAGAAAGTATGTGTGGTCAGCCCCATTGGCCAAGTTTGTAGAATTATTTATTTAACCTCATGTTCCCTATCACCATCATGGCAACAAGGAAGGAGAGAGAGAGAGAGAGAGAGAGAGAGAGAGAGAGAGAGAGAGAGGAGGGAGGGGGAGGGAGGTGAGAAGGGAGGCGGGGGGTGGGGGGGGTGGGGAGGGAAGGTGCCACAGAAAGAACAACCTGTCCAGGGTACAACCAGTAACCAACCTCCTCTGTTATGTCCTACCTGCCTACAGTTACCACCCCCTCAGTCCAAACTAGGATGGACTGATGAGGTTTTAGCTCCCATAATCTAATCATTTCACCTCTGAATATTCCTGCATTAACACAGAAGGTTGGAACACCTCATATCCAAACCAAGCAGGAAGGAATTGGATCATCCATTAGAGCCTCCAGGTAAGAATGTAGCTGACAACATTTTGATTTTAGCTCACTGAGAGTCATTTTGGATTCCTTAACTTCAGTACAGTAACACAGTATATGTGAGTTTTTTTTTAAGCCATGAAATGAGGATTTGTCACAGCAGCCATAGAAAACTGATACAGTTAGTTTAGATATAATCTCATCTTCAAAGGATTAATGTTGAATATTTATAGGTTGGTGTTCAAAATCCATTCTACCCTCCATGCAGTGCAGTGGATAAAAAAGTTTGGTCCTAGACCATAAGGTCTATATGATCGTTTTGTGTATACGTACAGTAAAATAAATAAAATAAAAAAATAAATTAATTAAAAGGCTTTACTAAACATTTTTTCTTTATGTCATAGTATACCATAATCTATTTTTATTTCCTGGATTCCCTTGATCTAAGAAAAAGTCCTGCACTGATTGGATTTGGCCAGTCAAGTGCACTTGCATGAAATTAGAGATCATATTTCTGTATTTTTTTCTCTGTTACTTCTGGAAAACTGTAGTGGAGACATCATGTTTATTTTATTTTTTAAAAATTTACTGGTGGAATTCTTGTATCTAATCACTAGTTTTATAGCTGTTGAAAGGTAGTGACTAAGTTCCTGAAGTAAAATTTCTAGTGGCAGCTTCCCAATTGCCTTGTTTCCTAACTGTCAAGGGAAGCAGCTGCCTTCGAAGGGATGACTTGAAGTGGCTCCATGAGAGTGATTATTCAAAGCCCCCCCTACAGCTCAACTGTAGCTGTATCAATGATATTGGAAGCTCTTTTTCAAAACTTTCAAGTCTCTTTTTCAAAACTTTCCTTTTGCAAATAGCGCCTCTCTTCTGCAAATCAGCCCTGATTGGATAATATTATAATCCTATAAGTATAGCCATGTAAGAAAATCAAAGGAAATAATTAACAAAAAAGCAACTTGGAAACTGGAAGAAAATATATATCAGATAAGGGTTAAAATCCCAAATACATAAGGAATTCATACCAATCAATAGTAAACAACAATGACAACAAAACAGAAATAAAAGAAACATAGGCTTTAAAAATGCACAAAGGACCTGATATACATATCTGTAAGGAAGACATACTAATGGCCAACAGATACATAAAAAAGGGTGTTCAACATCATGAATTATCACTATTCATCATCTCATACCTGTTAGGATGAGTATCAAATAAAAAAAAAATTTGTGAGAAGGTGGAGAAAAGGGAACCCTGATACACTGTTGGTGTAGTTATTATGGAAACAGTATGGGGGCTCTTCAAGAAATTAAAAATATACTATATAATCTATCAATCCCACTTCTGAGTATATATATAAAGGAAATGAGATCTAGGTTGAAGCAATATCTGCACTTCCATGTTTATTGTGTCCTTATTTACAATAGCCACAGATGGAATCCACCTAAGTGTGCATCAACAGATGATGAATAATACATAAAGAAAATATGGTGCACACATACAATGAAATTTTTGGCCTTAAAAAAATAAAGAATACTGCCATTTTCAAAAACATGGATGAGAGACGAACAGCTGTGACTCAGCACTAATCCATCCAGCTGAAACAACTGGTCAGCCCTTCTCATCCTATGGAGGTAAATGCCTACCGAGCCTTCATAGGTAGTGGCCACAGGTTTGAAACGGGGCTTGGGAGAGACAGTAAGGACCCACCCGTTGCATTGGTCGCCCGGCAAAGGGAAAGGAACTGTCCCCATTTGCAAGAGATACCACCATAGCAGAGAACTGACGTCATCAGACTGTGGCGGAGGAGATAACTTCATTGAAACCTGCGGCTACAGCATCTAATAAATTTATAGGAGTAAACAGTAACTCATCAGTCAAACAGAACAAGAAGTAACATGAGCAGCTTCAAAAAGCAAGGAAGAAAAGGAGTACAAACAATGCAGGACAGCCTAAATATTCAGGAGGACCTAGAGTCATCAGAAAAATGGTCATATAAAGAACTCAAGGAACACCTTAGACAGATGGAATGGGACCTTAAAGAGGATACAAGACAGCAAATTCAAGCAGCGAAAGAACACATTGAGAATGAATTACATAAACAGATAAAAGAAGAAGTTAAGCATCTTTATCAGGAGATAGAGATTATAAAAAATAATCAAACAATAATTCTAGAAATGAAGGAAATGATAAACCAAATTAAAAACTCAATTGAGAGTATCACTAACAGAGTGGAGCAATTAGAAGCCAGAACATCAGATAATGAAGACAAAATATATCATCTTGAAGAGTCTAGTCAACTCAGAAAGGCTGGTAAAAAATCATGAGAAAAACATCCAAGAGTTATGGGATAACATAAAAAAAACAAACTTACGAGTCATCGGGATAGAAGAAGGTACAGAGATTCAAACCAAGGGAATGAGTAACCTGCTGAATGAAATAATTACAGAAAACTTTCCAGAAATAAAAAAGGAAACAGATATACAAATTGAAGATGCATACAGGACACCGAGCACACAAAATCACAGTAGACCAATGCCAAGACACATTGTTATGAAGATATCCAATATACAGAACAAAGAGAAAATATTAAAAGCTACAAGAGAAAGGAGACAGATTACATTCAGGGGTAAACCAATACGGTTAACAACGGATTTTTCATCACAGACACTGAAAGCAAGAAGGTCATGGAACAATGTATTTCAAACACTGAAAGACAATGGATGCCAACCAAGAATTCTGTATCCAGCAAAATTAAGCTTCAGGTATGACAACGAAATAAAAATCTTTCATGATAAACAAAAGTTAAAAGAATTTGCAGCCAGAAAACCAGCATTGCAAAGCATTTTGAGCAAAACACTACACGAGGAAGAAATGAAAAACAATAACCAAAACCATCAGTAGGAAATGCCTCGGTAAAGACAGAGGGCGAGGGGAAAGATAATCATGGAGAAACAAACTAAATTTTTTTTAAAAAGATAAATAATCAAACATGGATGGAAGTACAAACCATATACCAATAGTAACTCTGAATGTTAATGGCTTAAACTCTCCAATAAAGTGACATAGGCTGGTATCATGGATTAAAAAAACAAATCCAACAATATGCTGCCTCCAGGAGACACATCTGATTGGAAAAGACATACACAGGCTGAAGGTGAAAGGATGGGAAAAAATATACCATGCACACGGTCCTCGTAAGCAAGCAGGGGTGGCCATCCTCATATCGAATAAAATTGACTTCAAGACTAAGTTAATCTAAAGGGATAAAGAAGGACATTATATACTGTTAAAAGGAACCATTCACCAACAAGACATAACAATTATCAATATTTATGCACCAAATAATGGTGCTGCAATATTCATAAAACAAATTCTCCTCAAGTTCAAGAATCAAATAGACCACAACACAATAATTATGGGTGACTTCAACACATCTCTCTCACCATTGGACAGATCCTCCAAACAAAAGTTGAATAAAGAAACTATAGAACTCAATACCACAATCAATAACCTAGACTTAACTGACTTATATAGAATATATCAACCATCATCAAATGGATATACTTTTTTCTCAGCAGCACATGGATCCTTCTCAAAAATAGACCATATATTATGCCATAGGGCAACCCTCAGTAAATATAAAGGAGTGGAGATAATACCATGCATTTTATCTGATCATAATGGAATGAAACTGGAAATCAATGATAAAAGAAGGAAGAAAAAATCCTACATCACATGGAAAATGAACAATATGTTACTGAATGATCAATGGGTTACAGAAGACATAAAGGAGGAAATCAAAAAATTCTTAGAGATAAATGAAAATACAGACACAACATATCGGAATCTATGGGACAGAATGAAAGCAGTTTTAAGAGGAAAATTCATTTCTTGGAGTTCTTTCCTCAAAAAAAGAAAAAAACCAACAAATAAATGAGCTCACACTTCATCTCAAAGCCCTAGAAAAGGAAGAGCAAAACAACACAAATGTAGCAGAAGGCAAGAAATAATTAAAATCAGAGCGGAAATCAATGAAATTGAAACAAAAGAAACTACTGAAAAAATTAACAAAACTAAAAGTTGGTTCTTCGAAAAAATAAATAAGATCGACAGACCTTTAGCCATGCTAAAGAAGAGAAGAAGAGAGAGAACTCAAATTACTAACATACGGGATGAAAAAGGCAATATCACAACAGACACTACAGAAATACAGAAGACAATTAGAAATTATTTTGAAAACCTATATTCCAATAAATAGAAGATAGTGAAGACATCGATAAATTTCTTAAGTCATATGATTTGCCCAGACTGAGTCAGGAGGATACACACAATCTGAACAGACCAATATCAATGGATGAAATTGAAGAAGCCATCAAAAGACTACCAACCAAGAAAAGCCCAGGACCGGATGGGTATACAGCGGAGTTTTGCAAAACCTTTAAAGAAGAATTAATACCAATACTTTTCAAGTTATTTCAGGAAATAGAAAATGAGGGAGCTCTTCCAAATTCATTCTATGAGGCCAACATCACCCTGATTCCAAAACCAGACAAAGACACCTCAAAGAAAGAAAACTACAGACCAATATCTCTAATGAACCTAGATGCAAAAATCCTCAATAAAATTCTGGCGAATCAAATACAAAAACACATCAAAAAAATAGTGCACCATGATCAAGTAGGATTCATCCCTGGGATGCAAGGATGGTTCAACATACGGAAATCAATAAATGTTATTCACCACATCAATAGACTTAAAGATAAGAACCATATGATCATCTCGATAGATGCAGAGAAAGCATTCGACAAAGTACAGCATCCCTTTATGTTCAAAACATTAGAAAAACTAGGGATAACAGGAACTTACCTTGACATTGTAAAAGCTATCTATGCTAAGCCTCAGGCTAGCATCATTCTGAATGGACAAAAGTTGAAGGCATTCCCTCTAAAATCCGGAACAAGACAGGGATGCCCTCTATCTCCACTTCTATTCAATATAGTTCTCGAAACACTGGCCAGAGCAATTAGACAGACGAAAGAAATTAAAGGCATAAAAATTGGAAAAGAAGAACGTAAATTATCACTATTTGCAGATGACATGATTCTATACCTAGAAGACCCAAAAGGGTCTACAAAGAAACTACTAGAATTAATAAATGAATTCAGCAAAGTGGCAGGATATAAAATCAACACGCATAAATCAAAGGCATTTCTCTATATCAGCGACAAAACTACTGAAATGGAAATGAGGAAAAACACTCCATTCACAATATCCTCAAAAAAAATAAAATACTTGGGAATCAACCTAACAAAAGAGGTGAAAGATTTATACAATGAAAACTACAGAACCCTAAAGAGAGAAGTAGAAGAAGATCTTAGAAGATGGAAAAATATACCCTGTTCATGGATAGGCAGAACTAACATCATCAAAATGGCGATATTACCAAAAGTTCTCTATAGGTTTAATGCAATGCCAATCAAAATCCCAACGGCATTTCTTGTAGAAATAGATAAAGCAATCATGAAATTCATATGGAAAAATAAAAGACTCAGAATAGCAAAAGCAATTCTAAACAGGAAGTGTGAATCAGGCGGTATAGCGATACCAGATTTCAAACTATATTACAGAGCAATAGTGACAAAAACAACATGGTACTGGTACCAAAACAGGCGGGTGGACCAATGGTATAGAATAGAGGACACAGAGACTAATCCACAAAGTTACAACTATCTTATATTTGATAAAGGGGCTAAAAACATGCAATGGAGGAAGGATAGCATCTTCAACAAATGGTGTTGGGAAAACTGGAAATCCATATGCAACAAAATGAAACTGAATCCCTTTCTCTCGCCATGCACAAAAGTTAACTCAAAATGGATCAAGGAGCTTGGTATCAAATCAGAGACTCTGCGTCTGATAGAAGAAAAAGTTGGCTCCGATCTACATATTGTGGGGTCGGGCTCCAAATTCCTTAATAGGACACCCATAGCCCAAGAGTTAATACCAAGAATCAACAAATGGGACTTACTTAAACTAAAAAGTTTTTTCTCAGCAAGAGAAACAATAAGAGAGGTAAATAGGGAGCCTACATCCTGGGAACAAATTTTTACTCCTCACACTTCAGTTAGAGCCCTAATATCCAGAGTATACAAAGAACTCAAAAAATTAGACTATAAGATAACAAATAACCCAATCAACAAATGGGCCAAGGACCTGAACAGACACTTCTCAGAGGAGGACATACAATCAATCAACAAGTACATGAAAAAATGCTCACCATCTCTAGCAGTCAGAGAAATGCAAATCAAAACCACCCTAAGATACCATCTCACTCCAGTAAGATTGGCAGCCACTATGAAGTCAAACAACAACAAGTGCTGGCGAGGATGTGGAGAAAAGGGTACACTGGTACATTGCTGGTGGGACTGCAAATTGGTGCGGCCAATTTGGAAAGCAGTTTGGAGATTCCTGGGAAAGCTGGGAATGGAACCACCATTTGACCCTGCTATTGCCCTTCTCGGACTATTCCCTGAAGACCTTAAAAGAGCATGCTACAGGGATACTGCCACAGCGATGTTCATAGCAGCACAATTCACAATAGCTAGACTGTGGAACCAACCCAGATGCCCTTCAATAGATGAATGGATAAAAAAAATGTGGCATCTATACACAATGGAGTACTATGCAGCAATAAAAAATGACAAAATCATAGAATTTGCAGGGAAATGGATGGCACTAGAGCAGATTATGCTTAGTGAAGCTAGCCAATCCCTAAAAAACAAATACCAAATGTCTGCTTTGATATAATGAGAGCAACTATGAACAGAGCAGGGAGGAAGAGCAGGAAGAAAAGATTAACATCAAACAGAGACATGAGATGGGAGGGAAAGGGAGAGAAAAGGGAAACTGCATGGAAATGAAGGGAGACCCTCATTGCTATATAAAATTACATATAAGAGATTGTGAGGGGAATGGGAAAATAAACAAGGAGAGAAATGAATTACAGTAGATGGGGTAGAGAGAGAAGATGGGAGGGGAGGGGAGGGGGGATAGTAGGGGATAGGAAAGGGAGCAGAATACAACAGTTACTAATAGGGCATTATGTAAAATTGTGGATGTGTAACTGATGTGACTCTGCAAGCTGCATTTGGGGTAAAATTGGGGGTTCATAACCCACTTCAATCTAATGTATGAAATATGATATGTCAAGAGCTTTGTAATGTTGTGAACAACCAATAAAAAAAAACATGGATGAAATTAGAGGACATTATGCAAAATTTAAAAATCCAGAAACAGAAAGACAAATACTGCAGTGATTCCACTGACATATAGAGTATGAAAAAATTTGAACTCATAAGAACAGAGAGTAAAAAAAAAAGGTAGTCACTAGAGGTTAGGGGTAGTGGAGTTGGGGTGATATGGGTCAGAGTATACAAACAGTTATAATATGCATTCTATTGCAGAACTTATATGAATAAGTTCTGGAGTTCTGTACATACTGTACAGCATGTTGACCATAGCTAATAATAATGTATTCTGTAATTGAATTTACTGGAAGAAGAACTTAAGTGTTCCTACTAACACACACACACACACACACACACACACACACACACACACACGTCCTTAGGAAACAGAGTTTTAAAAGCATAGATAGATCTAAGTGAAGAATACATTCATACATAATTTTATATATAGGGTATATCTGAAAAATATTTACTGGTATATGGGGATACTAGATATGTTAATTAGCTTGACTGGAAATTATTTCACATTGCATATATAAAAAGCACATTGTTTACATGGGAAATACTCAATTCTAATTTGTCAATTATATTTCCATAATGCTTAAAAAAAATTGCATCTACACATCCTGGATGGTATTGGGCCTGAGGTAACTATTGGCTGTGGTCCTTCTCAGAGATGCAAAATCTTGGACAACTCTGAGTTGACTACAGAGTTTGTGGAGGTAACACTGAACCTTTATTGGTATTTATTCCTTTGTTGAGTATCTAAAACCACAACTGTTAGTTACAAGCTGTTAAAAATGGGTACTCTGTATGATATATTTGTTTGACTATAGTTGGAATATATATTTGCAATTTTGAAGTGATAATCTTTGTTTTTTTTTGACTAGAACCTTAAAAAAGCAGAGTTTTAAAAGTACAGATGGCTCTAAGTGTAATTTCATATATAGGGAAAATATGAAAAATATTTAACATCTGGTATGACCCAGGCACTGACTGGAACAGAGAGAATGGATGATGACCATAAATACCCGGGGCAGCCAGGCTGGCACCTCAAAGCGGACAATCAGCCTATTTTTATTAATGATATGTTGCTTTCTCAGAAAGAATTGTTTGCTTTACAAAAATACAAAAAGGTAAAATAAATATAAATTTA
Source organism: Spermophilus citellus (assembly GCF_964194105.1). Lineage (NCBI taxonomy): Eukaryota > Metazoa > Chordata > Mammalia > Rodentia > Sciuridae > Spermophilus > Spermophilus citellus. Next base: position 178,633,587 of record NC_138185.1, on the reverse strand, counting down.
AAAACCTAAAGTATTTTGGCTACCTGAAATCAAAAAGTGGGAAAGATAAGATGAAGCCAAGGGGCCAAAGGGCTGTGTGACAGGCACATCTAAGGCCTTAGGTACCTTTAAAGGGACAGAGGCAAAGCAGATGCCTTCCATCATCCGCCACCAGGGGACATTGAACTTATGATTGTTAACTTCTCTTTTTTTAAATTTTTTAAAAAAAATTTTAGTTGTAGTTGGACACAATACCTTTATTTTATTTATTTTTATGTGGTGCTGGGGATCAAACCCAGGACCTCACACTTGCTAAGTGAGTGCTGTACCGCTGAGCCACAACCCCAACCCATTAACTTCTCTTTTTGCTGCATTTCAGGGCACTCCCATTTGTCATTATCCAGATTGACCATCTGTATGTTAACCACGTGTTGGTTAAATAAATACCCTCAATCTTTAGGAAAATTCAGAGCATTTTTCATTTCCTGACACAGAATGTCCCCTGTTCCCTTTCCTTTTCCAGAGGGCAGAGGGAACAATAAATGAGAAATGGCTCCTATGACAGGAAAAAAATGTGTTTGAGCTTAGCTTCATTATGGCAGATAAGAGCCAAGTCACAGAGACCATTTGACATATCATGCAATTTAGTGATAAAAGAAGGGCCTGTTTTTCAGCTTTGGTCTCTTAATTAGCTGCAAAACAATCTGCAATAATCATCAGGCTCACCACATCACACATCTTTTTCTTATCAGCCAAGTATACAGATTTGATTTGTGGAGTTGTGTTTAATCTCTACATTCTATAAAATACTTGGCCTGAAATTCTTGCTGAGGGGAAAAATTTCTAACAATAAGTGAATCAAGCCTTCGTCATCTAATGTTAGTACCTTTGAATCATCAGCACTGAAAAATGCTTAAACGAGTTAATATATGTATGAAGAACAGTGCCTGGCATATTAGTGAGTGTTATGACAATAGTTTCTACTATGCTGTTAAAAAATGACTATCAGAAACACTTCTCATTCCTCATTTTAGTCTTGAATCCAAGGGCCATTGTTAAAGAGATACAATCCCAGGAAAATCTCTTAAACTTGTTTTTGGTGCTCTTGAAAGAAATATCAAAACCCACCAAGATTTGTCTGTTAACTGCTAATCTCTCAAGTAGTTGAAACAAGAGAATTTGTACAACCTTAGGGTTTAAGCCTAAAGAGAGATTAATGCCAAATGCTTTTTTTTTTTTTTTAAATCTAGGTATTTTCCCTGAGGCTAAATCATCAGCCTTGGAGCTGTTAGAAAGCAATTACAATATAGAAAAGTATATTTAAGAGTTTCTCAAATAGAAGAATATAATAAATTTTGATAAATGATTACTTCAACTCCCTTGAGAACATCTGAGTAAAATGACATTCATAAACTGTTTTTACTAAGTGATAGTAACAGTAATAGCAACGGCCAACATTTACTAAACACTTAATTTTGTGTCAGGTGCTAGGCTAAGTAATTTAAATCTGTTGTATTACGTAAGCCCCACAACTACCTCCTGAGATAGGGACAGGTTTTTATAGGTGACAAAACTAAATACAGAGAGGTCAAGTAATTAACTAGAAATGTCACTTATGGCATGTTGATAGAGCAGGTTTCAAACCCAGGCCATCTGACAGGGTCCCTTAGAATTTCTGTATGTCCCATCTTCCTGCACCCATAGAGATCAAGCAACTCCCTATTTTGGCAGTGTTAGTGACTCAGTGGCTCATATAACTAGATTGTACATGAAACCTGCGTACTAGAATCAGAATTGGTAGTTGGTAGGTTAATATCAGAATCCATGGTTAAGGCAGAATCATGGAAAATGATAATACAACCAACCAGATTCTTTTGGTGTCCTTGAGGATGAGTTACACTGGATTTTAAAATTAATCTTTGATCTAGTAAAGTAATAACAATCAGTAGTATAGTTTTTCCTTAAATGTTTTCATAAAATTTAAAGTATTATACTCCTACATATAAATCAAAGAAATTTCAATAATTACTTCTAAAAGAGGTTACAACTTCCTTTATAACATATGTTAAATTACCCTAAGCACTTAAAAACATTATTAATAAACTCCTTTTTAAGAATTTTGACAAAACCCTAGTCCTTAAATAACTCTCAAAGCCTAATTAAATAAAATATAAATGTAGCAAATTTTAAGTTCTTTCCATACAGCAGTAGTATTCATAAAGTTAAATTTTTTACATATTTCTACTAAATATTAGACAGATCAATTAATTGTATATTTTAAAAATTAGAATATTCAAGTAAATCAAGTATTTTTTAAAAATTATAATCCACAAGATGGAGACTAATAGTCTAAATGCAATATTCATAAATATATATACACAGATTATTCTCACTGAAGATATCATAACAATATCTAACTTTAACACCTAACTCTAACACCTCTGGTCTTAATTCTAAATTTTCCCAATATTAAAAGCACTTATTCAGGGTAAAAAATTTTACTATTCCAAGAATTTAGAATTTTACCTTCTAGAAGGGACTTGGGATTATTTTCTCAGCCAGATGAGGTTCATATTTATCCAAGATTTTGGAGAGCTATAAAATCCAGAGCTAAAGAAACCTAGATGTTTTTGTTTGTTTTGTTTTGTGTGATATGTTTCCAGGTGATCAATACTCTATCAATGTTGGGCAGCAGCAGTGAGCTGTAGCTCCCAGTGAGCCATCTAGTCCCTGGAATAAGCAGCCAACTCTGCAGAGAGACACAGCAGGTGGGTTAGCCTAAAGTATCAAATGCATTTTCTACTTATGATATTTTCCTTTCATTGGGTTTATCATATCATAATCCTATTGTAAGTTAAGGAGCCTTTGTGTAACTATAATCTGAGAAGCCAGACCAAGAAGCCATGAGAAATGAAACCACATAGCAATATGAACACAGGCACAAATATTGTGAATAAATAATTAGGAAACTAAATTTAGCAATATATAAAAGGCTAATCCATCATGGCCAAGTGGATTTATTCTAGGAATTCAGGATTAGTTTACCATCTAAAAAATCACTTAATTTTATACACTATTTTAGAGGACTAAAGGACAAAAAATAAATTTAAAAAAGACATAATGTTCTCAACAAACATAGAAAATGCATTTGATAAAACCCAACAGCATTCATAATAAAAACTCATAATAAGCTAGAATACACAGAATCTTTTAACACTTGATAAAAGGAATTTATCAAAAACCTACAACTACCATCACTTTTTATAGTGAAGAACTGAGACACACAGATTGATAAGGAGAAGGTAAAATAGTCTTTATTACAAGATATTGAGCTACTGCTTTAAGGTGTGGTCTTATATGTACAAATCCTAATGAAGCTGAAAGCTGCCAGAACTTATTTTGAAATAAGTGTAAAAAGTCCAATAAAAAGTCTAGAACTAATAAACAAGATTAATACACAAAATCAATTATATTTCTGCACTTTAGCAACAAAAATTTCTGAAAATAAAATTAGAAAATTTAATTCACAGTAGCATCAAAAAGAATAAAGAGTAGCAAATTACAGTGTAAGTTTTATGTACTGTAAAGTATTATTGTTGCTGATGGGAATTTAAGATCTAAACAAATGGAGAGATACTTCATGTTCCTGTATTAGAAGAATCCTAATTGTTAAGATGGAAATACTTCCTAAATTAATCTAAATATTGGAAGCAATCCTTATTAAAATCCTTATCCTTATTTGTTCAAATAAATTAAAAATTTATTTGAAAATGCTAAGTACCTTTGTAATGAAAAACACCTTTGTAAAAGAAGAAAAAAAAGGTGTTGGATTTTAACAACACCTATTTATTTAATCCAAATAATTTAACAATTTCAAAACTTACTGTAAAGTTATATCCATCAGGACAATTTGGTATTATCATAAATATAGACATATGGGGCTGGGGATGTGGCTCAAGCGGTAGCACGCTTGCCTGGCCTGCGCGAAGTGCTGGGTTCGATCCTCAGCACCAAATAAAAATAAAATAAAAATATTGTGTCCACCAAAAACTAAAAGTAAATATTAAAAAATTTCTCTCTCTCTCTTAAAATATATATATATATATATATATATATATATATATATATATATACACACACACACATATGGATCAATGAAACAAAGTTCAGAAATAAACTCTCACAAGTATAATCTGTTGATTTTTGAAAAAAGTACTGAGCTATTCATGGAGAAACAAGTCTTTTCAGCGAGTGATGATCTTGGAACACATGGATATCCATATGCAAATGAGAACAATATAATACCGAACCAAAACAAAAAACTCTTAGATCTGTGCTTCACAGCATAGACAAAAATTAACTCAAAATATATCATTGAGCTAAATATAAAAGTTAGAACAAAAATTTTCTAGAAGAAAACATAGAAGAAAAATCTTTGTGATCTTGGGTTAGGCAAAAAGAATTCTTACATACAAGAACAACAAAAAAAAGGAAGATCTATTAAAAGGAAGAAATCGTTCAACTGGATTACATTAAAATAGAACCTCCTAGGCTTCAAAAACTCCCACTAGGAAATTGAAAACATAAGTCATACCCTGGGAAAAATATTTGCCAATTATATTTCAGATAAAGGGCTTGTAAATAGACTAAATAAAAAACTCTTACAACTCAATAAAAGTAAGATGATTAAATTTACAAATGGTCAAGTTTAGAAGAGGTTGTAGTAAGTGCCATGTAAAGGAGTTGTCATCACCAAGATAGCAATTACCAGGACCAACAGACACTGGTGGGAACACCTCTAGGAGCTTCATAGGGATCTGCTGTTATTGTGAGGAGCCACCAAATGGGGAGTGTCTTGAGAGGTTGGTGGGAGAGGCGGAGTGGCCAATGCACATTATCTTTGGGATCAGCAGCAGTTGAGAAAAGCAGATGGTATTAGCTATACATATGTGCATTCAAATACTTTATTGCTCAGACCACTCCAACCTTCTGTCATCTCCACCATGAGTCATCCATAAGGGAAAAGGGTTATGTGTGGTGTTGTGGAAAGAGGAATGTTGGTATTTTAGTATACATTTCACTAGATATAAAGAATAGCAACTTCCTGCCTTGATACCAAATATGATTTCAAGCCCAGAACCTCTGAATAGATATATTAAGATATATTAAAACAACAAACTCAAAATGCAAAACCAAAATCCCTACAAATTTATGAGAAAAGTCTAGAATCTATATAAAGTCAGCAAAAAATTTAGAATAAATAAATAAATCCTAATTGTTTTTTTATTTCCATTTACTCTTTATAATAATCTTATTGGATAGGTATTATTCTGCAAATTAGAAAATTAAGACTCAAATGCATAGATTAATGTATCCAGAATTCTACAGGAAGCAAAACAGTAACTCAGACTTGGTTCCCTGACTTCAAATCCATTGCTTCCATGTGTCAAGATCTCATGGTTTTCTGGCAGGTGGGAGTCAAGAAAAGATTTTTATGTTACATAAAAATAGTTCTCTGAATCCTGGTATGACATACAGTGTCACCTGGTGGAAATGGACCATATGGGACTCTTTACTGTGCACATAGCTAAGACATGCTATTTATGTTTTGGACTAGCTTTTTTCTGGGCACCAACTGTTCATCCTTACCTCTCTCCTAACCCCAGGAGATCTTTGATATTTTTACTGTTTTCATAGTTTTGACTTTCCAGAATATAGTATGGTTGGAATCTACAGTATGCAGCTTTCTCTGACTTCATTCACTTCGTAATATACATTTAAGTTTCTCTGCTTTGTTTTTTTTCATGGCCTGATACCTCATTTCTTTTTAGTGGTGAATAATATTCCATTGACTGGGCACACCATAGTTTGCTTATCTATTTATCTACTGAAGAACATCTTGGCTGTGTCTAAGTTTTGGCAATTATAAATAAAGCTGCCATAAATACCCATGTGTAGATTTTTGTGTGAACATAGGACTTAAGTTCTTTGGGTAAGGGGTTGAGGATGTATGTCAGTTGGTAGAGTGCTTGCCTTGCATGCACAAGGCCCTGGGTTCAATACCCAGAACCACCACCAAAAAAAAAAAAAAAAGTTCTTTGGGTAAATATCAAGGAGCTGGATTACTGGGTCATATAATAAGCATATGTTTTGGTTTGTGAGAAACCACCAAACTGTCTTCCAAAGCGTCTGTGTCAGTTTGCATTCCCACCGACAACCAATGAAAATCCTGTTGCTCTTCAGACTTGCTGGCTTGTGTTGTTTCCTGGGTTCTGTATTTTGGCCCTTCTAATAGGTATGCAGGGCTATCTTACTGTTTTAATTTTCATTTCCATGATGACATGTAGTGTGGAGCATCTTTTCATGTGTTTATTTGCTATCTGTTTATCTTTGGTGAGACATTTGTCAAGTTCTGTGACTCATTTTAAATCAGATTGTTTCTATTATTGTTGAGTCATAAGAGTTCTTTGTATATTTTGGACAATAGTCCCTTTTCACAAGAGTCTTTTGAAAAGATGTTCTCCCCGTCTGTGGCTTATCTTGTTAGAGAACTTTTGAGTTAAACAATTTATAGAGTTTTCTTCATTTTAGGACTTCCTAACTCTTCAGACTGTGACTTATGGTGTATTTCACCAGTCTCTGTCTGCTGAGGCTCCCATAACAAAATATGTTAGACAAGGTAATTTACAGCAATAGAAGCTTATTGCCCACAGTTTAGGAGCCTGGAAAGTCCAAACTCAATGCACCAGCAAATGAGTTGTGTGTGGGGGCTACTGTCTGCCTTTAGGATGGCATTTTCCTGCTGCCCATTCACCTGGTAGCTTCATCCCATTTATGAGGGTGGAGACCTTAAGATTTAATTACTTCCCCAAAGGCCTCACCTTTTAATACTGTCACTTTGGGTATTAGCTTACAACATGCTAATTTCAGGGAACACCAACATTCAGATCATAGCAACACTTTCTTTCAGAGAAGATCAATGCTGGTAGAACAGAAAAAAAAAGTTGCTTTGAGAATTAGGAAGTCAATCTTAGAAAATATTTGATATTGGCCTCTCAGCTTCTTTATTTGATAAAGTGAGCCAACCATCCACATAAAATTCCACTGAGGTTGTTGCAGGGTCAAATAGGACCAAGTTTGTAAAATAATTTAAAATTAGTAGAGATTTATAGCTATTTAGGGCATTGCACTTAAATCCCAATAAGCAGTGGGCCACGTGAATCAGGTAGATAATAGCTTTAGTGTTTAGATTTAGAAATTGGTATAGCCAGAAAGGAACAGATGTCCTTTAGTTGCTAAGTTGGAATCAAAATATAGCTGTTCTAAATCTTTGCTTATCTGTTATGTTTTGCTTCCTTGGAATGCAAGTATGGACTCCCATAACTTTTCTTCTTTGTGGTTGCAGCAAGGGCTGACATAATTTCTATATTGGCTTCACAACCATGTATTATAGTAGATGCAGCCATTGTTATATTGTAGCCAATTCAGCAAAAGTCCCTGAACTTTTGTGGTGAGGAACAGAATGCAAAGGCGGACAGCAGTTTATTGTCACCAGCTGGGAGGGAAACCCCTAATTTAGCTCACCACTGTGTTCTGATCTGCTAGGCTTAATGTCCCTGAAGGGCAAAGATTTATTCAGATATCCCAGAGCCAGGAGGAAGCCAGCCAGCAGCCAGTTTTATTGTCTATCATCATGCCTGGTATGACTGGCTGTGTGTGTGTGTGTGTATGTGTGTGTGTGTGTGTGTGTGTATGTGTGTGTGTGTGTGTGCATGTGTGTCCCCAAATTGTTAATCATTCCTAAGACACAAGAGTTTTAAAGTGTTTTGGTTTTTAGGCTTCAGAAGAGTAAAGCAAGTGACATATTGTGAAGTTAAAAAGTACATAAGTGCCTATTTTGAGAATGGACATTGTTGGGTTAAAAAATGAAAAACGTGCTCGGGAGGGGGGAATGCTCTTCAGTTCCTTTTCCTTAACAAAAGAGAGATGGCATCTAATCCAAATTGATACAATTTCAGAAATAACCATGGTTACTGAAATGGATGCACTTTATACTCATCAAGAGAGCATTATGACAACAGTTGCTCTTTTCACAATAGCAAACCTCTTCATGGCAGCTAAAAATGGGAGAGTCAGCCCATGTTTGTAAGCAACAAATTTCAGCCTCAGACTAACCATTTAAATTAAATGACAAGAGAGATGTTGAGATCTGGGGAACACGAGCTTGAATGAGGACACAATCTAATGAAATCGTGATACGGTGGTCTGAGAAGTAGATGACCCACTTTTTGTTAGTGCCTTTACTAGGTCCAAATTGGATTTAAGTAATGGAGCAACAGCACTAATTCCAGATGTAAAGACAGTAACAGAGATCTGAAGTTTTATTAACTGAGTTGATTCCACCCTTGTCACAAAATTTTGATTTTGGAGATGTCCACAAGGCACAAAAACATTTTATGAAAATAGATTGATGTTTAAATTCATTCCACATTTTGGCAATAGGGACCAGAGGGCAAACAAAATAGGCAAGGCTTCTTAAGGCCTGGATATGGAGCTGGTGCCATATCACTCCAACACCCACTCCATTAGCTGAAACAAGCCAGACACAGATACAGAGAGGAAGTAGAGAATGGGGCCAATAACACAACTTACATAATGGCCAAATAGTAGTAAGTAATGTCTTATCTCTATCACTGAAGGTTGTGAGAAAAGTGATTTTCTGTGAGGAAAGGGAATCATCATCATTGTTACCATTTCCATAAAATCAAACCCATGTCAAACTTGCTACATTCCATACACTCTTTTAAAAGGTTTATATTTGCTTTTTTTTTTTTTTTTGCAATAGCTCTACGAGGTAGTCATTATCACTATGCCTATTTGTGGCTAAAGAAACTGAAACAGAGACTTTAGTTAAAATGCTAATTGATTTATAGGAAATCAAGACTGGCCTGCTGAGCTTCAGACAGATACACTGGCACAGACTCATGTATTGGAGGATGTGGCCTTGAATGATTTCCTATCATGGTACTTGTGTACCTTCTAAATCACAGAGAGGTGGGAAAAAACTCTACAATGGGTTGGCTATTCTAGTGAGGTTCTGCTGGTTACCGCTCCATTTCAGTGCCTTAATTGATCAGGTATTGTTCTAAAATGTTTATCTTATTTTTCTGCCTGGAATTGAAGGAGTCAGAACCACCATTCACTACGTTTTTTTTCTTCCTAATGATTGCTTTGTTCATCCAGTATATTTTTACTTTTAGCGTACCGGTAGGCTTTCAATTAAATAACTTGTCAAAAGATTTTGTATGTCTTTTATATCTAATAAGTCAAAAAAACCTGCTGACCATATATGCAATAGAACCCCCCCCCCCATTTTTTTTCCTCTATAGAAAATGCTTAATTCCTCCTTGGCTGAAAGAATACACTGGTCCAGAGGGGCCCAGAGCCTAAAGAGTCAGAGAAGAGTATTAAAGAGGTTACATTCCTAAATCAAGTATTTCCATTTTGATCTAGGTAAGAAACCACAGATTAAGCTTGGTTTAGCATGAGAAATTACTCTCAATAGTTCATTAAATGAAAAATCTAGGCTTCAAAGGACTATGGTATAATTCATTTATTCACACATTTTATTTTTGGTAAATCTTTATATATTATTAATACCTAAAGGATTTGAAAATTCTTTAAATTTAGTGCTGGATATGTTCCCCCAGTTTTTGACTAAATTGTTTTCTTTCTTCACATCCCATGTATTAAAAGTTTCTTGCAACTTTTATTAAAGCATAGCTTTTACCTACATTGTATTCATTTCTAGGAATTTAAGAATTGCTTATATATTCAAGAATAAGGAAAACACTCCCTGAATGTTCGGTAGTAGGCAAGTTGTCCAGCAAGCACCGTGTGCCATGCACTGAGCTGGCTGCCAGCGCTACTGAGGAACAAGACTCGGAGCTCCTCATTTCCAGGGCAGCATTTAGGAATGTAATGGTTAATTTGAATTGTCAACTTGATTGGATGAAGAGATGCCAAAGATTAAGAGGCTTCTGGGTGTGTTGATGAGGGTGGGTCTAGGACTGATTAGCATGTGGGACAGCCAATTGAATTGGAGACCCTCTTTATGAATGGGCAGCACTGTCTTTTTTTTTTTTTTTGGATTTTTTTAATTTTATTTTTTTTATTGGTTGTTCACAACATTACAAAGCTCTTGACATATCATATTTCATACATTAGATTGAAGTGGGTTATGAACCCCCAATTTTACCCCGAATGCAGATTGCAGAATCACATCGGTTACACATCCACAATTTTACATAATGCCATATTAGTGACTGTTGTATTCTGCTACCTTTCCTATCCCCTACTATCCTCCCTCCCCTCCCCTCCCATCTTCTCTCTCTACCCCATCTACTGTAATTCATTTCTCTCCTTGTTTATTTTCCCATTCCCCTCACAACCTCTTATATGTGATTTTGTATAGCAATGAGGGTCTCCCTTCATTTCCATGCAATTTCCCTTTTCTCTCCCTTTCCCTCCCATCTCATGTCTCTGTTTGATGTTAATCTTTTCTTCCTGCTCTTCCTCCCTGCTCTGTTCATAGTTGCTCTCATTATATCAAAGAAGACATTTGGTATTTGTTTTTTAGGGATTGGCTAGCTTCACTAAGCATAATCTGCTCTAGTGCCATCCATTTCCCTGCGGGCAGCACTGTCTTAATAGGATGGTGGCTTGGATGGAATGAAAGTTGAAAAAACAAAGAAAGAGCAGCAGATGCAAGCTCCAATCTACTTGACAGGATTCTTTTTTTTTTTTTTAAGAGAGAGTGAGAGACAGTGAGAGAGAGGGAGAGAGAGAGAGAATTTTAATATTTATTTTTTAGTATTTGGCGGACACGACATCTTTGTTTGTATGTGGTGCTGAGGATCAAACCCGGGCCGCACGCATGCCAGACGAGCTCCCTACCGCTTGAGCCACATCCCCAGCCCTTGACAGGATTCTTGATTGCTCCTTTACTCTTCCAAAGCAGACTCTGACAGAGATTCTCCAGGGAGTTTCCAGAAGCCTTTGGTCTTGGACTGGTGTAGCATCATTGATCCCTCTTGTTCTGAGACTTTATCCTCTTGGACAGCACAGCTACTGGTTCCTCCAGCTCTCTAGCCTGCAGACAGCTGTTGTGAACTATCCAGCTCTTAATTGTGTAAGCCAATCTAATAAATCCCCTTTTTATAATCATATTTCCTATTGATTCAGTTTCTGTAGAGAACCCTCACTAATATAAGGGTTTAACTTGGAAATCTGAAGGAGTACACTGGTCCAGACAGGCCCAGAGCCTAAAGAGTCAGGGAAGAATATTAAAGAGGTTACATTCCTAAAACAAGTATTGCCATTTTAATCTAGGTAAGATTTTCCTATTGTCTTCAGGGTGGATGGCATGGATCCACTTAAAAAGGAAGGCCATAAACCTAGGCATTAGATCAGAGACCCTGCACCTACTAGAAGAAAATGTAGGCCCAACTTTCTATTATGTCAGCTTAGAAACTAAATTCTTCAATAAGACTCCTAAAGCACTCCTAAATAAATAAAATCAAGAATTAATAAATGGGATGGTATCAAACTAAAAAGCTTCTTCACAGCAAAGGAAACAATCAACAGCATGAAAAGAGAGCCTACAGAATGGAACAAAATCTTTACCACCAGTATCTCAGATAGAGCATTTATCTCTAGGATATACAAAGAACTCAAAAACAAAAACAAAACACCAAAAAAACAACCCAATTAATAAGTAGGCAAAAAGAACTGAACAGGAACTTCACAGAAGAAATACAAATGGCTAATAAATACATGAAAAAAATGTTTACCTTCTCTAGCAATTAAAGAAATTCAAATTAAGACCACGCTGAGGTTCCATCTCAATCCAGTCAGAATGGCAATTATCAAGAATACAAGTAAAATAAATGTCAGCGAGAATGTGGGGGAAAAGGTTCACTCATACATTGTTGGTGGGAAAGCAAATTAGTGCAACCACTATGGAAAGCAGTATGGAGATTTCTCAGGAAACTTGCATCAAAATTCCATCATTTGACCCAGTAATACCACTCCTCAGTTTACCCAAAGGACTTAAAACCAGCATACTACAGTGATGCAGCCACATCAATGTTTATAGCAGCTAAGCTATGGAACCAACCTAGATGCCCTTCAACATATGAATGGATTAAGAAAATGTGGTATATATGGGCTGGGGATGCGGCTCAAGCAGTAACACGCTCACCTCAGCACCACATAAAATAAAAGAAAGATGTTATGTCCACCGAAAACTGAAAAATAAATAATTCTCTCTCTCTTTCTCTCTCTCTTCCTCTCTCTTAAAAAAGAAAATGTGGTATATATATATATATTACTCATCTATAAAGAAAAATAAATTTACGGGATTTGCCAGTAAATGGATGGAACTGGAGAATATCATGCTAAGTGAAATAAACCAATTCCCAAAAACCAAAGGCGAATGTTCTCTGATATATGGATGCTGACACACAATAAGGATGTGTGTGTGTGTGTGTGTGTTTGTGTGTGTGTGCGTAAAAACACAAGTTCATTGGAGTAGACAAAGGAGAAGGAAGGGAAGGGTGAGGGGATAGGAACTGGAAAGACAACAGAATGAATTGGACAGAATTTTCCTATGTGCATATATGAATACATGACCAGTGAAACTCCTCATCATGTACAACTTCAAGAATGAATCCTAATTAGAATAAGTTATACTCCATGCATATGTAGTATGTCAAAATATACTCTACTGTCATGTATATCTAAAAAGAACAAATTAAATTCAAAAAGGAAGGCTATGACATTTTAGAATAGTCATATAGCTCAAGACCTTTTTTATTTTATTTTTTCAGGCTTTTTCCAAACTATAAAGGTGTACCACTCACTAGACATGTTTTAAAAATGCTATGCTTTGGGGAAGTTGTCCCTCTCTAGATTTTTTTTTCTCTCTCTCAGCTATAACAGCAGTGATATTAACTGAATAACAAGCTAGTGTTTGCTGGGCATGGTGGCACACATCTGTAATCCCAGTGGCTTGGGAGGCTGAGGCAGGTAGATTGTGAGTTCAAAGCCAGCTTTAGCAAAAGTGAGGCAACTAAGCAACTCAGTGAGACCCTGTCTCTAAATAAAATACAAAATAGGGCTGGGGATGTGGCTAGGTGGTTGAGTGCCCCTGAGTTCAATCCCCAGTACCAAAAACACAACAACAACAATAACAACAAACATAAGCTAGTGTTTGGCTAGAGGGTGGGGATGGTATCTGCCTCATTCATCAAAGACCACTGACACTTAGCTGGGGGGTCTGGACAGCAGAAGGAAGAGTGAAAGACTGAGTGTAGCTGGGTACAACCTACCCTTCTCCTCAGATCTGGTTTGCTTTGGCAGAACATCCACTTTTAAAAAAATCAGAACTATTTATTGAGCTCCTATTGTAGGTTTGGCCATGTTCTAGGAAGTGGAGATGAAACAGGGAGAAAAAGGCATGATTTCTGACTTCTTGGAGATTTTCCTGTGGAGTGAGGAGGAGGGGAAGGCAACTATCACTAGTGAGTAAAGTACACTAAATAAAATAGTTTTCGATTCTGATTTGTGCTGAGGAGAAACTAAAGGGACTGAGAAAGGAATCCTGGGCAGGGGAGAATTGAGGGTCATTGTTGCTGGTGATTCCCCGTCAGGAGTCTGTGAATGAGGCCACCTCCTCATCTTCAGATAGGAAATCCTATAAAAGATATGCTTTAAAAAATGATGAATGAAACAATGGATCATGCACAGGGAGGTTCTCCAGGGACCTTGACATTCTTTTCTATCTCCCAGGCAGAGCGCTGATTTTCCTATGAGGGAGCAATGTATTCTGAGGCCTTGTTGAGCTGACAGAAAGCTTTTCTTCAATTTAAATGAGTTATGGTACAGAGTTAATGCCTTGTGTGGAACTGTTCCTGAAGGTTCAATTATTAAAAGAAAAATTACTTTCAGCTATAACATGTTATATTTTTAGTTTTTAATATTGTTTGTGTTTTGTATTAAACCAGTATTACATAGATACTCTTGTAAGGATCATATAAAAACAGAATTAACATGGTTAATTAATTCTTTTTTCCTAGGGTTATGAGCAAGTTGGTTTAGGTCAACTAGTGTGATGCTGGATGCAGAGAAAGAATTTAAAAATTTTTTTTGTTGTTTTTTGCTATGATGCCTGAGGAGGACCTTGAACAATAAAACCAAAGTGCTGTAGCCCAGACACAGCACGGCTGGATGAACTCCTAGTAAGGTACATTTTTACAAATTCTCTAAGAGATTTCTTCAAACAAGCATGTGTGCATTCACATGCTGTTTTTCAGAAATATCTATATCACTTGAAAAAGCAGAAAATTTAGAGCACAGTTTAAGACTTAAAAAAAATAGAAGAGCTGATTTTATAGACTATTTTCTTCTAGAAGGATTTCAGCATTTTCCTTAGAGTGACTGTCACTGGGTTATGCTAATGGATGATCACCTGGTGTCCTGTCTACTGGGAGTGTCCATTGACATTTAGCCTTGCTGACAGGACAGTGCAAGATGGGTCAGGGAGTAGAAACCATATAGTAGATCTACACCCATCCTTCTCTTGCTTTAAAACCAAGGAAGGAAGTGAATAGTCTTAGTAAATTCATAGAGCTTAACCATCTGGGTGTCTAAACAAGGTAGAGGGATGAGTCTTGCAGGATTTTCCCACATATCATAAAGCCTGAGGTTCCTCCTCACCTATCTCTTAAGAGGTTCACTGATTGGCTGCCTCTCTCCTGCTATTGATCAGCCCAGGGTAGTCTAAAAATGTGTTGGCTTTTCCATAGCTTGAAAAAGGGAAGGATAGCAATGGGGATACAAGTAAACATCCTGACAATAGTTTTTATTTTCTTACTCCTACCCTTCTTCTTCCCTCTTTCTCATTTTTCTCTATTCATTCCTCTCCTCAGTTCTACAAAACTAAGGCTTACCTATCTACTTCTGCCATCACTTGGAATAGGAGAGGCTGTCAATGATGAGACAGCCAATTGGCCTTAGCAACTTGCTTTGATTTTTTTCACCCCACCAACAAGGCAATGTCCTCACTGGTTCTTTTTGAAGGGAGAGTAGTAGGTCCAAGCAGCCAGGCTGTTGGACACCAACCCTCTGGCCAGTCTCAGCTTAAAGCAGCTCTCAGCAAACTGGTCCTGAGTCCATGAACAATTTTATGTTTCTTTGGAAACACAAAGTCAAGGACTGGATATTCTGAAAAATAATTTTTTTTTCCTGAAAATTTTTATTTCTCAAGGGGGTTATTACATAGTAAAAGCCTTTCCTATATTATCTAAAGCAACTTCTTCCTAGCCCTTTCCCTGATCAGACATAAAATCCAGGAAATTGTAGGGATATGTTGGCTAATAGTTTCTCAAACTGTAAAGCAGACATGGTACCTGGTGGTGAATATTCCACTTCAGGAAGTCTGCAGTGAGGTTCTGCAGTTCTAACAAGTTCCACAGTAAAGCTGAGGCTACCAGCTCAGGACCACACTCTGAAAACAAGGGACTGTCATATTTGAATACTGACTTGAGAAAAGACTCTGGGTTGTGTATTTCTGTTTTTTAAGGAAGTTTACTTTTGCCAGATCCAATTTGAAAATATGTCCTTAAGTGACGCTGAGTAGGATGCCTAGTAGAGCTTGTGTAGTCATTTGAAAGATAACAAACTGAATACAAATGGATAGTGTACTCAGAAGTAAAGTCTTCCTTCAGGCTGAAGTGGCTCACTGCCTGATAAACCTTGCCTCTTTGACACAGTTAAAGCATGTAGAAACATGAGCAAAACAATGACCACAGAAGGTAATTGCAGAGGCCATTCCAATTAACCGGCTACCCAGGGCTGAGAGAAGGAGACACTTCTGGTATCTGTCAAAGATACTTTGCAAACCTAAACAACAAATTGACTCATTTCACCTTCAGTTTCTACAGTCACAAATTGCAAATGTGAGAGGATGGTGTTTTTCCAACGTGATTTGAACAATTGGTGCCAGGTTCTTCATTGAGATTATACAATCAAACATGGAAATTATGGCTTTCAAGTAACATTCATTATGGTCATGTTGCAGTTAGACGGATCCAGGCAAAAGTGTAAAAATTGGACTGTGAATAATAATAGTAGTACTTACTATGTGACAATAATTCACATTCTTATTATGTAGTAATATTTTTACTTTTCCAAACAATACTAGAAGAAAGTATTGTAGTTATCCCCATTTCATGGTTAGAAAAATAAACATGATAAGTAACTTCCTCCTGCATTGAACCAAGCACAGGGACCTTGTGTGGTAAGAGGTTGCAAGTTGGGGACCCGCAGATGTGTTTTACTTAAACTCCCTGGAGATTTTTAGAAAGTCAAGTTAGTTTTTAACAAGTATGGCTGTTCCCCAACTTCTTTTGAACAGAAAAACCAGATCAGTCGGGGCTTTAGTCTTGCATTTCCTCATAGCCAGCATGAGCCTGACCAGAATTTCAACCATGCCCTTGGAAGGGATCTAAGCGCTTCATCTCAACAAGGTCCTTTCACTTATGTTTATTATTTCCTGGATCTTGTAACATTTGAGTTTGACACCTGGTGCCTTGTTGTCATCAAGGATATAACTAGAAGCCACCACCCTTAGCCAGTATTTTATTGAATGTTCATAGGACAGGAAAGTGAATGTGCTGGGTTCTGTAGGGCCTCAAGTCTAATGACAAATAGTTCAGCTCTCAAGATTTATTTCTGCTGCCATCACAGGCAGAAATATTTTCAGAGTTTTAGAAGTATGGTATTTACTGTGCATACCATCAAAGAACACGGGAAAGTAACATTACTGGCCAATGCGCAGAACTCCACACTGCTATGGTGGCAATACTTCTTCAGTGGTGCCCTCTCTGGCCTCTCCTTTTCTTCTCAGATTTACCATTTTGTCTGCATCTTGATTTTTGCAATAATTCATGCAAAAATGAGATGCAGAAGTGCTGAGTGAATTTCAAGCATAATGTATTTTCAAAGTCTCTGATTCTACATATAGAGAGTGAGATATGTAGGGTTGTTTTACTTTCCAGATGTTTTATGTTTTAAATAAAAACTGGGTTAATTTCTTAAAGAGTTATTTGAATAAAGCCATTTTCAAACTCACTTGAGGCATGGCTGACTCTTTCTACAATCTGGGTCATCAAAGATGGGGTTCCTTTAGAGAGAATGCCTGGGGGCCTGGGGACAATCAGGTGTGACTGTGTGAGTGTATGAGTGTGTATGTATGTGTGTAGGATGATCTATTCCGAGGAACTGGGATCTGACTCAAAGGAAAACTTTGTTTTTTTGGCCTGGGTGAGCAAGAGAGGCCAAGTGATGGATAAGGGGGGTGAACATGTTTTTAATTAGCCTGAAACACTAGCTGGCATAGATTTCATCCGCATCCAAGCAATCATGTAAGAATGGGAGCTTAGGAGAAAGCTGGTTATTATTCCTGAGACATTGCAGGGTCCTCAGTCTCTAAGGAGGCGGCATCTGCTACAAATCTTTGTGTTCTCTGACTTCTGTAATCTCTTAGCAAAGCCTTCCTGCTCTCTACTGTGAAACAGTTTCATAGAATGTGATTCTGAACTATCTATCCCCAAGAAGTGTCAAGGCCTTGACCAGTCTGCTCTGCCTCCTCAGGAGCAGGGCAGGATGCTGGGCTTGTCCTAGACACTAATAGCAGAGATGGTGGAAGCATCTACCATTGGCAGACAGCACAGAAGGAATGGAGTGAGAAAGAAGACAGTAGGGTGCTGGTGGGGGAAACGTGGGTGGGGAGATTTGGGGAGAAGTAGTTGAGGCAGAAGAAGTAAGAAAAGGAGGGCTGAGCTAGTCAGTAGGGGCTGTGAAGTGTGATGGAGAAAGAAATATGATTATAAGAGCAAACTTGACTGAGATATTACTGCAGGGCAGGTGCTATGATTTACTATTTTTATTCTCATTCTCCAGGGAAGGGAGTATAAAGAAGCCCCGTAAGGTTAAATAATTTGCCTAATGTCACAGTTAGCAATTTGTAGAGCTAGGATTTAAACCCAGGCAGTCTGATTCTACTGCCCATACTTCTAAATTCCTCTCATAGGGTGGTTATAAAACAGGGGGGAATAAAACCACAAGGCCGAGGATGAGCTAGCTGGTAAGAAGAGAGGAAAACTGAGAAGAAAAATGGAGAGGTCACCAGCCTGTTGAATTACACCCCAGGTGTAGGCCCTCTGACACTTGAAGTCACAGAACCTGGGACTCTGCTTTTGCTTCTTTGTAGTTAATATGACTTTTGGCCTCAGATTTCTTCTCTACAAAATTTGGGAGATAACCTGACTATGTCCTTGTAAGGATGAAGTGACATCAGTTAGGAAACACTGTGGGCATTATTGGATACTTCTTTCGTGACAGGGCTCCAGCTGTTGAGGCTCATTTTCTATTAACACATCAGGTAGGAAGCTGAATCAGCCATTGAACCTGGGTGCACAGTAAGCCACCTTCCTTCTGCAATGTGATTTCCTTTATGTCCCTACACTGCTGTTGTTGGGAAGAGCTGTCATCTTCTTTATCTGACTCTTGCTTCTCTGTTAATTTTTCCAAGTGTCTAAAGGAACAGCACATTTTCTTCTTTTCACAGGATCAGTGATCTTGGCCTCCTGAGTCTATAATATTGACCTATCTGTTAGTTACTGCCACTGCGAAGCCTTATCAGTGGCAAAGTCACTGCAATGAACCCAACAGCCACTTGAACTCTCAAAGACCACATTTTCTTTATCTTGTCATAGCAGGGTCATTTGCTCAAAATCAAACCGAATTGATTCTTTTATTTTCTTTCCAGTGACTGATATAGCACCTCGGAGTTTAATGATCCTGGTTTTCATTGTCCCTGTTGCTAGTTAGATATGCTTTCTAATTGGATGAAGTGGGTAGAGTAGTGTGCTAGTTATCTTTTCTTCTCTGTAACCAAAAAGCTGACAAGAATAACTTAGAGGAGGAAAAGTTTATTTGGGGATCATTATTTCAGAGGGTCAGTCCATGGTCTGGGCCCAATTTCATTGCTCTGGGTCAGAGTTGAGACAGACTGTTGAGGCAGAAAGTTCTCATAATATAACCATTTCACCTCTGAATGTTCTTGAACTGCCTCATGAACTCATACTCAAACCATAATAAGGAGAGTGTATGTGTATAATTGGGGAAAGAGGAGGCAGTAATACTGCCTTCGTACCCATCTTGCCTTTACCTGGGCTACCTCGATACACTGCTCTCAATAGCCTCCATCCAAAACATGGGTAGCTATAGCACTAATGGCTTAGTGCCTTCTGGTCTTCCCTTTTGGGGACTTTCTCTGCAATTCTCTTCACCCACCTACTCTTATTTCATTCTCTGCAGGTTGTTATTAATCCTTATTTGAAATGTCACTGCTTCTAACAGTGTTTGACTTTTAATAGAAAAATGGTGAAAGAAGAAAAGCCCTGGGATCCCAAGAATACATTTTTTTCTGGAGGTATATTTTTAGGTTTTGGCACAGAAATTCCTAGTATCCCCAATTTCAGATTCTGGGCCTTCTCACTTTTGATTTCTTCTGCTCCCATTGTTCTTCCTCTTGATTGTCCACTAGTTTAGTTTCCACTCTTTGCTCAAGTGTCTGCTCAAATGCCATCTCCCCAGAGAAGTTTTCACTTACCTCTTGTGTAGTCTATCATCCCCACCAAATCTGATCTTGCCTTAATTTTTCATAATACTTATCACTACTCAACACTACAAATACCATATTTGTTATCTGTCTACATGAAATAGGATGTTAAGAGTAGGACTGTAGAAGCATTGTTTATTTCAGTCACCACTGTATCCCCTAAAGAAGTGTCTTATCAGGCTCCATATTTTTTTCTTAAATCAAGGAGGTCATTTGGAGGGGTTTTCCTGATGTTTTTTCATCTTATTGGATATGATGTGCCTTTACCATTTTGTTTATATTTTTTTCATTGATTGACTCAATAACAATTTTTAAATCTACTAAGTTGCAGTCCTTGGATTGGTGTTGAGACTAGAAAGATAAACAAGGCACAGTCCCAGCTTTCAAGCTGCTCACAGTCTAGCAGAGGAGGCAAATGAGTAACAGAAAAGTGCAGCACAGTGAGGGGGCCGGCCAGATAGTCCACATTCTGCTGTATTTTTGTACAGTAATAAAATGAACAAGAACTAACCAGAAGATCTGGGGGTAGGGATGTCTTTCTAGGAAGAGGAGATTGGTTATCATTAATGTCAGGAAGGTGCAAAGGTTCACGGTAACTTATTTGAGATACAAGTAGTTCAAAATGCCCATCTTGGATGACATGAGCACATATTGAGTGAGGTAAAGCTGGAAATGAGTGAGATAAGGGAGGAAGTTATGAGAAGTTCTGAAGCCTATTTTTAAAAGTTTGATCTATTTCCTTAAAGCCACCAAGGAATTTTAAACAAGTGCGAACTATAATTAGATAAGTATTTATCCACTCTGTTTCCTGGAGGATTTTCTCCTATACCCAGAATTAGCATCAGTCACAATAAATGGGCAGTGGAGGTGTGAAAAAAAGTCATATTTATTGACTTTCAAGATGCCAGTCAGTGAGAGAGGAAGGAAATCTGTAGTATATAAACAGTTTTCTAGTTGTGTATCTGTTTTGTGAAATTTTTTAGATGGGGAAATTTTCAAGGATTTTCCAAATAATCAAACAGTATAAATGACCTCCATGAGCACATCATCCAGCTCCTGAGCCGATTACAGTGACCATGAGTAGATCACCCAGCTGCTACTCGCATTCCATCATTCTCTGTACCTCTACCAACTTATCACTACTAACCTACCTCAGTTTTCATCTTGAATGTTTCTTTTAAAGACATAATTTATATATATTGAAATGCACACATCCAGGCTGTGGAGTTTTGACTCATGCCTGTTCCTCTCAGGAGTTTGATCATCAGCCTTCTAAGAGCAGTAATGGGACACCAGATGACCACCTATAAGTAGAAGCAGGGAGGTGGGTAAAATAATGAGAAGGACCAGGGAGGATGGAGAGTGTTGTAAGCAAATGGTATATTTTCTTATATTTTCCTCTTTGATTTTCCTCTTGTTGAAACTCCTAGTCCTTCAGTTCTCTTATGCCAACTAAAAGTCACATGGGAAGGATGAAATTAATTCACATCAGAGAGTACCATTTCTTTCTGAATGATGTACCTGGCAACACCTTCTGATATTTCTTAGAATAGTTTTGCATGTTCTAAAACTTCCTAGAAGTGAAATTGTTCAGTATGTGTTCTTGTGTGTCCAGTGTCCTTGGCAAGCATACTGTCTGTGATATTAACTCTTTTGTTACAACAATAGTTCATTCCTTTCTATTGCTGAGTAGTATTCTATCACAAGGATATACCACAATTTGATCAACTATTTTCCTATTGATGGACAGTTGGGTTTCTAATTTTAGGGCTATTATGAATAAAGCTGCAGTGAACATTTTTTTAATATTTATTTTTTAGTTGTACACAATACCTTTATTTTGTTCATTTATTTTTATGTGTGCTGAGGATCAAACCCAGGCCCTTGCACGTGCTAGGCGAGCGCTTTACCACTGAGCCACAACCCCAACCCCTGCAGTGCACATTTGTATGTAAGTCTTTGTATGGAATATATGTTTTTATTTTTCTTAGTAGATATGAAGTCATGAACTACTAGGTCAAATGGCAGAGATGCCTTTAACTCTTAAAGATGCTTTCAAATAATTTTACAAATTGATTGTACCATTTTATACTTCTATGTGCAATGTATGTGAGTTCTGGGTGCTCTGCATTTTAGCTTACTTTGATGTTGTAGTCTTTTCTTTTAATCAGTTAAGTGGGTATGCAGTACCATCTCATGAATTTTGATTTTGCTTCTATGTGGCTAATGATGTTGAACAATTTTTCATGTGCTTAATGGTTATTTGTGTATCTTCTTTTTTGAAGTTCCTGTTTAAGTCTGGCTCAACTATTTTCTGTCTCTCTTTAACTGAATTATATAGATTCTTTCTATATTGTTTTTGTAAGTCTTTGTCAGCTATGTTTCATGATTTATTTTCTTCTAGCGTATAGGAGAGATTTCAATTCATTTTTCCATTCATTTCCTTAATTCTATCTTTGTATAAGTAGAAGTATACTCTTGATGAAGTCTAATTTTTTAGTTTTCTAAATTATTATTGATTTCTATGTTCTGTCAAAAAAAATATCATCTTTCAAGATCCTGAGGATATTCTCCAATGTTTTATCTTATACTTGTGGTTTTATATTTAGATCTAATTCCATCCTCAATTATTTTTATGTTTTTTTGTGAATTATAATTCTATATTAAAGTGGGATTCATTGTGATATTTATAGATGGATATAACATAAATTGCTTAATTTTTGAACAGTGTGAGATAGGGATCAAGGTAGGCTTTTTGAGGTACATCTGGACAATTAGGTTGAGGTGTATGAGGGAATCAAGGACAGTACAATTAGGATTATAAACATAAACTCAGGGATGATTAGCACCTAATTACACAAGCAGTTGTTGACTTAACATTAAACAGGGATCAGACATAGCAATAAGAAAGTAAAGGAATAGAGAGGAGTACTTGGAGTTACTTCCATTTATGGGGTCAATGGAGGAGAAAAGGTAGGACCAAGAAGATGGAAATGATTTGAGAGAAAATTTCATAAAGGAGATACATGTTCAATCACATTGAATGTTTTAAAGTAGGTTAAACATGGAAGATCTGTTATGATTTAGATATGAGGTGTCCCCCAAAAGTTCATGTGTGAGACAATACAAGAATTTTCAGAGGTGAAATGGTTATAAGATGTGTAACTTAATCAGTGACTTAATCCACTGATGCATTAAGGGGGTGGTAACTAGAGCCAGCTAATGTGTGGCTGGAGAAAGTAGGTCCCAGGGGTATGAATTTGGGGTTTACATCTTGTCTCTGGTGAGCAGAGCTCTCTGTCTGTTTATGGTTGCCATGTACTGAGATGTTTCCCTCTGCCATGCCCTTCTCCATGATGTTCTTCTTCACCTTGATTGAGCCCAGAGCTATGGGGTCAGCTGACCATGGACTGAACTTCTGAAATTGTGAGCCAAAATAAACTTTGGGTCTTTCGGTCACAGTGATAAAAAAGCTGACTAAAACAAGGTCAGTATTAAACACGATTGTTTTTGTTGCAAGTGACAAATCCAACTGACACCAGCTTTGGAATAAGAGGAAAAATTAGTCATGTAGTCCACCAAAAGCAAGGATAAAGGTTGGTCTTCGGAAAAATTTTACCAGGGATGGGAAGCCTCCTGAACTCTTTGTTTCTTATGTAGGCTTCATATTCTTCTGTTGTCATTCAGATAACAGAAGGGATTATACCGTAAACATTTCTTGGCCTAAAATCTTACTGTTTTCATTATAGACTAATCAAACTCTTTCCCACACTTTTTCTCTCATCCCTGGTAAAAACAAAATCTCGGGAAGTCTCCTCTCATTGTCTGGATAAGTGGTATGTGGAGATACCCAAGATGGCATCTCCCATTGGAACTATAGTATAATGTGGTGATTAAGATGAACTCTGAAGCTGCCTTCCTCGGCTCAAATTCCCACTTACTCACTACTGACTAGATGAGAAAGTGGGAGGTAATTGTCTTCCATGTGAACTAAAGGACTTTAGGAGGATATGGCACTGTGTGTTAATAGTGATTTTCAGTGCAATTGTGAATATGGGACCCATATTGTTTTTGGTTTGTGGCATGAGTAGAGATGGAGAATAAACAATGAACAAAGATGATTTTAGAAGCTTGGTTAAAATGAGGGAGAGAAGATGAGTGCTTACAATTTTTAAAATCTGGGGCAAAATTTTTAGCATGATTCCTACAGTAAGAGGGCAGAGTTAATGAGTTAATAATAGAGGTGAAATCTGATGGAGTGACAAAAGCAAGGCACATGAGTGAGGAAAGGATATAATTAAGAACTCTGTTTGAAAAGATTAGTCTCATGCAAACTATGACTGAAAGAAAGAAAAAAGAAAGGCATGGGTGGGGTAAATATGTAAATGGAAGAACAGCGGTAAAAACCAAACTTCTTGAGAGCAGAGACTGTCCTATCTTTGGATTGCTAGTATTCAAAGATCTCATGCAGTAGACAGGAAGTAAACATTTGTTCAGTTGACTGAGCTCATGTCCAGTGGCCTCTGCTTTCTCCATGAAGTTCAGGTTGGGTCATTGAAGGAAGTAAGAAGAATCTAAAGTAAACAAAAGAAGGAAGAGTAAAGCTATGGACTAGCTTTGTGGTGCATAGAACAGATGCCATTGGCATACACAAAGATGCTTCTTTTTTATGCACTTTGTAAAATATGTACAATATTGAGAGATGATGGATTCTTTTTCAGTATTTAAAATTTAGAGTATCTACTGAGCTAGCAAACAGGCTGCTTTAGTTTCTGTATCCTTTGTACTTGACATCTTTGGATTCAGTTATAGAAAGACCCTTAGAGGTCTGTTGGGGTTCAAAAAGTTTGAAGAGAAGATTTTGGACTTCAACTATGATTTTCTTCTCTACTTTTTCTTTATTTTCTATATCTTACAATATATAATCAATGCATACAGTTCTTCTCTAATCTAACAGTATCACCTTTACCCAAAGTTTTCAGAACTGGCTAAAACTGAAACTTAATGAGCTAGAGGAGTTACTTTAAGTGGCATTTTTTGTTTTGAAGACTGGAAAAGAAACTGAGATAAAGCACAGGTTTAACTTGAAGCTTGTGAAGCATGATTGAGAGGAGCAAATGGATGACATTCAGTTCAAGAGTTGCCAGTGGTCTTTAATGACCTGCTAGATAAAGCAGAAGATTGGGTAAAATGCATGGTTCATCCTGTATATTTGTAATTATTCACCTAAAATTATTCTGAAATGCAATAACCTTTCAGACATATTAATTTGAATATCAAGTATGATATGCAGATGTTCCAGTTATTGCTTTCTGTCATTTTGTATAAAAGAAATGAGGGGAAAAAAGGTCATTAGACTTACCAAGGTTGTTTTATATGTGTTTCTATCACCATCATTCCAACAAAGTTTAAAATTCTTAGGATTCAAAGTTTTACTATAAAAATAGTTTATATTCTTCACATGCTGGTAAATTTTATGGTCTAGAATTTATTTATTAAACACCACACATCAGTCATGAGAGAGTGTGATCAATATCCTTAGTGAACTTGTGGATCAGTTAACAACCACCAATTTAAACAATATCTAGTATATGAAGGTTCCCCCAGCCTTAACCAGTTATTGATTTCTTCCTCAATTGGTTCTTATAGCTTCTTGGTCTTATCCATCTTACACAAAATCACATAGTGTTTTATAATTATATTTTTGGTTTTCTTTCTCTCTCTAGATTGATGAAGAATAGAAATCATGTTATTTTCTTTGTTTCTTTTGGGAGATACTTTTCTGTGTCATTTCTTTTCTGTATCAATTCTGTATGGACTATCTTTCAAGGATGTTATCAAACAACCTTGGAAGATGTGTTATCTAACTATATAACAAAGAATGTAGGCCTTCCCCCCCCCCCCCGATAATAAAACCATCTCCTTTGGAGCAAAGGTTGAGGTTTTCTAATAAACCCTTTTAAAGATAACCTCCCCTAAGCTCCAGATTCCTCTTCTGTGACACAAATCCACTGTCACCCTGGAAGGAAAATGGTAGACATAGAAGATTGGTGTAAACACGAAGCTCAAGCTGCCTGTTGTGAAGGGAACAACCAAGGCCTTTCTTCTGATCCCAGGACCTCATGTTTTCTGCCAATGTCCATGAAATGGGGCAGGATAACTTTTAGTTTTCAAATAGAGCAAAATCTCAGATCCTCATGGTTCTTGACAGTACATAGTATGTTGCCTAGAATGATGTAGGGGAAGTACCTAGATTTCTGGTTTTAATTGCAATTTTATTTTAGTTACAGAATGAATATTTTCATCAAATTTTCTCAGTTACTAGCCAAAAATATGGTTTAAATATCTTAATCTGTTTAAATCTCAGTTTCCTTGTGTGTTCAATTGAAAGAATAAAATATATGCCTTATAGGCTTATGGTAGAAATAGAGAAACACGGATCATGCCTCTCTTGTAAGAAAGACTAGTTGCTCACAGCAGTCAACAGCTAGCTGACAGCCTCCAGCAGTCTGCCTTTAAGGTCAGTCTCAGCCGTAGAGACACATCACCAACGACTCGACTCCACGCTTTTCTGGGAAGTCTGCATCCAGTGACTGCAGTGTGTGTGTGGGTTGCATAAAGAACTAGCCATTTGGGCCCCCAAACAGACATGTTGGATGATACTTGTTATTGAGCTTACTGCTAGTTTAGCTGAGGTTTTGTTAAGCCTGCATTGCAATTTGATTGACCTCTACATGTAATTGTGTTTCTTTTTAGAGATCCCTTCCTTTTACATAATTTGATTCCTAATAAATATCTCAATCATCCTCCAAGACCCAAACTCCATTTGAGCATCTGCTCCTTAAGAATTCAACCTGTATCAAGATTATTGTAGGTATTACTAGTAAGGATATGTCAATTACTCGGAGCAGTCATTTCATATAGTTAGTAGGCTTTAATTACTAGCTTATTGTTGTTATCAACATTTTTATGATAATCATCTGTAAGGAACATCCTGGGAGCATGACCCTTGCAACTCAGGATGTTTGTGTTCTCCTGTAGTGTATCTGGGAAAGAGCAAAAAGGATGTGGAGTTACTAAAAACTGAACCATAAGGCGATTAGTTGAAACATTTAGATATTCAACCTGGAGAATGAAAGCTTTGAAAAGAACTTGGAAATCTGTGTACTAATACTCAAATAGCTTTGATCCCAAAGTTCATTTACAAGGACAAATGTAGATGTCACAAAGAGGCAAAGAAAATAAGGAAAGCTTTTGAATAAAATGGCCCAGGCTCTCACTGGAAGGTCCCTTGTCAGAGATACTGTGGAGGACCCTCAAGGTCTTGGTGAGGATGAGAGAGAGAGGGTTATAGATGAGGTAACCTCTGAGATTACTGGTTGAAAAAAATTTAGAAATCCAGTGGTTCAGCTTTTTTTGAAAACAGGAAACTCATATTTATTTCTTGAGATTTCCCAAACAAAATACCAGCTTTGTTAGACATACTGTTGAATCAATGTGAATGAGAAATCAATTCTTAGAAAGATGCTAATTTCTGCTCCACTACTTTCACTCATTTATTGGAAAATATGTGCTCAATATGAAGCTAAATATACACAGCCACATTGTGTAATGGGATGCCTGGGAAAGTGGAACTTTAAAAATATATGTGTGTATTTAGTGAGAGATGCTGTCATAAAAGTTCCTAGGGTTCAGTGGCTCAGGACACTCCACAGAAAACTTTTTGTTTTTGAAGTCCACTTGAGGAACTTCTTTTGGCAATTTGACATTAGAATGCCATCCATGACTGTTCTAGACTTTTAGTTCCTGTCCCCCATTTAAAAAGTTGCTGGGGAAGGGATGGACAACTTTGCCAAGGAGTTTGATATTGAGCTTGAGATTTAGGGGGTGGGGCTTGTGCTGTAGCCCTTGATAATTTGCCTTTAAGTTTGAAAGCTATTGAATTTGATCAGATGTGCTGGGGAAGTCCTTCTTGGGGGTCTGGTGTATATTGGGGGAAAGGAGAGCAGGCAAAATAAAATTCTTTTACCGTGGGCTAACTTAGTTACACGTTTGTCTTCCTTCAGGCCCTGGTAATGCACTTGAACCCCACAGTCCTAGGGTGATATGCTGTTGTCCACACTTTGTTACAGGCTTCTCTCTAGTAATGGGAAGGCTTTGTAGACAGCTGCTAGACAGGATGGTTTCATTTTCTGCAACCTGTTCCAGTTGCTATCAGGGTCAGACGCTTCGTGTCAATGTGGGTGCAGCAGTAATACATAATATAGATGGGAGTTTCTCTCTCTTTGTGTGTGTGTGTGTGTGTGTGTGTGTGTGTGTGTGTGTGTGTGTAGTTCTTTGTCAAAATAAATGTTTTGGTCTGTATCCAAAACTGACTCCTTGAGTCAACGTGGGGCCTAATCACGTACTGCTTTTTTAGTTTCTCAACAAATGCATGTGTGTTTTCACCTGAAGACACCATAAGCTGAGACCCCAGAAGTATGTGTAGAGCAGGGGACCAACTTCAGCTCCACAAACTGGCTGCACTGTTTTTGGTCATATTAATTTAATAGACAAACTTCAGTTTCCCCCTACATGCTTGGTTTCTCTTGGGCAACCATTGCAAGGCAGTAACCTAAAGGGTTCATTCTCCTGGGAAACATTCCTCCAGTCTCCTCAGGGAGACCAAAGGTGGTTATGAGAGCAAGGAGAGAAACTTTGCCTTCTTTGCTCCTTCCTGAGAAACTACCAGGTTTTGGTGGTAGCCCAGGAACAGGTCACTATAGTATTGCCAGACTCTGATTTTGGCAGCAACCACAGCAAATAAGATTAACCATGATGCATTTCAGGGGATTGTTGAATAAGCATTCCTGGTCTTCATACACTTATGAAAAGAGAGTGAGACACAGGAAAGAAAGACGTTTTCCAGATATATAGGAGGTCCTCAAAGCGGGTTCATTTGAATGTTAAAGAGAATATTACCCTATTTGATGAGATGAGAGATGTCTGTCATGTTGGTTAGGATAAGCTAACTCATGAAAAAGCTACAACCACACATACCTTAACAGACAGAATCCAGTGAGCCTGATTAGATTTCAGTCAAGCTAAATTACAGATCCAGATTAATATTAACTTCCATATCAGTAATTCTTCATAGGTTTATAGCTCTTTTGTTAGTTTGGGACTCTCATCCAGGTGATGAGAGTTCCCCTCAGAAGGCAAGACATTCAATCATAAAATCAATAAATTTCAAGCAGAAATGTATTTGTTAAAAACCTCAGCCTAAAAGTCTTCTGGGATGATGGTGAATCAAAACCACAAAACTTTATTTTTATAAGCACTTGTTAAAAAAAAAAAAAACAATGAAGGTCCCCTAGGTAGTAATGACATCCCCAATGAGCACTTTAACTATAAAGGAAGAAAAAATGCGTTAAAATTCATACATCCACAGGGGTTGATCTTGAGACCATTTGTAGAGGAGCTAGAACAGAGAATCCTGCTTAGCTTTATCTGTCAGTGTCTGGCCAGACATTGTACATGCGATTAACTTGAGGGGGAAGAGGAAGTTGTGCCATGAGCCTGTGTGATGATAACACACCATTGATCTGATGACCTTATATTTTCTAAAATACACTGTAGTTGAGAGTGTTGCCTCTGCTCTCCTTGGAAGTGGCTGATAGCAATGTCTTTGCCTGAATGCTAAAAACAGACCCTAGAAACTTCCTATTGTCTGGTACTATTCTGATTACAAGGTAAACTTGTCACAAAAAGTGTCAGGGAAAAAAAAGTAAAAAAATTAAAAGAAAAGCAGATTTTTAAAAAAGGAAAAGGAAAAGGGTATTTCATTTAATTTGATTCAGCTTGTATCAAGGTGTCTCCTTTGAGTTAGATGGTTCCTCTCCCATAGGATGAAACTTTCTTGTCACTGACCCTGAGATAACACAAGTCTGGGGAGCTAGGAAATTGATATAATAATAGACTTTAGTTACTGAATTTTTCACTTAGCCAGTATTAGGGTAGGAAAAGGGCTAGATAAAAACAGTAAAAGCTCAGACAGAACATACTCATTAGTCCACAAAGAGAACATAGGACTTCATGGGAAGAAGCCAGAACACATAAGATTGTTTTCTCACTCTTAAACCAACATTTCAAATACTCTGTAGTGAATTCATTCTATCTTGATATAGCAAGTATACATAATTATAAAGTTTCATAGCAGCAATAGACAGGAAATAACCCAAGTTTCCAGTCAGTGACTGATTACATGGATCAGGGGTCAATAAGTGATGATGGGGGGTGAAATCCAGCCTGAGGCTTGTTTCTGTCATGTTTTATTGCAGTATAGCCACACCTAGCAGTTATGTATTGTCTATGGCAGAGTGACTGTGACAGAGACCACATAATTCACAAAGCCTACATTTGCCATATGACCCTTCACAGAAAAAATTGCCAACCCGACATAAATGGTTGCACCTACATTCATGGAACATTCTTCTACTATTAAAAGAATGCAGAGATGTGTATATGATGACATGGAGAGATCTGATATCAAGAAAAAAAAAATGACTCAAAATAGTGGGAATATGTGTCTTGGTATTATATTTGCCTAAAGATGAAGGACATACATATACATCAAACTCTTCTGAAAGAGTATATATACATGAATATTTTAGCAGTTATTTTTTGTGGTGAGTGAAATTAGGAGGTGAGAATGAGGAGAGGGAGGATGAAGGAAAAGAAGGAGAAATATCTATTCTTTCTACATTATTTCAAGTAGAAAAATGTTTATATTGTATATTTATCATTAAAAATAAATTAGATTTATAGATGCAATGGGCATTGAAAGCATTTTTATTTATAACATGAATTAGGTTAATGTACAATGGTATAATAATAAATAATAATTTCAATTTTCTTATTAATATTTTTGTTGAATGTTCAGATAATATCTCCTAATTCTTTGACTAGAAAATCAAATGAATGTTGTCTCATGTTTAAATATCTATCTTTAACCTATTTTTAGTGTTTGCTTTAGATGATTACGATTTACCTCTGTTAATTTAGTTAAAAATCGTAAAGCATTTTATCCTAATTAAAATTATATATTTTTAAACATATTTTTACTTTGGCAAATTTTATGTAATACTGTTTTCCACTGTGATTTATAAAGCACTATTTTAAACTCCTCTTAATTTTTTGAAAAATAATTAACTTGGTGTTTCTAATTTGACAGAAAAATGTTCTCTATGTGACAAATTATTTAAATAGTTCCTAATTTTTAAAAATCTGCAAAATAGGAAGAAAAATGCTACCTGCCTTACTAAATAAATTTTTCTGTGTTGCGAAGAGTTTTTTAGGGTTCGATAAATTATCACTTACTTCAACTATATTAATTTGGGTCAGTTTGAGTGCCATGAAAATGTGGACATGAGCATGGAGTCAACTGAAAGAGGCAAAGTGCTGGAAGATCTGAAGTCCGGACTCAGACCACTAATGATTTTGGGAAAATCATATATAAACTATAAAATTATTTTAAAAATATGGGCCTTAAGGGCAAACAACAGCAAAGTCTCTTTCAGCACAAAGACCCCCCCCCCCGCTTTTTTTGAGCCAATGACTGTTTTCTCACCTCTAAAATGGAAATGGTTGGATGTGCTTTTCCAATTTCATAGAATTTTTGTGAAAATTAAGTGAATTAATGCATATTAGAGAAGTCTAAATTATAAGCCTCTATTCAGGAATTTTTCAAAATGTGGTCTGTGCCACTATTGTTTTGCAAGATGTTTTTTCAGGAGTGGTGAAAATTTTTGTGTTTTTATGATTGTTTATTTTGTGTTTACTTTTTATTTATGGTGAATGATACACTACATTTATAGGAGATTCCTTTGAAATAAATTTATAATAGTAAAACTGAGTCAACCTAAAGAAAGCTATTAAATAACTAATACTATGAGTGGAATGCAGATAAGACAAAAAATGTAATGATACATGAATGACAACTTCAAGAATCGCTGCATTACAGAGATATGAATTTGACTTGGATTTTCATATGATAGGATTCTCAATTGACATTGTTTAAACTGCTGTGCCTACAAACCTACTGGGATAAAACATGATATATAGGACCTTTTTGCAGCAAAGGAGGAAAGAAAAGAGGGTGCAGATATCTGAGGATTTGGGGAAAGGAACCCCACTGTGGCTGAACTATTGCCAAGGGTAGTTGTCCATAGTTCTAGGCTGGTGTAGGCTTTGCTGATTGCATTGAAAGAAGAAAAGCAATAGGCAGACGATTTTAAAGTACAGTTGTTCCTCATTTGGTTCCAGGAACTCCTTGCCCCAAATACTCAAACTGGTGAATGCTTAAATCTCTTATATAAAATTATGTAGTATTTGCAATACAGTCAATGTGCATCCCTATGGATATGTTAAATCATCTATAGATTACTTGTAATAACTGGTACAATGTAAATGCTATGTGAACAGTTGTTATAGTGCATTGTTATGGAATAACGACAAGAAAAAAGTCTGTACATGTTCAGTCTAGATGCAATTAAAAATATATTTTCAATCTGTACTTGGTTGAATCCATGGATGCAGAAACTGTGGATATGGTGGCCAACTCTACACTACTAAAAAGGACTTGAGACATATCTGTGACATTAACTGTAGGCATATTACAGTAAAGAATGTTCTGGAGAAGTGTGGTTCCTATAAGAGAATCCAACTTTATGTCTGATTTACTCCCACAGGGTGGCTAACCTAGCCCTCATTAAAGCTTCTCAAATTTAAGGGCAATAACTAGGAGAAAGAAGTGTTCCTGTGTTCATCACCTAACACTACCAGAATTCTTCCTGTATATGCTTTCATGACTTCAGATGACAGGTGTACCATAAATAAGCAGGGAGGAAGTAAGAGTAGGGCCAGTGGTGCCTATCTTCCTTAGTGACCTGGAAAGCAAAAATGTCACATCACAATAAAATGTGCTAATTTGGGCCTATAGGACAGTATTTTAACAGCAGCATGCTCACCTATGTCTGTTCTCCAGGACTTTCCTATCTTGTTCCATAGACTATTTCAGGGACAGAGGGCCCTTCTCCAGGGGCTCTCATATTTTTTCCTCTTCTTCTTAAATGGGTTCAACCTGAGAACATATTTTGTTCCCTCATCTGATTTCATGCCATCAATTTATGAGTGCAAAAGCCAGATACCGCATTGAACATTGAGGAGTTCAATGTTCAATCTCTGCAAAGCCCAGCTGCAGAGCAGTTCCAATCTCTGCACTTCTAGGATACGAGAGCTTCTTAGTCTATAGTACTTGCCTGTAGGACTACCATTTTTTTACACCTCTGCAGATTCAGATGGCTAAGGAACTGCTTATGCAGTAGTTCGGAAGCAAAATGAAGCATCTCTCTTGATTATTTATTTAAACAATTCTTTGAAGCCTGCCGTTTAACCTTAACGTGAAGGTTGGGATTTTTCAGCCACACATAGTGATTTTATTCCTCTGGAGCCTTATATGAATTATTAAGCTTTTAAGAAAAGAGAGCAAACAGAGTTCTGCAAGGTAATCAAAAGCAAATATGCTAATTTGGACCTATAGGACAGTATTTTTATCAGAAAGAACATTAATCTTAGATCAGTTATTCATCTAAATTAAGGAAATCGAGGAAGAGAGCAAGACTAGCAAATTATCTTTGCGGATGGTCAAAGCCAGCCCTATTTTGGCCTCTTTCTTAATCGTGATTCTTGGTGTAAAACCTAGTTACTAGGATACAGCCGTGTGGCAGCATCTTTATTAGAAATTGTGTGGGAGAAAAAAAAGGTCAGAGGCTCATTTCCAATAACGGTTTGACAAGTGACACAGAGAAAAGGGCAGGAAGGAACTGAGGTTTGTGGTGTTTCCTTATATCAAGATTTTGAGATAATAGGATTGATGTGATTGGGAACTCTCCAGAAATATGTTCCATTAATCTCATAGTTCAAAAAAAAAAATAAGACATGCTATCATATTATCATCAAAATTAAAATCAGGAAGACTAAAAAGATACATAAATATCAGGTAAAGCACAAAAATCCCATCATCTGCCCCTGATGAAAAATTTTTTTATCTTATCCCTGGCTACATCTAAGATCCCTATAAGCAAATAGATAAAAGTCACACTTCTAATTAGCCTGAAAACAATAGCAGAAGGGCTTAAGCACTGAAGAAAACTTTAGATCTAGGTAGCTCTCCTTGAACAAATGTCCACAGAGAGGTCATTTTTCCTCTCTGTATTAGTAAATCATCACTCCTGGGAGGAGTGAGCCAAGGATTGAGAGGAGCTGAAATCCCTCCAAGCGGAAACACTGAAAGAAACACTGGAAGAATCCTCCATGTCATTATAAAGTGGATGCCTGTGAGTTAGAAAAATGTGTTTTTCCATCTTAAAACATTTTTATTTCAATCTTTTTAAATTTATATATATATATATATAATATTAAATATAATATATATTTTATATATATTATATATATACATACACATATATATACACACACATAAACTTGTAGTAATATCAAAATAGAGCTATATTTGTAAAGTTTACACTAATAAACATTTCTTTGAATTAAACCCTATCTTACCACTATCTCCTAACAAAATTAGAGATATACCAGTAAATTAGTACATTTTACTATTCAGAGGTATACTAATTCAGAAGTATACTAATCAGAGTTACCCTAATTATTGACATTCACATAAAGATGCAAAAGTTCTATGGCTTAGAAAAAAAGATAGATAAATTATTAATAATACAATTTGCTGAGAGAGAAAGTAACCAAGACAATAAAAATATCTACTATCTGGGGCACTCTGCCTTGTCTTTTCTTCTCTGCACCCTCCCTAACCTCAGTACCCTTATTGCACACACAGTTGTTGTGGGCCAGGACAGAGCTTGTACATGTTGGCTTCCAATAAACCTAGCACTTAAACTCAGATCCACCAATTGATTAGCTGTGTGATACTCAGGGGAATCACAGCTCTTCTTGGGCTCAGTTTCTTCAAAAATAAAAAGGACTTAACTTTCAGGTTTATTGTGATCATTGAGATCCTATATTTAAGCTGCCAGCTATTTAATAAATATTAGCTGCCATTATTATTACCATTACTAGAGTTTTGAGAGGGAACCAGTGGAAACACTCCTCTTCCCTACTTGAGAGTGGAACCAACTGAGAAACAGACTTCTATATCTGTACTTCTTCACCTCTAAATGCAGTTTACCCACCCAGCCACTGAACCAGCTAGACTAGAACATAATATTGTACTAGGCAAGGCTGCTTCCAAAGGAAGAGACCAAAGGACTCATTTATTATCTCTCCTCTCCTGAGAGGAGTGAACAAGGGGCCCAGAGAAGCTGAAATTCCTCCAAGTGCAAACAATAACAATGGACTTTCTCCTACATATTATTACACTCTTGATGCCTATAATTTTAGAAATTTGATGTTTTTCAGTTTAAAAATTTACTACTTCAATACTTTTAAATTTATATGCACCTACACACACACAAACATGCACACACACTTATTTTTTCCCCATTCCTTTTCCTTTCATATTTTTGTTTCTACTATGGTAAATTGGACTATTTTGCTCCTACTTATTGTCTTCTTCTCACTAAAGAATCTTACATATTTTTCCTTTGCTACGGATTTTGCAGCACCTTGCCTATAAATGGAGTGTGCTTCTCTGTCCCACTGACTTTGGCCATGGTCATGTGACATGCATTGGTCAATGGCTGTGCATGTGAGGTGAGCTGCAACTCAGCAGAAGCTTTCAGTGAGCTTGTGTGATTGGTCTCTGCCTGTTCTTGAGGATTACCATCCACCATGGAACAACATGCACAGGCTACATGGAATTCCCCGCAAGGGCCTAGTACAGGCTATAGAAGCACATAACCTGGCCACCTGTGTAAGCAAAATACCCTCAGCTGACCTGAGCCAATTTTAGAGTTGTTAGTTCCACAACACAATTGACTACACAGTATGTTGCTGCCGCTGCTGCTGCTTCTTTTTTCCAGTGCTGGGAACTGAACCCAGGGGTGCTCCACCACTGAGCTATATCCACTCTTTTTTATTTATTTTGTATTTTGAGACAGGGTCTTGCTAAATTGCCAGGGCTGGCCTTGAACTTGTGATCTTCCTTCCTCAACCTCCCAAGCCACTGAGATCATAGGTGTGTACCACTATACTCAGTTACCAATTGTTCTTACAGGAGTCTTGACCAGTCATCTGGCAGTGTTATTATCCTAGATGAGAGGAAAAGACAGCAGTGAAAGCTCAGGATGAACAAAAGCTGTGGAATTGTGCTGGGTTAGCCTGAAACCTGTTTACCTGATACTAACATAAAGGTTTCTCACTGAAACTTAGTACAACAGGGTAAGGTCTGCCACTGGCCAGGTGCCTAAGTGTTAACATGTACTGCCAGAGTCAGAATCATCCACATGGGAAGACCCTAGATCTCCCTATCTATAGGTCCTGTGCATTCAGGAGTCTTCCTGTGTGGGGTGTGTGTGTGTGTGTGTGTGTGTTTTCCTGTGCTGGGAATCAAACACAGGGCTTCACACATGTTAGGTGGGCATTCAACCACTGAGCTGCATCCTCAGGTCTCAGAATGATTGTTTTCTTAGAGCAAATTTTGCTTTATGACCTATTAAATGAATGCTGGGCCGGACTGTATTAAATTGCCTTAGGACTCTTTTCATAGTATAATGTGTGAACATTCTCAATGT
Organism: Spermophilus citellus; assembly: GCF_964194105.1. Taxonomy (NCBI): domain Eukaryota; kingdom Metazoa; phylum Chordata; class Mammalia; order Rodentia; family Sciuridae; genus Spermophilus; species Spermophilus citellus. Next base: position 178,597,119 of record NC_138185.1, on the reverse strand, counting down.
GCAAGGGAAACTGAAAGTGGATTATGGCAAATAGATCAAATCTTGTTACAATAAAGTGTTTTAAAATGGAGTGTTTATGAATGAAAAGATTTCCAAAATATATGAATGGCAATTTATTTTGATAAATATTAAAATAAATTTTGATGCTTTGCTTTGTATATGGAATTTAACTTAGAATTTTTTTTTTCTTTTCGGGACATTGTACTGCAGAGTTGACTAAAGGCAAAGGCTTTTAATGACCTAATAAGGCTCATTTCAAAGCTATTCATGTCTTACCTTTCTTTTTTCTTCTCTCTCTCTCTCTCTCTCTCTCTCTCTCTTTGTAGTACTGATGATGAAACTTAGGGCCCATGTGCTGGGTGTTATGGTTTGGATATGAGACACCCCCAAAGCTCCTGGGTTAATGCAGAGGTATTCAGAGATGAAATGATTGGATTGTGAGAGCTGTGACCTAATCAGTCCATCCTGCATTGATTGCACTGGGTGGTAACTGTAGGTTAAGTGGGGTGTAGCTAGAAGAGGTGGGTCGTTGGAGGTGTGCCCTGGAAGGGTGTATCCCCGCCTTCCCCCGCTTCCTAGCCACAATGAGGTGAGCAGTACTTCTCTTCCACACCCTTCATCCATGATGTGCTGCTTTAGCTTGGGACCAGAGCACGGAGTCAGCCTACCATGGACTAAATCTCTGAAACCAAGAGCCCAAATAACTTTCCCTCCTCTAAATTTTTCTTGTCAGCTATTCTGGTTACAGCAACCAAAATCTACTAACACATTGGGTAAGTGCTCTATCAGTGAGCTACACCACAACGCTCTTCATGTCCTACCTTTATATTCTTGAGTAAGTCACTTCCACCCTTCATATCAGGGTTGCAATAAGAATTCAATGAATTTTTTTTTATTTTAAGCACTTAGCCCAATGCTGGAATGCTGTAAGCACTTGAATTTTTTTGGACATATTTTTACTGTCAGTCTTGGCATAAACAACTATGTGTAAAGTACAAGCACTATTTGCTATTTTTAAAAGTGTCAGCTTTAGCTACTTGCACATGATTAAAATGTGCATTAAATTTCATCAACAACCAGAATCCTACTTATCATGACAGAGCAGGAAAAAGAAGAAAAAAGAACTTCTGTTTTGTTTAGACAAAAGAAAAGCAATAATTTCCATATATATTCAATAACTAACATCAAATATTTGAACATTTCAAAATGTCACTGCACTTTTGTAATAATTATACTGTATGTAATTATACTGTTTGTATTGTATAATGCGTATTCTTTTCAAGGTACTTTGCCAGCTGTTTTCTTTAATCCTTACAGCTATATTATCATAGTTATTTTTTGTATTTCAGATCCATACAATTCTTTTCTACCAAAGTCTATGACATTTTTTTACATACTGAATAGTGAAAATTTTTATGTCAAATATTCTCAAGGCATTATTTTTTTTCTGTATAGCTACTTCACTTCTTTCTAGAAGTTAAGTTCTTTGACAATACCAACCCAGGTTTATAGACTGAGTCATTTCTTTAAAGCCTTTTGAAATGAATTTTCAAGCACAGAAAGGTAAATATAAAATATTAAAATGAATATTCAAGAATTTACACCCAAACTTTTCATTCTTTTAAAATAAAACATTACAGATAGTGATAAAGCTGAAGTTCTGTGTAGAACTTTCCTTTTTTTCCCCTCCCCATTCTCCAAATATGCCTACTATTCCTGAATATGCTAGTACTTTTGCATCTTTTAAATTGTATGAAAATGTTGCATATTGCAATAATGATGGTAGAATTTTTACTTTTTCTCACTATATTTTCTAATACATTGAAATATATCCATAGATCTACAGCAGTCATTTGAACTGTTGTATAATATTTCCATGGGCACATACAACATATCCGTTTTCAGGTTCACATTTATAACTGTTTGCTATTTAGCTGATGCTATCATTTTTGCTCTTACACCCTAAAAACTCACTTCTCTAAGCTTGAGGCGGCTTTCTGTGGACAACATGTGACTCTGTACTGGAGGGTTTTTGTTCTGGGATTCTCTGGGTCCATATATAGTGCAAATCAAAATGCTGGTGAGCCTGAAACATCTTCATTTGGGGTTGGTGGGTAAGTGCCCCAGTTACATCTCTTGTAAGAGAATGCTAAGTTCTGTTTGCCACCAGTGGTTGCCTCTGATTCCATGGTGGTAATTTGTTGATCATGCCCCCTGGGGCTTCCTGCCTTTCCCTGTCTAACTTCTTCATTTTTCCACTCCTCTCATTGAGATGAACTACATGCACTCAGATCTTTATTTCAGAATTCATTCTTGGGAATCCAACTGATGCTGCTGTGAAAAAGATGCCTCAATGACCATATTGCAGGTGCGACTTTCTTCTTATTCATATTAAACTGAATTTTTCTGGGGCAGGGTCAACAAACTTTGGAGCCCAGGGGTCCAGACCCCATTTTCCATTTGTTTTATATAGCCATTGAACTGAGAATGAATTTTAAAACATTGAAAAACAAATCAAGACTAGTATTTCATGAAACATAAAATTGCATGAAATTCAAATTTTACTGTCCATAAATAAAGTTTTGTTGGAATACAGACATGGTCATTTGCTTACTTATTGTCTATGTTCATTTTTGCACTGCCACACCACATGTATCCTGCTCTAGGGTATATACTTAGAAGAAGAATTTCTATGCTTAAGATGTTTATAAATAAATAAACATTTAAAAATTGAATATATAATCTGTAAACAATTATGTCTATTTATATTACATTAATTTGTACTATAATATGTGTATTATGTACTTACATACATATATAGTAAACATTATCAAATCACTCTCCAAAATACTCATTTCAACTTATAGTCCCACCTACCAAGCATACCTATGAATGTTTACATTTTTCCATATCCTCAGCAGTATGTATTTTAACACATTTTCAATACAGGCCAAAGAAATGTTAAGCTTTATTCAGAAAACTTTTGTTTCAGGAATGTTGATTTGCATAGTTAGGTGACAGACAATGTTGTTTCTTCATTTATAAGACTGATATAAAATTTCCTTTCAAGATTTTTGAGGAAAAGAAATAAGTTGATTAAAAGGAAAACTTTAAGTATGTGAGGGTGAAGTGATATTTATACATGGCAAGTTCATAGACCTGGGTTCCAGATGACTGAAATTTGTGAATCGGCAAGATAGCAGGAACTTGTAATCTGTTTTAATCCCAGTTGTATGTTCTTGACCAAATTATTTATCCTCTGTAGGTCAGGATTGCTAAGACTTTCTTACTTTTCTCATGGTATGATTTTAAAGATCATAAATTAATGGGTAGTGAGAGTGCAGATAAAAGTATGATGCTGCTGTGTTGCGCTGTCTTTGTGCATTACCTGTATCACAGCCTAACTTGAGTTTCTGCTGTCTCCCCCAAAATGATGGTCAGAATACACTTTTGGTGCTTAATTTTTGCTTTCATTGATAACTCTGTCAATAGTACCAACTCCATACCATCTATTGATATTGGTAAAAATTCTATTTTGACCATTCATTTGCCTTTTTCTATTAATTTTTTCCCTAGATTTCATTCCTTCTTGTCATCTTACATATCATTCTCTAGTAAATCTCTGTTATTTAGAGATTTCCTTTCTCAACCTGAAATATATCTCACTGTCCATTAGTTGGACTGCTTATGTATCTTGGACATAGATGTGATAGTCCTTTGGCATCTTCAGAACATAGCATGGGTCCTTGCACATGATATTAGCAAATCAAAATATATTATTGACTTTTGTTTCTTTTATAAGCATCCCTATTACCTCCTTTAAAAGTATGTTTGGCTCAATTTTCTCTTCATGGCCAAAATATAAACCCCTTAGATGGTGTTATGAGCCCTGTGTTGTGGGCCTTTTCCTAATTCAGATTCATTCTGTAATAACCTGTCCTTACTCTGTCTGCTTCAGCCACACTGACCTCCAGCCTTTAGAGGGTCCTTTGCATATATTATTCTGAGTATGTAGATTGATATCCTTTTTCCCTTTACTTGAAAATTTTTACTCATTTCTCAGATTTGATTTCAATTGTCTCTGCTCCAGAGAAGCCCTGACTTATTTCCTGGACTCTGCTGAATTTTTTTTTTGTGTGTGTGAGTGTGTGTGTGTGTACCCTGATAGCACAATAGATTTTCATTGGCAGCATTTATCATGGTGACAATATTACATTTATTCATGTGATTATCTGATTAATGTCATTCTTACTCATTAAGCCTTAAACATCCTGAAGACATGGGATTATTTGTTTTCCTTTGCCATTGTATCTCTAACATCTAATACAATGCTGGGTACATTGTAAATGCTCAATGGATATTTGTTGGATGCCTGGCTGAATGAATAAAATATTATTCTGTTTCCTTAAAAAGCAAATCAAACATATTGTCCTCCCTTGCTCCCATCTTCCATGATAGCAAGGAGATACATATGAGCAAAGGACATAAACGGTGCCAGCTGAGTAGTCTGGGAAAACTTCCAGGGTGTCAAGACACCAACCATTGGTTCCAGGACTCATAGGTTTCCTGCAGCAGTGCTTAGGGACATGTTATTGCTGACCTCCTGTCCTTTGAAAGCTCTATCTTCCCCAATCAAATGCCATAACGCTGTCTGTGATAGTTGGACTCCAGCTGTAAGCCACTCTAAATATACCCAGGTGCATTTTTACCTTAAATTTATATCTCAAAATAATCAGGTTGTTGAACCAAGAAGAATAATATACAATTTAAATTCAGGTGCCAAGTGGCACATTTATATTTAAGAATTGGCAATCTCACATTTGGCTTCTGACATTAAAAGACCTGTCTTGCTGTGAGGCATGACTTACAGAAAACCTTATAATATCACATACCAAACTTGACTCTAAGAGCAGTCCCCGTATATATTAACATATGTGTGTAATTATTTAACTCTTATTTATAAAGTTTATTGAATGGCTCATAAAACTAGACTTTTCACCATTTATTGGTTTTAATAACATGACAATAGATTATCACAAAAAGAATTTTTAAAAGTACTTATATTTTTGCCACTTCAGTAAAGTTCTTCTAACTTTGCCTGTTCCCCTCACCCTCACCCCACTCCTCTGTCTCTCTTTATTTCTCTCTCTCTTTTTCCCTCTATCACTCTCTTTTAGAATTTTCAAAATGATCCAGGTTGTGTTTGAGTGAAGATAGGATGTATTGACTCCAGGGTGCAGTGTTTGCATATCTTTATTTTAAATGTCCTCACAGTATAGCTCTGACAAGGACATGGTCTGTGAACACATGTCGGCAGTTGGCAGGACATATTCAATGGCACCACTTCTCATGTTGTAACTGGGCCAAGGCCTTTTTCAGCAGCATTATCAACTGTCTCTCCACAATCCCCTTATCACACTGTGTTACTTAGGACTACACAATTGACCACGGGGAATTGTCTTTTCCTAGATTTCAGTGTGGACTGAGCATTACTTGTCTTGATCTAAGTTTCTCTTTAACTTTTAGAGCCTGAGAGTGAAAGAATAAACGATCACTTTTAACCAGAGGAAATGATGATAGCAAATGGCCCGAATAATATGGTGATGAGTACTTGTTTAGCCATTTACTTAATCAGGGAGTGAAATTATTGCAGAAAATGTTAATATGTAGTCCTGGATTTTCTAAATTAATGAAGACTCTCATTTCCATTTCCAGAGCGCTGTTGGGTATCATTCCTGTTTAATGCCACAGCACTGCTGGATTGAGAGTGGATTGGCACTAAAATGGTTTGGAGAAAAAGTGCCAGTCAATTCCAGAGTGGCCCAGGAAGAACAAATGCCAGTAGAACATCTGGGTTAAAGATACAGCTGCTCTGGGGAAGGCTGTTATCTTTGTAGATTTGGTGATAAAATTTGTGAGTCAGAACTTATATTGTGGTGTATTTCATAATAACTTTCTAGCTCAGTGTTCGAGGAAGGGGTGCCAGGATTGCTGTTTACAGTGGGGAACATTTGTGTTCCATTTGAGTTAGTTTGATTTTTCCATTGCATTGTGATGAAACTTGTGCAGAAGTTTTGATAAAGAAGATACTTTAACATTTTTAATAGTGAACCTTAAGACTGATATTGAAAACTGAGTCACTGAGGCAATGTAAAACCTGTGTTATGATTTTGCTTAGTGGAATAAATAAGCATTGATGTGAAAAGGAGTTTTTAACTAGAAAATGATAGAATCCTTTGTCAACAGTGGTTATTTCTGGCTTGAAGAATTTGCGGTGATTTAAAAGTCTTTTTGTTTGTCTATATTTTCCAAGTGCTTTGTAATATAAAAGTCGCAAACATACATGCAGATACACGTCTGTGTGCATGTATGAATATGTACATATGTTTGGCTTTGAGTAGATACATCGTTAGGCAGGGCTGCTATTTCAAAGAGGCATGATATTTTCATTCTTCAAGATTATTTTTCAGAAGTAAGTGCACATGAGGTAGGAGAAATAAAAAGGAAGATGAGAAGGAGTGGGATAGAGAAAAGGGAGAAACTTCATCTCTTGTCTGGAGCTGCTGTCTGGAGGTGGGTTTTTATCTTCCCATTTTCCTCCTAGGTCATATGTGGCTTGATTCTAGAGAAACATCACTTTCACATAGATTTGCAACCATGAAACTGAGAACAGGAGAAATTAATTACTTGTGATTCTAGTGACTTTCTGGAGTCTCCATGGCTGGAGACTTCTGTAAGAGACTTCCAATAGAGAATACCAGGAATTTTCTGGGTGCTGTGGCATTGTCCTTTGTTCAGTTCCTATATTTCACCTGCTTTCTTGCTGTGAAACCTAGTGTTTGATCAAGTGTTGGGTGGCCTTATATTTTACAGGTTCTTCTCTGACTGTGAGAGGTGGGGATTATGCAGGTTTTCTAGTCCAAGACAGTTGTGGCTAGCCTGTCCTCTTACCATTGATTGGTGTGAGGCGAATATGTGACACTAGGATGGCCAATTAAGTAGAAGTGAGAGGTCATGAGGGGACTCTTTGGAAAATTTTTCTTAATCCTAAAAAGAGGGATAGATAAAACAGTGACTTGTGCCTTTCTTCTTGATTCAATTGTTGTGTGAGGAAGAAAACAATGGAACTGCTGCAGCCATCTTGTTACCAGGGCAGAACAAAGGGCCAAGTGGACTGCTGAGCAGGGCACGTGAGTTGAGAAACCCCTGGGTTTTGATATTGCCCTGCTTCTGAAACCTTCTACCTCTGAATTTCTTTCTTTCTTTTCTTCTTTTTTTTTTTGGGGGGGGGGGTACTAGGAATTGAACCCAGGGACACTTAAACACTGAGCTACATCCCCAGCCCTTTTCAATTTTTACATTTAGAGACAGGATCTTGCTGAGTTCCTTAGGGCCTCGCCAAATTGCTGAGGGTGGCTTTGAACTTGTGTTCCTCCTGCCTCAGCCTGCTGAGCCACTGGGATTACCATGCCTGGCTACCTCTTGATTTTCTTGTTGTCAGGCAATGAATTCCCTAAATGTTTTGTGTGCTTTGCTGTTGTTGTTGGATTTTTTTACAGCAAAAATCACCCAAACGTGTTCAACCTATAATCAGATTTCAGAATGAGGGATTTTTTTCCCCCTCCTTTGTAGGAAATAGATAACTCAGAAAAGTATTGACTATGCTACAGAGAAAAATATAATTTGGGTACTACCCACCCCATATAATGTTTCATTTTCAGGGAGGGGATAAACAAAGACACTGCCAAATACTTTAAAATAGTATAGTTCTTTGCTCAGATTTGAATTAAGACTGTGGAATCAATTTAAATATCTACAAATATAGGAATAGTTGAATATGGTATGTAATAGATAATAGAATGCTAGATAATGGTTAAAAGGTGGTGCATTTATATGGATTTAAATGGGGAAATCTTCAATATATATTTTTTGTGAAAAAGCAAACAAACCAAATAGTCTACCTACATATACAATATGTTATTTCACATTGTGCATACATATAAGTGTATAGATGTATATAAATAGCATTTTCTTTTATAAATTGATTAATATATATGATATTTTTAATTATCTAGATTTTTTAATAGATAGAGAAATTCAACAAATACATGGTGGTGGTCACCTTTGGGAAAGAGATCAAGATTGGGAATGTAAAGGGGCATTTTTAATTTTTATTCTATGTATTTAAATAAAATTCGACTTTTTACTTAAAGAATTTATTCAGCTGATTACCTATATAATGAAAACAAAATTCAAGGTCATGTTAAAATATTTATAATTGCTTTGAAACTTGTGATGATCACTTCTCACCTAATGCATTAAACAAACATATTAATACATAATTTGCTTTCTTATATTAATATTTTGAACAATATATAATCTGCTGCTCCTGGTTTTCCTTTTTTGCTGCTGAGCACGCACCACACCCCTGTACCTCTCCCTCCTGTGAAACTTTGCTGGTGTGTAGAATCTAAGAATGATGTGTGTTCCCTGACTTCCACTCCCACATCTGGTCTCTAATCTGAGGGTCTGGATTCCTGGTTCAGCCAGGAGTGAGAGGTTCTGGGACTCTTATGTGATTGGTCCTGTGGAAAAAAGTGTTCTGGGGTCAGATTGGTTACAGAGCAGGTCTCAAGGACCGGATTTTTCCTGTGACAGGATGTGGATTCTGCTTGTGTTGTGCAGACCCGAGACTTCTTTGTGTTTTTACCTGCTCTTCAAGCTTGATCCTATGAGAACCCCTGAATATACTTCCAAATTATTCCCTTTTTTGCTTTTCATAGCTGACTGCTTACTGTCAGGGACTGACTGATACAACTAATATTAACTAAAACAGGCATGTCTTTTTTTTCTACATAAGATGATCAATAATCACTAGGACCATCCTGTGGGAAATGGCTATGGAATATGAATGTCCACAACAAAGTTTTAATTTGTGATTTCCACAGCAGCAAAGTCAGCTCTAGGCTTTTCTCTATTTAATCATGATAATGATGATGCATTGTCCTTTTTATGTCCTTCAGGCTGCTTTCAATTTTGATTACATGGAGAAAGAACAGAATTCCTAGAGATGTAAGGAATTGAAGTAATTTTGACCTGTGTCAAATAAAAGACTTTATTTGTAATTTTCTTTACAAATATATTATGAACCTATAAAATGATTGTTATTGAATATAGTCCCTGAAGGGAATTCAGTAATTATGTGAGATCATACTCTCATTTTATATCTAAGGCACGAAAAGTATAAACAAGAGACCCTAAGTCACACAGCTATTTAAAGCGAGAATTGGGCTTAAAAGTCAAGACTTCATGGGCTGGAGATGGGGTTCAAGTAGTAACACACTCGCCTGGCATGCTCGAGGTGCTGGGTTTGATCCTCAGCACCACATAAAAATGAAGTAAAGATGTTGTGTCCACCGAAAAACTAAAAAGTAAATATTAAAAAATTCTCTCTCTCTCTCTCTTTCTCTCTCAAAAAAAAAAATTCAAGACTTCTGAATCCTAGTTCAAAGTTCTTTCCAATCCAAAGATTTCATAACTGAAAAAGGGAAAGATGTAGGAATTAACAACAACAACAAAACCCTTTTAAAAAAAAATTGCAAACAAAATCACAATAACACTTCTTAGGTTATGGCTAAATATCATCTCAGGATTTGCCTCACTTGCTACCTATGATTTTCTTAGTTTTAATTCATTTTAATTAACAAATAATTATATATATATGTATATATGTTTGTATACAATCTTATGGCAGGAACATCTGAAAACCTCTTCTTTGGCTGTTTTGAAATATGCAATACATTATTATTAACTATAGTAACCTTGCTGTGTGATAGAATACTGGACTTTATACCTTCTATTTAACTATAAATTTTTACCCAATGACCAGCATTTCTCTTTCCCCAATCCATTACCTCCACTCAGCCTCTGGTAACCACCATTCTACTCTCTATTTTTAATTTAACTTTTTTATTTCCATAAATCATTGAGACCATATGATATTTGTCTCTCCATGTCTGGATTATTTCACTTAACGTAACTTACATCCTCTAGGTTCATCCACATTGTTGCAATTGACAGAATATCCTTTGTTTTTATGGGTGTATACACTACATTTTAAAAAAGCCACTTATCTGTTGATGGAGACAGGTTGTTTACAGGTCTTGATTATTGTGAGTAATGCTGCAACGACATGATATTGCAGATATCTCTTTGGTATACTGATTTCAACTCCTTTGGGTATGTATCCAGTAGTGTGATTGCTACATTGTGTTAATTCTATTTTTAGTTTTTTGAGGCACCTCCATACTGTTTTTCAAAATGGCTGTACTAGTACATGATGCCACCAACAGAATGTATATGTTCTCTTTTCTCTACATACCCCTAACACTTATCTTTCATAGTTTCGTTAATGGCCATTCTAACAGGTATGAGGTGATATCTCAATATAGTTGTAATTTGTGCTTTTCTGATGATTAATAATGTTGAACATTTTTTTCATATCCCTGTTGGTTATTTGTATGTCTTCTTTTGAGAAATGTTTATTCAAGTTATCTGTCCATTTTTAAATAATTATTGGCTTTCTTGTTATTGAGTAGTATGAGTTCCTTGCATATTTTAGATATTAGTCCCTTATCTGACATATATAATTTGCAAGCATTTTCTCCTACTTCATGGGTTATCTCCTCACTCTGTTGTTTCCTTTCCTGTGCTGAAGCTTTTTAATTTGATGAAATTCCATTATCTATCTTTGCTTTGGTTGTCTACTCTTTAGAGTTTATATCCAGGAAATCTCTGCCCAGATCAAAGTTATGGAGTTTTCTCTGTTTTCGTTTAATCATTTATAGTTTCAGGTTTTATGTTAAAATTTTTAACTCATTTTGGGTTGATTTTTGTATAAGTACTGACATAATGATCCATTGTCATCCTTCTGTATGTGGATATCTAGTTTTCTCAATACCGTTTACTGAAGAGACTATCCTTTCTCCATTGTGTATTCTTGGCATATGGATAAGAAAAACAATTAACCAACTGTAGGTGTGTGGCTTTACTTCTGGGGACTCTATCTGATTCTATTGATAGATGTGTCTGTTTTTATGCCAGAGCCAGCCTATTTAGATTACCATATCTTTGTAATACATTTTGAAATCTAGTATTGTACCTACAGCTTTGTTCTGTTTAAAAGATTACTTTGCTATTTGGGATCTTTTTGTGGCTCCCTACAAATTTTAGAATTACTTTTTCTAATTTTGTGAAAAATGCAATTGAAATTTAAATAGGAGTTGCATTAAATCTGTAAATTGTTTTGGGTAGTGTGGATATTTCAACAATATTAATTCTCCCAGTCTACAAGCATAGGTTTTATGATTTGGATATGAGGTATTCTCCCATCAAAAGCTTGTGTATTAATGTAGGAGGAAAAATGATTTGATTATGAAAGCTATAACCTAATCAGTGGATTAATTCATATGATGGATTAATAATTTTAATGGATTACTAGGTAATAACTGTAGGGAGGTGGAACATGACTAGAGGAAATGGGTTGCTGGGGGCATGACTTGGGGATTATATATCTTATCCCTGGATACTTGTGCTATTTGGCTGCCAGAAGCGGCATATCTTTCCTTCACCACATTCTACTACTACAATATTCTGCCCCACTTGGACCTGGAGTAATGATGTTGCCCAACCATGGACTGAGATCTCTGAAACCATTATTAGCTCAACACAAACTTTTTCTCCTGTAAGTTGTTCTCGTCAGGTATTTTGGTCATAGTAAGAAAAAGCTAACTAACACAACAGGTATCTTTCCATTAATTTGTGTCATCTTCAATTTTTTCAGCAATGTTTTGTGTTTATTATATAAATCTATCACTCTCTTGACTAAATTTACCCCTACAGATTTTATTTTATTTTATTGATATTTTAAATAGATTGTTTTCTTAATTTCTTTTTTCATACAATTTATTTTTAGTGTATAGAAATGCCATTGATTTTTTTTTAATGATGGCTTGTATCCTGCAAATTTACAGAATTCATTATCAGTTATAATAGGTTTTTTTTGATGGAATATTTAGGGTTTTCTATATATAAGATTATATCATCTGCAGAGACAATTTAACTTCATATTTTCCTGTTTGGATGCTTTTTCTTTATCTTGTATAATTACCATAGCTAGGACTTCCAGTACTGTGTTGAATAGAAGTGGTACAGGTGTGCATCTTTGTCTTGTTTCTGGTCTTGGAGGAAAAACATTCAACTTTTCACCACTGAGCATGATGCTAGCAGAGGGCTTGTTCTACATGGTGCTTATCTTGTTGAGTTACATTCCTTCGATATCTGATTTGCTGAGAGGCATTTTTTTATCATAATAGGATGTTAAATTTGTCTAATACTTTTTTCATGTATTGATAATACAGGAGACAACAAAACTATGGTGAACATGTAAATACTATAAATATTGGAGGAATGTAAGAACTAGAAAAGAAAAAGAAAAATGTGACATAGTAAGGAGGGAATAGAGAGTTTTAAAAAGGGTTCAAAATAGGCCTCGTTGAGAAAATGACATTTGAGCACAGAATTAAAAGAAAGAGCATTCCAGGAAGACACAAAAAGTTCTAAAAAAAACATAAAAATGACATACTAGCTGAAATGTAGGCATGAGAGATAGTGTGGTAAGAGGTAAGTTCAAGTTGAATGGCATCTTTTAGTATTTAGGTAGGATTTTGGCTTTTATTATAAGTGAAATGGTGAATCACTAGAGGGATTTGAGCAGAGGTGTTACATGATTTGATTGACACTTAAGAGGATTTCTCTGTTGACTGTGCTGTATAGAGAAATATTAGAGTGGAGGGAGGAGAGGTGGCTAGATCTGGTATTGGGGAGCAAGGGAAGAGAGGGAGGGAATGTAGAAGGAAGGACTGGGGACCAGAGATACACTTCCAAGGAACCAGTCTTTTCAAACAGGCCCCTCTTCCTGAGTTTCCATCACCTCCCAATAGTCCATCAAATTATGACTCCATCAATGGATTAACCCATTGATGAGGTTAGAGCTCTCATGATCCATTCTCCTTTGAAAGGCCTTCCTTTGAGTGTTGCTGCCTTGATGGGCCAAGCCTTCGGCACATGAACTTTTGGGGGATAATTTAGATCCAAATCAAAACCAACTGAAATGTAGATGGGGTTGACATCCTCAATGTTGCATCCAGTATCTTTTGTTTTTGTATTCAGGACTTAATAATTCAACTGAATATCACTACTGAGTCATGGCATTGATCTCTAAGCCAGTTCAGTTCCTTCTTTCCCTGAATAATGTTCCTGAGTTGGGTAGGAATGACATACACCAGAATCTAGTGGAAGAAAACCTCTGGGGTCTGTACTCTTAGAAAATTCCACCTATTAGAAAGCTAAGCATCCCTTAGGTTGTGTTTTAAAACTATGTTCCTCAAAGGTAGAGGTGAGTGAATGACAGGAAGCAGAGAAGGGAAAGTGTTTTAAAATACAGCCGCATCCCTAAAACAGAACAATATAAAATATAGTCAATGTTTTTTTTTCATACTCCAGAACAGGTCAATATTTGTTTTAATAAGTGACCAATGCATTAATTGTCTTCCAAAGGATAAAACTGACCCTTCCGTAAGGTAGAGCTTTTGTAACCTGGACATGGAATCTTACCTTAAACAATAGAACGCTTGAACAAGATCACTATCAGGTAAGGAAGACAATCTGCATACAACTGACCACCTCTTTTCTAAACAACTAGGAAACCAGAACAAATACATGCAACAACTGTTTTTATTTTTTATTTTTTTTTAAAGAGAGAGTGAGAGAGGAGAGAGAGAGAGAATTTTTAATATTTATTTTTTAGTTCTTGGCGGACACAACATCTTTGTTGGTATGTGGTTCTGAGGATCGAACCCGGGCCGCACGCATGCCAGGCGAGCGCGCGACCGCTTGAGCCACATCCCCAGCCCAGCAACAACTGTTTTTAAACACCTGCCATCAGGCAGTGTAGTCCCTTGATCCCTAAGAAAAGGGAGAGAGATGAAGTGAGCTGTTAGCTTTCTACCTGGAGGCATTTCTGGATCACAGTACAGATAAGGGACCCAGTAAGAATACACTGGTCTCAGTTTGTTGAGAAAAGATTAGAGTGGAAGGAGGATGAGGTGGCTAGATTTGGCAGGATACAGAGCAGAAAAATAACTCTAGAAATTTGTTCAGTGATTTTATTTCTGTTCTATTAAGCCACAAATAAGGCTGAAAAGGAAAAAACAAAAATGTGGAAGAATTCTCATAGCTCATGCCAGCCAGCTTGAGAGACATTCAGATTTCAACCAACCAGAGTGAAGAGGCCTGTCCTCACTAAATATTCAGGGCATTCAAAAGAGACTCAGTAAGGGTCATGTCATAGTCATAGGTCTCAACAAGAACCACCCTAGCAGAACTTAAAAACAAACTTCAAAATGATCAAGGTGATTTGAAAGTCATTTAACTACCAGACAGAAAAATGTTCAGCACTTTTTAGGGAACAAAATAAAACCTGGAACTCAACTACAAAAAAAATTCAAAATGTCTAGTATAAGATTTAGAAAAACCCATAAATACAAGGAAGCAAGAAAATGTGACCCACTACCAGGAGAAAAAAGTAAGCTACTACAAATAGTCACATAAATAACAGAGATGGAAAAATTAAAAGACTAAGACTTTATAGGTAGATGGACTCAAGGCTTTGAAGGAAAAGATGAAATAATGATGGGAAAATGGTAAAAAGACCCAAATGGAAGATATAGAGCTAAAAAGTACAGTGTCAGAAATTAAAAAAAATATCACTGGATGGAATTAATGTAAGAGAGTATAGCAGGAAAATAAGACCAGTGAACTTGATGATTTAGCGATATATATTATCCAAAATGAAGCACAGAGGCCAAAACCAACTGAAAAACAATAGCAGAATATCAGTGACCTATGGAACAATATTTATTTTAAAAACCCTAAAATAGGGCTGGGGATGTGGCTCAAGCAGTAACGTGCTCACCTGGCATGCGCGGGGTGCTGGGTTCTATCCTCAGCACCACATAAAATAAAATGAAGATGTTGTGTCTACCAAAAACTGAAAAATAAATATTAAAAAATTCTCTCTCTCTCTCTCTTTAAAAAAATAAATAAAATCCCTAAAATATGTCAGTGTCAGTAGAGTCACAGAAGGAAAGGAGAGAGAGGAAAAATTAAAACCTCTGAATAAGCAAAAACTTAAAATTTTCTAAGTTGGATGCAAATTATAAAAAGAGCCAGTAAACCCAATGAACTACAAAGAGGATGATCACAAAGAGACTCACACTAAGACATGTGGAAATCAGATGGTTGAAAATCAGGATGGAAGATAAGGAAACAAAAACAAAAACACATAGTAAGTTCAGAAAACAATGAATTTCTGTCAACTTCTCACCAGAAATAATGGAAACCATAGGAAACTAGTATGACTTCTTTAAAAGTTAACAGTAAAATTTGCTCAATCTAGAACTCTACACACAGTTAGGAGATCTTCTTTAGGTAATTTTGTATTCAGATGAAAGTTAAAATAAGTTGGTCCCCAACAGATCTGTTTGAAAACACAATGTTGTGGTTTGAATATGAAGTATCCTTCTAAAGCTCTTGTGTTAATGCAGAAGTGGAATGATTGGATTATGAGAGCTGTGACCTAATCAGTGGGTGGGTCAAAAATTTGAATGGACTGGACTACTGGGTGGTAACTGTTGGTAGGTGGAGTGTGGATGGAGGAAGTAGGTCACTAGGGGGTGCACCTTTGGAGTTTATATTTTATCTCTCTTTCTGCTGCCATCACAGAGGAGCTTCTCTTATCCACATGTGCCCTGATGCTCCACTTCATCTCAGGATAGAGCCAAAGAATTGGTCAAACTATGGACTGAACCTCTGGAAATATGAACTCAAAATAAACTTCTCCTCCTCTAAGTTGTTCTGGTATTTTGGTCACAGCAATCAATACCCAATTAACACAGAATGGTAGAAAAAATTCTCAGGCAGTGCATGTAAAGAAATGATTATAATGATTGGTTATGGAATATAAATTGAGTAAGGGGAGAAGAGAAGATATCTATCAAAGGACCAGAATAAAAGTGGAAGGATCAATAGATTGTCTAGATGGTATTATGGGAATGTTGAAATTGAGGCTTTAAGAGGGAATAAGGTTGAAAAATAGGGTTGTCAGAAAACAATGCATGAAACTAAGACTATTGAAGGATTAGTAGTTATTAGTAATGATGATGTCCATCGTAAGGACCACAGGAGCGAAATTTCCATTATAAATGGGTAATTACAGAAATGATACATAACTGAGAGCCATATATCCACAAACATGAAATTTTAAGTATCATCAGAGAAGAGGTACCAAATACCCCTTTTCACCTACATGACTGCTGATGATCTTACAGGTGCTTCTTTCTGACAGTGATTCCAACTTGACTTCTACTTTCTGTCTTAGCCTCCAGGTCAGCGGTGGGCCATCTTCCAGTTTTGACTTCCTTGTAATGATTTTCTCATGAGTGATGAGCTTGAGAAAGAAATGTAAGAACAGAATTCTACTAACAAAATTTTTAACTGAGGTATTGGTAAAATAACATTATTTTCAGAAAGAGAAAAGACAGAAATGGAGGCAGCTTTTGAAAGCTCTTGGGGGCAATCAGCTCCAATTAGATCCACAGGCTCTCACCCCAACAAACATGTAGCCAACCATTCAAACACTGTTTCACCAAGGATATGCACATCATTTTGGCTAAGTGGCACAGAGTGACTCCTCTCCAACTGCAGGTCACTGTGACTTTTTGTCTGAGAAATTGATGGATTGCTAACATCAGCTGAAACGGGCAAACACTGGTGTCACGTACACCTTTGTCAAGCGTTGCTGACATTCTCCACTTTTGGAATTTTTATCCTTAGACTTCCTCGGAATGTGTGTGTGTGTGTGTGTGTGTGTGTGTGTGTGTATTTGTGTGTATGCTAAGTGAAATGACAACATAATATGATGAATCCTATGACAGGATGAGAAGAGAGCAGAATTAATTTACTTGAGAATTTAACAAAGAATGGATTTCAAATTAATCGAGGTAATCCATGTCCTAAAGATTATGATTCTATTGCCTCTAAAAAATTTTTCTTTTTTCTTTTTGGTAATCCACCAACATAGTGTAAGCTGAATAAAGTGACAGATGGGCCTCTTTTTAGTAGCCTATTGGTAGTTTCTTCAAATGTGAACCATATAAAGCCTACTTCCCTTATGAAATTGCTTAAATTTAATGTTCTCAGTGAATTCTTCTGTGACTATTCCGGTTTTCAGTGTTCTCTCATCTGAGCATCAATAATGCTGTCACACAGTTATTTTTAGTTTCATTCTACATTGCTTTTTATCTGTCTAGTTTTCAGACTTGCACTCTAGTTGTTTTAGTTTTATATCTCTAACTTGAAGCTGGTCTCCTTAAAGTCACAGCAGTATCTAATTAGAGCTGGGCACAAGATTGCAATTCAAAATGTATTTAATTCACTGATTAGAAATCTAAGACTGAATTCTACATCATATACAATCAGAAGAATGAGAAGTTATACTCCATTTATGTATGATGTGTCAAAATGCATTACTGTCATGTATAATCATTTAGAACAAATAAAAATGTTTTTTAAAAAAGTTGATCTCATAGAAGTTGAGAATAGAATAGTAGTTACCAGAAGCAGAGCAGAGTAGGAGGTTAGGGAGAGATGGAGAGCGAGGCTGATCAGTGTGTACTAAATTACAGTTAGAAGCAAGAAGATCTGGTGTGATATTCACTGTAGGGTGATTATAGATAACAATATTGCATTGCATATTTCAAAAAGCCAGAAGAAAGAATTTTGGAAGATTTTTACCACAAAGAAATTATGTGTTTTTAGACAGACGCTTAACATGATTTAAACATTATGCAGTGTATACACACATCAAAACATTCCATATTATCCTGTTAATGTGGAAAATTTTACATTTTATGTTCAGTTAAAAACAAATTTTTAAAAATATATCCTTTTTTTCTTCCAGCCACATATATTCACCACTTTGACTTTATATCATAAAGTAATTTTTAAAATACCTTTCCCCCATCGTGTAACTACATGAAGGCAAAGTGTTTATCTGTTTTATTCATCCCTACATGTTCAGCATCTAAAATGCTGCATAAATAATTCTTTATACTTACTGAGTGAAAAAAAGAAATATATGACAGAAATTTGGCATTTGATCTAAGTAATAGATAGTTAACAATTGTGAATTCTTTTAGGAAAAAAATGCTATGACTTACATAATTATTGACTGGTAAGCTGTCATTTGTTCCTCATGTATTGTCAATTTTAAACAAATCTTTAGTTGTCAGGTTCTATATGAGGCACTTGTATATGATGGTATATGATACATACTCCTAACCTCAGGGACGCTCTGGCCTGGAGGGAGAGATCAGCAGATGAAGAAGGAATTTTTGTAGAGTGTGATGTGTGCTAAAGCATAGGATGTTCTGGGAACCCAGAAGAGATATAGACCTGGTCTGGAACTCAGGAAAAACCTCTGGAGGATATGACAATTGGAGCTGGCTGAGACCTGAAGATTGAGTAGGGGTTTAGAAGGAACAGAGTTGAAGAGTAAAGAGTATGTGCAAAACTCCCAGGTTTGAACAGAACTGTTTTCTTTCTTCTTCCACTTGGAGGTGGCTTTTTCATGGTGGGAACTTAGAGTAAGAGAAAAAGAAGTTAAGAACTGGAGAAACTAGAAGGGCCGTGTATGTTGTGCACATTACGTTGGATTTTATCCTGAACATATGGAGAATAATTTGAAAAACCTCAAACAAGAAAAACTGTAATATGATCCTATTCTAGAAAGAATATTCTAAATGCAATGTGGATGGACTGGAAATGGACAGGAATAGGTGCAGGAAAAATAGGAGGGTGAAAGTTACTACACTGCATTAAGTTTACCTCCCCTCGACACACACACACACACATTTTATTATTTGGGAAGTCTAGATTCATACAAAGAGTATCATATAACACAGGTTAACTGGTAGCATTTTTTTTTTCTTTCCAGTGATTCAAAACCTAATAGTGCAGTTTACAAAGAATGGCAACTTAGATTCTAGTCCACAAAGTCAGGAATATATATATATATATATATATATATATATATATATATATATATATATATATAGTATTATATATATAATAGAGGTTCAAGCCCATAAAGTACTTGGCTTAGGCTGCCAGGGAGAAATTTCCATTCAAAGGATACTCTATTTTTAGGACTCATTTCTGTCATATTAGAGCTCTAATATTGAACCTTTCATCCCCTTCAGGCCTGGTAGATTTTACTTAAGAAAAGAATAATCTCCCCTTTTCTGGATCCCATATGTATTCTAGATTGTGTTTATTTGAAGAGTAATCTCACCATATTGTGAGATATACTCATCCTATTTGGGTTCCAGAATCCAGATTTAAGAGAAATCAGCTGCAAAGCCTTACCTTAAAAACTTCAAAGATGAGGATGGAGTTATATAATTGCCTGCAGGAATAGTGGAAAGATAAGACCAAGAGTAAAACATTCTCATCAACATCCTGTCAACTCTCTCCATAAAACTCTCCTGCAGCAACAGCATCAGACACCTGCTGATCAGGCACGGCCGGCCCTCATTTTCATGTGCTGGGTCTCAGATCTTCTGAAGGTGTTGTAGGGATGCATACACATGCTCAGTGGAGTGATGCCAAGGAGGCTCTGAGCTGGTGTCCTGGGTTTTGAGGGCTTTATGACTTTGCAGTGAAGATTGGAAAATATGACATGGTGTTTAATGCTGAGAGCCACAGCCGAGTCGGAAGGGCCCCTGGCATTTTGCCAATAGTATTGGTTGAGAGGCAAGCCATTGAGATGATGCTGGATTGATTCGGTTGTACATTAGACCTTTACTGTCTGCCTCGGCCTGCTACTTTGGAGTTCTTTTGCTACCTTGGCGTTCTCTTGGGGATTCCCGGAGAGTTCCCATTGGTTGGGGAAGTGCTGGAGGAGGGATTTCCGGTTGGTGGTTGCTGGAGGAGCTGCGTTGCGTTCGGGAGGGTTCCCAGGGAGCGTGTGTGGAGTGTGCTGGTGGAGTTCAGAAATAAAGTTTATTCCTGCTTCAGTGGCCCGTGATTTGTGCCCAGCCAGACTGCAGCAGTTTAAGTCAGCTTTTCACTGCTGTGACTAAATGACCTGTTTAGCACAATTATACAGAAAGAAGAGTTTATTTGAGGGTTCACAGTTTCTGAGGTCTTAGTCCATAGAAGGCAGGCTCCATTCCTCCGGGCTTTGGGTGAGGGAGAACATCATAGTGGAGTGTGTGGCAGAGGGAAATAGCTTACATCATGGTGATCAAGAAGCAGAGAGAGAAACTCTTCCAGCCACACCCTACCGTTTCAGTTAATCCCACCAGGGATTAACTGGATGGTTAGGCTAAGGCTATAACCCAATAATTTCTCCTCCAAACCTTCTTTCATACTCTCACAGGTGAGCCTTAGGGGACATCACATCTAAACCATAACACACAGCTATAATAATTATTGAGAGCCATAGCCAAGTAGGAATGACGCATGGCATTTTTGGTTGAAAGGTGATGCCAACAAGCCATTGACATGATAATGATTATGTTAAGATCTGCATTCAATTGGATATTAGACCTCTGCTGTCCCCCTCGGCCTGCTACTTTGGAGCTCTAGCGACTCCCGGAGAGTTCCCATTGGTTGGGGAAGTGCGGTAGGAGAGATTTCCGGAGGAGGGATTTCCTGTAGTGTGTCCCAGGAGAAGGCCGAGTGTGTGGCATTCACGGGAGTTTTGGAAATAAAGTTTGTTCCTGCTTGAGTGGCTCGTGATTTTGTGCCCAGCCAGACTGCGGCAATAATAAAGTGTTACTATTTCATTTATACTCATTTGGCATTTGTTTCATCAGAAGTTTTCTCATACATTATCTTATTTGTTTTTCATAAGTACTATTCAATAGGTTGGGTATTATTATGCCATTATTTCTCACCAAGGACCTTGAGTTTCAGAAGAGGGTGAGTTCAAAGACAGACATGGATCCAACAATATTAGAACTTGAGTTGCTAAATCTTCTTTTTACTAAACCAGAGAGGCTACTGAAATGGGAAAGGTTTTTTTTTCTTTTTTTCTTAATGCTAATACATTCTGCTTTTTTTTTAAAAATTAATGATGCATTATAATTATACATAACAGTGGGATTTATTAAGTCATATTTATACATGCATCTTCCCTTGTACCTTCCCTTTGAGATGGGAAAGATTTCTTAAGGTGTTCTAAGATATCTTAGCTGATGTGGAATGGAATTCCTGAGATTGGCATAAAATCTAGGGGTATCCCAGAAGCCCATGACTATTTTTACAAGCCCCAACACACCTTAAGTTAGTGTTAATACTGAGGGCACTAGCTTTAGCCACTATTTAACTCAGTCCAATAGAGCAGGAAGGTCTTCAGGAGAAGTCTGTGGAGGTTCCCGGAAGGTGAGAAGCCATGCACACAGATTAATTCGTTCCCAGAAGCTAGCATATTTACCTTGTGGTTTGGCCCTTTGGTTTCCAGCCTAGCACGTGGTTTGCCCATTCTTTCCTAGGTTCAGAAAAATATCCAGCTGAAAGAAGAACAGTATTACACATTAACCCTGTGCATTATATATTAAGTGGTCTGGTCCCCAAGAACTGTAACTCCAAGGTGCCAAGATTTCAGATCTGGAGTTTTGAGCAGAGAGCATGTTGAGTCCCTTATTATGGTCGTTCTGTAGTGTGAGATCACAGAGTTCAAGGGTGGAATATGTTAGAAAAGGAAACACTTTCTGGTGTGTAGAAACATGCCCTTCAGCAAATCTGTTAACTTCATTTTAACCTGGACCCTGTTCTTCTTGAATGTAATAAAGCCTTCGAAATAACTCCACTTGGTGAGAGGGTCTCTTCTGTCATTTACAGAGGTGGAAAATTCACAGAGTAAGTGAATTACTTCGGTTTTCAATAAAAATGTTAATATTTCCCTTAGATGTGAACAGAGGACACTGACTGTCAATGAGATGATCAAATCCACAGAGGCTGAGCAGAACTGTGTGGAGCTGCTGCCACTGAGTGAGAGAAGGAGCAGGGGGGAAAAAGAGAGAGGGAGAGAGGGAGGGAGAAAGGGGGAGAGAGAAGGAGAGAGAAAATGAATAGGAATAGAAGGAAGCAAGACTTGAGGATATGCAGCACTTTAGAGGAATTCAAAGTATGCAAAACGGGATTAAGAAGCCAACAAATCAACAATAACAGGTAATGATGTGCTAGTAGTTTTCTCCCCAGGAGTAAGATGTGGCTGTCAGGCAGTTTTCTTTGTGATTTAGATACATGCTCCTCTTTGGCCCTTCTCTCAGTCATGATGAGAGGAATTTTAGAAAAATCACTTTATTTTTCCAATTACATAAAATACAGGTAGCCTTTAGAGAAGAGCAGTATAATTTTAACATGTAGAGAACTGTTCACACCTATCAGCGTTCTATTATTTTGTGTTTCAAGACTCAAAATGCCCACCACCAAAACCCACAAAAGATGATATATATCACTAATAAGAGAGCACAGAGACTTGTCTGTACAGGATTCTGACTGAATTACTTTTTTCAATACATTGTTATTAATGATCTGATTTAACGAACACTTGGTAGGAACAAGGCACAGAGTTAAAAACGGTTGCCTGCATTCTCTCTTTAACTTTGAACAACTTTATAGGTTGTGGAATTACCCCTATTTTACAGATGTGTAAATTGAGAGTCCAAAAAATTAAGTAACTTACTCAAAGTCAAAAGACTATTGGAGACCAGTGGAAATTTTAACTCAGGTGGTGTGAAGAGGAATCTATGGAGTAAAGTCACATTAAGTGACATTTTCAGGAAGCATGCTTCCATTTGTCCAAGGTCCAGGAATAAGCAATCTTAGTACTTAAATTCTACTTAAGGATTATTTTTATTTATTTATTTATTTAGGTACCAGGTGTTAAACTCAAAGGCACTCGACCACTGAGCCACAGCCACAGCCCTATTTTCTATTTTATTTAGAGACAGGGTCTCACTGAATTGCTTAGCACCTTGCTTTTGCTGAAGCTGGCTTTGAAATTGTGTTACTTCTGTCTCAGCCTCGTGAGCTGCTGGGATTACAGACATGTGCCACCACGTCTGGCTTTAAGGATTATTTTATTTTAAAATAACCCTGCAGCTGATGTGTTAGCTGTGTCTTGGAGTTTCACTCAAATGTCAACTTCTAAGTAGTGCATTCATTGTTTTGTGTAAGGGATGGATCTGAATAACTGAACTGTAATCTGCATTCATAAAGAGTCTTCAGATTGCAGATGTAGGGTCTTTAAATATTCCTTTCTGCTGGGAATCTGATTCAGTGGTAGAGCACTTGCCTAGCAGCATGAGGCCCTGGGTTCAATTCCCAGCACTGACCTTCCCCCCCCCCAAAAAAAAAAGGAAAACAAACAAACCCACCTATGGAAGTGGTCTCATTTGTTGAAATCTATGTGTATTTTCTTATCTCTGTAGTTCTCAAGGGAACCTATGTAGTATTGTAGTATTTAAATTATGCTTATAAATATATACAAATTATTAGCCAATCCATAATAATTTCCCATAGAAAGTGTGACTTTTAAAAATGGTGAAATTAATCATTATTTTTTAAAGCAATTTAAAAGCAAAATCTGATACTTATTCTGGGAAGGTGACTAATGAGGTACTTCAAGGCTCAGTTGAATTTGATAATTCTAATCTCTCCCAAATAAATTCAGTGACTGCAGAAAGGATATCTCTGGGGTAACTGCAGAGGAAATGAGGAAGAGATAAGGAGACTCAGCCTCCTGTAAGCACCTGTGCCCCTGGATCTTATCTCTCTGACCTGCTTCTAAACAGGTAGCTACCATCTTCTTGAATGTCAGGATTTGAAGAAATAATATTTAAAACAAAACAACAACAACAAGAATTTCTCTGAGGTTTATATCCAAATGTCAGATTTGAATTTTGATAGAAAATAGATAGTTTCTGGAAGTATGGCCTGTGTGTGTGTGTGTGTGTGTGTGTGTGTGTGTGTGTGTGTGTGTGTTTGAAAAATGTTCCTGGTAATTTAGGTTAGAATGCAAACATCAAATCAGGTGATGGAACTTATTATGTGGTCATCTAAGTATTTCTCATTTATAAAAGCATTTTACTTATTTATCCCTAACCACCAAGTATCATCTCAACCAATACCACCCCCTGTAGCCTTGGCCAGATGTTGATGTTGCCCATATCTGGAAGCACTTCATGTTAAATTATTTTATTTTAACCTTTAGAGCTTCTCCAGTGGGCAATAATTCTCACTTTCCTGCCAGATCGCTTTGATGGTGTTATGGTTTGGATGTGAGGTATACTCCAAAAGCTCACATGTGAGACTATGCAAGAAGGTTCAGAAGGGAAATGATTGGGTCCTAAGAGTCTTTACCCAATCAGTGAATTAATACCCTGATAGGGATCAACTGAGTGGTAACTGAATGGGTAGGGTATGGCTGGAGGAGGTGGGAATTAGGATGTGGCGTTAGGTATATATTTATATCTAATAAGTTGAGTTTCTCTCTCTGCTTCTTGATCACCATGTAAGCTGCTTCCCTCTGCCACACACTCCACCATGATGTTCAGCCTCATTTTGAACCCTGAGAAATGGAGCTGGCCTTCTATGGACTAAGACCTCTGAAGCCATGCGCCCTCAAATAAACTTTTCCTCCTCTATAGTTGTTCTGGTTAGATCTTTTAGTGACAGCAGCAAAAAAAGGTGAGTAAAACAGATGGATACTGTGGCAGATAAACCCTATGTGACCCCAGTGAGTCATGCCCTGGATACTCCTTTCCCTCCCCTGTGGGACAGACCTGTAATTGCTTTCAGGTAATAGAATGTGGCAGGAAATGAGATGTCATTCCTTTGATTAGGTTTCATTCAAAATATGACAGAAGTGATGGGATTGCCCTCCTATGGTATTGTGATGTTCTCTACGGCTCCTCCTAAGCAGGAAGAGTGAGTTAGTGTCCAGGTGACCTGGAAGAAGTAGAATATGGTGGAATGGAGGGGGTCATGTGGCAAGAACCTGGGCATCCTCTAGGTCTACAGCAGAGATGTAAGAGGGAGTTGTGGGTTATGACTATTCCTGGATAAAATTGAGAACCACGTTTAATGTGAAGACCTCTTTGATTTTCTGCTTGCTGCAGTTTCTTAAAATAACTACTTTGTTTTATAATTAAAAATTAATATATTCCCAAGGTAATCATGTCAAGCCATACAAAAATATAGAATAAACTATTTTCCTCTGACCTCTGGTCTTGGACCCTTTTCCCATGGACAACCACTATCCGTGGTTTCTTTGAATTCTATAGGAAAGTTGGGCATTTAGATGCTCTGATAGATATCATCTTAAAACTTTATGTGAACACAAACATTTTTGGACACTCAGTTCTTTATCTTGCTTTTTATTCCTTATCTTTCTTTTTAAATGTAATAATACATTTTAGAGATATTTCCATGTTAACAATAGACTTTTACTCCTTTAAAATAATTTCAAATATTACAGAAGGGTATATATCCATATATGTAGATGCATATTAAGTATATATGATGTACATTGTGTTGCCTCATTTCTTAATAAACCTGTGGATAGATACCTCTTTAGACCTGCTTTCCAGATGCAGATGCTGAAGTACAGAGAGTTAGAGGGGCTTGTTCAGGGTCGCAGAGCTAGTAAGTGCTGGAATAACCTAGTACAGGGCTCCTCTTAACCCTCTATATTGATACTTGTGTTGCTTCCAGTGGTATGCATGTATGTGCAAACTATGCTTTAAAACATTTTTTTTGTACATTCACAGTTGCACATGTGATTCTATCTGTAGGATATATTTCTCAAGATTAAATTCTGACTTGGAGGATATGAACATTTTTAGTTTTCATAGATACTGTCAAATTGCCTTTCAAAGAAGTTGTCACAATGTGTAGAGTCAATGCCAATATGTGATAGTTTCATTTTCCTCACAACCTTGTCAAGACTGTATATTATCAGACTATCAAATTTGGCAGCTAAAAAATGCTATCTTTATTTTCCTTTAATTTTTGTTTATTTATGAGAAGGATTGGGCATTCTTCCATGTAAGCCATATGTGCTTATATTTTCCTGTGAAATGCCTATAATATTTTTTCTAAAAGGTTTGAATATTTTTCTTATTGATTTTAGGAAGAGTTTTATATTTTAAAGAAAATTGCCTTTTACTGCAGTCTGTGTTGCAAATATTCTCCTCTTATAAAATTTTAGCATTGTTTTTACTGTACTATTTGGTTTTAAAAACTCAAGTTTTAAATGTTCATGGAGAATTATTGTCATTTTCATTGTTTCTGGAACTTCTGGTTTTCGTTTAAAAAGCTGTTCCATTTCAGGATTTCAAAAATTGGTACATAATCTTTATTATGTTTATAGTTTCATTATCACTACTTTAGAGTTTAATCCATTAGAATTTATTTTGGTGTAAAGAGTAAGGGTCTAAGAATTCAGCTTCAGTTTTAGTTTAGATGGATAACTGATTGTATCATCAAAGTTTATTGAATAATTTCTTCTACCCCCTCCCTTTTTCATATGTGAAGTTCTTGTATCTACTTTTAAATATTTCTAGACTGTAATTATCCCATATCCTGGACATCAAGGCCTCTCTCTGCTCCTCCTCTTCCATTTCTATTCTGCTTCAGAATTTTCTGAAAAGTATATTCTCATGTATTTGTTTTTCTAAGAACATTTAAAAAATTAGTTTGTCTCCTAAAAGTTTGTGATTCATAAAAATATCTCACTAAGTATTTGGGTTAGTATATGGGAAACTGAAATATTATTATGAATATTCTTAAGCAAGAAAAGGCCATGCATTTCTATGAATTTATATTTTTCACATGCTAAGAAGTATGAGCTTGTTCTTCCTACGATTTCTCATTTATCATGTGTTTGTGTGTGTATTTCTGTGTTGATATTAGTAAATAGGACTTTTTCTTATGTTATTTTGAATTGGTTATGGTCTTTGTATAGAAAAGCTACTAGATTTTAGGGTAACAATTTTATAACAGCTGGATGGTTAAATTATTTTATGGTTTCTTCTTTGGCTGATTTCCCAGGGTTTTTCCATTGCACAATCATATCATCTATAGACAAATTGGCCAACTCCTTTCCTCTAAAACTCTTTATTTTTTTCTCTTAGATAAATGAATTGATTGGCACTTCCAGAACAATATTGATAAAAACTTTTTTTAAAAAAAATCTTTTTCTCGTTCTTGACTTTAATGGGTAAGCTGTTAAAGTTTAATCATTAAGAATGTTTGGCTGGGTGAAGTGGCACATGCCTGTAATCCCAGCGGCTTGGGAAACTGAGGCTCGAGTTCAAAGCCAGTCTCAGCAACGGTGATGCACTAAGCAACTTAATGAGACCCTGTCTTTAAATAAAATATAAAATAGGACTGGGGATGTGGCTCAGTGTTCAAGTGCTCCTGAGTTCAATCCCAGGTACCTCGCCCAAAAAAGAATGTTTGTGGTAGACTTTTATTAAACATCCTTTATCAAACATATACCAATAGAGGATATCTTCCACAGTCAAGAACTTTTAAATTTTACTAGATGACATTTTTTCACCTTCTTCTTTTTAAAAAATGTTTTAATTAGTTATAGTAAAATGTACTATGATACAATATACATAAATGCAGTGTAATTTCTCATTTTTCTGGTTGTACATGATGTAGAATTCCACTGGTCATGTACTTGTATATGTACATAGGCTAATAATATCTGATTCATTCTACTACCCTTCCTACCCCTATAACCACTCCCAACCCTTTACTCCTCTCTACCTAATTTAAAGTTAACTCTTTTCTTCCCTAGCCTCTCTCCCCACCCCTACCCTATTCCTTCCTTATTGTGCCTTAGCATCTGCAAATCAGAGAAAACATTCAGCCTTTGGTATTTTGGGATTGGTTTACTTCACTTAGTATGATATTCTCCAGCTCCATCCATTGAACAGCAAATGACATAATTTCATTCTTTTTTTTAAGGCTGAGTAATATATATACCATAATTTCTTTATCCATTCTAGATGACATTCTTATCTGCAGAAGTGATAACTTTTTGTGTTCTCTCCCCATTATTATTGTGAGTTATGCTAATTGATTTCCTATTATTGGTTTCTATAGAGCATGCTTCTATTTATTTATTTATTTATTTATTTAAAAGAGAGTGAGAGAGGAGAGAGAGAGAATTTTTAATATTTATTTCTTAGTTCTCGGCAGACACAACATCTTTGTTGGTATGTGGTGCTGAGGATCGAACCCGGGCCGCACGCATGCCAGGTGAGCGCGCTACCGCTTGAGCCACATTCCCAGCCCACATGCTTCTATTTATAAATGAACTTGACTCTTGTATGTTTAAGTGTGCTACTGAAATGTATTTATAAGCTTTTCTTAGAAATTTTTGTTGTTCTTCATTATGAATGACATTGGTCTGTAGTCTTTTTTATGGGCTCTTTGTTGACTGTAAATATCATGCAAGTCAGAGGCTCTCTCTTCCTGTGAATGTTCTAGAACAATGTCAGCTATCACTGAGATGATCATTCCATCTGCAGATATATTCAACTTTTTAATTTTAAGAATATTCTGGGATTTCTTCATTAAAAGGCAAGTCCTTATCAAATTCTTATCAAATTTGACCAGATTCTTAAGTATAACTTGATGATTTTAGATTTCTGGGAGCAACTTTAGTAGTATCTTTTCTTAAAATATCATGTAATTCATCCAGATATTTCAGACTTATATGAAAAGCTTTATTAATTTTTTATTATTATTAATTATTATTCTTCCACTTATTATTTCTAATTAGAAATTAATTATTTCTAGTGTTTCCAATTTTTGACAATTTATTTTTGTGTGTGCTTCTCCATTGGCTCAAAGAACCCTTCCTGTCTTTGTTCATTCATTCTACTTTATGAAAAATCCTTTATTTTATAAATAAAATAAGTTTCTTCTTTTCTTTTCATAGATTCTTGCTTTGCATTCACCTTTCCCCACTTTATTCATTTATTTTAAGTGTTTATTGTTGAATAACAGGCAATAAACTTATGCTGAGACTTGTTTTAGCTATACTATATTCAAAAAATATGATTTATACTGATTAATAATTGCCTTAGCTTTCTACATAATTTGAGGATATTAACTCTTCCCTGATCCTCCATATTTTTATGGTTTTACTTTTTCTGGGATATATATTCATACTTCAAATATCCCTAAGTTCCTATCACTTTATTTCTCATGCTTAGAAGCTATTGAACTTCCCCATGAAAGATGAGGAAATTTCACTTTTTTCTGTCTTCCAGATCACTTCCTAAATTCTATTAAAGTATATTTAAATTTTTTTTTGCATGACACTGATGTTATCTGTAATTTATTTAACAATATATCTGTTTTTCAAAGGAATTCAATGTCTTCTATCACTTATTTTTAAATGGCTTCTCCGATTTCTTCTTACATTGTCGAATTTTAAAATTCTACTTTAAAAAATGTCTATCGCATTTAAATCAAACTATTTTATTCATAACATTTTCACTTATCTAAAGCTTTCTTTCCTTTAGAGTGTACTCTACTGTCTTCCTCTTATTTATTTTTTATGCTTTTGATGTTTTATTTTTAATAACATTTTCTCACAATGAAACAATTCATATGTTACAGAAAATTAAGAAATAAAGAGGCAAAAAACAAAATCAAAAGATCAAAATCTTACCCCAAAAGATCACAAGTACAATACTACTAAAAGGCTGCAGTACATATACCTTAGATATTTCCTGTGTATTATAAATACACATGCACATACATTATATTTTCATCTAAAATATGAAGGCCTCTATTAATAACCCCAGAACAGCTATTTATATTCTTTGTTAGGCAGCTCTCTTTTTGACCTGGGTGGGAGTACATTCTCCAACTTGAAGGCTATGATTTTACCAAATTGTGTTATATCTTTAGTCATTCTATATGGATTTTCCACCAGGACATGTGTGCTCTTCTACTTTGCAGTATCTGTTGAATATCAGTGTTCTGATATTCAGTTAAAAATTCAGCAGTTTCTAGGCTTCAAATATATCCTTAAACTGTCTCGGATCATAGGAGGAGGACATACTGAGAACCTCTATAGTGCCATTTCAGAACATATGCACAGGCTAGCTCCATCTCTGCATTCATAGAATCCATGGAATTTCCCTTATTGGTAGTGTTACAACTATTTTCATGGTTGAGAAGAACTATCAATTCTTATTCAGTTCTGTTCATTTATTTTAAGAGTCATTTCCAGTTCTGAAATTCCCTTTTCACCTCACAAATTCTACCATAAACTTTAATTGCTACATACTAATTTGTGATAGAGTTTTGTTGTTGTTTTAGTTCAAATTGTTTCCCCTCTTGTCTTTTCATATTGATCTTTGTTTCTCACTCTTTCTTCCTTTTCTTTCTCTCTCTGCATGCATGCATACACAAAAACATGGACATGCACATAGACATTCATACACATGCATGCATGTACACACACATAAACTTTCAACTTTCCATTATTTATGTCATGAGTGATGAGCTATTTTGAGACTAAATACCATTGTATAATTTACTGCAGTGAACTCAGCCAAAATTGATCTAAAGCTAATTTTTCCTCTTGAAAACTGAGCTTTCTAGACTTAGTGGTATTTTCTCTGACTTGAAAAATACACTTTCATGTAATTTTAACAAAATGTAACAAAAAGGTGTTTGTGAGTTAAATGGGGGTTGGGGTTTCTGTTGGAATTTCCCAGGAGAATAAAGTGAAGGGTCAAATATAATCCATCATGTGTAACAATATTCCAAAAACAGTTTTAGGTTTTTCTTCTTCCCTTTTCTCATAAGATTTCAAGACAATCACGGAATGCTTGTGACAACATGAGGATGGATATATGACAGAGGGTGGAGGAAATGGATTAAAGCAAGCAAAACTGGTTTTATAACCTAACTGTCCTTAGAAAACCAGGCTAATGAAATGCATTTTTCCCCTAATGGCTTTCATTTCAGGGTACTGTGTGGTTTTCCCTGAAAATGTGATGAATTCTTGCTGTATAAATCATTTTGATTTCCTCTTGCTGTCACACTCTGTCTAATTTTGCTGAGTTACTGGCAGCACACTGCATACAGTGATGGAGAGTTATCACCACCAGTATTACCAGGGATCAGATTTTCTGATTTTATGACTTTAAATCACACCTTTCACTAAGAATTCTACGACTTAATTTTCCTGCCGCTTAATTGATAAGAAAAACAGGAAATGATGTGCTGCTGTATGATACCATAGGCTTGACTATAATAAAATGCCTCGTATAGAATCGGCTCAGGGCAGGGGCTCAGTAATTACCAAATTGTTATTGAATGAATAAATGATGGATAAGCAGAAGAAAGTGATTTATAGAATAATCATGAGGGTTTGGGCTCATTAAAATGGACAATTTATGACTAAAATGATTTAATAATTTCTTCCCTGATAAACCTCTGCTACTGAATGAGCAATTCTGAGCCCAAAGGAGAAATCGATTTTGGACAAAGGAACACACACTCACACACCACAAACACAGTCATTTGCACGTACTCATTCACACCCAGTGCAAAGTCGTGCAGCTTAAATGAGTGTTGCTCTTGATACGATAACAGTTTTCAGAGTTAATAATTGAGAAATGGATCAGCTTTCCATTGCATTGTTTGTTGTTGGCTGACCGCAGCTGAAAACTGGAAAGATGAGCTCTCAGGCAGTCTCTTCAAAGTGTGGAGAGTTATTCAGGATTTATTCAGGATAACCATCTGGAAGATTGGATGCTTATCTGTACTATTTAGTTCCATCCAACCCAAAATGTGGTTAGAAGTATAACAAGATTAGAACTTCCCCATGAGAGCAATTTGGACCTATCTCTTGTCAGCAAAATGAGAATTATTGGATTTTTTTAAAAAAATTACAGTAATTTCACAGCTTCTGGTAATCCAGCCATGTCCAGAAAGTGACAGTTATAATCAAGTGCAGCTTATATGGAGTTTTATTCTCCAAAGCTCTCTTTTGGAAATCAGGAATGATGGAGATTTTTGAGTAATTTTTCATTCAAAATAAATTTAAATGTGATTGAATTGTTTTTTTGGGAGAGAGGGAATTGAATATCTTGAACTTACCTCTTTTGAAACAGACTTTTTATTCAATCAATTTGTTTGACATCATAGAAACTCTCAGTATATTGCTTAGATTAGAATCATTTTGGTTCTTTCAAGGAGAGATATATAAATGGTTTGAGCAGTATTTTCCAGAATGGAGATATACTTATTTTGATAAACAGAAAGATGAACATAGGGTGGCCTGACAACTCCCATGGCCATGTGTATCAGCTGGTCCTAATCCAAGTAATATAGTTTTGATAATTCATATACAAAATTCATCAAGGAGGAGATGTTAATGTAGGTTCATTATAAAAGCTCAATCACCTGTGAATCAGTCACTATTATTTAGGGATTATCCTTCTCTTCATGAGGATCATATATTTTAGTATAATAAAAACTCGAGATAATCAATTATGGTGATTTTCTTAAAGTTTTAGTGTTCAACTTTGAAATTCTCCAACACATTAAAGAGAATGGAAAATAACAATAACATATAATCACTAGCAAAATTAAGCACATAGTAACTTTATGCTACTTCTGCTTCAGATTTTTCTTTTTTAAAAATCAAAAATTCAATTCCTCATACCCTTATTCCATATCCTAATCTTTATGCTTACTTTTTTTTCCCTCAGAAATAATCTTGACTGTGAAATGCATGCAGGTTTCTTTTTATCTTTTCCACAAATATATTTATTTGATAATACTAAATGATTTTGTTTTAAAATTTACATAAATGAAATCATAAATATCAATTTTCAAATTACTGTCTTATTCATTATTATTATTTTTCTTTTTTAGTAGGGATTTATTATTACATATAATAGTTGGGTTCTTCCCAACTCATACATGCATAGAAATCGATTTCAGTTCATGACCCTCCTTCTACTCATTATTGATTACCTATTAGTAAATGTAGACCTAGTTCTTTTATTTTTATTTTTTTTTATTTTGAGAGAGAGAGAGAGAGAGAGAGAGAGAGAGAGAGAGAGAGGAGAGAGAGAGAGAGAGAAAAAATTTTTTAATATTTATTTTTTAGTTTTCGGCGGACACAACATCTTTGTTTGTATGTGGTGCTGAGGATTGAACCCGGGCTGCACGCATGCCCAGCCCTAGTTCTTTTATTTTAACTGTTATATGTTTTCCCATTGTATGAATTAACTACATTTTGAGAGATGGTAGCTTCCATGTTCTCATTATTTTAAACAGTACTGTTGTGAGCATTCTTCTTCATGTCTCCTTATGTA
Organism: Spermophilus citellus; assembly: GCF_964194105.1. Taxonomy (NCBI): domain Eukaryota; kingdom Metazoa; phylum Chordata; class Mammalia; order Rodentia; family Sciuridae; genus Spermophilus; species Spermophilus citellus. The sequence goes on along the minus strand of NC_138185.1, from coordinate 178,563,559 downwards.
CCTATCCCTGTGATTCTCCTTGAAGTGGAATTACTGGATCATACACTATTTACATCTTTGTTTTATTGGCTTGTTTTACTCTCATGTATCAATTTACACACCAGTAACTGCTAACTGATTAAGAGTTTGTGCTCCTCTCAGACTTTATTATGGTTATTATTATTATTATTATTACTGCTAATTTGATAAGTGGGATATTGTATCTCATTTCATTTTATATTTTTGTGTCTTTTTAGGAAATTCTCACCTTCATCAGGTTCATGAAATACATATTCTCCTGGAAAATTTTCATTGCTATTTTTTCTTCTTTACTTCTTTAATTCATTTGTATAGTATTTTTGTAAATGGCAAATAGTCAATTTTCCAGAAATATATTAAGTAGTTTACCTACAACTCTTGGCCAAACGTAGTCACGTGGTTCCATCTGAATAGGAAAGGGTCAGGAAGTATCTAAAGCTGAGCATATTGATGAACAGCAATCATAATGTCTATAATAATTACAATTATAATGGGTGTGCAGTTTTAAAATGTTTATAGATTCTTTGATTCTCCTCTTTTCAAAAGATAGTCTCCTGTCTCTTCTAAAGTGTCAGGTGGACTTGGTGATTAATTTCTAAGAGCAAAAGTGCTAGTGTATGACTTCCAGGAAGACATCGTAAAAGGCACCATGGCTTTTTCCTTGCTTTCCTTTTGGGTCCAGCTCTCTGGGGGAAGCCAGTTGTCAGGTTATGAGGACACTCAGGCAGCCCTGTGGCAAAACATGTGGTAAGGAACTGAGGTTTTTCTTCAAGAGACTACATTAACTTGATGATTATGCAAATGAGCCACCTGAAAGCTGTGGTGGAGCCTGAATAAGATGTAGCCTTGGCCACTGGGATCCTGACTGCAAACTGATAAGAAGTCCTGAGCCAGAACCCCTCAGGGAAGATGTTTGTGGATTCCTGATCCACTAAAATCACAAGATAATAAATGTTCATTTTTATTCCAAACTAAAATGTTTTGGAGTAATTTGTTAAAAACAGTAGAGAATTAATAAATTGTTTCATCAAATGTGAAGGTTATGTTTGATTCAGTATGGTATAAAATATAACCTACATGGCATAAGCTGTATCTCATTTGATGGTCCCATGAGATCGCCTCAAAGAAACTGTTATCTCCCAAAACAGATTCACTGATGGACAAATGGAAGCCCAGAAAGACATCTATGCCTCTTAAAATGCTATCTATTGGAAAATAGAACAAAAAAGTGATCACTGATAAGAATCTCAAATAGAAAGTTTTAACTGTGAGCACTCCAAATTAAAGTGGCTTATTGCTGTTCATCTGGTTCTTTCATGGGGAACTCCATGGGTCATGCTTCTGATTGAGCAGAGATTTACTTATTTATTTAATGTCATATAATATTGAGGAACAAGACAAGGCTCCAGGTAGAATTTAGCATAGAAATATCATTAGCCTCCATATTTCATAATTTTGGAAAAGTCAGAGTAAATAATTTGAGAAAAGATTTTAGGAGCACAAAAGACCTATGTAAATATATCAGTGGGATTATGTATCAGTCACTAAAGTTTTTGCTATGGTAATGGAAACTCCAAAATCTTAAGGGCTCACAATCTCAAAATTTTGTATTTTGCTTATGTTAGTTGGATATGGGTTGGCTGTGGCTCTGTTATGTCATCTTCTCACTGAGAACCACAAGGCAGGGTAACCTGTAGCTGGAGCAGTGACACTTGTGGTTATAGAGGAGAGTCATGGAGTACTTCTGGAAATGAAGTACTAATGTGTCAAGGATCCTCAACATCACCTCTGGTGTTAGTGATTGGCAAGATGGGCTCACAGAAATTAACAGCATAGAGTCACACCCTGATGATTCATAATAACAAAAGGATACAAAGCAAAATCACTGAAAGGAAAGGGTGTATGGGGCAAGGTCTGGAGGAAACCGGGTGCAGGTTTCCAAGAGTCCTCTCCAAGCAGAGTTACACAGGATGTGCTTGATTCCTTTAATATCAAATTGTGACAACATGTGTGAAGTGTTATCAGGAAAACTCATAAGACAATCAGTGCCCAGGGTTTTTAATTGGTCACATAGGCCTTTCTGTCCAGTGTGTACCAAAATTCTGGACTCCCAGAAAGGAAGTGTGTGCTCAGCTCAGTAGAAGTCACATTGTTTGCACAGTTTAGGTACTGTGAACCTTTCTTCTATAACTCTAAGCTCACTAATGCCAGCTGAGGGCCAGCCTTGCACAAAGGCCTTTGGAAGGCTGGAAGCCTCAAGCCTGCTGTGCCAACTCCTTTCTGCATAGACACAGAGCACTTTTGCTCATGCCTCATAGAGGAGAGCAGGCTGCATGGCCAAAGCTGACATCAAAGCCCTGAGAGAATATAATCCTGCTGCAGGGAGTGGCAGCCCATAGTTTTGAACTTATAATAAAATCTACTACAGATTAGTACTTATAGATCCTCTGCATGAAAAAAAAGTCAAAGGAAAGGGAGAAAGAAGGAATCAATACCTTCTATACATGTGTATATGTCTCTCTTCTACATTTAAATTGTTTTATCAAAATGAACTGAATGACATATTGACATGAAATACAGCCACAAGCACTAGACAGACATTGAGTATGGATTAATAAAAAAAGTAATGATTATTTTTTCTACATTATAATTACTTTTTGCACATCAAGTGGGTCTCTAACTCCTTTTTGGAGGCAATAGATTTCATTCTGCTTTAGACTTTCTCTAAAGCAGTGCTGTATTTGTTAAAGCTCTAATCCTCTCAGGCACTTGTGATTAGACCCCTGAAGAGCTGTTTCATGGCCTTTGCTATGTTTTCTTATCACTGTACCTTTTAAGCTTTCAACTGTATTTCAAGTTCTGGCCTGCTTATGGCCCTTGGCATAAATTCCATCTGCAAAGTGGTTTGCTTCAGTGCTTTCCTCATCTCTCTCAATTGTTTTTATGCTTCTTTTTTATTATCTTTCCTCAGTTCTTTGACCTTTTTATTCATTAGCTCAAACTTCATGGAATACATTTTGGGGCTAAAGGTTAAATCAGAAAAATGGGAAAGGTGGTTGGCGTCTTTGCATACATACTTACATATTGACGTTTCTATTTTTGTATTTCTTGCATAGCTCCTCCTTCTTTAAAAATAAACTCACTCGCCCCCCCCAAAAAAAATGCCCAAAGTTAATTGCTTAAAATAGAAATAAGAATCTTTTCTCTGTAAAAATATAAGCTTTTAACCTCTACTTTACCCACCAAAAGATAGTTATTTAGTAGGAATTTGCAATGTACAGGAGAGAACTATATTTGTAGCACAGTTTTAGCAGATAATATCTCCATTTTCAATGTAGGGAGGACTTTACATGGATTCTTATGATTACATGGCAGAATGTTTTATTGCTATTTATAAAAGCCAGCATTAAAAGAATGCAATATTGGTTCTTTCAGAGTAGGATCTATTTGTAAAACTAATTATCTCCAAATGGCTGCAAATTTTCAAGAATCTGTCAAGAAGGTAAATCAGGAAAACCATCTAAATGACTTATTGCCGTAAGGAACACTTTGGAGCTCTTGAGACTTCCCCCAACAGTTATTTAAAACCATGGTCACTTAATGCTAGCTCCCTTCCTCCCCTCCTCCCCTTCAATCTCTGCAGGTGACCAGAGTTCATATTTCACAGAAAAAATAGTAATAATAAGGACCATTGCCCATACCTTGAACTGCTTTCACAGCTTACCAATGCCCTTTCCTTCCACCTCAGTGGAGGATCTTGCTGTGCTCCATCCCAGACTGGTCTGCAAGGTTCTCCTTCAGGTACTTTTCCTTCCCCTGCAGAGGGACCCCTCCTTCATTGACTCCTTCCTTTCAGTCTTTAGATCTAATCAAATTTCTTCAGTCTACACCATAGCAATAGCAACAGCAGAGACACTTACTACAGCTTCTCTCTCTCTTTTTTATAATTCAAATGCCACTTACTGCAAAGCTCTCTCACACATGGTACCCATCTGAGTGAGATGTCTTGCTGGAACCACATGCAACAGGGATAGGGCCTCCATTTTCCAGGAACCCCTTCTTCTTATTTTGCACTCATTCTCCATCTAGTAAAATGTTCAACACGGGTCTTTTGAGTTTTTTCCTTTCCTTTCTCTTTTGTCCTTCTTCTGGTAAACACCTCTGTAAGTGCCTAAAAGGCAAAGAAATGCTCGTATGACTTTTTCCCAAAGAAGTGATCAGATAACATGTACTGAGATCTTAACTGCATCCCCATTCAACAGATGAAGAATAACTTGCTGTTGAGGAACTGGCTCAAGCATACACAACAAGCAGGAGGCATTGCCGATTACTTCTTTGTCAAGACTCCAATAGCATCTGTCTTTGGGGGCAGCAGAGTTCATACCTAGGATTCCAGCCTTCAGCTTACAGGGGTGTCCATTCTCTGCAGGCTCCTGAGGCCAATGAGATAATTCATCTACTCTCATGTGGTTCCGTTCATTCTCTTATCATAGTGATTTTCAATCTAGGCTGATTGAAATCATGCCTGGTCCCCATCCAGACCAGCTGAATCACAATCTCAGGGTTGGACTATGGGCACCTGCATTTTGAATCTCCCTGAGTGATTCTGATGTACCATTTCTCTCTTCTCTCTAACATCCTACTGCTTTCCTTCTGAAAAGCATAGTTTTTGTTGTGTATTCTACAAAATAGGCAGTTTAACAGAATAATTATGAATTTACTTGGTGTCTTTAACACATTGTTTATTGACTTCAATTTCCTTTTTTATCTTAAAGTGTGTTTGAAATCACCCAAGTTCCTGAAAGTGCTATTTTGCAAAAAGGTAGAAAAGGATTTTGAATGGTTTCTGTCTCATTTTCAATTTAATTAATACATGCTGAGAAACTAAATGCCCAAATTAATTTGGGGTATATATATATATATATATATATATATATATATATATATATATATTCTTCTAAAAGTATCTCTCGCTTTGCTAATGTTAAGAGTAATTGACAATCTGTGGTTCATTCCTGAAGACCTTTACTTTTTTTTCCCTCCCCTGGTGGGGTTAACTATCAGTAAAAATTACTCTACTGCTTTCTGAATATCAGGTTTCATCCTCAGAAAAAATGTAGTGTTTCTAAGATTTATGACAGTAATGGGAGTCCCTGGCAACCGTGTGATCCATTTTGCTGATATACAGGAAGCAGGCACAACTCCAATCTCCTGTTGCATAAACCTAAAACCTGAAGAAACCCACATCTTAATTAGCATAGAAATGAGAGATGTGGAAGCCTTCAGTCCCTGAATGAACTAAGTCCTGTAATAGAATCATATATTAAAGAATTAGGCTTGATTATGCTTTAAAAAAAAGATTGAAACAAACATTGGCCATTTATGTGCAACATCACTTTATCAAAGGGCATTGGAAAATAAATCTGATTGGGATTTTAAAGGGCAACTTCATTTTGTAAGATAAAGTTTGTGACCTGAGAAATAAACATAGTTATAGATTTAGCCTTAGGAAGAAATAATTCATACTTTTAAAAATATAACTCTGAAATATGAGTCTTTCAAAATTAAAGAGCACAGGGCTCAAATCAAATTGAATTTCAATCCCAGTTTTCCCATTAACTAACTGTGTGAACTTGGACCAATTACTTGATCTTTCAGGGCTTTGCTTTTTTGCTAGACTAGATAATCCCCAAAGACTTTTCCAAGTAAATCATTTTATGATTTCATTAGGTTTTCCACAGTCAAAGGAATAAGTAAGTTGGAATTGTAAAAAATAGTCTCTTCTATTTGAGTGAAAGAACCTCATTGGGAATTGACAATTGCATTCCACTCCTGCCTCACCACCTAAAATCCATGTTGGAATCAACCTAGATGCCCATCAGTTGATGAATGGATTTTAAAAAATGTAGTCTGTATACACAATGGAATATTATTCATCATTAAAAGAGAATAAAATCATGGCATCTGCAGGTAAATGGATGGAGCTAGAGAAGATAATGCTAAGTGAAGTTTGCCAACCCCCCCAAAAACAAATGCCGAATGTTTTCTCTAATATAAGGATGCTGATTCATAATGGAGTTGGGAGGGGTACATGGGAGGATAGAGGAACTCTAGATAGAGCAAAGGGGAGGGAGGGGAAGGGAGAGGGCATGGGGGTAAGAAAGACAATGGAATGAGATGAACATCATTACCCTAAGTACCTATATGAAGACACCAATGGTGTAATTCTACTTTGTGTACAACCAGAGATATGAAAAATTATGCTGTATCTCTATATAATATGAATTGTAATGCATTCTGTCATATAGTAACAAATTAGAATTTTTAAAAAAAGATGAAAAAATCCATGTCATCTGAATAAGTTCTTAGTGCTTTTATTTCCTTGTCTGTATATTGGAAATGGTGGTACCTCCCTGCAGTGATGTAGAATGTGTATTAGTTTACTTGGAGTGCTATAACAAACTACTATAGACTGTATGGATTAAATGAAAGTTTCTTCTTATAATTCTGGAAATTAGGTGTTCCAAATCAAGTTCTGTCGGTTTTTCTGGTTAGGGCTCTCTTCTTGGCTTGGAAATAGCCCTCCTTTCTCTGTGTTCTCACATAAAGGGAAAACAGAGAACTCCTTTCTCTTTCTGCTCCTCTCTTCTCTTATCCTTCTCCTTTTCCTTTATTCTTTTTCATTTTAATAACTTACTAAAGGTTGAATCCCTTAGTACCAAACATAATGGTAGTTGGTTAGGTTATCTTGACCAACTCAAAATTAACCCTATGTATTCAAAATATCAAATGTAACAACTATTTAGGAAAACTGAAAAGTTATCCATAACATATGGTTATAAAAAGTTAAGAATATGATATACTGTGGTTCTTTGTTTTATTTTTCAGGGCTTACTTTCACAAGAATTCTACCTGCCCTATGGGATTAAGACCCCAGTTTCATAACCTCATTTAACCTTTGAACCTCCTCACAGGTCTTGTCTCCCAGTACAGATGCATTGGGCTTGGGCTTGGGCTTCAGCATATGAATTTGGGGGAGACAAAACTGGGTCACAACACAGTATGAAAATTCTTTGTAAATACCTAATTTTCTACTAATGTCTGGATAACAGCTAGTGGCATAAGTATATTAGGCACTCATATCCAATGTTGGGGGAACTACCCAAAACCACAATGTTTTAGACTATTTAGCAATATTCACTGAAATATAAAGGACTCATGCTTTTCCAGGCAGTATTTGCACTTCAAAATTCACGCTCCTGAAGCACTCTTAGAATTGCACACATATGTACATGTAGAATAGTTGTAGAAGTACTGTTGGAAAAGAGAAAATTGAATAATCATGCAGTAGAATATTTTATATCCTATATTGTGTGTGTGTGTGTGTGTGTGTGTGTGTGTGTGTGTGTATATATATATATATATATATATATATATATATATATCTCCATACACTGAAATAAATGCCCAATAAAGTTTGATTCATCTACACATATTGACATAAAAAGATGTTCAGGACCTATTTTAGGAAAAAGTGCAAGTTGCAAAATAGTTTTTAGGCATGACTGCATTTTTGGTAAATACGTAAGTTTTGAAGAAATTATACATTAAATTGTCTGCAAAGGTTTTCTCTGAGTGGTTAAATCTCAGAGGCTTTAATTTTCAAAGTTTTACTTTTCTCTAATTTTGATTTTTCATTTTAAGAATATATATTACATTTGTTTAAAGAAAGCAGAATATTAAGAGACTGCAAACTATCATGCAGTTTCTACCAATTGTCCAGTTGACATTTGAAATATTTTATAAATTAATTTTTATTTTCATGGAGGAATAATAGTTTAAGCAATTTCAAAATTTAATATAAAAATGAAGTACCTGGACTCATGCCTCCCTCTTCCTTGGTCCCCCAGGTAACCTCATCCCACTCTTAGAACTTTCACCTGTGACTTACCTATATGTTGGAAAGTAATATGCATATGTTGACAGTTCTCAATTCTTTCATTTAGATAGTATCTCTTGATGTTCATCTGTAGGATGTTTATACTCTTTCCTCCTCACTTCTGGTTTACCCCTTCACCAACAAATGCCCCTGTTACTTTATGTATATTATAATTTGGCTTAACTAATACTCAGGGTTTACATTAATATTACTATGTAATGAGTGTTCTTGGCTGAGCTATGTAGAATATTATGAAGATATTTCCTGCCTTATGCAACATGTTTTTTGTACTAAAGTAATATTTTATTATTTTTTTCTCTTTTGTTTTAATTAGTTACACATGACAGTAGAATGCACTATGATACATCATACATAAACAGAGTGTAATTTCTCGTTTTTCTCATTGTACCAGATATAGAATCCCACTGGTCATGTAGTCATATATGTATATAGGGTAATAATGTCTGATTCATCCTAGTATCATTCCTATCCCTATACCCCCTTCCTTCCCTTTACTCTCCTATACCTAACATAACTCTCTTCTTTGCTAGCAGCCCCCCACCCTTCCCTTATTGTGAGTTATCATCTGCATATCAGAGAAAAAATTCAGCCTTTGGTTTTTTGGGATTGGCTTATTTCCCTTAGCATGATATTCTCCAGATCCAGTCATTTACTGGCAAATGACCATAATTTTAGTCTTTTTAAAGGCTGAGTAATTGTATGTGTGTGTGTATGTGTGTGTGTGTGTGTGTGTGTGTGTGTGTGTGTGTGTGTATGACGTTTTCTTTATCCGTTCATCTGTTGAAGGGCACCTAGGTTGGTTTCATAGTTTAGCTATTGTGAGTTGAGCTGCAACTTTTTAATTAACGTAGTTATGAATTACCTTATATTTTATTTGCTTTGTTTTCTATGCACATGTAATTATCTTTTCCCAAAACCTTCCCTTCAATGTTGTTAAAGTCCTTTCAGTGCAGTCAAACACAATAGGTAGGGAATTTATTCTATTTTGTTGTTGTTGTTGTTGTCATTTTGTCTGGATCACCATTCAAAAAACTAATAGAAAGTATTTTGCAGAAAATGAATGCTTTTGAAATATTAACAACCCCCCCTTTTTTAAAGTTTGTCCTTTCCTCTGAGCAGCTAGGTCATTCTGTGCTCATTTCCTTAGATTAAAAAATATGACAGCAGAAATTGAACAGGGAGGAGGAGGAAGGAGTCTTCTCCTAACTTTGAATTTCAAGGCTTACACTTTGAAGGAAAAGACAAGACTTGTGGTAAATAAAGATATTTTAGACAAAAACCCCATAGTAATAGACAAATGTTCTTTAATCCCATCTTCTGCTACAGTAAAAGTCAGATGGGAAATGGAGAAGGAGAGGAGCCTGGGATGACTGGGGTTGAGGATGAGCATTGACTGATGGCCAATTGTTCATGCCTGTGAGCACTTCAGAATCCCACCGCTCAGGACTAAGCTAACAATTTTCTCTTTAGTTCCCAGTGAGGATAACTTTTAAAAGCAGCCAGCATACCATCCACACTCCACATAAAAGATATGTCTGCTGAGCATGTACCTGATAACAGTAGTGACAAAAGGCTCTGGTAAACCTCAGAAGAGGCTGATCTTCTGAATCTCTGGCACCAGATGGCATCAAATAGAACCATCTGAACCTTCTTCATGACCTGGGTCAGTAACAAAGCACAGTTCTATTACAGGCACTAATGCTTGAGGACCTATGGAGGTGTCATGGAGGCCGTCCATTAAAACTGTTCAATCAATGAGTTAGAGAATAAAAGTAATAGAGTATTCACATAATGACCCCATGGAAGGAACAATGAGCTAAATTCAGGTAAGTCAGTAAATTACTATACCTGATTTCCATCTGCAAAATGAGAACAACAATAACTTTCTACTCCTCAGAATTATTGTTTGGTGATGGTGTTGGTAAAGGTATATTGAAAATTTAAATGCTACATAATCTTAGCTATTATTTTATAGAGAGATCAAATATTTGATCTATTTATTTATTTTGTAATTCAACAAACATAAATATGGTATAGACACCAAATTTGAGGAAAAGATCAAAAGCATATTTTCAGAAATAATCCCATTATTAGAATTGTAGCACGAGGGAAATTATATCATTTGCCTCTCCAAATGATTACACCTGAGAAAGGTCACTGAAATGTTACATATTAATTCTAAATACTTCCTTGCTATTTAATTTGCATTTCAAGCTCAGTGCCTACTTGTCAGATATCATCTGTAAACACTGATTAAGCCCCTGTGAGCATCACAGCGTGCTTGTCACCCACAAAGCAAGTTAAGAGACCTTGCCCTGTCATCTCAGTGTATTCAATCTGACCATAACTGAGTGCTGATTTGAGTAGTGGAGAATTTCTAAGAGTCTAAAATTTAACCAATATCAAGATTCCTTATGAAAAATCAGACTATAAGTTTTTAGAAATAATGGTTCTCATTGAACCTTCTTTCTTTGACAACGAGAAAGAGAATGAGAGAAGAGGGAAACCTCTCCTTACAGAAGAATTCCAATTAATGAATAGAGAATGAATGAGAAAAATAGAAAATCATCAGTAGAAATATAGAATTGTTGCAGGCAAAGTCCAAGATGGAAGCTAAAATTGGTAAAAGTTTGAGGCAAAGCCAGATATTTGTATAATCTCAAATGGCAAACTGCGTGAAGGGTAAATGGGGGACCCTCTGACACACACCCCCAACTTTCTTGAAAGTCAGAAGTAATTTCAAAATAAAACATTTCAAAATATGGATGAAATTTGTATGTTAACCCTTCTTACTCAAAACACCTTCTTTGATCTTGCTTTAGTCAGATTTTTTGTTACTGTGACCAGACAACATGACAAGAACAATTTTAAAGAGGAAGAGTTTATTTTGGAGCTTACCATTTCAGAGGTCATAGTTCAGAGAAAGCTGGCTCCATTCCTTGGAGCTTGAGGTGAGGCTGGACATCATGGTGGAAGAGTGTGGCAGAGGAAAGAGTATGATGATCAGGAAGCACAGAGAGAGACTCCATTCACCAGATACAAAATATATACCCCCAAATTATGACCCCAATGACCCACCTTCTCTAGCCACACCCTACCTGTCTTCAGTTACCACTAAGTTCATTCCCACCAGGACCATCTCACAATGCAAAATACATTTACTCTACTTCCAAGAGTCCCATAGTCTCAAAGAGTTCCAAGATTGCCCAGAAGTTCAAGTCAAAAGTCTCCTCTGAGACTCAGGGCAAACTTACACCCTGAACTCCTGTAAAAATCAAAAGCAATTTTTCAAGCATCCAATATACAAAGGTATGGAGTAAACATTTCCATTCAGAAAAATAGGTGCATAGAAATAAGGGATGGGACCAAAGCAAGCCTGAAATTCAGCTGGGCAAATAAGTTCTGTAGTTCTGTTTCTGACATCTGGGGCACATGGCATGATGATGTTTTGTCCAAAGGGCTTGTGTAGCTCTGCCCCTGTGGCTTTGCTGGTTGCAGGCCACATGGCTTTTCTGTTGGCTTGTCTCTACTTAATTCCTGCAGTTTTCCTCAGCAGACATCCCAAGTTACTGGCATTTCCTAATCTTGGGGGTCTCCATTGCAGTTATGGCTTCCTTTTCACATCTCCATACATTCCCCTCTCTGGGGCTGCCTGCAGGGGCTCCAACCCTGATGCACTTTGCCTAGTCTACCAGACCTTCCTTTGAAATCTTGGTGGAAGTCTCCATGGACCCCTAACTCCAGCATCATGCATTCCTGCAGAACCAGCACCACATGGTTGCCACCAATGCTTTCCACTATCTCGAGCAGTAGCCAAGCATCCAGGAACCACAGCTGCAGAGTATCTGAGCACCTGGGTGGCTGCGCACGGTGAAACCATTTCCTAGGCTGCCATGTGCAAACAGAGTGCCCCACGGGTCTTGTCTCAAAGAAATTTTTACTTTTACTCCCTTTAGCCTGAGTTGGGTGTAGTCTTGCCAATTCCCGAGATACTTTCAAACCATCTTTCTTTTCATCTCTTACAAAGTCTTTAGTATCTCTTTAATGGCAGTAGGGTCTTCAACAACAACTTCCTTAGTCCCATTTTTACTTCCACCATTCTAGTCCAAAATTTTCAAATCTTTCTGCTCCTGATTATCACACTAAATTTGGCTAAAACCCACCAGCAATTTCCATGCCACCACCTGAATGCTATGCTACCTAGAAATTTCTTCCATCAGATTACAAAGTCCATTGCTTTTTAAATCACCCTCACAGAAAGTCTCAGGACATGGGCAAAATGTAGACAACTTCTTAGCCAGAAATTAATACAAATGGCTCTAGTCCAATTTCCAACAGAGTCCTCTGAAACTTCAGGAGCCCAGTCTTTATTCTCCACAGTCAGATAAACATCCTGATCTTTTGAGCTCCCACCAGAATTGCCCATTACACTCTGCTGATGACAATCTAAAACTTTTCCAGCCTGTGTTGCTACACTGTCCAAAATTCCCCCCACAAATTCCAAAAAGTTCCACAAGTTTCTGAACCACATGGTCAGGTTAGTCACAGCAATGACCCCACTTCCGGCACAAATTTCTGTTTTGGATAGCTTTTTTTCTGCTGTGACCAAAAGATCTGACACGAGCAATTTTCAGGAGGAAAAATTTATTTGGAGGTTCACAGTTTCAGAAGTCTCAGTCCATAGACAGCCAGCTCAATTCTTTGGGACTAGAAGTATGGCAGAACATTAATTCACTGATTGGGTTAAGGCTCTCATAACCCAATCATTTCACCTCTGAATGTTCTTGTATTGTCTCACACATGGGATTTTGAGGGACACTTTATATTTAAACCATAATAGGTTTCTTAATACTACTCTTAGACTTATGCTTTATCCCATGTTTACCATCATCACTTTAAATAATTCCCAATTAATTTCCATCTTTGCCCCTAAGTCCTTCACAACTACCTTCTAGACCCAGTAGAGAATATTCTAGGAGTAGATCTTAAGAACCTACTATTTTATAGACACGGGATAACAACTGTAACACGCTGAAAAGCTTTCCAGGATCCAGTTCCTTCCTTGAGGAGATGAGCATGTTGGGATGACAGCAGGTATGCACATGGAAGCATGAAATAGCAACATGAGATTATGTGATGGCATTCTTTATTTTCCTTGTGTTAGTTATGGGCATTGATGGAGAAAAGTGAAACATGAAAAATTAACAGTAAACTGGACCTTAAAAGATACATAGATCTTGGATGGCAAATGATGCATGGAGAGCCTGTGCAGGCTTTGTGGGGAATCCAGGAGCATGGGAAGCAGTTGTAAAATGCAATGAGTTGGGTGAATTTTCAGTAATGAGGACAGTGGGCCTATGTAGATCTGGGCCATATGATGGAGGGCTTGAAGGCTAGGATTCAAGGGCTCATCTTTGGTCTGAGTAGAAAAAGGAGGCAGATAGCCTGTTTCAAATGGAAAGAATTTGTTAAGGGAAAATTACTTTTCTGGTTCCAATATAAACATGTTTAATGAATGTAAGCCAGCACCGGCTCCATTTTTAAAAATGGAATGGTAGAACTTTCAGAGTTATTTTCCAAAATGCAAATTGGATTGTTCCCACCTTCTCCACCCAGTGCAACCTCTTTCCACTTAAAGGTCTCCTTTTGCTGATAGAATAAATACCAAAATAAAAGGGCCTCAAGGTCATCCAAGATCAGGTGCCTCTCCATCTCCTGTTCTTCCCTATACCCTGTTCTCCTGGAGTCTTTCTGTTTCTGTCAGAGTTCTCTTTCATAACCAGATGTTTGCATATGTTTTTCCCTCTGACTTAGACATATCTTATTATCTTTGACTAATTTGCTCATATTTATCTTTCTGAAGTCAGCTTTATTTCCCAATTATTACCTCTATAATCTTTGCTTCACTCTGAATGAATCTACTCACAACACCCAAAATCTCAGCTTGTAAAACTTTTCATATTTGCTTATTCATACTATTTGATTATATCTTTGTTTTTATAACACAGATTTCTGAGGGCAGAGACTATATTTGTTTGTGTTTCATGTTGCATTTCCCATTCCTAGTATACAGTAGTTAATCAGAATTTGTTAAATAAACAATTATAATAATAAAACACATTTATTTTCTTCTTTCCCAAGATACTTTTTTATCCTAATTATATGATATTCCAAATCATGAGAAAAAAATGTCCTTTCTTAGCTCTTAAATTATAGATTTTCTAGCCCAGTATTTTATAAGTTTTGAAATGAGAGCTCTAAAACTATTGTTTAGTTTAAGTTTTAAAATTTTGTGACTTTACTAATAAATCAATTTATTTTGATTTTTATAATTTTTTTAAAAGCCAGGATGGTACTAGAACATATATGTTAGAATCTATTTGTATTTGGGGTGATAAGACTGGGTTTCTGAAAAACATAACAGATAATTAGGTTGAACTGAATTACGGGAGCTTAAATAGAACTTGTTGATCAAAAGATCAATATCCATGTTCAAGGCACTTTACTCAGCACTGTGAATTATTCTAAGCTAAGTAATAAGTATTTCCTGCCTGGCTTGTAATCAAGTAGGGGATCTAAATGTACCCAGAACTACCTATATTATTTGGTGGACTATGGGTGCTCTAAGAGCTACAGAAATATAGAAGGGAGAAATTTATTTTAACTGAAGGAATCTAGCAAGGCGATAGGGGCAATAACATTTGAGCCAAAAGGGGAGAGAATGTGCTTTTGATATCTAGACCTAGGGAAGACACAAATTCTAAGCAGAAGAAAAATAATAACTAAAATTATAAGGCACAATAAGGTAAAACACAGTGGTAGAAAGGCAAGTGGTTCAGCCAGGCTAGGATGTTACTTTGATTGCATTTATCTCGTGGAGAATGAGCACTTGCAAAAGATGATGAACAGAACAGTGCTAAAATCAAATATGTGGGTTTTAATGGGAGCATGAGAGGACAGGATGGGAGGGTGACCTAGAGATTATAGTGGGTGGAAGAAAAGAGCCCTGAGGAGGAAAGCTTGCCAAAGCCTAAGGAAGCCAAAGAGGGCCTGACCGGATTAGTGGCAGTGAAACGAAGAGCAGAAAGTATCAAGAACAAGACTTAACAAGCACTTAATGCAGAAATTAAAGAATAAAAAGCTGAAAAGCTTTGATCTCATGGCAACTGAGGTTGAATTAACTAAGAGCAAAAACGGTCATGGGAGCAGGTTAGTAACAGTTATCTGTTGTTTTAAGTTGTCTGGTGATGGTGATCTTGTTCATAACATACAGATCTTTTGATGAAGAATTTCTTCCGTTGCATTTGATGATCTGATTTTATCATTTTCATTTTATAGGATTTAGTATGCATTTCTACTTGCCAGCTGTTGAGCATTTTCTGATTTGAAATACTACAGGATTTATGACCCTCTTGCCTCCATTATTCTTTGTGCAGATCAACCTAACAGATGCTAAAAAATAAATGCCCAATAATACCCTGTGAGTCTCGGATGAGTCAGGCGCTGTCTCTGGCTTCAAGGAGCTCATAGAAGTGTGGGAAGAACTTCAAGCCCAGTAGCATAAAAAGGGGAGTGCCACAGTAGGAGCAAAACCTAGGACTTAAGCCTCCTGACCTTGTCTTCCTTATTTCCTTAATAGATATTTTGAAAGCCTCTGCCAGGTCCTTGGCCAAGAACAAGGTTTTCAATGGTGAATAAAGTTGATTTAGGATGTGCCCTTTGGGTACTTATTATATAGAGAAAGCTGACACTAAACAGATAAAAAACAAACAAACAAACAAATTAGTATGTAAATAGAAGTAATGATATTATGAAACATTGACAATAATAATAGCAATATTAGGACTTAATATATTTTTAGTCAGGCACTGTGGTTCCAGAACAAATTGCTTGATTTTACATGGTGTTAGAATGATAGAAGATCAATTTTCTCAGGCCAGGGTACCTACTTATGTATTGTGGTAAGCAAAGAATTGCCTAAGAAGGTAATGCTTAGGCTGACATGGGAAGGACACACAGCTTTGTGGGCTGAGCATTTCAGGCAGATGAAATAGCATGGGTAATGGTTCTAAGATGGGAGAGAACTTGACATTTTCTAGGAATTAAAAAAAAAGGGCTAGTTTGAATTAACAACAGTCAACTCTGAGATAAAAGGATTTGGATGGGATTGGGAAAAGTAAGCAAGAATTAGGTCATACAAACTTGTAAATCACAGAAAAAAATTAGCTTTTGTTTTAGAAGCGAGGAAGCCCCAAGACTATATAACCAGGATGAATGATATTGTCCTGTTTATGTTTTAAAATTATCAATCCGGCTTCTATATGGAAAATACATTTGAAAGTACAAAAAAAAAAGACATTTAAAGGCTGGATAGTGGCAAAATTAGAATTTGAACTCAAATCCCTGTGCCTAAAAAGTCAGGACCTGTTTTCTGTCCCCTATGCTTTAGTAGGTTTGCAGCCTGGCAGAGAGTATCTTCCTACCAGTCATCTGCAATCCATAAAGTATATCCTTTCTTGTCCTAGCCCTTCCTAGACTCTCACTTGACACTCAACTTGCTCTTTTGATAGGCCATAGGTCAGTAACATGGTCAATAATTTTCATAAGAAGAGAGTAATGATGGACATGAATGCCATTTTGTGTCCATCTTTACTTGCTTCTCCCATGAACAAAACTACTGCCCAATGCTTCTATATCAACTTATGGATTTTAAAAATTTGATTAGTCCTTCTTAGTTATACATGAAAGTAGAATCCATTTTTATAAAATTGTACAAGCATGGGATATATCTTATTCTAATTAGGACCCTATTTTTGTGGGTGGGCACAATGGTGAGATTCACTTAGGT
Organism: Spermophilus citellus; assembly: GCF_964194105.1. NCBI lineage: Eukaryota > Metazoa > Chordata > Mammalia > Rodentia > Sciuridae > Spermophilus > Spermophilus citellus. The sequence goes on along the minus strand of NC_138185.1, from coordinate 178,546,733 downwards.
ATTGTTATATGTGTACATAGGAAAACTGTTAAGAGTTATTCTACTGTCTTTCCTATTCTTATCCCCCCTTCCTTCCTTTCATTTCCCTTTTTCTAGTCTACTGAACTTCTCTTCTCCTCCCCCCACCCTTTATTGTAGTTTAGCTTTGACATATCAGCGAAAACATTCAACCTTTGAATTTTTGTGATTGACTTTTTTTCACTTAGCATGATATTCTCCTAGTCCATCCATTTACTGGCAAATGTCACAAAATCATTCTTCTTGAAGGCTGAGTAATATTCCATTGTGTGTATATTCTATAATTTCTTTATCCATTTACCTGTTGATGAGCATCTAGGTTGGTTCTATAGCTTAGCTAGTGTGAATCATGCTGCTATAGACGAGGATTTGTCAACTCTATTTTGCTGATTTTATATATATATATATATATATATATATATATATATATATATAATTTAAGTTATATATAAAATAATGATTATAATTATGATTTTAAATATGCATTATGCTGATTTTAAATATATCCTTTGGATATATGCCAAAGAGTGAGATAACTGGATCATATGGTGGTTCCAGTCCTTGGTTTTTGAGGAACCTCCACACTGCTTTTCAGAGGCGTTTCACCATTTTGTAGTCCCACCAACAATGTATGAGCATTCCTTTTTCCCCACATCCTCACCAACATTTGTTAGTACTTGTACTCTTTTTTAAAAATATATTTTTTAAAATTCTTAATTGTAGATAGACACAATAACCTTATTTATTTATGTGGTGCTGAGGACCAAACCCAGTGCCACACACATGCAAGGCAAGTGCTCTACCACTGAGCTAAAACCCCAAACCTGTTACTTGTATTCTTGATTATTGTCATTCTGACTGGAATGAGATGGAATCTCAGTATAGTTTTAATTTGCATTTCTCTAATTGCTAGAGATGTTGAACATTTTTCATATATTTATTGGCCATTCATATTTCTTCTTTTGAGAAGAAATCTGTTCATTTATTGTCCATTTATTGATTGGCTTATTTGTTTTTGATGTAAAGTTCTTTGAGTTCTTTGTGTATAGGATGGGGTTTTAAAGTACGTCATTTAAAGTGGCTTTTACTGTACATAATTAACTGCTATGTGGAAAGATGTCTGATTATTATGCAAATGCTCGGGTCTCACTCCAGAGTTTCTGACTCAGTATATCTGAGTTGGGGGTGTTTAAATAAATCACAGCAGGTAATTTGAAGCAGGTGATGCAAAAATTATGCTATGTAAGACACTAGTTTGTAGTGGAAACAACAATGTTTCCATTGTTGTTTAGATTGTGTCCCAACAATGGTATGATGACTTGGACATATCTATACTGTTAAAATTATCAGCATTAGAAAACACCAAGTGCAAGTTACCCCAGAATTTAATAGCCTATATATTTTTGGTAGACTCTTTCCCCAGTGCAATATAATGTCATGTGTAGACAATCAATTTGGTCTCTTTCTTCGGGCAAGAGACAATAGAATTTATACATACAATTTCCCGACTGGTCAGTCTGGATGTGGACTAAATATATCATGCAGATTAATGGTAGAGGGTTCCCCAAGCCGGATAGAAACAGAATATTGACTTCCCAATATTAATACAAGGTTACATATAAGACTCAAATAATTATTACCCAATAACTCTTTTGGAGGTGGTTTTATAATACAGAAAACACTTACAAAGAAGTAAATAATAAATGAAAGTGAATCATACTTCTTTACTATAGGTCTCTCACAAAATAATTACTAGCCTATGTAAGTGGTTATCAGAAAGGCAACAGTAATAGCCAATGAGACAAGTCATGGTTATAAATCATTCTAAGAATCAGCACTCTAATTATATTTTGGGATCATATTCTGGGGAACATTCTTCACTGTAGCAGTAATCACCTCGCTGGCTTCTTATAACTCTGCCTTTGGTAAGACAGACTCATACCATTAGTGATTTTCCTGCCATATCAAGCCCTTCTCTTGGTTAATACCATGCATAATCAGGCCCCAAGATATCCAGCCTTCTAAAATATATTGAATTTTAATCTTTTACATTTGTCTTAATTAGTTTGCCTCTTGTGTTCTCTGAAAATTAGTTTGTACCTTGCCTTCCTTGAATGAACCAGGTAAAGAGTCAAGACACATGATGTACTTGCTCAGAACCACTTTTGAATTTCTGTCAGTTCTAGTCAACTTCTTGAGAAGGCAATATTATTCCAAAATGTTAATAGTGTCAGGTACAATAAATATATAAAAACTGAAATACACTGAAGTGTATTCCTCTATAGAGGAAATATTTTACTAATCAACTTCACAGATGTTTTTGAGAATTATTCACTTATTTAATGAAACAAGGATTCATTTAGCACCTAGTAAATACTGGTCAGTATTCTAGGCTTCAGAGCTATAGAGGTAAGAAAAGAAAATGTTTCTACACTTGGATCTTCCATTGTAGGGAACAAGACATACAATATACAGAAAAACAAAAAAATACTATGATAGACAAGTTCAAGGCAGAGAAATTAAGAAGAGTAAGAGAATGAAGGGGGATAACAGTGGTCAAGAATGACTCTCTGAAGGTGACAACATATACGTGGACACTTGGATGAAACAGGGTATGCTGTCCAATTGTCTGGGGGTAAATGATTCCAGACTGAGGAAAGAACAAATTAAAAAGAGCCCAGATAGAAACATTTCTGGTATATTTGAGGAACAGAAAGGAGGACAAGGAAAAAATTAAGAAAAGATAGTATTGAGAAATATCAGAGAAGAAGACATACAGGGCCTCTTGCAGTATGGGTAAGTAAGTACTCTGAATAATGCAAGAAGTGTGAGAGATTAAAAGTGCCTCCCAAATTACTTGTTACTCTTTCCATCAAGAGATGGAGTCCAATTTCCCTCCCATTGATTCTAGTTTGGCTGAAGTGACTTATTGAGCTGGTAGAATGTGCAAACATGATGTTCTGGGATGAGAAAAAGTCATACAAAGTCCTCTGTCCAAACACATGGAACCTTCCAGTTGCCAAATAAGAAATCTGATTACCCTGACACCACCATTCTATGTGCCAGTCCAAGATAGTCATGCAAAGAGCTGTGTAGGGAGATGTTTAGCCAGTGCCAGCTCTTCCAACCATTTCATTCTAGCTGCCAAACATAAGAGAGGAAGTCATCTTGAGCAATCCAGCCTGAGCAGACCTCCTATGACATAGACATGTGGCCCTCTTAGAGCTGTCCCACCCACCTATAGTCATTCAAATGACTCCAGCTTAGGTTTACTGAAAACAGAGATAGATAATCTTCTCTGTGCCTTTTATGTTTCTAGACCCACAAACTCTTGAGCATAGTCAAAAAGTTGCTATTTTATACCTCTAAGTTTTGAGGAATGCATGGGTGGATGACTTGCACAGGAAATAATTGGACAATTGAGAGCACATGAATTTAAAACTGACTTATATTCGAAAAGGTAATTCCAACTACTGATCAGGTCAAGATTTGTAGAGGAATAAGAACAAAAGGAGGGTGATCACTTAATTCAGTTGAAGTTCCAAGCAAGAGAAAATAGTGGCTTGGATTAAAGTAGGGACATAGGAGGAAGTGAGAAGAGGCTATATTTGAGATATATTTTAAAGATAAGTTGACAATACTTCCTCAAAATCATCACCAGTATCTTCATCTCAATTTCAGTTTTTAAAGTATTTTGAAAATTTTTAACAGGTCATGTGCTACACATACTCAGGCCAGGAACATATAATCTACAAAGATCTGTTAGATTCATGAAGGCACACTAAATCTTTTCTTTTTGTGTGTGTTCTTTTTTTTTCTTTTCTTTTCTCTTTCCTTCCTTCCTTCCTTTTTCAGACAGGGGTTTCCTTTTTCATTGTCAGGCTGGCCTCAAGCAAGCTTCCTGACTCGAGATCTCCTGAGTAGCCAGGACCACTGACATGAGCCACCATGCCCAGCTCTAGTGCTCTTTCTTTGATTTGGTATCAATTTCTATGTCGGTCAATCATTATAAACATAAAATGAATATCATGTTTTCATTATAGAAATTTATATTGATCTAGGGCATGCCTAGAAACTTTCAGTATTCTGCTTTTCCAGAGAACTCATTAATACTTTTAGTTCTTTCAATGAATATTTATGAAGAATCTTCTGTGTATTTGTTGCTAGATGCTTAGTATAGGACTGTGAAGGGGAAAAAAAACAGGCATAGTTTTTTTTTGTGTGTGGAAGGCAGAGTTTTCTTTTTGAAGATAGACAATTAACAAATAATTATGACGAAGGCTATAACAACAGACAGTGGTATGAGAGGAGGATTTGACTTAGCAAGGTTGAAAAAGGTTATTCTCAAGAAATTGAAAAATAAGTAGAGATCTGGAGGTAGAATCAGAGTTAATTATTGTAAAGAGAATTGCAAGACTACTCTAGGCAGACAGAAAAGCAAGTGCCAATGCTCTGTAAAGTCTCCAGCAGGATATGCTAGTGAAACTTGAAGAAGACCTCTCCCAATATGCAGTCTGTGTCACCACACTGAAACTGCCATAATCGTCTTGAGATCTAAATCTGATAACACTCTCCTGCTTTATAAATTCAAGGACTGCTTGTCTTTTGAAAGTGCAACACAATATCATCGGAAGAGGACTGGGTTTGGGGAGCAGAAAACGAATGTATCTCAATACAAAAGCAGGTCATCCCTACAGAACAAATCCATAGCTAACATCCTGTTCAATGGTGAAAAGCTGAAAATGATTCCTCTAAGATCAAGAATATGATGAAGATGCCCACCCTCACCATTTCAGTTTAACACAGTACAGGAAGTCCTAGCCACCACAAGTAGGCAAAAGAAAGAAATAAAAGCCTTCCAAATTGGAAAGGAAAACATTAAACTGTTTCTGTAGTTAACATGATCATATATAGAGAAAACCCTAAGGGGTCAAACAAATAACAGAACTGATGAAACAAATTCAGTAAAGTTGTAGAATACAAAAATCAACATACAAAAATCAATTGCTTCTGCACGCTAAAATAAGCTCTCTGAAAAATGAATTTAAAAAAACACTCCTGTCAGGTGCAGGGTACACACCTCTAATCCCAGCAGCTCAGGAGGCTGACACAGGAGGATCACAAGTTCAAAACCAGCCTAAGCAACTTAGAAGGGCCCTAAGCAATGTGAGATCCTGTCTCAAAATGAAAAAAACCAGAATGGATGAAAGAACCGAAGACATAAGTGTAAGACCTGAAACTGAAAACATCCTGAGAAGAATACAGGAGAAAATAACCATTACGTTGATCTTGACAATGACTATTTTGTCTGTGACACCAAAATCAAGGCTATAAAAATAAAGGTGAAAAGTGGGACAACATCAAACTACAGATCTTCCACAATGCAAAAGAAATACTCAACAACATGAGACAACAAACTGGCAATTCAGTCTGCCAAGGGCCTGATTCTTATAGATGGCACCTTCTAACTGTGTCCCCACATGGTGGAAAGTGGAAAGTGGGGCCTCTTTTTAAGGGTACTATCCCATTCATGAGGGCTCTACCTTCATGATTTAATCATCTCCCAGTGGTCCACCTTCTAACACCATCACTTTGTGAGGGAGGTGGAACTCCAAAACATGAATTTTGAGGGGATAAAAACATTCAGACCATAGCAATCACACACATTTTGAATGGCTAAAATAAAAAATAGCAATAGTTCCAAATACCAGTGAGGATACAAAGAGATTGGGTCACTTGTACAAACTGGTGGCAATGTAAAGAGGTGTAGGCACTCTAAAAAATAAGTTATTTCCTAAAAACCATGCTACTACCTTAAGGTTCATAAATTGTATAGTGGCCATTTATCCCACAAAAATGGTGACCTACATTTGTACAAAAATCTGTACATGTATTTCCATAGCAGCTTTTTTCATATTAATAAAAAATTGAAACAATGCCTTTATTTCAATGAGTGAATGAGTACATAACCTGTGGCACATGCTATGGGAGTAGCAATCAATAAAAAGCAATTGTTGATATGTGCAACAATTTGAATGAATACCAATAGAATTATACTGTATCAAAAACTCCCATTCTAAACATACTTATTGCATGATTCCAACGTTCTTGAAAATTATAGCAATGGAGAACAATTTAGTTGTTGACAGGGTGATGATTGTGAGGATGAAAAGGAAGAGTGTGGCTCTAAAAGGGCAACCTGAAGGATCTGTGTGGTGATGGAAATGTTCTGTGTCTTGACTATCTCAATGTCAACCTCCTTTTTATGATATTGCACTATAGTTTTGAAAGATGCTACCATTGAGAAAACTGCGTAAAAGGTCAACAGAATCATTTTGCGTTATTTCTTACAACTACATGTGAAACTACAATTACCTGTAAAATCAAAAGTTCAAATGAAAGAAACCTAAGTTCAAGAAAGAAATTGAAACATGTACAAACATGATTATAGAAGAGAAACATATCTGCATCGTTGTAGTTTAGAAAGGAAAACTTACATAAAGATGAGGAAATTGAAAAGTATTTCATGCAACAGATGCATAGGATTTAGATTTTCATACTTAGGCAAGGGAATTCCAAGCAGAGAAAAAGAATAAAAGATATGAGGTCACAAAGCTTGTGAAATACTTGGAGGCCTTGTTCAATCTCACTGGAGTCCCATATTCTTGTAGGACTGTAATGAAATATGATTAGACAAGCAGAATAGAAAGTTTTGTATGTTGTACTAGTGAATTTGTAAGTTTTTTGTTGTTGTTGTTGTTTTTTTTTTTGTATAGAGAGACTCACCAAAGCTAGGGATGGATATGTGTAGCATTTTGTTTTGACATCAAAGTGTTAACAATGTTTGTAGGGGAGAGGAAAAAATATCAAAGCCAGGAAAACTAGTATGTTATCTTTTGTTACTGTGACAAATACCTGAGAAAAACAGATTAAAGAAAGAAAAATTTATTTTGGCTCAGGGTTTCAGAGGTTTTAGTCCATGGTCTGTAGGCTTCATTGCTTTGGGCCTTCGGACCTATGGTAAGAACATCATAGCAGAAGAGCATGGTGGGGAGGAGAGTTGTTTCACTCATGTTAATGGGGAAGGCATAGGGAGAGAAGGGGGAAAGAGAAGTGCCGAGAACAAGATATACCCTTCCTTCCAGGACATACCTCCAAGTGACCTACTTCCTCCAACCATGTCCCACATGTCCTACCTCACAGTTTACACTGACTCCCGGAACTCCACTCAGCTATTAATGAAGTAATTCACTGATGAAATCAGAGTCGTCATGATCCAATCACAGAAGCTCCACCTCTGAACATCACTGCATTAGCCTTCAACACATTGAGGCTTTGGGGACACACTTCACATGTAAACCATACCAACCAGTTATAAAAGCATCTAGATTAGTAAGGGGTATAGCAGTGGTGGGAATGAAGAGGTGGTTCATAGCTGCATCTTTTTACCTGTGCCAAGCACAGCATCTGACACACAATGGGTGCCTAACAAATATTTGTTAAACACAAACACAAGTGGATGAATGATTAAACAAACATATTCAATCTTCATGACACTGTGATGTAAAAATGACTGAATTTAAAGATGAGAAGCCCACGGACTTTAGAGGCAAATGACCAAGGATCTAATTTATTTCAACAATGTCTTTTTACATGCTTCTGTTCTCAGTATTTCCTGTCCTTTCCTGCCCTGTCCTTTGTCTCTTTAGTATTAACTGATAAGCTGGTTCCCAAGTAATACAAACATTGATTTTCATCACAATTGGCAAATTAACTACTTATTGCTATGATCTGAATGTGCGTGGGTCTCCTCAAAATCCCTATGTTGATCTACGCAGCAATGAAAAATGACAAAATCATAGAATTTGCAGGGAAATGGATGGCATTAGAGCAGATTATGCTAAGCGAAGCTAGCCAATCCTTAAAAAACAAATGCCAAATGTCTTCTTTGATAAAGAGAGCAACTAAGAACAGAACAGGGAGGAAGAGCATGAGGAAAAGATTAACATTAAACAACGATGAGTAGGGGGAGAGAAAGGGAGAGAGAAGGGAAAACATATGGAAATGGTAGGAGACCCTCAATGTTACACAAAATTACATAGAAGAGGATGTGAGGAGAAATGGGGTGGGGGAACAGGGAGAGAACTGAACAACAGCAGATGAGGTAGAGAGGGAAGATGGGAGGGGAGGGGAGGGGGGATAGTAGGGGATAGGAAAGGTAGCAGAACACAACAGTCACTAATATGCCATTATGTAAAAATGTGAGTGTGTAACCGATGTGATTCTGCAATTTGTATTTGGGGTAAAAATGGGAGTTCATAACCCAATTGAGTCAAATGTATGAAAGATGATATATCATGAGCTTTGTAATGTTTTGAACAACCAATTAAAAAAAATGCCTATGTTGAAACTTCATTCCCAGTACTATAGTGTTACAAGGTGGGGTAATGCTAGGAGGGATTAGGTTGTGAGGGTAGAACCCTTATAATGGGCTTAAGTTATTTTTAAAAAGAGGTCCACAGGAACTTGTTTGCCCCTTCCACTCTCCAAGGATGCAACTAAAAAATGTTTCCTATGAGGAAGAGGTAACAAATACCAACTGTTGCTGCTTTGATCCTGGACCCAACACCCACACTAATGCAGCCTCTGTGACATGAACAATTCCTGTTGTTAATGAACAATCCAATTTATGGCATTTTTGTTGTAGCAGCCTAAACACTCTATGACACTTGTTTCTAATCACTTGCTGTTATGGTTTTAGATCTGAGGTGTCTCCAAAAAGCTTGTGTGTGAGATAATGCAAGAAAGCTTAGCAGTGAAACAGTTGGGTTATGAGAGCCTTAACCCATCAATAGGGATTAACTGAGTGATAACTAAAGGCAGGTAGGGTGTCCCTGGAGAAGGTAGGTCATTGGGGGTGTGCCTTTGGGATATATTTTGTGAGTTGAACGTAGCTTTGTCCGCTTCCTGATCATCATGGGAGCCACTTCTCTCTACCACACTCTTCTGCCTTGTTGCTCTGCCTCACCTTGAGCCCCAGTGAATGGAGATGGCTGTCTGTGGATGGAGACTTCTGAAACCATGAGCCCCCCAAATAAACTTCCTCCTCTAAAATTGTTCTTATCAGGTCTTTTAGTCACAGCAGTGAAAAATCTGACTAAAACACTTGCCTTTAGCTCTCAGCAGACCCAGAAGCTCTTGTCCTTCTTGGGCTTCTGTGGATGTCATTTGTACTACCTGGGATACTTGCTGTTTGAAGTTTCCAGCGCAGGTAATCGAAGTGTAACCTCTTCCCATACTCTCCCCTCTGCTGTTTAGAGAGTCACCTCAGAGCTAGCCCACATGTCCTGTGGAAGTCCATGGTGTATAATTTCTAAATGTGGATTATACATCCATTCTATCATTTATACCTTCATCCTGTCATGCATCTTACACCTCCATAATTGTTAAGCTAATTATCATTAACTAAAAATTCAGATTAATTATTCCAGCAGTAAGGGAAACTCTATGGAGTACCTCAGTAAAAGGGTTAAAAAAGACTTACTGGATTTGAAGGGATGACTGAGTGTCTTAATAAATATTATGTAGGAGGAAGGCAAACTAGATCCAAGCTAGCTCTGTAGTTGGCAGAGCAGCAGCTGTCACTCTTTTAAAAATTTTCTCTTAGTGCACTATCTTTATACACAATAGTGACATTTGTTGTTACATATGTGTACGTGGTCACAACAGCTGTCACTCTACATAGAGTCACTAGAAAGAGACAAACAGCCTATTTTCTTTAATTAATAAATTCCCAAAGAAAAGAGTTAAAGGGGGAAGCAATGGGCATTCACAGGCCAGGATGGGGCACGTTCGATCATTCTGTGTTTTGAATAATGCTCATGTTTTCATCTTTGTTCAAACATGCTTATGGAGTGCTTGTTTTTCTGTCTTGATATCTGTCCCAGCCATGGAGTGGCCTTGTTTGATGATAATGTCCCAAGAAATTATTTATGTTTAGTAGGTGCTAGGGTTTAGATGTGCAGTTTCCCAGAAGCTCATGTGTGAGACAATGCAAGAAGGTTTGGAGGAGAAATGATAGAGTTACAGCCTTAACCTAATCAGTGAATTCATCCCTGAAGAGGTTAACTGAGTGGTAACTGGGTATGCCTGGAGGAAGGGGTTCATTGGGGCTGTGGCTATGGGGTATATATTTTGTATCTGGAGAGTGCAGTCCCTCTCTCTCTGCTTCCTGATCACCATGTAAGCTGCTCCCCTCTGCCACACTCTTCCACCATGATGTGCAGCCTCACCTTGAACCCCAAGTAATGGACCTGGCCTTCTATGGACTAAGTCCCCTGAAACCGTGAGCCCTCAAATAAACTTTTCTTCCTCTACAATTGTTCTGACTGGGTCTTCTAGTCACAGCAGCAAAAAAACTGCATAATACAGTAGGGGAACAGCAGGGTCTGACTATGAATGTAACAGCACCAAAGCCTAACCATTCCCACTGGCCAGCTCCTGGGTGTCAGGGACACTGTTCGCACACCAAACACACATTAATTTCTTCTCTGAGTTACTGAAGTGCGTATTAACACTGTCTCTTAACATGGTGTTTAATTAAATGTGGCTTTCTTATTATTGAACCATGTGTGCATTGTCTCCTTAACCAGGCAGTAAGCACCTATAGGGTAGTGACCAAAGCTTAGAGCTTTTAAACACCCTGAATGTTTAAAATTCTCTTGATTTAATTCATACAGTCGAAACTTAATATTATTAAGTTTTTAAATGAGTGAGTGAGCATATGAATGAATAATTTGAGCACAGATAAAGCTCATTTCAGTTTTTCAATTCTAGAGAATTGAAGAAAAAGGAATCAATTCTTGTTTAAATCAAATAAAAATAATGTTTTCCTTTCATATGCCAAATCAAAGAAGAACTGAGCTGAAAGGAAAGTTGATCGAGTTGATGTAAATATTTGAGTGAAGAAAAGGCTTGCTGGTGCATTTGAGACATCAGTAATTTAAATTGTCAGCTAGATATGAGGTATTATTCAATAAAAAATGGAAATTGCCTGTATTTCAAAACTTTATGGAATATTTTTCTTGCTGAAAAGAAAGAAAATTTATTCACATTTGCATATTATCTTCTAATACATGACTAAATCTACAACCTCCTTCTTTCCTACTTGATAAAATATTCACTCTTTTAATAAGTTTTTGTGACTTTCAATTTTGATTAATTCCTAGGTGAATAAATTTGATGTTCTATTTTGATCTACAAATTCTTATTTACTTTCTTTTGAATGAGGTATAGTCTTAACAACAGTTCATCGCTGAAATAAGTAAATGTCGTAAGTAGAGCATTTAAAATCAGGAGGAAAAGATATTAAGCATTTTAGAAGAGCGTGGGTGGAAAACCTATTTGCAAAGAATTAAGAAGGATAATAACCATAGGAGATTATTTATCTATCTCTCTGTCTATCTATCTATCAATCAAGAAATTGAATCACAAGATTATGGGAGCTGGCAAGTCTGAAATCCACAGAGCAAATCACAGACTGGAAACTGAAGTAAAGGTTGATGATGCCATCTTGAATCCAAAGGCTGGAAACTCAGGCAGTCTGGAAACAATTCTTTCTCCTTTAGGAAACCTCCTGCTTCTAAGACTTTCTACTGATTGAATGATGCCCACTCACATGAGTGAAGGTAATTTGCTTCACTGCAACTTATTGCAAATGTTAATCACATCTAAAAAAAATACCCTTATAGCAACATCTAGACTACTGTTTGATCACCTGGTCACCCTAGTCTAGCCAAACTGACACAAAAAATTTACCATTGCAATATACTTTTTACTAGTTATTAATGTGATACAAAAGTGTAAAAATTTTCCTCCATATTAATATTCCATAAAACAGTTGGTACTTTAAAAAAATCAACTTCTCAATGATATATTAGTGAGAAAGTCATTCTGATAAGGACATAATACTTTGGGGTTTGAAAGATTGACCTGAAATCTGTGATTCTGCTTGTTACTAATGAGCATAACCTTTTCCTCCTGATCCTGAGTATCAAGGTCACCCTGTTTCTGTGAGATCTCAGTGTGCTTGGCCATTCCTCACTTTTTTAGAATGCCCACTTAGGTTACTCACTGGGGCCATAGCCTACCGCATCCCTTGAATTTTCATAATAATTCCTAACTAATGACAGCTTCTTTTCAAGCTAAAAAATACTATTCTAATTACATCCCCATTTCCCTCCCACTAGAACAATAAACCATTATCCCTGCTTCCTACCTCTACTCTTGACTCCTTTGATCTACTGTTCTCACAAAGCTAGTTTTCAAAAAGATTCAGAGAACTAAATGGAGGCCTGTGTGTTTCCTTCTCAACTTCTACCTGCTTAGATTCAATACTGTGTTCTCCAAGATTTGCAGCCAGAAATGCTGTTATAGCCAACATCCTTCACTTTTGGACTTGCTATTCTTTCACTGCTCCATCGCACTTAAATCCTGAATCGGCCATTTAGTTGCTTAGTGAATTTCTGAGATTCAGTTTTCATGTTCTATTAAAATACAGACATCAATTTTAATCTCACAAGATACTTTAATGATGTGTTCTATTTACATACTTGCGCACAGTCTCTGGCACCTATTTGCCGTTTGATAAATGCTAACGACCTTACCATCCATTTGTGCTGCTCCAAATCTGCTTATGTGTACCTTAATCTGCTTCTAGCTCCATATTTCACTCCTCTGATCAAATTGGGAAATGCCATTTTCTACAATTGTTAGGATCAAGATAATGGAGGGTGACAGGGAGAGAATTGGAACACTTTTCACTCCATTGTAAAAACATCCAAACTAATCCTGAGTGACAATGACGGTACTGAAAGGTTCCCCAATCAAATACTACCACTTGGAGGTATAGCAGCAGGTTGCTGTTGGGAGGTAGAGGGTCAACTTGAAAGAAAAATGAAATAATGAGAAATCTAAAAATAAACCCTGAAAACTTGAGTCAAAGTAGAATCAAGCTTGCTCAAGGGCAATTACTTGTAATTTTAAATTTTTATCTGCTAGAAATTTAGTATCTGAGGTGATAGGTGAATATTTTATGCACTATTCTTGTGAGTAAAGCACAAAATGAAGAGTAGTCATAATTTTTCAGTCTGTAAGGATGTTCTGTGAAATGGTGAATTGTTTAGAGTACATTTGCCATCATGAAATTAGAGCATTAAGCAGTGCCCTAGTCACCTAACTTGCTAACAGATGTCAAGACCACAGCATCCACAAATGACATTAATTAGTCAAGAAGCGCATGAGAGAGTGTTCAGGCCCATAGACAGTATAACACAAACTGGTACATTCGAATATGCCTGTAGACCATCATATTATAAATGTTGGCAAAACTTAAATGTCACATTCTAATTTTATAATATTTCAGGTAGCTTTTATTTTTAAATGTAGAGGATGGATAGTGATAATGATGAAATCCATGGCTATGTTAGCTGGGTACCTATAGCAACTTTTACATCCTTATCTTAGGGCATGCATGCACTGTTTGTAGTTAATTTATGTGCTTGTGTCTCTTACTAAATGTGAGCCCTTCAATCGTACATTTACATCATTCTTATTTTGGTGTCTGGCATCAAGTGAACACTTACTATAGATTTGATGGATTGAATTTTATTAAATAATAAAAAGAAATACCTCCATCCTATCATGTTTTTAATGTTTCTGGGGCCAAGGCTCTATACTAAATCTTATGTTTGGTTAAAATAGTTTGGCCATAGGCCCTGTCCTCATGTTTCTTGGAGCAGGAACAGGTTGACTTAGAGAATTTCAGTGTTTACTCCACATCATTGTCATCTCCCTTATCCAGGTGTTTAAGGCTTATTTCCCATTAGGCATGTTCTGGAAGGCTCACTCATTATTCTGAGCATAATTTAGTCATCTAGCCAACTCTGGTACCCAGATTACATCTAAAACACATATCAGCTTGAGTACATTCTCATGAGAATTTTGTTTCTAGGCATACTTTTATAGAGCACATGTCCACCACACTAAAGAATTTAGTCGCTCAATTTGATATTCCAGAGAGGAAAAGAGGAACATCATTAAATTGTGCACAAGATCTACACTTAATTACACAAGCAAAGGAAAAGTTTTACAGTATCTTCACATATTTATAAAGTCAGGTTCCTTAAATGTTAGAAAAGAGTGTGGTATACCACAGAGAATTCTCAAATCATTTTAGTCCTTTTTTGCTATTCACTTAAAAAAAAATCACAAGCAAGTCAATTAAATGACAGATTGCTAGGATTTTAAAAGGACATATGCTTTAATTTTATATGGCTTTTGAAATTTCATGCATCAAAAGTGGTTTTAAAATATCACTAACTATAAAAAAGTAATTGATTTTTTTTTTCAATTCCAAGTGCCAAATTATAGGCAGTGATAAGATATTCATGAATTGTGGTCATTCTGTAGCAAATATGCATAGTTGGCGTCATTTTTACCCATGACAACTCTACTAATGACATCTATGTTAATCAACAAAAGACTATTTGAAATGGTATTTAATTTTCTAGAAGTAGTCTTGCATTTAAAAATTTTAATAGCTTTGGTTATATGTGTATTATAAAGGAAACATATAAAACATACCTAAAAGCAATTGTAAAGTTCAAGATATTTTGTATTTTTACACATGTGTTCTCATTTTTAGTTGGACACTAACAATAATATCAACAAAAAAGACTAACCTAAATTCCAAGACCACCAGAATATCAACTTCTCAAGAAAGAAAAATTAAATCACATACAAAATCAAATATAGTCTTTTATTAGGATTTTTAAACAGCTGCTGATTAGTTTCAAAATAAGATTTCCTGAGGTAGAGTCAATAAACCACTGGCGACAGGGATCAAGTTGAATAAAGACAATTGACTTGTGGTTATCTCTGTGCTTTCTGGAGTCATTGTTATTGAAACTTGTTATTGCTTAAATACAAACAAGCCTTTAAATTATGCTTAATCTCCTTTCTTCAAGTTTAGACCAGAAAATTTTGAAAGCAAAGACTTTCTGCCTACAGTTATTTTAAAATATACGGGGTTATTTTACTGCAATTTTAGGGTTATTTGCTGAACTGAACTGGGTTACAGCAAGCTTCTGTAGTTTCCATAATAAAAGACACTGGCTTCAAAGCAACACCTTCAGTTTCATTCACATACTAAAATTAAACTTTATCAGTTATATTTCAAGGTGAAAGACAATGGCAAAATGAAGAGTGTTAATACTGTTTTCAGATGTTTGTAAGAAAAATTATTCTATGTCTATTAGCATGCTAGTGCTCACTTATTCATTCATTCATTTGCTTTTCTGTATTTACTGAACTAATATGCAGTATAGCAGATCCTGTGTTTTCTGGAACAAGATCTTTAAAGAAATATTTGCTTTTCAGTGGCTAATGAATCATTCATTTTATCTGCATATAAACAAAGTCACAAATATATGGAAAGGTATCCCATGTTCACAGGTTGGAAGATTATATTGTTAAATGTCATTAATGCCCAATCATCTGCAGATTCAATGTATATTAAAATTCCAATGACAATTTTATTTTTAAAAAAATAAAAAATTCTATGAAAATTAAAATTCCAATGCAGTTCTTTTTTTTTTTTTTTCCAGATAGAAAAGTCCATTCTAAAATTCATTTAGAATCTGAAGGGGCCCTCAATAGCCAAAACAATCTACAAAAGAGAACAAAGTTGAAAAATCTTATATTTCCTGATTTTAAGACATACTACAAAACCATAGTAATCAAAAGTGCAGTAACACTGGGTGTGGTGGTGCACACCTATAATCCTAGCAACTCCAGAGCCTGAGGCAATGGGATGAGAATACCAGACCTGGTTGTAAAATGAAATTACATGAAAGATTTCTTGAGAAACTACTGCCTGGGGGAAAGGGTGGATTTCCCTGGATTCTGAGGCCCTTTCTTTAGGAAACCTAATTAACCATGGGTCCCTACCTTTTGGATTGTAAATAACTTTCTCTAAGAGTCTGACTTCATCCTTCTGAAATGTAAACACCCCTGTGCAGGCTTTCAGGCAGGAAGGTTAGAGATTTATCAGATGATTGTGAAAAGAGCTGGGTTTTCTCTCTCTCTCTCTTTCTCTCTCTCTCTCTCTCTCTCTCTCTCTCTCTCTCTCTCTCTCTCTCTGTAAACCTGCTTCCTGCTAGATAGACACCCTGTGCAAGGCCTTCCATCAAAGGTTAGAAATTTTATGACATCAAATAGCCTATGAATATTGTGAGAAATTGTGGATTGGGCTCAGAATTTGGAACAGAGACTCCTCTAGGCCAACAGCACAATAAACATGAGTTCTTCCACTTTTCTGAACATCTAATGTCACTTGGTGCTTCCCTACAGGTCTGGGTCCCAGCTGGAGGAAGGGAAGTTCAAAGCTAACCTCAGCAATTTAGCAAGGTCCTAAGCAATTTAGCAAGACCCTGTCTCTAAATAGGGATGTGGACCAGTTGTTAAGTGCCCCTGGGTTCAATCCCTGGTATATATATAAAAAAAATCAAAATCAAATAGAGCTGCTCAGAATAAAAAGTTTCCACAATAGTAAGTGAAAAGGCAAGTCCTTGTTAAAACTATGTTTACCAACAAAGAAGGCGGAGTAATCACTGACAACAGTGCTTCCCAGGTTTGGCTTGAAAACATTAGGATTGTCGATTTACATGCAAAAGCCTCATTCTATTGTAATGCTGCTGAAGAGAAGAGGAATAAGAGAAATTCATTATTTTCCTTTCTATTCTAGTTGCATGCAATTTTCTGAGTGCTTATATATTCGCATGAGAAATGGCTTTTGAATTTATGGATTTATATGTATATTCTTTTTGTACGCTAAAGAAAACAACCAAAGCTGTTGATATCTGAGAAGAAATGACAGCTGGGCACGGTGCCTCACACCTGTAATCCCAGCTGCTCAGGAGGCTGAGGCAGGAGGATCACATGTTCAAAGGCAATTTCAGCAAGTTAGTGAGGCCCTATGCAACTTAGTGAGACCCTGTCTCTAAAATACAAAAAAGGGGGAGGGGGACTGGGGATGTGGTTCAGTGGTTAAATACCTCTGGTTCAATCCCTGGTATCAAAAAAAAAAAAAAAAAAAAAGAATTGACAGACGCCAACAGGAGAGTTTTTTTTTTTTTTTAAATGAAAGAAAACAAACTGGTTATTATTGAAAGGTAATTTGTGCACATAACCCAGAACACAGGTGGAAATCTTTGGGTACCATGAATCTCAAACTACTAATCCATGGTAGGTTCCTGATATATGAATTTACTAACTTCGAACTCAGGGGTGGCTTAATTAAAGAGAATAGAATGCTTGTGTTACAAAATAGAAGGCTGTGTTACAAAATTAGGTCTTAATAAACCTTTGTAATAGCATCCACTTCTGCAGAAGTATAAACACAACTGTAGAAAGGTCAGGCAATTAGCACAAATAGCTTTTCTTAGCAATTCAGCATTGAACTGGAAGGCAAAAAGAGCTTTGCCTGAAATGAAGACAGAGAGGAACTTTTCCTGTGGAGAGGGCCTGGGACTTCATTCCACTGGAACAAACCACCATAGTTTGGCCACCATATGCCAAACTAATACCAATCTAATGCCATTCTAGCTTAGTTTTCCTTCTACTTGCAATACCACTGTTGCTGCTTTTTGGGAGAATAAACCATAGGAAAGGTGAATTAACTTTATTTTTCTTTTCCTCTCTTTGATTTTTCATTTAAATTAATTGTTGCATAATTTTATGTAGATGTGTATTTATTTTGCTCTTTATTTTCTTTCTGTCATTCCTAGCTATTTGTAAATTCAATTAAGTGATGAGTAGAATACAGACTACAAAATCTCTCTCTCTCTCTCTCTCTCTCTCTCTCTCTCTCTCTATATATATATATATATATATATATATATATATATATATATATATATATATATCCCCGCTCATTGTGGAGGGCAAAGGAAGATGCTGGAGTTAAATAGGACTTTTATTAAATTTTTTGTGGGCCAAGTGTTTTGTTTTTAAGTGCAATATTGAAAATCCCTCAGATTCTGAGGAAAAATACTGAAAACAGTTTATTGCTTGGAAAGAAATTCACAGTATAAATCATTTCCTCCCATTTAGCATAATACTTCTCAATTTTTCTTAATGTAATAGAATCACCTAGGAAACTTGATAAATATTGGTATCCTGTCCCCACCCTTGATTTGAATCAGTATCTATAGGCCATTGACATTCATAGTTTTAAAATTTCCCAAGTGATTCTAATGCACACCAGATTCAGGATATCTCCAATACTCTAAAGCACCAGTAGCTAAGATTATTATGCAGTTACTCCATGCTGGGTAGAGTTTACCTGTCCCCACTGCTTTTGTTGACATTAGATTTTGTCACCTGAATTGACCAAAGTTCACGATTGTGTAAAAATACCAACTAGTTTGTTGTTGAAACTACCCTAAAGAAACTTTAATGGTATACTTTTAATTAGAAGTGTGGACCACTCTGTGCCTTAGTAATGAGAAGAAAGAAGTAGATAAAACTATTTATAATGGTAGTAGAAAAACTCTTGACATTTTATGATCAATGGAGAACCTTCCATATGCAATTTCCATATGTAGATACTAAGGTCTCTTTGATGAGCCTGAGTAAAGATAGGATCTCTTGATTATGAATATGTTTTTGAAGGAGGTTTAAAATTTCTGCAAACATCTAAACTTCTCATTTTCTTAAGATTAATTAGGAGTTTTGAGGAAATTGGAAAGCATAGGACCTAAACTTTATCTTATGTTCTTCATCATGAAGACAGAGCTTTTTCTTCAAACTAATAACATTTTTACCTGACTACATCTGAAATTAAACCTATTTCAAATTTCATCCTCCCTGTTTCCTTAAATCTTGCCCTTGAGGTTGTTATTATGTTATTTTCGGAACCATAAATATCTCCACCATCACAGACTTATAATAGAGAAATACTGTGTTAGTATATAAAACTCAGCCTAAAAGAGAGTAAAACAAATTTATTTTCCATTTTCCAGCAAGGCTTATGGCAAAGTCTTAGTGTAAACAAAGAAAACCTAGAAAGTCTTACAGAAAAAAATTATTTTTCCTAATGTCAGAAATCATAAGACCAAAGTAATTGCATTCCATTACATTTGCTTCTCTGGTTATCAAATATTTGCAAAATGTTAAATTTGGACCCATGTTTTTCAGTGGAGATTTTTTGTACAGTACTTGGGCTGAATTCAACCATCATGGTGCTTCTGAGACAGCAGTGTTAATTTTACAGTGGTGATAACAACAGCTGGAGTCTCTAGAAACTGCCTTCAATGTTAATTCCTTCTTTACTGCTTTAGTTAGCATTCTGATTCTGTCTTTAATGAATCCAGGTCTCTGACAGTAGCAGAGTCAGCACACATTGCCAACTCCACCCAATGGAGCAGATTAGGACTATAAATCTCTCAGAATAAACTGCTCTCAGATATCTTTTGTTTAGATATTCGATTTGTTGTAATTACAGATGAGGATGCATTCTGGCTCCTTCATGCTCTAGGGAAATTGTTGTCTTTGAGAGGCACTGTCACTCTGCATTAATGGTCACTTCCTTATAAATCTCTCTCCCCTCCCCAAGATTTTAATAAATTCTTCAACTCTTTATTAGAGAAATTCAGTAGTTTAATGAAGTCAGACGGCAAGTGTGACTTATATCATCCACACTTTCTATCTAGCAAAAAGCAAGAAATCAGGAAGCAATCAGTCCGAAAGGCTTCCTAATACGACTAGCCTCATAGATAAAGCTGGTGTCACATTAACATGGAATCTAACTCTTCTCTTTTTAGATTAGGCAGTTAAATTCAGATTATTGTAAACTTCTTTGTTTAGCAGTGCATTATTTTATTATACGTTCATGAAGAGTAATCTTTTTATTGGCTCATTTTATATAATGTTGGGATATTTTCTTAAAATTTATTTTTTCTTGTACTTTTCTTTCTTTTGTTCCTTGTTTCACATCTCAATGTCAAGGACTCTTGCTCTGTGTGTGTGTGTGTGACTCTGACTTCCAGAATTAATGGAAAGAGGTTTTCTCCAATTTAGGGATACTGTCAGAGTCAACATTTATCTAACATCAAATTTAAATTCAGATATATAATAGTTTGGAAAAACTTAGCTCAATTGAATGGTAGGTAAGAAAACAACAACAACAAAAACACAAAACACAAAACAAAAACAAGTTTCCTGAAAGTATTAAAGAGAATGGAAATTGAAGAATTTAGTAAGTTCTCCTTAAATGTTTTTGACATTATTATTTCTTATACTACGGGTTACTTATTCTTTGACTTGCAAATGTTACTTATCTTCAGTTTTTTCAAACTTGGAAACTTTCATTCATAAGATGTGGCTGAATCTTTTGTCTTCAGATATCAATTGTTTTTGTCAGCTTTTTCACTGTTGTGACCAGAAGACATGACAAAAACAATTAGAGAAGGAAAAATTTATTTGGGGGCTCATGGTTTCAGAGGTCTTAGTCCACAGACTGCTGACTCTATTCCTTGGGGTTTAAGGTGAAGCTGACCATCATGGTGGAAGAGTGTGGTGGAGGAAATCTCCTTCAGACATGGCCACCAAGATGCAGAGAGAGAGAGAGTGAAGCATAGAGAATGAGCTCTGTTCAACAAGTACAGAATATGTACCCCAAAGGCACACCCCCAGAGACACCCTCCTCCCGCCACATTCTACCAGCCTTCAGTAACCACTTAGTTAATCCCTATCAGTGGATTAATTCACTAATTAGGTTAAGGCTTTCATAACCCAATCATTTTCCCTCTAAACTCTCATGCATTATCTCACACATGAGCTTTTGGGGGACACCTAATATCCAAACCATAACATCAGTGAATAAGCACAGGCCCATTCATAAGCAAAATAAAAAACATTCCACATGTGTGGAGTTGAGAAGTGTTATGATTTTGGTCTTATAAAATAAAAAATTATATGTTGAGGCAGATAGGTAAAGTCACAACTCTGGCATGGCTCAGATCTTTGCTGACTAAACCAGGAATTTTCCCACTCATATTCTCTTCTCCAAGGTTTTTAGGGTTTTGTGGGACATTATTTGGGGGAACAAACTGGAATTGAAAAGTTTTCCTTTTCTAAGTAAGTTCATTAGAAAATACCATCTGCTGTCACCTTCTTTCATTAAAGCAAGTCAATTTAGTGCCAAAAACCCGGGAAGGACATAATCTCAAAATAAATGGTAGTTCTTAAACTGAATAAATTCAGTGCTATGAAAAACACGCTTCATGGCTTTTACTCTTCTGCTATCTTGGAACAGTACTGCTGCTTTATCCTCTGAAATCTACTGTCAGCTCTGAGATTTGGTATGATTGTGGAAGGAATATAATATTGGAAATCTCCTGTTGAATCTTTGTACTTCTAATTAGTAGCTAAATAGCCTGGTGCAAATCACCTTAACCATTCTTAATGTCTGCTTCTAAAAATAGAAATAATAAAATCTAGCTCTCAGTTTAGCAGTGCTGAATAAAATGGAATCTTTAAAATAGGACTGGAAAACTTCACAACACTGCTTGTTTTTTTGCAAAGAGAATGAAAAGAATGGGAAAACTGCAAATAACCTGAATTCCATTAATGAAGGAACATTTGTGTGAATTATGGTACGACTGATCTATGAAAAATTATGCAGCTATTTAAAACAATGAATGAGATCCATAAATATTGACCTTAGAGATGTCAATGATTTACTTTTCAGTGGAAAAAGCAAGTTGCAAAGTAATGTATATAATTCCACTATGTAAAATAAATTAAAATAATACCATGTACATATATTTATATTGAGAATACTTGAGCATGGAGAAAATCAGAGAAAAAAAATGTTCACTCTCTTCATCAACTTCTGGTATTCACTCAGATGCCACCTTGTTACCACAGTGCCCTCCAAGGCCACTGCACAAAGTCACTCACCTGCCCACATCTCTGTGCTAACCCCTTTTCTGCTCTATTTTTCTCCAAAGTTCTTATTATCTCTGATTTAACATTAATTTTACTTATGAAGTTAAAAGATTATTATTGACATATAGTAATTATACATATTTATGAGGCACTATGTAAGATTTGATACATTTATACATTAAATAATAATGAAATCAGGGTAGTTAATTGTTTGTCTTCCCACTCTGGAATGTCAGGTCCAGGAAAGTAGGTGGTTTTCTCTGTTTTGTTCACTATTGAGTCTAGAACAGGGCCTGGCAAACTATGAGCAGTCCTAAATATTTATTGACTCAACAAGGTACAAAAATCTTCAAGTTTCTGATCTTAGCAGAAGAAAGTGGTGAGGGGGAGAAAAAGAATTCAGTTGGCTTTATTTTTCTACCACTGGTTGTGTTTGCAATGTGTGAGATGTACAAATTACTTTTGAAATCTAAAAAGCAATAAAT
The DNA here is from genome assembly GCF_964194105.1 of Spermophilus citellus. NCBI lineage: Eukaryota > Metazoa > Chordata > Mammalia > Rodentia > Sciuridae > Spermophilus > Spermophilus citellus. The sequence goes on along the minus strand of NC_138185.1, from coordinate 178,524,219 downwards.
AGCAACTTATTAAAAAACAAAACACCTAGTTTACTTGTAGGCCCTATCTGCTGCCCAATAAATGATCGTTCCTTCTTCCCTCACAAACTCTTTCTCATCCCCCCAACTCTGTAACAGATATGCTTTCCCCTCTGTTCTGAGAAAAGTGCTTTCTGTGCCCTTATTTAGTGTGAATTTAAAAGGACCTTTTAACTTTCTCAAGGTTTTTTGTATTTAGTTGTATAACAAATTTGTTTTGTTTTCCTCTGGCAAAGAATATAGAAAGCAAGGATAAAGTGGGTCTCTGAGGTAGACTGGGATAAATTTAATTTACAGGGTAGTGAAGTAATGAGAGAAGAAAACAGGCAGAGAAGAGGAAGAGGAAGAAGAAGTGAAGGCAGCTGTGGGTTGGAGAATGCAAATACTCAGAGGCCAGATGACAAACCAGTGGACAAGGGGCTGGACACTCAACATGGCTTTATCCAGGGCAAGGAGGAGGTTGACCTGGTGCAGTGGGAAAAATAATGGGCTTTTGTTGGCTGTCCTTAAGACCTCCTGGTTATCACAGAATCATGGTCTCTAGATCTAGAAAGGTCCATGATATCACCTAGCCAACTGCCCTCAATTTACAAATGAGGGCATTGAGGTCTTTAATGGAGAACACAGCCTTCTGGTTCTTACACAGATAATCCAGATATTGATATGCATAATGGGAGTGTCCCTCACTATCCTTTCTTCCCAGAGGAATAGGCATATGGGTGAGTGCAGAGCTCTAAGCCCCTGGGCAGCAATGGATGTAACTGATCCCCTGGGGTGACTGGACTTTGAGTCTGAGCCCACCACTGCAATGTGGGTGCTACATGAAATTCTCTTTTCTGATAAAAGAACTGAACCATGATCTCAGAAGCCAGGAGATGTTCTGGGTTTGAATTGAGAGATCCCACAAGATAATAGATCAGAAAGCAAAGTTTATGAACTTGAACCTCGAGTCAAGTGGTTAGTAGGGAATAATCTGAACATAACATTAAAAAGACTTTCCCAGGTCTCCATTTCTTTTTCCACTTGGTAAGACTGCCTTGCAACCAAATCTTACTGACAACTCTGTTTCTCACCAATGTCAATGGCTGCAGCTTTTTGTGTTTTATTTAAACCTACTTGTGTTTCTTGTAGGCCATATGAATGCTAAGCCAGAGAGAACAGGTAGCTTGGAAATTATATTCTTTAAACGTTCACCACCAGGCTGAACAGGAAACGAATGTCAAGTTCTGCTGTATAGGATAATAAATTTGATTAGAAGAAAACGCTGGTGGGTGAGAACATTGGGACAGGAAGCAGCAATACACCGTGGCTGGTGAAGCACAGCTGAATGTCAGTGCTTAATTGCAAACCAGGAGGCCATTATCCACTGGCAGCAATTCCCCTGGTGACTTTGTTTGTTTTATAACAAATTATTAAAGCAGTGGGAGAGCAGTGTGCTAGGTAGCAACAAGCTGCCTCTGACAGGGGCTTTCTCCTGCTCTCTAGGGCGCTTGGCTTCAGCTCACTGGCCATTGTGGGCTGGGCTGCTGGACGTAAAATGGAGAAGGTGTGGGGTTCCAGTGTCCAGTGTTTGGCATCTGTGGGCTTCTGATCACACATCACTGAATGTCTGGGGATAGGGCTGGGACCAAGAAGTCTTATCATTTTCCCCCAAACTAGCTGTGGGACTGGAAGCAAATTAAGTAGCTGAACCTATTGAATAAGCTTGAGACCTCCTACTTCAGGGAGGATGATTGACTTAAGGTTCCAGCTACTGAAATCATCACAAGGATGATCACATTCCTGGAAGGCAAGGTATACTCTGGTCAGTGACCTTGACTCAAGGACTTCCTGATGACATGGCAGAATATTTCCTGGACTCCAGGGTACTCTGGGATACTTTCTCCCCTCTCCTTCACCCAAAGCTAGACCTGACTGGTGCTCTGATGGTTCTTCAAACCTTCCAACTCCCTTCCTATTCTTTTTTGCTAAGGCATCTCCCCTAATAAGACCTCAGCAGTTTTAATCCCACCTAGGTGTCTGCTTTGTGGAGGACCCAGATTAACACAGCTCATCTTCTTCATTTGTAAAACAGGAACTATTTCCTCATGCCTTCCTTACAGAAGTATTATTTAAAGATTGAATAAGATTATGAGGAAGACTAAAAACAAAACCTGGCAAATAGAAGATGATCATATAAATAGATAGTAGCTGTTGCTTACTCTTGTTCTGTTTTGACACACGTGAGCTAAGCCACAGCCCAGAAATTGACTGGAACCTCTATTCCCAAGAGGTATAGGAGCTGAGATGGGGCAGAGGCATGTTCCCACCTACCCCACAGGCTTTGAGAGAGCTAGAAGTAAAACATGAATCTGACACATTTCTGGTATTCTGGGAAATTCAGCTCCACTCCCACCCAGCCACAGGATGATACAGAAATAGCTAAGAAAGGTTCAAATCTCTTTTTTGAAGTATAGGAGAAGAAATTTAATTCTCTGGTCCTTCTAACCTTTGAATTCTAGTGAACACATCACCTCTCTAATGATTCCTGAATTTCAGTTCTATTTCTATTTGCCAAATGACACACTGTGTTCCCTGTTAAAGGAAACAGCCAACAAGTGGATGGCATTGGGGGAGGTGGTTTTCCCGTGAATGGCCTGAGTGTGAGGCAGCGTAATCCACCGACCCAGGGACTGTCCTACTGACAAGTAATACAGAACAGCCTCATGCGCAGCCTGGCACAGGAGGTGGTAATCTTATTTTTATCAAATTTATTCCAGACATTTAGGAGCCATAGCAATCTGTATTTAATTAAGGAAATATAATCAAACATAAAGGTATGAGTTATCTCTGAAGCACAAATATATGATGAACATATATCACGGACTGCATTTTTCTAGGCAAACACATTTTTGAAAGGTCAACTGGCAGCAAATGGAATCAGGTGAGGGTGACAAGCACTGTTAACACGATCAAGTCAGGTATGGGGAACATTTTCAGCTGTCTCTTTCCAGCAAATCTGAAGGAGAAGGGATTCATAAATAAAAGCCCAGATAAGCCTTTAGCAGAGTAGTGCTCTGAAGCCTAAGCGACAGGCCTACTCCTTATGCCTTTCTCTGCTAGCAGCTTGCTTTTCCTTTACTTCAAGTTTTCTGCTTCACTTAGTTCTCATCAGAGACAAGTTTCATTCAGGTGTTCTCACAAGCCAACTGTTTTTCAAACCTTTTTAGCTTTTGACCTTGCACAGTCTCTGTTTCTGCATGTGCCTCCCTAGCAGGATGTTAATATGAATGCCCTTCATATAACTGTCCTAGAGCCAGATGGTCCAGTGACTTAGCACTCAGTCTAAATGTGTCAGAAACTTTAAACCAAGCTATGCATCTATTAGGAAAAGACTCACAGATGCTGGTTCTTAATATTCATTTTTATTCTAATTTGGAAGTTCTATGTAGAACTTACCTGCAATTTTTCCAAAAGCAAAAGCTTTGGCTGTTCAGATGGAATGCAAGGACCCACAGAAACCCTGGAAGGGAATTTAGTCCAGTTCCTTTCACCTTATCAATGAGTCAGTCAAGGTACAGGAAATATAGGCAGGCGGGGTTCAGAACTGGCTGGTTTCCTCAATGCTCATTCTACTTAACCTATAATCTGATTTGCTGGGATTGCCAAACTTTGGGGGAGACTTTCCACCCAGAATTGTGTAATGCAGCATGCCCCTTCACAACGTGGAGTCAGATAATATTAAAATTGTTAGTGTTTTAGCCTAACCTGTCTAATCCATGGAGGTGGAAACTAAGAGCCAAAGAAGTAGAAGAATTTCCCAGGATCTTACAGCTGGGTTAAGAAGTATTCCTAAAAATATTCCCAAACCTCAAAAAGGTGAAGCCAAGAATAAGCCCTACCGCTTCCAAGAATAGCAATGACACTTGGTAAGATTGGAACGCCAGCTGCTGTCCTAGTCTCTCTTCAGTAAAATTAATTTGAGAATCATTTTTGATCAATGTTTAATCTGATTAATACTTAATTTAATAACATTCAGTTTGATCAGTTGGTATTTAACCTGATCGGTACTTAATTTTTAATTTTGAATATGACAATATTTAACTTGGGGGATGGATAGAGTATTTGTTGAATTCCTCTCTCATTCTGTGTGCTTTTTCTCATGACAAAGATTTGTAATTAGTTTATATAAGCCAGAAAGAAGTCAAACCCTTCTACAAGGAACACTTTTGTACTGTAAAGGTGACTGTTCACATGGGAGAATGTGACCTTTAGCAAATTTTTATAAAGGAGTCATGAAACTTTCTCCATAGCACTGCTTGTCCAAAAGAGGCTGGATTTTCTGGATTATCTGAATTTTACAATTCATTCTGTGCCTCAGAGAACTTACGTAACTGTATTCTTGGAACTAGAGGACTCAAAAATTATTTCTGGTTGTTTGTCAAAGCTTTATAAATATTTTGTTATGATTTCATGTGTGGATATATATAATATATTCAACTAACATTTATGATTTTACTATGTACCAGGTAGTGAACTAATCACTTTACGTAATTTACTTTACCCTGGGAAGATGAGCACTATACACATTTTACAGATGAGGAAACTGAGGCCATGGGAACATTAAGTGGCTTACCTGAAATTGCATAGTTAGCTGATGGCAGAACTGGTCTTCTGAGGTTCAAAACCCATATTTTTAAACGGAATGCTATGCTTTTTCTCTGTGAAGAAGCTATACCTTGTTTTACACTGGACATGGCTTCTCACAAAAAGATTTCCAACTTCTAAATTATAAAAGTCACAATTTCTACCCAGAAAGCAAGTGCCCACATTTTCTTGTTTATTGTGTCCAGGCTCTGGCAATTATAAAAGAAAGATATAAAAGATAAGAATTCAGTTCTTGCCTAGGACCAATTGCTTTAGTGTTTTTTTTTTCCATCTATTTTTCCAGGATCAAAAGAGACCTATAATAAAAGAATTAACCTATCAAACATATAAAGATCTAAAACTAAGCCTTCTCAATATCTTCCAAAAAACTGAAGAGGGAATACTTCTAAATACACTTTATAACCAAAGCCTACAGAAGAAAAAAATTGCACCCAATGTCTTTGATAACCATAGATGCAAAATCTTTAATAAAATACTAGAAAATTGAATACAGCAGTGCATTAAAAGGATCGTTGACCCTGATCAAATAGGATTTATCCCAGAGACACAAAAATAGTTCAACATACACAAATCAATAACTGTGGTACACCATATTAACAAAATGAAGGATAAAAAAAATCATATGATCATCTCAGCAGATGCAGGAAAAGCATTTGACAGAATTTAACATTCTTTTGTGATGAAAATCTCTTTCTTTCTTTTCTTTTCTTTTTTTTTTTTTTTTTGGTGGTGCTGGGGATGAACCCAGGGTCCTATGCATGCGAGGCAAGCACTCTATCAACTGAGCTATATCCCCAGCCCCAATAAAAGCCATTTATGACAGCACACAGATAACATTATACTCAAAATAGTTTAAAGCTTTTGTATTACGGTCATGTACAAGACAAGTTGCCATTCTTATGATTTCAAGTCAACATAATACTGAAAATTCTAGGCACAATAACTAGACAAGAGAAAGAAAAAAACAGCATCTAAACTGGAAAGGAAAAAGTTTTAATTGTCTCTGCAGCCAACTCAAGTTTACATATAGAATAGTCTACGAACTCTGACAAAACAAAATGTTAAAACTAACAAATAAATTCAGCAACGTTGTAGGATAAAAAATCAACATACAAAAATCAGTGGTATTTCTATATAATCACAATGAACTATCTTAAAAGAAATTGATAACATTTCAATTAATGAAACATCCAGGAATAATTTTAACCAAGGAAGTGAAAGGCCTAGGTGCCCTGAAAATTATAAAACATATATGAAAGGAATTGAAGATGAAACAAATAATAGAAAGAGAGAAAATAATTACAAACTATACATGTGGTAAGGGGTTAATATCCAAAAATGCATAAAGAACTTATACAACTCAATAGTAAGAAAACAAATACCTGATTTTAAAAATGGGAAGAATTTTGTATTAGGTTTTTATCACTGTGACCAAAATTCCTCATCAGAGCAACTTAGATGAGGAAAAGTTTATTTGGGCTTATGGTTTCAGAGGTTCAGTTAGTTCATGATCAGCTGGTGCCATTGCTCAGGGCCTGAAATGAGGCAGAACATGTTGGTGAAAGGGCATTGCTTAGGAAAACTGCTCTGCTTGTGACAGCCAGGAAGCCGAAGGGGCGGGGTGGGGGGGGGAGAGAAGGAATAGGAATGTAATTTCCAGGGGTATGTTTCCAGTAATCTACTTCATCTTGTCATGCCCCACCTGCCTACAGTTACCACTGGTTCTTTCAAATTATTAACCAAGAGAACAGATTAATTTACTGATTAGGTTATGGCTCTCCTAATCTAATCTCTCCATCTCTGAACATTCCCACATGTATCACATGAGCTTGTGGGGAACAGCTCATATCTGAAACATAACAAGTACTAAATAGATATTTCTCAAAAGAAATACAAATGGCCAAGAGTAATATGAAAAGGTGCTCAAAATCACTAGTCATCAGGGAAATATGAATTAAAACCACAGGGAAATGTCACCTCATACCTTTACAAATGGCTCTCATAAAAATGTCAAAACATAATGATTGTTGTTGAGGATGTGGAGAAAAGTAATCCCTTACACACTGTATAAAATGGTACAGTCATTATGAAACAGTGTAGAGGCCCCTCAAATATTATAATTAGAGCTATCATACGATCCACCTATCCTACCTATTATTATTCACAACAGACAAGATAGGGAAAGCAATTTTAGTGTTGACAAATTAATAGATAAATAAATTATGTTATATGTACAAAGGAATGTTATTCAGCCTTAGAAAGAAGGAAATCCTGCCATTTTCAGCAACACGAATGACCTTGGAGTACTTTATGTTAAGTGAAGTAATTAAAATAAGCCAGGCACCAAAAGGCACTTACATATACGATCTAAACAAATCCTACATGAGTAGAATGGTGATTTCCAGGGAATGGGAGTGGAGAATATAGGGAGACAAACTTTCAATTATAAGATGAATAAATTTTAGAGATGTAATGTGCAGCATGGTAACTATGCTTAATGATAATGCATTATATACTGGAAATTTGCTAAGAGAGATACTGGAAATTTGCTGAGAGAGAAGATCTTAAGTGCTATTACCCCTCCCCAAGAAAAGATAATATTGTGAGGCAATATGTTAATAAGCTTGATTGTGAGAATCATTACACAAGGTATACCTACATAAAAAATATTCTGTTTTATATTTTAACATACACAATTTTAAATTTTTCTAATAAAAATTTAAAAATCACTTTCACAGAAAGCAACTCTGAACTTAGGGGAAACTAAGTTTTTCCCTTTACTCTTAATATATCATCTCTTAAAAAGTAATGGATCAGTCTTTCTAGTCATGAGCTGCCCCTCTCACATCTTGAATTTTCTAGCACAGAGAGGCAACATTGTAAGCTGGTGTTCTATTGGTTAAGACCTCCTAAGAGAAAAATTCTTATGGAGTTGGTCTGCTTCATTTTATTCTGTTTTATGAATTTAGATATTATTAGTGATTAGAGACATAATTTAATGAGAAAAGAACCTCTAAAAGATAACGGGAAAGGGGAACGTGATGGTATTCCTTTTACAAATGGCCTAAAATTGCCTCCCTGTTTTCTGCTGTATTCCACTTTTATACAACTGTTTCCACAGTATTAAGCTTAATTTTTTTGTATTTACAAAATTCAATAGTATTCCACAATGTATACTAATAATAGCCCAATATGATCTATTGTGAAATGTGTCTGTAGTTCAATTACAAAAAAATTTCCTTAAATATTATTATTATTAAGGTTTTAAAAAAACACATAGTGGTAACTACCAAAAAGCAATTGGTAAAATTCAATAATTCCTAATACAGATTCTTGAGAAAAGGAGAGAAAGAAATAACCTTAGCATTAAACACATACATACATACATACATACACACACACACACACACACACACACACACACACACACCCCTCAAGCATACATGCACATTTCAGAAATTAACATCCAATATATTTAACAAGGGAACATGAAATAATTCCATTAAAATGAGACCAATAGTAGGCTAACAAAATCAATGCTGCTATTTAACTTAACCTGAATTTTGAAAAAAAGTTACACTATCATAGATATGGTATTTGGTTTATAAGCATCTTTGGTGGGCTAGGTATTTTTTTTTACAAGTGTGGCAGTTTATTAAGAACTAATAAGCTAGATATTAAAATTGGAGGCATCATCAGATTTGGATGTGGAGATGAATCCTTTAGTATCCTCTCTCTTGATTAGGTCCTTGACCGCTCTTTGGCAGCAAATATTTCTGTGCATTTCTATACATGATAGGATTGTAATTTCGATTTTCTGAAACTGACTTTCATTTTTGCTTCTCCAGATAAAATTAGTAACCCTGGATTTTCTTCTTCTCCTTCTCCTTCTCCTTCTCCTTCTTCTTCAGCGAGGTACCAGAGATTGAACTCAGGGGCACTCCACCCCTGAGCCACATCTGCATCCCTATTTTATATTTTATTTAGAGACTGGCTTTGAACTCATGATCCTACTGTCTCAGCCTCCAGAGCTGCTGAGATTATAGGCCTGTGCCACCTCACCCAGCTAAATGTTCTTCTTAGTAAAATTATTGACCCCATATAAATGTTGTAGCCAGTCCTAGCCTCAGCACATTCACAGTACAGCTTCAGCAATGAGATCTAAACTTGTCCTACACTATGTAGCAGAGCAGTGAATCTGCATAGTTATCAAGCACACACATGTACTCTAGAACCCAAGAGCTTGGATTCAAATTTTGACTTTGCTGATTATTAGCTGGGAGACTGGGGGTTTGTTCCTTAACTTTTTTGCACTTCAGAATCCCAGACTATAAAATGGTAACACTCATAATTGACAGAATCCACTTCGTAGTTTTGGCCGGTAAGTTAAATAAGTTCATGTTAAGTAGAGTGCTATCAAGTGTTTGCCACTCTTCTATTAAAGCTTTCAAGAATGGTGACCTAGCAGGGTACACAGTACATTTGTGTGTGATCCATAAATAGATCTTCATAAAACTTCTATAAACCACTCTCGCTGTTGACCTGCAGGGCTGCACCAGGAGCCTGGTGAGCCATCCCCCACTAGCTCACAACCACAAAGGATACCGAGTTTTGTCTATTCCAATTCTCACTTTACAGATGAGGAAACTTTGATCTCATCTACAGAAATGAAATTACTTCCCCAAAATAAAAAAATAATTGGTGGCCAGTTCAAAGTTGGATATGTCCTTTTATAATTTAAAGATACATAGACAATTAAAATGTTTCTTTCTTTTAATGAAGTTTACACTCAACAAATAGCAATAAAAAAGAAAAAACAAAACCACTAGGCTACTTTCCTTGTGGGAGAGTTGAACATGACATATTTTCTAATGCTAAATATCTTGAAATATGTAAATGAATGAAATATTCACATGTAAATTTTAGATTTTCTTTACCACTCAAAAAAAAATTGATACCATGATACAGTAAAATAACCCTCAAACCCACATCTCCCTGGGTCTGACACAAGGTCAATTTCATTTAATATTACATGAAAGTGGAAGAGGAAAGCAGTTCTGTAGCTCACAGTTCATGACAAAAAGGTTAAATCTAGTGTCCTAAGCTTCAGGACAGGAAATTTCTAATAATAATTCTGGCCAACCCTTCTTCCCAAGAGACTCTTTGTGGTTCCAGGTCACACTCAATTTACCTCCATAATCATCACTTTTATTTCCATTTTTATTCTCCATTTTGAAAATTAAGATACTACTTATCAGCACAGGTTCCTTTTAAAGGTCTTATTAAACTCTAGAAGCTATCTTCTAACTGATTTATAAAATGGTCTTCAATAGAGATTATTTTAATGTTCATAAGCCACATTTAATTTTAAGGGTAAGTAAATTCCAGATCCTGTGAGAGGTCCTTCACTTATTATTTGTTAGTTATAAACCTGGATAAAGAAGGAAATGGAAAATTCAAATCTTAAAGAAAAGCAATTGCAATTATTTTGTATCGAAACTTCAAGGCACACCAGCCTAAAAGTTCCCCAGTACCCTGGAGTAAACAATTTTGAACCCATGACCACACCTCCATGACGGCCTTGTTAGGAAGTATCTGTGATTTATTCATTGATGACTGAAATACACAATCAAAGAGCCATTTTTCAGGTTGGTGTTTTCTAAGGTTGGTTGAGTTTCAGTCACTGGATTCTTCAATCCCACCAGAGATGGGCTGAATCTAAAACAACAGGAGAAGGATTTAGGAATATACTTTCCTCATAAGAACTCCAACTATTTTGGGGAGTTCACCAAATTTGAGAATCCCTGATTTGACTGAACATTTATATTCTGTTATTAGGAAGCACAACTTTGGAAAACTGAAGATATTTAATCTCTTTAATGAGTTGTAAATAAAATAGAGGCATGCAGTCCATCTGCAATTACAATTTTTTAAAGAAAATCTTATTTTTTGGTTACATTATACTTGAAAGACTATTTTTCCTTCATTTTTAAAAAAATATCATAATGCAGAATTTTTCTAGTATATCATTTTCTATGTTTATATTGCATTGTAAATTGAAGTTCAAAGCCTATGTTTTCCTTTAGTGATTGTGGCAATCCAGGATCTTGGGTTTTTTAGGCTAGGTCTAAAAACTTCTCAATATTGCAATAAGAGGGTAAAGATCATATTACAGAAATCCAGTAGTCATTTCCAGTAACAAACAAATGCACGAACAAACAAGTAAGCCTTTAACAAGCCGTGCACAGGTCTATACTATGAGAGCCTATCCATCAAATTTGGACTTTTATAACATGATAAAACCAGAATTACTGGTACATGATATGTAAGAGCTTCATTTTGAAATAATTTATTATGCTATACTTCTAAAAATGATTATGCAAAAATCATATGTAAAGCATATGTTGTTTAATTTAATCTAATTTTATTTGCAAATTAAGAACTTGAATAGATAACAATAATTAATGCAAGTTCAAGATAATTTTTTCTTTAAATTATAGATTCCATTCTTTATATTTTTGTTTTTAGTTTTCTACTTTATGATTTGTATTGGCCTTCGAACCATAAAAGCTATTAAATAATATAAAATTATAGAATTGTTGAATTATAAGTCAATACTATTGAGAAAATCTGAGACAATATGATGAAGAATAAATAGAAAACTGGATGACTAGATAGTTGGATGGATGGTAAGCAGGAGAGGGATATATTCCATTTTATATCTCATAAACACCACTATATAGTTCTGTGGAAAATCGACCAAAAAAGAGGTAAGAAGACCAATAACAAGACTAGCCTCAGCAACTTAGTAAGGCCCTAAGCAAATTAGCAAGACCTTGTCTCAAAATAAAAAATAGAATGGGCTGAGGATGTGTCCTCAGTGGTTAAGTGCTGCTAGGTTCAATCTCTGGGAAGAAGGAGGAGGAGGAGGAGGAAAGCAGAAGGAAGAGGAGAAGGGGAGAAGGAGTAGCAGTGAAGCAGTGTCCCCTAAGATTCACAGCACAAAGAGTCTCAAGGCAGAGGACCTTGTGGTGATCTTGCTGCCATGTGACCTCTTTCTGTGCTCTAGAGCGGTAAGGACAAGTACCTGTATTTTACAGCAATTGTTAGATTCCACAGACTCACACAACTAATTAGTGATGTATACAGGATTTTAATATAGGTTTCTCCAGCTCTAAAATTACGGTACTATATGTATGATCTATTACATCATTTAATATTTTAATTCAATCCTGAGAATTGGTAAAGCTATCAATATCAGCAACAAATAAATTATTACATGAACACATTGCAAAAAAGAATGATGTGGCCACATCTTGTAAAATTTGAGAAAAAGCATGACTCATTAACATGAACAATGAAAATCCTAATATCAAATTCTGATGTTAACCTGAGCTTGGCAGCTATTTGTATGAAAAACATAGTTAATATTAAATAAAACTACATCTGAAGGTTTAATGTAAAATACATGTGAAGAGATTTTTCTCTTGGAGCAAAATTAAAAGTGAAAGGCTCTCTCTAGGTGTGAATTTTTTAATGCTTGAGATATTAAAGAAAAATTATGTCCCTGTCTGAAGTAGCTGAGAAGTACCTATTGCACCATTGATTTCTTTGCTCTATAAAGTTATGTGAGTAATGCCCTTTGCTGAGCAGATTTATGTTATGGTAATATCATTATTTTTAATCATGAATGTAATTATTCAAAGTTAGTCTTTCAGTCATGACTAATTTTGTACTATGGTGATTCATATGTCTCACAGTTAAATAAGGAAACATGTACTTTAAAATTTTTAAAAGATAACTAAAGCTAAAGATTTGCATAGTTAACCTTTGGTTATGTTTCTGTTTACTTACGTTTGTTGAACTAATATTATGAGTGCGATAGTTGAACTATTTTGTCATTATTTAAAAGGAAAATTATGAGCATTTATAGTGACAGAGGTCTCTGTGCTATTTACTCTCAGTTTCACAATTTGAAGCTTTGTTTTTGTTGCTAAGTTACCAATATCATGAATCAAAATCACAAAGACTGACCTCAAAACCAGGTCATACCTTCGGAGCTCTAACATAAGTGAGCACTATGGACTGGTCTTTACTGCTATAAAATATAAAGTTGTCCGCAAACAGAAAAACGGAGACACTGATTTCCACCTTGGTGGAAATTGCCTCATGTGAGCAGAGTTTCTCACAAATCTGTGAGGATGGAATGATATTAATTTCTCATAGTCTTGCTGAAAAGTAGAATAAATGTCACTGGCTTTTAAACCCCTCAAGTTAAGGGAGAGAATAGAGACAGATTTTCAAGGAACCTATACCCATTAATGACTGCCTATTGTTTAGGGGCATCTCAAATCTGTAATCAGAGGGCATACTGAGCCCCTGGAGTCAGGCAGTAAGGACATTGATGCCTGTGCCCATCATGGAGTATCAATATGCAAATGAGGACCTGAACTGAAAAATCTTAAACCACAGAAAATGAACAGTGTTTCTTCCCTCTGATGAATATAATCATGCGTGGCATAATGAAGTTTCCATCAATGATGAACCACACATATTATGGTAGTTTCATAAAATTATAATGGAGATGCAATCCTGTCACCTAGCTGTCCTACATTTAGATACACAGATATGGCTGTGTTACAATTGCCTATGATAGTCACTACGATAACATGCTGTACTATTTTGTATCCACAGAGCAATACCCTACACTATACAGCCTAAATATATGAGATACTATACCATCCTAGCTCTGTGAAAGTGCACTCTGTGATATTTGAACAATGACAAAATCTCTTAACAACTCATTTCCCCAGAATGTATTCCTGTCGTAAAGGGAAGCCTGTCTGTAATTCTATTTTAACCAGATGGATTTGGGTAAAATCCCAGTTCTGTCACTTACTCGATATTTGTCTTATAACAAGTGATTCGAGTTCTCTTATATAACATAGAGGTACTTATACCTGCCTGCCTTACTTGGTCCACTAGATTCTGGCTGGTGTAGAACCTACATGAAACAAAATCTTCGGCAAATGTTAGCTTCTGTTTTAGCACAGAGATAACATTTCACTAGAAAAACCATTCTCATATCTCATTTTGGTTTAAATTTCAGAAGGATTTGTGATTCACGAAAGATGATGAGATTATAATAAGTATTTTAGGATATTTCTTGCAATGGATGAAAGTCACTTTGATAATATTGGAGTTATGGAGTGACTTCCATATGGGAAAAATTTTTAAAAATGGATGTAAAGCACTTAGCAAACTGATTTCTTCTGGTCTAGTGAACAACTCTATCAGCAAAATGATGAGCATTCAGACTATTTGCTGAAGTCTATTTTGAATAACATGGCATCATTATACTAATACTAGTATTTAGAAGAGGGTTAAGACTTCACATCTAGAAATTTTTAAAGAGAAAATAGCAATTTTACATCTACAGTGACTCCATGGTTACAGGAGTTTCCTTGCTTTCAAAGACTCATTAATGGGATCTGTTGCTCAATGAGTCAGTCAATTCCATTCTTTCCTGGAATCATTTCTATGGACTGCTTAATAATCCAGTAAAACTCTGTTTGCTCGGGCAAGAAATAGGAAATCTGCTTGTGGAAGAGTGGTAAAGCTTTCTATAGATCATGTGACTTTTGCCCAGTCCTCCGATGCACTGATAATGAAGTCCAGAGAGTTGCAAAAAGAATCACACAGAGAGTTGGTGGGGCAAAGCGTAGGCTAACTCTCAGATTTCTAGACTATTAGTTCACTGAAGTCTGCCACAGTGCCATTACTTCTTGTTTGGTGTGGCCAGGTTAAAGTATCTCAAGTGTGGCAATCTTTGCCTGGCTGTGTAATCCTGCATTGAATTTAATTGTGAATATGGCCCTCAAATCCCTAATGCTCACAAAATAGAGGTAGTTACTCTGCCAGTATTTGGAGAAGTAATCTCTAATGCTGACCTGACTTCCCTGTCTCCTACACATCATCCTCAAACTCCTTCTCCTTGCTCAGCCCATTCCTTTTCCTTTCCACTATAGACTCGGCCTTTGGTCTGACTTTCTCTCCCAATTTCAGCTTCTTCTTTCACTTTATCTAAAGTCCAGTTTTCTCCATGTTTGAGTCGATATTTCTCCACTTTGTTTAAAGGCCTGTTTGTGGCCAAGGCAAATTATATTATTTAAAACAACACTGAGCACTGAGATGGATAATGGTGTGAAACTGGAAAAAATAAAGAGAAAACCTTTCTAATATCTTACCTTCAGAAAATACCCAGAAAGGAGCACAAGGATGTCTATATTTCTGTATGAAGTAGGTGATCTCATCTCTCTGCTCTTGGTCATTCCCTGAGCTCAGACCCAGAGTCTGTTCCCTCCACAGAGCTTCTTCCCTCCTCTCTTATATCCCACTGTGATTCTTCACTGCTAATGGGTAACTTTGCCCCAGGACAATGGAACAGGTGCAAGACCCAACATAGACCAGGACCTCATCTCCCATTGTGGAATAGACATGTTTCCTGGCATCTTAATATGGAATTGAGGACCCCTTTGTATCTAAAGCATTATTATCTACAAGTGCTCAGCCTATGATCATGCAACAAACTATCTTCCTACTAAGGACACCAGCATAGCTGTGGCACAGGAGGGAAAAGAATCTCTCTCCTATCAGGAGACATTTATCCCAAATGTTTACACTCAGAGAACTTAAAGGATCTGACACTTTGGTGATGTAGATAAATTTTGCATCATTTAAAAAAGCATCTTGTTATCTTGAAATGTGCATAAGAGCATCCATCATAATTTCTGCATAATCTTTGCAGTACTTAGGTCTTAATACAACTTAGTAGTATTTAATGTATATTACCACTTGAAAATGTTGCTGTGGGAAGACCTGCACATCAACTTCATGTAGAATATTATCTACTTTGAAAAGATTCATTCTGAGCTTTAATTGATTGACGAGTTTATCAAATTCTTAAAAAGTTAAAGACTACCTATAATCTATAAGACATTTAATCTTTTCAATGCAAATGACTTGAAATTGCTAAAAAATCAACTTATAACTTAGTTTTCAAAACCTTAAGTGAAAAATTTAGTCAAAAGAATAAACATCTATTTAAAGTCAATGGTCAAAATACTCTTTTACTTATATGAAGTCAATTGTTACTGGACAAGTGTATTATATATCTTTAGAATTGTATTATCATTGTCAAAGTCACTATTCTCTTTTGCAAACAGTACTTTAAAGCCTCATTTTGAAAATCACTAAATTTTAATGGCTTTTGTTTTGAAACTATTTATGTGAAAATTGTATTATAATTAATGTAATTAATTAATAGAACATTTTTTTTTAAGATTTAGGCTTCAGGTCACCTTTCACAATTTTCTTTTCATAGTAAAGATGTATAGACGTAATCAAACTAATAATTGTTTTTTTAACAATTGAGAGATAAGCTGTTCTTTGAGCAAAATATTTGCAATGATTTAGTGAAAGATGATGGGAAGAAGTAATGTTTGTGTCCCTGACTGCAGTGCTCAAGGGGCCCATATCTGATGAATATATTAATGGTTCTAACAACTTATCATACATATAATGGATAAATTTCCTTCATATTTAATTCAATTAGTTTGAATTTAGGGCCTGAAGTTCTCTGTTTTACTTTACCCTATATAATTCTGTGGTCAGTTTAAATCTAATAATAGAATTGGCCTCAATATAACACATTTATCTCAAAAAATATGATTCTCAAAAAATATGATCTTAAATGTGATAACAAATGATTTTCTCAAAATCTTTCAAAAGAGAAAATGTTTAAAGCGTAATAGGGATATTTGAGTGTGTATGTATTGTGCCTTCAGTAAATCTCATTCCAGTAAGTAATTTGGATGTCAGAGTTTTAGATCTAGAACAAAGTTGAGAATTCCAAAGTGGGCAAAAGTACACCATGAGATGGATGCCTTACAGCCACATGCTTTTCTTTGTTAGAAGAGACACATTAATTATCTCAGTCACTCAGCTACCCAGGATTGTACTGGGGCTGAGCTCTTCTGTCCTCAGGAAGTCTCAGAGTTAACTGGGGAGATAAATGGGAATAGTTACAATAATATATATATATATATATATATATATATATATATATATATATATAAAGGGCACATAGTAGTAGATAATTATGCTCAAGGAAAGCATCACAGAGAATAAATTTAAATGGAGGTTTAACTGATAAGTAAGCATTCAGAACTCAGGGAAGAAGCAGTTGAAATTTCAAGCCACAGGAAGAATGTAGCAAGGTGCTATGCTCAGAGAAGGGCAAAGAATCTATGTGACTTAGGTTTCGGGTGAATGCATGGAACTACAGCAAGGAAGAGATGCATTCCCTCCTAAGAAATCACTCATCATTCTTTTACCAAGTTGTCCTGGAGTGTCACACTTAAGGCATTCTTAAAAAAAAAACCCTGTCTTATGAATGAAAATAGGTTTGCTTCCTGTCCTCCAAGGATTTTCATTCAGATGAGGAGACAATCCGTAATTTGTCTAGTGATTAGCCTGGGCTGAGGGATGTACAGGACTGGGGTAGAAGGATACAGCCTAGCAGCAAAGCACCAGTCCCTGGAGCAAAGCCTTATTGAAAATACAGAGGAATTCACTGACCCTCAGGACTTCACTGCTTCACTGTGCACTGTAGTCATTCATATTCATCATGTTCCTCTGAGTCATCAAGAAAAATGACGTCATAGAACTTCCTAATCAGAGTAGAGCTTAGAGGTCATCAGGTCTCCTCCACTCCAAATCTCACAGATGTAGCTTTTCCTCTTTTGTTGAAAATGAAGTAATTTTCAGTATTTGTGAGGCAGTTAGTTTACTCTTATTCTAGGTAGCTCCAAGGGTGTAAAAATCTCCATATGTTGCAGTGAAGTCTGCCTCCTGTTAATTTCCTACCACAGTGAGTTCTTGAGAAAATGGGAAAAAGTACTATCTTCTACTCTTCAGACCTTGGAGTTCTATTTAACATTGGAGAAAGGACTAGAAAAAATGTGCCTGTACATACTGCCACCCCTTTACGATCTCTGATGTTTCAAGAATGCCCCCTACAGGTCCCATGTCACTTGTTTCACACCTGATGGTATATGCCAGGCTGCAGCAATGGCAGGTTCCACGTAATGGTCTCCGGGCATATTTATGAGCAGAGTTCACAGACTGGTGTTTTCTCCCCTTGGCAATGCCAGTGTTGTCTTAGGCCCATCCTAAGTTTCATTTTGTATAATTTATAAACATAAACAGAAAATTGCAAAGCTCTTGCTTGGATAGGAGTGGAGCTCACCTAAAACCAGAATCTCCTTGTGTGATGGTGAGAGAGGCTAAAACTTCCCTTAAATTCTACCCTCAAGAAAAGAATTGGCATTAACTATGAAAACTAGTTAGTTACTGGAGCTCAATATTTCCTAATTTTTTTTCTGACTCTAACCAACTTGAATATTCCTTTTATGTGTGTGTATTGTGTTCATAGAACTTCTGACTATGTTTGTGACATGTTGTATTCCATTCTTTGAAAACCCATCACTGTTCCCTTTAGAACTCTATTCTCTCTTCCATGGATCTTGGGGCCTTTCGTTGTCTTCTTCTAGTGGGTAGGCTGGTTCCTCGGTTGATTATTTGTCAGTTAATTTGGGTCTGTATAACTTGTTAAGCATTGAGCTAGGTTACAAGAGCAAATAAGAAAACTCAAATCTCTCTTCATTCAGGACTTAATAGTTTAATGAAAGAAACAGATAAATAAGCAAGTGATTTTAAGGGACCATGATGAATATTGAGTAAGAGTATGGGATGCTATAAGGACCTATAAGAAGGAGAAATTACCCGCTTTCTAGAGGAAAAATCTGAGACCCAAGGATTGGCAGAAGTCATCTACATGAAGGGATGGATAAAGAGGGAGATACACAAACATTGTGGTTCATAAGGCCTGGAGATGACACAGCAGGATATGTTCAGAGAACTGATAGAAGTCCATTCCGAGTGGAATATGAAATGGCAGGGGTCAAACACTGAGAGATGAAGCAGCCCAGGTAAGCAGAAGCACAAAGAACTCTGTGAGCCGTGGGTGCCATATTAAAGAGGGAGTCTGAAAAAGAAAAAAAAAGAGTCTGGATGTTTCAATAGAAGCCATGTGATTTTATTAAATGATTTTGAGCAAATGGTAGCATGATCAGATATGGTGACATGACACCTACTTTGAGATAAAAGTATTTCAAAATCAAGATTGGAAACTGGAATACTAGTGACCTAAACATGTTTGTAGTATTAGAAATGGAAAGAAGGGAGTGGACTAGAGATGCATGTAAGGGATATACTCAGGAGGACCTCCTGTTTCACTTAATATTGAAAGTGGTGCAGAAGAAGGAACTTAGGATGACTGACAGGTTTCCAGCTTGATCAAGTGGGTGGATGGCAGAAAGGAAATTGAAAAGTCAGGAGAAGGAGCACAGTTTGGGAAATGTTAGACTTTGAGATATCTAAGAAAAATATTCAGTAGGCAGTTGGGTATATAGATGTGGAGTTTAAGAGTTCAAGGCTTGAGATTAATATCTCACAATCTTAGCAATAATTAAAGCTTTGGGGTTGATTGAGATCACAAGAGATTCTGTGGAGTAAGAAGAGAGCTGAGTGTGAAAGAGCAGCAGTTAAACAATAAGAGAAGGACTTCCAAACAGAGATAAGCTAGACTTAGCAAATGACAAAGGAAACACCAGATGAATGAGGTCATGCAGAGCAAAGACAGTATTTTTAAGGAGAACATTCAACAGAGTCTGCACTTGCAATAGAAGAACATTACAATAAAAACTCAAAAGTATCATTTTGTTTTGTTTCATTCACTGGGGAGATGGACTTCAAATTAAAAGGATGGAGAATCATAGGGCAGAAATATGTAAAGAAATACGGGGTTGAAGGAAGCTGTCTTACACCATTTTGTGCTGCTGGAACATAATATCTGGGATCAGGTAATTTATAGTGGACAGAAATTTATTTATCACAGTTTTGCATACTGGAAAGTTCAAGATCAAAATGCCAAGCAGGTTTGATGTATGCTAAGGGCCTGGTCTTCTCTTCCAAGAAGGCACTGAGGGGCTGCATCTTCTGTAATGGAAAAACAGTATTCCTCAAATGGCAGCAGAACAAAAGAGCAAAGAAGAAGAACCCACTTCTGAAAGGCCTTTGTTTAAAAAGCATTAAACTGCTGGGTGTGGTGGCACACGCCTGTAATCTCAGCAGCTCAGGAACATCATGGATTCAAAGCCAGCCTCAGCAACAGCAAAGCACTAAGCAACTCAGTGAGACCCTGTCTCTAAATAAAATATAAAATAGGGCTGGGGATGTGGCTCAGTGGTTGAGTGCCCCTGGGTCCAATCCCTAGTACTTGCCCCTTCCTCCCCCAAAAAAGTATTAAACCACCAGTAGGGTGAACCCCTCATGGATTACTCACATTCCTTAGATCTTACCTCTTACTATTAAAACAGTAAGAACATTTCAACATGTTTTAAATAAAACAAACATTCAAATAATAGCAGAGGATTTTTGTTATATCTTTAATTTTTGCTTAATGGGAGCATATTTAAATGCTCCTAGGAAATAACTAGTAGAAGATATTAAAAATACAAGGGAGAGAATCAAGCAATATAAATTGATATGGGAAGAGGAAGAAAAATAGAACATAAATAATTGATGGAGGAATTGGAAAGTAGGAGAAACATTTCATCTGTCTTAAAATATTGTAGATAAAGTGGTTTGGATGATTAAGACTCTTGAGAGTCTTGGGAATAATACATGTATAATAGTTTCCATTACATTTTACTATCAAAAAATTTGCTTATTATGATATTAAGATGTTTAACCAAGACCAACAATTGGAGAATAGGATTATGATACAATATGGATCCATATGTTGAGCACCTGTGGTCATACTTTCTTCATCAGTGGAATGGCAATATCTGCAGCCAACAAATCAGTCAATTAGTTAACAACATAAGCTTTAGGAAAGCAAAAAATGCCTGAATGTTATTTGGGGGGCATTTTCCAAAGATAAACTCAAGAAGCTCTTAGACAACAGTATTTATCAAAGCAATGTGTTGACCTAAATAAATTAAATGTATAAATAGGAAAACTAAATAATGAAACAAATTCTTATTTTTACCAAACTGATGTGCAGTTTTGGAGAACATTTATTTTTAAAGTGACACAATAGCCATGTAGAAATAACTAAAGGCTTTTTAAGACTAACTATAAAGCAGTATGATCCACAGAGCCTAATATGTAACAGAGTCCACCATACGTGTATACATGTCTTAGATATACATAACAGTGATAATGTTTGCAATAATAAGATTTGACAATTGTTTCATTCTTTCTCTGTTCCAGGTACTACTCTCAGTGTTAGACATGTGTTAACTAATTTAATCCTTATAAGAATGTCAAGAGGTAGATAAAAAACACTGTTGTTGATGTTTTACATATTATGTTCACTTCATGCCAAAAGCTGCATTGCAAATAAGTGAAGGAAGGAAGAAGGAGGCTGAATACCCCATTATAACTGGAATATCCTGTGACAGACTGATTCAATTAATCATTTAGTTCAACTGACTGCTCGTTCAGATAACCACTCTCTGGGAGAGACTGCTAATTGTCTTCTGCTAACTCACCTCTGTGCCCAGATGAGGTTTAGCAGGACACATATCTGTCTCCCTAAAGACTACATATTTCAGCCTATCTTGTGGCCAGAGTGTAACCATATTACAATGTTCAGGGCGATAGTATATGAGATGAATATTTTGTGATATTCCTGATAATAGCTTTGAAATAAAGATGTGTCCCTTCTCTCACCTTATTCCCATAGTCTCTTTCTAGACTCAAGCTAGAAGATGTTCATGTTTATGAGACAACTCCAATCTGGTAGAAAAGGGAAACTCTGAAAAATAATGCAAAGCCACACAGCAGAAATCTAGGTCCCTTAAATGGCTTTCCTTGGTCAGGGAAGCCCATGCAGAACTATTAGGTAAAAATCTTGGTATTCTGGGGTCTCTATAATATGAAATATTAGCCTGTACCCTAGGGAATACAAATAATTAATAGTCAACCTTCTAATAATTAATTGGCCTCCAATATTATACCAATAGAGTAATAATTAACATTTTTAAGGGTGGCTGTCTCTATAACAGCTACTAATCATTATTAATTAGTAACTTGACATTATAATTTTATCTCCCATTTCGTTGCACTTCTAGAGAAGGATAAACTGGTCTTACAAATGTAATTGTTCCAGGTTCAGACAATCATCTACAAACTTGGTTACTATCAGTCAAGCCATGAGTATTTCAAAAGGTAAGTACAAATAAGAGGTAGAAACACAATTTAGTTTCTCTTCCTGCAAGACTGTGGGCCAAACTGGACCATAGTGAAAAACAAATCACTAGGAGTTTTTAAGAGACAGGAGACTCTGTTTTTCTTAATTCACCAGTTCAACTTCTCAGAGGATTGTGTACATTGAATAGCCAATCACAAGGGCAGTGCTTGCAATTTATGTGAGTTTCTAAATTAAAAATAATAAATAAATTGAAATGCATTCTGCTGTCATGCACAACTAAGTAGAAAAAATAAAAATATATAATAATAAACAAATAATGATAAATAAAAATAAACAAATAAATAAAGATAATATTGTATTGTTTAAAAACATACCTGTCTCCCATCTCAGCACTCTGGAGGTTGAGATGGAACCATCACTTAAATCTAGGAGTTTAAGGTCAGCCTGGAAAACAGAACAAGACCCTGTCTCACAAAACAATCCCCAAACCCCTCCATTATAAATCATTACTTGACAACAAAAGCAAAGTTGAATTTGTCCTGATTCTCTAAATGCAAATTATTATTTTCAGTACCCTGTATTTTGTACTATATTGTCAACTTATTTCCTGTCTCTTTTGAATTTTTACTTTAACTTGTTCTTCTTAGGTATTTCCTCATTTGGTAGGCTACATTGGAGAGGGAGAAGTTATTTGTATCAATTTTTAGTTATAATAAAGCAATGTGCTTTATTTGGCAATAAAAGCTGGACAGCAGCTGGCGGTATAAATTCATTTTAAAATAGTCTTGGCAAACAATTGAATTCAACCTCCACAACAAAACTTGAGCAGACCTCAAATGACTGCTCTGGGGCCCTGTGAAAATTTTGATGTTCTAAATTACTCTTCTTAGGGTTCACATGCTGTGAGACTTTAATTTCATTTTACAGTGAAATAATATATAGAAGGTATTTTGGAGTGTGGTGGTTCTGACTATGTAAGGGACTCAAACATATGGCAAACTAAGATTTCTTCCGACTCATACTACACTTAAAAACAAGACTTTTGATGAAATGATTGCATAACTAAAGAAGTGCCATCAATCACTGTTCAGATGTTTAAATATTACAAATGAAGGCATTGCAGCTTGCATTGAATAGTTTTACCATCTGTCTCAACAAAGATCATTTGGGAATTTTTTAGATGCTGTGTAATCTTCTATTATGTGGGGTTTCCCACAAAGGACTCTTATTTGCCTCTCAACTGAACTACATTAGATAATTTTAATGATCCAGGAAAAGGATCTAGCAAAAGAAATTGCATTGCTAATTTTCTCAAATCAAAGGAACAGTTTTCAATATATAGTAGTGCTTTTACCATTTGGGTAAGCAAAGCAGAGATGTATTCATTTGAGAAAAGCAACAGTTCATTCAGTCATACCAAACCATGATCACTTTGTAGAAAATTGTGTTGGTGTTCTGCTTGAAGAGTTGTGGAAGCAGAATAAAATGATGCTTGCAGAGTATGTCATTCAAAATCCAGTAGAATGAACAGTAGTGCCCAAACCTTTATAGTTATTATTTATATTATAAGCAATAGATTCCCATACGAGGCTTTGGTATTCTGCAGCAGTGCTCAGTGATGGCTCTGAACCTAAAATAGACTTTAGTCAGCTCCCCATTATTGATGAAGATAGCCTTTATAGTTTTACTTTCAAAACATTAGTTGTTAAATTACAAAAACAAATGTTTAAGATTAAAATCTTAAGGAAGTTGCTGAGAGCTTCACTGTGAACATACAATGTTTTCTTCACAAGGAAGCTTCAGTTACAACAAGAACATAACACAAAAAGCCTTTTGGAAATAACAATGATTTCCCAGATCATTGAGAGGCATTTACACCAAACAACAGGTCTGGAGGAAATCCTCAAAATATTTCCCAAGGGATTCTTTGAAACACTAGAAACCTTTTACAAAAGTGAACCAGTATCATGATAGTCATGTATTCAGTCTACTACCAATTTGAATGATAGAAATCAGTATTTATAAAAAAGGGGAAAAAGCATAAATATTGGAGCTAACTTAAATTATTCTCAAATTAGTCACATTTATCTGGTAAATGCACCCATTGTCTTCAAGTTAAAATTTTTCTGAATGTAGAGTTAAAAGAGAAGTTCAAATAAGTTTTCCTGCATTCAAGAAAATAACTTTACAGGGAAAACGTGGATCTTGACTTACAATCAAAATTCAGAGTTTCTAAAATATGACTGCTTACCAACTCAACCAGCAAGCTCGCATGATTCCAAGCAAGAAAGTGTGTGCCTGTTGTATGCCAGGCCATGTGCTATGTAGAAACTTTCCACAATTACTACATTTAATCTGCAGAACAATCCTCTGAGGTAGAAATTATTATTGCCATTTTTTCCTAATATACCACAAATGGAATGTCAGTAAATATTGGCTAGGCAGTAAAAATGTCTTCATATAATTTTATCTAAAAGTTAATATTGCAGAACCCTATACAACCACCCATTTTAGCAGACTGGAGGCTAAAAACAATTTATCACTGAATTTGCAACTATACTCACTGAGTTTTGTTTGATCTCCAATCCTCACTTCTTTTTTGCTCCCAAACCAGATGTTCTGATGAGTGTGGGATCATTCCTAGAATCATTTCTGCGTTTATTTGGACAGGTAATAGGAAGGTGGCCGTAAATCTGAGTGTGGTAGACAGAAAAATTGTAACCCCATCCCCAGCTTGCATTACATTCAAATCCTAATCTCCAGAACCTGAGAATATGTTACTTTATGTGGCAAAAGTGACTTACAGATGTGATTATGGATTGTAGGTTTAGTACGTCATTCTGTGTTACTCTTGTGGGCCCAATATAATCACAAGGATCTGAACAGAAATTGGAAAAGTCAAAGAAATGGATTCTCCCCTATCACCCACAGAAGGAATGCATTCTTCTAACACTTTAATTTTAGAACTTCTGACTTCCATAGTTGTGAGATAATACATTTGTGTGGTTTCAAGCTACCAAATTTGGGTGACTTGTTACTGAAGCCATGAGGTTGGTTCTCTGGTCCTTGAATCCCCCTTACCTTTGCCCATCTTGACTCTGATTTTGTGATCTATATCTAGTAAATAAGTCTTCATTTTCATTCCAGTCTCTGAATCTGTCTGCTATCCTACCTTAGATCTTAAGTCTTTCCAGAAGTTTCTTTTTGCCCAAATGACTTGAAAAAGAAGTCTGGCGGGAAAGAGGGAAGTAGTTTTCATTACATACCTTACAATATGAGAGGTGGAAAGGAATAATTATACTAAAGATTTTGTTGAAGACACCCTTTCAATCTTACATAAAATGGGGCTTTGTTTCCCTAAAATGCATCAAATTGCTATTACCATTATTTAGGTGAATGTGTAGTTGTAGTGTGCATAAAATAAACATGAGTATGGAGTAAGGGCTGAAACACAAAGGTCCACCTAATATCAGTAACCTTTTTGGACAGAGGTCCTGCATGATTTTTGACCAGGCCTTCATATAAAGGGCTGGAGTCTGAGCTAAAGCTTTTTCTTCCAAAAATATTTCTCAGGCCAATTGCTTGACTCTGAGTTACTTGTATTTTTAAAATCAATGTGAAGTATTACACCAGATTGCCTAGCTACTATTCTCCCACACATAGACAATGTCTACTCTACATGCTACCATACACCGCACACCCACCTCCTAACTCTACACCAACATTCTGTTTTCTTTCATAGAATGGTGAGTATATTCTTTCATTTACTACTCTATAAGTCACAATCTTATTCTATGTGAAGTCAGGAGAGAAAGTATGAATTATTCGTAATTTTTGTAGACCCTGACTGATGATAATTCATGTACAGTTTTTGTAAAATGCATTTTTATCTTAGTAAGTTATTTATTTACAACCAGCATATATTGTAATTTGGTCTTCTGTCTTGGCTGCTTGAACAGAGTGGCAAATGCCCTTCTGAGGATTACTTTTGTCCTAGAAATAGATTTCAAGTATATGCAGATACAATTTTTTCACTCATTAACCCAGAATGTCCATTTAAATATCACTGAAACCCAGGACTCAAACCAAACTGTCAGACCTCTTTCTCACTCCTCCAGTTCTTAGGTCTCCTTCCACTGTGTGCCAATATTGTTCTTTTTCCCTGAAGATGAACATCCTCTGGGGAAAATGATTACTGATAGCCTTAAATTCAACCCCCAACCTCCCAACCTCTTCCTCTATTTTTAGCAATCTAAGGGAAAGGGAAATTCTTTCAATATCTTTCTACCAGCATCTATACATCAACCCCAAAGAACTCTGGCTGATCCCACTGGACTACATGCTCATTTCTGGACCAGTTACTGGTTCTAGAAGAATGTACCTGTACTGCTTGGAAAGAACGTTAAAATGAAATTTCTATCTTTTGGCTAAATGATGATCGATCTTAGAAAAAAATCTTATCCATTTTTGTGTTCCCAAACCAAATAGTGGAATGTGCAATAAATCAGTAGTGATATGCAATAAATGTTTGGTGGATTGAAATGAATTGAATTGCATTATGACCTTCATCTTCATCTTAAAATTATAATAGAATAGTATATTGATCAAGAGCATTGCTCTGGAGCAAACTGACAGGGATAACATCTTGGCTCTGTCTTACTTTCCTCATTTACAAACTAAAATAATAATAGTACCTGCTCTTTAGGGTGCTTAGCCTAGAGGAGTGATACAAATAAAGGGCTTAACATAGTCTGCCACATAGCAAGCACTCAAAAGAATGTCGGCTATGATATTTGTGTACTTTCATTGTGTGTGTATATGGTCTCTGTGTGTAAATGTATATGCAAGAATTTTTTAAATGTATGTGTATGTATACAGCTCTGTGTATGCACATACATATTCTGACATACATATATTTTAATGAATGAAATATGTACGTTATCCAAAGTTATATTTGCCTCCTAGTGTCAGACCCTTTGCTAGATTCTATTAACACAAAGATGAGAAAGATATGGCTCTTGCCGTCAAATAGCTCATGAATATATGCATTTTGAATGTGTATTGGAATGCATACACATGCCTACCCCCACACTCTCCCTAATTAAGCTGGAAATCTACCCCAGGAAATATGTGTTTATCATAAGATTAAAAAAAAATGGTAAAAATATCAAGAAAATTGGTTTCTAGTCCTAGCTCTTTTGTATGCCTTTAAAGTTTTATATTCTGTGACTTCTCTGGCTAGTCAGTAACACCAATTGCACTTAGTTAAGCAACTAAGAAAATATATCCAATATGAAACAAACACAAGCATTGCTACAAGGGAGTTATTTGTAAAGAGTTCCCAGGAGAGATCAGTGGAACAGAGAAAGAAGATTGAGGGCTGGGAAGGCACAGGATGCAGGAAGAACAGTGGAGTGAATCTGACCTAACTTTCCTATGTACATATATGAATATAGCACCTTTATGTACATCTACAAGGCATTAATTAAAAACAAACTATATCTAAATAGCAGATATATCAGTAGAGGGAAAGGAACCAAGGAGGGAGGAGGAAAGGGAAAGGGGAAGTACTAAGGACTGAATTAGAGCAAATTATATTCCATGCTTTTATAATTATGTCAAAATTAATCCAAATGTTATTTTTTAACTGAAAAAAAACTAATAAAAAAAGAAACAAAGAGGAGAAAAAAAGAATTTCCAGGACTAGCTGATTATCAAAAGTCAGACATTTAAACTCCTAAAAGAGATAGTCATGTGGCACATGCCTGTAGTCCTAGTGACTTTGGAGGCAGAAGGATGGCGAATTCAAAGCCAGCCTGGGCAACTTAGCAAGGCCCTAAGCTAATTAATGAAAACCTGTCTCAAAATAAAAAGGGTTGGGGATATGCCTCAGTGGTTAAACACCCCTGGGTGCAATCCCTCGTATCAAAAATTAATTAATTAAAAAATGAACTCCCTGAAAGAAGGATCAAGGCTTGCCATCGGAGAAAATGCCCATTTATTGAAGAACATCTCTGCATATTTATAGAGCCAGGGGTGGTGGACAGTTAGCATGGGGTGCTTTTTGATTGGTGGGTAAGGATCAGGTGAGCCAGCAGGGCTAGTCTGATTGGTGGATAAGGATCAGGTGAGCCAGCAGGGCTAGTCTGATTGGTAGGTAAGGATCAGGTGAGCCAGCAGGGCTAGTCTGATTGGTGGGTAAGGATCATGTGAGCCAGCAGGGCTTACCATTGGACAGCTCTTCTTGGGGGATGGCGGGGGGGGGGGGGGGGGGGACTCCCAACATTCCCAATAGAGCCTTTTCCCCATGCCATCTTAGAGATTATCTTTTCAATTAAATGACTTGCTTAATTATTTTCCAAAGCTACAGAAAATGAGACATTATAAATTTGAATAAAAGTAATTTATCTTCCTCTTAGAGAAGTTTATTCACTCTAAGTAGGAACATTAATAAAGAGAGCACACATATGCTGTCCATCCAGGGTAAGAAACAGCCCCTCACAAAGGTGTCCCTGCATGCTCCTCCCCAATCACATTCCTCCTTGGTCTCTCACTATTTCACCATTTCATAAACATCCTCCTTGGCTCTTTACAGCATTATCATCTAATCATGGATTAGCTTTACCTCTTGTGAACATTGTGTAAATTGAAAACTACAAGTTTTAGATGTAACTCATTCATCTAAAACTTGCTTTTTGCTTCATAGATTTGTTTGTGTTATGTATAAAGCTCCAGCTCATTTTCACCTCTATTTCGTTGTGTGAATATACTTCAGTCTCGTCTATTGGAGTGTCAATGGTTGTTTCCAAATTGGGGCTGTTACATAAAGTGCTTCCTTGAATATCCTTTAATTTGTATCATCATGTGCATACATAAAGTTTTATGCCAGAGAGATATTAGGGAGTGGAATCTCTGATCATAGATCATTTGTATTTTAACTTTATTAAAGGAGAGAAAATTGTTTTTCAAAGTGGTTCAACAAAGTTCAGCAACAAGAAGAAAAAGTCCACATCTTCTGCAAACATTTGATGTAGTCAGACCTTTTGGTTTCTCTGGTTTTATGGTTATAAAAGGCAATCTCTCTTTGCTTTAATTTACATTTTCTTGATTAATAATGAGACTGACACTTTTCAATATGTTTATTGACCATCTTAATTTATTTCTTGTTTCTTGAAGCACCTGTCAAGACTCTGCCAATTTTTTTTTTAGTTATCTTTTTAATTCTCATTATTTGGGGTGGAGAACAGGAGATAGGAGTTCTTGATATAGTCTCAGCACTTGCCTTTTATCAAATATATTAATTGAAAATATCTTCTTCCTACTCTATGTTTTGTATTTTCATTCTCTTTATATGCTTTTTAATGAAGAGAAGTTTGATTTTAGTGTAGTTGAATTGATCAGTGATTTGGCCTATGATTTAAGAATTTGATGTGCTATTAAAATTTCTTACCCCAATTTCTTCAAAAATTTTCTTATGTTTTCTTCTAAGAGATTTGCCTTTTGCTTTAGGCTCTAAATCTATGTTAAACTGAGTTTTCTCTCCGCTTGTAGGACACTAGGAAAGAGACGGATCCACTTGCTTCTTCTCCCATCACTTCCTCAAAGGGACAATCAATTGTCCCACCACAATGTATAAGAAAATCTATCCTTTACCCACTGGTCTGGAATGTGATCTCATTTATACTCAATCATTGATATATGTTTGAGTTTACTTCTGGGCTCTATTTTAAAATCCTTTTTTTCCTATTTATTTCCCCAATTCTAAAACCTTATTGCCTTAAATACCATAGTTTTATTCTAAGACTAGATATGGAGGAGAACAAATTTGCTAACTTGTCCTTTCTCAAGAACATCTTGGCTTTTTTAACATTTGCTCATCCTTCTAAGTTTCCAAATCAGTTTTTCAAGCAACACACACATACTTATTGGAATTAACATTTTCATGATGCTAAGATTTCCAATACATGGACTTTTGGTTTATCATAGAATTTATTTAGGTCTTCTTTGATCATTCTTGATAAGTTTTTGTGAAATGGTTTTCGACATAGATGTCTCACAGTTCTTAAATTTGTTCCCAGGTGTTTGATATTTTTTTGCTATATTCAAATTTTATTTTGTATTTGATTCTGACTTATATAAATGTAATAATTGATTTTTATATATTATGTGTCTGGTAACTTTGATAAACCTATTAATAATTTTTAATAATTTACATAGGTTATTATTTTTGGTATTTTTATACACAATAATATAGTCTATAAACAATTTTTTCCTGCCTCTATTGAGTGTATCACATTTGTTCTTTAATCTGTGAAAATAGTGGATCATTTCAACTGATTTTATTATGTAGAAATATTCCTGCATTGTTGAGATAAATCCAAGTTATTTCTTTTATATTATTATTATTGTATGTCAATGGTTATGGTTGTGATAATATTTTGTTTGGATGTGGCATCTATTTGCATGACAGAGATTCACCTAAAGATTTTATTTCTTTTACTGTCTGACAGATTTTTATATCAATGTTATACATATCTTATAAAGTGAATTAGGGAGTTTTCTTTCTTTTAATTAGTGCAGTTTATGTAGGATTGTAATTATTTGTACTTTCACTTTTATTAAAACTCACTATAAAAACCATAAAAGCCCACTTATGGTTTATTTTGTGAGCAGATTTTTAATTATGTTTCTAATTTTTCTAAATTTTAAAGGAGCAATCAGATTTTCAATTTTTCAAACGTTTTAGCTTTCTACTGGAAAATTTCATTTATCATCTGAAGTTTCAAATGTATTTACATAGAATTATTTATTACTTATGTGATATTTTTATTTACCCTTTAAAAATGTTTCCTTGGTGGTCTACCAATTTAATTAGTAGTTTCAGAAAATCAACCTTTCGCTTTGCTCTTCTTTTATCTGTGTAGCTGTTTTCTATTATTTTCTGCTCTTTTCATTGCTAGGTACTTTCTTCTACATTTTAAAGTTTCTAACTTCTTAATAATTATTTAAAGAATCAACTCATTAATTTCTAGTCTTTTTTCCTTTATGTTAAATATATTTAGAGCTATAAATTTTCTTCTAGGTACTGTTTTTCCCCAAAATTGGCTTCATTCTAAAAGATGATTATATAGTATTTTCATTTCTAAGGACTTATAATTTTGTATGATCATTTCTTTGAACCATGAGTTATTAGAAATGTTTTCCTCTATTTCCAGAGTTTGACTCATGGTTTCAGAGGTCTCAGTCCATAGTTGACCAACTCCATTACTCTGGTTCAGAGATGAGGCAGAACATCATAGCAGAAGGGTATGGTGGAGGAAAGCTGCTCTCTTCATGGCAACCAGCAAGCAGAGAGTATAAGGAATAAGAGGCAAGATATAATCTTCAGATTCATGCCGTAGAAAGGTAACTGTAGGCAAGTAGGAGGTAGCTGAAAGAACTATGCCCCTACCTGCCTACAGTTACCACCCAGTACACTAGTCCTTTCAAGTTATCAGTCCATCAAATGAATTAATCCATCACATAGAGCTCTCATAATCTAATCATTTCAGCTCTGAAAAATACTGCATGAACATATAGCTTTTTGAGGGGGGGAACTGCTTATCTAAACCATAACATTCTGCCCCTGCACCTTCTACAAAACTCATGCTCATATCACAATGCAAAATATATTTAGTTCACATCCAAGAGTCCCCAGAGTTTTATCAGTTATAGCATTGCTCAAAAGTCCAAGTCAAAGTCTCCTTTGAAATTCAAGGCCATCTCTTGGCTGTGAGTTCTTATGAAGATCAAAAGCAAGCTACATATATCCAATATACAAATGTTTCTATTCCAAATATAGAGGAATAGGAGGATAGAAATAAGGGATGGGATGAAAACAAGACTGATGTTTAGTCAGGCAAATTTTAGGTCTTGTAGTTCCATTTCCAGCATCTGAGACACATGGTGAAATGTGATCTCCAAGAGGCTTGGGAAGTCCTGTCCTTTTGGTCTTGCCAATGTCACTCACTTGACTTCTCTCTTAATCTAACTCTGTTTGTATTTAGCAGCTTTCCTTGGCAGATGTCCCATGTTACTGGCATTTCTTAATTCCTTGGTCTCTGTTCCAGCTTTGGCTACTTCTTCAGATCTATGCATCACCCTCTAAGTGGTGGCCCGCAGGGATTCTGACCTGGTAACACTTTGAATGGCCTCTCAGGCTTTCCTTTGCAATCTTGGTGGAAGCTTCCATGACCCCTTAACTTGAGCATCCTGTATTTCTGCAGAACCAGCACAACATGGATGATACCATCTGCTGACAACTCAAGCAGTAATTGGGCTGTCTTGGACCACTGCTGCAGTGGCCTCTGGGTGCCTGGGTGACTGAGTATGGGGAAATAAATCCTGGATAAACAGCTTTTTAAGGCATCTTTGTGCAAGCACTGTGCCCCCATGATATCTTCTCAAAAGAGTTTTTACTTTTACACCTTTAAGTCTATGATAGGTGTGGTCTTGCTGATTCCCAAAATGCCCTACAAGTATCTTTCCTATTGTCTCTTTGCAAAGTATTTAGAGTCTCTTCAATGATGGCAATCTCCTCAACAACTCTACCATCTTTGGCCCCAAATTTTACATGTGCTTCTTCTTTGACCAAACTTCAAATTTTTCAAATCTTTTCTCCTTGCTTTCTGTTTCTAATTCTTAAAGTAAAGTTGGCTAAAAGTAGCCCACAATACTCATGCCACCACATGAATGCTATACAGCTTTGAAACTTACTCACCTTTAAATTCAGCCACACAGAATGTCTTGGGACATAGGGAAAATGTGGATAATTTCTTTGCCAGAATATAGCATGTATGACCTCTTGACAATTCCCAATAGTCCTCCTTCTCCTCTGAAACCTCATGAGCACAATAATCTTAACAGCATTCTGGTCTGAGCTCCAGTTAGACTCACTAAACTCCATTTAACTCCATTTAAAATATTTTAAGTCTTCTCCATTTTGAATCTCCAAACTTCTCCAAACTCCTCCTGCAAACCAATTCCAAAGTCTTCTGAGACACAGGTCATGTTAGTCACAGCAACAACCCCACTTGTCAGCACCAATTTCTGTGTTAGTCAGTGTTCACCACTGTAACTGAGATACCTGAAAAAAAAAAAAACTTAGAGGAAGAGAAGTTTATTTTGGTTCATGGTTTCAGGAGTTTCAGTTTATGTTCAGCCAACTGTAACACTCTATGCCTGAGATGGGTCACAATATCATGTTGGAAGGGTATGGCACAGGGAAGCTGCTCACCTCATATCAGCCAGGAAACAGAGAAAAGAACCAGACAAAATATATAATCCCAAGGACACACCTCTGGTGACCGACTTCCTTCAGCCACTCCCCATTTGCCTTCAGTTACCACCCAGTATAGTACAGTCTTTTCAAACTATTAATTCATCAAATGGATTAATCCACTTATTAGGTTATAGCACTCATATAATTTCGGCTCAGAAAGTGTGTTTTTGTGGGGTATACTCATATCTAAACCATAGTAGGGCATGAAGTGAGACAAAACATCATGGTGGAAGAGTATGTTGGAGGAAAGCTGCTCAGCACACGGAAGCCAGGGAGCAGAACAAGAGAGTAAAAGGGCCAGGGGCAGATGTAATCCTCAAGGTTATGCCTCCAGTGACCTATTTCCTCCAACCTGCCTATAATTACCACCCAGGGATCCTTTCAAATTATTAATCCCTCAAATAGATTAACCCTCTGATGAAATCAGGATTATCTTAATCCAATCTTTTCACCTCTGGACATCACTACCATTGCCAAACACATAAGCTTCTAGGGAGAGAGTCTAGATCCCAACCATAGCATTTATTAATTGTACTGGTGAAATGACTAGTACCCATACATATTTTTATCTGCATATTCTTTCATTCTCTGAGACATATTTAAATTTTCTACCACTATTAAAATAGTAATGTATTATTAAGTGTATGCAAATTTAAAATAGTACATTTATGGTAGGAAGTGCTTCTCTTTACTTGGTAGTATAGGTTGAGCATTCCTAATCCAAAAATCCCAAATCTGAAAATTTTGAGCACTGATGTGATGCCACAAGTGAAAAAATTCACAAATGACCTCACATGTGATGGATTGTAGCAAAAATGATGGTGCATTGAAATATCGTATGAAATGACCTTCAGACTATGTGAATAAATTGTATATGAAAAAATAAACAGATTTCATGTTTAGACTTGAGTCTCTCAGCAAGATATCTCCTTATGTATGTATAAGTATTATAAAATATGAACAAATCTGAGTGATAAAACACTTTTATTTTCAAATATACACATACAGGAACACCCAACCTGTAATTTTTTTTTTTTTTGCCAAATAACCACTTTGTCTCCCATTAATATAACTTCAAAAACACTCTTTTGATTATTACTGCTTTGACTTGACTTTTTCTTTCTATTACTTTGAATATTTCTGGCTTGTTTATGATTTTAAATGTGTCATAAACAAAATATATTTACATTTTATAATTTAACAATATTTGCTTTTTAACCAAGTTATTTAGTTTGTTTGCTTTTACTGTAAAATTATGTGCAAATTGGCTTTAAATCTGTCATCTATTTCCCACTTTTCTTATTTTATGATTGTGCTTTTTCTTCTTTTCTTTCATATTAAGTATTATAAACATTTTTGCTTCACCTACTAGTTCAGAAACTATACATTATAATTTTCTATTTTCAGTGCTCACCCTTATAATTATAACATGTTTAACTAATTTATCAAACTATAAAATAATAAATATTTACCCTCCTTAAACCTTAAAAATATTTATAGCATTTGTTACATGAATTTGTTCCAATGAACACATTCATTATTTTTCTTTAATTCCAAAGACATTATTATTATTATTTATGAGCTTTATATTTGCTATTGAGCTATTATTATTTATTGAGCTTGATATTTATGTCTACCTTTATTACTATCTTTTTTAAAAAATTCTCCATATGTATGTTTTTAATCTGAGGTGATTTCTTCTGCTTTAGAAATTCATTTAGTGAGGTTTTACTGGTGAAGCATTCTTGGTGTGTGTTTGTCTGAAAATGGTTTTCTTTTGCTTTCATTTTTGAAGTATTTTTCACTTGTCATGGAACTATAGGATGACATTGATTTATTTAAGTTTACTTACTATGTTGTAACACTTCTCTGGCTTCCAGTATTGTGGTATAGAATTGGTCTCACTGCTGTTTCTTTGAGGTTAGTTCTTTTCTCTATGAATACTGTTAAGAACTTTTCTCTCTCATTCAAATTTTGTAGTTTTGTTGATGTGTGGATTAATTTTTATTTACCCTTCATAAGATTTATTTGGATTCTTGAATCTGCCCATAGCAGCCAAACTCTAAGATGTTCCCCAAGGTCCCCACCCTCTGAGATACATGCCTTATGTAATCCTCTCCTCTAGAGGGTGGAAATATCCTGTGAATCTAGTGGAATTTCACCCCTGCAGTGAGGTTATATCATATGGCACAGATACAGGGATTTTGAAAATGTAAGGTCTCTAATCCATTGACTAGATTAATCAAAAGGGAGATTGTCCTAGGTGGGTCTAATTCAATAATCATGTGAGCACTTTAAAAGTGATCCCAAGCTATACTTGGAAAAAATATTCAGAATAAGAGAGATTCTCCTGCTTGCCTAGAAGAAGACAACGACCAATGACCATGATGTGAATTTACAAAAGAGGAATCATGTGGCAAGGACCTGGGCTGGTCTCTAGCAGTTAAAAAAATATTTCAAGTATATATGAGACAAAGAGAACTTTAGTCCTACAGCTGCAAGGAAATGAATTCTGCCAACAACACTGAGCTTGAGCAAAGGATCTAAACAACTTGTGCCCAGATTCCTGATATACAGTGAGAAAAAAATATGTTGTTCAAGCTGCTAAATTTTTGAAAATTGTTTATATAGCAACAGAAAATAATATTGCAGATTGATATTTTTCATCCCTTCTGGAAAACTCTAAGCTGTTTTCTTTTCAACTGTTGGCTCCACTCTCTTCTTTTTTAGAAACCTTGATTAAACATATTTTAGATCTTTTCACTATTCTCTGCCTCTGAACCTCTCTTGTTTCCCATCTCTTAGTCTTCCTTAATGTATTCAGGGTAATTTATTCAGGTGCCTCTTCTAGTTTGCTAATTACCTGTGCATGTTATAATGTTGATCTGACATTCAGTCTTTCATTTTAATGATTATATTTTTCCTGTCCAGTAGTTCTGTTTACATCATTTTCAAAACCGCATGTTTGAAGCCAGCAGAATAGAGAAGGTTGCTTTCCTGGCTGCTCCAGGAGGTTGGATATAATAAAATAAGGAAGAAATTTCCAGTGCTACTTCTGCTGCTGCCACTGGAGTCACCAGCCAGAGCAGTCCCTCTGTCAGCAAAGTGGAAGGATAAGGGAATTAAAGAACCCGTATATTTAGAAAGTCTGAAGTGTATCTGGGTACAGAGAGTTCAGAGATGGAATTCATTGCCCAACTAAACTGAAAGGTATGCAGCACAATATCCTTGTGTGGAAAAGAAGCTGCTATTCTCCTGGATACGTGTGGAGGACAGAGGAAGGAACGATTTTGCAGGGGGTCGGCAGCTGGGGAAGCCAATTCCTGGCACACCAGAGTTTGGCCCAAAGTACAGGCCTGGAAAATCCTCACTGCATGACATAGAGTGTGCCCAAATGAACAGAAGAAATCCAAATGCAGAGAGGAGTTTACACAGGGGAATAGTGGTCATGGAAAACCACTCAGCTTTCCCTCTCCCCCTCTAATTCTGCCATTTGCAAGACTGGCTGGGAGAGATGGGCCTGACCAGAAATTCAAAAGGGTGGGGGCAGAGAGATTGAGTTTGGAGACTGATACTGAGACCAGAAAACATGGGGTCAGCAGGTGACAGAGGGGACTAAGAATTTGTTCCTCCACTGCATAAGTGGAACCCAGGGGAAATCCTAGTCTTCCTGTGTGGATCAGCAACTGCTGACCCATGGAGGTATGCTGCTTTAAAATCTCCAGACCAATGGCCATTCAAGGAAGAACCTGGAGCATACCTAAGGCTAAACCCTATCAGATTTTCTCTCTCACTCCAGGAACCCCTCCCTGAGGGTAGTGCAGGCATCACACTTCAGCCCCTTTGACCTAACAGTCTTAGAAAGGAAGTTGAGAATCTTTTGAATTCCAATAGAAACAATTCTTTAACTTTTCACTGCAGTCTTTTTTTATTTTTATTTTTTTATTTTTTCTTTTCTCTGTTAATTGTGACCTTAATGGTTCATAAACATTTATACATATTCATATTTTTTCTCATTTCTAGCTTTTTCAATTTGTTCTAATTTGTCATACATAACAGTAGCATGCATTTTGACACATCATACATAAATTGGGTATATTTTTTAATTCTTCTGGTTATACATGATGTAGGATCATACTGGTCATACAGGCATATATCCACATAGGTCATAATGTCTGACTCATTCTACTATCCTTCTTACTCCCATACTTCTCCCCTCACTTCATTTCCCTCTATCTAGCATTTTTGAAGCCAGATATTTTTCATGGATCAATATTTTGAAGACTAGGATATTTGATTAATATATTTCAGGGTTTTTGGTATTCTTTTATTTTTACTTTTTAAATTTTTTACCTATATATTTTTCTTTTATGTATCTGTTTCCCTTGATTATCTTTCTCTCTTTTTTCTGCTAACACCCAATCTCTATTGTTCTCTCTTTCACTCTTGATTTTTTACTTCTATTTTCTCTCCTCCTTTATCATAATCATCACATCTTATATCACTTCTGTCCTCTCCTGTCCACCATTTGAAATTATAAGCCCTTTTACAAACTTGCTGTTTCTACTGTTGGCAATAATTGATCTCATATATATTGTGACAACTAACAATTGTAGATGTCATAGCAGGAACTATTTGGGTTAATGCTATATATTGTTTGCAATGGTTATTCTTATTATTTGTCTCCCCCTAAACAGTAAGGAACTGAAAACCTCCAGGGACCCTATAAGTCCACAGGGTAGAAACTCTACTGCTTCCCATCCATAGTGTTAGATGGGTAGACACACAAACAACGTAAAAAAGCAAGGGAACAAATCACTCTAAACAAACCAAGATATTTCAATAACAATCCATTCACACCACAGTGGAAGAAACATCAGAGAAGGAGTTTAGAATGTACATAAACTGATCTGCAAGATAAAGAATGATGTAAGGAATGAGAGAAACATCAGAGAGAAAATACAGGAAATAAAATATCACTTCAATAAAGAGATACCGATTCTGAAAAAAAAAAAAAAAATCAAGCAAACGGCATGTTCATTTTTAGGCGAAATATTTCTGAAGTGGTTTTCATTTCTGTTCTCATTAGAGGTGCAATGTGTAACATAAAGAACCATTTTCCAATTTATTCATATATAATATTATTTCCTCCTGCTTCCAATAAAAAAGTGACATTAGCCTTGACTATACCCTTAACATACACGTAGCAAGAAAGTGCGCGCGCGCGTGCACACACACACACACACACACACACACACAAAATTTGGTAACTTTTCTACCATGAAAATCATCATTTTCAGAAATTTGGTTATGTCCTTGTTAAGGCACTATACATAGGTCTAGTGAAAGCTAAGGAAATCTTAGGCATAGAAAAAGAAAACCCACACAGTGTCATATTGAATATTTAAAATTACAGGTCATTAAATGTGTGTGTGCCAGCCTCTGCTAAGGTTGTAGCCTCTTCAACATAAGGTAGGAACTTCATATTGGACAGGATGAAGCTACAGAGCTGGCTCAGAATGCCTTTCTCCTTTGCACGTCCTTGTTCTTGCTTTCTCCTAGTTTTTACAATGTATTTCTCTAGTCTTTATGAGCCCATTCATGAATGAGCTTTATAGCATTTCACAGACAGAGAGAAGTTGAAAGAAATTACTTCTAACAATGAAAGACAATGAAAGAGAATCAACTGTAAGGTTTTATTTATAGAAACTAATATTGACCTGACTCTTAAAACATTATTCTGGATCTGTAGGTAAACTCACTTTTTATATACCCCTACACCCCAGTTTGGGATTCTTCATGGTAGATAGTGTCTATTCTATCCATCAGAACTAAGCTCAGTCAGGCTGATCAGAAAGAGAGAGAGAGAGAGAGAAGTAGGGTGTGGAGAAGAGCAGCAGTCGGGAAGTAGAGTCACCACCCTCCCTTGACCTGGAGGGGTGTGTTGGTCTCCACACCATTTTTACTTTCTTTATCTAAAACATTTAAGGGATTTGAATAGTCTAAATCCTGTGATTCGAGATATAGCTGTGAAATTTCAAGAGCTATAGCAAAAAGTAATGTTTATTTTTCAATATACTTAAAGTCTGTTATTTTCTTCCCTCTTTGCCTTCAATTATTTTTTAAAAAAAATTAAATTATGAGGCCAGAACTCTTATACATTTTTAAAATTTCCCCCCCCTAGTTTTTCCTGTCTTTCTGCAAAATACTTGTTAAATAATTCTGGGCATAGTTTGCAAACTTTTTATTACCTTTTCTATTTGACACTGCCAAGAGACATTTCAAACCACACTGTAAATAACTGAGCATTACAGCTGAGGATTTCACTAAAACAGTTTTAATAAAATAAATTGTCTCTCTCTCTCTCTCTCTCTCTCTCTCTCTCTCTCTCTCTCTCTCTGGATGTTAATGCGAGTAGCTGGACCTGTTTTGTACAATGCTGGTAACAAAAGCACATGCCCCTTTCAAAACTGTTCAGAAAACCAGCTACAAGAGTCCAGGGGAATGAGCAGTCACATGTGATGGGTGTGGAAGCTAAATCTCAGAATACCAGATTGCATGGGGCTCATCACCACCTACCTCCAGCAGGGATGGTTGCAAGTCCATATCCTTTCCTGCTCTCAGAGCACTTAACACAAAAGGCACTGGAGTCCTTGACATGATGCAGTGTTCAAGAATGACCCATTCTTGGACTGTGCAACCCACAAAACTCTAGAGTAAATTTTGCCTCCAGAGTTTTGAGTTCTGCTCTACCTCATTTTGGCATATAGGGCAGCTGAGAGATATGGCAATTGGGTCTAGCTACAATCCACTGTCGCTGCTTACCTGGTGAGCACAACATAATAAAGAAGGGGGTGAATAACCTCTGGGTCTTTGCTGTCTCCAAAGGGCACAAGATCCAAGAAGACAAAGATAGAAGCTGGTCATCATAGGTGGATATCATCCACTATTGTCTGCACAATGAAGTACATTAGCAGAGGGAAATATTAATACTGTTTGCTATTGTTTCTGCTTTTCATTTATATGTCTATCTTTTTTTATTCTTTTTCTTTGAATATTTATTTTTCAAATTTCTTCTTTTTTCCTTTTTTCAACTTTTTAACTTTTCTTTTGTCTTCCGTTTTTAATTAAATTTTTTTTCTTTATTATTTTACTTTATTTTTTTAAATTTTTATATAGTAACAAAAACTGCAAGATACTGGAGTAAAAACAGCACACAGACCAATGGAACAGAATGGAAGACACAGAAATAAACCTACACCTCTTCAGCTAACTGATTCTCAACAAAGTTGCCAAAAACATACCCTGGAGAAAAGACAGCCTCTTCAACAAATGGTGCTGATAAGCGCGGAAAAAGCATTCAACAAAGTTCCCTTTATGTTCAAAACATTAGAAAAACTAGGGATAACAGGAACTTACCTTGACATTGTAAAGGCTATCTATGCTGAGCCTCAGGCTAGCATCATTCTGAATGGACAAAAGTTAAAGGCATTCCCTCTAAAATCTGGAACAAGACAGGGGTGCCCTCTATCACCACTTCTATTCAATATAGTTCTCGAAACACTGGCCAGAGCAATTAGACAGACGAAAGAAATTAAAGGCATAAAAATAGGAAAAGAAGAACTTAAATTATCACTATTTGCAGATGACATGATTCTATACCTAGAAGACCCAAAAGGGTCTACAAAAAAAAAAAACTACTAGAACTAATAAATGAATTCAGCAAAGCAGCAGGATATAAAATCAACACGCATAAATCAAAGGCATTTCTGTATATCAGCGACAAAACTTCTGAAACAGAAATGAGGAAAAACACTCCATTCACAATATCCTCAAAAAAAAATAAAATACTTGGGAATCAACCTAACAAAAAAGGTGAAAGATTTATACAATGAAAACTACAGAACCCTAAAGAGAGAAGTAGAAGAGGATCTTAGAAGATGGAAAAATATACCCTGTTCATGGATAGGCAGAACTAACATCATCAAAATGGCAATATTACCAAAAGTTCTCTATAGGTTTAATGCAATGCCAATCAAAATCCCAACGGCATTTCTTATAGAAATAGATAAAGCAATCATGAAATTCATATGGAAAAATAAAAGACCCAGAATAGCAAAAGCAATTCTAAACAGGAAGTGTGAATCAGGCGGTATAGCGATACCAGATTTCAAACTATATTACAGAGCAATAGTGACAAAAACAGCATGGTACTGGTACCAAAACAGGCGGGTGGACCAATGGTATAGAATAGAGGACACAGAGACTAATCCACAAAGTTACAACTATCTTATATTTGATAAAGGGGCTAAAAACATGCAATGGAGGAAGGATAGCATCTTCAACAAATGGTGTTGGGAAAACTGGAAATCCATATGCAACAAAATGAAACTGAATCCCTTTCTCTCGCCATGCACAAAAGTTAACTCAAAATGGATCAAGGAGCTTGGTATCAAATCAGAGACTCTGTGTCTGATAGAAGAAAAAGTTGGCTCCGATCTACATATTGTGGGGTCGGGCTCCAAATTCCTTAATAGGACACCCATAGCCCAAGAGTTAATAACAAGAATCAACAAATGGGACTTACTTAAACTAAAAAGTTTTTTCTCAGCAAGAGAAACAATAAGAGAGGTAAATAGGGAGCCTACATCCTGGGAACAAATTTTTACTCCTCACACTTCAGATAGAGCCCTAATATCCAGAGTATACAAAGAACTCAAAAAATTGGACAATAAGATAACAAATAACCCAATCAACAAATGGGCCAAGGACCTGAATAGACACTTCTCAGAGGAGGATATACAATCAATCAACAAGTACATGAAAAAATGCTCACCATCTCTAGCAGTCAGAGAAATGCAAATCAAAACCACCCTAAGATACCATCTCACTCCAGTAAGATTGGCAGCCATTAGGAAGTCAAACAACAACAAGTGCTGGCGAGGATGTGGAGAAAAGGGTACACTTGTACATTGCTGGTGGGACTGCAAATTGGTGCGGCCAATTTGGAAAGCAGTTTGGAGATTCCTGGGAAAGATGGGAATGGAACCACCATTTGACCCTGCTATTGCCCTTCTCGGACTATTCCCTGAAGACCTTAAAAAGAGCATGCTACAGGGATACTGCCACATTGATGTTCATAGCAGCACAATTCACAATAGCTAGACTGTGGAACCAACCCAGATGCCCTTCAATAGATGAATGGATAAAAAAATGTGGCATCTATACACAATGGAGTACTATGCAGCAATAAAAAATGACAAAATCATAGAATTTTCAGGGAAATGGATGGCACTAGAGCAGATTATGCTTAGTGATGCTAGC
Source organism: Spermophilus citellus (assembly GCF_964194105.1). Classification (NCBI taxonomy): domain Eukaryota; kingdom Metazoa; phylum Chordata; class Mammalia; order Rodentia; family Sciuridae; genus Spermophilus; species Spermophilus citellus. Next base: position 178,481,569 of record NC_138185.1, on the reverse strand, counting down.
CAATCCCTAAAAAACAAATACCAAATGTCTTCTTTGATATAATGAGAGCAACTATGAACAGAACAGGGAGGAAGAGCAGGAAGAAAAGATTAACATTAAACAGAGACATGAGATGGGAGAGAAAGGGAGAGAAAAGGGAAATTGCATGGAAATGAAGGGAGACCCTCATTGCTATACAAAATTACATATAAGAGGTTGTGAGGGGAATGGGAAAATAAACAAGGAGAGAAATGAATTACAGTAGATGGGGTAGAGAGAGAAGATGGGAGGGGAGGGGAGGGGGGATAGTAGGGGATAGGAAAGGTAGCAGAATACAACAATTACTAATAGGGCATTATGTAAAATTGTGGATGTGTAACTGACGTGATTCTGCAATCTGCATTTGGGGTAAAATTGGGGGTTCATAACCCACTTCAATCTAATGTATGAAATATGATATGTCAAGAGCTTTGTAATGTTGTGAACAACCAATAAAAAAAAACATTATCATATCTATAATACAAAAAAAAAAGAATTGTAGGACTAGACTCTCCTTTTGCAAGTATGTTTTCCACCTAATGACTTCTTCACCTCTCTTATTATGTCTTTAGTTAAATCCAAGTCTTTAATTTTCAATAAAAGTTTCATTTATTTTTATTTTTGGTTAGTTTTATATTCTATTTTTAAAAACATTATTATCTCTGAAGTCATACAATTTCTTTCCTATGTTATCATCAATTAACTTCATGTTTTTCTAATAAATGATTTTCCAAAAGAAGACATGACTAGGTATAAATATAAGGATTACTGGTAAAATTTGATACAGTGAACTAACAAGCAATCCAATGTCCTGTATAACTTTAAAAATTTACTTGATGTTCCAACAAGTTTAATAATTAAATAATAGTGACATAATTTGAAGGAAGAAAAGAGTTTTTAAAAGTGTGGTTGATTAAAGTTGGCATATTTAAATCAGTGGGGATAAAATGAATTATTTAATGAAGTGTACTTATATAATGAAAGAACCTTAGGAGGAAATAACTTGAAAAAAAAAACAAATGGTGCTGGGAAAACTGAATGTCCATATGTAAAAGATTGAAACTATATCCCTATTCTTTCACCCTGTGCAAAAATTAATTTAAAAAATGAATTTAAAAAGCCAGGTGCATTGGTGCATGCCTGTAATCCCAGTGGCTCAGGAGGCAGAGACAGGAGGATTGCGAGTTCAAAGCCGGCCTCAGCAAAAGCAAGGTGCTAAGCAACTCAGTGAGAGCCTGTCTTTAAATAAAATACAAAATAGGGCTGGGATGTGGCTCAGTGGTCAAGTGCCCCTGAGTTCAATCCCGGGTACCCTCCTTCCAAAAATGGATTAAACACCTTCATGTGAAATCTGAAACTACTATAAAAAACACGGGGGAAACACTTCAAGATACTGGCACAGCTAATAACTTTCTAAATAGGACTCCAATAGCTCAGGAAAGAAAAGCAAGAACTTAAAAATGAGATCGCATCAAATTAAAAAGCTCTGCTCAGTAGAGGAAACAATCAAAAAAGTGAAGAAACAATCTACAGAAGGAGAAAAATTGCCAGCTATTCATCTGACAGAGACTTAATATTCAGAATATATAAAGAACTCAAAACATTTAATGAAAGTCCAAGTAATCCAATAAAAAATGGGCAAATTATCTGAACAGATAGTTCTCAAAAGAAGGAGTGCAAATGGTCGATAAATACATGAAAAAAAGTGCTGAGCATCTTTAACCAGCAGGGAAATGCAAATCAAAACTACATTGAGATTTCATCTTACTCCAGTCAGAATGACTATTGTCAAAGTAATAATAATAATAAATGCTGTTGAGGATATGGAGAGAAGGAACAATTATTCACTGTTGGGGGGAATGTAAATTAGTGCAACCATTACAGAATAGTATGGAGTTTCCTTAAAAACTAAAAGTAGAGCTACTACATGATCCAGCTATGCCATTCCTGAGTATTTATTCAAAGGAAATGAAGTCAGCATTTAAAAGAGTTACCTGCATACCAATGCTTATTGTGGCACTATTCCCAATAGCTAGGATATGGAATCAGCCTAGGTTTGGGTCAACAAACAAAGAGATAAAGAAAATATAGGATATGTCCAGAATGGAGTGTTACATGGCAATAAAGATGAAAATGGATGAAACTGGAAGACTCATGTTAAACAAAGTAAGTCAGATACATACAGACAAATGTCACATGTTTTATCTCATATATAGAATCCTTACCCCAAAAAAGAGATAACCTGGGAGCAGAAGAGGAACTATGAGGGAAAGGGGCCCGAGTGGAGGGGAAAGAGAAGAGAAGATTAGAGAGGGTCAAAGGGAGGGTGGACAAGATCAAAGTACAATATATGTACTTTATGGAAATGGAAATGTCACTGTGAAACACATCAGTGTGTACAATTAGTATGGATTAATTAATTAGTATGCATGAATAATCATAATAAAAATGATTTAATAAATATTTTCATTATAGAATTGTATTTTATAGAATAATTGTTCCTTCTCTCCATATCCTCAACAGCATTTATTATTATTATTACTTTCTAGTCATTCTGACTAGAGTAAGATGAAATCTCAATGTAGATTTGATTTGCATTTCCCTGCTGGCTAAAGATGTTGAGCACTTTTTTCATGTATTTATCAACCATTTGTACTCCTTCTTTTGAGAACTATCTGTTTAGATAATTTGCCCATTTTTATTGGATTATTGATCTTTTTGAATAATTCACTTGATATTTAAATTCTTAAGTTATTTCATTACCAATAGCAAAAACACAAAACTAATTTTCAGAGTGCCTGTGCTTCAGCTTTTTCACTTTTCATTTATAATTTGATTTAATAAAATCTCAAAAAGGGTAGTTTTCATACAGAGGAAAATGGTAGTATAATCATTACAACTTTCAAATTTGTTCTGGCTTCAACTTTCTTCACCTTTCTAATACAGCATTTTCAAATGAATTTTCAATTATGCATTAAATTAATAAAGGGCAATTTATATTATTTTTGTGTCGACCAGTTATCCAGTGATAAATCATAGGCTAGATCCTTGATGGATTTTTTAACAGGAAAAATAATTAAATGACCATGTCATCATTACCTAAGAGGAGTTATTGAAATACTGCCTATTACAAAAAAAGCACTTCATTCAGCTATTTAGAAATGGAAAGCAGAAAGAGTTGGGCATTAGGAATTGGGTGCCTAGGTTTTATGTACTCAACATGCAGTCAAACAACCTTTGTATTTAGGTATAGGATTTAAAATATGATGGACAAGCTATCATACAAGAAAAAGTTGGACATGCACAGCTCATCAGGAGACTATGCATGAATGCTGAAATGCCATCTACACACACATGTCAGGCAGACAGCTATTAGTCTGCATTAGGTTAAAAAATAGTCTATTTTTCTAGGATTCCAGACTGGGATGAAAAATGGACCATGCTCATAGAGCTATATATGACTCGGTGAGCATCAAGTGGAATTGGTATTTACATTTATCCATACCCAGAGGCAAGTTTTTTAAAAACATTTCTTATTATGGTTCTTCAAAGCATAGAATGTGAAACTTTAAAAAAGCACAAATTAGAAGGATCCAATTTCAATTTTAAACATTTTGCCATATGTGCAAGCATATGTATTACCCATTCTGTTTTAACCTCTTTAAAGAAAAAGATAATTTTATAAACCCAATATTCAATCAATAGGTCACCAATAGTTCTAAATTTTGGTATCTAGTCCAGGGTGTCATTTATTTAGTCACTCATGCAATCCATATATATTGATCACTTACTAAATACCAGGTGCAAATGGTAGGTTTAGATTTATTTCATTGGACTTAAGTAAGAATGAGCCAGCTAGCCAGGGACTTTCGTTTGAGTGTTAACTGAGCATAGAAAATCTTAGCTCATCTGTGACAGCATGAAAACTTGAAAGCATAGTTGGCATTTATCTTTTACTTGGAGAAAAGTATTAGAGAGTTCAGAATATTTTTTCCAGTTTTTGAATTATGTCAAAGAAAGAACATCTCAATGAAAAACTACAATATTTATAGAGGGGAATAAAGTAAACATATTTGATTTTTTTAAAAAAGCATTCTCCAACAGATAAGAAAGAATCTGCTAAAACTTTGCTTCCTGCAAATCATTAATTCTCAAGTTGCTCCTATGCTGGGTGGTTTTCTATCCTGGATGTACTCAGACTTACCTGATTGGTTGGCAGGGCTTGAGGAGAGAGCCCTTAGGCTGTAAGGGGAAAAATGACTCATTCCTCCAATTGCTTCTAGAGTAGACCTGAGACTGTCACCTAATAATTCTCATTCCCTTCTCTCAGTCTCTTCCATCTTACACCCCAAAGAAGCAGGACTCAGCATAGGAGCCTCCATTGCCTTCTCAGAGCCCCCAGTGGCTCTGAGAATAGACTTTGAGTTTATTCTAGAATTTGCTACTAGCCTAATCATACTTGAATTAAAATGTTAATGGGGTAGAGAGACAAGATGTTATCTTCCTTTCTTTTTTCCTGTTTAGTTTTTTTTAACTTGTTCTTTTTAAATATACTTGACTGTAGAGTGCATTTTGACATATTATACGTACTTGGAGTATAACTTATTCTAATTAGGATCCCATTCTTGTGGTTGTACATGATGTGAAGTTTTGCTGGTCATGTATTCATATATGAACATAGGAAAGTTCTGTCTGATTCATTTTACTGTCTTTCCTATTCCTATCCTTCCTTCATTCCCCTTTGTCTAATTAAATGAATGTCTATTCTTCCCTGCCCCACCCTTATTATGTGTTAGCATCCACATATCAGAAAGAACATTCATGTTTGTTTTTTGGGGATTGGCTTATTTCACTTAGCTTCATAGTCTCTAGTTCCATCCATTTAGCTGCAAATGTCATAATTTCATTCTTCTTTATGGCTGAGTAATAGTCCATGGTGTATATATACCACATCTTCTTTATCCATTCACCTGTTGTAGGGCATGTAGATTGTTTCCATTGCTTAGCTATTGTGAATGAGCTGCTATAAACATTGATATGGCTATGTCACTGTAGTATGTTGATTTTAAGTCCTTTGGGTATAAACTGAAGATATTGTCTTTGTAACACATTTTCCCAGAGAGTTTCAAGTCTTTCTTCCCATCTCCCAGCAGGAAGGGGAGTGCTAGACATACATCACACATCACTTAATTTGTTTTGTTATATTTTGTTTTGTTTCTGCTTTTCTGGTCCAGGTAAAAACTCGCTTTTTCTTTGCTAAGCAGTATTGTATTACATAGGGGAATTTTTGACCTCAATATGTATTTAGTGCTTTTCATTTTTGATATGACACCTGGGCTTCCTCAGTTCATGCTTTAGATCTTTTACCAATAATTGATTAGGAGTTTTTTTCCTTTACCTATTTCAAGTGCTTTTTTTTTACTGACTTTATTGTAAAGAATTCATCAAGAGAAAGTTATCTTTGATATGCTTAATGAATTATGTAAAAGAATATGCGATGCAGACACACACACACACACACACACACACATACACACAAATCTAATGGCAAAGTATAAGGTGGTATCTTATAAACCATGTCATGACTTCCTTTTCCATTTGGAATAAAATCAAGGCAAGCCCCTACATGATCCAGGGCTGCCTTTCTTTCGTATTTTATCTTGCTCCTGTCTTTTCTTCCTCTCTCCCCACTCTAGCCTCACTAGCCTTTGTTATATTCCTTTGTTACATAGCTTGTCTGGACTCTAGGGTCTGTGGAATTTCTTCCACTTGGAATGCTCTGCCCAATTGTCATGTGGCATTCTTCTTTTCACTAATATTTATTATTATTATTTTTTAAAATTTTAGTGCATTATAGTTATACCTAATAGTGAGGTTAATTTTGACATATTCATAAATGCATATAACATTGCTTTGTCAATTTTCATTTCCTAGTACCTTTCTCTCCCTCTTACCTCACCAATTTCCTTACTCTACTGGGCTTCCTTTTATCTAACTATCTATCTATCATTTATTTTTAATTGATTTGGGAGGGGTCTTAAAAGAAAAAAAGAGCCAGAGAAATGAGTAGGAAACACACACATACACACACACACACACACACACACACACACACACACAACCCACCATGTGGGATAGATGCAATAAAATAACAAAAGAAAAAAAATTGAATAAAGTAAAAAAGTAGAGAACACATACTTCATGTGTACTGAAGTCTAGATTAGCTCTATTCTTGGAGTTGGGGTGGAGTGAAGGTAAAGTCTTTGGGAAAAGAGGAGATTGAGGAGTATATGTGTTTTATTGGTGAGTTCTTTATTAGCAACCTGTTATGTATCAGCTCATGTTGATGGAGAAAACACTGCTCTAGTCTCAGTTTTCTTGTTTTTAAAAAGATGAGGTGATCTTTGAGTATTTCTTAGCCTCCGTTATATTGACAACAACAACATGACAGCAGTTTTTATTTTCTGAGACCCTACTCTGAATTCTCTGAAATAATTCTCCCAAGCAACCAAGATCTCCCAATGCACACACAAGGAGAGTGTGGCTCAGAGAGGTCCAGTGCTTATCCATAGTTCTAAGTTTAATATGCAAAATATTTTATCAAGACACAAAAAGTTAAGAGATATGCCTAACAGCTAACAATTAACAGCACATGGATTATTTCTATATTTCTATACGTTGCCTAGGATTATCATGGTGTTTATTTATGGGCTTATTATAGAGCAAATGATAAAGTAGTATAGCATAAAGCACTAGAACAGTAATGAGGGAGCAGTTTAGGAATTCAAGTCAGATCATTCTACTCATTCCAGAACTAGCCCAAAGTTTCTGAATACAGAAACAAGGATGGGGTCTAGTGAATCTAGATATGATATGAAAAATTTAAAAAATCTATGGATGCTCTGTGCAGATATATCCAACATTCTAGGGATGGGACCTGAAACTTTCATCTATGTTTAGAAAAGTGGATTTTAACCAATAAAGGTTGAGTATCAGTGTTCTGGATGGTCCTGATGGACCTTTTCTACTCTGCCTTGGATGTCTAGATACACAGAGTGAGTATCTTGGTGCCCCATGCTTTGCTTTCTATTTGTGAGTTTTACTTTTTTTTCACCCCTTCTATGGGCCACCTGAGCCAGCACTATTATCTGGATTTCAAATACATTTTTCTATGTCATTCAATAACATTCTTTAAAGCTTCATCTGAACTGGAGTATTTGACAAATAAAGAAGACTATTTTTCAAAAAGTCCTCTCTTTGACAAAGTGATTTTTCAGTAAAAATTGTGAACTGAAATCAATATTAACAATAAGAGCCAGAAAGATATTTGGATGTATAATCACAAAAAAATAATAAAATGTTAAGTCCATAGTAGAAAAAAAGTGATGTATTAATTAATTTTAATCACATTAGTGTCTCTTCTTGAAAGAGAAAAGAGAGGTAAAAGAAAAAATAATGCTTCCAGAATGAAATGCATAAGGCTCCATGAATGATTTGAAAGCAGAATGACAGAAATGAAGAAACACACCTTCTATTCCTTGCTTTGCAATCACCATAATATCATCATTCATTTCAAAACTACTGTACAAATGCAGAAATATGTAGTACCCCAGGGGAGGAAATGCAAACCAAGTCTGAAGCAAGTTTGAATAATTCTGACCCCTGACAAACTTACTCTTGAGTCAGAGGCATGTAGCTAAGTCTTGGAAGAAAATTATATAAATTGGAAGTCTTCTAAATTAAATTCCATGTATAGAATAGTTTTTCATTAAATAAGTAATAAAAATGTGTGTATTTGAACTTTACAGATATATTAGTAAACCCAATTTCAGTTGTAACAATTATTTGAAAATAAACTAACAAAATACATTGTTGCAGTTATTTTATCCCTGACAATACTTAACATTGATGTTGCATGGTGATAATAAAAGAAAACCAACTTTTGGATGGTTTTAAAATTCCCTACTCTCACTGTGCCCCCTTAAGTGCCTATACTCAATAATGACTGTTGCCTGTCTTTAATACGCCCAATGGGATAGGAGAAAGGAATTTCTATTTTATTAAAACAAAGTCTCTCTTATTTTCAAAACTAATTTATTATCAGTCATGTCCCTAGACTTCCTTTTATGCTGTCCAGGATGCTGGCTTTTTAAAGATTTCTATAAAGTAAAAATTTATGAAAATGTGAAAAGGATTCAACCAGTTTCCAATGAATGTATCATGAATGTCCAATAAAATGCTAAATTAGCTGATTTTGTACCAACCAATTCCTTCTGCTTAAGAAGGTGTCACATAGAACCAAACACTCACCCTGTAGCCTCTCTAAGCCATAATTTCTGCAGCAGTTGACATAACACTAGGCTCTCATTTCCTTCTAGGAGCAAAGTTAACCTGTTTTTAAAAATGCATCCTGTGTTGAACACTCTCTCTGGTTCCATTCAAATGGTTAGATGGGACAGGTTTGGTGAGATGGTGAGGGGGTGGTTGAATAATCCAAACAGTAGTTTAAAGACAGCAAAGAACAGCTGTTTTAATGGAAATGGTACAATCAAACATTAGTTATGTTTTTATTAAGTTGGTGCTAAGTGATTTAGTTTTGTTCTAGCATTTTAGCCAAAAGGTGGTACCATGATTTGTGCTAGGATAGTTTGCCTCTGTCCAAGTTTTCCTGAAAAACCATAGCTTTTACCATTACTTTAGAGACCTGAATATAGCTCTTATTCTGACACGTAAAAAAAAAAAAATCTCTTCAAGGTTTTTCTTCCAGTAGGTTAATAACCAAAGAATTTGTGTGTTTGGAGACTAATTTATTTAGCTGTTTATTTTTAGTGATGGACATCTAGCAGAAACACTTTAAGTTATTGGAATGTTTTAATAGCTTCAATTAATCAGGCTTTATATAGTTAAGAGGTAAATACTGTGAATATTTTTCTACATGTGAATTTCAAGCATAAAATGCATCAAACTTTCTTTTTTTGTGAAATATTTTACTGCAGAATGGTCTATTTTATCTGCAGAAGATATCAGTTACTTACAAAAAGGTTTTCAAAAGCAAGCAGTTTAGGGAAAATTGAATCTAAGGTTTACAGTGTTCCCCACCCTCCAGTGCTACTCAAAGACTGTCGTTTGCTAATTTGCATTCAGTACATTATTTGAATCCAGGAAAGGAAATGGTATGACCTCTTTTCACTGTTACTACAGAGTTCATTTTCTTTTCTTTTTTCTTTTTTAATTTATATATGACAGAGTTCATTTTCCGAAGGAGTATCTTTTGGAACTTAGCCTTCCATAGAACCTACTTTAACAAATTCTTTTCTCTCTTCATTAGGTCTCTGATGGAACCCAAGGGAAAACTCGTGTTTCTGCCCCTAAGGTTTCTCTATTCCCCTCTATCAGATTCCAAATATTCTACTTGGAAACCTCAACTCCACAGTTTTGGCCTCCCACCAGTCAGATCAGAGAGTCTCTAGGATGTTCTCTGAGGGAATGTGATGCTGGGAAGCATGGAGCTTGAAATAAGATCTGAATGCCTTGATTGGTGCTTATCATCTCATACATGCCTGGTAATTGTCAGTTTGGTAACTTTGCCAGTTTTCTGTTTGAACAATAAAAATGCTATAATGTTGAATTTGCTTCAGAGTAGATACTGAGTACTGAAAGTTGTTATTCACTAATGGTTGTTACTCAGTGAATATGAGGTACTGAATATCTGATAGGAATACACTTTAGATAAAGTAGTATTAAAGTGATTTGGTAATAACATTACAGGACTGGGGTATTTTGGGAAACTGAAGCAGCATGAAGACCCCCTGAAACCCTGATTCTTGCTATCAAGTCAGAAATATTTCAGACATGTTGCTCAGAGTAGCAGGCATGAGTTTATTGAAGGGATAGGACAGGGAGAGTGTGGACAGTATGCCTCTCCTGCACTCCAGTTTTATTGAGGATACCAGAGAAGTTTCCAGAGAGTCCCACCAAGTCCACCTCTTGACATTTAACTGACAGCAGGGTGACATCTGACTTTCAATTCCCCACTACTGTGACAACTGTAGGTCACTTTGCCAGTGCTGATTGGTTCTAATTGGATTCTCAACCATAAATTCTTACAGATTTTATGATTAGAAGAAATTATCCTTATCTCCTGAGTTTCAGGACCTGGTCTGTGAAAATGGTCACAAAAATTCTCCCTGTTCAGGGTAACTTGGGTTCTTCTTATTGATATTATTTTGAGCCTGCATTTCTCCTGTCAATAACAGGTAGTTTGCTGAGGAAGGTGTCCACTTAAGCCACCAGGATTGCAGATAAATTGCTTCCTGGAAAAAGAAGCATATGGGGGTCAACACAGTAGGCCCACTTTATAGAATTATTCCTTTAACCTCATGTTTCCACCAGTTCCATCTGTCTGTCCCCTATCAATAAGAAACTCTTTATCTACAAGACAAAAGCCATCAATGGGTACATTAGCCAAAATACCCATGAATTTGCAAGAGAGTTTGAATTCATTAATGATTTTGTTTGATTCAGACCTTGCTATGATTTGAATGTGTTCCTTAGAGAGCATGTATTGGAAACTTAATCCCCAATTGTTTTATTTAGCTTTTTCCTGACAAGAAAAGCATAGAGGAGGAAATTTATTTTGGCTCCACCATTTCAGAGGTTCAGTCCATGGTCCACTGACTCCATAGCTCTGGGCTCAAGGTGAGGCAGAATACCATGGCTAAAAGGTGTGGCAGAGGAAAGCAACTGAGGACAAGGCAATCAGGAAGGAAAGAGAGAGGGATGGGGGAGAGAACTGCTCCCCAGGGTCAAAATGTAAATCCCAAAGGAATAGTTTAGATCCTTTCGGTTCCCTTCTCTGCCCTCACTGCCCACCTGCTGTCCTCTCTCAATTGTGATCACTCATGGACTCTTCCCCTTCTACCTCCCACCATGAGATGACCCAGCAAGGAGGTCTCTGCCAGATGAAGGTCCCTTGATCTCAGACCTGTCAGCCTGTAGAACTGTAAAACATAAATCTAATCTCTGCTTTTTTTTATAAATTGTCCAATCTCAGCTATTTTGTTACAGTAAAGTGGACTAAGACTTCTTTGCCTGGTGTTGTACAATTAAACAAAGTTGATTTGAAGTCAAGACACAAGAAAAAAATCATATAATTCAGAATTTATGAGTGACTTACTTTAATGCCATAGCATTCTGTTTCCTGCTTCTACTCAAAATCTAAGCTAAGGAATTTTGATGTATGTGGCATTTAAAATTGTTCCAAACTTCAAGAAGTGTGCTTTATAATTACCAGCAGAGGACAGAGGGTAAGGACTTTTGAATCATTGTTTATCTCCTATGTACAAGGAACATAAATGCACTCTCATTTAATTTTATCCGTGATCCTATGGAGAGTTTGTTATTTCCTCGAGTTTACAAAGAAAATTGATCCCATATACATTAAGTAAAATGCCTAATGTCACATACTTATTAAGATGGGGCAGAGTAGAGATTGTGAACCTAGAACCCTTAGGCTTCAATGTTCATATCCTTTCTATCAGTAAGTGGTCCTGATGTTAAAAAAAGAAGATTTTATATTACAGGATATTTTTCAATATTTTACATATAAAAGTTAAATAAAACTTAAACATAAAACTTAAAAATGTAAGTGGATTTAAAACAAGTCAATTAGCAAAAATGCAATTTTCTATCTAATCCTTAAGTAACACTTGCATACTAAAAAGACATTCAGGTTTTCTTCTTAAGTGTGCTAGTTTATTTTATGTATCCTCTTGGCTGGGCCATGAAGCAGCCAGAACTTTGGTCAAACATTTTTCTGCCAGTGTCTATGGGGTGCTTCCGAATAAGATTGACATTTGAATCAATAGATTAAGTAAAGTGGATTTCTCTTCCTACTGTGGGTGGTTCTCATCCAATCAATAAAAATCCTTATTAGAACAAAAAGGCAAAAGAATTCTCATAATTGTAACTATCTGAGCAGGAAGATCAGTCTTTTATTGTCTTTGGACTCCAGATGAAACATGGCTCCTCTTGTGTCTTTACTGTACTGGCTTTTGAATGCGAACTTGGACCACTGGTTCTCTTGATTCTTGGCTCTTTTAACTCAGATGGAAACTGAACCATTGGCTCTCCTGGTTTCTGGCTTGTCAATTTTAGATCTTGGAACTTCTCAGCTCCATAATCCTGTGAGCCAGTTTCTTATCATAAATCTCTTTATATGTCTGTCTGTCTATTGATTCTGTTTCTCTGGAGAATACTGGCTTACATTTTAAATAAGGCAATTTCCCTGAAAAAATGAAAATAATAAATATTAGTGTTGTCAGCAACTTAGGGTTATCACTATGTGACCATTTAAAATTATTTTCATTATCATCTATCTCACAGAGGAGTTTCCTATCATGATTTTCATGTAATTTCCTGTATGGAAAATATTCATTTCCAGCCTGTATCTAAGGTGTGTATGTAGGGGCAGAGTTCAGGGAGCATTTGCATCCCTGAAAAGGCACATGTGGCCTGCACTCAAAACTTGAAGTCTCTTAGAGCAGTGGTTCCAAGATGTTGAAGTCCCAGTCTCTGTTGATAGCTCTGGAACATCTTCCCATGAGCACACATGTGCACACGCTCACACACACACACACACACACACACACACACACACACACACACTTTTGCACCATTTTTACTCTTAAAGCCCTGATTCTTGAGTCTCTATTTAAATCACTGATGTTTTCTTTAAAAACAACTGAAAGAAGTTACTGGAGTTAGAGAAAAACAGACCCAGAAAGACAATAAAGAAGTAAATGATGATGAAGGGAAAAATCTAATACCTGCTAGAATGAGCATTTTCTATCATGCATTCGTTGTTTCATTTACCAAATTTATTAAGCACTAAATATATGTAAGACTTTTGGGATACATGGGGACAAATCAAACTTGAATTTTATATTGGCCTTCATGATTTTATAATCAGCATGTTTTAGTCAACTTTTTTTTTTTTTGCTCCTGTGACTAAAAGAACCAACCAGAACAGTTGTAGAGGAGGAAAAGTTTATTTAAGAGCTCACAGTTTCAGAGGTCTCAGTCCATAGACAGCCGGTTCCATTCCCCAGGGCTCCAGGTGAGGCTGAATACCATAGTGGAAGAGTATGGCAGATGGAAGCAGCTCACATGATGATCATGAAGCAGAGAGAATCCACTTGCCAGATACAAAACATATACCCCAAACACATGTCCCCAGTGAACCACTTCCTCCAGCCACACCCCACCTGCCTCCAGTTACCACTCAGTTATTCCCATCACGGATCAATTTACTGATTATGTCAAGGCTATAACCCAATCATTTTTTCTCTAAACTTCTGGCATTGTCTCACATGTGAGCTTTTGGTGGACACCCCATCTAAACCATAACACAGCAGAGGCCCCATTGGTGACAGAGAATAGGTATAGTGTTGAGTAAGAACATAAAGGAAATGGAAGGATGTGAGGTGATTGACAGAAAAGGATGTGGGTGTTAAAGATGTCAGACATGGAAGAAACCTGGAGAGGGCAACTTTGGCAACATGGGTTTTGGTGACTGGAATTGACTAAAAGCAAAAACCATTGGCAAGGATTTATGTGGTTCATCTATGTGGTCATGAAGTGACGGTGAGGAAGGCAAAGCCAAAGACAGCCAAGTGCCCACGTCTCTAATGGTGACAGATGAGTGCTCATGTATGCCCTCCCATTGGTCCTGAAGTCTTGTCTCTGATGATACTTGGGCAGATGAAGAGAGCAGGGACAAAGAATTCCAGGAAGGAGGAACTTCAGGAACATTGGCACTTTCACTGGAGAAGAAGTACCAATACAGAGAATAAAACTGACATCTCATCAATTTGCTATCACTGACTAGTTGCGGTGACGTATTTCACAGGAAAGAGCTGAACATCTTGACTGAAATGAACATCTTGACTGTTTTATGCATTTGTCCAATCTTAGTCTCTCAGTACTACAGATGAGCAAGAAATTAACTCTGTATATGATCTGTTCAGACAGTTTGGGGCATTAAATCTTGACTTCAGAGATGTGGAAAATTTGTAAGCTAGAATTGGGAAAATATGGCAGGGTACAGTCCCATTTTAATTTAATCACATAGTATATTTTATTCTCTATGAATTATACACGTCATAACTTCATATCTAAGTGTTTGAGTTAGCATTTTATGACTAACAACACATGTTTTTAAATTTTTATTTAAAGATATTGTAAACCAATTCTTTTCAGGTCAGGCTGTTAAGGAGTAGACACATATTTTTTTCCTGGTCATTCCCTGTATGTCGGCAGGCCTGATCTGCATAGCTTCTGCTTTCCTTTCTTGCATCAAGAAAGCATTGCAAAATGAGAAAAAAATTTATGACTTGCCTACTAAATTATAATCAATTTAACAATTTGGAAACACTATTAGCAAAATTTAAAAGCCATTATTCAAAGTGACAGAAATATGTGCGATATTATACACTCTATGAAAATGTTGATTTATTTTCCATGTTCCCTGTTTACCTCAGTTTTGTTTCAGATCCATTAAACAAACATTCCTTTTTTTGTTCTTGTATATGATTCTTGCGTTTCCTTTTTATTTCATATAATAAAATTTTCAGGTCTCTGGAAGTAGGTCTTTAAGTTCAGAGAAATATGTTTTAAAAATGTGATGAAAGAAAGTGAAATACCATGTGAAGTCCAGGGGAAAAAAGTGAAGATGAATATTAAGCAAATTTAAATCTGTGTGACTCTTCATTAACAAGTCCTTTATGTAACAAGCTAAAAATAACTGGTACTTTCGTCACCTTCAATCAGCAAATGTAAAATATGTGCGATAATGAAATTACAGATCAGCTAGAGGAAAAGGATGCTCAAACAGAGCACTAGGGGCCAGTCTTGTGAGCAGCATTTGTGGATTGCTTTATAAAACCTGTGTTGTGTCGGGGAATAAAGAACATGGGCGGCACAATTTTGGCACCTAAAAGCCTCTGTTCACACACATATATCCTCTTATGTTCCATCTTGGTTACCAGGAAGACTTCTCTGCAGTTTCTAACAATTCCAGTCTCTCTTTGCTTCAGTCAGCCTCTATTATCACCAGATTACTCTTTTGAAGGGACATAACCCCTCTGCTCTAAGTCTTTCTAAGGCTCAAGATGATTAAAGGGAAAAAAATTTTTTTTTGCTTTATTTTCTTTCATTATTTATTTATTTATTTAAGTTATAGATGGACAAAATATCTTTATTTATTTATTTTTATGTGGTGTTGAGGATCGAACCCAGTACCTCACACATGACCCAGTACCTCACACATGCAAGGCAGGTGCTCTACCACTGAGCCACAGCGCCACCAGTTTTGTTTGTTTTTAATTGAGACATAATTGTACATGTCTGTGGGGCACAATGCAATGTTTCATTGCATGCATACATCGTATAATAATCAAATCAAGGTATTTAAAGTCCCCGTCATGTTATACTATCCTTTCTTTGTGGTGAGAACATTCAGAATTCTCTCTTCTAGCTATTTCGAAATATCAAATTCAATGTTGTTAATCGTTGTCACCCTGCCATGCACTGGAACCCCGGAACGTATTCCTCCTATCGAACTATAACTTCTGACCAAGGCTCCCCACCATAATCCCCATCAATCTCCATGCCTGATCCTTTGTTCAGTCATGCTGTCACACATGTGCCTATGCTTCTGTCCTCCTTGACTTTGTTTACCCTGTTCTCTACCTGGAACACCTACCTCGTGTCTCCAGTTGCCAATGTCTACTTGTCTTTCAACATCACCTTCCAGGGTCATGACTTCCACAAAGGTTTTCCTGATCTCAGTTGCAATATTTTCTCCATGCCTTACATCATTTTACTAAGACCTCTGTTATAATATTTATTACATGTTAGTTCATGTGTACATGGAACAACATATTTGTTTGTTTGTTGTGGTGCTGGGGAAAAATCCAGAACCTCGTGCATTCTAGGCAAGTACCCTACCACTACACTACATCTCCAGCCCAAGAAGCATTTTCTTATAAGAGATAAAATGAGCCAGGTGCGACAGCACAGGCTTGTAATCCCAGCAACTGGGAAGACCAAAATAGGAGGACCACAAGTTTGAATCAGCCTCAGCAACTTAGTGATGCTCTGTCTCAACATAAAAAAAATTAAAAGGGGTAAGAACTTAACTCAGTGGTAGAAATCCCTTGAGTTGAAATTCCACTACCAAATAAATAAATAAAATCAAAACAAACATGAGTTTGTATAAATTAAATAAATCTGCTTCTGGAACTGAAGGTCAGCCATCACAATATTGCTCTGTAATAAATTAACCAAAATTCATGTAGTCATTTGAAAATTCTTTATTCGTGTATTGAACAAACCAAAAACCTCAGAACTTAGCAAGGAAGAGTTGTAGAGATAAAGAGTGAAGCCCACAGGTGTTGGCTTACTCTCTTTCTCCCAGTGAGACGTCATGACATCCCATCCCAAAGCTTCTTCCCTCTCATCACATACACTTTCCATAATACCATGGAACCGAGACACAAGGATCTTGGGCTCTGTTGCAATTTCCATGGCAGCACACCTCATCTCCAAGCAATATTTAGGAGCTAACAAGGGAAATCTGGAGTCAATTAATTCCTATTCTCTTACATTCAAGGTTTAAAACAAAACGAAAGATACATTAGCTACTTTCCCCCAGTGTATCAGAAGAAAAACGCTGTCCTTTGCATTTATTGTTTTGCTGATACTACTAAACTGTTTGGCACTGAAATAATTTGAGGACATGGTGCTAAAAGGATGCACTCTGCTATGAAACATCAAAGTACCATGTAGTTTCAATTGACCTGAATTGGCATGAGCTTAGCAAAGATATTAAGAAAATTCAACCCAACTATCCACCAAGCTGGGCATGAATAATATCTATCCTATATTGTAGGGACTTTTCTTATTCCCTTTCTTATGCTTTCTTGTAATTGTGTAAAATCATTAATATTTTAGATGTTGTTCCCAAATGTGATTTTTTTCATAAGAAACCATTTATGTTTTCTTTGCTGCATTAATATTTTGAGTACTATTATTATTTCTTGAGAATTATTCTTTTGCATTTTAGCTGCACTGATTCATTCCCTTAACACAAAAGTAGCACTTTCAAGATCTCAGAACAAAGACTAAGACTTGGAGATGAGGTTTGAGGGAAAGAATCCATCCATGACCTGTGTTACTCCAGCCTGGATCAAGGGGTCCTCCTAAACCCTACAGTTAATAGCACATGATTCATATCTTGAAAAGTATTATGCACTTTCAGGGATTTTTTAGTCTATAATATTCACTTTACAAATATTCTCTTCTTGGTTACTTTCCTCTCCACTGCTATCCATTTGAAATAAATTGAAGTCTAAATTATTAGGACCTAAAATAATCATGATAACCTTAGATTTTTATTTATCACAAGACCACAATCTTTTTTATAAAAAATGTTTATCATTTTATTGGTAATGCAAAAGTTTATTGGTTTACTCTAAATGATTACATATTAGTAGTAGCAGTAAATGCTTATCATGGTCACTTCTAGATTGTAAACTCTTTGAAGATAAGGGTTGCTTCATTGACATTGATATTTACATGTAGAATAGTGCCTACTCCCAATTCTATAGTGATATAGTATTATTTGACTCTTATATCACTTATTATAATCTTCTATTAAGATTAAGTTTCTTCTAATATAAGCAGGAATTGGGCAGTCACTTCCAGTTGGACAGAAAAGACTGAGCAAGGGGAAGTTAGGAAGAGCACAACACAGAGAAACTGACTTGGCCAGAGTAGTGAGACACTTTGGAGGAAGGGACCCATACCTTAAGAGTACTTCTGTGAATATGACTTATTAGCATACTGTGTGAACTCCTTAGGTTTGAACAACTACAGAAAATATTTACACTGTGGTTTAGAACTTCTATGGTAAACTCTATCATCTATGGGACCCCAAGATCAATGCAGGCTACATACAATTACCTGTTTACATGCCTATATTTCCCCTAGATTATATGTTCCTTGTGGTTAGGTAATAACTGTATCTTTTCATCTATACATCCTCTGTACTTACTCCAAGGGCCTGACTCCCCCTGCCTTTTTACAAATGTCATTTGAAGTTAAGCAGATTTTTAGAATGCTTATCCTTTTTTGTGGGCCCTTTCCTTCGTATAGCCATAGATGTTAATGTGAGCATGTGCATGCTTGGACATGTATGACCAAAGCATCCATTGAAATGCCAAAGATGTACACCATCTTCCACCCCTACCAGAACCTGCAATTGATGAATGCTACCCCCTTTTCTCTCTTCTTCCTTCTCATCATGGACTTTGTACCTACTTTTTGCGCTTGAATACCATTATCAATAGTTAGGATCACATCCTTTCAAACTCCCTCAATTTCATTGCCTCACTTGGTTTTGCTTGATTGAATAAACCACAAACCTGGTTGAATCCATCTCCCTGCTCACTCCATGCCACCACCTACATGTTTAAATATGGTTGGAACAAAATACATAATTAGACAAATTAATTTTTCCAGTAGTCAGGATTGAACCCAGGAATGCTCTACCACTACAGTATCTGCAGTACTTTATATTTTATATTTTAATTATGAGACAGAATTTTGCTAAGTTACCCAGGCTGCCTTGAACTTGTGATCCTATTGTCTCGGCCTCCTGAGTAGCTGGGATTACAGGTGTGTGTCATTATTTGTCTTTTGATTCATCATCCTTACATTCAGTAGGGTCCTTCAAATTACTGAGCATTCATACTCTAAGTTCCTCACTGCATTCACTTTTCCTTTCTTCCGAGGTAACTATTTCACATCTTCTCTCTCCTAAAACTCCAAACACTTCTACCACATTTTGACCCTCAACTGGAGGCTAAATTATCAATTTTCTTAGGAAACTGAAGCACTGGGAAGAGAATTTCCACAAACTGTCACCCATCTATTCTCTTCCAACATCCATTATGTATTCTTCCTCCTATTACTATGGATGCACTGCTCATCCCCCTTGCTAAAGCAAGGAGCCTTCCTTTATCATTTATTCAAGACAATTGTTATATCAGTCTTCCATTCTGTTTTCTCTCTCAAGGATCATTTTTTTTTCAGCATACAAATAAGCTGTTATTGTTTCCATCTTTAAAAAAAAGACATTTCTCTCTCCTACTCTTCTCTTTAACCACCAGCCTATTTCTCTGCTCCATTATACAAAACAAAAAAAAAATTCTTGAAGTATTAGTGACTTGATGTATCTAATTTAATTCCTCCCCTACTCTTTTAAACCACACCAAACAGATTCTGCTTCTACCTCTCCAATGAAAATAACCTTTTCAAGATCACAGGAGAAATGATAAATCCAGTGAGTTCTTAGTCCCCATTTTATTTGATCTATCAACAGCATTTTCCTTGAAACCATTTTGCTCTTAACTTCAAAGACTGAACCGATTCTTAGTTTTCCTCCTCTAACTCAGGTTGTTCCCTTTGGATCTGCTTTCCTGGCTTCTCCTCATCTCTGATGTTTAACATTACTCATTTCCTCAGTGATCTCATCTGCTCTCCTGGCTTTAAACATTTATATGCTGATGAGACCCAAATTCATAACTCAACCCCGCCTCTCTCCTCTGAACAACAAACTTCTATATACAATTCCTACTGATGTCTCAAATTGTCCAGTGAACGTCATAAAAATAACACGTCTAAAATAGAATTTCTGATCTTCCTCCAACCAAAGGTGTTCAAACAATGGCCTTCACCGTCTCAATTAATAGAGACACTTTTTTCAAATTTCTCAAATACAGGATGTTGAAATCATTCCAACTCTTCTCTTTTTCTCACACTGTGCTTCAAATTTGTCAGCACATCCTGTCAGCTATACCTTCAAAAAATATTTACAATGCAACCACTTATTGACAGCTCCCCTCTTACCACTTGGGTCCAAGCTGCCATAATGGATTACTCGGATTACTGAAGTAGCTTCCTGTCTGCTTCTGTTCTTGCCCCTTGTCAGACAATTTTCAGACAGTACAGCATCTAAAGTGATCCTTTTAAAATTGTGCTGTGACTTAAATTTGGAATGTCCCCAAAAGGCTCATGAGTTTAAGGCTTGGTGACCAAAGCAGCAATGTTTATAGGTGGAGCTTTGGGGAAATAATTGGATCACAATTGGTTATTGGAATACAGTGGGAACTATAGGAGATAGGGCCTAATTAGAGGAAGTAGGTCACAGGTGGTATGTCTTTGAAGATATAACTTGTCTCTGGTCCCTTCCTTCCTATGTATCTATCTATATCTATCTACCTACCTACCTACCTACCTACATATTGTCCTCATCATCTATCTTTTACCTTCCTGACTTCGGTAAGCTGAATATCTTCCCTCCATCATATCTTTCTACTGCTTCATTCCAGGCTCAAAATAATGGAGCCAGCTAACCATAGACTGAAACCTCTGAAATCATGAGCCAAAATAAATCTTTCCTCCTTTCAGTTGTTTTTCTCAGGTACTTTGTTACAGCAACAAAAAGCTGATCAACATAAATGTCACATCAATTGTTTGTTCAAAAGACTTCCAGTGGCTTCATACATCTGAGTAAAAGCCAAAACCCATATGAACCACCTGTCCATATAATTTCCTCTGGTGGACCTAATATATTACATTCTTTCATGTTCTCTTCCCTCCAGCCACAAAGACCTCTGTGTTCTTCCTGGAACACAGCAACTTCTGTCTCAGAATCTTTTCATGTAGAGTTTCTACTTCTAAGAATACTCTTCTCCGTATAGCTCTACATGGTTTACTCCTTTGTGTCTTCCAGGTAAACTTCTCATTGAGTTCTGACCTGGGTCCCTTATATGATTTGCAGTTTCCATACTTCCTTCTCCTCTTTCCTTTATATTATTTATTATCTTCTAAGATAGCACATAATTTTCTCACTCACTTTGTTTTTGTCTCTCCCCCCGCCCCAAAATGTAAGTTCCATGAGAACATGTATGTTTTAAGTAACTTGGATAGTGACTGGATTATTGTAGGTGCTTAATAAATATTCATTGTATGAAAAATTAAAGGAAAAATGGCAGTCAACAGCAACAATAAAGAAAGGGAAACTGAGAGATTACCTAAACACTTAAAATATAAGAATGAAAGGGGAAAATTTGTGGTAGAGAACTTGTCTTAACCAACAGAAAGTTCATTTTGGTTGGAGAAGTAAACAGTACTCAATATGTAATTTTGCCCTTCAGTGGGAAAGTTTAAGCAAATGGAGTTAATTACAAGGCCAGTGCTACTCGAAAAGAGCAGATCATTGCCTCTTTACCACTCTTTATGACTGACATAGAGAACAGAGTGAACCACACCTGGCTCATATTATAGGTGTGCAATAAATGTTGGCAAACTGAGTAAAGGTTAATGAATAATCAGTGAAAGAGTTAATTTGTATTACTTCCCTGACACAGGAGAAATACGATCAGTAACTAAGATATACAATGTCTTATATGCCAACAAATTTCCAAACATAACTCTACTTGCAAAGTCTGAGTTTTAAATTTTCTTTTAAAAGCAAAGAATCCAAATTCAATCACAAATAACAGGGTTTGGGGGTAACTTCATCCTCCTTCACCACAGTCTTACCCTAGTATTCGATAGGAGAAATCTTCCCTTTCTTTGATGCATACATAAAGCTATAAATAACTACTCACAAAGCATCCATTGTAAGGCTTATAAAAGTAAAATTTCAACAAAACTCAAATATGCATTAAAATGTTTCAAACTAGATCAATAGAAATGTTATCAAGGCCTCAATATCCTAAATTACATAAAAGCATGATGACTTCACTTCATCTCAGTTTGACAGCTAATATGTCTATATTAGTGGAAGATTTTCCCCCAGGTATCCTCCTGTAAGAACAAAAATTTTCCTTTAACAAATGGTCTGTCCAAAGAAGTATTGCAACTTTAGCGATTTTAATAAAGCCCATATATAAAAGTGAAAAATTGGGTATTTAGGGCATTGGGTAGACTGAGATTTACTTAAATGATTAAAATTTTTTTGTGTTTTATCCATAAATATTGATGATAGAAAACTCATCCTAAGAACTCTTCAGATAATAATGAATTTTCACTTTTAATTGAATCATATGTAATATTTCTTCTCCTGAGATCAATGCACTTTAGCCATGATACCATACTGGATCTATTCTAGTAAGGAAGAAGAGACTTCAGAGGTCTTAGCAATAGAAAGTTTGATCCTATCACGTAATTTCAGTTCAATTTAATAAAATACATTTTGTTTGTATTCACTGAGCAATGATTATGTGCTGATATGTTCCGGGAAATATATGACAGAATCTCTAATGTTTTAGAACTTAGTCTTTTTTGACCTATATCTGCATGCATAAAAGAAAACCAGAATTCTACCTCAAACCATGATGAAATAAATCATGCCATACCTGTCCTCCTGCCAACAGAAACTCTAAAGCTGAACCAAACACATGAAACCACTGTCTTCAGGCATTGAACACCCACAGTTTAGGACTGCAGACACTGAGAGAACAACATAAGATGATCACCAAAGCTGAATGGCTTCCTCTTAGGGTACATTTTCCAGCCACATTTCAGAGAGTGTTTAGAACCCAACAAAAGCTAGCAGTCTTACTAAGCCAAGTAAGTTTGAAAATACAAACACAGCTGGAATTTCTGTGATAGGGTGCTGGAGAGGAAGGAGCTAGTGTAAATGGAGCCCCATAAATCCACACATGAGCTCTTAAGGGACCTTAGCACATGTGTCAGGAGAGATAACTCAAAGCCTAATAGAGGGTGGTTGTTATAGGACTCAGAGTTGTCCCACCATGGAGATGCAAAAAGTTTTACAATGCTGGGAGTTGTTTAAATACTACTTCAGCTTCCTAGTCATTTAGTTGGGAACCCAGAAGATCATGTCCAAGGAGTAAGAACCACTTTAAAGTAAGGGACATGTTTAAGACTAATAAAAAAAATAAAAAAAACAGTCGTTAACAAAAAAATAAAACCAAGTCTGAAACAAAATGATTTCCCAGTAATGAAACTCCCTGAAAGAACAAAATTCAATCCCTATTAGAAAGAGACAACATGATAAAGACAAAATAACGTTTTCAATTTCCAGAATAAAATTTAAAAATTACTAGATTTATGAAGTAGCAGACTAAATGTTTACCAAAATCATGAAAATGTCAATCAATAGAAACAGATCTCCAAATAACCCAGAGATTAAAATTAGCAGGTAAAAACTTTAAAAGAACATAAAAGTATTCAAACACACAGAAAAAAAAGAATATAAAAAAGATGAGAAATGTCACCAAAGAAATAGAAATTCTAAAGAATCAACTTCCAGAATTTGTAAACATATATCTTCAATGAGTAATTTACTGAATTGGCTTAATAGCAGATTGAGGATGGTAAAGAATAGGTCAGTGAACATAAAGACAGATCAATAGAAATTATCCACTGTGAAAAATATGGAGACAAAAGACTTATAATAAAAGTAAAGGAGTAAAGGAGTCCTAGGGACTTGTGGGAACATGAGCAAACACTCTGACAAATGTGTAACTGGAGAAAGTTAATGGAGCATAAAAAATGAATAATGACCAAATATTTTCTAAATCTGGTGAAGTTAGTTATTCATATATCTGAGAAACTTGGGAATTCTCAAGCAGCATAAACAAGACTAACCATATCCAGGCACATCAGAATCAAACTGCTGGATAACAAAAGACAAAGGAAAAATATGCAGAAAGTTGATACAGAAAAAAATATTACATAAGAAGATAAAAATGATGGCCAAGTTCTCATAAAAATTCAACCCCCCCCCAAAAAAAATGAAATACGTTTAAGAATAAAAGAAAAAAACATTAACCAAACTTTTCTGCACAGAGAAAAATGTCCTTCACAATGACAGTAAAATGAAGATATTTTCAGATGAGTAAAAACTAAAAATTCATCTGTAGCACAATTGCACTACAAGAAATGCTAAGGCTAATTGAAAACTATACCATATGGAAACATAAATCAACAAGACAGAATGAAGAGTACCCAAAATGGTAAAAATGTAGATACATATAAATGGTTCTCTCTCTTCCTCCTCTTAATACCTTTAAAAGATTAACAAAAATAAAACTGTTTATTTGGTGAGTTTCCTAATATATGAAGTAGTAACATATATGACAGCAATTGCATTAAGAGGTGTGCAGTTAATGGAATTGTCCCCTGGTAAGATTCTCATGTATTATATGAAGTGGGACAATGAGAGTTCTAACAGAACCTTAATAAATTAAGAAGGCGTAATCTCCAGTGAAATGACTTAAACTCAATAATAACAGGAGCATCATTAAGGGTCAGATTCCAGACCTAACAAAGTGACCTCAAGGTGCTCTTAAGGATATACTCTGGCAGGTCAAGTTAATCAGCCTCAACGACATGTCAGGGTGACACAGGTGCCATCACAGTAGAACTTGAAATAGTTGACATGGCTCCTGGCCAACTCCCATGAAAAAAGTAGTTGTGTGCTGTTCTTAATTATTTCTATTAAGTGCTCTTCTTCTTGCTTCCATAGAGTGGGTACTAGATCCAAAACAACTTACAATGAGAGCTGCAGGACTTTTTCTTTGGAGGAAGAAAATATTGACAAATTATGTAATCCTTATGCTGCGTTCTTAAGGAAGAAGACTAAAGAATAACTCCAGATACAGAGTGAATAAAGACTGAATGCTATGTTGTAGGTGACCCCATGGACTTAACACTGTTGTTAGAGGAATTAGTGGAATGACAGTCCTTTGTCTTTCTAAAGTATTTTTTTCTAATACCTTGAAATATAACATTCTGGTTGCACAATGGCACTTAACATTCTCTAGCTACTGGTAACAACAGCAAGGGTTGTGAAGTGCTGTGTTTGTTGTCATAATCAAGCATGGGTACTTATAACATCAAAAGAAGTTCTGATACATCTATTTAGTTCTGGCCTTTTATTTGCATTCTTTTATGTTTTCATTTTTAGCTCTTCTTTAATTTTTCCAGGGATAATGAGAAAGATGAATAGTTAAAAGAAGTCTGTTAGTCAAACAAGATGATGTCTGCCTAGGCGGGCAGCACAGTATTCCTTTGTGCTGAGGTTAATAAGAAGCCTGTCAAGCCATGAATATGCATTGTTTTAGGCAATAAGCCCTCACTTTGGAGAACTATGTCCTCCTAAAATCCAATAAATCCTTGAATGCATTTGTCACCCAAGTCAGAGAATAGGAATTCTTCAGAGTAATATTCTTCTAGGGACTTCCCTGCAGATGAAATGAAAGCTTTTGTTCATTGTAGGAACAAATGAAGTTCAGAGACACATTCATGCTCCTCCAAAAGAACAAATAAAACCACATTTCCCAGACCAAGTTATCTGTGTCTACTATATTGTGCAAAACTACATCAAATACAGAGGGATTCAATTATTTTTTGTCCACTGGTATGCATGAATCACTTTTCTTATGAACTCTGAAATATCATAACATTCTGGTTGCACAATGGGACTTAACATTCTCTGTTGTAGGACTTAACCTCTGTTGTAGGACACACACACACGCGCGGACAGATACCTAAAATCCAACATGAAGAATAAATCATCAGTATAAATTCCCAATATAGAGAATTTATCTGCCTGAGAGAGAGCTGGCCTTTGTTCTTGGCTTCTGGATGCAATCTCAAAACCCTTGCATACCATGCCTGATAAGAGTGTCTTGTTTCCCTGCTGGTCTTAGGTAAGCCAGATAAAAAGCAGTGTGATTTAGGGAGTCACACAGTGTCAGATCTCTTGAGGAGCTGGAGACTGAGATCAGATATGGGGGCATTCTACCATACTTACATGATGGAGCCCCAATAAAAACTCTGGACACCGAGACTCCAGTGAGCTCTCTGGTAGGCAGTACTATGCGTATATCATCAGACATCAATGCTGTAACACTGCCCATGACTGAAGTGGGAGAAGAAAACTAGCAGGTCCAAGTTTAGTTCTTTCAGTTTAATTCTTTGCATTAAGTGCTTCTTCCCCTTACTGCTTTGTATTCTCTCCCTGTAACAAACCACAACTGTGATTATGGTATCTTTCAATGATATTTATGAGTACTTTTAGTAAATTATCAAACTTAGGGTGGTTTGGAAAATTCCCTGAACTTGGGATTGATTTCAGAAGTGAAGATAGTCCTGTAGCCTGTGCTGCCTCTAATAATGCATCTTCTATGTCTTCAGTGCCTTCTAAGATCTTCACTTGGTCAGACTTTATCCTGGATTTCTCCTAAGAATGCATTTTTCTTGAAAGTACTTTTAAATGGTGGATATTTCTCTTCCACATACCTTAGGCCTCTATACCTGGAGGCAGATTGTTGTTTTTCATTCTCTTTCTTGTCATTCTAGACCATGTTATTAGTAGTTTCAAGAAAACTGCAACCATTTATTTATGCAAGCTTGCTTGGGATCAAACTCAGTACCCATCACACCCATCACGTGCAATTGTTATAATCATCTACCTCCTCAAGCTCTAAGTTACCATCCCTCTCAGAGTTAACACCTGACTCCAAAATTAATTACTTTACCTGCCCTGTAAATATGACTTTTGTTAGAAAAGCACCACCCTGAACAAAATTCCAAATCCTAAACTGCACCAGTCTAGACTCCTGTGCGATTCAGAGTCCCCTGACACCTCATCATTCCATTTTCTTCTGGTCTCTCGTTTTTTTGTTTTTGTTTTTTTTTTTTTTCCTGTTGGAACAGTCTTTTGGTGGTGGGGCCTAAAGCCTGCTTTCTCTTGAAAGATTTTTATTGAATCTTTTGAGGTCATTTGACCACACAAGTCATGAAAGTTTCCTTTTTATATTACCTTGCATTCTTTTTGGCTCTTTAATCATTTGGGGGGATACATTGGGGTCTAAGACCTCTCATGGAAAAATTTTATGATCCATTCATCTTCTTGATGATATTTCAGATATAAAAACTTGTCATTAAAACTTGCTCTGTGCCCAGAGCTTTTTTCTTTGGATTTAAATATAAAACACATCACTTCATCCTCAATATGATCACTGTTTTCAACTGGGAATACAGCAGAAACTTAGACACATATTCAGCCCTCCACATCTGCAGGTTCCATATCTGAGGATTGAGACAACCACAAATTGAAAATATCTGGAAAAAAATTTTCAAAAAAAGAGTCTATACTGAACATTCACAGATATTCTTTTTATTGTCACTATTCCCTAAACAACATAGGACAACAGTCATTTACATAGCATTTACATTGTATTAGGTATCATGAGTAAACTAGTGATGACTTAAAGTTTATGGGAAGATACGTATATACTATATACAGATACTATGCCATTCTCCATAGGGGACTCTAGCAATCTCAGATGTTGCAGGGGATACTAGAACAAATACTTAGAGAATACTGAGGGATAACTGTATTCTGTGGCACAATATGAGATATGCTAAATGGAAGCAGAGCCTTTGGATGGTGGGGCAGGTATAATCTTGCAGGAAGTCACCATGGGAAATCAAGGAAGGAAAAGGGTAAGGTAACACTTAAAGAGAACACTTTGTCTCACCAATCGGAGCACAGCCAGAGGAGGCAAATGCAAAAGATCTGGGACATGAAATGAAATCAGTCAGTCAAAGAAAACAGAGACTTAAACGTGAAATAGGAGATAACATGCAGCAGACATGATACCCAGATTCGAGCATGAGAAGTGCCATCACTCAGGAAGATGTATGTGGTTCTTAGTGGCTCCAGGCTGCAAAATTCAAAAATTATCAAAAGCTACATTCTTTAGAGTGTCCTAAAATGCATCGGCTGTTTCAAGAAATAATGAATCTTCTGCCACTGGAGAGAATTTGGGAGGGAGAGCTTGAACATGTCTTTCCAAGGGCGATATACAGAGTACCAAAGATTATTTGGTGACTGGGGGACATGGTTTTTAAATCACCTTCTCTTTCTGAGGCTCTGTATACTTCTATGCCTCCCCTGGCTCTCGCTCTCTCATCTGGCAAAATTCAAGAAATAAATGAGGTGGGAAATACTGCCCTTCCAGAGGTTATGTACTTGGTGTGCATGGCCTTTCTTATTTGTCTTTCCTCTGTAGCATTTCTTCCCTTATATACACAGAGCATGTGCAATCAGTGAATTTAAGATGTAGAGTTATTTTAGTACAGTGGAAGAAAATGTCAGCATAAGTAACATAGAGTAGGTAGGTTTTAAGTTCATAGTCAGACATTATTTAATTAGCATGGCAGGGATTTAAAGAATTAAACAATTTCTTACAGACTGTCCCTTGCTGCCCTTTTCTATTCACTTGGCACCTCTTCTGCATTACCAGTTCCGAGTGCTGACAACAGAATCCTCTCTTGCTAGTCTAAAGAGAAAATGGATTTCTTAAAAATAGTATAAGTAGATTTTTATATACAATAGAAAATACAAGAAGAATTTTAAAAAAAATTCAGCCTTTCTTCAGAGGTGCAATATGTTTGCAGAATATTCTTACCTTATTAGTTTCCTGTGACTGCTGTAACAAATTAACACAAACATAGTGGCTTAAGACAACAAAAATTTATTCTCTCACAGCCTGGAAGGTAGAAGTTCAAACTCAAGGTGCTTCTGAGCCCTGCTCCTTCTGCAGGCTGTAGAGGAGAATTCTTCCTTATCTCTTTCAGCCTCCAGCGGTTCCTCGTGTTCCTTTTACAATTACTACCTCTGACTTCACGTGGCCTTTTGGTCTGTGTTTCTTTGTGTCCTTTTCTCATGTTATAAGGATACCAGCTATAGGACTTAGGGCCCACCTAACTCTTGGAGGATTTCATCTTGAAATTTTTGATTAATTAGATCAACCAAGACCCTATTTCCAAATAAGGTCATATTTTAAGATTCCAGGTGGACATGGATTTTGTGGGACCCCATTCAACCCCTTCCTCTTGACATAACTAAAACAAGACTCCATGCTGATAAAGATCATAAATCTCTCTCTTGATATATCCTGCTCTCCACCACCAACATCATGCTGAAATCTTCATTACTGCATCTATGGTGAAAATCTCCCTTTTTTCAGATGTGTATTCTGGATATTTCATCCTCTCTGCTTGCTCGTCTGTTAAGTGACATATCTGGTGTAGATTTAAGACACCAAAGACAAAATCAGATAAATGTATTTATATGGACTGTGGTGGTTTGGCACTGTGTCAACTAGCTGAGCTGGGACCATTGCATAAATTCTCAGGTTAAAGTGAGCAAAGTGAAGCAGTAATTATTATTCTCTGAGGGGCTGGGGAGCTAGATGCAGAGAAGGATGAGAAAACTGATGGCCCTTCTCATCCCCATTAGTTCTCCTCCTGATTCAACACTGGAAGTTTCACAGGTTGCTTGGGGAGTCTTACTATTAATTTTTCTGTGGTCTTCCAGCTTCCTCTTTCAGAATTCTGTTTTCCCAACTTCTTTCACCATTGTGTAAGATATGATTCCTTTCATAAGCTCCTTAGTCCATGATACTTATGAAGGTTTCTATTTCCATGATTAAATCCTTACTGATACAGATAACATATATAGATAAAATATACAGATAACATATACAGATAACGTAAAAGATAACATATTTCCCACTAAAATGTAAATGTCATAGGGCATTTTTTAAAAAAAATCTATTTCATTCATTGCTGTGACCCTAGAATAGTAATATATAGTATATATTGAATAAATAAATTAATAAGGAAAGCAATTTTAAGAAGGACCGATGCAGCTTTGAAAATGTCAACTTGGGGTCCATTTAGACCATCTGAAGTGTGGCTGTCTTGTAAGTAGCAGTTAGGAGAAACCAGGGAGGACAGATGTGTGGATCACCAGCCTAAAGGTAGAGTTGCAGCTGTGATACTGCATGAGATTGCACCTGTAGAGTTAACAGTGAGGTTGGAATCCTGGGGATACAGAAAGACAATGTCAACTGTAGAAGAGGGAAAAGGGTTAACTGGTGAAGGAAAGCACCTGAGAAAGTTGAAGGTCAAGAAATCCAGAGCAAAGTGTGGGGGGATGTATTTTCCATCAAGATGAGAGAGAAAAAGAGAAAGAATTTGGATACTAATAAGTTTGGGGAGTGGAGGAAGTCAGAGTGAAGGAGTTCCTGCCTCATAGATGAACTCCATTTCTTTCTCCAAAATAAGATAGGAGGTTCAACCATAGTTAAGGAAAGAGAATGAAGTAGGGTACTTGAAAAGAGTAGCACTGATTTGTAAAAGCCTTTTGGGGAATGGGCAAGGGAATTGTATGGGGACAGGTCAAAAGCTTGTGAGGCAAGGTAATAGTCCCAATCTGAGATGAGAAATGCTGATTCATAGCAGTAACACTCTCATGCTGTTGTGGAATTTCACTAGGGGCCACTCAGTGGCTTGGATTCAGAGATGGAGAAGTGGATGCTGGGTTGGTCAGTGGTCATGATTTTCTGAACGAGTATAGAAAATCCTGACCACTGACCAACCAGAAAATCAACAGGGAAATGAAGAAGCTTCAGGCACTAACAAAAGTGCATTTGAAGCCTTGAGTCCTCAGTATAGTCAGAAGAGGAAACCATGAAGACACGAAGGGGCTGATGTTTGCCTTCTCTGAAGCCTGAAGAGCATATGTGGTAGAATAAAGTAATGTGCTATTTGGAGAACGGATGCTTGTGTTTAAGGCATAGATTTTCTAAAGTTAGAAATTCCTCCTGGGCTGGGGATGTGGCTCAAGCGGTAGCGCACTCGTCTGGCATGCGTGCGGCCGGGTTCGATCCTCAGCAGCACATACAAACAAAGATGTTGTGTCCGCCGATAACTAAAAAATAAATATTAAAAAATTCTCTCTCTCTCTCTCCCTCTATCACTCTCTCTTAAAAAAAAATTAAAAGAAATTCCTCCTGCCGTTTCTCATGATCCCTTTCCTATCAAGCTTCAAGGGCACTTCTTACCCAATGCCAAAGTATCTGGAGACCCTTTTGAGTACTGGTCATTTGTCTACTTTGGTCTAAGCTAAAACATCCACATGTAAGCTTTCATGTCCACCACTCTGCTAAATCCACAGCCTGTTTCAGATACAAAACTCTCCCGGTACCTTTGGTCTAAAATGAATCCTCTCTGGCCATTAATTTCAATATTCTGTTATACTCTTAGAGCTCTGGCAGGAAGCAATGCACAGATACCCTCTAGTCCTGGGACCCACAAATTTCTCCTTTATCCCAACCTCATCATATCTCTAGGCATCTCTTTCATTCTGGGTTGGCTATTTATTTTCCAACCATATTCTCTCACTGGACTGAAGCCCTAAAGAACAAAAGCCAAAAAGTTAGTCACACACCTCACCGAAGTAAGGAATAAATCAGTTGAATACACAAGCTGGGGAGGAGAAAGGGGAGAAATAAAGGAAGAAAACACCAACTTTCATCCAAAAGAAAATATTCCTACATGGTATCTTAAAGGGTCTGCTTAGTTCATATGCTATACTGTATAGGACCAAGGACAGGAAGAGGATGAAAAAATTTCCTATATTGGCAGAAAAGACTGAATCATTTATACGCAAAAATCAACTCTTGGCTTGGCAGAAAGGAAAGTAGTTGTGTTAGAATTGGCACCAATGATTTTTACCCTGTTTCTCAGTTCTAGGGGGAAAATCCATGAAACTGCAAGTGTTTTGCCTGGTATTAGAAAAACTTCTGTATGTTAATAGGGACTAATCAAACCCTGGACAAGACATTGCATTTCAAATTTGATTACAAGACCCTTCTACAGATTACCTCATTTTAAAATTTTGCTGGTATCCGGTTCTTATTGCCTGATGCAAACAGATAATTTGATGGAATACAGTGGTGTTGGTTATCCAAAGATTTTTGTAATAATGTATCTTACCAAATAAAGCAGGTTGGCTCAATAATATCCTTTATATAGATTTCTTTTTCATTTCTTCTTTCATCACTCTTATACCGAATTTCAGTAGAATTCTAAGTCTTAAAGCCTCCCCAAGGAACCAAATCAAGCTTTTATGCATCAGTCAAAACTAGGAATTACTAACAGTGTACATAGTCACAATGACCTGAAATTACTCTTTCATTTGATTCTCCCCCTGGAGACACAAGGTCTCATCCCTTCCACACCTAAATTCCCTTCTTACCCCTGACGCACAATCACCACGCATTCTCTGAAAACACTAAGCAATATTTTACCAACTTTCCTTATCCATGGAGTCCAGGTTTAATATAGCTGGAATAGCTTGGGTAGCTTTATCAAGATGTAAACCTTATCATAAAGGCTTAGTTTAAAATATAAGTTGTTTCAACTGTCAACTGAAATACAACTGTATAAAATCCAAAACTTTCCCTGTTGAAGTTCTCAGTATCAAAATCTCCCCCTGGTGGATTTTAAGAGTATATATTTTCATAGATTTGGACATGATTTTACAAGAAAATAAATAGACACTAAAATTTTGCAGATGTGAAAATCATATTTGTTAATCTCTAAGTTCAGAGAGGGAAACAGCAATTATTTGAAAGCTTGCCACCAAAAAAAAAAAAAAAAGTTCTAAGTCTGAAGTAGAATAGTTTTGGTTTATTCTAGTGTGAATAGTAAGTTCTACCATCTTCCTTCCTGTCTTACTACCCTCTGGTGAGTTAGGACATTTTTATTGACTAAACATGATAATTTCACTTAATTGTTTAGTGCATAGAGGCATAATGTTTCAATTAGGGAGGAATGTGCCCCCCTCCAATGAATCTGGCATCTGTGTACTGTCACTCTGATGCAGCTGTCAGTCAAATCAATGAAAGTCCAAGTGCAAAGCCCCTAGGCCACTTGAAATGTGCACATGCTTGCTCTAGGGAAGGGGAATTTATTTTTTTAATTGATTTTGTTTGAGATGCAATCCCTTTGCCTTTCCTGGGAATACATTTTGGCTGTGGTTTTGTGGAGTCAGTACAAATCATTTCAAAGCAGCTTTTGCTCATTTACCCTCTCTCTGGTGGCTCTGCTGTCCCACTATTTGGATATACATTTGTCTAAGGTAGAGCAGAAGGTGAATGATGGCAAGGATACAAGAGTTAAGTAAAAAACACTACACAGAAATACTCACACTAAAGATAATCCACAGCTGCTTACAAGATTGTCCAATGGTCATATTACATATTTAATACTGAGGAATGGTGGACAGTGATTAGTGGAAAATATGTTTTCTTTTGCACAGATCAGTTTTGTTTTACGTGTGTTTGTTTTTGCTTTTTGAGGTGCTGGGAATCAAATCTAGAACCTTTAACATGCTAGGCCAGCACTCTACCACTAAGCTACATTCCCAGCCTCATGGCCTATCAGTCTCATATTTCTCATAATAATATTTTATTATGGTTAATTTTTCCAAATGCTTTAATCTAAATTCTGAATTAAGAGATAATTTGTTACTTTCAAATGAATAGGCAACTTAAGTAAAGGAGAAAATTGAGGCAATTGTTGGATTCATTGAGGAATATGAGAAACACAAAAATGACTTAGATTTGCTCTTTATGTAATTTCCTGTCGTCAAAACCATCCTTTATTGAGTGAGTTCGAGGAGAGATAAGACTATAGAAGTGTGGCATGATGATTAAGAGCACAAGTCTTAGGGTTGATTGCTAGAGTCAAATCTGAGCTCTAATTATTTTAGCTGTGTGATTTGAGTGTTATTTAACCTTTCTGTGCCTTCGTTTCTTCATATAAAAAATGGGAGTAGTCAATTAAAGCTTCCTCACTGTGTAGTTGAGAGGGTTAAAAATGCCAAAGCTATAAGTGGAAAGTACTTAGGACACACAGGTCATAGCTTTTTTGTTCACTTTCTAATGGCAAGAGTCTCATTTTCAGACATTGTGAAAAACACTTTTAAAATTGAAACTAATTTCTCACTCAACTTAAAGCCATTTGTCCCTGTACAGTAAAGAAAAGGGTTGTGGTACTTTTTATTTATTTTTCTTGTTTTGTTTGTGAGAAAGATTCTTGATACCAGGCTGGTCTCAAACCCCTGGGCCCAAGGGATTCTCCCACCTCAAGCTCCAGAGTATCTGGGACTACAAGCATCTTTATTCTTTCTTTACATTATTTGTTTACTTCTCCCTTTATTTTTTCTCAGTCTTTGGCTCCTGCAGAGGAAAGGGAAGAGCTTTCGCAGACAGTCTGGTTTGAGTCAGCCAGTACAGTATCAGCCAGAATCCTTATGATTTGGATGAAATAGACGACTTTGGAATGATTTCAATAGAAGTGATTAACACCATAAAGTTACTCTAGCTAGAGATGTGACATGTACCAAACATCTGTGAATGGAATATTGTTTACCATGCTAAATCACAGACTCAACCACATAGGCAGGAAGAAAATTATTATGGTTTGAACGTGAGGCGTCCCCCGCAAAGAAGGCAGGTAGGGTGTGGCTAGAGGAGGTGGGTCATTGGGGGCATGCCTTTGGAGTGTATATTTTGTCCATGGTGAGGGGAGTCTTGCTCTCTGCTTTCTGACACCATGCACCCTTCTGTTTTCCTCCACTACACTCTTCTGCTATGATGTTCTAACTCACCGTGGGCCCTGAGGAAGAGAGCTGGCTGTCTATGAACTGAGACCTCTGAAACCGTGAGCCCCCAAATAAACTTTTCCTCCTAAAATTGTTCTTGCCAGGTCTTTTGGTCACAGCAACAACAACAACAAAAAAAAAAACTTAAAGATAAGTAACAAAAATTACGGATAAGTAGCATACACACAACAACTTCTCAGTAAATACTTCTTAGAGTGAATAATTGAATGCCAGATCTATTGTATTAAACTCTTGAGCAAGAGGGAAAAAACAGATTTCTTAAATTCCTCTGGCTAACTCAAAATAATGTCACATTGTCATCTATACTTTATAAGTAATTTTATAACTGTTTAATACTAATATAGAGTTTACTATGTGCCAGCATCCTAAATGCTTTTAATACATTTATTCTTTTTAAAAACCCTGTAGCATAGATGTTACTATTTTTGTCATTTTTATGATTGAGAAAACTGAGGCACAGAGAGATCAAACACTTTATAAAGTTAAGTACATGGAAAATATGAGATTTAAATCCAGAAGTTTGGCACCTGATTGTAACACTATGCTTTTGCAGACAGCAGCATGTGATTTATATAACTATAGCAATCCCAAGAGGAGGGCATCACAGACACAAGCATACCCTAGGAATCTCCTGGTCATGGGGATCTAGGGGTTGCCTAGAAGGTAACAGATTACCACTTATTTCAATTATTTTACTGTCTTCTTTTGGGCACATTTTTTTTTGCTATGTATTTAATACTGTTAATTTTCAGAATAAATTTATTAGTGTTTTTCTGACAGTACAAATAATTATGAAGGAAATAAATCAGCAAATGCAAATGCTTCATTAAATAGAGCAGACACTTATGGCCTGGAGTCGTTTCCTTAAAAATTCTAAAAGCTTTTATTGCCTTTACCTTATTTAAAAAGCAATACAAGGGAGGAGAGTTATGTCAGTCCAATTTCTTCAAGAACACTACGTGGGGTCTCAGCTTCCTCCTGTAGTAGATCAGCCTGCTCAATTGCTTTAAGGACACTTTGCTTCCTTCCAATTAGAAGTTCTGCAAACTTTACAGAAGCTTCCTTTCCTTCCATGGCACTACCTAGTTACCAGAAGTATAAAAATCTTAAAAAGACACCTTTCATTTAACAGTGAGATTTGAAGTAAAATGGCATTAGGTGGCCCTATATTTTTTAAAGCTTATATAATTGTTCAGCATCACTTTTATACATACACATATCTAAACATGTCTGTGGTTTACACTTTCACTTGTATATTCACTTGTATATGCTGGGCTGGATTAAGCTTTGTTGTAATTGTGACCACCATTAGGCCACGTGAGCACTGTCTTATCACATTGCCAATTAGCTGTAATAAATGTTCGACATACAAAAAAAAAAAAAAAAAAAAAAAAAAAAAAAAAAAAGCAATACATACTCATGGCTTAAAAAAAATTTTTTTAAATTTTCTGCAGAAAGGAGAAGAAAGCATCCAAGACCCCACTACCTGATAGGTTAATAATGTCTTAGCGATCCATCTTTCAGGTATATGCAAACATATGTTCATTTGGTGTGTGTGTGTATGTTTGTACCAATTGTTATTTATATAATATTTTGCTTTTTACTGGAAGAAGAGCAAAATTTTGTTTTGTAATGAGAAAGGCTACACACATGTCAGAAAATGATGCAGTGTCTGGTATGGGATCTTCCCTCCATCTTTTCACAGGCCTGGCTTAAGTACTGGTGTTTGAAGTTCTCCCAAAGACCCTACTGTTTTCTTTGGGTTGCTTACCTTGCAAGTTATATATTAAGTTCATAATCTGTTAAATAAAATGTGTCCTATCATCCTGTTTTCATTATGACCTGGGAAGACAAAGTCCAGTTTAGATTTCTAGCACTCTTCAGGAGCTCTGCCCTACAATCTGCACCTCCCCTGTCCCCAGAAGCCCATCTCACTTCAATTTGTTCCCCTGGCTTTGACTCCACAGTGAATATACTCATGTACATTAGGATTCTCCAGTTCCCCTGGTCAAGTTCATGCCTCAAATGCCTCATCCTCCCTTAGATGGTTACCTCTTGACCTCCTGGCAGGCCTACAGGTATTGGTACCAGCCATGTAATCAGCTCCCACTGGCCTTGAAATGCAGGCTTGGGCCTCCAGGCAGGGAGTTCCAGGTCTATAAGAATGTGATCTAGAGTAGATCACATAGTCTAGATGGGGGACAGCTAACGGACATCTTCCATTAGTTCCAAGAACTACTTGTCTTGTAGGGAAGAATGTTGCTACAGGACAGAGAGATTAAGACTTTTGTGTACCATCTAGAGGAGGTGCTGATCAAAAATAATCATTAATGATTAATGTCTCATGGCTTTCTCTAAATTGTGACTTTAACAAGACCATATAAATAATTATGAAGTAAATAAATCAGCAAATACAAATACCTCATTAAATAGAGCAGAGCAAAAAAAAAAAAAAAATGGGGGTTGGGGAGGGAAGGGAGACAGAGATGGGATGTAACTTTAGTGTTCCTGACATCTGTATCTGCCGAATCATGGAGACTTTACACTTGCTCTTGCTTCTATTTGAAGCAATCCTCACCAGATGTGTGTACTTTCACCTTCCTATCACTGGGGTCACTCAGATATCAACCTCCTGTCCCCCCAACTCTATTTAACCCCTGACAAATGTGCCCACCTCTCCAGAATTCTATGGTGGCACATCTCTGCTACTCATCTTAGATATACCACTAAATACAATCAACACTACTTGAATATCTACCAGTTTGCTCTCTTTCTGCCTCACTACTATGCTGTAAGAAACTGGTTACTCTTCTAGCCACTAACATCACTTCCAAAAACAGTGCCTGTCACTGAAGGGCATTCAATAAGTATTTGTTGAATTAATGAATAAACTATTAAGTCATAACCAAAAACACATATTATTCACACATAGCAGGATTCAAATATTAATTTACAATTCTTTCTAACAAAGAAAACAGAGGCAAAGGGGTGACCATATATAGTATAATTTAAGGAACTCAGTCTGTTCTAATATAGTCTGATTTTTTTCTGTAAATATTAATAAAATAAAATAATGTCAGGAATCAAGTCATTGGCCAATGACATAAGCAGTGAACTCTTGGCTGACTCAGCCAGTCAATGAAATTTAGTGACTTTCGAATCTAAGCCAAGTGTCACCACCTAGATTGTGCTACCTTCTGACCTTTCTCTTCTGACAGGAAAGTCAGGCTATCACACAGGCTGCTCCCTTAAGGCCAAAGAATAGTGTCATTCCATGCTGTGTGGAGAAAGTAAAGCAGGACCTGGCCCTGGTCAGCCTGAGACAGCCCAGCCTCAGGAGGAGGGAGTAAGCCAGTGTCCCAGGCCTTCTCTTCCACAACCACTTGAGTGGTTCTGAGCCCACCTTCTGATGGCTCAGACACTGTCCCCATTCTTCCTATACCCAACTGTAAAAGAAAAGAAGATGAAGATGTTCTCAGTATACAACCCCCACCAGACCAGCTCCAACTTAACTTGGAAAAGGAGAAAAGCATTGAAATAGCTTCATGCCATCAAAACAAAACCATGATTTGGCGGATGAAACATGTGCCTAGACACCTGCCTCTGCATATTTAAAATGAGAAAAAAAAAAGCTATAGCACCTTAATGGTGAGTGTTAAGATGTCTGCAAAGTTTTCATCTACAATACTGGTTTTCCTTCACCCACCCACCCTCAACCCCCAGTCCTTTGCTGGGCTTCATTAAAGCTCCTTACCTTGAGAAGCTGCTGATAGACCTAGTCTACCAAAAAGAACAGCTGTTTATTAAGGAATAGGTGATTTGCTGTAAGTGTTCAATAGTTCTGCTCAAAAACAATCATCGATTGAGTCACTGAAAAAAAGTATGGTTTCATGACTGTGAAAGAAAGCATTTTTAAATACTTCTGCTCAAAAATGACAAAAATTAAGAAAAAAGATTTTGACAGAATTATTTGAAACTAATGCAATCCACTTTAAAAACTTTAACTAACAGAGACGTTATTACAGAAAAAAAATTGCATTGCTGGTAAGGACCATTCAACATAATATAGGTAATAACATGTGGTGACTTTTGTTCTGTTTTCACTTATCTGTTAGTAATAATAAATACTTTCCTGCATGTGCCCAATTCTTTTTCTTAGAAATCTTACTTAGTCATAGAGAATCTATGGGAAAGAAAGTAAGTTGTTGCACCATACGTGTCTCTTTTCTGAAAGCACAAAAAGACCGTTATGCTCTTTCACAGAAGAGGTTAGAGGGAAATCAGCAGGCCAGGGCCAGTTTCCTGAGATTGGTGATGAACTGAACCACGGGCTACCAAAGCTGCTGAGAAGTGATTAGGCATCCCTGGGAAATGAAGTTCAGGATTGTTCCTAAGTCCTATGGTCACTTTGAACCCTAGTAACCTTCTTATTAGATCGCCATCATGTTAGCAGCCTGGTGGCAGATGGCTCTTAGATGATGCATCCTCTACTTTGGGCCATATTGCTGAGTGGTACTTGCTCCTCATTCTCAGCTTGGTCCCATCTGCCTGGACAGGTGTTTGTAAACACAACTATGACAATGCCAGTGCAGAGTATGTTCCAGGAAGTTTTTCCTTTAATCCCTGGTCCCAGCCAACCCTTTACCACATGCATGGGTTATAAGAGCTCATTCAAGATTCACCATAGGTTCCAAATGGAAAAACCACATTAGTAATGATCTTGACAGAAGCAGAGTTAGAGCTCCTGATAATTACTGTTTCACCAAACCAACTGAGACTCAGGACTGCAATTAAAAAGAAACGATCTTCCATGTATAATGGCTTTCTCACTGCATGCTACTATTAAATAACCATCATTATCTACTAAAGCATGTACTACCCATTTTCCAGAGCCCTTTCTCTGCCAAGAAATTTAAGACCAAGAATGATCAATGAATGAATCATCAGCATAATAATTGTTGATATAGGATGTGCAAATTGAAATTATTCAGAATAATATAAATGTATGAGGAATTATTACAGATGATGATGTTACCCACATATTAAAGTTCTTGTAAGAGGCCTGCAGTTTATGTCTTTTCATCTACAATTTATGAGCTAGAAAAAAGTAACCTTGAAAAAAAAAGCAAGGAGATTTGGGGTGATTTTCTAGCTATTGTGCTGGGTTCTGGAGATAGAAAGATAAATAAAATATAGATGCTATTCCCCCAAAGCTTATAGATTTCCAAGAGAGGAAAAAATGCACACGTGCATTCAGACACACACACACACACACACACACACATGCATGCATACAGCACAGGGTAAAAAATACAATAATGTGTGCCTCTGGTTCAGGGTGGCACAGGGGAGTGCAGCTTATAGGAGAAAAATCACAATATGGGAAGAAGATAAGTCTGTTCAAGTATCTGCAGCCTCCTAAATTAGGACTTTTCATTTGTCCCTTCCTGGAAAACATCCCTTTCTCTTTTCCTTTATAGAAATACATATCATGGATGCACAGAATAAACAGTCACCAAAGAAGGGAGAGGTGGAGGACTGGTAACTTACATAGAGAGCACAAGCTCTTTCTAAAGATTTAGACTTATGAGTTTAAAAAAAAATAAAAAGCTTTTTAACAAAACAAGAAGGTTGTTGAGTCCTGACTTTTCACAGGCTGTGATCTTAGATCATCTTAACAATACCATACCTATAGCAATTCTCTGTTTCTGTAGGAAATATTTACTTTACATTGAGGTATGAGTGAGAGACAGATTCCTGCTTTTAATCTGATTTTAAAACAACTGTAACCCTAATCCCTAATATGTTGCTTAGCTCAGGAATGCCACCTCTTTAAAAATTTGTTTTTGTTTGCTCCTAGGTTGATTCTCAAATACAATAATAAAAAACAAATAACTGAATAGATTTGGTAACATTGCTTAACTTACTTAATCTCAGTTGCTCTCTTTTTTTATTGAAATAAAACTCACATTCATATTTCTTAGTTATTTTGAAGTGTACAATGTGGTGATTCTTAGTATATTCACAAGTCCTGCAATCATTATCACTAATTCCAAAATATTTTCTTTATTCAAAAAAGGAATCCTCGTGCCCGTCAAGTATTTTTTCTCCATTTACTTCTTCCCCAACCCCTGGCAACCACTAATCTGCTTTCTGTCACTATGTGCTTGTCTCACATAAATGAAATCATGCAATATGTGACCTTTTGTGTTTGTTTTCTTTCACTTTGCATAATGTTTTCAAGGTTCATCTATATGGTAACATGTATCAGTACTTCATTCCTTTTTAGGGGTGAATAATGTTCAATTCTGTGGTTATACCATATTTTGTTTATTTATTCATTGACTGATGGATATTTTATTTGCTACTTGTTGCTGTTGCTGCTGCTAGTAGAACATCCTTGTATGTACAAGTTATTATTCCAGAACCTGTTTTCAATTTTCAAATTTTTAGGGGTAAAAAATAGAATTGCTGAGTCGTATGGTAGGTCTATTTTAGACCTTTTGAGGAATCACCAAGCTATTTTTTTAAAAGTTGCTACATCCTTTTTTAAATTCCTACCAGCAACATATGAGTGTTCCAATTTCTCCACATTCTTGCCAACATTTTTAAAAATATATTATAGCCATCTAGTGGGTGTAAAGTGGTATCTCATTGTCAATTGTTTTTTATGGATAAATGGTCCATCATTGAAATCATTTCACAAGTGAAGAAAGCATGCTTATGTCAGGTCTTAAGTTTTCTTCTTTTTATGTGAGGCCACAATTTAATTGAGAGAAGTTTTTTTCTAAGATGAATTGCAAAGTGAATTTAATGAAATTCTAACAATAAAGCTGTCTTTTATCAACTCCCATCACCCACTCCCCCTGGAGCCACCATGATCAAAGTCAATGCCTCTAAAAGATGTCTGTTGAATGCCAGTTCCCAGAAATACAGCCAAGTGAGTAATGGGCAGAGCCATCTAAAACATTATGAGGCTTGGGTAGTAAACTGCTCTTCTGGGACAAAACCTATTCCTTTTATTTTTTTTAACATGATAAACACTCATTTTTTCTCTCTTCCAAGTGTTGTATTTTTAAGAGAGAAAGAAACATAACTGAACACTAATTTCCCATTCCACTTGATATAAGGCAAGTTGTTTAAGTAAAGCAATGGGTTAAACAGCATCAGCCCTATGAAATTTTGAATTCCACCATAGCATTTTTCTCATTAATAAGGCAGTCTCCTTTGCACACATGAGTCTGTCCTCACTTAATTAATCTCTGATTGCTATCACCAATACACTACAAGCTATTCTTTCCCTCCCAAGAGCACTGAGTTTTGAGAACTAACAAATATATATATATGTGAATGATTACCCAGTGAGTTTGCCTCACGTTGGTGTAAATGTACTGAGGAGAGAAAAAAACTGAGACTCACTGCACAGTGGGTGCCTTTTAGTTGAGCATAAGAGACTGCAAAGCTCCAAGGAGATTGAGCACTGGACAGCCATAGGTCCCTCTTCCTGAGAGCTGGCACCTTTCAGAGACTTGCAGGGATCTTGCAGGGAAGGATTTATGAAAAGAAATGGGGGAATTGAATGGACTGTGATGCTTCCACTGAAAAGCCAAAGAAAGCCTAGTCTCAGAATGGTGGGAAGTCCCACGGGTCATTTAAAAATCATGGTAATTGAACACCCATTCTTTCTTACACGGAAATCTTTCAATTGCTAAATGAAGTCAGTGAGCTTCAGGCTTGCCTTTATCAATGCCTGGGTCTTAAAGGTTTAGCCACATGAAATACACTAGTATTTCCTGATACTTCCTGGGAAAACCCGGCTGCTGTCCCGCGGATCTTGGGACGAAGATAGTCCGGTCAACTGCTCAGAGGGCCCCTCGTGGATTTAATGGAGCTGGGTTCCCTCATACCCAGGCCTTTCCGCTCTCTTTCTCCCAGCCCCGCCCGCCAACTCTCCAGGGTACAAAGTACAACCGGGACGCGGGCGGAGCGGCTCTGAGCAGCACAGGCTTATCTTTCTCCAGTGAACACCTAGATGGATTTCCAATACCGTGCCTGGCACGTTCCGGAGGGAACCTCAGGCTCCTCCTGAGTTCCCTGGCGCGACCCAGTTTCTGCAGTCGATATTCCTATGGGAAACGCAGGGAGCTCTGGGCACTATAACATTTACTAAAAGATTCGCCGTGTTTCACTCGGACCCCTTACACTCCTGCCCGCGAGGAATTGCCTGCTGTGTTATATAAATCAGAATCCCCTAACACACCAATTGTGATTCTTCCTGCTCTTAATGCTCGCGGCTCAGAGTCAGTTTCTACCACTATAAGAGTATTTGCGTGGGCTCTTGTGCGGGGTTGGGCCCAAAGGGAGTTGGACTGCGCAAAGAACGTCTGCGCGCTACCGGACCACACGTGCACTTTGCACCGGGCGTCTTCGCGTGGGTCTGGAGAGAGAGCGCTCTGGGACGGAGACTGGGAGCTTAAGCTGCAGGTCTGAAGGGCAGGGCAAGCGGTGGAGGGAGGTGAGGGCTTAGGGTCCCGGGCCCCGCGACATTAAGGGAGTTGGTGTTCCCCCAGGAGATGTCAGCAACTGAAGGAAACTGAGATGAAATCCAGACATCCATGTTTGGGGTTCGCTTTAGTCTTTGCTTTGGGTAGGAGTGGGGTGGGATGGGACCAACACTATACCTTTGGCTCCCACTTGCCCTCTAGGAAGGCGGAGACACTTCCCAGGTCGTTCTGAGGGATGGGTAAAGGTGTTGCGAGGAAACCCCGAAGCAACAGCTCGAGTTGAACCTGAGAAACACTGGGAAGGGAAAAAATTGGGGGAGGGGGAACAAACCACCTAACTGCCCTCCTCCCGCCCTCCTCCCTTTTCGTAGCTGCTGACGCGCTGGTGGTGCCTATTAATCATTCACCAGCCCAGAGCCGCGCCAGTTAATGGCTGTGAAGCCTCTTGGCCTCTGTTCTCCACACTCTGGTGTGTCCAGGCGCCCAGAAGCAGCAAGAGGCAGCGCTCAGGCAGGCAACCGCTAGGCGATGCGCCGAGCAGGCGCTGGTAGGAGCCGCACTCCCCGCAGCTGCTGCGCTCTACCCTGAGGTTCCCGGTGACAGTAGGCTGCTGGAAAGCTACCGGGTACCGTGGGAGAGCGCAGGCGGCGGGGACTCCAGCAGAGCGCCCCAGCGCCGGCAGCCCCAGCGGCCCCCCTCAGCTGGCATGTTCCCCAATGGCACCGCCTCCTCTTCTTCCTCCTCTCCTAGCCCCAGCCCGGGCAGCTGCAGCGCAGGCGGCTGCGGCAGGGGCCCCGGGGCTGGCTCTGCGGACGGCATGGAGGAGCCAGGGCGAAACGCGTCCCAGAATGGGACCTTAAGCGAGGGCCAGGGGAGCGCAATTCTCATCTCTTTCATCTACTCCGTGGTGTGCCTGGTGGGGCTGTGTGGGAACTCCATGGTCATCTACGTGATCCTGCGCTACGCCAAAATGAAGACGGCCACCAACATCTACATCCTAAACCTGGCCATTGCTGATGAGCTGCTCATGC
This sequence comes from Spermophilus citellus, assembly GCF_964194105.1. Taxonomy (NCBI): domain Eukaryota; kingdom Metazoa; phylum Chordata; class Mammalia; order Rodentia; family Sciuridae; genus Spermophilus; species Spermophilus citellus. The sequence continues at coordinate 178,437,365 of NC_138185.1, read as the reverse complement.
TCAGCGTGCCCTTTTTGGTCACCTCCACGTTGTTGCGCCACTGGCCTTTCGGCGCGCTGCTCTGCCGCCTCGTGCTCAGCGTGGATGCGGTCAACATGTTCACCAGCATCTACTGTCTGACTGTACTCAGTGTGGACCGCTATGTGGCCGTGGTGCACCCCATCAAAGCAGCCCGCTATCGCCGCCCCACAGTGGCCAAAGTGGTGAACCTGGGCGTGTGGGTACTATCTCTGCTTGTCATCTTGCCCATTGTGGTCTTCTCACGCACCGCGGCCAACAGCGATGGTACGGTGGCCTGCAACATGCTCATGCCTGAGCCTGCCCAGCGCTGGTTGGTGGGCTTCGTGTTGTATACATTTCTTATGGGCTTCCTGCTGCCCGTCGGGGCTATCTGCCTGTGCTATGTGCTCATTATCGCCAAGATGCGCATGGTGGCCCTCAAGGCAGGCTGGCAGCAGCGCAAACGCTCGGAGCGCAAGATCACTTTAATGGTGATGATGGTCGTGATGGTGTTTGTCATATGCTGGATGCCTTTCTACGTGGTGCAGCTGGTCAACGTGTTCGCTGAGCAGGACGACGCCACGGTGAGCCAGTTGTCGGTCATCCTTGGCTACGCCAACAGCTGCGCCAATCCCATACTTTATGGTTTCCTCTCGGACAACTTCAAGCGCTCTTTCCAGCGCATCTTGTGCCTCAGCTGGATGGACAACGCAGCCGAGGAGCCAGTCGACTACTATGCCACTGCCCTCAAAAGCAGAGCCTACAGCGTCGAGGACTTTCAGCCTGAGAACCTGGAGTCCGGTGGTGTCTTTCGTAATGGCACCTGCACTTCCCGGATCACGACTCTTTGAGCTGGGGCCACTCAGGGGCCCTCGCCAAAGGGGGGTGGGGAAGGACGAGTAGGGGAGACTGGGTATGAGGGGATGTCATCTAGGGCGCCAAGGTGCGCTGGGAGTAACTTGGGGGTAGTGGAAGGAACCAGGAAAGCTGTGCAAATAAGGTTGCTTTCAGAGTTTAGCTTAGAAACTGAGAAAGCTTTCAGATGCTCTTCTCGTCCCCCACTTTTGGCCCTTTGCTCCACTATATTTGCTGCTCCGTGTCCTTCTGTTCTCCACACCCTGTAACTTAAATCCTTCCTCTCAGTCTGGCTCGCGCAGATCACGAACTCATTAACGTCGCCAATTCAGTCTATTCCTCAGCCCCTCTAGCCATTATTTGTTTAAGGAGCTAAGGTTACTACCACGGATTTCCCTAGGGGTGAGTTCCCAGTTCGCTTTCAGCCCTTTCCTGCCGCGCGGGTCAGCTGGGCAGTCTGCTGGGTGCAGCTAGCAAAATGTCCGAAATTACCACCGATCTTCCTTTGCGCAACCTTACTTTAAGGGACATAGGACTTGGGAATGAACTAAATTGATAGTCTTTCCACCTACTTTTTGGTGAAGGCTCACACTTGCTTTGGCCCCTCCACCACTCCCACTTCATCCAGAGCAGAGCCCGGTGCTTAGTGAAATAGATCCTGTGCTTGAAACCCAGCGTTCACGCATCCACATCCAAACCCCTCTGGAGCAAAACGGAGCTGGGAAGTAAAGGAAGAGAGGAATTTGTCGAAGCTTCCTAACCTAGGGATAGGGTGGGGGTGTCACAGAAGCTACCCTCACGCCAGACTCAGAACCGGTTTCTAAGAGCTAACGCTGGGCGCCCCTGGGCTACACGCATCTGCGTTAGGCTGAGCAGAGCCAGCGCACTTTCTAAGGGACTGCTTGAAAGCGCAGCAGCAAACTTCACTTTTCTTTCTTCCTTGCTCAAGTTTCTGGAGTAGCCTACCTAAAATAATATCAGATTCGGTTTCCTACTCTAGTTTACGTAGAAGATCCGGCACCGGGGCCAAGACCTAGGGTGGCAACTTAAGAGCCTTGTTCACAAAGCTGGCCACGCTGCAGTTGCGTGCAGGCTCTCTGCAGAGTAACCCCCTCACCCCCACCCCACCCCCGCCGCCCCTCAGGGCTGCTGCTTTTCAGGCGGTGCCTAATAAGTTATTTTCCTATTTAACGGAATTATTTATTTATTTATTTATTTATTCTCGGTGTTGGAAAATGTGTTTCTGCTTTCCCTTTCTTCCCTATCGGGAGGCTCTTCTTGAGGACCCTAAGATTTGAAGTGGAGCGGGAGTGGAGGAAAGTTCCCTCCCTTCTCCAGGGCCCTCTCAACATCTCCTCTCTGAAGGGCGCTCTTTTCTTTTCTGGTAGCCTTTCTACTTTTGCCTGCGTCCAGTGGAGTTTGGAGATTTTTCATATTTTTCTTATTGTGGTATCTTGTTTTATCATAATAATTTTTTTAAAAAAATGACAATGTGAGTTAGTCTCTTCTCCATTCAGATTCAAATGTCCTGAACTCCTAGCTTTCCAGGAAATATATATGGGAAACATCACCCTGTATGTGATTCCAGTGTATGTATGTGTGTATGTATGTGTATGCACATAATACATATGTATATTTGTTCATCTTGCTCCTCTGTCGGAGTCCAAGAAACAATTTCAAGTACAGCCACCGAACAGTGACAGGTGTGAGACTGGCTGGAACACTTTCAGTTTCAGGGGTCCAAGAAGCCCTCAAGCCTGAAGCTGAGAAATCTAATTCAGAGACTTTCATCACTGCTGGGGATGTCTCTGCTTCTTCTAGGTTCCCTCAGAGGAGATTCTGAGATACAGTTCAGTTAAAATAATCACTACTTTTGAGGACATTGGAAGTGGAATAATTTGTGTCTATGTTTAATCTTACCAACTGCATTGGAAAGAGCAGGGCAAGGACCAATAGTTTTACTTCTTTGTATTTCTTGTACTGCTTTATTATTCAGGCTTGTACATAGTAGGCACTAAATACATGTGTTTTTTTTTTTCTTGATTGTTAAGTAAACCAGAGTGTGATGCAATGATCCGGAGATAATAAATCTGGGATTCTCAGGTTCTGTCATTGACATAATACACAATGGTTGAACTCACTACTGAAAAAGATATGTCATGTATATTTGCTTCAAGAACATTGTGCTTTTCTGAAAGCAGTAACCAAGAGTTAAAATGTCTCTGTTTTGTTTAAACTAATGAACAAATATGCTTTTGATCATAAATCAGAGTTTAAATTTGTCCCTTAATAATAACATATATTATCACTCTTTTGGAAAATGGATTTTTAATGACTAAGAAGAGTTAAATTTACAAATCAAAATTTTGATCATAATCCTATTAACGGGATACAAATCTAGTGCTCTTAACCTGTTATTGTTGTAATATTTAACTAAATAAACAAATGTATTATGCGTTGCAAATAGTCTGGCTGCCCTCTGAATTTTACTGTTTCAGTGGATTATTTATTTTTTTTACATAAGCACAGCCTTAATTACCTTATGCTTCACTTAGATTTTCAAATCATCTTTGAAAATTTTACCAAGATAGCAATTATACTTTTAATTATTTTTCTAAAAAGAAAATCCTGTTAGTACAGAAAGGGGGAGAGAGGGTGGGGGTAGAGAGAAGGGGAAGGAAGAAGGAGGAGGAGGAGAAAGAGGAAGAGGAAACACTCATGTAAGTATGAATAGGGAGCAATGCTACCCTGGTTTGCACTGTTGCCAACAAAATAGACAATAACTAAATCTTTCATAGATCAAAGTACTGTCTGGTCTCGTTTATGACCTTAACATTTATTGTGGGAACTGAGTAATTGTTGATTTACATCCCAAGAAAAGATGGGAGGTGGTATCTCTTAAAACTGTTGCAGAGGACAATGTGTAAAAGAAATACAAAAATCAGATTTCAGCATAAGAGAAAACATATGCTTTGTTCAATAGTGGACATTTCCATCCTGGAAGGATGTATGTTTTGTTTTACTAGACTTTATTTTCCCAGCAAGATAAGCAGAAAAAAGTATTTTCCAAGACAAAATTTGCAGTAATTCCAGGACCAGAGTTGCGGGCAGGGTTCAGAGGCCTTCAAATGCCCTGTAACACTTGAAGGATAAAGTGTATCTGTTTAGTGTCTATGAACTATTATAAGTTTGCTTACAAGTGACCTCTGTGTTCCCAGATAGTATTTCCCAGGCCATCTTTTCACACAATATCCATAGAAAAGGATTATGTTAAAAAAAAACCTTTAATGTCTCATCCATTTTAACCCTGCCATTATACAAAATGTTCATTGTGTAGTTTTTACCTGAAAAGAAAAAGCAAGAAGTTCTCTTGGATAAAAACTTTAAAATTGTAATATATTTCCAACCTATTTAGAACAAATAATGGAAATACCATATCAGTCTTCTGAAAAGCTCTTGCCTGTGGGATTATGTTTTGCACATCTGGCTCAATCCTTTTTCTATTCCAAGGCACCAATCAGAGATGTTAGGTACTCAGCTGAGATGGCTGAGAGGTGTTCATTGTTCACGGTTACAGTGTTGAGTTCTTACAGATTCGAAAGAACCTAGCTTCTGAGTTCAACTACAAAGAAAAGCAAGATGTTTCTGCAAAAATGAAAAGGTCGAGGAGGTGGTGTACCCAAGAAACCAGTTCAAACAAAAGTAGCAAATGTCTACTTGTCAAACTATTGTGGGGAGAGGAGATGGGATTTTTAAAGAAAGGTCCATTAGTAAAATGTTCACTTTCATAATAAACTGAATTATTATCAAATCATACATTAAGCTCAATGTTAGTCCACAGCTAGAAACATTACAGCCATTTGGGACCACAGACAAACTCTCTGGAGTAATTTTAAACTTAAATTAACATTACCTCTTCAGGAAATTTAACTCTAGCCCATACACAGTGATTATGTGATTGGAACTATTACAGATAAAGACTCAAGTAATACAGCTTTTAATAATTTAAGGAAGACTCAATATGTATTAGGTTCCACTTGAAGGACACCATCTTATGCAGACTATTATGTACATAAATAGTTATGAATTTTGCAAGAATAGTATGTATTTCAAAGGACAAGTTATATTCCACTTAAATTTAAAAAAGAGGAATTGAAGACATGATAGGCAAGCAAGCTAATATTATAAAATAGTACATGTAACTTACATGACTATTCTGCAAAAAAGGATGTCCAAATATTGATGGAAAGTAGGTCTCACTGTGTTCTCTTTGTCTCTATAACCATTGAACAATTAATTAATCTAGCTATAATATCAGTGGCAACATGTCTATTCAAAGTCAATAATTAAATTAAACCTTCTCCTTTACATCCAATGAGCTGCTGTAATTAGCAAACCAAGCAGATGTCTGTATTTTTTTTTTCAAAAGATTCTCAAATCTCCTTATACATATCAACGCTGGTACCTAAAATTAAAACACACACACACACACACACACACACACACACACACACACACAGAGTATTTAATTAAGAAAAACTTCTTGGATACTAATTGGTAAACTAGTACTTCAAGATTTTTCTTTTCTCCCCCTTTACCTTTTAAGGTTTCATTTCTACTTTTTCTTTCCCCAGCTCAGGAATTTGTGCTTTCTAGCTTTTCCCACCTCTCTTATAAAGGTCTTCTCAGAAGAGAATTTTCTTTGATTTTACAGTTTACATAACTGACAAGGCTTCAAGTAGTATTCTTCCAGAAGCAAGATTTTTTAATAAGGACATTGTATCAGAACTTTTGACAGCATTGTCCTTGAAATCACACTTTCTAAGGCAAATGTTTCATAAGTGATTAATAAGTCCTACATCAAAATCATCCAGGAACTTATAAAAATGCATATTCTCTATGCTCTGTTATAGATAGAGATTGTGATTCTGGGTGAATTTTGATGATTCTAACACTAAAGTGAAAACTAATGCTTTAAGTGTTAAGAGCATGGAGTTTGTTATCAGCATACATGGTTCTGCTCTTTTTGTTGTGTAATATGGAGTAAGTCAATCCTCTGATGCACATGATTCTCATGAAGAATGTCAGGATAATGGTTAGGAAAGCCTCTTCTTCAGGGCTGTCCTGATGAGACAGTGTATGTCAAATGCCAAATAAGTCAGAGCTCTTTTAGTTGAGAATGAATGAAAATTCAATAAGTGAAAAAAACTTGAGAAGATCTGGCTTCAGGGTGTGCTTGATCTGCAATTCACTAGAAACTTTTTTTGTTTGGTCTTCATTTCTCATCTCTGACTTTTGCTGTGTTGGCTCTCCTTTTGGACTGGATATTCCTTTGCAATTACAAGAGAGCTGCAGAAATTGCAACATGACATCTTTCCAGGTCCAAATTTAAGAGGAAAGAAGACACACCAGGCTGTCTAATTGACTGTCTGAGATCATTTGGTGAGAGGCACTCCTCCAGGGGCCTCTTACCTTCCTTACATTTTGCTGAGTATGTCAAGAAGGTGAAACCCTGACTGACCATTCTTTACCTGGATGACTTCTCAAGGTTGTGTTCACAGCAAACAATCTTACAAATAAGCCCTGTCTCTTTCAAGGACAGAAAGAAGTCTTGCTCACTCCTTATTATAAAATGGTGATTTTCTCTAAGTCAGTGTCCCTTAAATGGGACACAAACTCATTGCTGCATAGAATCTCTCTACATGAGAATTGGGGGCAAATGAGACAAACACAAATCATGTTGCTTTTTGATTGTTCCATTAGTAATAAAGGTGGGTTTTTTTTTTGTCTCTAACCCAGGAATCTTGTATCTTTCAGCATCTACAAAACAGCAGTAGACTAACTTATTAGTTTGTAAGTAGAATAAGCCAAATTCTAGACTTCAACAGTATTTACTATGAAGGCCTGGGAAATGCAGGTGGTTGGGCCTGAATGCTATAATTCACCCTTGAAACTGAGAGGGTCATCCTCACTCAGAAGTGGGAAGGGGCAGGGTATTTCCTTAGAAGAAAAGTGAATAGAGTTACCCAAAGTAACTGATATGTTGTGTGACAAAAATAAAATAAAATGAGCACTGTCTACAACCATCAGGTATATGTATACCAAGAACTCAATAAATGGAAGATTTTTTAATTTTTTTATTGATTGTTCAAAACATTACATAGCTCATGATATATCATCTTTCATACATTTGACTCAATTGGGTTTTGAACTCCCATTTTTACCCCAAATACAAATTGCAGAATCACATCGGTTACACACTCACATTTTTACATAATGGCATATTAGTGACTGTTGTATTCTGCTACATTCCTATTCCCTACTATCCCTCCTCCCCTCCCCTCCCCTCCCATCTTCCCTCTCTACCTCCTCTGCTGTTGTTCGATTCTGTCCCCTTATTTTTTCCCTCCCCCTTGCCCCTCACAACCTCTTATAATTTTGTGTATCATTGAAGGTCTCCTACCATTTCCATATGCTTTCCCTTCTCTCTCCCTTTCTCTCCCCCCATTCGTCTTTATTTACTGTTAGTCTTTCCCTCATGCTCTTGCTTCCTGTTCTGTTCTTAGTTGCTCTCTTTATATCAAAGAAGACATTTGGCATTTGTTTTTTAGGGATTGGCTAGCTTCACTTAGCATAATCTGCTCTAATGCCATCCATTTCCCTGCAAATTCTATGATTTTGTCATTTCTTAGTGCTGCATAATACTCCATTGTGTATAGATGCCACATTTTTTAATCCATTCATCTATTGAAGGGCATCTAGGTTGGTTCCACAGTCTAGCTATTGTGAATTGTGTCGCTGTAATCATTGATGTGGCAGTATCCCTATAGTGCGCTCTTTTAAGGTCCTCAGGGAATAGTCCGAGAAGGGCGATAGCTGGGTCAAATGGTAGATCCATTCCCAGCTTTCCCAGGAATCTCCATACTGCTTTCCAAATTGGCCTCACCAATTTGCAGTCCCACCAGCAGTGTACAAGTGTACCCTTTTCCCCACATCCTCGCCCACACTTATTGTTGTTTGACTTCATAATGGCTGCCAATCTTACAGGAGTGAGATGGTATCTTAGGGTAGTTTTGATTTGCATTTCTCTGATTGCTAGAGATGGTGAGCATTTTTTCATGTTCTTGTTGATTGATTGTATGTCCTCCTCTGAGAAGTGTCTGTTCAGGTCCTTGGCCCATTTGTTGATTGGGTTATTTGTTATCTTATTGTTTAATTTTTTGAGTTCTTTGTATATTCTGGATATTAGGGCTCTATCTGAGGTGTGAGGGGTAAAAATTTGTTCCCATGATGTAGGCTCTCTATTTACCTCTTTTATTGTTTCTCTTGCTGAGAAAAAACTTTTTATTTTAAGTAAGTCCCATTTGTTTATTCTTGTTATTAACTCTTGGGCTATGGGCGTCCTATTAAGGAATTTGGAGCCCGACTCCACAATATGTAGATAGTAGCCAACTTTTTCTTCTATCAGACGCAGTGTCTCTGATTTGATATCAAGCTCCTTGATCCATTTTGAGTTAACTTTTGTGCATGGCAAGAGAAAGGGATTCAGTTTCATTTTGTTGCATATGGATTTCCAATTTTCCCAGCACCATTTGTTGAAGATGCTATCCTTCCTCCATTGCATGTTTTTAGCCCCTTTATCAAATATAAGATAGTTGTAACTTTGTGGATTAGTCTCTGTGTCCTCTATTCTGTACCATTGGTCCACCTGCCTGTTTTGGTACCAGTACCATGCTGTTTTTGTTACTATTGCTTTGTAGTACAGTTTGAACTCTGGTATCGCTATACTTCCAGATTCACACTGGAAGATATTATTATTATTATTATCATCATCATTATTATTATTACTCATTATTGATATTCATAAGAGGAAGTAGAGAGGTAAGGTGATTCAGGTTTTAAAGTTCTTCTACTTAATCTAGTCACAAATAATTAAGTCAGATTACCTTAAATATATAGGATTTTGCTTCATTTCTTTGCTTATAAGTTATCTGAAAATCAAACAAATATATTTTTATAGACATAATATATTTTTTCTATCATAAAGAATTTGGGAAATTCAAAATGTATCACAAATGTTAAAAGTATTTTGATCTAGAGACTGACAATTTCATATGACCTCATGAAACTTAATCACTCTGTGGTTCAGGTTCTATATCTTCATGATATAATAATTAGACATCAATCTAGATTAGTAACAACTTATTACATTCTCATAAGACTCATGACATTATATAACTAAATTTTTAAAAGACGGTGATAAAGTCATTTTAATGGGCATCTTAATGGGCTTGGTATTAAGCATATAGAAGATGGCAGTGAGGTTAGAAACATATATGAACAAAGTATGAAGTGATATGCAAAAGTTCAGCCGGACCAGGTGTGAAACCACACTTTGTCATCAGCAATCAGGGGGAGGTTTAAGTATGGTTCTAAAAAATAGAAATAAGGTAGCCCACTACAGCAGAGATAGGTACCAATAATTAGCAAAACAATATCCAAATAAGGTTACTTGCATTTTACTATAGTTTATACCTACGTCTGTGCCACATGGTTGGGGCCTAAAATACGTAATGAAGAAAAGATATTCTCATGAATTAGACTGACAGTGTAGTTCCCCTCAGGTTTCATAGAAGTTATAAAAAAAAACTGTCAGTAACCAGGGTTTAAAATATAGCAACAGGGCAGGCAGGGAAGGAAAGAGAATTAACATTTATTCAATATCAACTTTGTGATATATTTGCTAGGTAGGTGCTTTACATGTTATCTCATTTAGCTTTCCCCCAAATTCCTATGAACTAGAAATCTTTATTTTTCTTATGAGATAGAGGAAGAGAGAGAGAGAGAGAGAGAGAGAGAGAGATACACAGAGGTCCAGTATGTAGAGCTATGGGCAGCAGAACCAGGGCTGGTTTGGAAAACACACTTGTTTGCTTCCAAGAACCATGAACCTTCTAGCATATCAGTTAATGTTTTTTTAAATGGCACACAGACTTCATTCCACAAACTGCATAATGTGGTAAAAGTTGTAGTAAAGTTTAAAGTTTTACAAATCGCAGTGATCAAAACCAAAACAAACCACCCTGCTCATGGTCTCTATACCTAAAGGAGAATAACCGGTTACAGATTAAAGAAGCAGCAATATTTCTTATGCAAACAAGATGGCCAAAGAGAACATGAGTTTCACCTCTAAGTCAAATGTACCCTTTTCTCAAGAACTGTATATGACCCATTTAAGGTGATACCATACATGTACCTCCCTCTAAAGAGGGAGGTGCCATGTGCAGTAATTAAGTGCGTTGGATCAGGAATGAGAATGTGTGGTTTGGAATCCTGGCTCTGAAAATTATGGGCTGTGTCCCCATGGGCAGGTTATTTTTTTCACTCAGGCATCATCCCATTTAGTTGACAAAGAGAATAAAAATAATTTCTGCTCCATAAGAGCAAAATGATATATAGGTCCTTTCAGTGTTTTTACACACTTTAGTGCTTCTTTTCATTTATATAAGTATCATACAGAGAGCAACAGTTCATGAACTCTGAAATCCAGAAACAGTTCTCTTTCCACATAAGATATAATAAACATATTCTAATTATTAAGAATTAAATAATTAAGAAACTTAAAATAATTGTCAGATACTGTTACTTAGATGGTCATTCAAAAGGACAAAACTTTGGAGTCTAAAAATATAATTTTAGATGAGCAACATTGATTCAGTCCTATAGACTACTATAAACAGAGTTTGGACATTGGGAACAAGTTTGAATTTCTTCCCCTCTATTTAAACTAATAAATTGTTCTGCTGTAATAGTTGCGTAGAGTACTCGAAGAGCATTAAACTAAATCTTTTTGTCTGGTACTATTCCCAAATAAGAAAGAGGTCATACCATTTATCGGAATGCAAATTAAAAAAAAAATCTACTGAATTATTTTAGTGAACAGAGTCTGCTGAAAGAAAGAGGAGAAACTAAAAAAATACTTCTCAAAGATTGAAAACCTATATTATAAACTGTAAAAAAAAATGTATATTCTTGTAAATTATCTCATTGAATCCACAAGTGGATGGAGGCGAATGTAAAACAAAGAGGTAAATATGCAAAACACAATTTCAAACAGCTGTGGACACTTTAAAGCTGGGGTCTGCCAAGTTCTTCTCTTAAATGAGTGCTGTCTCACCTGCAGCTGCATTGCTCATCTCATTTGCAAACCAAGGATGGATCTATGAGAATAAAGTTGATGATTGCATTGATTTCTCTGCAAGTTTTAATCCTTTCACTATGATAGCATCTTCTCCAAAGTGAGAATCTCTAGAATCATCACAACCAACATTTAGTTACATCCAATTTCAAAATGAAATAGAACTGACTCCACTCCAAATTGAACATGTACTCAAATATCCTTTCATATTTTTTTCTCACAAAAGCCCAGGAGAGATCAAAGGCAAGGTTGTAGCAGGCAAAGTAGTTTCTTACAAAGATGGGGAGCTATGAGGAGGGTGAAATTTTGAGCAGGATTTGCTTGGGCAAAACCTAGTTCTGACTCCAAAGCACAGATGCAGAAACCTGATTTCCCAGTTGTTTTCCAAGTAGTGTATAAATTCTCCAGGGGCTATTGTCTCACTGTCCAGCCCCCAGCTAACACAACTGAAAGGGAGCAGTATGAAGTAGTGAGAAGTGGGATCTGTGGATTTCAGTTGTTCAATATCTAGCTGACTCTGGCTTCAAATCTTCATCTTAGTATTAGTTTATCCATCTGTTAAATGGGGGGAATAATAGTACTTTCATGGAAGGGTTGTTATGAAGATTAAATAAGTTAACATTTGTCAAGTACTCAGAACAATATTTGGCAAATGGTGCATGTTCTAAGTACTCAGCAAAATGTAGTTACATTAAATTTATAGACTCGTTAGGAGTTTTTCCCCCATGAGCATTTCACATGCATATGTAAACTAATTTTTCTAAAGTTATTAATGACTTAAAGGATTTTTTTTATTCCTTGGCGAGTGGGCTCTTTAACAGGAGATAGCAACAGTTCCCTAACCTGGAGGCACATCAATCATACCTGGGGAGTGTTTTAAAAGCATATATTTCTAATGCCTAACTTCAGAAACTCTTGAATATGAAGTCCAGTCTTGGATATTTCCACAGGATTCTGAACAGGCACTTCCACTCATTGGCATTTGGAGGACCTCTACTATGGCTGATTTAAAAGGCTTCCCAAAGGGAAATACTCCATTTTTAGTGAAGGAATATTAGGTGCTGTGATTTGTCTATTGGTTGTGAAGGTTTTTGTTTTGTTTTGTTTTGTTTTTCAATACCAGATCTCCCTCAGCCCTTCAAATTATACCATGCCATAGTCATCTATGACAGCTCTTCTCGGCAGGAATATTGTCTCTAAGCCCTCCTTTACTGGTATCATTTTCAAGGGCAATCAAAAAAATACACATTCTCAAATGCTTTCTCTTTTATATTCTTCCTGCATACACATCTCTTTAAGGGAATCAGACTTCTTCAGTGGGTAAGTTTCTGTGACTTTCCTTTTTCACATCCTCACAACTCCCTCAGGTCTTGGCTCATGCTCCACCAGTTATTTAAAGTTAAATAAAGAGTATATAACATGCTTATCCTTAACCTCTTCCTCTGCATCTTTTTCTTGTCTTCTCATGTGATTATCATATGCAATTTAAAAGTCAAATTTACAGATGATATCCCTGAGCAGTAAGGGATTTTATTTCTTGGATGTGTTAGTTTATCACTGTTATGAGGCCTGAGGAATTTGATTATGACCAGTGGGATTAGTATGGTGGTGATGAAAGGACTATTATTATTTCCATCATCCTTATTATGACCTCCTAGCTGTGCAGCTTCAGTTGAAGCAACTTCAAAGGAGTGGTTTATTAATGTTCAGATGAGAAACCATAGGGTCTCAGTGGATATTTAAGGCCATGATAAAAAGAATGAAGTGGAGGGCTAATGATTTGGAAAAAAATCAAATGACAGATATGACTATAAAGGGAAAGTGTAGGGCCTATATTTAATATATCAGGATAATATTTAGCTTAGGCATAAAAGGAGAGTAGCTCAAAAGCAAATACTAGCTCAAATAAATGTAGTGTCTCATTTCTTTCTTATAAGCTGCATAAAACTAGAAAAAGAAACATCAACCAATAATATGAATAAAACACATTTTGCAAAGAACTCCTCAGGAATAGGAAAACTCTTCTTGTGTTCAAACACTAGAAAAAGAAAACCAATGCTTATGAGCCCAATTTCATTTAATAAATCTTATAGGTTTTAGTAACACACATAAAGTATTTTTAGTACTGGGAACAGTTTCTCTTTTTCTAAAAGTTGCACATCTTTACTACCATTTACTATTATGTTTCTCACCATTTGAAAGTTACTTCCAGGTCAGGAACCATATATTTTAGTATTTTATGCATCAGATGAAAAACTTAAAAAAATAATCTTAAGGATAAAAGATTAGCAATTATAACTCTATAACTATCTTGATTCTGAATCTCTATTTCAATTGCTTCTCACACACTATATTTATTTTACAAACTTCAAATACTTTAGATAGCAAATTTGCAATTGTGGATTCCTCCTATTCTTGCTTGAAAGGATTGTACCCTTTGATTTCATCATTGGAGTGATGTACTATTTGTGGATTAAAGTTAAATGAGTAATATTGGTCAAGAAAATTTTTCACAACAGAAGGGTCATGAGAAAAATTTCCTTAAAAATCTGTTTTGCTTGTTCCTTGAGACTTGCCTTTTGTGAATCCATCATGAGTCCTTATCCATATTGGCCAGGAACGCCCAGTCTTTGTTCTCAGGGGTGGAATATCATTTGTTCTTGTTTATAGTATAGATAAACAACCTCACAGTCAGCAATTTTTGGCATGAAAACCAGAAGACATGGAGAAATCTTAATTTATTTCTCATGCTTAGATTTGGCAGCACTGGGTGATATTACATGTCTTAAGCAAACTCCTTACATGATCTGATTTTTATAAGTTCAGAGGAGTTGTCATATTATTATAAAAATTCCTTAAATTTTAATTGGACAACCAACGATTCAGAACTTTTTCACTTGACTTACTCTTTGGTTAAAAAACAACTGAATTAAAAATCTACCTAAATTTCCTAAGTTATCGCTTTTAGAATTTATTTTCTGCCTCACTATCCAAAGATAAAGAAAAGGATTAATCAAAATTATGGATGAAATAACTAGCATAATTTATGGAAAATATGGTGATTCTTTCTTGTGCTAAAATGTCATAAAGTGTAATTTAGAATCGCATTTAAATGTCTTAATACATTTAAGTTTAAATCTTAACATTTAAGTTTAAATCTGAGGTAGAAAAAAATCATTCTTGTGGCAAATTTGTCTATTTTTTAGACAAATTTAATTAGGAACTCCCCCTTTTAAATAAGCTATCATAATTGACTTTGAAAAGATCTTTTTAAAGGATGCATCTTGACCTATACAGAATAAGTACTATAGTTCCTAAGTTAATATTTTATTTTTTAAATTGGTAATATTATTTATTTATTAGTGTATTATACTTACATATAATATTGGAGTTCCTAGGTTAGTGTTTTGCATTAGAAGTTGAAATAAATCCAATGGTTTCTAAAAATTTATTTAGATAATTTCTAGATACTTGAGTTCAAATTTAAAAGAAAATCTGATTTTGTGAATAAGTGGAGAAATTTTTATGCACATGATATCAATATGAAGATACAATGAAGATAGTTGTTAGTGATCGAATAATACGTGTTAATACGTGAATCAATATTAATTATCTCACGCACGAAATAGTTTGAATTGCCAACATCCCAGAACAAGACAGACAAATTCTCTACTTTCATGAAGTTTATATTGTAGTGGGGTGAGGCAGAAAATAAACAAGTAAATTCAAATATATTAACAGCTATAATGACAATAAAACAAGATGATGTGAAATGGTGCTTCCAGGAGACTAAGGATGAGTTGTTAGAAAATGCCCTTCTGAGAAGGCGATGTTTGTTGGACTTGAATGACACATAGGAGATCACCCTGATAACATGGGAGGGTAAGGGCATTCCCAGGTGAGGATCCAACATGAGCATGATGTAGTTCTGAGACTGAGCAGAAGAGGATGAGCCAGGAAAAGAGAAATGGCCAGCAAGGAAGGAGAAAATCAAGAGAGGAAAGTGTGTGTGTGTGTGTGTGTGTGTGTGTGTGTGTGTGTGTATGTGTGTGTATATACACACACATACATACATATACATTCCTATAAAACTATGTCAAATGCAAATGAAAAATCTGGCAAGTGAAGGGCAGTCAAGTGACCAGTAAATTGTCAGAATGCAGATTATGCTCACCTAATGCTGCACAGTTTCAGAAGAGCAGAAGGGCAAAGAGGGGCTGAAATGATCTGAGAGAAGAGCAGATGGAGATAATGGAGATAGCAACATTGTCAACACTTTTGAGAAGTTTTTCTCCAAAAGAAGCTGAGAAAACAGGCAGGAGCCAAAGGAAGGAATAAGAGAATATGTTTATGTTGGTGGAAATAATTCAGTAGAGAGGGGTATCTAGCTGATGAGAAGGAATATTCCAGGATGAGCATGCTAAAGTAGGAAAGACATAGGTTCCAGAGCATGCGTCCAGGTGCTGGCTTTGGTTGGAGCAGGGATGCATCATTTCCTATAGTGGGAAGGGTGAGACACTGAGGGCCCAGAGGGTTATTTGCATCTTGGGATGAAGGTTGGCAGTTTGAAGAGATGAAAACTGTGATATAATCTCATTTTGGAGAGTAGGAGTAGGAAGTGAGCGTTTATATTAAAGTATAATGATGACTGAGCAGTACTGAATACTCAGGTAGGATTTGTGACTGAGTTTAATGTGGTTCAGTGAAGAGAAGTTCCTGCTTTTCTCCAAGACTTATCCCGCTCTCCATGTGGAATAAGTGACCATGGGAAAATCAGAGTTTTGGGTGGTAGGGAGAATAAAGAAAAAGAAAAGCAAGAGAGTTAACTATTTTTTTCTTTCTTTTTGAAGTATGTAGTTGTAATGATGTAATATGCAAATGTTCCAGCTAAATAAGGAAAAATTGAGGAGAACATGAATAATGTGCAAGAGTAAAGATTGATGATTTTGAGTACTTGAGGAGATAAAAGCACAGCTGGTATGGGAATGAGACAGAAAGATGGGCAGTTAGGCTGAACAATCAGACCTCAAAATTGGAAGAACAGTAGGGTTCTCAGTGATACCAAGATTAAGGATGCACCCTGGGAGTGGGTAGCTGTTGTAGGATGGGAAAAGCGATTCTAAAGAACTATGGTGTGAACATTTTTCCCCATATCCTTACCTCATACATTGCTGGTGGGACTGCAAATTGGTGCAACCACTATGGAAAGCAGTATGGAGATTCTTTTGAAAACTTGGAATGGAACCACCATTTGACCCAGTTATCCCACTCCTCTGTTTATACCCAAAGAACTTCAAATGAGCATATTATAGTGATGCAGCCACATCAATGTTTATAGCAGCTCAATTTAAAGTAGTCAAGCTATGGAAACAACCTACGTGCCCTTCAATAGATGAATGGATAAAGAAAATTCGATATATATCCACAATTGAATATCACTCAACTATAAAGAAGAATGAAATTATAGCATTTGCCAGAGAATATCATGCTAAGTGAAATAAGCCAATTGCCAAAAACCAAAGGCCAAATATTTCTGATATGTGGATGCTAACACACAGCAAGGAAGGGTTTGGAGGGGAAGAATAGAAATACTTTGGATTAGACAAAGGGGAATAAAGGGAAGGGAGAGGGATGGGAATAGGAAAGACAGTAGAATGAATTGAACATTACTTTCCTATGCTCATATACAAATACACGACCAGCAAAACTCCATATCATGTACAACCACAAGAATGGGAGCCTAATTAAAATAAGTTATACTCCATGTATGTATAATATGTCAAAATACATTCAACTGTCACATATATCTAAAAAGAACAAATTAAAAAGAACATTACATTTAAGAGTTTGCTAATCTGATTTATACCTATTAAATATTTCAGATATGTGGTATATAGACTTCATGCTTTAGATCTCATGCATATTAGAGAAAGTCTAATTTTGTTGGAGAAATTCTAATATTTGTGAGTAATATGGAGTCGCTGATGCCAACTTTTAGCACTGACTATCCTGAATTTTCTTATTGTTATTTTAAATAACAAATTCATTAACATTGTGTTTTGTATTTGTTGATGATCTCTATATACACATCATATATAAGAGCTTTTATACTAATAAACTTGCACATTGGTCTCAAAGAAAGAAAGAACTGTGGGACCAGGGCATTGGAAGAGTTCTTCATAAGAAAGACAGAAATAGTGCAGCAAAGACAATAGAGATTTATATACTGAAATCTTCTGTGAACAGCGAAGGAACTAGTAGCTTATTAGATGCTAGCTACAAAAAGGTAATATATTCTGATATGAACTTCAAAGAAATCTGAGCATTTTAAGGAGATATGATACAGATTCACAAAGACAACAGACTCCAGCATCACTTTCAAACCTGAGGACAAAATGGTTCTCTTTTCAACCAAACAAATGGTATTTCATGTACACCCCAAAATCTATTCCACTGACTACCATAGCTAGAAAGGGATAGCACTTCATTTGAATTTTACCACTTGTCTCATTTTTATTCTATTACATAAAGATATTTAACCTTACTCAAAGATATTTCTCCTTACTCTGGAGAACAATTAACTATTATATATAAAGTATTTGAGATTATAATACATTCAAATCCATTATTCTTTTTAAGATTTGCCTTGCATGAAATAAA
The DNA here is from genome assembly GCF_964194105.1 of Spermophilus citellus. NCBI lineage: Eukaryota > Metazoa > Chordata > Mammalia > Rodentia > Sciuridae > Spermophilus > Spermophilus citellus. Next base: position 178,419,652 of record NC_138185.1, on the reverse strand, counting down.
CTTTGACATCTTAGAGTAATGCATTGTAGGGATAAAGAATTGTGACATAATGATAAGAAAAGATAAGACTAGAAAGAAACTATGGTATATTCTCATAGGTAATAAGAATTCATGCTTACAGTTTTTCTTCTCAAACTGCAAACATAACAATTTAACTCTAAAGAACTGATCTTCACTTTGGCTGAGTGAAGAAAGTAATGCAAAATAATCAGCATTTCTCGGGTACAATTTATAGGAGCAACTCATAAGACACACTTTTTCCAGGTCTTTTGACAAATATGTTGGCTCTGTTGACATCCATGATAGATCCGTCTCCATTTGTCTTTTTTTAATAGTGTATCTCATAAGCAGGATGAGCAGAAAACATATTATACAACACAACTGTTTGTTTTTTCATTTTGCGTTCATGATGACTTGAGTCACAGATGACATATGATCCAAACCAGTGATATATGTCTGTACCTGACAGAGGGCATTTTTCATCTTGGGAGTCTGGGTTGCAGCTTTAGCAGCAGGTGCTGTGAATCTCAGTGAAGCAAAACAAGCTCCTAAACTCACTTCTCAGCTCAGACATAGGGCAATGTGTTTCATAGGACCAGAAATAAAGGGGGAAAGTTTGCTTTTTTCTATTTTCTAAAATAAATCTCTAAGTCATGGAAGTCTTCAGCTTAGTTTTAGACTCTACAAGCTTGGTTACACCTTTCAATGTGGTGTTTTTGTTTTGATTGGAGCCCATCTTTCTCACCCTGGGTCCCTTCCCTTTTCTCAGCATACCATTGATTCTACCATATTCCAGCCGTGTGGGAGCAATTCCTGTGCACACTTCTACACTGTTCCTGCTGCTTCTAATTTTACCTTCTTCAGTCACCTGGAACCTTCCAAGGCCTCCTTCAAGATTAACTAAAGCACCGGCTTCTTTGTGAAATTTTTTTACTCCACCCTATTTCCCCACAGTCTGTCGTTATCTCTCCTTACTTTCTCTGTGTGTCTGAATATACATTTTTTTTTTTACTGTTCAGATGGCCATACAATGTACTGTCCAAATCAGGGCATTTTTGAGGCTAAAGAGGTACAATGTTAATAATTATGCTCAGACACCAGACATAAACAATGACAGTTCTAGCTAACCAAGATGTGTGGTCATTCTAATTATAATATTTATGGGATCACATTACAGAAGCATCCCCCTCCTGGAACCAGGCTGGAAGGAACAAGACTGAGTTTTATAGCTCATGAAGTGGCCATTGGTATCTAAATATTTAGTTTACAGTTTCCGCTTTGCTGTTCCTGCCTTCTCCTAAAGATTTCTTCAGGGAATCACCCTACTTTGCTTGTTGCTTCAAATCTCTGTGCATGTGTTCTGGATGGAACTAAATCTACTCCCTTTTATCTGATTTAAGTACGACTCAGGTTCCACTGGTCAAAGCACCACAATTCCTTGGCCAAATCCTTAGTTCAAATCTGCCCATGTTGGTTTAACCACAGCCAATCTTGTGGATTTTGTTCAAACCATGGAGGAACAGCCCAGTTTTAATTTTAGTTGCTATACTGTAAACCTGAAACTGCCAGGGAACCTCTCACCTCCAAGAAGAGATGTTCTGTATTGAAAAATACAGAGCCAAGACATGGATACACCAAAAGGTCACCGGAATCCACCCCGACCCTCTCACCCCCCAACACTTGCCTGTATCGAGAAATTTTTTTTTAAACTGTGCATTTCTGAGGTGCATGAACTCAAAAATTATGCTTTTTGTAAGGTCAGTTTGAGTTGTGTTTCTTTCCTTTACAAGAAAATAATTTCCTGGCTGATGAGTCCTGGGTCACAGAAGTTACTGGATAAAGAATGGTCGAAAAAGTTAAGTCAATGGATCAAGAAGTTACCCTTGAGAAGCCTAAGGTCTGTGGCTGATGGCAGTAGCTCTCCCACCTGCAATTCTCTAAAGCCCATGTCCAAGTTGCCTCCAGTCATTCAAGAATGCTCTGCCCTATCACTGGTTTCCTTCAAGGGGAGCTACTGGGGCAATCGGCACAGGCCCTGGTTTCCATTTGCTTCTTTGCTTTTCTATTTCTTGTTAGTGACTGGGTAGTAATTTATGAAAAGCTAGTGAGGTAATAGGAGGTGTTACTTTCAACTGATGCCTACAGAAGTTATTGGAGGTATGAAATGTGCCATCTAGACAAAAGCCATCTTGTTCATTTCCCATTACCAAGATTGAGGGACTTTGACTCTAAGGAACTGAGACCAACAAGCAATTTACACTGCAAATTAGATCTAAATTACCCAATAACTATTTCCTCTAAGAGTTCTTCTATAAACATATACAGAAAGAAAAAATATTTTAGGGGTCTCAGACACCAAAGCCTATGAAACACTTTTAGGTTAGGGAGGGGTAGATATTGTCATAATTACTAATAGTCCCTGCCTGGGATAAAATCTCACCAAAGAGGCCTCGCTGTGCTTAATACCTGGGGGAGCACAAATCAGTTCACTTGTTAGTCCATCATTCCTCTTTAGATTCGGGGAGAAATTAACTGGAGTGGAACTTCCTGCCAAAATGACTTAAGAGTATAGATTTCAAAGTATTCTTTTGAAGGCAGGAAGGGAGTGGAGCATAAAGAATGCAATTTTGATGAAACAAGTGTATATTTGGAATCATTGTATTTGGGGAATCGGATTAAAATTCACCTTTTCTATTCCCCTGAACTAAATAGTAAATGGTATTAATATTAATTAATATATAAAATGATAGCTTAATATTATCCCACCCAACCACCCATTATTTAATGAGTAATTGGACCCACTTTGGCATATCTCAGGAATCACATTACACAGGACTTAAGGACTCTTCTTCCCCCTTCTTCCACCTGAATAGCTTAACTTACTTCATAGAGTATTGATTCTCTATTCCACAGACCCATTCTCTGTGTAGCTGAGTAATTTTTAACATCATAAATTAGACCATGTAATTCCCTAGGTTAAAATTCCTTACTGAATTTTCATTAACTTAAAATAAAACAAAAAATTTAAATAGAACTACCATCAGATCCAATGACAATAATTTTTGCATATTTATTTAAAAGAATTGAAATCACAATCTCCAAGATATATTGGCATTCCTATGTTCATTGTAGAACTGTTCATAACAGCTAAGATGTGATAACAATCTGAATGTCCATCTCCGATGAATACACTTAAATATGTGGCAGATACATACAGTAAAATACCATTCAGCCATATAAAAGAAGTTCTGCAATATGTGACATGGGTGAACCTGAAAACATTATGCCAAGTTAAATTATCCAGTCACTGAAGGATAGATAACTGCTTGATACTACTTATATGATGTATCCGAAAAAGTCAAATTCATAGAAACAAAGAGTAAAGGGACCAGAGGTAGAAAGTTAAGAATCAATGGGCTTCAAGTTTCAGTTAAAAAGATAAATATGTGCTAGGGATCTGCTGTACAACATTGTACATACGGCCAACAGTAATATATTGTGCACTTTAAAATGAATTAAGAGAAAAAAAATAAATAAATAAAATGAATTAAGAGGATAAAGCTCATGTTTATAAGTTCTTACCACAGTAAAAGAAAATTAAGAAAAAAATTCACACTTGTGGAACATTCTATAATGCCCTGTCTGGTCCCTCTATGTTCAGCTCATATTAACCTTATCCTCAGTCACTAAATTCCAGCTAGGTTTTTTTTTTAAGGTCTCAGATATTCTGTGTTTATTTCAACCTCAGGGCATTGGAACATGTTATTCCTTTGTCTGAAGGGCTATTCCCTCCTCTCCACCCAACTTTCCTATACAATTTTCTTGCTTTAAAGCATTTGGTAACAGCAGATTAGTGCACTTGTTTATTGTGTCTCTCCTCAGTAGAGTGCAAGATATAGGAAGAAAGGTGGGGATCTGATCTATATCATAGGCCACTCTGACCCCTGTCACAGGGGTGATACTGGATGAATATTTGTGGAGATAGAAGAGAATCCCATGGATGGCACAGAGTTCACACCCCACTTCACTGAAGACCACTCTCCCTATTCCCAGTGACGGTCATGTGACCCTTAAGAGTGGCATCCTCTCTTCACCAGTCCTGGGCACTGGATATTCAGAAGCCCCCCCCCCAAAAAAAAAAGCTCTTTAAAAATCATAAATATTAGGGCTAGCACGTACACTGGAGATACAAGTTTACAGACGGGAGAGCCCAAGGCTCATGAAGCTTAAGTGGCTTATATCTGGAAAGATGGCTTCTTCCCTCCTGCTCTAAGTTCCTTGATGACAGAATGTTCTCAGAGCCATCAAGGGCTTTTCTCCTTTATTTAACCCTTGGAGTTAGAATGAGTGAGATGATTAATGAGTCAGGGAGATGAGCTAGGTATGTGGGTTCTGCTCTCAGTCACTCTTTGTATTTGGGATCTGCCACAGGACATATACATTTGGCACTGCTCTTTCTTGCCCTAAGCCTCCTTACCATGTTAGGCTGTCTAATTGTCCAACTGGGGGAGTGTGGTAGGTTTCCACATCTGGATTTAGGTACATGCCGGGCCAGGATGTCTGCACACATGTTTTGCTTTTTCAGCTTTTACCAGTTTTGCCTGTGTTCATTGGTTTCATAACCTGTTGAAGTTAGTTCCCCTGTATCCGAACACCAAAGCCCCACAGTTGACCCATGGCAGAGTTAGGGAGCAGGATGCAAGTTTTCCCAAGCTCTAGCTCTGATTTCCAGTGAGTGATACTCATACCTCAGGCAGATCCATGACAGCTCCCTTCTCAGCATCCCATGAAGTCTCCACTACACTCGGCACCCCACAACCCAGCCCTCAAAGGAAAAGACTGCCCCAATCCATGATTTTCCCAGGCTGATTTTAGTTAAAGACATATTTTCACCATGAACATGTCTTGAAGCTAATGAGGTAAATGTTTATAAAGTCAATTTAATAGGAAAACTTGTATAATGATCAGACTAATGAGATAAATGTAGATGTCTCATCATAAGTCAGTCAGGTTATGAATATATATTTTATCATCAACATGTTTAACTTTGCTTTTCCAAAATTGTTTTGTCAATTCTATATTTTTTGTTTTATATTACTTTGCCTTATGCAGCCCCTTTAAGCTATTATTTCATTTGATATTTATCTGAACATGAGATTAGAATATTAACCTTCTTCTAGTTGATACATATTTCAGTTAATTATTGACATACGTAAGAATTATATTCTGCTCTATTATTGCTCCAACTTAATTCTTATAATATTTGGAATGAACTAGTAAGTGGGCTTTTCTATGTTTAAGTAAAACATTTAAAAAAATTATCGGGTATGAGTATGACCTTGCTCATTGGAACCAGTGCCTTTCCTGGTTGTTCTGGAAACAGGAGGAGAAAATCATTTAACAATGAAAAAGTAATGAACACATTTCTTTATCAAGAAGCTTGACAGTTTTCTTGTTACAACTTAAGAGCAAAAAAAAAAAAACAATAATAAAAATATAAATAAACTTAAGGAGCAAGCAAACAAAAATGTCTCTTCTGTAGTCATGCTCTTTTTCTCTGCGAAGTCCTACATCTGGAAGAACAGTGGATCAATGGACATTTTAGCTGAAGTATCATCTCCTCTTCCATTTGGAGACTGGGCTTCTAAATGTGTGTGTGTGTGTGTGTGTGTGTGTGTGTGTGTGTGTGTGTGAAGTGGTGTATGAACTCGGGCTTGAGATTGTGTGCTATATTATAGAGGTTCTTGAGTCTCCGGTATAGTCAGACATAGAATTTGATTTCTTATATTTTTGTTTTTTCTATTATCAAACAGCCAATGAGAATATACAAAGAACACCCTTGAGATGTAGGAATATGCTAAATCTTGAAGAAACTACAAAAAAATGGTTTCTGTCTTACTTCTTACTAGTTCAAAGTCTATCAGTGTATTGGAGATGAACAGATCTGTCTTTTTATCTATCATCTATCTATCTATCTATCTATCTATCTATCTATCTATCTATTTATTTAGTCTGGTTTGTGCCACAGCACCATTCGCTCACCTAAGTCCTAACTCCAGTCAAGATCATTGTCTCTGTTGATTCTTCCTGTCTTGATTGGAGCATAGGCTAATCTACTGAAGGAGACATCTAGACACAGAGACAAATAAAAGTTTGTTTCTTTCACACCCAATAACCTGGAGGTGGGAGTTGCAGGCTCAAGCCTTGGCTGTGCTCCACAAAAATCATTCAGGGACTCAAGACTCCTTTCATCTCATGCTTCTACTGTCCCCAGTGGGTGGAGCAGTCTCATTTTTATAGTCAAAGTTGGATCAAAGCAGCTCATATATTTTGGCCTTCATAAAGTAGTGATTGCATCTCTGATATGCAATTCCATTTTATATAATGGTATTTACCAATATCCAGTTATTTCCCATTGATGAGCACACAGAGGGTTATGCTTCATCGTTCTCATGGTTAGGCATGGATATGTGATGAATTTTGAGCCAATGGCCCTTGATTCACTTCTGTGCTGAAGTTTTAGTTGCTGGGACTTGACTTTCCAGTTCTTGCTTTCCTTGCCATGGTAACTATAAAATACAGGTTGACAGTGAGGTGCTACAAGATCTAAACTACTTATAACAATACATAGAAGACAGCTACCACAGAAAGTCACCTAGGCTTGCAGGAGACTTTTGTGAGCAAGAAATACATTTTTTTCTGTTTATGCCACAACATAAGCTAGCCTACCTTATTACAGCAAACAAATGTGAAAGTTCTAAACATTAGTTCTACCCATGTTTTAGCCCCAAGAACAATCATCTGGATACTCCTGATTCAAGGGCTGGCTGGGCTGTTTCTACTCCATTACAGTTGAAACAGAGGAGGTCAGATAGTGGCAGCTGGGGAACCTGCCCCACTTCCTTGCTCAGTGTTGCACTTGCTTGCTCTCATCCATTTTTCAGTCTGGGCACATCTCATCCTTTGAAGTACAGCCTTTTGCAAACTCCTTAACTCACTCCTAAGTTCTGATTGTTCAATATTTATAACTATTTATTATGTGTATTCATTTGAAAGGGTTATGGACTACCCACTCACCTGCAGGCATTGTGCTAGACAGCATGTATACAGCAATGACATGATTTCCAACCTCTACACCTTGCAGCTTCCATCTGCCTAACATAATGTCCTACCCAGATTACCTAGCTGATGAAAAATGCTTGATTGGATATATGGAAGTCAGCAATGTGTCAGCAGATAATTAAATATTAAGTGTCAAGGCACTATTGGCAGATAATGGTAGGGAAAAATCTGAAGATATAAATGCTTGAGGGCAAGGATCATATTTGTCTTTGGCCCTGTCTTATCTCCTGTACTGATCTTTAAGCATGGCACAAAGTATATGCTTAACAATATTTGCTGTTTGGCTGAGGATGGTCAGATTAACCAGGGAAGTCCTCATAAAAGATCTGAATAGGCAAGAGAAGACAGAGGACTTCTAGGGTAAAGAACCATGAGGCGGGGAACTGGACAGAAGGGATAGTGTACTACAAGGAATCTTGGAACATAAGTTTGAACAAGTATATAGGGTGGGATTCGATTTTTCATAGATTTCCAGGTCTTCATTTTCTGAAAAGGAGAAGTGTAAAGCTACTCTGAAAAAAATGGTGGTACTGAGATTAAAACAGTTTTCCAAGTAGATTGGGGTATAAATATTGGAGTATAGAAAATTACTAAGTCAATATGATGGTAATGAAAGCCTAGAAGGGGTTGTAATGGTGTACCTGGGTAGAAAAGGGACAATCTAATGAACATTTCCAAAAGAGGATTAATAGGAATTAGTGATGTAGAGTATAAAGATTAAAGGGAAAAATTGGTTGGAAAAGAGCAATTGTGGAATCCAGCTTGGAATTGTGAAATGAGAGTTGTATCAATAAAGTGATAAGCATGCTTTACAAGAGGAACCTGTGACGAGTTTAATTTGAGTCATGTCCTATTTGCCAGGCAGGAGGATGCCCATATAGGGATGCTGAGCAGGCAGCTAAGCCCTGGAGAGTTGATACTGAAGACATGAAGCAGATATGAAGATAGAGCCTTGGAAGTCACATTCTATGGACATGCAAGCCCTCCACAAACCTCTGCTCAACTTTAATGTTTTCCAGCCCATGCAAAAGTAAATACAACCAGTCCTCAATACAATTGTGAAGGGTTTTTACCTTTTGTGTGCTTTCTCTTTGTTGGCAGAGCCCCTGGACCACCAACAAAGGAAGAGGAAGATACCAGATCATCTGGAGGAAGAATAGGGTAGACGGTGGCTGAGAGATAGAGAGTGATAGAAAAAGTGCATCCCAGAAAAAATGGCATGACTGGGAGGCATAGAGTCCTAGAGGGCACACAGGCAACTTCTTTAGCAATAAGGAAGTAAAAGATGAATGTGTGTGTGTGTGTGTGTGTATCTTTGTGTACACATGTGTATATACACAATCAAATGCATATAAATTCAGAAAAAGAGCAAAACATGTTTTTCCTCAACCAGCTCTGCCCCTTAAGTTTCAAATCACCTGCTATTCCTGTATTTATTTAATAAGGACTTTCTGAGTACCACTTATGTGTCAGACACAGGAAAAGTCCTAGGGTGACCATGGTCTCTGCCCTTACAGGATCCATGTTTTAAAGTAGATACATACAAAGTAATTATCAAATTATGTGAAGTATAATGTGTAGAACTATGTGCTTTGGGTTCTCCCCAAAGTAAGACGGTTTAGGTAGAGATCTGCAGAACAAGAAGTATTTTAGATCAGTTGTACTTTGACAGTAGCTCATTTGGGAAGATACTAGCCTGATGGCCTGAAGACAAGGGCCTGACCATGAATGACCAATGTTCATAGTAATTTCCATTTCACCTGCCACCCAGTTCTGTCACTAGTTCAAATGTCAAACTAGATGGGGATAGATGACTATTTTCAGCTTTGGAGACTTGGAATTGCCCATCCTGCATTTTCATTTACTTTCAATTTTAGTCTGTAGGTCTGTCCTTGGATTTAAGAAATAGGGGAAATAAGGATGGCAGAAAGATGTTTTTACAAGTGGGATGTCAAGAAGAAAATGATAGTGGAAGTTTGGGGTAAGGGCAAAAGATGATGCATAAGTAAATTGTTTTTATTCAATTTGTATTTTTTTTCTTTTTCCTATTCATTGGATTAAAACTTAATCCAGTGGTAGAGCCAGGATTGGTGTTGTAGAATCCTAGTTCTACAGATTCTCAAGTAGAGAAGCCAGTGTGCCCAGGGATCCTTGTTCTCCTTAAGATTGTTATAGGATTGAGATTTTCCTGTGGGTTAAGCACCACTAGGAACAATTTTATCCCCAAAACAGAGTCTGCTTCCATATGTCCTTCTGTTTAGGGTTCATTCACTATCAGCCTTGTATTAATCCCACCTTTACTTCCCCAAACAATGGCTCCTAACAAATCCTTTTTTTAAAAAATTGTAGAATTTCTGCTGCTTTGAGCTGTGAGTATATATGACACTGGTCTTTAGAGGGGAGGATGTGGGGCAGGGCGGGTGGAGGGGGTGGTGTGGGAAGGATATTGGGAGAAAAAGAATCCATCTGTATTTCTTTTTTATAAATGTCTTTATAAGAAAAAAGATGATCTGAGGAGAAAGAATATCTCAGTTTTTAACCATGTGGGAGGGTAGGTGTGGGTGCACAGAAAGTTAGACATTCAGGAATATAGAGAAATAACTTTGTTTCATACTTTTTCATACTATATATACACACATATACATATATTATATGTATACATATTAACACTTATTTGTCAATTAAAAATAAATTCTCTGATTAAAGTTTTAAAAGGTAGTATGATGGTGTACAAGTGAAGGCTTTAATATCTGATAGCTATATATATATGTATATATATACATATATACACACACACACACACATATCTATCTATCTATCTATATATTATGAAGGGAAAAACCACATAGGTTATCCAAGAGAACTTTTAGTAATAATATATAATATAGTTACTACATTATTTTAAAGATTTAAAACAATTAAAACTTTTTTCAGTGTAAATATTAATAGTCATTTCAACAAATTAATTTTCATTTCTAATTATAATTTAGTTGGAAAACATCTGTTGATAGCAAGTGATATGAAAGTAATTTATTTTTTACAAAATGTGTATGGCATAGTCCCTGACTACAACAGCACAAATGTGGTAGAGAGAATTAAATAAAGTTAAAATGGATTTTGAAGAATTGGTTTGGGTTTAAGGTAACTAGGAACAATGTCCTGAAAGAGGTAGCCTTTAAACTGAGATTTTTTTTTTTTTTTGCGGGGGTGGGGGGTACTAGGGATTAAACTCAGGAGCACTCAATCATGAGCCACACTCCCAGCCCTATTTTGTATTTTATTTAGAGACAGGGTCTCACTGAGTTGCTTAGTGCCTCACTGTTGCTGAGGCTAGTTTTGAACCAGGGATCCTCCTGCCTCAGCCTCCTGAGTTGCTGGGATTGCAAGTGTGCGCCACCAAGCCTGGCTGAGTTGGGATTTTTAGTGTGGGCAAATTACAGCATGCAAGCTGGTTGTGACTGGTATTTCAGGTATAAGGAATATGTGATAAAACCATGAAACTCCCATAAACCCAAATAGTGGGTAGTTGTTGGCACAAAGACAGTGAGATGACAGGAGTATGGACTAAAGCTGGTAGAACCTTGCAGGGAGGAAGGGCATAAGCCATGCTCAGGAAGCTGGGATTCATACCTTGGGGAGGCCCAGGAACCTTTTGGGCCTCAAGGTTGAACGTTACAGTGGTACATTAGGAAAGTTAACCTGATACCAGACTGGGGAAGAGAGGTGGAGAATATATGGAAGGAGGGAGGTAATGAGATTTCTCTCTGTACTTGTGGTTTAGGGTAGGACAGACTTCATGGGTGTATAATTTCAAAGGGAAGACCAGAGCAGAGAGGAAAACTGAAGGTAAAAATAATATGTCTCAAATGATGGAGGTAAGTGGGAAGACCATAAATGGATGTGTTAGCCAACACACCCCTGCCCACTCTGAGAACTAAAATAGGGGGGGGGGGAAAGAAGAAATATAAACTATATTTCAAAATTTCTAAAGAAGTAGAATTTAAACTCTCTCGTCGCAAAAGCATAAGTGGGATGATAGGTATGTTACTTAGTTTGATTTAATCATTCTATAATGTATTCATATATCAAAACATAACATTTTAAACCATAAACATACACACTTATTATTTGTAAGTTAAAAATAAATTCAATGATTAAAATTTTAAAAGGTGGTGTGATGGTGTACAAATGAAGGCTTTAATGTCTGATAGCAATGTGTTGGCATTGGTCCATATCTCCTGAGTCACTGGTCTAATATAGTAGAAATGTGAATATAGTTTTTCTCTGACGTGGCTTTCACATAAACTTGAAAAGTTCAGTCAAATGTGGCTCGGCCATAGGAAATGGAAATTTTAATTCCTATAAAACTTATTAGTTTCATACCTTTCCAAGGAGGAGGACATCTTGTTAAAATGAAGAAAAACCTGCTGATCTGCCTATGCCTATGACTACAGCCTTTAATAATTCTGAAGGCCCCAGCTTGGGAAGAACTGTCATCGGTATTGTAACTATCTATAGTTTATCCCTCTCCCAATTTCACAGGGATTTTGTGAAGATAAATAAAACAAGATAATACATGTAAAATATTTTGTCTATAAAAAGTTGTTATGTGAATATTATAGGTCTATAAAATAGTGCTATGTGGTTATTACAACATGTCAGAATAATCTGTGGTTGTTTTGTTGTTTGTCATTTGTATTCAGCCAGGTTACAAAAAGAATTTAAAGCGATTTCATGTGGTTTAATATTTCTAAGAACTCCCTGCATATGTTGATGAAGGGGGTAGTGGTAAAGAGGATACTTTAAACCAATCAGGTGCACTGGAAATAATGGCATCTGCCAAAGTGACACTCCTTACACTGGTGATGTACCCACAATTACAGCTCTGGGGCTTTTCCAGGGAATAAACCTCAATCACTGACCCCTAGGACACAGTAATTCTGGGAGATTGTTCCTATCCAGGTAGATCATTTAGAGGACATGCTCCTATCACAGATTTTTGAGAAAGAGGCTTTCTGGCCACATTTAAGTATCCATCAATCTTGTATCCTTTGACTCTATACTATATGCACTTAGTCCTGCCATTTGAAAAAGGAAGAAATGTGGAAATTGAAAGGGATGGCTTTTTCAAATAATGAATAACACTACCAACTCCCATCTCACCTCATATCACATGACAGGTTAGTGGGCTTGGAGGTAAAAATAAAAATGTGTTCAGTTTAGAAACGTTTGCTATCCCTGCATTCATTTAAATGACCTGTTCTTCAAAGCTGTAAGCTAGTAGACTTATTTTCTTACAAAATAACAGTGAATTATGTTCACTAGTTTATGACATTAACAAGACTTCCTAAAACTGGAAACGAGTGTGGTCTGAGTGGTACCATAATCGGACATCCCATAGCTTCCTCCCTCAATTTGCCACTGAAATTGTTGGTGAGTGGTTATTTCTACTCCAGGATACTGGAATAAGTCTGTATATTCATTTTCTCATAGCATTCTTATGAGTCAGTATTTTACAGATGAAACTAAAAGCACACATAGTATTTTCTAAGTGAGTATGTTACTCAGGGTTCTCTAGAGGAAAAGAACCATGACTATAAAAAGGGAATTTATTAGATTGGCTTACACAACCAGAAGCTGGAGAGTATGGAGGAACCAAGAACTGCTCAGTCCAAGAAGCAGAAGCACAGTCCAGCTCTCTTATTGGGTGAAATCTTCTTTGGAAAAGTAAAAGAGCTGCAGTCTGATGTCCTCAGGTGATCACAGTAGCAATCAAGAATGGGGCTCAAAAAACAAGCCTATGTCTGCTGCTACTTCCTTGTTCTTACAACTTTTGTTCTATCCAAGCCTTGAACCTATTGGACAGTTCTGTCCCTATTTAGGTGATTCTCTGCTTCCATTCACTGTCCCACATGCCAATTATTCATAGCAACACCCTCATTGACATACCCAGAAGCCTCTTAATTTAAGGCATCTCTTAATCCAATCATGTTTTCAATTCAGATTAACCATTACAGTGAGCCACTAATACAACCCAAGTATGCACAAACAGAAATTTCTTTATTTTTAAGCAATAGGTCTCAGGTCTTGCATTCTGATGATATCCTGCTGATGACAGAAAACTCAATCTTGCCATATCAAGGTAAACTCATTTCCTTCTGATTTTTCTTAATGCTGCCTAATTGAGAGGTCTCTGGGATTCTCTTCCTCTCAATTCTTCAATTATCCATAGGGATAATTAAGTTCTAGGAAATTTATTTACCTGGGGGATAGATGTCAAGTCTCATGATCTGTGGTCCAACCTGGCTTACTATAGAAAATCTGCTCTCCAGCATCTTTTGACTATCTACATCAGTGGCTTCAGGAAATGAGTTCCCTTTTGATTTCTGTATGTTGGGTCTCCATTCAGGTAATTCTGTAGCATGATAAGTCCAACTCTAAGGGTTTTCTAAATCCCAAAGCCACCTTCAAAAGAAATTTTAGCCTATCTTCCACACTAATTGGTAAAGCTTCCCTCAGTTTCATCCACCTAGAGGCATCCCTCACACACCACCACTCTATACTATCAGCGCCATGTTATGCTACAGTTGCTCTAAGAAATTTACAGTCTTCCTGAGCCATGCCTGGAGAAGCAACATGCCAATCCCCTTTATGTTCATCATCCCCTAATCTGAAAATAGTTTTATTACCATTTTCTCCACCCTATGAAGGGATCAAGCTCAGGGAGAAGGCAAGCAAGGGTAAGTGCCCTCTTAAGAACACTGAATGTTTCCTTCTATTGCACTTCTACACATTTTTCTCTTGTAAGTAGAATTATATTTTATTTTAGGAATTATTATATTTTTCAAGGGTGTCCTTGGAAAAGGCCTAGAAACAATTTCCATTCTTATGGTAATAGAATTCTTTGAGTCTACCCTGCAGCCTTGAAATACCATCTTCTATTAAAATAAACCAAGGCTACTTGGAGAGCTGCTAACCGTAGATCTGGGGCAGTAAAGAATTGGAACAAGCCTGAAACATTTCATAATGCCAGATGCAAAGAAATTATCCAAGAACACTAAAGTCACGTCAAAAAGACTCACGGGGTCTACTTAGGAAAGTCCCACTGGCCAAAGGTGGGATAGTTTGAGACTCAACAGGATCAAAACGGGCAATGGAGTGAAACTGATCAAAGATGCTTAATTTTATGAATTCACATTTATGTTTTAAGAAGATAATTTATTACCATATAAGGATGATGGAGTACACATTCATTACTATGAAAATAGGAAAAATGTAAGAGAATAATCAAGCATATATACTATAAATGAAATGTACAGTTTGATAACAAACTAGTAGATGAAGAGAAGTGTCTCTTTATAAAATTTTCCAGTTAACAAATAAAAACAAAGTATTATGAGAAAATGACAATTCTATGGCCCCAGTGAACTAATATATAATATTTAAACTATGTAACATCAATTGTATCTCACAGTCAGGGAAAAAGGAAGGAAGGAAAAATTTAATACCTACCAATGAAAAACTTACCACCACTTATACACTTGTCAGAGATATAGTAAATAACCCAGTTTATACTTCTGACTATAATTGCCAGATTGCAAAATATACAGGAAATGGAGAAAAATATTGAACTGCACCAAGAGTATGAAACTGGCAAAATACGTACTGTGGAAATCTCTTCATGAAACATGCCCCCAAGTTCTTCAATATACAAACTGTAAGAAAACCAAAGATATGAAAGCAGCTGTATTTATAGACTAAGAGATAACATCAAGTTAACATCAAGTTAACAAAATATATTGAGTGTACTTAAAACACAATACATCTGGACTATTGAAATATCCTGTAGCTGTAGAGAAAAATGAGGAGTATCTCTATGAACTGATGCTCTAAAATGTTTTCCAAATGTATCTTTAAGTAAACAAGCAAAGAACAGGAAAGCATCCACAGTATGCCACATTTCATAAAAGAAACAAGGAGTGAATAAGAAAATACTTATTCGTCTTATTTGGGGGAAAATACTCCACATGACTGATAAACTAGAAATCAATGAAATTAAGGTTGGAAGTATGTGGGAATGGGAATGAGGCAGAGGAAAGGAGGAGCAAGTGACACTTCTTCCTACATATTTTTTTTGTATAATTAACTCTTAATGCTTTATATGCTCAAAAATAGATAATTAAAACCAATAAGGATGGAGGTGCCAAAACGGAATATAATCAGGTGAAGCTAACTTCACTACAGATGAAATGAAAATAATGAAGCAGCAGAGGGGAAGAATTACCGAAGTAACTTCGGAATATGGTATGTTGCCATAAAATTCAAAAGAATTGAATTCAAAAGAATTGTGCAAACTCCACAAATGTAAAGTCTGAAACTACTTTTTATGAATTCTAGAATTTAACAAATAAGTAAATATACAGTATACAATTCAATATATATATATATATATATATATATATATACACCACACACACACATATAACATTATACGTGCATGACATGTTTTTATTGTTGGAAGAAGGAGTTACACATAAGGAAAGAGGGGAAAGAGCTGGAATGAATTCTAAATGTAAGATTGAGATTGTGACTCTCAGTGTGAATTCATGGAATATGTAGAGATTGATATGGATGTGTGTTAGCATGTACTATGTAACATGTTAAAATTATATTCTTTATCATATATTATAATAATTATATGATATTATGTGCATAATTATTTATGTAATATATCTTACTTATATAGAATCATATATATATGTATATACATACACATTTCAGCTTGTCTGCAGAAATGGCATATATATACACACACAAACATACATATGTGTACATATATATCTATCTCTACATATTTCATGAGTTCATATTAATACTCACAATCTCAAACCTGCAGTCAGAATTCATTACAGCCTTCCTCTCCACTTCTTATTTGCAACTCTTTTCCAACAATGAAAAACAAGGTATTTATGAATGCATGCATATATAAAATGATATTCTAGATTTACTTGTTTGTTCAATTCTACAATACACAGAAAGTTAAGAATAATGTATAATATTATGTTATAATATACCATATATGTCTATATCTTCATCTCTGTCAACTGAAAATGCCTAGAAGTAATGACATCCTAATGCTACTGAGCACATCCAATACACAGATACTGGTTTTTGAATATTATTCTCCTACTAAAATTCCTGGGGATCCTTAGAAGAACAGCTTATGCTCTATAGGGACAGGGAACGTGCAATATGAGTTTGGGATATCTTGCACCAAAAAGAAAAGAGTGTTCAAAAAATTATGTGGATATTTCAGAAGGAAATAGGAGATGACAAGAACTTCCATTAGACAAATCTGAAACTCTCTAGGCAATAAAATAAATAATCATTGCTATGCTCTGGTTGTGATCTGTCCCCAAGGCTCCTGCTTTGGAGTCTTATTCCCAGTGTGTCAATGCCAGAAGTGATGAAACTTTTAAGAGGAGGTGACTACTGGAAGGGGTCAGGTCACTGTGGTTCTGTCTTTTAAAGGGATGAATGTTGGTCTCATTTTGTGACATGAGTTGTTTCTCACAAGAGTGGGTTATTTTAAAGGAGAAAACCCGGTTCCTGAATCACTCTCTGGATTCCTGTCTTGCACATAATCTCTCCCTCTTACATATGTACCTGCCATGATGCCATTTGCCATATTGTCTCAATATGTCAGTCAAGGGGGTCCTCATCAGAGGCTGAACTGATAAGGCCACATGATTTCAGAATTTTAACCTCTAAAACTGAACTGAATAGTCTTCTTTTCTTTATAAAGCCTCAAATAATTCAACACAGCAGCAGACAATGAGTTAATATGTTTGTTGTGGGTAGATCCCACAAAATAGGAATCTATAAATCCATAGTGATAGAAATTAATAAAAGAGTAAATGAAATACAAGAAAAGTTTTTTTTTATATAGAAATCCAAGTAACTAACATAGAAATAATGATGTAAAATAGAAACTCTTCTCTTTCCCCCTTAGTTTTCTTTGGGGTACTGGGAATTAACCCAGGAGTGCTTTATCTCTGATCTACATTCCTAGTCCTCTTTTATTTTTTTATTTTGAGACAAGGTCTTGCTAAATTGCTGAGGTTGGCCTTGAACTTGCAATCCTCCTACCTTAACATCCTAAATTGCTGGGATTACAGGCATATGTCATTGCTCCCAGATTTCCCTACCAGTTTTAATAAGGAATGATTGGTATGAAAGTCACATATAACTAATGTATACAATTTGGTGAGCTTGTATGTATGAATGTACTCATGTTACAATCCTCACCATCCAGGTAATACATATATCTATCACTCCACTAAAGTTTCTTTGTGATTCTTTATAGGTTTCTTGTTTGTTTATTGGACTTTTTTGTTTGTTTGTTTTGGTGTGTGGTAAGAACAATTAGCATGAGATCTACTCTGTTAATAAATTTTTAAGCATATAATATCTTATTGTTAACTATAAAAGCATACAGCAAATCTCTGAAACTTATCTTGTATAACTATAATTCTATACCTATTGAACAACACCCCTATTCCTTGGAAGCCACCATTGTATTGTCTTCTATACCTTGGATTCTTTCAGATGCCACTTCTAAGAGTAAACATTCAGTATTTGTCTTTCTGTTTGTAAGTTATTTCATTTATCGTGTTTTCTAAGTCCATCCACATTATCTCAAATTGTGCAATTTCCTTCTTTGTTAAAGCACAATAATATTCCATTGCATGTATATAAGCATTTGGGTTGTTTCTATATTTTGACTCAAGTGAATAATGCTGCAATTAACATGATAATTCAGATAACTGAAGGCCCTGTTTTTAATTCTGTTGGGTATATACCCAGAAGTGAGATAGGTTCACATGGTACTACTTTTTTAAAAAATTTTTTGAGGAATTCCCACATTGTTTTCCATAATGGTTGTAACACTTTACATTCCCATCAACAGTGTACAAAGAGTTCCAGTTTTTCCACAGCCTTACCAACATTTACCTTTTTATCAATAACAGCCATCATAACAGATGTGGTTGATATTTTATTGTGGATTTCATTGGCATTGTTTTTTTGAATAGTGATGGTAAATATTTATTTTTCATATCCTTGTTGATCATTTATATATCTTCATTGGAGGAATGTCTATTCTCATCCTTTGTTCAGTTTTTAATCTGTGTATTTGTTGAGTTTTAAGAGTTCCATTGTGTGTGTGAGTGTGTGTGTGTGTGTGTGTGTGTGTGTGTGTATATATATATATATATATATATATATATATATATATATGAAATTAATTCCTTCCAGATATATGGTTTGCAATTTTTTTTCCTATTCTGTAGGTTGCCTTTTCACTCTGATGGTTTTCTTTGCTCTGTACAAATTGCTAGTTTGATATAGTCCCACTTAGCCATTTATTGTGTTTTTGGTGTCATGTCCAAGAACACTGCCAAGACCGAGATCAAGAATCCTTTCCCATATGTTTTCTTCTAGGAATCATATAGCTTCAGATCTTATTTTCAGTTTTTAAATCCATTTTGAGTTATTCTTTATATATGGTGGGACAAAAGGCTCCAATTTCATTCTTTTGGTTGTGAAAATGAATATCCAAATACCATAAATTGAATAAGCTACCCTTTCCCATTGTATGATCTTGGCACCCTTGTGGAACTGCCCTTAATGGGAAATTGAGAAAATTTACATATTATGTATTTGGTCATAGTGTTATATACATGTTAACTTCCTGATTTGATAATAGTACTGTGGTTATCTGGAACTATGTTAACATTTATGAAGCTTGTAAGTATTGGGCATTTAGGCATCCTTCTAATTTCTTAAACATTTTTATATGTTTGAAATGATTTCAAAATCAAAATTTTAAAATTAAAAATAAAAAGAGCAAAAATTTTATAAGATTGAACTATAGTATAAGGCAGTGTGTGCTTGGGATATATAACTGTAAATAATACAAGAGAATAACTCTTACAAATATCAAGATGGGATCTACTTTTGGAGAGATGGAAGGGTCTATGATTAGGATGGGATTCAGGGAAAGCCTTCAGGGGCAGCTGGCAAAGGTTCATTTCTTGACTCAGATGATGATTATAAAGGTATTCCTTGACAATTATTCACTAAGCTATGTATTTGTTCTGTGCAACTTTCTGTATCTGTGTTTTATTTTATGGAGAAAGAAAAAAAATCAGAAAAAAATGGGCCTTGGCTTTCAGGATTTTATCTTATACTATGAATAGAAAAAACATATTTTGTAATTCAAGACCAACAATTGACTCTTTGCTCTTACATAAATAGACTCTTTGGGGGATATAAATATAATTGACTCAGTGAAGGAAAGAGGTCCCCAGAGAAATGGTTAGTAAAGAGAAAATTCCTATTAATATCTCAAAATTTCTCCCAGCAGAGAGAGAGCTTAACCAGTGCAATATACTTTTTACTGAGTCCCATGTCATTATCACCTCTCTGACCACCAGTTTACATAGCTTTATAGGATTAATAGGCATAAAAAACACAAAATTTTCATACTTCCTCATCCTACTCTTGATAAACAAAAGTGACAAAGGAGTGGAAAAATAAAAGACTACAGTCACATTGCTAAAGGACATGGCTATGGTAAGGACGCTCAACACTCCTAGACTTGCTAAAATGGAACTGTTTCTACACATTGAGTAAGCGATGCTGTGCTGCAGACACTGCGGATCTAGAGAACAGAGAGAATATCAGACTTTTGTCTTTAGGTATATGTAATTGCATGAAATGATTGTGAAATTTGGTTTATCATCAGAATTACCTGGGGGTGGAGGTTAAAACATATCTATAAAGCGAGATTACAAAGCCCAACCCGCAAAAACAAATTTAGTAGCTCTGAAGGTGGGTTTATTAATAACACACACACACACACACACACACACACACACACACACAGAGGAAAATCCCTTTTAGTCTTTTAGGAATTCTAGCTTAAAATTGAAATCTGTCTGACAAGAGTAAAACCTTCACACCTACCAGCTTATAATTATGTAGATGATTATCCACAATGCAGTTCTGCAGTTAAGATGTTTAAAAGCAAGAGGTCCAAAAGCTAACTTTATCACATTGTAGAATGAATAACAATGAGAAAAATCACTAGTTTGAAAATGTTACTAACAAATACAGGCAAGGATCACAGTAGGTACCAAGTCCTTTGAGCCAAAGTTTGTTAGAATTCAGCATATCCACAAGCCTCAGGATATCATTCTAACAAATTGCTTACCAACAGAAAACAAAAATGTTCTTTCACAGTGGAGATGCCTGGTGACCAAGTGCTCAAATTTGTGACTTTGAGCACTGGTGTGGGTAATTCAACATAGGTAAACTTCATACTATAAAAAACGTTCAGGGCTGGGATTATGGCTCAGTGGTGGAGCGCTCTCCTAGCATGTGCAAGGCCCTGGGTTCAATCCTCAGCACCACATAAAAATAAATAAATAAAATAAAGGTATTGTGTCCAACTAAAAAATAAATATTAAAAAAACTGTTCAGAACATGAAGTTCTCTTGCTAAAGATATTGAACCCAAATCTAAACATAAAGGAATCCTCAGACACATCCAGAATAGGACATTCTTTAAGTCAGTTGTCCTGGACTCTGTATAAATAATCAATATCATATAAAACAAACAAACCTAAGAGGCTAAAAGATTATGCTGAATTAAAAGATACTAAAGATTTTTAATAACCACATAGAAATCATGAAACTTGACTGCATATTGGATTGGGGAAAAATAGCCACAAAATATGTTTTGGGGGACCATTTTCTACTGGAGAAATTTCATATAATGAACATATTAGATGATATTATTGACATATTGTTATTTGTCTTAGCTGTGATAATAATATTGTACTTCTGTAGAATAATAACACTATTACCAAGAAATGCTTTCTAATAAATTTAGGGATGAAAAGTCATAATGTCTGTACCAACTGGCAAAGGTAGATGATGGTTCTTTCAACTTTTTTTTATAGTTTTTAAAACTTTCACAATAAAATGTTGGAAAGTACTCCATGCCAATATCTAGGATTATATAGGGTGGTATACAGGGCAGGACTATGTAACAATCCAAGTAACTCCTAGTAACATATGTTTCTGTAATATCCATTGTCAGCAAATAGAACATGAATCACTTCTTATATATAATTTAAAAAAGGTTATTTCTCTAATAAATGAAAAGGGACTAATAGAAAATAGAGATTCTTGAAAGAATTTAATAAACTACTTAAGGAAACCTAAAATACACTTGCAACTCCCAATATATTTAATATTTAAATTATTAAGTTCTAAGAGTTGCTTTATATATTCATTTATCATAAGTCAATAATGAAATAATTAATGAGCAACGACTGTGGGCCAGGCACAATTCTGGATATTGGGGTTTGAAAAGCAAATCTGTAAACATGTTTTTGATTTGCAGCAGACAGAGTGGTCCCTTCAGGGACCCAAATCCTTACTAATAACTCTGGTAACATAAAAAAAAATTTGCCCTCAGAATCCTATTCACAGATTAGCAGGAAGATACTAAAAGTTTTCAGGTACATAACAGTTGGTGTTATTATGTGTTTTAATATTCTCTCTACCACCCAGCAAAAGCAAGGAAACGGAGTGAAGAAGAAGAAGAAAAAAAAATAGAGTTCTAAGAAATGTGGTTTTAGGGCCATTGACTGCTATTTCTCTGTTATTTTATTTCATTTTTACTAGGAAAATGGCTAATACAATCTTTTAAACTATTATACAGATAAAGGTTTATTTCATAATTAAATTATTAGCTATAAAATAATTGAACAAACACAGAGACTTTTGGTTTTCTTAGGAATAATTCTTAGTGTATTTTAGGTAATTAAAATTGTTGCCTATCTTAAGAATTATTCTTATAGAAGAAATGTTTAAAGTATAATTTAAAACTCCAAACTCGTTTAACTAGAACTTTGTAAAACACAAGTTATATGTTTTAAAATTTATTTTCATCTGTTTTGATGTTCACCAGCATAATAATATAGTTTTTATATTTATATTCTAGTTTTTTAGAATACTATCTGTTAAATGATTATGAAACTGTCTAGTGGTAAAATATGGATTGTTGTGGTGCTTGCCTCAGAGTTATTGGGAGGATAAGCTAAGATACAGCATATAAGGTCCCCAAATGAGTACCTTGTACAACATAACTGCTCACTATTATTAGCAAGTTTTCTTATTAAGTTGTATTGTTATTTTAAATATAATGAAACAAACTCCCATTGTTTACCAAGTTGAAATAATGGACCTGGTATACTTTCTGCCAAAAACAAATAAAAAACTGGATAAAATATATGAATAAATAAGATATTGGATATAAGGAAATGAGGAACAGTAATCCCTAAGAGATGGGAAACAAATAACATGAATTCTATGACTATTCAGTTGCTGGTTGATTAGTTCATGGGCTCGAGGAAACTATTTGAACTTGGGGAAAAAACACCCAAAAAGGATGAGAAATAAAAGTGCTCAGATTATATGCAATGCCAGGAATGGTATTTATGCCTCAATTAAACATTAGAGAGTAAGAGTAGATAAAAAAGCCAAACTCGACTACACGCTGCCTTCAATAAATCTACTTTAAATAAAGAGACACAAATAGTTAAAGGATGAAAAAAGACTTACTATGCTGACACTTATAAAAAGATAGACCAGTACTTTCAGAACCAGGTATGTTACCAAGGACAAAAAGTCATCTCAAAATAATAAAGAATCTAATCTTAAAAGAACATAGTGTCTTGATTGTTTATAAGCTTAATAACAGAGCTTCAAAATAAGTAGAAAAAAAAACTACAGAAATACAAGAAGAAATAGACTAAATAGTTTACACTTCTGGTCAACATCCCTCTCTCAACAAGAAAATACAAAACTTGAACCATACTATCCACCAACTCAACTCAACATACCCAACCCCATAAAATAAACCTTTTCAGGTGTACACAGAACATTTACAAGATAGATTATATTCTGGGAATCTAAAGCAAGTTTCAATAACTGTACAAGAATTCAAGTCATATAGTGTATATTCCCGGACCACAAGAGAATTAAGTTAGTAATTAACCTAGATAACCTTAATAATGGACGATATCTTGAAAATCCTCAAGAACTTCAAAATTAACTAATATACTTTTAAATAACCCATGGGTTAAAAGAGAAAGTATTTTGAATAAAAAAATGTAAGTGAACATGTAAAATATATAGTTACAATTAAGCGAGTACTTGGAAAATTGTAGCATCAAATGTTTGTATTAGAAAAGAGGGAAGATCTAAAATCAAAGACCATAGCTTCTTCCACCAGAAAGTAGAAAAGGGGTAGCAGATGAAGTATATAGAAGAAAAAGAATCAAACATAAATCAATGAAATATAACACTGAAAAAAAAGAGAAGACCAGTGAAACCCAAAGCTACTTCTTGGAGATAAAGAATCTTCATAAATCCCTAGCCCTGCTGATCAGAAAGAAAACACACATTACCAATATCAAGAAAGAAAAAAAAATGATTTTGCTACAGTCTACAGATTTTAAAAGGGACAATGAAGGAATATTCTGAACAACTTCATGTCTGTAAATTCAACAACCTGATTGAGATGGACTTGAGTAAAACACACTATCAAAACTCTGTCTAAAAGAAATAGATAACCTGAGAAAGAATTCAGGCTTTTTTTTTTTTTTAAGAAACTGGATATGTAGATCAAAGAAAACATTAGGCCCTGATGGTTTCACTAGTGAATTATCACATCATACAAAGTTATAATAACATCAATTTTATGCAAGATCTTCCAGAAACTGAAAAGAAGGGAATATTTACTTCTCATTTTAGGAGGCCAATACTACTTTTATATCAAAACCAAGCAAAGTCATTATAAGAAAGGAGAATTATAAAATAGCATCCCTCATAAATACAGAGGTGAACATTCTTACCAACATTTAAAAATCATATCTCCAATAAAAGGAATGGACATAAAGCATAAGTAAATCTCAAAATCATTATGCTGAGTGGAAGAAGCTAGACAGAAAACGAATACATACTGTATGATTTGATTTACATAAAATTCCAGAAAATGCTAATAATGGTACAAAACATACCAGTGGTTGCTTAATGATATGGGAGTTCTGAAGCTGGAAGAAAGACTTTGTTTTTTTTTTTTGTTGTTGTTGTTTTTTGTTTATTTTTTTTTTTACTAATGAGGAAGCTTCTAAGCACCATACATCTATCCTCTTGATTATAACGATGGTTTCACATGTTTATAAATAAGTAAAAAATGTCAAATAGTGACTTCACAGTTGCATACTTCATTTATCTCAAATTAGCCTCAGTAAAGCTGCTAAAAAAGGTATTGAACTATTTTTAATCATTGTGAATATTATAGTGAAAAATATATTGTGCTGAAATGAAACAAAATATTTTAGTTATTTTTATCTTTATTCTATGAATTTTCTAATATCTATAACTTATCAATATATTGCATATATATGAATTAAGAATAGTTATGTATGCTATATATCAGCACACTCAAAGACATTTTATACTTCTGGTCTGATAATTTCTTGTTATGAATTAATAAACACTCAGTTTGGCTGGGAAGAAATATCAGTAATGTTCCTATAAAATATGAACTGAGCAGTACAACCTCACATCATGTCCTCTAATGTGAATTAGTTGCTAAATATACCTCTAGGCAACTAAAAGAAGTTCACACGTAAGTGGAGCTATTTCATCTAATAAGTTACATTTTGACAAATATCCACCCAAAACAAGATTTTATTTTTAACTTAATATTGATGAGATTTTTTTCTTTTGTCAGTAGACAGATACTAGGATCATTAATTTTAAAAAAACTTCTTCCAGTTGCTATGACAAAAAACAAACCATTAACCTATAGTAAGACATGTTGTATTTTCCATTACATTTAAGGTGGAAAAGGATATGCATTTAATCTTTTAAAATAAATATTAGAAATCTGAGATAAAAGTTAAGAAGTAGGATGATTAAAACATCCATTTAAAAATGACAACAACATTTGTGTGCTGAGCACTGAGATGATCCGATGTAAATGTGAGACCATTAGGTCCTATCCTGGAGTTGAGTCTTTGGAGACTCCTTTCAGGTAAAAATGATGTTCTATTTGGTCCTGAAAGATGAATGAGGATTTAGCAGATGAAAAGAAGGAAGAAGGTTGTAGTAAACAGAGTTTAACAAGAGACCTTTTTTTTAAGTAGATATATATATATATATATATATATATATATATATATATATAGCACAAGGATAAATTTTGGTAAGCGAGGTCTTTTATGTAGGCGATACTAGAGACCACAGACTATAATGTGGGATCAGAGCTCAAGTGGTAGGAAGATGATATCTTCAAGAGAAGGCAGCCAAACAGAGAGAAAAGAGACCAAGTGGGATAGGAAATCTGAACCCTGTGGTGTTAGATTTGAGTTAGAGATATTAGTAATAGTATGGTTTTCAGTATGTGTAGACAGCTAAGTATATAATTAAATATAGATGTTAGTGAATGTGTGTGTGTGTATATATATATACACACATACATATACATATATAAATAGGCATGTACATATGTGTATTTATGCACACACATATAGACATACATACATGAACACATGCATACATCCTGAAATCCACTTTCTAAGGATACTCTTGGGAACAATAATCTAGAAACAATGAATATACCTAGTACCCAAATCATATTTTCTGATTACCATTTTCTTCTGAAATTAACTAGAGCTTCTTAAACTTGAGCAGGGAAGGTACAAAATAAGTCTTTCTTTTTGTTTTAGAAAACAAAAAAGTACTCAAAGAATGTTCGGGACCTGTTGGGACACAGGAGAGAACCTGAAGAGGATCACCCTGCCCAAATCTGAGGAAACTGAACATTAACATAAATATTATAGTAGTTTATTGAATAAAGTAGAAATATATGAATATAATGATAAAAATAAGCAAAATATTGAAAGTTTCATGAGGAGCAGGAAATTTATGTAGTAAAAAATTGTCTCCCTACAAAATAATTACAAAGAAAGAATTTATGGTGAAATCTGATAGACACCACCTTAATTCAGTGATGAAAGTTAATATAAATAATGTAAAATTTGAATCACATGTCAACTTCTAAGAAGCAGGGAAATAAAGTACCACCTCTATAATATTCCAGTCCAAGATGCATAACATGAATGAAGAAACAAACACTTCTTTAGGAACTTTCTACAGAAATAGCTAGCATATAGTCTTTAAAACTGTTGATTTCATAAAAGACAAGGAAAGATGAGGAAACTCATCCAGATTAAAGAACACTAAAGAGATATGATACCTAAAAGCAACACATGGGTGAAACTTTCAGGAGGTAAAATGTTTTTCTGAAAATTTGCTTCTCCTTAAAAACAATGTGGAACCAGGGAGTTGGATGCCAAAATGATATTTTTTGAGAAGTCTTGAAGTTAACCAATGGTTCACCATAGCCTGAGAAGTGTTTATTAAAAATAGCTGGATCTTGGTAAGAGGAGTGAGCTCTGTGACATTTTAATATGCTCTATTCTTAATCTCCACTCTCCAGGACTGCAGAAAGCCTTAAAATCAGCAGCTTTGCAAATAAAGTAGCTGGGGAAACCACTAGCCTGTCAGTAAGTGGAAGGGGCAGAATAGTTTAGAGTTTTCAAAGAGTCCCATCCATCCAGAATTATCACCTTCTGACCTGTCTCTTAAGATGCCCATTCACAGGGATCATTATTTGATACACCTCACAGTTTACTCAGTGGGAAAAACTCTATTCTCAAGGTATTCGTTCAAAATAGTAAGTGGCAATTGATTAACATAGCAGCTGACCAAAAGAAAAGAGAAACTCAGCACAGTAGCTTGAGATGTAATGGATTAGGGAAGCATAAAGAGAAAAATATAATAGTGTACATGTGCGTTGAATTGCTAACCCAAAACATATGTTTAAATTCTAGCCCTCAGTATCTGATTGTGACCTTATTTGGAAATAGGTCTTTACAGGCATAATCAAGTTAAAAAAATAACATCATACTGAATTGGGATGGAGCTTAAATCAAATTATTGACGTCCTTATAAAAAGAGAGAAATTTGGACACAGGTGCATACATAGAAGTAAAGTCTTAGGACAACACAGGAAGAAATAACAGTAATACAGCTGCAAGCTGAGGAGCACCAATGATTGCCTTTGCCCACCAGATGCTATCAGGAAACAGTGATTATTTCTTAAGAGATTTGCAAGGGAACATGGCTGTGCTGATAGCTTGGTTACTGATTTCTACCCCTTAGAATTGTGAGAGAATAAGTTTGATTATTTTAAACAGAATTAAAACAACAGCTCCTGCCAGTTTGTTACAGCAGCCATAGGAAAACATTTGTAGCAAACAAGAGGCTGGACAAAACTAAAGATCTGAAGAAAGAGATGTCTATAAGGGGCTTTGGAAAGTCTCAACATATTCCTGGGACTCTCATAAGGCACATGAAAAACTTTGAAATGCCCAGGAAAGATCTAAGAAGGCCCAAATTTCTCAACTCTGGGTGGGATTAAGGCCCTACAAAATTATGAAGTGAAGTCCAGGACAGGATTGTAAATCTCCTGAGTATTGAAGTCCTGCTCCGACGTACACCTAGAGTCCCTCCATTAAAGATGGGGAAGTTATTGATCTAATAATTAAGAGAAGTTTCTATTTAGTGGTAAGCTTATCACTAAGCTACTTGAACATAGTTAGGAGGTAATTCAGGGATTGATGGAAAATATGGATATTTTAGAATCAATCAAAGAAAGTAATTGAACAAACAGCAGGAACAATACACTACATGTGGCTATCAAGAAACAGATTTACATAGATGCCATACATCATTTAAAACAGCTAGATTTTGACATAACCATATGATCCTTGCAGAGAAACAAGAAAGCAATCATAGGAAAAAGTTTAAAACAGTAACAGAGAAAGAATCCTCAATAAAATGAATACCTGACATTTATTAGGAACTATGATGCAGTGAGATGACATAGGAAAAGTGTAAAGAGGAAAAGATTATGAAGCAGAAGTTCTAATTCTACACTTCTAAATTAAAAAAGAAATTAAGACATTTAAAAGTTAAGATATTTTAAAAATTTAAGACATTTAAAGAATTGAATTATCACTAGTAGATATGACCTACAGAAATATTAACACATGTCCTTTGGAGTGATATGAAAGGACACCAGCCAGTAACAAATGTGCACAAAGAAATATAGAGCATTGGTTAAGGTACAAATGAATATAAAAGACATTATGAATTTTTTTTTGCTTGCAACACCATTTCTTCTCTTACCTGATTTAAAAGATATTTGCATAATACAACAACCCCAAAACTATGATAATGACATTATGTTGTATAAATACATAACTTCATTGCCTATAACAACACAATGAAGAAGATTATATGAGCAAAAATTATATATAATAATTGATAATATTTAATATATAAAATATATAATATCTATTTTATATAATATATAAACTATATAATATTTAATGTGTAGAACATATAATAAATATATCGTATATATTTGATTTCTGTAAACCACTCTACCAAACAATATCAGAACACAAAATTCTTCTTGATCACTTATATATTTTTCATAATACACAAGTTAGGGGAAGACCATAAAATAAGACTCAATAAATGTAAAAGGATTGGAACCATATAAATTATGTTTTCTAACTCATGATGGAATTATATTAAAATAATACAGCAGGAATTTAGGGAAATTTGTAAATATGTGAAAATTAAGCAACATCATCCTAAATAACCAGTGTATTGAAGGAAAAAAAACACAAGGGAAATTTAAAAAATACTTTGAGATGAATGAAAAATGATAACATGATGTGATCAAACTTGTTGAATGTCACTGAAGAAGTGCCCAGAGAGACATACTGAAAATTCATATATTGGAACAGAAAGATCTCAAATCAATAACCCAATTTTCTACTCTCAAGAAACTAGTAAAAGAAGGACAAAGTAAATCCAAAACAAGGATAAGAAACAAAGTAATAAAATATTTGAAATATAGAGTAGAAATATAAGGGAAATCAATGAACCCAAGATTGATTTTTCAAAAAGATCAACAGAATGAATGGACTTTTAGTTAGATTGACTACTAATGCCTCCCCATCAAAAAGAAAAAAAAAAGGAAAAAGGAAAATCCAAAATGGAAGAGAGAATATCACTAGCTGTGAATACTATGAATAATTATATGCCAACAAATTAGATAACCTAGAAGTAAATATTAAAATATTCAGGGGCTATGAGTCATGGGTTTGAAAATTTACTCTTAAATGATTCAGGGAAAAAAGAGTTATTTTTATGGTACTTTTAGCTTCTGTAAATACAAAATTATTTCAAAAAGAAATAAAGGAAAAAATGATATCATGCTTATTACTGTAAGAAAGAAAGAATATCAAAGTTCAAACAATAATGGTTTACCTCTAATCAGTGGCAAACATTCATTACATACACGTGTTTCAACACGTATGCACATATGTGTTGTGATTTCAGATGTGGAGCAGTTTCACAACCATCCAAATTTGTGAGGCAGTTCAAGCACATGACAAAAATTAAGTGTGAGTTACTGGAAATGATGAAGTCAAGGAATTGAAATTCATTATCATGGGAGGAGTCGTGCAAAAGGATTTAAATTGTGTAAGATGATGACAGGTTTTAGGATAGAGAGAAAGGTCATCAATTAGGTTCCAAGTCTTCATTGTAAGGAAATGAGTGGACAGGAAGCTAAATGATGAGTGTGGGAGTAGAAGTTTTTGAGCAAGAAAGGCAGGAACCTCAAAGATATTGATAAATAATAAAAAAAGTGATAGTAGAGAAGGAATACAGAGGATGAACACTGACCCTAACTTCAAATAGGCTCAAGAGACCATATTTGGCTGGCTGTATTCTACCACAGAATCAACATTTTAAGGGAAGACTTCAGAGCCAGAAATAAAAGGATATTCAGTGCCACTTGGTCTGCAATTGCCATCTGTCAAGAAATCAAAGAAGAAAACAAATAGTTTTCTTGATATACTAATAAGAGGAATAATAAGGAACAATAACCAAATAATTGACTGATACCCATTTATTCTTCACAAAGAATATTTAGAGCCCAAAACCCATAATACCATATGTTGCCTTATAAAATAATGACACATTCTCTGTTGTATGAAATAATAATACAAAAGCATCCAGCTTTAAGATGTGTGTGTGTGTGTGTGTCTGTGTGTGTGTGTGTGTGTGTGTGTTAGGGGTCAGTTAAGTTACAGATGAAGGTATTTTTTCAATCACTATATGCTCTATTCAATAGTTACCTTCTCTACTGAGAATTCATGTAGTAAAGAGGAAAACTATAACACTAAAACAGAGGTGAGCTGAGACATACTCTGATGAGTTGGGGAACATTTGGCAAGCCATTATTGATCTAATTTTTAGTTTCACTTAAGAAATGATAATTTTTAAAGTTCCTTCAAATGTTGCTAATTCTATTTCATTTATGATTTTACTTAAATGTAATTACTTATAAACATATTTAGCATATGAAGCAAATTATCTATTACTTTATTCCTTTAATGTTAAAATACCAAATATAGAGACTTATATTTAGAATAATGGGCTTATACATTGAGCTGTTTTAATTTTCTAGTAGATTATTTTATTTTTTGGTAATTTACTAATTTTGGTCCATCCTCCTTTGTATACATTATACACTCAAGTATTTCAAAATAATTCTGTGAAAATATAGCATAAGCTTTTTCCTATTTTTGTTTTTCCCCATTACTGAACTTGTTTCTCTAGTTCTCTCCATGAGCTAACCTTTTGCACTTTAAAATTCTTAGCACTTTAAAACTAGAATCAGAAATCTCGATACATCTACATAGTAATTTTTATTATGTCTTAATTTTTGTCACAGAAATGCTTCATTTTTATTACTTCCTAATAATACCAAATCATAACTTATTGACAGATTTTTTAAATTTATCATTTCTTCCTTCTACTCTTAATTCTGTGGAAAGCTGTTTACCATGCCTTTGTCATGGGAGACTCTTGTTAAATTGTAATCATTCCAAGATGAACATGTATTGTGACTGCACATGCTTATTCAGAAGAAAAGGAAATGAATTGACAATCAAGTTTATCCATGAATTAAAAAGTGCACAAGCATCTCCCAACTTTGAAAGAAACCCAGTTTACTTTTGCTTTAATGCACCCAGAAGATTTCAAATCAATACTTAGCATTAACGTTTTAATTGAGAATTAACATCACCATAATTGGAAGTGAGGATCAGCATCCTAATATTTAGGATAAGGTGATTTGGTTGCAGAGGTCATTACACTGGAGAGCACAAACATTGAAAAGGGAAAACACAAATCATTTGTTTCCTTGGGCAAGGGCACACAGAAAACACTTGAATTGGTGGTCAACTATAATTTGCTTCCAGAGCCAGAAACTCTGGAAACACTCCACTGTGGATTTATAGCAGAGCACACAAGTAGCAGTGACTTTGAAATCAAAGGATAAAAGAACAAAGGGAAAAGTTACCAGCTCTGAAAGATCTGTTCTATCACAGGGCTTAAGGACTTTCCCATCAATCTAAAAGGAATAGGTACCTGTGGCTATTCCCAGCAGACCCCAAATTTTGTTACAATTCCCAACATGCTCCTAAATTATTCCTAAATAGTTACTTCTTGTGGAAGCCAAACATATTTGAATCTGGGTTATCAACAATCTTTTATTTTTTATTTTTGACTGGGAATTTCAAATCAGTATGTTCTCAGCTGCACAATATAGACAGGTTTCCTTCCTATTTTGATAAAAAATAACCTTTAAAAATGTATTGTTTTCTATTTGCTTCCAGTGTCTTGAAATGTTCTGTTACTTCTCTAAATTCTCCAGAACATAAGAAAATACTGTTCTCCCCCTCACCCCCTACCACCCTGCCCACCAGTACCACACTAAGGCACTTCCACCTCATCCACCTTCCGGGAATGGGGAGTGTGCTGTTCAGATTGAGTTCCTTGGTGGCATAGAGGAAATTTAAAGGGGGAATTTCTGTAGAACTCGCCATCCCACAAGTAAGTTCATCTTTTCCCTTTTCCTTGAAATGGCGAAAGGATGTTCACAAGGAGTGTCCATGACTTGTTTCCCTACGTGTTGCTAGAGCCAAGGGAGGACCCTGCCAGCGAGGGGCCCTCTGCTCTGTCCAGCACACCAGAGTTCCTGACCTTCACCCCATTGTCTGTGCAATGTGCAGAACCGGAACGCAAAGTAGGGGTCTCAGCATCAGTCTCCTTGCTCCCTGGGGCCAAAGGCCCCTTCCTTGATGAGGACTGAGGGCTCTTGTGAAAGCAGAGTTTGAAAAGCCCCAGCACTGTCATAGTCAAGATCACCAATACTACTACTGCTATGCTCACGAGTATGAAGACCACCGTGGATGAGGAGTCCAAAGAATGGGGAATGAGAGAGGAAGATGTGGAATTAAACGTGGGGGTCACGCTTCCTGATGGGGTGATGGTGGCCTTTGACTTGATTCCAGGGGACATTTGAAGGGTCGATATGGTGCTCTCTGTTCCCCACTGAAGAATCTCAGAAACAGATGTTGCAGAACTGTCTTTTCCAGTGACATGGGGTATCTCTCCTGGCTTCTCACGGACTGGAGGTGACGAAGGTCTCTTTGGCACTGGGCTGGCTTCAGTGAACAGCTGGAGCCTGGTGAGCCCCGTGGTTCCCCCAGAGGTCGGCTGTCCTTCCCACTTTGTCACACAAGAGCGTCTGTCTTTCCCCAACTGGAAGCCTGCAGCACATTCACAGGCAAAGTTTCCCAAGTCATCTAGGCAGTTAGGGAGCTCTGAGCATCTGCCGGCACGGAGATACCTCCCTGGGCAGGGACAGAGCATCGCCCCAGTGGGGAGCCCTTCCCAATGAGCGCCATTCTCTTCCTCGACGCAGGTGGCCGAGATGGAGAGCTCCCCCGGGCAGCGTGCACTCACCTTGGTCCCAGGAGGACTGAAGTCCAAAGAGGAGCTGTACATCTGGAAGGGAGCACGATAGCTCAAATTAGACGCAGCCCCGGGGCGCGGCGCAGGGCACAAACTCTCAAACTTGTACTTGCACAGGTAGCCGTTGGCGCGCGAGTGGCAACGCATCTCCTTCCAGCCCGCGGGCTCCACCCCACCGGTGGCCTGGAGTCCCGCGCAACTCCGCACAGTACAAGAGAGTTGTGGCTCCTTCACCCACGGCAGCGTGTCATTTTCGGACTCTCCGGAGTCAGGGGACAACCAGGAGAAACCCCGCAATGGCTCGTTCTCCAAGGTGCAGTTGGAACGTCTGCGCTCCAAGGCGACCCAGAACAGAAGGTCTTTGGAGCCTCCTCCAGGCCCGGGGCCTGCCCTTAGGAGCGCGAGCACTGCACGCAGCTCAGCACCACCATGCACTGTGCTGAGAGACCCGCCGCGAAGGCTGCAGGCCTCCTCGGCCGCCAGCCGCTTGATGGTAGCGTGGTGTAGACTGTAGCAAGCCCCAGAGGCTGAGCAGCCCGCGCGGTCGGCGGTAGGGTGCTCGCCACCACCAGGCCTGGGCCAGAATGCCTGACAGAGGAGACACAAGGCGAGAGCCGGCCTCATCGTGGAGACCCTCTGCCCACCGCTGCTCCCAATTTAGATCTGCCC
This sequence comes from Spermophilus citellus, assembly GCF_964194105.1. NCBI lineage: Eukaryota > Metazoa > Chordata > Mammalia > Rodentia > Sciuridae > Spermophilus > Spermophilus citellus. Next base: position 178,385,747 of record NC_138185.1, on the reverse strand, counting down.
TGCCCCAGAGCGCCGAGAGTCTCTGGAGCGCTGTCACCGCCCTAGTCAGCTGGCTCCCCCCACCGGGTGACCCCTCCCCTCTCTTCTCCTCCGCCCCCGTGCCCCAAACGCCAGAATCCCCACCAGAGTCCTTGAGGCCAACAGCTTCCCCTGGGCCGCGACAGGAAATGTGTCCCTAGCTTAGCCAAGCCCGGTGCAGTCTGATTTATTCTGGAGTCAGGAACACAGCTGGCGCCTAAACCCTGGGAACACAGACCAGAAGGTCAAATGCCCTGTTTAGAGCAGGAGAAAAAGTTAAGTTGCTACTAGGATGAAGTGTATCGCTTTCCTTGCTCAGGGAATTTCTGGACCTGGATCCCAGAACACATTGGTGAACTTTGGCAGGAAGGACTGGAAAAAAGGCCCACGCCCGCGCATTGTGTTTCTGTCGGGGATGGTGGAATTGGCGTCACAGTAATTTGCAGACAGCTCCAGTCTTCAGGTTTCCTGCTCGTATAGGGAGATAAAAATCATGTGAGAAATCTTAGCATCTCCCTCTACACCAGAGGCAGCACTATTTAACCGCAGATCTCTTCCAGGGGCTCTGCTTCTCTATTCTGTCAAAGGAAATCCAGTCGTCCTAATAGCTAGTCAAAGAATTTAAAATTCCTTCGGGTATTTTAAATGGGAAACACTTGCTTCTTAGGTCAGCACTGGCCTTAAAAGTTTATTTTCACCCCCACCCCCTTTGAAATAGCCCATATTGGTTTATTCAGGAAAGGAAATCTATTTCTACACCTAAATGAAATATTAGGGCTATAGATCTTAACTGTTAGGTGGTTAGGTTTTCTTCAAGCTTATAGGTCAGGTACAAATGAGTTCGTGGACTTATTAATATTAGAAACAACTGCCCTATGTATGATTTTATTCTTGGAACTATTTTAATATCATTTTCTCCCATGACTAAGTATCAATATTTATAGCAGTAAGTTGTAAAAGTCTCCTTTCAGAACATTAGCGTTCAACATCCTTAAAAATTTAAAATATGTACTACATTATGATGCATATTGTATGCTGTAAAATGATACTTTGTAATTTGAAAGATTATTGAATCAATTTCTTCAGAGTACCAAGAGGTGTCCTATTTTAATATAAATACCAGTATTCACTTGGAAGAGGGGAAGAAAAGATAAAGGAAGGAAAGTTTCAGAATCTATATTGTCTGAATTTCTTGTTAGTAAACTTAGAAAATTCAACATCATTTTAGAAAATATATCATTTTATCTTGACTAACAGTGACCAAATGTGTTGTAATCAGAAATCAGAGTTTCAACTAAGCACTCATAATGATGTATGATGGTTTTAAATATCCTTCAGAATGACAGTTCCTGTTCCATGAACAATGAATACCACCACACACTTAGGCTCATTTTGTTAAACTGCTCTGGTTAATGATTGTTGAGAAAGGAGGTATCAGGCTCACATCTGCATGTTCCCATCTTATGTATTTATATATATATATATATATATATATATATATATATATATATATATATATATATATATAATCATTCTTCTCACTTTCAGTTCGTCCCGGACATTCCATGTATTTTAACAAGCCATAGTAAACATCATGAATCATCATCCCACTTACCTTGCTCTTGCTGACTGTGGAGTTTCACAGCAGGATTTCTCTCCTACCCTTTTTGTTTCCCAATTTAAAAGACATTCATTAGTGCTTCACTTCAAATGTCTGAGACATCCAAACATGGTTTTGCATTTAAATTAAGTAACTTAGTGTCTTATGAGAAAGAAACATGAAAATCCCAAAATCAAATTGAATGAATTTTGAAAATACTTGATCATTTGGGTTATCTCTATATGCCTGTGCAATCTATGACAGACAGTGTTTGGGTAAATATGTCACTGCAGTGTGGCATATTTCAATAAAACCTTTTTCAAACTTAAGTAGTTCATGGAAATTCTTAGATATTTTAAAAATCACTTGGGATGAGATGAGGTTTCAAGAGTAAAAAGGATTGAATAACTGAAAAGTTTATAATAAATACATGATCTCACTCCCTGGCATTCTGCCTAGGTAGTGGCATATTACAAGAGAGGAACATATTGACCATAATGGTTATACATCATAGTCTTGGCCATGCCTGAAATGATGTGAGAGAAGAGTTTGAAAAAAAAATTAGTTTGAAATAAGACACATATCATTTCCTAATTAATTAGTTTGTAATGATTCACATGCTACTAACATTTTGAAAAGTACAGTATCTGAAAATTTAGAAATGGAGAAAAGCTTTTATTTTTGAATAATACATTTATTAAGATTACAATAGGTTACCATTTTACTTTCATTCATGTCAAAATACTTCAAAATCTGATAATAAGAAGTGTGAATCTATAGGTTTCTCTTGTTATAGATGAGAGCAACTACATTGGAAAAATCTTGCCAGTTTTTCTTCTAATTGAGTATCTGCATGCTCCGTACCTCACCACTTGCATGACCAAGTGTGAGTGTGCATGTGTGTCTGTTTGTGTGGATGTTTATAGCAGTTCTGTTCATGTTAATGACTATCAGAATCTCTCAAAATGCTCAGAAACAATAGAGAATAGACTGTGATATATTCATTCAATGAATATGACATAACCATCAAAATTAATGAAATGTAACCACAAGTAACAATATGAATTAATGTTAGCAACACAATGTTAAGTGACAAATTTCCAAAAGATCATATAGGCCATTCTTTTTTACAACATTAAAAATGCTAAATACTTATGTATAAAATATATATACTTTTTAAGAAAATAAAGTTGTACAATGAGATAAAAGGAATAATGGAGATAGGGTGATGGATGCTTTGGGCAGGAGACAAATGAGGGCAGATCAGTGAAATTTAAGCCAATTGTTAATCTGAAAGAGCACAATAAATAAAATATTTCCTTACACTTCTAGAATTTTTAAATAATACAAATTATGTCTGATACTTATTTGTTCATACACTAGTACAAAGTCACTCAAAGAACTAGAGAGAATGTATAAGGAAAGCAGGTTCAGCCCAACATTTCAATTTAATTATTAATTTAGAATATCTGAGCAATTCAAGATGGAGAAAGAAATAATCTTCCCGAATCACATGTAACCTGACAAATTTATAAAGTTTTTGATCCCCAATGAATAAACTCTATTATTGTTGAAAGGGAACAACATCTGGGTCTTAGTATGTTTTGAGTTCACTTAAGATATATAAAAATACTTGAGGAAATTGAAATGCAGGCAGCATTCCAGCAGAGGAACATGGCATTCAGAAGTTAATCTGTAGAGACTAAGAATTGTGAGAGTCCATAGCCTTTTAGAACTGGTCTGGACCTTAGCAAAATGACCTTTTTAACTGGTGAGTTACAAGTGTTCATCTTGTTTTGCTTGACTTTTTTTTTTAAGTAGGTCCATAGAACTTTGAGTTCTTCAGGACCTAGTACTGGTTCTTTTTCTCTTTTAATGAATATTCTCTCTCCCAGGTAATTTCATTTCATGTCTTATGAGAAAGAAACATGAAAATCCCAAAATCAAATTGAATGCCATGGTTTGGGGTATCTTCTCTATGCCAGCAATGCCCAAACTTATACCTACTCCATTCTTCTTGAATGAGCTCTAAATTCATATATCCATCATCTACTTAATATTTTCATTTGTATGTGGACAGAAAAGAGAAAAGAGCCAAAGTTACTATAAGAATCACAGCTGTGGGTGACTAGTATTCAATCCCACTGATAACTATCCAAGATTTATGCTAAATCCCAATTTAGCATGTCCTCCTAGGGGAGAAGAAGCTGGGGTATTTATTTACCTAATATTGTCCCTCAAACAGGAGCTCAACGTCACATGGCCTTAGCTCTTTCCAGCAATCCCACAACACGGGGCCAGTCCACTGTGGTGTTCAGAAAACACCTGGAAGCATAGGATGCCCCGAGGATACCTGTGAGCAGAGAGGTATAACAGCATTCAAGATGGTTGGTTTCATAAACTTAGCCTTGCTTTATTCCCACCATCCTTTCACTTTTGGTTTAAACATCCCCTCTCATAGTCCTGAGGTTTAGATCAGGTTTGTTGATTTGCTTGGTCTCTTTGTCTTCTGTACTTTTCTCCCTCACAGTAATAACACAAATGTAAGTATACAACTATTTGTGTGATTTAATACCAAGGTCATCAGACATCTTGCTATTCAAATACCAGCAACATTGGCAATAAAAGGCATATGTTATTGTAAAAGCAATCTATGCTAAGCCTCAGGCTAGCATCATTCTGAATGGAGGAAAATTGAAGGCATTCCCTCTAAAATCTGGAACAAGACAGGGATGCCCTCTCTCACCATTTCTGTTCAACATAGTTTTCAAAACACTGGCCAGAGCAATTAGACAGATGAAAGAAATTAAAGGCATAAAAATAGGAAAAGAAGAACTTAAATTATCACTATTTGCAGATGACATGATTCTATACCTAGCAGATCCAAAAGGGTCTACAAAGAAACTATTAGAGCTAATAAATGAATTTAGCAAAGTGGCAGGATATAAAATCAACACGCATAAATCAAAGGCATTCCTGTATATCAGCGACAAATCCTCTGAAATGGAAATGAGGAAAAACACTCCATTCACAATATCCTCAAAAAAAAATAAAATACTTGGGAATCAACATAACAAAAGAGGTGAAAGACTTATACAATGAAAACTACAGAACCCTAAAGAGAGAAATAGAAGAAGATCTTAGAAGATGGAAAAATATACCCTGTTCATGGATAGGCAGAACTAACTCATCAAAATGGCGATATTACCAAAAGTTCTCTATAGGTTTAATGCAATGCCAATCAAAATCCCAATGGCATTTCTTGTAGAAATAGAGAAAGCAATCATGAAATTCAGATGGAAAAATAAAAGACCCAGAATAGCAAAAACAATGTTAAGCAGGAAGTGTGAATCAGGCGGTATACCGATACCAGACTTCAAACTATACTACAGAGCAATAGTAACAAAAATAGCATGGTACTGGTACCAAAACAGGCGGGTGGACCAATGGTACAGAATAGAGGACACAGTAACCAACCCACAAAACTACAACTACCTTATATTTGATAAAAGGGCTAAAAGCATGCAATGGAGGAAGGATAGCATCTTCAACAAATGGTGCTGGGAAAACTGGAAATCCATATGCATCAAAATGAAACTGAATCCCTTTCTCTCGCCATGCACAAAAGTTAACTCAAAATGGATCAAGGAGCTTGATATCAAACCAGTGACTCTGCGTCTGATAGAAGAAAAAGTTGGCTACGATCTACATACTGTGGGGTCGGGCTCCAATTCCTCAATAGGACACCCATAGCAAAAGAGTTAATAACTAGAATCAACAAATGGGACTTACTCAAACTAAAAAGTTTTTTCTCAGCAAAAGATACAATAAGAGAGGTAAATAGGGAGCCTACATCCTGGGAACAAATTTTTACTCCTCACACTTCAGATAGAGCCCTAATATCCAGAGTATACAAAGAACTCAAAAAATTAGACAATAAGATAACAAATAACCCAATCAACAAATGGGCCAAGGACCTGAACAGACACTTCTCAGAGGAGGACATACAATCAATCAACAAGTACATGAAAAAATGCTCACCATCTCTAGCAGTCAGAGAAATGCAAATCAAAACCACCCTAAGATACCATCTCACTCCAGTAAGATTGGCAGCCACTATGAAGTCAAACAACAACAAGTGCTGGCGAGGATGTGGGGAAAAGGGTACACTTGTTCATTGTTGGTGGGACTGCAAATTGGTGCAGCCAATTTGGAAAGCAGTATGGAGATTTCTTGGAAAGCTGGGAATGGAACCACCATTTGACCCAGCTATTCCCCTTCTACCTTAAAGACCTAAAAAGAGCATGCTACAGGGACACTCCTACATCGATGTTCATAGCAGCACAATTCACAATAGCAAGACTGTGGAACCAGTCTAGATGCCCTTCAATAGATGAATGGATAAAAAAATGTGGCATTTATACACAATGGAGTATTACTCTGCATTAAAAAAATGACAAAATCATAGAATTTGGAGGGAAATGGATGGCATTAGAGCAGATTATGCTAAGTGAAGCCAGCCAATCCCTAAAAAACAAATGCCAAATGTCTCCTTTGATACAAGGAGAGTAACTAAGAACAGAGTAGGGACGAAGAGCATGAGAAGAAGATTAACATTAAACAGGGATGAGAGGTGGGAGGGAAAGCGAGAGAGAAGGGAAATTGCATGGAAATGGAAGGAGACCCTCAGGGTTATACAAAATTTCATACAAGAGGAAGTGAGGGGAAAGGGAAAAATAATACAAGGGGGTGAAATGAATTACAGTAGAGGGGGTAGAGAGAGAAGAGGGGAGGGGAGGGGAGGGGAGGGGGATAGTAGAGGATAGGAAAGGCAGCAGAATATAACAGACACTAGTGTGGCAATATGTAAATCAATGGAAGTGTAACTGATGTGATTCTGCAATCTGTATACGGGGTAAAAATGGGAGTTCATAACCCACTTGAATCAAAGTGTGAAATATGATATGTCAAGAACTATGTAATGTTTTGAACAACCAACAATAAAAAAAGGCATATGTTAGAAATGCTGAATCTCAGCCCTGCTCAGACACACTGAAGCAGAATTTACTTATTAACAAATTCCTCTTTGATTTGTGTGCACATTGGTAGTTTGAGGAACACTGCTCCACTAGATTGTATTTTTTTGAGAGCAGTGATTGTCTTCTTTGGCGTTTATTCTAGGTCCCTAATGATGAATGTATTTGGAATACAGTTAGCACTCAGGAAATAACAGTTGATTGGACACATGATGCACATGCATGCAGGCACACACATATAAAGTACACACAATATAATAAAGTGCCATTTAGAACGATGCAATAATTAAATACATAGAATTTTCTAGCTTTTTGTCAAGAATCAGATCATAATTCCATGGGGTCAGCAATGATCTAGGCCCATTGGCTAGTATGTCTTCTAATAAATTGACCTGAAGTACTACTTCAAGACCTGTTGTGGAGAAACTTCCATTATAACAAAGTGTGCAGCATTTTTATTTAGGTTTTTGGACAGCTTGCCATGACTGATCCAGCAGTAGCTTCATGTTATGATCTGTTTGGGGAGGATTTGTATTGTGTGTTTGGTCATGCCATAAGTTCAGATGTGTGCTTTTTTTGTTGGTGTCTGTAGAATTTCCACTTCACAGAACTGGAAAAAGAAGAGAAAAAAATTATAGCTACTTCAATTCAAATCCTATTAGGCTTATCTGTTATCACTTTGTAAGTACTAGGGATAATCAGCAGTTACCTTAGCATTTACCTTGTAGAGTCATGGAACCTCGCAATTATTGTTAGCTACACTTAATAGCTGGCTCATTTTAAGATCTATGTATGTGACAAATTCATACACCTGTGTAACAGATTCTATCTTGGCTTGTTTATTCCATATATATATATATATATATATATATATATATATATATGATTTATTCTTATTATTATAAGGCATTTCAGCTTTTCTTTTTTTTCTTTTTTTATTGGTTATTCACAACATTACAAAGCTCTTGACATATCATATTTCATACATTAGATTGAAGTGGGTTATGAACCCCCAATTTTACCCCAAATCTGATACATTGAAAGGATTTTTGTTTGACCTTCAGATTTAGCATCAAGAATTTTTGTTTTAAACCATCAGTGATTTATGTAAATACAATCAACAAAATTGGAGGCTATATATGTTCTCAGCATACTACCTCCTCATTTTGTACTAAAGTCACATAATATGAAATAATTTACTATAGGGAAATGAACTGTTTTCTAAACTGACTATGGTTCTACCCATCTATAAGTAAAAATTGAAGATTATTATTATAATTTTGCTAAATTATATTTTTGGTGAATGGTCTTGCTGTGAGCTTGACTTTACAGATTATTGGTAGTTTGAAATACTTTTGACCAATTTTCTTTCAGTTGCCTCATATTTCATATAGGAATTCACAACCTTAGATGTATTGGTGTATCATGGTTTAAGGATACCTTTTCTTTGAATACTCTATACACTACTAGTTAGGTGCTAATGGGAAATTTGACTGGGAAATCCTTTTGAACGTTGTATTTTTTTTCCTTTTAGGTCATCCTGAGTCATAGGAGATGAAGGTACAGAGCCCGGTGCCTGAGTGACTGCAGCCTTCTTGACTGATATCTAAATGAACATTCAGGATGAGGTGAGAGAGACATGGCGAATGATGCAATGGCTTCTTGTGCTTTGGGTGGTTCTTCCCACAAACACGCTCAGCCAGGGAAAGGACTGCACAAATCTCTGTTCACTCATTCCTGGATCATTTTTGGGAAAATGGGGAAAACAGAGTTTTCAGAGAAGGCTTCACCAGCAGAGCAGAAAATCCTCTTCCTTTTTTTTTTTTTTTTTTTGTAATTGAGGGAATTCAGCAAGGGCTTTATTTGATCCCTTTGCTAACGGACAGACACAACGTAACTCTGTTATACCTCTAAGGGGTAGGAATCTCAAGTCCGTGGTGAAGAAATTTCTCTGGTGCTTCCCTTCCTTTGCCTTTATATTGTAGATATGCTATGTCTTTGGGAATTATTCAAATGAAGAATAATAACTCAATTTCCTTTACTCTTAGAATAAATAAACTGTAATATTCTATTTCTCAGTATTTAATGCACTGTCCTTCAGTCGTCCCTCTCCAACTTTTTCTCACCTGGAACAACAGACATAATTTATCTAGATAAAAAACTCAGGATAGCAATAAAGTTGTAATGAGTTTATTACCCAACCCTCATCTTTTCCTTTCCAGCTTCTCACTGGAACATTTTGCTTTAGATGTGCCAGTATCCCAAGGAATCTTGCTGCTGAGATGCTTCTACTAGGCTTAGCAGAACCTAGTAGACACTCAATGATCATATCACATTTTTTTTCATAGTGGTAAAAAAAAAAAAAAACACAAATTTACTATCTCAACCATTTTAAGTGTATGGCTCAGTTTTGTTAAGTATATTCAAGTGTTGTGTACTGTTAGCCATAAAGTAAATGGGGCAGCTACTATGAAAATCAATATGGTGGTTCCTCAAAAAAATTAAAAATGTAATTATATTGTAAGATTGAGCACATAACAATTTGAGTAGAATATGAATCTATCTTAACTGCCTGGATAGAGCAGTGTATCTATCCTGAGGGCACAGCATGAGAGAGAAAGCATGTAGTCATGTCACCCGGGTTTGAGACCGATATTGCCCTCCTCCCTCTCCTATATCTAGTTAGACATTAGATTCCATTAGATTTTTTCATATTTTTTTTTCTTTCATCTTTCATGTCCTTTCCAATCACATAAAGATTGTCAAGTTCCTGCTCATTAAGAAGGTGTCTATGAAGTACTCAAATTATCAAAGGCAATGGAATTGAATGGAGAATTCATCCATTCATTCAACAAATGTTATCGAGCACCTACCGTATCCTGGCACTGAGCCACACACTCAGAGTACAGTGATAAATAAAACAGAAACATCTTGCTTTAAAGAGACTACAAGTAAATTAACAGAATAACTACAAAGAGTGACAAGGCTGTGAAGAAAAGCGGGAGGGAGCTATCCAAGAGGACTATGGAGGATATTTACTTAGACACACTGTTCCTGGAAGAGAGAGGATATGTCTTTGAAGCTGAGATCTCAAGGTGAACGCTAGGGTCCTGAGAGTAGAAACAGGATCATATTCTCCTGGAGGAGTGAGTGGGAACCTGTGAACTATAGTTTAGCATCTAGTCTGTGAACACAAGAACTCCCTTTTCAAGGGTATGGGTTGCGAGAATACTCTAGGAAGCACTTTTGACTTTGATATGGTATATCACTGTAGACAGTTGATCCTGAATTCTGTTAGAAATCTGACCCATAGTCAGAGCATTACATGTTTTTATTTTTAAACATCAAAAGCATCCTGCTTAAAATTTCATTTCATGATGAAATTACATGAACTGCTTACTTCAGGTTTAGATTGTACTTCAAGGGAGAAATCACAGATATCCTTAAATCTCTTTCTTCCTCCCTTTTGTGAACAATCAGCCAGTCTATCCTGTGATTCCATCTTAGACACATCTTAGATCTACCCACTGTGCTCTTTCTGTAATCATCATCTCAGCCCAAGCCACCTAGACTCTTAGAATAGTCTTCTAACCAGGTTCCTTGCGCCCACTCCTGCAGCCATCCCCCACCCCTCCCACTCCACTACCCTCTGCCCTCAGCAGTTATTGTAAGATGCACAGACACTCAGATTGCACCTACTCCTCCCACATACCCTCTTAAAAACTCTCCATGGCCTCTTGTTGCCTTTAGCAGAACTAGAAGCTTCTGCTCTGGGAACATACTGACTTGTTTATTTTCTATTGTTTCCTATGTATTCATCCTGGTTTCCCAATGAAATTTCTTGAAGTCATTAATACTTGGCAATGGGACTACATCTGTACCCTCTAGAGCAACTAGAATAGCAATGAGCACATTGTTTGATTAGTATTAACAGCATTAAACTCATGGGTGTCCTGCTTTATCACTGGAGCTTGGTCAGAACCCTGATTTGCCTTTTCATATTTAAAATAATTAAACACCTGTTCTACTTGACCAATCAGTGGCCTGTGGCTTTTTTGACCAATCAGTGGCCTAAGGGAAGTTTTCCTTGTTCTGAGCTCTTGGTCAGTACACACAGGGAATCACTTGTGAGGGTGAGAACTAACCCAACAAGCACCATCAGTTGTAGTTGACTCCGCTCACAGAGGCCAGCACACCACTGTGTTCTTTCAAAGCAGTTGGACCAAAGGTAGCCTTAAGGTGTAATTCTTTTAGTTCTTTAGATACAAAGTGAACAATTTACATATGATACCAGAATTAAATTGTGTATGCTGTCAAAGGAATTCAAATGGAGTTATCTCTTATTAGTTACAGAACACAAGTTGAGTTGGGAAACTATACCCTCCATTGACATAGTGAGAGGTAGAACTGCATTCTTTCCTCTTTCTATTAATATCCTCTGAGGGCTTAATTTCATGTCTGTAAGGATCTTGATGAATTTTTAGGCTGTATCCTGAATAGTTATTGGGGGTTATATTTGTATGTATATCTTTAATTAATTGCAAATATTCTGCAGTCTTATTCCAAAAATGAATAAGTATTACAAACAAAGGAATTTAGCAACAACCAACTCCAATTGAGACCCTTTACGATAACAACCAAAATGTCTTTTAGCAAAGATTTGGGTTGGTTTGGATTTCACCACCAGGAAATTCCCCTTGATTTATAGAGATTCTACTTCCTCTCAAGAAATTGTTTCAGTTCTCCCCATCCAGAATGTAAAAGAAGTAATATTTCTTTCTTTTGCAGTATGTTTAAATCTTGCCTCTCAACTGATTTTTAACTTGTTTCAAATTGCAAGCACCAGGGAATTATAATGCCTTGGATAATAAGAAAAAGAAACAGTCATTACAGGTTAGGAATTAAATTCAACTAATATTTTAAAAATCCACTTGGAAAAAAACAGTTAATAAGATAAATTATTTTAATTTCTTCACATTTACAGTGAAACCACCCACTCATCTCCTTTACCGGAAAACTAGATGCATAGCAGAGAATTGTTTCATCCCATGTCACTGTTGTGCCTCAGGTCCCTTGGTGCCTATTGATATCAGTTTTCCTGATATATACCCTTCAGCTGGCTTCCACCTACCCACATTACCTCTCCAAAAGGAATTACTTCATTGATTTTTAGCTGTAATATTTACTCACTTTTAATAGAAAACGCCAGGACAGCAGAAGGATTTGTCTGATATTTAGAATTTTTATAAGAACTCCTAAGTCATTTTCTCTGAATTAAAAAAAGATGCATGTTCCTTTGAAATCTCAGAGTACATCTGTTACTCAACATAGACTGAGGCTAAATCAGTACGTTTATTCTTGCATACTATATTTATGATCTCATAAGGCCAGATTTTTAAAAATGCCTCATAGTGTGTCTCCTGCTAATTGTGCTTGTCTCCTTTATCCATGTACAAATGACTCCTCATTGTTTTAAATTAGATTCCCTAATAAAGTTAAAATACAATGGGAGGCTGGGAGAAATGAAACCTATTATACCCATGTAGACTGTTTTTTTTTTTTTAATGACACTTGTTCAAAAATCCTGAGCTTTTTTTTTTTTTTTTTGAACGGTTCTTACAAGAACATTGTCTAAATCCTTCTTTGCTATACTCTTATTAAACTCAGAGTGTATTATATCCATTTAGATTCTTCTCCAATGTTATTTTGTTCATGATTACTAATCACCAGTTATTTAAAGGGCATCTTATCAGGATTTCCTGACCATCCTCCTGGAAGGCATCCTGGAAAAGTGTGCTTTTGGCATCAGCCAGCATGCATGTGTTATTCCTTTGTGTTTGGTGGCAAGGCTGTTGAAGAGAGGTAAATTCTCCTTCCTTCTTATTTCAGAAAACAGTTAAGTCATTTTTGCCTGGGGTAGAAAAATAAAAGAGAGAAAATTCTTTTTAGCATATAGCATGCTACAATTCATTTCATGTTCCTATTGCAAAACAAGCAGCAGTTTGACTAAACAAAATCTAGGACTGAAGTAGCTTATGACTGTGTTCCCCCCACACACACCCCTCCTTATATTGACAGAAAGCTATTTTGGAAACATTGAGAATCTAAAGATTGCTTTTGTCTGAATTAACAAATTATTGTTCAAATGTTTAAAAATGGCATTTTTATTACATTCGTAGATGCCTCGAACAGGTAGGAGATTTTTCCAAATGAACAGGGAAACAAACACAAAGAATGTTACATGGACCATTTATTTTCTAATAGTTGTATCTGAGAAATGAAATTTGACTGTTGACTGTGGGTGGTGAATGTTGCCATAGCAACCTATTCCTTAGGCAAAACCAGAGGGTGGTCATGGTGATGAGGGTAAAAGTCAGAAAACAGACTTGTCAAGATATATTTTTGGGCAAATCTGATGAGATCATGAATATTTTCATTTGAGGTAGGTGAGGGAGAGTGGCTCTGGGAGAACCAAATGTCTGAGGTGAGAGGTGGAACGTGATGCTTTGGTTTCAGCAGCTGGTTTTCAAGGTCTAGTTGTGTGGTTCACAGAGTGATCGGTCTTGCATATGCCAGCTGCAGCAATGCCAGCCAAAATTTGGGAAAATTAAACCATTTTCTCATGCATATAATAACAACAGGAGCTCACACCTATTTCACCAGGGTCTCTTTTGAATATCTTACATGCTATTATTTCTTGTAATCTTCACAAGAACTCTCTGAAGTATTATTGCTGTCCCCATTTCACAGATGGAAACTGAAGCACATGGAAGTTCATTAGCTATCTTAAGATAATGCAGCTGAAGGCTGGGGATGTGGCTCAAGTGGTAGCACGCTCGCCTGGCATGCGTGAGGCGCAGGTTCGATCCTTAGCAACGCATACAAACAAAGATGTTGTGTCTGCCGAAAACTAAAAAATAAATATTAAAAAAATTCTCTCTCTCTCTTTAAAAAAAATGCAGCTGATAAGCAACTAAACTAAACTTAACAGGAACTAAACTCAGACAATCGTGTCTCTGAGTCAGTGCTGCCTTAACTTAGTTGCCTTGGGGTTCAATCTGACAAAGAGCAGGAGTGAATGAGGGACATAACTGTTGAGAAGGTGCTACTTTTATTTCCTCAGAATTTAAAATTATCTTAAATGAAGGGAGGATCCTAGCAGCAAAATCCTTGAGTAGAATAAACAATAAGTTACTTTAACCTACTGAGAATTAAAAAATAAAATAAAATAAAACAAAAAACACAGGGGAGGGCAAGTCAGACACTGTTGGCATGAAGCTCCACCAGCTCTTGATGTCTGTCAGCAGTACCTGCTCTATCAGTGTTGGGTACAAAGTCAATGGCCAGGGATTATAGTGTCCTGAGTTCATGGTCCCTCCAGGTGACCAGGACAAGCAATTTTAACCCCTTTGTGCTTTGGTTTCTTTGTCTTCCAAAAACGAGAATAGCTGGCTGTTTGTGTTGCAGAGGTGAGTGAAAATTAAATGATGTGATGAATGTGAAATGGTTCGTAAACCCAACAGGACAAAACAAACATAAAGGGAGTATTATTAGAGTTAATGACCAACAGAATTATTTTCAGCTTTTCCAGGCCTTAATAATGAACGGGTATGTATTTGCTTATCTAGGGAGGATGTGGGACAGGAGTCTGGCTTTAAAAGGCAAACAGTTCTGGCTGGAAGGTTATTCAGACAGGGGATAGGAAAGGAAATCTGTTCAAAATGGATTTGTACGACCATAATAGGAGCTAACAGGTATTGACAGCTTACCATATGCCAGGCACCATTAGAAGCACTTTTGTCTGCTTTAACTCATTTATTCTATACAAGAACCCCATGTGTGAGGAACCATTTCCATTTTATTTTCCCAACATTTATAGAGGAGGACCTGGAGAAAGTAGATATAAAATGAACTTATCCAAGGTCACAGAGCCAGTAAATCACAAGTCCAGATCTGAAACCTGTCACTGAACACCAGAGTTGATGCTTTCAACTTCTATACTGCACTGCTTCTATATTACATATAATTATTACATTGAAAATTATAGATTTAGTACATCAGTATAGGTGTGTGAATTTTTTTCAATTCTTTTTCAGTGAAAGAAAAAGAAACTAGTTTAAACTGAGTGATACACATGCTTAAGTACTGAGAGAACTGGAAAACATTAACTCTTGAAAAAATGCCTAAATATTTTTAATATCAGTTATTTCACAGATGAACAATTTTATGAATGTGATAATAAAAGAGAAGCAGTAAACTTCCAGCTGAGATGCTCAGGTTATGCTGTTATGCATTCAAATGTATTAGGTAGTGGTTCTAGATGCAAAATTCTCCTGGGAATATAGGATATATGTGTCATGTGTATTTCTTTGGGACTTTCAATGTAGATGTGGAGGTGGGAGTTTTTCTTGGTGGGAAAAGGTAGCAAAAAAGAAGTTCAAATAACAGGCTGAAGGACTTCAAAGAAATGCAGATACTTCTGGTGGCTTGGGGTGGGACATAACTATGACTTGGTTTCCTCATCTCTTTTTGTCTGTAACATTGTTATTTGTTCTGTTACATATTTCATTTTGAGGGGGTTACTGGGGACTGAACTCAGGGGCACCCAACCACTGAGCTACATCTCTCGCCCTATTTTGTATTTTATTTAGACACAGGGTCTCACTGAGTTGCTTAGCGCCTCACCATTGCTGAGACTGGCTTTGAACTTGCGATCCTCCTGCCTCAGCCTCCAGATCCACTGGAATTACAGGTGTGTGCCACCGTGCCTGGCTATATATCTCATTCTTGACCTGTTGGCAATACATATTACTAGTTACTAACTTACTTGTCATCTTATGCATTCTGCCTTCTCACAAACTGCTTGTTTACCTGTCGTCCCTACTTAGCATATGACATGAGTTTTGCTTCCATACCTAATATGATCTGAATGTTTGTGTCCCTCCAAAATTCATCTGCTGAAACTTAATCACCAAGGTAATGGTATTAGAATGTGGGAACTTTGGTGAAGGCTCTGCTCATATAAATAAGCCCCAGAGAGCTGCCCTGACCCTTCTACCTTGTGTGGATACAGCAACCAGGCACCATATTAAAGTCAGGAAATAGGTCCTCACCATCACCTTGATCTTAGGTTTTCTAGCTTCCAGGCCTGTGAGAAATAAACCTGGGTTGTTAATAAGCCATCTAGTTTATGGGGTTATGTAATAGCTGTCTGGATGGATAAAAACAATGTCATAAGTTACTAACTTAGTCACTGTTTGTATATATTTAACATTTTTTTAGGTATCTCAGTCATCTAGTTTGTTTTATAGTTTTTTTAAGAAGAAATTATTATTCTCAAATAATATAGCAAACTCGTATAGAAGGTAATATGATGTTCATCTGGAAGTAACAAAATGTAAAGACTGAAAAGAAGGGAGCTAAGGATGGAGTCTCTGGGAATGCCCACATAGAGCAAAAGGAAAGAAGGCAATCCAGGCCAGGAAGTTTCAGAAAGGTAGGAAAGCCAAAATTTTGTGTTGTTGTTGTTGTTGTTGTTTAAGTATCATAGACACAAATGGAAGAGTTTTAAGTATAGGAGATACAGAAAAATATAAGATTAGGGAAACAAACCAAAAGACTCCCTGGGAAAAATCTTTCCCAGAAGAGAAAAATCTCTTCAGAAGTTTGACCACAGCCTGGTTCTCAGGGAACAATGGCAATAAGCAAAGAAGAGTATTCATGAGGTATATGGACTAGGGAGGGCCTGTGACACTGAGGCTAAGTGCCAGGCATTACACTCATTGAATCAGACATTAATTTGAGGCAATTTAACCTCTAAATCTAAAGACTCAATTCCTGAACTGTAAAAAGGGATACTAAGAGCACCTGTAGGGTTATGAGACAGTGCATACAAGTGAAAATCTACTAAATTACAGCTTTTATTTTTGATTACCAGTTTTGATGATTATTAGTAAAAAATGGTAAGGACATGGGAGAATTCACCAGAACAACAGGAGGGTTCCTTCACAGGATACAACAAGATGTGCACAGAGTATAAAAAGGGGGCATGGAGGGTGGACAGGCTCATTATCTGAAGCTGTCTTAGGGTATGCTCATCTTAGCTGTCTCCCACTTTGATTTCATTAATCTGTAGGTCTAGAAAAATATGAGTACATTCAATGCCTTTGTTATGCTTACCCATAGCTGTATTTTGGGGACAGTTTCAAGCATTGCTTTTAATGGGATCCAGACTCATAAGAAATTTTTCCTTGAACAACAAAGGGATTGTAAAGGGAAGCAGCAAACATTTGGGCATTATTTTATTACTAGGAGGTCTGTCAAGGAGTCCAGGCACAGTCCTTTTCAGGTATTGTATAATTTCTTATTAAAGAGAAATATTAAAAAATATAAACTCATCCACAAAATTCTCTTATTAGTTATGACATAAATAAAAATCTAATTTGGGCTGGAGTTGTGTAGCTCAGTGGTAGAGCACTTGCCTAGCGCACGTGAGGCACTGGGTTCAAATCTCAATATCATATAATAAATAAATAAATAAAGGTATCGTGTCTATCTACAACTAAAAATATGTTTTTTTAAAAAAAAACATATAATTTTAAAAATTATCCACAAGTTTTACACACACAGTTAAATGGGTACTAAATTAAAGTTAGATGGGAGCAAGAAATTCTGGTGTATGATTGCTCTATAGGGTAACTATAAGTAACGTTAGTGTATTACCTAGTTGAAAAAGTTATAAGAAAGGATTTTTGATGTTTTCAAAAAATAAACAATAAATGTATGAAAAAATAGACATACTTATCCTGCTGTACACAGTATGCCAGATATATCTGCATCAAAATATCACATGGTACCCCATAAATATGTTAAAAATATGTAGGCCATTCATTTATGGATGCTTAAAAAATATCTTAAAAGTCCCAGATCCATTGATTCCTTTGGAATCACAGAATGAAATTTAACCTTGACTTAAAATTCACTTCTATTCCCTCCCACCAGGCTTCTAACACAATTCAGTCTTGCTGGTTTAGTCATGTGAAGAGGATGAGTAACAACAAGATATCAAGGCAGACACGGTGTAAACTGAAGGAGGATAGTCATGTTTGAGATAATACAAAAACAATACTGGGGCACAGTTATGGAAACACAGTTGAATCAATGTAAGAGATTAGCATATACTTACCAGATCCTGGATATAAGGCAAGGGACCAGTTGACAAACAGTACAATTATATTTTATTTTCTGAGAGAACAATGGCTTACACAAAGCATACCCACCAAGAAAAGGCTTTAAGTGCGACTCACATAGATAAGAACTTGATTATTTTAAAATGCAACATAGGTAAAGTAATTTAAAGAAGAGTAATTTAATTATAGGCCCAGCTGTTTATGAGTGAGAAATGGCAAAAATAGATCCCCACTTTCACAAATGTGCAAATAATGTAATGATAGTCAAAATATGAATAAAGAGTCACACAGTGAGGACTTTTACAATGTGTCCTTATCCATTTTCAAAATATTTATATTTGAAAGTGTTCGGGAAAGAAGAAATTTAAGTTTTGGCATATATATTGGAATGCTGTGCTAAATAAAGATTGTACATTAAAACTCCTTTAATTCACACTTTGCCTTGTTTTTACAAAATGGGAGGTGGTATAACATGCACTTGTGGGAAAAAGAAGTAAGTCATACACGTAAATAATAAATTATTTCCTTTAATCTAAGAATGAAGAATAATATGTTTAGATATAATTTGAGCACTATCATTTATATCCAGACCACAGATATGCAAATCACATAGACTCTTTTTTTAAAAAAAAATATTTTTAGTTACAGATAAACACAGTGACTTTATTTATTTATTTTTATGTGGTGCTGAAAATAGAACCCAGTGCTTCATGCATGCTAGGCAAGCGCTCCACACTGAGCCACAACCCTGGCCTCCACATAGACTATTACTGGTAGTAGTTTGCTCTTCCTGGAGTGGCTAAATTTTCCAAGCCAACTTATTTCTTGAAACATTGTAGATGTGGCTCAGCAAGGTAAATGGAGAGGGGACAATGGGAAATACTGTTTGACATTAAAATTTCCCTGAAAAATATGGATGATATATTAGAACTGCATCTTTTTTATTTTAAATATGATCTATACCATCAAATTATACATACATCCCACTTAGAGTTAAAAAGCACAAGGAAGTATGTCACTAAACGAGTTTTCCTCTGACCACTGCTACCTATTTCCTACTACCCCTTCCCTCAAGTTTGTATTTTGATATTGACCTCCACTTCTTTAAATCACACGTTTATATTTTAACCTCTTGATTTTCTCATTTTAGATGGAAGGAGAACGAGGGTCATTTTGTACCCTCTACCTACTTTACATATGCACATCTCCCTGACTTTCATTTCCCAAATTTGTTCTATGGGTTTTTTTTTCAATAAATGTAGTAGTTTAGAACAGTATTAGATGCACAAAAAGGTTGCAAGAATGATACAGAGAGTTCATGTATGTTCTGATCCCAGTTTTCCACATGGTTAAATCTCTTCTTAGTTCAATAAATATACTGGTTCATATCTTTTCTATTTTGGAGAGGTCACTTGGAGACTAATAACTTGCCCCTGCTTGGGTTGGTTCATCTCAGAGCATACTAGAGCTCTGCATTCTGGGACCTATATTCACATTTGTCTCTCCCTGGTGGTGCTTCCTTGCTTCCTGGATGGATGGATCTCTCTCTCTTTCTCTCTCTCTCTCTCTCTCTCTCTCTCTCTCTCTCTCTCTCTCTCTCTCTCTTTCCTGTTTAGTTCTTCATTTTTCTTGAAGCACATTGAAAAACAACTTTATCTCACTCTTATCTCATTCTTATATTTCATTGATATGTGTCAGGTAAGAAAATTTAAGAAGAAAGTGATTTCCTGGTAGTATTGTGACGCATTGTGGAATTGTCTTCTACATTCCAGTGTTGTTCCTGTGGTATCCCAAACTATTCTACATCATGTCCAGGCCAGTCTTCTTAATCCTTCTTATGAAACCTGTTTTTTCTTCCTTGACACTTTTAGAATCTTCTTTGTCCCTGATTTTACTGTCCAGTCTTCATTGAGCCTTTTAAAAATGATCTTGTTTCTAATTTCTAAAGCCTCTGCTCTCCTCTCTGGAGCTTGTCTGCTGTCTTGGATTTAGAAGCAATGAACAAAGCAGTCTATTGAAGGCTCTGTGTGCAGACTCTTGGCTTCTTGTCTGAGAGCTTTTCTTCAGGGCAGTCTCTAAAACAGAATCTACAATGTCAGTCAGTATTTATTGCTCTTTCCTCTTGACTAGTTAGACTATTTAGAGTCCTTAGAAAAGGTGCTTCTAATCTCCCATCTGAAGGGCAAAAGGCTGGCTGCTCACCCCCTATTTTATGGTATGGTCCTTCAGGCTAGAGACAGTGTATTTTATATTCTGCAGAGATTAAAACTCCTGGGGTGATGAAGGAGCTGTTGTCTAGCTGCACAGAAGGTAGAGAAGATCTGAGGATCTTACTCCTTTTTTAAAAGATGTTCAGCTACAATTTAATTTTCAGTTTCAATCTTCCCCCACCTCCAGTCTGCAGAGGTTAGTGGTAACATTAATTTGGATCTTTTGAGAGTTCTCATTGCCAATTTAGGGTTTAGTTTTCTAGTCCATCTGCTTTCCAGTTTTCAAAAATGTATTACAATTTTTATTCTCTCCTAATATTTTTGTCCTTGTTATGCTATCAAAAAAATAATCCCTTTGTTATTGTCTTACTGGGGTTTGGGAAAGAAATGGCGATAATGCAAATCTCCAACTCATCATTTTAATAAGTGTAACCCTATTGTTAGCCAATGAGAACAAACATATTATAAGAGGAAAAATATATTTCTATAGCCATTTCCTCTCATTTGATGGGGAATTAGGGAAGGAATTAAATAGAAGCATAATGCTTGATGATCTTAGATTTGGATCAGACCTTTAAATGGATGGATGCTAAATTCATAAACCTTTCCTAACTGTTTAAATTTATTTCAGTGCTATGAGTCATTAAAGCAAAGAGAAGAAAGCAGTTACACAGTACTTCAAAACAACACTGAGCATGTACTGGAAAATATTTTTTTCCTTAAAGAGAAAAGGTTAAGACATCAGGAAGCTTATCTTAATACACTTACATTAAAGTTATTCATACAATGACTGAATAAACATATTGGGTAAGAATGATGACAAAGATTCTGATATGATATATTGGAACAAGATAGGTTTGGAAACGGTTGAGCATTTCCTTAAGAGATAAACCTTCTCACTGCACAATACGATCATGCTCACTTGCTGATCAGAGCATGCACTGGTGTGAATGGCATGACTGCAACTTCTTCTAGGCAGTGTTGAATAAGCCTTCCAGGATATTCCCTTAGATTATCATGGAGCTTTTAAAATAAATTATATTCAACATCATTAGAGTGCATACTTATTTATGACATGAAGTCCAAACTGACACTAGTATCAAGGCAGGCAGTGTTAATTTTTTTTTCTTTATACCAAAATGATGTACAACAAAGAGATGAAAAAGAGTAGCTTCCATTTTCTGAGTTGGAGATTTTTCTTTGCAGGATTTTTTTTTCTTATTATTCTCCTTGAAAACCACAGAAGCATGGCCCATCTTAAAATGATTATGCTGTGCTCTAACCACCTCTCTCTGGGAAAATTACACTTACAGGTAAGGATTAAAATAGAAGCAGCTCTTTAGAAGGGCCATTTACAAGAGATCCCAAAATGTTCATATCCCTTAATTATTTATTTCAAGAGACATTTCTTTGCCTTAGATGAGAACTATTGTAAGTACATTCCCCCAAAAAGAGATTACACTATTAGTTTGAGGAATATGGGATCAGAAAGCTGCCAAATGAAGCCTGCTTCCCTTCACAATTTCTAAAGTAGATACTGCCCTTTAACATTCTTCTAGAGATGAGAAACCAAAACAGAAAGGGATGGGGACAATGAGAATGACGTTTGTGACAAATATTAAGTCGAGGGTCTTTCTTAGAAGTCAAGAGCCAGAGAACTGGATTGGGTCAGGGAATGGAGAGAAATCAGGAACCCCAGCGCCCTGGTAGATGGCACTAATGCTAGAAGCTTTGAGTCTAATACCCTGGGTTCTGATGTGACTCCTGGGGCAAATGGCTACAGTTTTTATTGATTGTTTTTTACTGGCAATGAAGATAAATCTTAAATTGCCATAGAGATTGGATATGGGGAAATGATCTCAAGCTACAAAACATACAGCTGCTAAACTTGAAATCATCTTCTATTAGAGGAAATTCTTTAAGGAAACATTCAGATGACAGTAACTCTACCTACTGAGTCACCCGTGTCATTAACTCTTCCTGGAGGAGGCCTTAGGCATTGTGGAAGAGACAAGCACTCCTGTGAATAAGATGAAATCATGGTTGAAGACACCAAGTCTGGAGAAACTTGCTGCACAGCAATAGCGGCTGGAGCAACTTCCCTGTTCTTATTCCCATTGGTAGCCTGTCCCCACTTTCCAACAAACAAGGGAAGGCTTCAGCCATGCTACCCATTTTTACTTAGCCACACAAGTCATAAAACATCACTTCTGCTGCATTCCGTTAGGAATATATAGTTCCAAACCTGGCTCAGTAGAAAATACAGACCTCACCTCTTATGTGAGATGGGAGATGGAGTGTGACCATCTCTGGAAAATAAAATCTACCGCTTGACTTATTAAATAGATCATGTGCATCCAACTGTTGGAATACTGGAAGACCGGAAAAAAAAAATGAAACACTAGAAAAGCACTTCATGAAAAGGGTTGCTCATGCGCAACTATAAGTAAGGTAACATGGGTTATAAATAGAATTTTGAAAGTATAGTTAAATAGAAAAAGAAAGGAATGTGGTGTAATGCTATAACTCAGTAAAAAATGGAAAAATAGAGTGAATACATTTCTGAATAGTATAAAATGCCAAAATGAGCAAGAGAATAAATTATTGAAGTTGAATAGATTATTACTCTTTCAAGATATTGAAATAATATTTGGAGATTTTGCCAACACTTAAAAAAAGAAAAGAAAGGAAATAAAAAGATATGCTGAACCAAGAAAGTTTTATAGGAATTTCTATTGAGCATTCAAGGACTAGATAATTTCTATGTGTTTTTCTTCTTCTTCTTCTTTTGATACTGAGAATTGAACCCATGGGCCCTCAACAACTAAATTATATCCCCAATCTTTTTTATTTTTTGAGACAGGTAACTTAGGACCTCACTGGCCTCAAACTTGCAGTCCTCCTTCCTCAGCCTCCCAAATCACTGGGACTACAAGTGTGAGCCACCATGCCCAGAAATTACTATATTTTAAAAGTTATATCAAGTAACTTTTTTTAAAATGGAAAGCTAAGCAAATGTTTTATAAAGTTGTATAACCTTGATTTCTGAACTACATAAGGATAGTAGAAAAAAAATCTCTAAACCTAGTTCATGTATTAACACAAATGGAGAATTCTAAAGTAAATTTGTTAACTAAATTTGGCAGATGTTAAAAATAACCCAGTGTGATTATTAGGTGTTAACTCACTAATTCAAGAATTAGTCAAAATCAGGGAAATGCATCACTATCATTTACCAAATATATTTTAAGGCAAAAATACAATGCAGAAAAGACATTTGATAAAGTTTAATACTTAAGATTAAAAGTTTCAAAAACAAGAACTTAAAGGAAACTTCCTTAGCAAAATCACTAAAGCAAATCCTACTGCAAATTTTACAATTAACAACAACAAAATGACCAATTTCTTTTTTGTTTGGTAAAAAGATAAAGGTAACTACTGTGTCCACAAAGCCACAACATAATATAGCCTTAACAAATTACGAAGAATACCATAAGCAGAATATAAACTAGAAATCAATATAGAAAGATAACTGGAAAAGTCCTAACATATTTTGAGATTAAACAAAACACTTTTCAACAATGCATGGGTCAAAGAAGAAATCTCAAGAGAAATTAAAAAACACTTTGAACTAAATGAAATGAAAATGCAATTCATCAAAATGTGTGGAATGCCATGAAATCAATGTGCAGAAGAAAACTTATAGCATTGAATGCCTGTGTTAGGAAAGAAGAATCTAAAATCAATAATCTAAGCTTCCACTTTTGGGAACTAGAAAAAGAAGAACGAATTAAATCTAATGTAAGCAGAAGAAAAGAAATAATAAAAAAGAGTAGTAATCAATGAAACTGAGAACAGTAAATAGAAGAAACTAATAAAACCAAAAGCCAGTTTTTGAAAAGATCAATAACATTGATAAGCTTCTAACCAAGTTAAAAGAAAAAGAAGGAGGAAGAGAAGAAGGAGGAGGAGGAGGAGGAGGAGGGGGAGAAGGAGGAGGAGGAGGAGGAGAGGAGGTTATGTTATGCTACCTTTCACATCTAACCATATGATATACTTCAAAGTGATTTTTCACATATTCTGAGGTAGGATTCAAGACTAATTGTTTCTATGTAGACATTCCAATTCACTTGGCATATTTATTGAAAAGACTATTTCCCCAATGAATTTTGATGGTGTCTTTGTGATCAGTCAAGGGGGCTTGTATGTTTGGATCTGTTTCTGTACTCTATTCTGCTTCATTGACAGGTTTATCTATTCTTGTATCTGTGTTCTGTCCTTTTTACTGTAGTTTTATGGTATTTTAATACCTGGAACTATCAGTACCCAACTTTGTTTATTCTTAAATTTTAAGATTATTATAGCTACTCTAGTTTATTTGCACAGTATTAAAATTTTAAGAACCAGGTTGTAAATTTCTGTAAAAATTGCTTTGTGGAACCTGCTTAGGAATGTGATTTTCTATGAGAAAAGAGGAAGAATTTTTCAGATCTTAAAATAATTCTTTATTTTGTCATTCACTAAGCTAGCATGAACTGAAATGCAATAATTTAGGGCCAGTTTTGTTGAATGAATAAATGAATAAGCCAAAACTGATTTTTGCCAGGTCCTAAGGAGAGGGAAAAATAAAACATTGTTTCAACTTTCCAGGACCTGACAAAATAATTTGACTTAGACCTTCTCAATTAAGTAGACAAAGTACATTCAATTCTTTTTCTATTGTCCAACAATTGTACATTTACAAAATAAAATAACCTGAGACATTATATTTTGCCTAATGGCAGCCATTTCTAGATACTTTGAGAATCATGAGTTTCAAAATATCTAAGACATATTGATACCTAATCTCATATTTAGCAATGTTCATATTTTTCTATCTTGTCTCAGAAAATGTTTTTTAGAATAAAACAAAAACAAAATACACACTTAAACATTTGCATATTTTTTGTATTTTGACCATTATACCATGCTTTCAATAATTCCCAAGACATGGAAAGGAAATTTTGTTTAAAAATTATTTTCATTTTTACACAACCCTCCTTGACACTGGACAGGTAGATTTCGGAAAAGGACTGGAAATGGAGTAGGTTCCTAAACTGTTATGGATTGATTAACTCCTCAGCATTTGTTCCTTTCTGCATTCTGCATTTCTCCCATCCTCGCTTTTTTTTAAAACATTAAATTTACTTTTAACTGATATATAAAAACATAAAATTATACATTTCCAAGTGGTACCATGTGATAATTCAATACATGTATACATTGTACAATGTTTAAACCAGGTTAAACATATCATATCTATCATTTCTTTTTAGAAAAGACTTACAAAATTCTTTCTTTTAGCTTTTTGAAATGTACATTATTATTGTCAGTAAGGTACTATTATTGTTAATATGGTACTGTACACATTTTCCATCCTTCTAAGCCTTTACTTTTGTTTTATTTTCATCTACCACTTCTCTTACTAAAACATCTGCTTCTCCATTCAGAGAGGAAAGGTTTTCTTTAAGAACTGTTCCTTATCATCGAGTGAACACGCTTGAGATTCCTTTTCTTTGTCATCCCATGAGGTCTCCAGGATGTTGTGAGATAGGTGTTTCCATAAGAGCAGGCTGAACACTGTGGTAATCAGCAGCAAGAAGTTGTGTCTCTAATAGTATACAAGGACAAACCATCTAATCTCTGCTTCCAGAATATATGGAGGAGGTTGCTGAGGAGCTGTGGGGAGGGCAGGGGATGGGAGGAGTTGAGAACCGGGAAGAAAGGGGGACAGTGGGCTGCTGCCCTAGACTTAACAGCAAGGCATCTTTCAGAAGTGTCCAGCTTGATTAAAAAGCAAGAAAGGTCCATTTTGAAACCCCAGTGTCAAAATAAATAGTGCTATTTTTGTTATCTGAACAGTTAGTGTTGTAGAAAAATTACAAATCTTAAGACCTTCAGAGGTTTTTGCATAAAATGCAAAATCTCTCAGTGATCAGAAGAGCACAGAGCATTAGAGAATAACCAGATACCAAATCTTGAAGAATAATTAGAGATTGTAAAATGGCAGGAGAAAACAAGTTCTCAAATTGCTCTGTTGTTCACAGTGCTTAATTGGGTATTGAAATTCAGTTTTTTTTTCCCTTGGATTTGAAGCTGAATTTTATCTTCAGGAAATATCCTAGAAGGCCATTCTTATTCATTTCCTGCTTTGAATATATCAAGTTTCAAACAGGAAAATGAAAAGGGAGGAAAAGAATGAAGTCGAAGGAAAGATGACTGAAAACAACTCTCCTAACATGGTTGGGGGTGGACGCTAAAATCAGAACATGCTGAAAAATTAAGCAAGTAGCAAAATCAAAGCAAGAATTCCTGTACGATGTTCTTTAATATGCAAAATGTTTCTCAGGCTTTAGGTACGAGAAATGGCAGAAATTAGTGCTTTCTAGCTACAACTTTAAGAATAATGTTTTTTTATAGTAATGCTAATTTTATAATATTACTCTACCATGGTAAGGTTTACCTTTTACCATTTGACATTAGATATGAAGTTTATTTGTTTATGCAATAGGAAATGTTATTAAGAATATTAGAAGTAAGTGTTAAGCATTTGAACCTTGAAGCTGCCTCTTGCATGTCAAGCACTGACTTCCTTAAACAATAAGCCTGTTTTGTTGACAATGAATAAGACAGCAAAGTAAATAGGATATGGAGAGGAAATGAGCATTTTTTGCACACAACAAAAGGACACACTGCTGAATAAGTGGAATGAAGAAAAGATGAAGATACCAGTGCTTCAAATGCATAAAGCTAAAAATATAAACAAACAAATGGAGTAATGCTGACTAGATTGGAATTTACATGCCTTACACTCACTGGTCATTTGCATTAATTTCAAGATGGACCATAGTGTCAGTTGCCTACAAAATGTGCCATTAAAGAAATTTGACTAGTTATGAGAAAATATTCCTTTTTCTCAGGGAACTGGGGTCATCTATACTTTAAAATGAGTCCATCATAGTAGTTTTTTTTTCTTTCTTTTTTTTTAGCAATATATTGAATATGACTTGGTTTTACAAATAAAATAAAAAAGATGGGATTTCCAAGTTCATCCAAGAACTAGTTCTGTTATTACTGCTTATCTAATAGAAAAGAAAGCAGAAAGAAGTACCACTGCCTTCACAGAAGAAAGTGTGAACTCTTCCATTTCTTAAATTCAAATTGGCTGCTACCAAAAGACTAACTGCTTCAATACAAGGCTCTCTTTGTTTTTTCTCAGTTGCTATGGAATAATCCTGCAGTGTTTGGTGCTATGTCATCTTTCAGTAAACGCCTGCCTCTTTCCCCTTCCCATTTCACATACACACAAAATGTCACTTTCAACTGTTGTTGCCCTTGGTGGGTTCTCCTAGCAGATCTGGACTTCATGAGCTAGCTCTCTGAAGATGGCTAGTCCCCTAAGCATTGTGCAACACACTGAAAACCTCAAGTAAAGGAGTAAACAGCTTCCTGTGGCTTACTGATTTTACTGCAACAGTGCTCAAATCCGTTCCTTGCCAAAATAAATAACCCCAACACGATCATAAATGCTGAAAATTTCATGAACATATTAAAAGTATCTCATGTATTATAAATGTTTTCTTTCTACATTTAACTCTTTGATGCTAATTATTCCCAGAATATTTCTGGTTTGTTTTTTAATTCACTCTTTAGAACAGTGGTCTGTAACTGCATTCTAATTGCTTAGAATATTTTGCTCTATTTTTGTGATTGTGTGTGTCCAATTCTTTCAACATTGGTGACTGCAGTCTTTCTATAATCAGTTCAGCAGAAGGAGAGACTCAAAACTACCTTGATTCTGCATCTATGCGTAGAATTTGGAGTATAATTGTTTTTTTTCATAGGGAAGCTTGATAGATTATTCTGGAGTCTTCTGTCTCCTAACTTTACACTGAGAAAATTAGGTTCTGGGATATCTGTACTATTTTTCACAGGCTTTTAACAATGTCTGAGTAAATGATATTCAGTATCCTAAATACCTCAAAGAGGAAAGGATTCTGTGGAAGAATTTTTCTTCTCCTCCATTGGCTGGTATTTTACCTCCCTTGGGTTTTACTCATTTACAGATTTATGTTGCAAGTCACCAACTTTTCGGGTCTCATTTCTGTTTGTGGGACCATGAACAAATTAAACACTGACAGTCCTTATGTAGCTGACATTCAGAGAAGGGGAGACAGACGATAAACACATAAATCAATGTGCTACATCATACTGTAATGATGAATGTTGTGAAAGAAACAACATGTGATAAGGGACTAGAGAGTGACTATGAAAGAGCAATTTCAGATGGGCTGGTCAGGAGGGGATTCTTGAAGAGGGTGGCATTTGAACAGAGATTATTTTGCACTTCAATTGACCTGTGGCTCTTTCTAGAAGGACACATGGCCTCCTGCAGCTCCTAGTTGGTTTAGCTGATATTCTTGAGCTCCGCTAATGCTTCCTGTGCTTTGAAGTTTCATCAGAGTAGTGAACATAAGCCCTAAATCTTTATAGGAGTCTATCATATTACCTAATAAAAGGCTTTCTATTACTGAAGCCATTTCAGGTTTGTAGCACTTTTAGGTGAATTGAGAGAGCAACCTTAGGTTCCGTGGTAATATAATAGTCTATGATGATTATGATGATAGTAAGAGTCACACTTAAGATAAATTTTCAAAATCTACGAGTACACCATTTGTTCTTGTTTTAGTTATTTCCCTAACATTCTACATAGTTTCCTGTTGTTATTATTGTTTCTACAAAAGTAAATATTGATGGTTTCCCCCAGAGTTTATAACATGTTGATTATAACAGAACAGGGTGAACCATTGCTCAGTGGTAGCCTGTGATATGGTGTGATGGAAAATTTTAAGGTTGAGTCATTTAAGTACAACCTTTTCACTTTTTAATAAATATATCTTTCCCTACTGGTACTATTGAAAGCAGAAATAATATTGTAAGTGTTCTTAGAAAGGGTAATAATGACAGTTTTAGCTGCAAAGAATAAATTTCCAGGTGTAATCTAGAGGTCAGTTATATTCATGCTTACAAGTCTCCTCTTTAGATTTCAGTGAAACAATAGGGCAAATCCTAGTTTCCGAAAGATAAGCCTATTATAAATGTCATGATAGCACTGTTGCCTTTTCCTTCTCATCCCTTTCACAATGGTTGTTAGACTTACTTGATTGTTTTCTGAACATAGTTATTGATTCCTCATCTTGATTATTGTTTTGCCTTTTTCCATGTCTATTCATAATATTTAAATAGCTTCAACTAATCAATAGACTTTTTTTCTCTATTTTAATTGTGATGCCTATATTGAAGAATTAATTAGTCTGTTTTATATTAAATCTAAATTTGGTCATCTGTTCTTTGCTATTTTATGAAAGAATGCTTGGATAATAGTAATTTCTCATTAATCTTGTTATCACATTTGCTAATAAATGCCCTTTTACTTATTGACCTTTAAGACAATTAACCGGTTGCTATGAGTCACCATAACACAAGACCTCAATTTCTTTTTACTGTGAAAATTTCGCTCATATATCAAACAGAGAACTAATGCTTAAAAGAATATTTTCTAATATAACTATTTGGGCAAAATACAGCTGATATTATAATTTATTTATATGAATTTAATAGTTACTTGACTAAGAACTTTGGTGAGAATGATTACATAGTACTTTTTTCAAGAAAACTGGGGCTGAAAAATCTAGAATTATCAAGTTACAGTTTTTCATCTGCATGGACCTTGCACCATGGATACATCATCTTAATTTTGTGAAGAACTCCTTCAAACCCCTGTATTTATCCTAAAAACCATATTTCTTAAGATTTATGACAAACTGAATTTTGCTTGAACAGAAGAATAAACAGTAGATGAGTTTCAATAAGAATTTATCTTTTGGATCCATGAAATGATACTGAAAACACAGAAAGGATCATTCCCTAGATGGCTGCCAGTTGAATTAAGAGGTAAAAGAACAACTCAGGAGGAGTTGGACCAACAGCCTAGAAATGAAATAAAAATCAAGGAGTCATAGGGTAATCATATCTTGAAAATGCTGTTATAAATGATATCTTAAAGCCATGAAATAACCAAGTACATAATGCTTTAGTTTCCCCTACAAAATGTTAGTTAAATGGTCAATTATTCCAGCCAATAATTGAACACATACATCGAGCAGCTCAATATCACATTTCCATCTGTTATATTTGTATTAAAAATTCTGGTAACAAAATCAAACCAGCTGATACTCACCCTAGCTTTATCTTTGGGGCTTAAGTAGAGCCATTCTTAGATAGAACATATCAACAGCCCATTGCTTGAGATTGCAAGGAGCATTGGGGATCCAAATGAGGCTATCACTCCCACTTTGTTCTATAGTCTGGAAAGCATTTCTATCAACATGGCTTAGGATGGCATTAGCCTTTGTGGATGATCATCACACAGTTGCACAAAGTGAACTCAGGGGCAACAGGAAACACAAAGTCAGTTTTAGTCAGGTGGTTGCCAAGTCATATCTCCTAATTAAAATAGATTAAAATCTACTTCTGCCTCCTTTTCAGTTTTTAGTTTATCCTCTGGCTTTCTCAAAATCACATCACATATGTAAATGTGTTGAGCATATGCTTATAATTTGGTTCAAATCATTAACAAGCATATTGAAAAGAAGAGGGATAAAAATCTAAGCATTTGACATACCCCTAGGAACTTCCAGACTTATGTTAACCCTTTAATCAGTGTCATTTGGTGCAGTCATTGAAGCAGTTTGTGATCTATTTAATTATGGCAATATTTAGCTATTTCTCCACTTTGGCAAAAAAAAGTGCATCATTGAGATGCAGTCATATGCCAGTTGATATCAGGATATTCTGTCTCCTACACATGACTTATCATTGAACCTAATAATGTCATCAGAGAAAGAAATAAGGTTATTCATTTTGCAGTTCCTTCCTTCTCCTTCTATAATATACGCAATCACCAAGTACCACTGAATTTCTTTTTTAAACATATTTATTAAATCTTCACCCTGTTCATTCTCTCTCTAGCAACTTTGTTATTTCACCACAATTTATTGCATATTAACCAAAGGTGGATCCATTTTTGGTGAGATCTGAAGCTTATTCAATTGGAGGATGTCCTCTTTAAGAAAAATAATACAAAAATGAAGTTATGCATATTGAAAGTGGGCCATGCAAAGGAGGAGCTTCAGGCTTAGCTTCATAGTTAAGCTGCTGCTGTGCCTAAATGATTGATCAAGTGTACAACTGACCGAAGCTCCTGTTCCCAAGATGGTTATGTTCTAACCACAGGAAACAGTTCTACTGCATTAAGGCCAACAATTCATGGTCTTCAGGTGCCGATTTATCATAAGCTTAACATTAGAACTACCCATGTAAAGTTAGCTGTTAGAGCAAACTATGATAGACAGCTCATTTCTTCCCTCCCTTCCTTCCTTGTTTTTTTTTTTCTTTCTTCTTGTTCTTATTGTGTTTTTGGATTCAGATACAAATTCCTCTTCATTGTTTTCCATACCCCATATGCTTGAGCTATCCTTCCCAATGTGACCTCGATTTCTGCCTTACTATTTTAATTTGAGGAGTCTGTTTTCTTTAGGAAGCTTCTAGGTTCTGATCTCCTATCTTCCTTGTTTGGGACACCAGAAACAGGATAAACCACAGGGGAAATGTGAGGGTGTGAAAAGCAGGGACTGGAGTTTCACTCTTTGTCTTCTTTATAGTGACCTTGGGTCCTTGATGTAGTTTTCAGGAGATGCTGTGGTATCGTATTTGTGGATTTTCTCTTTTATAAAAGCCAATATTGAATACAATAATGAGTATTTGAATGCTTATTTATTACTTCAAATTACATATATAGGAAACTCTTGATATTGCTGTATATCAAGCTCTTTCTGAATGCCCACTTTTATATTGTGGAAGCTATATTCTGAATAGCACCAATGTATTATCTCTTACAATGTAAACCAGTGGAAATGAACTGCCTGCATCAGGAATAATGAAGACTTTTAAAAAATGCAGGTTTCCAGTTCCTGTGCCTCTATGTGGTATAGAAAACAGCGAATACCTTCATGGAAAATGGCAAGATGGGTGGTGCTCAGATTTTAACAAGCACCAGAACTATGGGAGGGCTCATTAAAATGGATGGCTGGGCCCCAACCCAAGAGTTTCTGAGGCAGTCAGTTTAGGATAAAGCCAGAGAATTTCCATTTCTAACAAGGACCCACATTATACTAATGCCGCTGGTCCATGGACTATCCTTTGAGAAGCATGAGACAAGGGCTTCCCAGAGCTCAGTGACATGCACAGTGTTAAACCCTTACAATAGAATCACCGAGAATACCACTTGAATTGATGCTTTAGCAAAACCACAACCTACTACACATAACAAATTTAACAATTACTTGTACGTGGTCAATTTTAAATCCAGAAATTCCAGGATCCTATTGAACTTGATCTGCATTTTTACAGTTGAGTGCTAAACTGAAGTTTCACCTTTGTCTCTTTCTTAAGGGACACACATATTCTTTTATTCAAGTACCTGAACAATATTGTAATCAAGAGGATGAAAATCCAATGACAATGAACCAAATGTTTTCAAGCTTTTATCTCAACATCTAGCTGAATGCTTGCTTCCATGCACTAGAATTAAAATAGTCATTTATTTTAAATCTATCACAGTGTGGCAAGGACTGTGCACTAGCAACTTTCGTAAGGTAATTTGCATTAGAAACAACTTCAAAATCTCAGTGGCTTACAGCACTAAACATTAATTTCTTATTTATGCTACAAGTCATCTGTGGATCAGCTACAGCTCTGCCAAACCTATCCTATTATTCCAGTATCCAAGTGAAAAAGAAACATTTCCCATCTGAACATCCCATTGGTTTAGAAAAGCGAGAAAGAAATGGCTGTTCTTCACTGTGGCTCCTAGGGCTTCGACTTGGCATTCTGCTTTACATTTCATCGGGCAGTAGTCTCACAGCCTAGCCAGGGGTCAGTATGTCATACAATCACACATGCGGATATAGAATACTACAGGTTGGGTATCAAATAATTGGACAAAAAAGTACAATATTATCTACTCAAAACTAAACTTTCACTTAGCTCTAAATAGTCCAAAGAATATGCCTGGAAACTTCAGTCATTGATATAAGACTCTAAAATAAAGGAAAAGTCATTTCTGATCTGTTAGGGAAAAAAAAGACAAGATTGAGAGATGGACAAACTGAAAAGGCAGAGGCATTACTGTGATCTCAGTCTGTCTGTCTCTGAACAACAGAAAATATTGACCAGGTTCTTTGCCATCTGTGATGAAGAATTAGAAAGGAATTTAGAACTCTGAGATACTATATGGATTCATTAATTTTCAGAGAGGTTAAGTAATTTCCCCCAAGGTACTTTCAAGGTTCTGTGTTCCCTCAGGGGAAAAAAAAATTGCTCAAAAGTCTAAATTTATTTTTAGTTGTTATTAATGTCATGACATTGTACTTACTCTGGAAAGAATACCTGAAAACTTAATTTCTGACCTTGTTAAAATGATTTTAAATTGCTTTTAAATTTTTTTTTACTTTGATAGATTATGCATCTCCTACTATTAAATGAGTAGGGCCAAGGGCACTTGGTAATAAAATTAACTTTGATCTCTTTTCTAAATTTAAT
The DNA here is from genome assembly GCF_964194105.1 of Spermophilus citellus. NCBI lineage: Eukaryota > Metazoa > Chordata > Mammalia > Rodentia > Sciuridae > Spermophilus > Spermophilus citellus. The sequence goes on along the minus strand of NC_138185.1, from coordinate 178,351,993 downwards.
AGAATTATTTTACATACTAGTTAATACATATAACTGAGGGTCAGAATAACATTTCACTCCTCTGGCAGTTTTCTACTAACCTATTTTCTACACATACTTGAAAAATATTTACTTATTGAAATTCTTGTCCTTTAAAGACAAAATTGTTTTTTTAAAAAAAACTTTTTAGCTTTATCAAGATATAATTGACAAATAGGAATTGTTTATATTTAAAGTATACATCTCCATGTTTTGGCATAAGTATACATTGTAAAATGGTTACCAAAATCAAGCTAATTAACATATTTATCATCTCACATAGTTACCATGTTCTTTCTTGTGAGTGGATTGTTGGGGGAGTGTGGGAAGCCATTCTTGCATGTGATTGGGCACCTCCTGGATTGGGTGTGAGGTTTTCTGGCCAAACTGTGTCGGAGCTATCCCCACCCTCTCCAGGTGCGAGAGCCTGTCCGTGGGAGGGGGTGTGACTGACCACTGACCCTGAGACCAATCACTGACCCTGACCTTGGAATGCTGTCCCCCTCGACCTTCAATGGATGGAATTTTCCCCTGAATTTCTTGTTCCCCAATAAAAGGCCACTCCCTGGCATGCTCTCTCTCTCTCCTGCTAGCCCTAAGTAAGCCTTGCTGCCCCACGGGGTGGTTCGAGGTGAGAGCCAGAGAGGGGAGAGCCATCTTGAACCTGGTCATAGAAAAAGGTAATTGAGTCTGTGTGTTTTATTTTGATCTCACTAGTTAACTTCTATGCCACGAACCTCTTTAATGAAACCAGCGTGCTGGTAGCCTGGTGGAGGGGAGGAGAACACTTGAGGTCTACTCTCTAAGTAAATTCAAGTAAACAATTCAATATTGATAACCACAGTCACCATGCTATCAATTCCATATCCAGAAATCATTCATCTTGCATAAGTGAAACTTTACACCCTTTGACCAACATCTTTTCATTCTTCACTCCACTACCCATCCCTGACAATCACCATTTTACTTTGTGTTTCTTTGTTTTTGACAATGGACTGCTGGGGGGGGGGATACAATTTAACTTCTATGCTATGCATCGAATGAACTATCAAGAGTATAGCTATCTTTATGCCCAATTCCTCTGATGCCATCAAAGTGGCTTCCTGGACCTTTCACAGGAGATTTGCTACTAAGAAAATGCAGATAATTATGCTATTGAGTTTTTTTAATCTAGCAATTCCCAAGTAACTAAGAGTAATGACATAAAATTAAGGGTGCTGTTTACCAGCTGCCATGACAAACAGAATGATTTGTACTTTCTGAGACTACTGAAATCCAACGCTAATGGAGGGGTGCCCAGATGAATCCCAGTGACAATTCAGAACAGTTCTCTAGAGTCTGAGACAAAAACCATGACAACCATTGCTGATGTAAAAGGAGATAGCCAGAAAGGGATCGTTCCTTTGAGAGCTGTAGAAAAGAGTAGTAATACAACATGACTCTGATTTACAGGATCCGCACATACATTTTTCTCCTTTCTTAAATTACATTTTGCTACTCTGATATTAATAGATTCTACAAATACCCTCGAAGATCTTCCCTTCCACTTATTATCTTCCCTTCCACTTATCTTATTCTCTCCTCACAGCCTTATCGGTCACATCTGGTATGTTAGTCAGCTTTACATTGCTGTGACCAAAAAACAAGGACAACTTTGAGAGGAAAAATTTGTTTTGGCTCGCAGTTTCAGAGGTTCTACCCAAAGTGGGCCAACGCCGTTGCTCCAGGCCCAAAATAAGGGCATGAAGGGTGTGGTGGAGGAGTGCTGCTCTGTTCACAGCAGCTAGAAACAGACAGCTAGGGGAAGGGGCTTCAGGAAGATGAACCCTTCCAGGGCAGGGCCCCAGTGACCCACCTCCTCCAGTCATGATCCGCCTGCTTACAGTTAACACCCAATTAGTCAATCAGACTAGGATGGACTGACCAGGTTACAGCTCTCATAATCTAATCATTTCACTTATTACTAGTCTTGCATGAACATAGGAGCTTTTGGGGGACACTTCATATCCAAACCATAATATTTACCTTGTAGATAGAAAAAAAATCACATTTCAGAGAATAGAAGTGAATTTCACAAAGTCACATATCCAGTTGACAGAAGAATTAGCACTTGAGCTCAAGTCCTGCAGTTCGTATTCCAATACACTTATTCTAATGATGGCTGCCTAATGTTGATTTTCAAAAACTGTGATCAAACTGGCCTTTCAGTCAATCCAGTTCCCTTATTGAAATTGGTGAGAACACTGGATTTTTTTTGTTAATTTCATGCTCTTTATTACATAAGAACATCTCTATGTCTATCATATGCCTATTTATTATAAATATTTACAACCAAATATTTCTCCTAGACACAGGACCTATTTGTCAGGACAGGTTTGGTAAATTTCCATAAAGTTTATTTACATACAGCCAAGAAGATACATTTTAGAAACATAGGAATTGTTAACTTTTTAGATTATCATTTTCTATAGGTCACCCAGCTAGATATTATGAATGACATAATGAAAAATATAACACTTTTGTCCTGGCTATAGAGAATATAAATTCCAGATGGGGAGATGGGACATATACACAAAAGAAGACAACTAACCATACATTCCCCCGCCCCCAGCTGTGCTGGGGATTGAACCCAGCACCTCACATGTGCTAGGCAAGTGCTCTACCACTGAGCTACATTTTTTATTGTAAATTCAACAAATATTTGTTGAGCACCAAATTTGTGCCAGGTGCTGTGCTAGAAACGACAGATATACAAAGAAACAACAGAAGTTTCTGCACCATAGATATGAAAGCAAAACAAATGCCACATATTTTCAAAGAACAAAATATAATACTTTTTAGTCTTTTTTGGCTGCTATTTAAAAATGAAATAAGCTGATGACTTAAAGATGACAGAAACTTATTTCTCACTGTTCTGGAGGGTATGAAATTCAAGATGAAGTTTCCAGTAGATTGTCTGGTGAGGACCCATCTTGTATAACCTTAGGTGTCAGAAGGGGCAAACTCTTGTCTCCTCAGCACTTTAGTAGGGTACCAATTCAATTGTTGAGGGCTCTACCTTTATGCCCTAATCACCTACAAAGGCTTTACCTCCTAATAATAGTTTTCATATATGAATTTAGGGAGAGACACAAATATTTAGAACATAGCAAATAGACAGTGAAACCCTAAATAATAGATAGAATCAAGAAAAAGTGTTTTAGATTAGTTTCATGTAAAGTTGGAGATGAAGATGAGCAAGTCACCTGGAATAGTAAAGGATTCTCTTTATGACAAGGGAAGAAGTGGGAGAAAGGGATTGGGATGATTCAATGGGAAAACAAGTTAATAAATTTAGATAGTTTGTTGCAATGATTCTTAATTAAACTCTTCAAAGAGGAACAGAATGAACAAAGCTGCAGTCTGAAAAGATGAATCTGGATACAGTGTATAAAATGGATTGTGGTCAAGGGGTTGAGAAAAATACCAAGAGTGGATAAGGATCAAGATTACTAACTGGGAGGGGCCTTGAGGGAGCCTTCTGGGTTGCAGAAAATTATGTATGTTTTGATTTAATGGTTGGTTACGTAGGTATATACATATACAAAATATCAAAAAAACTTAGTAGTTAATATGTTTTTACTTTACTGAATGCATGTTTTATTTCCATGCCCAAACAAACAAACCAAAAAAACACCAAAAACAAGCTGACTAACTAATAAAAATAAATCAAAAAGAACTTTTGGAGGGTGGAAAGGATTAGCAATTGACTCTCTTTCCATTTCTCATGTTCATTTTTTTTTAGTAAATGTAAATGACTCTACTTTCCAAGTATATCCTGAATCTCACCACTTTCCTCTTCCTCATGCAAGTCAACCAGAATATCAGAGTGCCTTCCAAACTGTCCTTTGCATCTATTCCTGGCCTACCTGCTTCTCTCACTTTGTTACAGGGGCCAAAGTCAGATCCTATACAACAGAGCATGTTACTCCAACTGAAAACCCCTCTAGGCTTCTGTCTCAGCCTCCTAACTGATTTACCAAAATTCCCTGCCACCTAGCCTTTGTCTACCTCCACAACATTGTTCCAGACTATTGTACTTCACTATACTCCTAAATCCCACTCTTTTACTTTTCAAACAGGGTAAATTCATTTTCAGTCTTGGATCTTTGAGTTAACTAATCTTATTCTGGCTGCAGTGCTTTTTCCTGGACTCTTTATTATCACCTAAACCTCTATTTAAATATCACCTTCTCAGAAAATAACCATATTTTACATCCTAGTAACAGGAGAAAGACGATAAATAAACAAATAGATTACTTTAATAAGAAAAATAGCAACAGTGGAAAATGCTAGACAGAGAATTGGATTTAGAATTCTTTCAAAAGACCTGTTAAATTTTCCCTCCACCAAGTTATCGTATCTCACTGTGGTTATTACAATAAAAACCTGTCATTGGAGCAAACAGCACTGGATTCAAATTCCACTTTTTACTACTTCATCGCTATGTAATTATTTACATAGCAGTTAGCTCCTAAGAATTTCAGGTCTGCATCTTTAAAATGGAGATATCAATAGTTCCTTTTTGTAGATCTTTTTTGAAGTTTACATGAGATCCACTTTGTGACTAGAACTTATTAGTAATTGTTTTTAACCTAAGTGAAATAAATTTTAATACATATTAACTACTAGGATTTATTAAAAACACTAATGAGTGAATGTAAAGTATTAACATTTTTAGGGTACCAACTCAACTCACAAAGGTAGCAAGAATTTTGTCCATATCAAAGATACTATATATCCAAAGATATATGGTATCACGGGACCAACCTTATTGTTACATCTCAAAAATGTTGGATATAGCATCTCTGAGTCTTAGATGTGGTGCCATCTCTTTGCAAAATGATACTGTTTTTAGCTTCTCTGAAGAAGATTGCTAGGTCGCCCAAATTACCTTGAAGGAGGTTTCATTAAACACAGCTGTATTTGTTCACAGGAGTCTGAGAGATTACACTCCATTTTAAATTGCAAATGTGATTCTGTTAGACAAATCGCAAACCATTATATCAACTCGAAGACAGTAAAACAGCAAACAGCTCCTTCCTCTTTTTCTCCATCTGTGGAATGAGGTTAATGAGACTCCAACTTATCGCAAAACTGTCTTAGTCTGAGTGGGTTTGGATATAAATAGAAAAATGCAACTCCTTTGTCTTAAATGTGTGTCACATTTATGCATTTTGAATCATCAAAAGCTCATGGATTTCCTGGGAAAGTTCTATAGGTTTATGATGATTCTAGTAAATAAAAGCATCTACCATTGGCTTGATCTAGAAACATGGACACCAAAATTCAAGACATTGCCCTTGACATGAATCTCAGAGTCATCCTGGATTGTTTGAACTATTTTAAAACAAATTTAAACTTACATAGAGAAAAGGCATCTCTAATAAAAGTGTTATTTGGAAGTCAAAAGGAGCATCACATAGGAATAGAAATCTTGATTTCTTATGATCAATTTTCTACATTCTATTCATTTAAAAAGAAGACATTTTAAGGAAATCCTACCAGTTCTAAACAATATTAACTCTTATTTCATAGGGTTATAATTTATATGATCAAGAAACCCTTTCATTGATTCTTAATATTACAGTTGATTTTTTTACTTATTTAATGTTAATTGTCTCCTGTCATATGATTTTGCTCTTAGGCTGAATTACAGTGGAAATACTATGATCTTTAGAGAAAAATTGTTTGAGTTCTATTGGGCTTTATATTTTTTTTAATTTGATAATGCTAATTTTCATGACTCCTTCAACTCCTTTACCTGTTCTTTGAAATTCCATTAAGGCTTTATTTATATGATAAAGAATAGTGTTTTATTGTATCACTGAGGATATTAATATAAGGCAAGTTGATTATTACTTAGTCAAGTTATTTTTGAAAATGTAACTCTGTTCAATTTTACAGCTGTTAGATAGCTTCTATTTCTTGAGATCAAAAGAAAATTGAATACTTGATTTTTGACAGAATCTCATTTGCAGCAAAAAATTAAAAGCATTACTTAAATGATTGAGGCATTTTTTAAATAATGGAAAATTAAAGTTTCCTTTTTCCAAGCATCTTAAAATATTTTACAGAATGCTTTTTAATAGATGTGTGTCTCTTTCCAGGAAATATAATGTGCCCTTGGGATGAAATCTCAGCATTATTCTAAAATATGAAAAAGCATTTATAACAGAAATAATATTTAAATTTTGGAAATTATACTAGGATTAAGTTAATACTCAAACTAGAATATTACTGTGAAAATCAGAATATCAACAGTGAAATTAATGTCATTTTACAACTGACTCTGAGGATAGATTTGGCATGTTTTGATTTAGAACATGTCAATCTTACTCCTTGATTTTTACAAGATTCAGCACAGCAATTATAAATGATGATTTAATTAAACTCTATCTGGAATATTTCCATTTACCCTATTTTCTATTAAAGATAAAATGCAGATTATGTAATTTTTATGTGGTAGTCACTATGACGAATGTGTTATATATTCCAATCGCTTCAACAACCCTCTATGAGGATACATAGTTTGTTTTGTTCACTGATCCATATCCAGTGCTTGGTACTGGGTCTGCTGCATAGTAGAAGTTCAATAAATATTTGTTAGAATGAATGAATTTTCCAGTGAGGTCAAGTGAAAGTGCTATGTACATAAATATAAAGTTGTGTTCTTGTTTGGCTAAATCTTTACTTTTCACCTGTGGTACTGGAGCAAAATGTCCAGGAAAACCTCTATTTCTTCTAGATGGAGAAAGAGTAATCCATAATCTTGCCTACTTTTGAGCTTTTCTCTGTGAGTTGACAACAGCCAGGCCTATAAAATGCTGGTCAAATAGACAGAATTAGTAAAGGATCAATGATACTAAAGGCAAGGAACTGTAGAGACCACAAAAGGATAGTTTAGAAGACTCTAAACTGCTAAACTGGGGTCCTCTTGGGGCCTCCATGTGCACGAGACGTGGGCTGGACTTAGGACTGACATCTCCTCCCTCTGGATGACAGTAGTACTATCCCCAGAAGCTCAGGAAAGATGGTTGAGAGGTATTCTTGAGTAGACTCCAATCAACAGTGTTTACTCACAGATCACTAAAACACATTGATCCTTTTTAAGTAAAGTCAGGATATTGCTCTCCACCATCCAGGACAGAAGGGAGGCGGAATGTCTATAGAAACCAAATTGAAACTGCTGTGGTCAAGAGGTCAGTGAAGTCCGTGCAAAACCCTAATTTGGCATTTGGAGGTCTTTGGACAATTTTATTTAAGAGACCTTTTAAAAATGCAAGTGCATATTGGATTAAGCAGAACAAAAGGTAGCAACACTGATGATTCCAAAGAGTGAGGACCCTCAAATCATGCCAACCCAGCTCTGTCTTTTCACCCTTTTTCTCCTGGCCCACCCACTGCCCTTTCCTTAGCAGAGGTATCACATGTTTCTGAATCATTTTAAAAACTAAATAGCTGATTTCTGACAGAATGACTATCATCAAGCTTGAGTTAGTGACATGCCTTCATATTGAAAGCTGCTCTCCTGAAAGCATAATTCTATAAGCTACTATTAGGCTGGGGTTTAAGTTTTTGTAGATAATTTCCAGGTCAGAATGTGCTTCTTAACTTACTTTAGAAATGATTTTATCTTATTTTAGTAATAACACTTAACATGAAATCTACCATATTAAAATTTTAATATGTATAGTATTTTAATATGCACAGTGTACAGTATAGTATTGTAAACTATAAGTACAATATTACACAGTGGATCTAGAACTTAAGTATCTTGTTTAATGGAAACTTTATATCCGTTGTCTAGTTACTTTCCATTTCTCCACCAGCCCAGCCCCAGATAACCATTATTCCATTCTGGTTCTATGAATTTGAATATTTTAAATATTTTATATAAATTAAATCATGTAGTATTTGTCTTTCTGTTACTGGTTTGTTTCTCTTCGCATCATGTGTTACAGATTCATACATGTTATTGCATATTGCAGAATTTCCTGGCTTTTCAAGGCTGAATCATATTTTATTGTGTGTGTACTCCACATTCTCTTTGTACATTCATCTGTTGATGGACATGTAGGTTGTTTCCACACTTAGTTGTCCTGAATAATGTCTACAATTAACATGGGAATGTTAATATTTCTTTAACATCATAATTTCTACTCTTTTGAGTAAATTCCACAAAATAGGATTTCTGGATCACATGGTAGTTCCATTTTTAAAAAGTTTTTTTTTTTTGGAACCTCCATACTATTTTCCATTGCATCTGCACCATTTTGAATTCCTAGCAAGAGTGTGCAAGGTTTAAATTTCTCTATACCCTTAACCAATATTTGACATCTTTTGCTTTTTTGGTAATAGCCATTTTAAGAGATGTGAGGGAATATCATTGTGGTTTCAATTTGAATTTCCTCAATGATTAGTGACAGTGAGCATTTTTTCATATACCTGTAGGCTTTTCTTAGTAGAGCTCAAGAAAGGAATTTTAACACATTGAAAAAAAAAAAACATGCAAGAAACTTCCAAGGTGATATAGCTACAAAGGCTGTCAGTTAAAAAAAAATGTAGTTCTTAAAACTAGCTATATTAATATTAAAACCTATATATTTTTTAATCTTGGGTCACTGAAAGGGAAAGGCAGAAAGTCTTCAATGTTGGCAATAACTTGAAATAATTCACAAAGACCTTGGATGAAAAAATCAAGAAGCTATAAATTTATTCTTACAGCTGTTTAATATGATTTATTTTAAGTTCTTTGGCTTTCTGTTAGACTGTTGACTGGTTAATGCACACACACACTATCATATCATTAGAATTTTTACAGGTCACTTAAAACAGCCACATGCTGCCCTTCCAACCTCATGGTTCCCTTTCAAGACTGATGACAAATAGCCCTTGCAGCTGGCACAAAGCTGAAGGGAAACTGCAAAAATTATTACATGACCTTGGGATCAATCAATGATCTGAAAAACATGCTGGAAAAGAAATCATTAACTTTTTAGAGCTTTAACAATAGGCTCTGACTCAGACTCTTCTGTCCTGACCTTCCTATTTGAACTTGAGTCTAGAGCAAGTAACCATCCCTTTCTCATTTCTGAAACTGGCTAACTTACTTACTCCCTCCCTTCCTTCCTTCCTTCCTTCCTTCCTTCCTTCCTTCCTTCCTTCCTTCCTTCCTTCCTTCATCTCCTCCTTTCTCCCTTTCTTCCTTTTATTAAAGGAATTTTTTTAAAGAGAAGTTTTAGATTCACAGAAGAGTTCAGAAGAAAGCATACAGTTTCCTTATTCCTCCTGCATGTACACCAGCATCGCCTCCCCCATTTTCAACATCCCTCACCAATGTGATGCATCTAGTGAACTGACGTTGATACATAACTGCCACCGAAAGTCCCTCTTATTTATAAGGGTCCATTACTGGTGTTATATATTCTAGGAGTTTGGACAATTATGTAATGATGCCTATCCACCATTATAGAGTACAAAATTAAGCATACTCAAATGATTCAGCAATTACAAGGAACAAATTTAAAGTAGTAAATACTAAGTAAATTCTTATATAGAATATTTTCATTGCCCTAAACATCCTCTGTACTCCATTGTACATTGTACATTGTACTTCTTCCTGAGCCTCACAACCCCTAGCAACCCCTGGTCTTTTTACTGTGTCTGTAATTTTACCTTTTCCAGAATGTCACTCAGATGGAATCATATGGTATTAAGCGCTTTCTATTCGGCTTCTTTCACTTAATTACACATACTTAATGTTCTTCCATATCTTTTCATGAATAGATAGCTCATTTCCTCTTAGGGTTGAATAGTATTCCATGGTGCAGATACATCCCAGTAAATTTATACATTCAAGACCTACTAAAGGACACATTGGTTGCTTCTAAATGTTGGCAATTTTTTCATAGAGCTGTTCTAAACATGCGCAGTCAGGTTTTTGTTTGTGCATACATTTTCAACTCATTTGGATAAATACCAGGGAACAGGATTGCTGTATTATAGGATAAGAATGTGTTTAATTTTGTAAATAACTGGCAAAAACTGTTCCTAAAGTGGCTGGACCATTTTTTTTTTGTTCCCCCTAGCAATGAATGCAAGTCTCTGTTGCTCCATACTCTTCTGTCAGCGTCATTGAGCAATTTTTAACATGTTTATTTGCCATCTGCAGAATTTCTTTGCTAAGGCATCTCTCAAGGTCTTTCGTACATCAAATGGTCTTTTTTGGTACTACCCTTTATTTTGCTTCTAGGGTTTTCCTAAGGAGTCATTAGACTAGTATTAAAGGAAAAATAAAATTGGAGGAGTATCCAGAAAGACTTTCATATAACTATTATGTTCTGAGTAATTTTGTGCTTGTTACATGAAAAAAAATACAAACTCAGATAAGTTCTAAAATAGAGCTTTCTGACTTTTGAAAGTAGGAAAACATTTCTGTATCTAATATATGCCATAATATTTTATAAATAGTGATCCTCTACAGGTGGTTCTTAAAAATATACTTTGAGACTACTAGCTGAAGAAGAGTTTCAATTAAATAGAGCTTTCTAATAAATACAGGTCTTTACAACTAAAATTCTTAAAATGTAATGTAGTTTTAGAGCCCAGAACTGATTCTGTCACATTGATAGATATAAACAATTGAATGAATTTTACAGATGGGGAAAATGCTAGGTGTACTAACTGAAAGTAGTATCCTTATTAGAGGAAATGCTATTTCTCATCCTTCTCAGGAAAACTACCTTATGTGTTGAACTATTACAATTTCTTCATTTACTCCTGAAACATTGCAATAATATAACTATATAAGCAATCCGCTAAGTAAGTTTCGAAGTTGGCACAGTATTTCTTCAAACTAAGAGTTTTATTTGAAAATTTCAAAAGTACAAGTGAGGAGAAAATCAAAATATACACAAAACTTAAATATAAGTTTTAAAATCCAGGATACCCATTAAGGAAATCTGTTTTATTAAAAAAGTCTATGAATAAGGCATCTACTACTTTCATTACTTTTTTATGTACTAAAAGCTTGAAACAAGTTATTGGACCTAAAATCATAATGATTCCAATGCCAGAGTAAGGTTTGGGCTAAAATTTCATATGACATCCTGCTGCTTAATTTATTTCAATTGATTATTCAGATAATATATAAGAATGATATTTAAGCACACCTAATATTTTCTGTTAACAACAAACTTTAGAATTGGATGGATTATTTCTTTTTTGCCATAGACGTTAGTAGAATTCTACTATAATAAGGATAATTCTGATAACATTAGCTAACTTTAAATTAGGAAAGTGTTTTGTTATTCTACTCTCACTGTTTTTTGTTTCTATTTCAGTATTTCTTTGTGTCCCTATCTTTAAAAAAATAAAATAGGGAAAGGTGATAAAATTAAGAGAAATAATTATGATTGATCGCTCAAAAGTGATGGAAGATTAGAATTAAAATGGAAGACTGAAGACAGTTCTGAAACAAGAACCCTTGGAATCTGAATTTTTAAGTACATAAATGCCTTGACATATTGGGTCTTTGCGTAATACTGCTTTTTGCACTGGGTTTCTCTCTGCATTCTCTGAAGAGATTCCTTGGTCCAGGTCTGAAGATCATGGAAGGGTGATCTGACAATCTCAATTTACATTTAAGAATAGATCATGCAGGTACAATTTCTCAACACTCAGATTTTTTTTTATTCAGATTTAGTTTTAGAATCATTTTTTAAACAAGAAAAAAATTTACTTTTTTGTATTTTAAATGTGTGCAAATGTAGAATTTAACGTGAGTGAAACCCAGAAAACTGCTGCCCTTTTGGTTTCAAGTCCTGCTTGTGTGTAAATATCTTCTTGTTTTAGTGTTATTCCCTGGCAGCAACCTAGAAGCAACTGCTTTGCGATTCAACTTTTTGGCTGGAGTGTGGAATATTGAGACTTACTACAAGGGCATTATCCCAAGAGTTGATAGCAAGCACTAAACCTAAACTTCTCTGGCAAATAAAAGCCCATAAAATTTAATAAAGTGTTGGTGTGTGAGGCAAGTGAAGTGGAAAATTCCCAGAATTGTACTGACTTAAGTGGGTTTCTGATTTGGATATGAAGTTGATGATTTGTCATTGATTTTTAAATCAGTGGTTACACAGCTAGATAGGCATAAATAATAGATACGTCTTGGTTTGTTTCAGATATTAAAACTCTATCTCAAAAGTTACTCTCATAAAATATACTAATATCCTACTGTGAATATATATTTTATGATGCATTTATGAATCTTCATGTTAAGCTTGAGTATTTTAATAATTTAAAGACCACTTGGTACCATTAATTCAAATTAAATGATAATGCTAGAAGCCTAATGTCACAAGCAGGAATCTTATAAGGCACAATTCTCCTCATGTTATGTGTCATCCTTTCCAATGGTTTACAACTGAATGCTTTATCTTTGATATTTCCCAAAAGTCTTGCTGATCACAAAGGATTGGCATAAGAAAGTGTAGTAATTTGCAGTCATGTAAAATACAACCAGTCAGCGTGTTACCGGGCAAATAGTAAGTATTCCATACATATTAGCATTATTACTCTTACTACTACACAATAGCACCACTTTAAAGAAATCAGGAGATCAGCCCCTACTAACAGTAAGGAATATCAAATTCATAAATAAAGGACCACAATTGTGTAGGTATGATAAATGTTTGCAGATAAGTACATGTGTTCATTATTTCCCCTAAAAAAAAAAAGTTGATCTTCTATTGGATAATGTTACTTTGAAGTGGTATATTTCATGTATAATTTCTTAAAGAGATATTTTGAACAACCGAGAGAAAAAAAATAGACTTCATTGTTTTCAGTTTTCCTAGTAAATGTGCCCAATATCTAGCATGCAATGATGGTACTCTTAATTCAAATTACACATTTTTCAATATACATTTCTTTTGATGAAGTTACTGTGATTGCAGTTATTGCTACAATTTTAACATTAAAATTTTACAAAGGAATATAAGTTCAATGAGTTATATTCTACTAGACAATTAATTAAAGTGTGTGTCTATTCAGAACAATAGGTGAAGACAATTCCAGTTTGTGAAGATCATCTTGTAGGACAGATGACATAGCTCACATTATCCTTTCACTAGAATAAAGATGGAATAATGAGAGTTTTCAGGTCAATAGATTGGTACACATCAAAAATTGAAAAGGTTTTTAACTAATCACTGTGAAATGTTAGGTTGTAACATTTACCCCCCAAAAGATATAATCCAAATTTTAAAATGTCAGTTGTGCTAAGAACCATGGTCCCCACAACTGACCTTGAGTCTTGTGGATTTTTAATGCAATTCCTTATAAATTTGCATAAAATATGATTTCTTGCTTGTTTAATTATCTCTTTTCCACAATATCTCAGTCTGTTCACTCACTGGTACTAACTTCCAAGGACCAATGTTACTAATTTTACTAAAATTAAGATTTTTTTTTCTTTTTTTTGGTACTATGGATTGAACCCAGGGGCAATTAACTACTGAGCCACATTCCCAAACTTTTTGATTTTTGTTTTTTGAGGCAAGGTCTTGCTAAGCTCTTAGGCCTTACTAAGTTACTGAGGTTGGTCTCAAACTCAAACTCCTGCTTCACTCTCCTCAGGCACTGGGATAATAGGCATGTGGCACTGTGCCCAGTTAAAACTAAGAAATATTACACTTTTTAAATATTTCTTATATAAGTAATCACTTCATCTTTCTTTTCTGGGATCTAAATCTTTTTTATAGGGCTTTATAGTTATACATAGTAGTTGGGTTCATCCCAACAAACTCATATATGCATGGAAATTAACTTCAGTTCAAGATCCCTTCCCCTTTTCCTTCTTGTCCTCCCTCCCACCTCTCATTCTCCTTCCTCCACTCTACTTGACTTCCTTTTGCTCATCTATTAATTTATACTTTAATGGTTCTTTGTATTACCCTATCCTTCCCTCCACCTTGCCTTTATTTTATCCTAGCTTTGGCTAGAATTGTGCTTTATAAACACCAAGGTAGCTATATCACTGTCGTATGCCAATTTTAGATCTTTTGGGAAAATAACAAGGAGTGGAATAGCTGGGTCATATATAGGTTCCATCTCTAATTCTCTAAGAAATCTCCATGCTGTTTTCCAGAGTGGCTGTAATAGTCTGCAGTTCCACCAACAATGTACAAGTGCTCCTTTTCCCCCCAACAACCTCATCAGCATTTCACTGCAAATCAACTAAGGTTTCATCTCACTCCAGTCAGAATGGCAATGGCAAGAATACAAAAAACAATAAATGCTGATGAGGTTGTTGGGGGGAAAAGGAACACTTGTACATTGGCTTTGGGTTTGTCATGAATGGCCTTTGCAAAGTTGAGGTTCATTTGAGCCTGAGCTTCTTCAGCATTGCTAACATGAATGGGGGTTGGATTTATCAAAAGCATTTTCTGTATCTATTGCGATGATAATGTAACTCTTTCAATTAATTCTGTTTAAGTGATGAATTACATTTATTGATTTACATATGTTGAATCAACCTGGCAATTCTAGAATGAAACCCACTTGATCATAGTGTATTACTTTCTCGTGTGTTTGTGAATGCAGGTTGCTAATATTTTATTAAAGAATTTTGCAACTATGTTATCAGGAGTATTGTTCTGTAGCTTTATTTCCTTAATGTATCTTTGTCTAGTTTTTGTATCAGGGTTATGCTTGTTTTGGCATCAGGATTATACTGGCTTCAAAAAATATATTTGGGAGTGTTCCCTTTCTTTCAATTTCATGGACCAATTTGAGAAGGACTGGTGTTAGTTCTTCTGTAAAGGTCTGGTAGAACTCAGCTGAGAATCCATAAAGTCTTAGGATTTTCTTTTGGGAAGTCTTTTAGTTGCTATTTCAATTTCATTACTTAATACTGGCCTGTTTAGGTTTTCTATGGCTTCCCAATTCAATTTGGGCAGGTCATATGTGTCTAACAATTTATCAATGTCTTCTAGATTTTGAAGTTTATTGGAGTATAAATTTTCAAAGCAGGTTTTGATAATCCTCTGGATCTCATAAGGGTCTATGATGATGTCTACTTTTTTCCCTCAGATCTTGTTTATTTGCTTCTTCTCACTCTTTCTTTTAGTAAGTTTGGCCATAAGTGTGTCAATCTTTATCTTCTGTATTATTTCATTTTTCTCAATTTTATTGATTTTTGGCTCTGATCTTAACCATTTCCTATTTTCTACAGGTTTGTGGGTGAGTTTATTCTTTTGCTAAGTCCCTGTGATGGAGCATAAGCTTATTTATTTGGGATCTCTCTAGTTTTTTAATGTAGACACTCACGCTATAAATTTTCCTCTTAGAACTGCTTTCATCTGTCCCAGATATTTTGATATTGCATCTCCATCCTTGTTTACTTCTTAGAATGTCATGATTTATATTCTCATTTCTTCTTTTATTCATTCCCCATATGTTTATGTTGTTTCTATTATTTTTCTTGACATTGATTCCTAACTTCATTCCATTATAATGTAATAGGATACATGGGATTACATTGATCTTTTTGTATTTATAATATTTATTTTGTGGTCTAGAATATTATCATACACAGATGTAAAGAAGGTAAATTCATCTGTTTTGGGTAAAATATTCTGTAGATGTCTATTAGGTCCATTTGATTTATAGTGTTGCTTAGGTTGGAGATATCTTTATTAATGTTTTGTTTTGATGACCTGTCTATTGGTGATAAGGTTGTATTGAAATCGCCCAATATTATTGTGATGGGGTCTATGTGGTATTTAATGTCAAGGAGTATTTTTCCATGTAATTATGTGCATTGACATTTGGGGAATAAATGTTTATTATCATTATATCTTCTTGTTGAATTGTTCCATTTACTAGGATTTAGTGGCCTTCTTCATCTTTTCTGATTAATTTTTGCTTGAAATCTGCTTTGTCAGATATGAGAATAGCTGCTCCTGCTTGTTTTATTGGACCATATTCCTGTAATTTTTTTTTGCCATTATTTTACCTTCTCTTATAAATGATATATAAGACATATGATATATGGTTGGATCTTGTTTTTTGATTTATTCTGCTAATCTGTGTCTTAATTTGGGAGTTGAGATTGTTAATATTACTGTTAATATGGATATATGTTTGTAGTTTTCTGCCAATTTTTTTTCCTTTATGTTCCCCTGTCTTGATTCTCATTTAGTGAATTATTCTTCTATTGAACTTTCTCTTGTTTGGGAGCTTTGGAATTACTTTTTAGTTCCTCTGTGTACAGATTACCTTTGTTGTACTCTTTGTAGTGCTGGGTTGGTGCTCATGAATTTTTAAAGTTTATTCTTGTTGTGGAAAGTTTTTATTTCCCCCTTGAATTTGAAAGTGAGGTCCATTGGGTATAAAAAGCTTGGCTGGCAGTTGTTTTGTTTTAGAGTGTGGAATATGTCACTCCAGGCCCTCCTTGGTTTTAGGGTCTGAGCTGATAAATCAGAAGTGAACCTTATTGGTTTGCCTCTAAATGTAACCTTGTATTTCTCTCTTGCAGCTTTTAATATTCTTTTCTTATTTTCTTAGTTTCTATGTTAAGCATTTTGATTATGATATATCTTGTCAAGCTTGTTATTTGACTAGGTCTATTTGGAGTTCTTTAAGCCTCCTGTATGTGGATATCTATCATTTCTAATATGAAAAAAGTTTTCTGTAATTATCTCTTCGAAAATATTCTTTATGCTTTTAGTATGTATCTCCATGTTCTCTTCTATTCCGATGAGTCTCAGATTTGGTCTTTTAAAGATCTCCCAGAATTCTTGTATATTCTGGTCCTGTTCTACAATTTTTCACTTTATTGCCTTCTGTATACTCAAGAAGTTCTGTCTTCAAGGGCTGAAGTTTTGTTTCTGCACAATTTAATCTGTTACTGATGACTTCAATTGAGTTTTTAATTTGATCAATTGTGTCTTTCATTTCTAGGAGTTCTGCTTGCTTTCTTTCCACTTTTTCTATTTCTTTATTAAAGTGGTCTTACATCTCCTCTCATTGCCCTCTTAATTTCTTCCTTAGATATTTTTGAACATCTCAATAATCAATTTTTTTTCTAATATTTCTCTGGGCTTTCATCCACTTCACTATCATTGGGATTCTTTGTTTGGAGATTGTGAATTTTGGAGGGAGATTTCTTTGTCTATTTTCTCACATTTTCAGAGTTCTTGAACTTGTGTTGTGTATCGTTTGGGGTGTATTCCCCTACATTTTTTTGCAAGTCCTTTTGTGTGTACTTATTTGTTATGGGACTTCCTTCTGCGGTTGATTTATGCATAGATGCCAAGCTATCAAGGACCTGAGTTCCCTGTTTGATTATTCCTCCTTGGGTCCTTGTTGTCAGTTTGGGGCTTTTGTCTCCATACTTCTTTGTGTTGGAGTAATGTCAGAGAATACATAGTTCAACAGCACAGTGTCTAACCTGTAAATTTTTAACGTCTCCATAGGGTCCCAGTATCTCACAGAATGAGGCGAAATAAACAATAGTAACAACTGCTGCAAGCAATAAACAATACACAGTGTTAAAGTAAATGCCTAGTTCCTACTATGACATCTTCAACATTAAGTGCCACCAATAAAGAGGAATGGTGAGTCCAGCAATTGTTAACAGTAAGAATAATAACCATGAACTAGATCTGGCTTTAAAGCAAGCAGCATATGTCAAGTATATCATCCAAAGTAGTAATAATTGTATTGGCATTAATGGTGGAGGCAGGAGTTATATAAGACAATTAGTTCTGAAAGATGGTAAAAATACAGCTATTAGAGGTAAAGGAAGTATGTAATGAAGTTAGAAATGATTTTACAATTTAAAAAAGTGAACAGAGAGAATGCAGAAGAGATATAGCAAATGATGTTTACATGGAAGTTGGAGAAATAGGTATTGGAAGAGAGGGAGTGAGAGCAATAGAATTCAGTCATTAGCAGGAAAAGATAAGAAAGAGAAACAATAGAAATAAACAAATGAAAATAATACAAAACCAAACCAAAATATATAACCCCAAAAATCTGAACCCTCACAACACAATGCTAGGAAAAAATAATTACATTTAAAAATGCTAAAAATAAGAGAAAAAGAAACAAGTGCATGTATATATGTCCCTGAAATAATCAACACAGCCAAAATTCTCTCTCTCTCTCTCTCTCTCTCTCTCTCTCTTTCACACACACACACACACACACACACACACATACACACACACACACACACACGTACTCGCACAGAAGAAAAAATAAAGTAAGTTAAAAAAATTAATTCAAATTTTTGATGAAGAATGAAGGAAACTTCTCCACTGAGGTGGTCAAAATACTTGACCAGATTGAGTGGTCACTGTCTAAGTCAAAAAGTCTTTCTAATTCATCTTGAGTTATGTACTTAATGAGAGCAAGGGATGGGGATTGTCAACTTCTTCCTGTTTTTGTACTGCTCCCTGAGCTGCTAATTGCAGTAGCCTAAGTTTGAACCTGTTTGATATTAGATTCAGCTTCCTTTCTTATCAGTATGAAGTGGGATGGGATAGGAAGAACTGTCAGTTGTAATTTTGTTCATTCAGATCAGTTCAGTACAAGGGGAGTTCTAGCAGGTAGGGCTTAGATATGTAATTAAGACTCATGGGCTTTGTTGGTACTGTCTCCTCTGAAGAGAGTAGATCAGCCCACCCCTAGGGCTTGGCAGTGGTAGATCTCTGATGCAGGTCTGTTTCTCAGTAGCATCTCAAGAATTCTAATTGTGGGGCAGGGGGGACAATTCTCCACTCACTGCTGCCCACAAGCTTGGCCTTCCCAGGCTGGGTCCCCAGTGTATTCACCCTGCCCACTCAGAGTCATGGCCTGCTTCAGCTGGTCACATGAGCTTTCAAACTCAAAGCAGATGCTAGTGGAGCTCCCCTTCACACTTCCAACTGAAATCTCCCTGGGTTCAGTCTTCCTGTGTCTGTTTTGTTCCTGTTCTGTCAGGTCCTGCCTAGGTCCCCTGATAGGCACCAGCTGGGACAGTGAGTTGTGCTTTTTGTTTTCTTCTGATCCCCTGGGTCCCATGGTCAGGGATAGTGCACTTGTCCCAAGATGACTCTATTTCTTGTTTCTTTAGGGGACTTGTCTTAGATGGATATCAGAATCATTAATCTATTATTAAAATATATAAATCAGAAGAACTCTGCTTAGGTAAGGTAGCTTTCAAAATGGGTGAGACTTCTGGTATTTCCATACTAAAATGGTAAAAACATGTCATTATGCTAAGATAAAAGAAGAAACTCTACTCAAAAGGAAATACGTCATTATGTAGAAGTCTCACTAAATAGTATTAAAACTAATCTAAAACTGGGAGAAAAAATATACAAATACCCACAGTGTAGACAGCAAATAATATGATCTAAAATGTGTTTTATAGGCCATTCTCTATGTGTGCCATTTTAGTAGGGGCACTTTATCCATGTCATCGTTATATATCTCCCTGACAGTTGGTGGAATCCATTAAAAAACTAATAACTTTCAGAATTAAATGTTAAGGAAAACTTGGTGCTCTCATTTGGACAACTATGTGGTCTCTAAGTAAAGTTACCAGGAAAATGGAATGGCTTATTAACATTGATAGAAATGATAGCCGGGAGTCTGATGGTGAAATTTAATTCATTAGTACCAGACTTTAAAATTCGTCAAACACATGATGTTTTAAATTGCATGATTCAGACACTTCATTTATCAGAGCACACTGCTTCCTGTCTCTGTATGTCTCAGAAATAAAGAGCAGTTTGTCAGTATACAATCCTAAAACCTGCTACTTAATTGGACCCTAAATAACCTGACCCAACTGTACCCTATAACATGAACATAAAAGCTAAATCCAAAGATAGACTTTCCTTTGCTATGGACCATGCTTGAGTAATTGATCTAATCAGGCTCTTGGGCAGTGATCCTATTTCTGAGCCATGGTTTCTTTTATTGAGCACATAAAGTCTTCCTTAAGTATATGACCTTAAATGTATGGCTGATTTCCTTAGCACCTGCTAGGAATTAAGGGATTACATCTAAGGTCAGATTGGGTGAAAAGAATCTACATTGGCTAAACAATTTCATTATGGGTATTTGCTGCTTCAGTACAAGGGAAATACAAGTACTATAGACACCAAATGAGTTCCAAGTATAGATAGCAGCCAGAGTAAGTTTCATTTTCAAAATGAAAGTCGGGGCATTTTAGTCCTGTACTCAAAACCCTGCCTATCTGAACACAAGATGGTGTCCTAGATTAGATCATAATCTAGAGAACAATAAAAGAACATTAGTGGAAAAACTGAAAAACATAAATGATGTCCAGTTTACCCATTAGCATTACATCAGTGTCCTTTCCTTACTTTTGAATAATTTGTTATTGTTATGCAAGACATTAACATGAGAAGTCAGGTGACAGGTGTACAGGACCTCTATAGTATCTCAGCAACTTTTATATATATTAGAAGAATAAAAAAACTTCAAAGTAAAAAGTCTATTCAGAACCAAACGAACCACCATTTGGTTCCCACATCACTCCCCGTCAAAGCTGAAGCCCTATAGCTGAGGCCCTCCATGTTCTCTGATCTCAACTTCCGTTAAGTTCCCCATGCCTAGCCCTCTCCAGCCTCACTGGCCTCCTCTCCATCTCCCCAGTATACCAGGTGTGATCCCATCCCAGCATTTCCCCCTGGGTACACATAAGGCCTACCCTCTCAATCCTTCTCAGGCTTTTTTTATAAGACCTCAGGGAGAGCACCGGGGCCTTGCCCATTTTCCCTGCTAGAAAGTTCACTCCAGTGGTCAGGGACTTTGTATTTTTTTTTTTACTTTGATTTATTCTCTGTGTCTATAATAGTGCTTAAAATATTGTGGACCCTTAACCAAGACTTGCTGAATGAATCAATGGATGAATGAAAATAGAAAAAAAAAAAGAAAACATGGAAGGTAGATGTATCTTATAATGTCTTAGGGACACTGAATTCTTAAAATTTATAACCATTTAATGTCATAAAATATAAATTTTTAATAAAGAGAATTCCTCTTTTCACTATTCCATCACCCAACATGCTATTTATTCAAGGATTTATAATTGTTATTATTTAAAAAATTTTTTTTTCATTGTTGATGGACTTTTGTTTTCACTTATTTGTATGAGGTGCTGAGAATCAAACCCAGTGCATCACACAAGCTAGGCAAGCGCGCTACCGCTGAGCCACAACCCCAACTCTTATAAATTGTTGTTATTGATAAAAAAAATGAAAGCAGAAATTAGAGCTTAATTTCTAAATCTTGGACAGTTTCCTATAAGAGTAATTTTTTCCCTCATACTAATTAATTGATGTTATAATCTTTGCCAGTGTAGTACAGAAAAAAAATTTAAACTTTGCCCCAAACTTTCACTTGTTTTCATCATACCTATAAATACTTCCTCCTTTTGTCTCCTTTTAACTATATCCACCATTCCTCCTTGATTCTGTCTGTAGCCATTGACTTCACAAGCAAAGGTTTATTTGGATTTCCAGTTAAGACAAACATTTCAGCGTGGACTAAACAATGAGATCCCAGAGAAGTAACAGAGTGATATATATATATATATATATATATATATATATATATATATTCCTTGATACTCCACCCTAATCCCTACATACTGATATTATAGATCTTAGCACAAAGACATTCCTAATCTAGCCCTAATTTTTCAAAGCTATTTCTTTTTCTTTTTTTTTTTACTTCCTATGAAATTTTATTATAAAATTGAAATTATAAATAACTGGTGAATAACAATAATTTCAGAATTATAAAATTATAACTGAAAAAGAAGCATTATTTTAATATCTAATATTGTAAATATTGTTGATTATGTTTATTCTTATAACTGTCATTATCTTTCAGAGGGAATAAAGACTATTTAATATTCAGTTTTTCATTTCTTTTTATTCTAATTTGTTATATATGACTGCAGAATACATTTACAGTTCATATTACACATATAGAGCACAAATTTTCATATCTCTGGTTGTATATAAAGTATATTCACACCATTTGTGTCTTCATACATGTACTTAGGGTAATGACATCCATTTCATTCCACCATCTTTTCTATCCCATACCTCCTCCCTTCCACTGCCACCCCTTTGCCCTATCTAGAGTTCATCTAATCCTCCCATGCTCCCTCTCCCAACCCCACTATGAACCAGGCTCATTACCTCAGAGAAAACATTCAGCATTTGGTTTTTTGGGATTGGCTAACTTCAATTAGCATTATACTCTCCAACTCCATCCATTTACCTGCAAATGCCATGATTTTATTCTCTTTTATTGCTGAGTAATGTTCCATTATGTAAAAATTTGCACATCAGAAAAACATTTATTATTTTAAAAAGATACATATTCATGATAAAATCACAAATTTTATCCAGATCCTACATGAACAAATGTTAAATGCATCATAATGGGGATGATGGGCTTCACTCTATCAAACCAGAGGAGTGGGTGTTACCACAACCCCCTCAGAAAAGTCCACAAATAAATGTCTAAATGCAAATGTTATAATACTCTGTACTTGTTTATTCTATAAAGAAAAAAAACCCTTTTACTTTCCTTCTTTGCCATCACCCCTAGTGATAACACTTATCACATTATCTATTTATTTATGGAAACTCACAGCTCTGATGCAGACACTCTCATGTACATTATCTCTGCAAAGAGATATTTTGGAAGTCCTGTCCCTAAGGCAGACCACCTTTAATTTTCCACTCTTTGACTTTATCTTGTGCTTTTTACATTTCCTCAGTAATTCCTCATGGAGGTGTCATTTGTCTGTTGTTCTCCACTCTCTAGGATATGACTCACCCCAGCCAGGAAACTTGGAACACATTTAGAACTGCCAGGTGTTTTCTTAGATTGTTCTACCCAATCTTGGACATCCTTTCCCTCTTAGCAATATTATTTTACACTTTTTAGTGCCAATATTATTCATGATATGGAAGGGAAATTAGGGTGCTAACTAAAAAGACATTTTAGAAGTAAGAAACCAAAAGCAGCAGGTTTTAGAAACAAATTATTTTCAAAGATTCAGGGAAGCATGGAGCTGGAGACAGATTCCAGGATTTTAGTTAGGGTGGTATAATAGAGTTCTCCAGAGAAACACAATATATGAGTAGATGGATGAGTAGATGATTGATTAGATAGATAGATAGATAGATAGATAGGTAGGTAGATAGACAGATAAAGACAGATTTACCATAAGGAATTGATTCACATGATTTCAGAGACAGAGAAGTCCCCAAATCTGCAGTCAACAAGTCAGAGATCTAGAAAAACTGATGATATAGTTACAGTTGAAGAACCAATCTTAAGAACCTGGAGAGGGTCTGGGGATGTGGCTCAAGTGGTAGCGCACTTGCCTAGCATGCGTGAGGCACTGGGTTCGATTCTCAGCACCACATAAAAATAAAGTAGAGATATTGTGTCCACCTAAAACTAAAAAATAAAATATTAAAAAAAAGAACCAGCAGAGCCAATAATCTATGTTCCGGTCCAAGAATAAGTCCAAAGGCAGAAAACTGAGGTTTCATCTCAAAAACAGTCAGGAGTACAGAGCAAATTCTCCCTTGCTCAACTTTCTTGTTCTATTTAGGCTTTCAACAGATTGGATTAGGCCCCACCCACACCAATAGGGCAAACTAGTTTATTCAGTCTAAAGACTAAAATATTAATCTCATCCAGAGACACCCTCACAGACACACCCAGAATAATGTTTACCCAAATATCTTGACACCACATGTCACAGTTAAGTTGGCACATAAAATTATCATAGGCAGTTAGATGAATCATGGTGTTTTCATAAGCAGGAGAAGAAAGATTTGACTTCTGTACATGTGCAATGTGAGGCTGTCATGGAATATTCTATTGGAAATATTGACTGGAACCCAGTAAAGACTTTGAGATTCTAGATTTAAATTTGGTGAGAACTAAAGTCATAAATGTATGAAATTTCTCTGGGAAAGCACATAGATTCCTTAGTTCCATTATTTATTGGACATTTATTTTATTAAGGATAAATAGTAATGGGGAGAATGATAGCTAAAAAAAATAAAGAATCCTTTTCATAAAGAAAATTGAATTCTAGGGATGAAAAGATACTAGATTAAAAACAAATATACAAACAAAAATTTCTATCAAAAGTATAAGTACAAAGAAATTTGTAGCAATCTGTAAGGAGATAAAACAAGGGAATCAGGAATGATTGGGAAAAGCTTTCTGGGAGGGTGAAATTTGCACAAAAACCTGAAGTTCATGTAGATAGGCTGAGCAAAAGGAACATAGCAACAGAGAAAATGAAATTCCTCTTTATGTCTGCAATATTGCAAAAAAGAGGAAAAGTGTCCATAAACAAGGCTGTAGAAGTATTGAAGGGCAAGATCAGATCACACAGAACCTTCTAGCTAATGAGAAGGTTTAGTACATTAAATTATTGGTCACAGTCCCTCACTCACCTGCAGTAGTGCTATGCATCCCTCCCTCACCATGTCTTCATGGTAGGAGTAGGATTTTGAACTTTGATCATCTTTGGAAGGTGAAGTGTTGGTAGATTTAGTGTAAGCAGAAGTTGGAAATGACACATGTATATAATTTGGCTTGCCCTCTTGAATTTTTGCTACTACCATGAAAAGACCATGCCTCAGCCAAGCTACTGGTCAATGGGAAAGAAGAGAAATGAAACAGACCTAGAACCAACCTGCATTTGGAACTAAACTCTGTGGGGAAGGCAGGACTTTCATCCAACTTGTAGACATGACAAGAGAATTAACTTTTGTTTTTCTATATGGCTGAGCATTGGGGTTTTTTTACTACAAAAAAAAGGAGGAGGAAGAAGATGAGGAGGAGGAAGAAGAGGAAGAGGAGGAGGAAGAAGAAGAAGAAGAAAGAGCAGGGATGACTAAAAAGTGTTGAAGAAACCAGAATTAGGGAAATTTTCAAAATTTCAATAAAAAATGGTCATATTCCACAGAGAGTTCATGTAGGATGCAAAGTAAAAATAAACCACTGGTTTCTTAAATTGGGTGTCTATTTTTCTATTGACCTTTGTCAAAGACGCTTCAGTTCATTTGATCACCTTGCAGTGAATTGAAGAGCACCCAAGGGAGAAATTGCAGGCAGCACACATACAAGGTGCTTGAGCCTTGCAATGAAATGGAGAATGGCAGGCATCAAAGAATAGCAAAAAGACCACTAGGATAGAGTCACAGTTGAACTTGTTTCCTTGCCAGTCAGAGGTGAACTAAATCTCTCAGGAAGAGTTCAGTGGATTTCCAAAGCTGAAAGAAGTTAAACTAGATATGAGGCCAAAAAGGGAGTTTATTCCATATGAGAAAGGATTCTATGCATTAAATTCTAATTTATTAAGGAAAGGATCATAACTTGTGTTTTGGAATTGATCATTGCTCTGTTTTATGTAACAAGATGTTTTAGAGTCCCCAACTTGCTCTTCCAGGCTTAGAATTGTATGATGGGCCTTACATGTACACTTTCATTTTGGGACTTGGCACATTTTTCTTTTGCTCTAGAGGAAGACTTCAAGAGAAGTCACAGGGAAGCAGTCAAGGATGCTTCAATGACAATTTTTGAACAGGTTTCCAGATTTATGAGAAGCACATGATAGAGAATGAGAGAGCGGCAAATCTGTGAGCCTGAGTGAGGCGTCCTCTGATACCATGGGTAACACAGAAGGGAGGTAAGTTAGAGTTGCAGAAACTGAAAGCTAAAAGCTGTCACTCATGTGGACTTCTGAGAAATTGAGGGTGGGTCACCTGCCAATAGTACAGTGACTATTGCCCTTCTGAAATCATCTTCTTATTCCAAATACAATTTTAAGAACAAAGTTTTCCAACAACAACTGTTACATGTCTCTATTTGTTTTGTATTTTAATTCTAAGAGTTCCTCTTAATTTAATAAAAAAAAATCTGTGAATGTACATGGGAATGTATATTGATAAAAAAAAATTTAGAAGGCAATATGGTGATTGGTATAAAAAATGTTAAATGTGCATACATGTTGATTCAGTGCTCCAACTTCTAAAAATTTGAGGAAATTAGAAAACAAGGCACATAATTAGTAATTGAAGACTTATTTATATTAGTAAAAAATGTATAAAACCTAAATATCCACCAATAAAGATTTTAAAATAAATAATAATATAAACACACCCATTATAAAATTCTATGCAAAAATAAAAATTATAGATATAACAACAATGTGCTTATATTGATGAGTGTGTTTGTGTGTGTGTGTGTGTGTGTGTGTGTGTGTGTGTAGAATCATGAAAACAACCAAAATGTTAACAGTCCTTATATATTGGTTGAAGGATATGAAGTAGTTTTATGTTTTTTTCTCCTTTTTCATATAGTTTGACATTTTTATAATAAGCACTTATTATAGGTATTAAAGAATCCAGCCAAAGATGGCCTGTCTATATAGTCCAGGCCGTTTATTTCTTCACTGCAAGCTGAGACCCATTCACTCAAAAACCCCACCAGTGCCAGCTCAAATTTTGACCCATATGTTGTTTTAAGAATAGCCCAAGCAAGCAAATTTTCAGCTGTTCAGAGCCTGCCTGTTCACATAACTCTGTGAAACCTTACTTGACAGCTGCTACCCCTTGATAAGATACAGCCTTGTGGTTATCAGACCCCAAGCTGCTATAGCCCTTTGGAGCGCTCCCTGGCTGCGCTGCTGATTGATGTCACCTAGGTAAATAACCCCTGCTTCTGATTTTACTCTCACCCCGGAGTTCCCCGCTCCTCCTTCCCTCAATGGGATGGTCTGTGTCTGTAAGGAGTTTTTTTTTCTCTCCTCTTCTGCAGTCTATAGGTGCCACTCAGCAAAACTGGCTGTGTTACTGCTTCTCAGAGTCATATCTTATACCTTGACAGAACCCCAAGTCCAAATACCCCCTACACTAGGTATTTGTAATAGCACATAAAACTAACAACCAAGTTTCTTAAACCAGTGTTAAAAAATAATTTAATAATAATTAAAATAGGCCCCTAGCTATGTTTTCAAGCTTTCAAGTAAAAGCATCTTGCATAGCCTGAACCCAGGGAGGTGCAAGCCTGCAGTTAGAGGGCCTCAGCATGGACACGAAGGTCAGACAAAGACTACCCTGCCAAGATTCAGCCATAATCACGGAATTACACTATCCTGGGTTTTGATCTCAAATGCTCTTTGTTTTGAATATCACCCAGGTTCCGTGATTGGTATGTAGGCAGCGGATATTCCAAATGTTATTTTAGGCCAATTTTCCTGTTCTGTATACCGATGAGTCATCGGGGACCTCCCACAACATCCTCTCTCCTCTCCTGTAATGCTTGCTCCTTCTGTAGAAGCTGGTTTCATGGACTCTTCTGGGTGCTGATCTCCTTAGTCCTTTCTAGTCAGATTACAGGCCAGCAAGCTTCTGGGCCTTTCTCCTCACTGGAATGGGCTGGGAAAGAGGTCTCCTCAGTATCTTCAACTGTGTCTCTGAATCCAAATGCAGTTTATTGATCCTGAGTCTTACTTTTTTTTTTTCCAGGTTAGAGAACTGCTGTTTGACTATTTACCCTATCTTCACTCTGCAGATTAGGTAAAAGCTTGCTTATTACCTAGGAAGTGATCATCAATTACTACTGTATTTTAAGCATATTAAATTTGCATGCCTATATTCCTATCTTCTAGATTGTGATGCAAATTCAGAAGACTACTGTTTACTTGACATACTAACAAAATGCACAACTACTATATATTGAAGCTTTATTTGATTTGAATAGATGAGACAAGTGGTAAGAATTATTCTTATTTGTTATTGGGTAATCTGAAACATCTATGAGAAAGCAGAAGAGAGATGTGGCCACAGAGTTAGCAGGAAGGCAATTATGTATGGACAAGACAATTAATCTCTCAAATGCCATCTTTATGTTCCTTGGAGACCTTCCTTAGCAATCTTAGCTCCTTTCTTTTATATTAAAAAGTAGTTAGCATTTCCTCACATGAGACAATTTGTGATTTAACCAATGATGAAGAATGGAAAACAATAATCAAAGATCTATTTCTGCACACTTCCAAGCAAACTACAGACACGAGGGAGGATCCAAAGAAGTGCCTACAGTGAATTTTGGTCCATGAAAGATTTGCAATTTCTCTGTCCTAGACTTGTTGCAAAAGTGATTGCCAGGTGAATGTGCCTTTGTAGCATGTCAGTGTAAACCATTTTGATAGAATTATATGCTTCTTTTTTACCTAGGATCCTCTGTTCCCTTAAACCATTTGTTCCTGTCCTTATCTCAAATTCTCACTGTTCATTGGAAGTGATTTACTCAGGATACAGAAAGTCACTCTGCTTCTTCCAAATGTCAATCCTCAGGACTTTCTCACACACTCTTGGAACTATTTCAAGGGTGAAAAGTCTTCCAAATCAGGCTTTAATAATAATCACTTTCGAGGGCACATCAGCCTTTCAGTAATGACTGAGTTAACAGTGTTCAAAGTATAGTTCTGACTCCACAGTGCTGCATATTTCTTAAACACCAAGTGATTTCATCATTTCCTTAGTTTCATCTTATTTTTTTTATGAACTAGGAATATGCTTCAAAGAATAAATTTAAAGACTCTGGTTTTAACACTTGGTTCACTGCTGCATATAATTAACATATTCTTGTTCTCCACTTAATTTAGAACAGCACTAAATTTCCATGCAGCTCATAAAAGTATGTGTGGATTATTGGAATGTGGCTAAGAAACTCAGTCAGTTGGGTAAAAGCTTCATCCAGAAACATCTGATACACAATTTACCAGGGATAGCTCTACACACACTTGTGAGGAAGGCTACAAGCCTGTCTCCCTCCTTTGTGTACTGGTTTCCCTTTAAGCATTCTCTTAGCCAACCCATCATCATCCTTGGCTCAGGAAGCTCTCCAAGGATGGGAGATTTCCCTTATAGGAAGCTTGTCTCCCAATGCTAACACTGCAACAATGGCTTTTCCAAGGAACTTGATACACTATTCGCCTCATAGCCAGTTGAGCAATGGCTTTCTGGACAAAATGCCTCTCCCTTGCCATCTAGATCCACTAGCGATTTACCTGGGAGTGATTTCAGTTCTAGAGACAAAGATATCTTTATCCTAGCTACCAATTAATTATTCCTCAGTATAAAAAAAAATTCATGTGGTGATAATATGAAAAATAGTGATGATAATAAACCCTTAGGTTCCAATCTGCAACAAAGTTTGGGAACTACTGTTTTGGTGAAAACCATTTGCATTGCTGGCACTTCCCACTGTGAAGCCTCTCACACATGGTAGATCTTCTGAGATTGAGCAGGGACATTACCAGGTACCTTGGGTCTTTATAGGTAAAGACTGTATGGGTGAATACAATGATCTAATAACTATGCAAAAGATTGAGAAACTGTTGACATGGCTGAAGAAGATTGGAGTTCTGCAGTAATTACAGTGGAACAGACCCCATGCTAATGGTCCCCTGCAGAGCTGGATGGCAGCACACAGAAGTTGACAGCATTCCCTGGTAGACAGAATTTTGAGCACAAATGGCTTTTTTTCTTCTTTTGCCTCAGTATTAAAAAGTGGACCAACTTGCCCCAAACCACAGGGCCAAGAAGATTGATGGACCATCCTGGTTTTATTCTGCATTGGTCCTTTGGATTCCAGAAAACCATAATAAGTTCTGGTTTCGTATTCACTCATCCAAAAGATGTTCTTTCTTTTCCTCAACTTTCGCATGTGTTTCGAATGAACTGTTCTCCATGTGCCAGCCTACCTCCACCTCGAAGCCAGTGTTTCTCAACCATGTTTATCCAGGGGCCCCAAGAATGAATCCACAGTTGGTTTTCTGCCATTTCCCATCAGCCAAAATTATTTTGCTGAACATAATTTTATGCAGTTTGTATTATGAAATCGGTGGATATTTAAGCAGTTTTTTCAATCTATGTAAGTGTCTCTCCCTACCCCACCCCATCCCACCTTGGGAGTCACTGCTCTGAACCAGTGTTCTCAGCCTTGCCATCTCACAGATCTCATAGGAAACATCCCACAATTCTGTGAAGGGAGTGAGGACCTAATTTGAGAACGTATAAGGAAAAGTTCAGCATGGTTGGTCTTCACCAGTGTCATGTGGATAGAGGCAGCAGGGCAGAGATGCAAACATGTGGTGACCCTTAGATAAGATGGTTCCGGATCATCCTGAACAACTGGGCTATGATTTGATTTAGATTAACAGCAAAATTAAAACTTGAAAGATGAAACATTTGCATAGAAAACCTGTATTCCAAGTTTGTTCCAAGAAATCCCAAGAGTATGTCTGAAAGGATCCAAATTTTGAGAAACAATGTCTCAAATAATGCCCCCCGACCTCCGCAACATACACACACACAGACACAGAGCTTTGGAAACTTAAGACTCCCTTACTGTGAAGTTTGTCTGTTCTGGAATTGCAAGATTAACTTAATATCCTTCTGTGGCATCTAATGGGAATGATTGATTTATTTTCTAATAAATATGCACCTGTAGCTGAAAAAATTAAAAGAATAATAATAAAAATTTATGATTTATTTTTTTCCAAAACAGTGTCCTAAGCATTTTGTGCAAGTTTTAACATATTTAGTCATCATTAAAGTCCAAGACTAATACTATTATTGCCATTTTATGGTTGATCTTTTACTGAGGTGTTGAGGCTGCCTTACCACCAACTTGGGAGTCTCTTTCGCCTACTTAGGTTTCTGTAATGACACACAAAGACTTTTTCATAGTGAGTAGAGAATCTCTTGGGTATGCATTTTGGTCTCAGTATGCACTACAGCAAAATCTCTGACAAGAGAGGACAAAAGGACTCAGCTCTTAGTCAGTGGAAACAAGAACTGGGCAGAGGTTCAGGTACACATCGTATCTAACAGGAAAAATGAGACAACTCAAAAGGATTTCTTTGGCCCTTACATTTGTTGTCTAATTATGGGAATATTCTAATATATTCACTAAAAATATCCCCTAAGAAAATACTAGTGACAAAAATTCTAGAAGAGCATGGCATTGACTTCTTGCCATCACAATATTCATCTATCTTTTATTAGTAAGAGTCCCCAAATATTATTCAGGGTGGTAATGTGCCCCAGTAAAACAATACATTTCCCAGATTCCCTTGGTATTGGAGTGCCTATTTAACTGATCTATGATCAGTGAGATGTAAACAAAAGTGATTAAGTGGAGAAAACAGACAGCTAGGGAGTGCCATTTTTGCCCCTTCACCCTTCCTACATCCTGTTTCCTGGAATGCAGATTTGATGGATGGAGCTTCAGATGCCACTTTGGACTATTGTGCTGCCCTTGCAGATGAAAGCCAGATTCTAAGAGTAGGAGATCAGAGGTGGAGTGTAGGTCCCTCACAAGGATGAAGCCATCACATTTGCACTGAACTGAACACCATCAGATGTATTTTACATTGGAAAATACAACCTCACAACTCTAAGCCAGTGTTATCTTTGGCCTTTTGTTCCATGAAGGTAAACATAATTCCAACTAAATACATAAAGTTAGCTGGAGGTTTTACGGGGAACAGAACCCTTCAACTTTTGTCAGAGAAGAAAACTCAAAAGACTGGTCCTATGGACAGAAGCCAAGTGAAGATATCCAAGTGAGAAATTTCCCAAGTCCTTAAATATGAGAATTAACCTCTGCCTCTCCATTCACTCATTTATGAAACAAAAAGAATGGATTTTAACATTCAGGCACCTTTTCAGATAAAAAATTCTGCAAATTTACAGTTATGGGAGAGTAAGACATACACCAATGTTGCTCAAGCCCTGCCAAAAAGATATCACAAAGAACATGTGATTTTTTTTTTCCTGGCAGAGACAGGTAACTCTCACTCAGATTCTCTTGAAACTGCTCTAGGCTTCATGGCCCTTAGAGATTTCCCTTGGCTTGTTCTTGCTACTACTTCTGGATCATGTCATGGTTGACATTATCAGGGACAATTTAATTGAAACAAATAGAGTTTTATTTAAATAGGCTTCAGCATTCTTTATCCAAGTAACCAAGAGATATCCTGTTGAATTAGAGAGAACACCCAGGGCACAAGATCTAAACAGGAAAATAGAACTGTTGAGAACATCCTTTCTTGAAATCTCTGGTCAAAGTGGCCTATAAACTAGGCTTTCCTCTCCTGCTTCTCATTGCTGTCCTGCATAAAATGATGAAATATAATATCAAGAGAACACACTAATGTAGAAATAATAAGATCCACAATAAATTGACTGTGCTTCCACTATAAAATCATTTAATCCTTGGAATTTCAATTTTCATTATAGAGAGTGGCCAAGACAGTATCTGAGGCTTCTACTCTGTGGATTTTTTTTTAAGTTTACCAAATAGATGATAGTTTTAAAAAATAATTTGTAAAATGCAAAGATGTGCAGCATTCATAGATGCTATCAACAGGAAGCTTACCCGCCCTTCTATTGCTTGCAGCATGATTTATTGCCATTGTCAGAGTCAAAATAGATGAAGCACAAATAAACCAGGTCACTGGGCGCATACTGGTGAGAAGCACAAGAGTAAACACACCTCTCTATGTTAAATATGAGTGAGACATCATGATTAGGGGCAAATTGATATACTGTCCCATCAAAGTGGCAGGCATGTCTATACAACCGAAGGGCTTTTACCAGACCCTCTATATTTAAATGTGATGTTTGCTAATCAATCATCTTTTTTCTTTGTCATGTAAACTGCCAGACCACTGATTTGATGAGATCTCATGAATTGGTTTAAATATATACCTGATGTTTAATCAATATCTTCAGCAGACTTCAAGAATTCATTTCAGTGTACGACATCTTTCTTAGACATCTTAAAATGAGACTCACCTAAAGCTAATATCATCAAATCACTCAAGAGCTTAATTCTGGCTCAATAATTGACTTCTATACAATCATCACTAGAGAGGCTAAAGGGACAATCTAAAAGAGTATAAAATTGGAAGCTTGCTTTTCTCATTCTTTCTCAGACTCTATTAGAACAGATCTATTTAGACACACAAAAATATGATGAATATTATGTGACTTCTCTAAACGAATTTCATATTCTGATCTCAGAAAGTGTTCAATGATGTCTAGCTCAGGAATCACATAATATTTGACTCACTAGTCTTGAAATTACCCTGTTAGTGTTTGACCCTGTGTCCCAGGGATAGTTTGTTGTAGCTGTCTGCTGCTAGCAAGTCCCTTTTCCAGCTATTCAGAGGAATATACAGAAGCTATCTCCGGACTCATTGCCATGAGGAGGTGAATTTTTTTAAAAGTACAAGTTGAAGACTGTAGACTATAGCTCTAAGGAAAAACTATATGCTATTATCCTCCTAAATGCAACTGTTTTTTTTTCCTGCTGTGATTAAAAGACCCGACCAGTACAACTGTAGAGGAGGAAAAGTTTATTTGCGAGCTCATGGTTTCAGAGGTCTTAGTCTGTAGAAGGCTGGCTCCATTCCTTGGGCTTGAGGTGAGGCAGCACACCGTGGTGGGAGAGTGTGGCAACTCACATGATGATCAGAAAGTAGAGAGAGTGGTCTCCACTTGCCAGATAAAAATATACACCCCAAAGCCATGCCCACTATTCTCTCCTCCTCCAGCCACACCCCGCCATTTCAGTTACCACTCAGATAATTCCTATCTGAGGACTGATTCACTGATTGAGTTAAGGCTATAACCCAATCATTTTTCTTCCAAATCTTTTTGTATTGTCTCCCACAAGAGCGTTTGGGGGAAAACCACATCTAAACCATAACAGCAACACTGATGTTTTTAGGAGTCCATCTGAAAGGTGATTTGGACTGTTCCCTCTTTATAAGAGCTCCAACCTTCTACCCCAGAAAGTAAGGCAGTAAGGTCAGACCAGAAGAGAGCTACAATGAGCGATTTTACAGTTGGGAATTAAAGAGAAGGAAGGGTCCCTGATCCTGACTCTACATATGGAAGACAGGACCACATAATATTCTCAAGGAATTACCTGGGACAAAAGTGTTGGAAAAGCCCAGTCTAACACACTCAGCTTTGATGACATGTGGTTAAATGGTGCCTGGTGGAGTAACCGACATGCATAAACTCAGGAAGAAGCTTAGACATGCATGTAAAAATTAACATTGGCAACTCCTACATGCTGGAAAGGGGTGACCTTTTATCTACTTATTCTAACTTTTTTGCTTATCTATACATTCACAAGTCTCTATGGCGAATATATACTCCTTTTATAATAGGGAAAAATGCAAAAAGAAAAGGCCACTACTATAGTTATGATAGTTTTAAAAGAAAGGTTTCTATTTGGATTATTCACACAGTCAAGCCTTGTGGTCATTTTCATGTCAAAGGCAAGGACCAGATATAATGAAGGAAGACATTGGATTTTAAGACTCCAGGGCAGTATTGTTTTGTCCTTTCAAAATATGATAATCCCTTTGAATCACTTTGTGTTTATTAGCATTTACCATGAATGTTACTAAAGCAAGTTTCTCCAAATCTGGTGAGCGAATAAGTTGCTAATTAGCTTCACACTGAGAAATATTTCCCCTTAACCTGACAGATTCCAGTTTTTATGGCTTGATGATCAAATGAGAAAAATAAGGAAAATGTGAAGAGCTTTACATGAATGCAAATTCACTGAACTGTTCAAACTTTCCTCTTTTTTTAAAGAATAACGAGATAACACACACACACACACACACACACACACACATACACACACAGAGTCAGTCCTCATTGTTCATGGATTTAGTGTTTATGAATCCACCCACTCATAAACTTACTTGTAACTCCAAAACCAATAAATCAGAGCTCGTCACACTCAGGCGGTTCCTTTGTGGATGTGCAACACTTGAACTACCCAGTGAACACGTCCTCAACCAGAATGGAACAGTTCTCATACTGTCAACAAGAATCTTTGGGGCAGTCCACTTAGTGCCTCATGCTTTGCATTTTCTGTGTTTTTCGTTGATGATTTTGCTATTTAAAATGACCTTGAAGCAGAGCATTGAAGTGCTGTCTAGAGTTCTAAAGTATAAGAAGGCTGTGATGTGCCTCATGGAGAAAATTCATGTGTTAGATAAGCTTTGTTAAATCAGGTGTCTATAACACAACACACATAAAACAAGGTTAGGTGGGTGTTCCATTGTTGTTATTGTTCATTTGGTTTTGGAAATGTTAGTCCAAGGGCACAGAATTTCAGTTTTGCAAGATGAAAAATTCTGGAAATCTCACCTATAGGATGATGCCTGTAGTTAAAAATACTATAATGTATACTTAAAACTTGGCAAAAGAATAGATCCTATGTATCCTTATCAAAACAAAAAAGAAAGAAGATGGCAACAAGATTGTATATGATGAAAATATTGTGACCAGAGGTCAATAGAAACCTACTCCTGTAATTACCCTGGGAGCAAAGGTTCAATATTTGTTAATTTATGTTCAAGGAAAGTTTATAGGACTTAATCATTACAGACAAAACTCTTTTTCTCCATACATATATGTACGTATACATACATGTATGCATATATATGCTGTACACACACACACAATTTTAATGTTATTATTTTGTAAAAAAGCATAGTCAAGACTACTATGTTCATTCCCACTAATTCCGGTGTCAAGTATGACATTTATGAAAATGAAAGCTTCAGTCTGGAAACAACTTACCTTTACTCATTCCAAATTATTAATTGAATACATTTTATAGTCTACTACCTTTTGCTGAGGGAACAATAGTGAAGAAGACAATGATAGTACCTGACCTTTTGGAACATGAATTTTAGGGGAAGAACAGTCTCCCCAGCTAAAAAAGACAAGTAAGTATATGAATGAATTTATGTTATGAAAGGAACAAGGAAGGGACTGAGATCATGGATGGGAGTGGAAACACTTGCTCTAGGTAGTTCAGTCAGAACAGGTCTCCATGGGGAGATCATATTTAAGACTGCGACACAGAGCATAGAAGGAATGAGCCACATGACAAGCGGGGAGAACACCTCACCCAAAGGGAGAATGTAAGCGGCCAGAATGCACTTGGAACAAAGAACTGAAAGGTGATCAGTGTGATTGCAGGACGGCAGGATGGGAATGAAGCCGAAGTAGAGATATCACCAGGACCGACTGGTGCAGGAATTGTAGGTCCTGCTACGGGTATGGATTTTATTTCACTGTTATGGAAAATCACAAAAAGATTTTACACAAAGTTTTGATGTTAATTCCTTTTGCATTTTAAGATTTCTTATGCTGCTGGTGGAGAATAGATTGGAATGAAACAGACACTGAACTGAGGAGAACCAGTGAGCAGTCTGTTCCCAGGATGAGGGTACGAGATAGTGATGATTTAAGAAAGCGGAAGCAAAGAAGCTGAAGCCAAGAAGTGTGCTGGATTAAAACTCGCTGACATATGACAGACGGGAAGCGTGCAGGGGGAAAGTGAAAATTTGAAGATGGCCCTAGATTTCTGATTTGAACAACTGGATGCCAAATGGTATCATGTACAGAGACAGAGACATCTTGGCAGATACCTTCATAAGCCTTAGTTTCCTCATCAATAAATTAGGTAAAATACTGTTTCTATCACAGGGTTGTTCTGAGGATCAAATAAGCTATTACATGTCAAATACCTAGAGTACTTAAAATACGGTAAGGACTATAAGAACTTCAGTTATTCCTATTAGTTATGGCATATAAATGAGAAATGTTTAAAAACTGTTTCTCAAGTAGTCACATATCCCTGTCGATTTGTTATTATAGGGAATGATGGTGAATTAAATTAGAATGTTATTTGATCATAAGGGCCAAGAATACTGAAATCCTGACTTTTGGTCCCATGATCCTGCCTTGAAGTCTCCAGATGAAAATGACATCTTGTTTACAATAGGAATTGTGGCCTGGAAACCCTATAAAACTTAGGCTAAATCATGAGGATGACCTTTTACTATACCTAGTGAACCTATAGCAATTTCTAACTAAAGTAGACTCACTGATCCTGGGTCACCTCCTGCTACCATGGAGCGCATAACTGAGCCTGGGTTCTGTAACTAAGAGCTACAGTGGCTCTCTCAGAAACTCCACCTGCTGTCCTGAAACACAAGCAGTGGTGTGGACTCTTCTTCCGGGTAGCAAAAGGCTGAAGCCAGGTGAGGCAGCAAGACAGGTTTCTCAGTTCACCCCAGAAGACAAAAGGTAAATTTTAAATTGACTTGGAAAATTCCTTTTCCCATAGTTCCAAACAAAAATGGGCTTGTTTTGCTTCCTGACCAAAACAGGGTAAGTCATAAAATTATAAGGGAGTAATATAATACAACAATTAAATTAGCTACAGTAGAAACTACCTCCCCTGGAGAACATAAGGAAGTCCAGGACCTGTGGGTCTGGCATCTTCCAGACAACCTTAGCAACAGCTGAGTAAGCCTAGTGGTCCCAGGTGTGCTTATTCAAGCGCTAGGTATATTTATTGAGCACCTGGGCGTTAGGCACATCACATGATAATCTTATTATGTTGAGTCTTGATAATAAAGAAAACTGGAAAATATTACTCTTCTGGTAAAGCCGAATATGTTGTTGATTTTTTTCTTTTTTTTTAAAGCAAATTTAATCAAATACAGTTGAATGTTTCTAAAAGTTTGGGGAAATAGAACAAAATAAGTAATCTTTCTTCCTTCCTAAAATAAAGTTTTCATCTAATCACATCAACATAAAATTCCTATTTGCCACTCAGTAAAGTTGTAGAAAGAATAATTAATTTTTTGCTGCCTGAGTCTGATTAACGCATCACTTCCCCTTAAGGAAGCCACTTCTTACAGTAGTGGTGCACCATTTATCATTTATTCATTAGAGTTCTGAATTGTGCCTGTGTTTAAAGATCAGTTACATAATAGTCCCCTCCTATTTCGATGAGTTTGGCTGATATTCATCAGCATTTAAAAATATATAGTATTAGTAATAATTGTTCCAGTTACTGAGGTGTCAGTATATAATAAACTGGAATTTACTCTAGGTTTCATCGGCTGTAGTTCATAATTTGTAGAA
This sequence comes from Spermophilus citellus, assembly GCF_964194105.1. Lineage (NCBI taxonomy): Eukaryota > Metazoa > Chordata > Mammalia > Rodentia > Sciuridae > Spermophilus > Spermophilus citellus. The sequence goes on along the minus strand of NC_138185.1, from coordinate 178,313,813 downwards.
TATAGATTGATTATGCACTTTTTTAGATTATAGAAATATTCATTATAGCAAACTAACTTTTCCCAATAGATAATCATTATTTAAGAACTGGTATATAAAACATGTTGAATGTGTATATGTAAACATAATGGATGATTCATTTGTTATTTTATGAAACAAATAATAATAAATCCCTTAAAATAAAATAATCCCTTAAAATTCTTTTAAAATTTTTATTTATTTATATTTTAGTTGTAGTTGTATTTTATTTATTTTATTTTTATGTGGTACTGAGGATCGAACCCAGGGCCTTGCGCGTGCTAGGCGAGCGCTGTACCGCTGAACCACAACCCCAGCCCCTAAAAATTTTTTGAAAAGTTAAAATTTCATGAAAAATAGTTGCATTTTTCTTTGCTATTTCCAAGAACATTTGAACTATTTCAAGGACATCCTTTCAAACATCAATATCTGTATACAATATAGCAAAAAAGTTCTGCATTGATTGGTGAATATAGACAAAAGTTCTTTCTTTGTATTCTGGGACAACCCAGTATGGTAACCTAGACCTTGAAGACCCATCTGTTACTCAGGCCTATTGTACAACAATGATATTTTTGATTCCCTTGAATTTTCACAAGTTCATTTACCAGCTGTCTCACAGCTTTTTCCTCAAGGTAGAACGACTCATATCTAGTATTTTCACCCACTAAAAAAAAAGAACTAAACAGAAAAACAACATTACAAGTTACATTAAAATGTAATCTTTAGACTGTACAATAACCAGGAATACAATTTCCACTCAATTAAGTAACACAGAATACATTCTCATGACTGCATTTACAGATGATGCCAGCAATACTTAGTGAAAAAAACTGCATGCTAATTCACTAGGTAACTGAAACACCAGGACAATAAAGTTCCCTTTAAGTGCATGGGATATAAAAACAAACAACAAAGTATACAGCAATCCAACAAAGCCTGTCTTCTTTGTAATGAACTGTGTAATTACTAAAAAGGCTAAGATTACTGGTGATAAAACAGACATCTTCTAACTAAAATGTTCATGGAGTTGAAATCTGGTTAAGTTTTGTTAAAACAGTAATGCTATGGAGATTAAGCAGAAAAACAAAAGAACAAATTGCTCTACCTCCAGAGAGGACAATATGGAGCGTCCTAACGGTGGATAAAGAAGCGACTGATTTAGGTGGCAGAAAAAAATCAACAAACAATTGAGTCCACCAGTTAGCATCCCAAATGTCAATACCAATTCCAACCAGTCTAATTAAAAAAGTAACCACAATGGAAATGCACTTTGAAACAGGCCATCAATCTCCCCTGCCATAAAAAAACACCATGGTCTGTATAAGAGAGGAAAATACTTTCATAATGAGGGAAATTTTCAAAGTATTCTCATTTATCAGCTTCAGCCCATAACATAACTAAACAAAAATGAGCAGCAGGAAAGGTATTCAGCTGGCCTTCTAGGAGTTTATTTCAACATTTGTGCAAAAATAATGACGCAGAAGCATGTCTAACAGTAGCCCTCCTTGAGCTGGACCTGTCTCAACAATGGTGAGCCATGTATGAACTGGGTATGGTTTTAAAAACCTTCTTAAATTCTTTGTTCAGTGTATCATTGAATCAGAAATCTGTTGGCCAACAGATTTCTTGTATATAATTCAATTCTGTGCATTAGATATCTTCCTATAGACTTGGCATTTGGAATGAGAACAGAATAGGTAGAATCCACTGATTCTGTCCTCCATCAAAGAGGAAATATGTATGAAATGTCAAGATCATTGTACTGTCATGTGTAACTAATTAAAACAAATTTAAAAATGAAAAAAAGAGGAAATATGAAGGGAAAAAAATCCCTGTGGTTGATTCAGGCCTCCCCCTGCTACCACTTGGAAAAAATTCCCCACCAAACTCAAATCTAGTTTCTTAGCCTTCCTGTTCATCTCTTCCTCTAAGGGAGAGGGATTTTCATGGAGAAAGTTGGAGGTCAGATTGATCTTCCATATGAAAAGATCAAGAAGAGGCTGGAGGAGAGGGAGAGAAGACTCCTGGGGCAGGCAACCAGAGACCCTGTGAGAATTACACCTGTACAAAGCTCTGAGGCTCCTCCTGTGTGCAAGAAAAATTGAGGAACGGAGAAATCCAAGTTGAAAGGTGGCAGTACAGGTTTTGAATTGGGTCGTTCTTAATGCCAGTAAGAAATGGATTGCTTTTAAAATCACTTTTGACCATAGCACTGAGCCTCTTCAAAAACAATTCCATCTAGAACTCAGACACCTTAAGGATTCATTTAGATTATCTATGTCATGTCTCCATCACCTGGGTCTTATGACCTAGAACCAATTCCAAAAATGAGAAAAGTCTATATACCTTTTGATTTGTCAGACTATAAAGCCTTGTAGGCAGAATGGTGACATTTTAAAATCACTGACATTATCACATACACAATAGGAGAAAAAGTTTGAAATAGTAACCCTTTCTTTTAAGGAATGGCTCAATAATACCACTTCATGAAGAGTAGGTAGGATTTTTTTTTCTGGTTGTAAGTTGTAATAATCTTAAAGAAAGTATTAGAAAGGCATATAACTCTTTTGGTGTAAGTCCCCACAGCTACATTTAATCAAATGTCCAAGATCATCTTTCAGATTTAAAAAAAAAAATCTGTGTGTTCAGGTTTATTTTTTACCCTTATTTGTGAATGGTCATGAATGGTTTCCCTATGTTCACATTTTAAATTTCAAATTTAGCTATAAAATCAATTCAAAGATATTTTGGGAGGCCACAGAGATCTTATACATTTTGCATTTTCTCAGTGGAACCATAATAATCCTTTTTCACTCTCCTGTGAAAATCATCATGAGTTGCAATTTCCTCTTATCAGCCTCTTTATTTTATATCCATCTAAAAAGTCAAAGAAAAGTCCTGAGATATTTTAGATATGGCTGAATCTCTCTCATTTTGTATCTTCTCAAGAGGACTATGACAATCCATTTATCTCACAAATGAATAATGTGAATGAATCCGTCACAGTTAAAGTACTACCTCCTTTTAACAAAGGGGACATGTCTCCTTGCATTAAAGCACCAATATTTAGCCAAGAGTAATTTGAACTGAAAGGTGGGTAACTATTTAGATTGAAGTAGGCAAAGAAAAGAGTAATGACCTCTGACACCAGCCACCCAGGGCTGAGCCAAAGTTCGCAGGTTAGGAGCACAGTCCACCAGGGGGCTGCTCTAACTTTGGGAACCAGCTGAAAATTCGGGGATTCCCAGGCCACCCTTCACACCAATTCGTGTCTTCATATACGTACTTTGGATACTAATGTCCATCACATTCCACCATCACTTCTAACCCCATACTCCCTCCCTTTCCCTCCAACTCCTCTGCCCTATCTAGAGTTCCTCTGTTCCTCCCATGTCCCCCTCCCTACCCCACTATGAATCAGCCTCCTTATATCAGACAAAACATTTGGCATTTGGTTTTTTGGGATTGGCTGACTTCACTTAGCTAACTTCACTTATCTTCTCTAACTCCATCCATTTACCTGCAAATACCATGATTTTCTTCTCTTTTATTGCTGAGTGACATTCCATTGTGTATATATGCTACATTTTTTTTTATCCATTCATCTATCGTAGGGCATCTAGGTTGGTTCCACAGTTTAGCTATTGTGAAAATAGTGCTGCTATGAACATTGATGTGACTGTGTTCCTGTGTATGCTATTTTTAAGTTCTTTGGGTATAGACTAAGGAGAGGGATAGCTGGGTAAAATGTTGATTCCATTCCCAATTTTCCAAGAAATCTCCATACTGCTTTCCATATTGGCTGTACTAATTTGTAGTCCCACCAGCCGTGTATGAGTGTACCTTTTTCCCCACATCCTCTCCAACACTTATTGTTGTTTGTCTTCATAATAGCTGCCATTGTGACTGGAGTGAGATGAAATCTTAGAATAGTTTTGATTTGTATTTCTCTAATTGCTAGCGATGATGAACATGTTTTTTCAAATATTTGTTGACTGATTGTATATCATCTTCTGAGAAGTATCTCTTCAGGTCCTTGGCCCATTTGTTGATTGGGTTATTTGTTTTTTCAGTGCTTAGCTTTTTGAGTTCTTTATATACCCTAGAGATTAGTGCTCTATCTGATGTGTGAGGGGTAAAATTTTGCTCCCAGGATGTAGGCTCTCTGTTCACCTCACAGTCAGTTTCTTTTGCTGAAAAGAAACTTTTTAGTTTGAATCCATTCCATTTATTGATTCTTGATTTTAATTCTCATGCCAAAGGAGTCATATTAAGGAAGTTGGGGCCTAATCCCATATGATGGAGATTACGGCCTACTTTTCCTTCTATTAGACGCAGAGTCTCTAATTTTATTTCTAGGTCCTTGATCCATTTTGAGTTGAATTTTGTACATGGTGAGAGATAGGAGTTTTGTTGCATATGGATTTCTAGTTTTCCCCGAACTATTTGCTGCAGAGGCTATCTTTTCTCCAATGCATGTTTTTGGCACATTTGTCTAATATAAGATAATTGTACTTTTGTGGTTTAGTCTCTGTGTCCTCTATTCTGTACAACTGGTTTATCAGTCTGTTTTGGTGCTAATACCAGGCTGTGTTTGTTACTATTGCTCTGCAGTATAGTTTAAAGTCTGGTATAACGATGCCACCTGCTTAACTCTACCTGCTAAGGATTGCTTTAGCTATTCTGGGTCTCTTATTTCTATTTCTATGAGGAATGCCATTGGGATTTTTATTGGAATTGCATTAAATCTGTATAGTGCTTTTGGAAATATGGTTATTTTGATAATATTAATTCTGCCTATCCAAGAGCAAGGTAGATCTTGCCATCTTCTAAGGTCTTCTTTGTCTTCTTACTTTAGGCTTCTGTAGTTTTCATTGTATAGATCTTTCACCTCTTTCATTGATTCCCAAGTATTTTTTTTAGGTATTGTAAATGGGGTAGTTTTCCTTGCTCCCTTTTCGGAGGATTTATCACTGACATACAGAAATGCCTTTGATTTATGGGTGTTGATTTTATATCCTGCTACTTTGCTAAATCCATTTATTAGTTTTAGAAGTTTTCTGATGGAACTTTTAACGTCTTCTAGGTATAGAATCTTGTCATCAGAAAAAATGTACAAATTTCAGTTCTTCTTTTCCTATGTGTATCCCTTTAATTTCTTTCATCTGTCTAACTGCTCTGGCCAGTGTTTCAAGAACTATGTTAAATAGAAGTGGTGAAAGAGGGCATCCCTGTCTTGTTTCCGTTTTTAGAGAGAATGCCTTCAATTTTTCTCCATTTAGAATGATATTAGCCTGGAGCTTAGCATAAATAGCCTTTATGATGTTGAGATATGTTCCTGTTATTCCTAATTTTTCTAGTGTTTTGAACATGAAGGGGTGCTGTATTTTGTGAAATGCTTTTTCTGCATCTATTAAGATGATCATATGATTCTTATCTTTAATTCTATTGATGTGATGAATTACATTTATTGATTTCCATATGTTGAACCAAACTTGCATCACTGGGATGAATCCCACTTGATCATGGTGCATGATCTTTTTGACATGTTTTTGTATTCGATTTGCCAGAATTTTATTGAGAATTTTTGCATCTATGTTCATTACACATATTGGTCTGAAATTTTCTTTCTTTGATGTATCTTTGCCTGGTTTTGGAATCAGGGTGAAATTGGCCTCATAGAATAAGTTTGGAAGTGCTGCCTCTTTTTCTATTTCCTGAAATAAATTGAAAAGTATTGGTATTAGTTCTTCTTTTTTTAAAAAAAATATTTGTTTTTTAGTTGTAGTTGGACACAATACTTTTATTTATTTTAATGTAGTGCTGAGGATCAAACCCAGGGTCTTGCATGTGCAAGGCAAGCATTCTACTGCTGAGCCAGAGCCACAGCCACAGCCCCGGTATTAATTCTTCTTTAAAGGTTTTATAGAACTCAGCTGTGTATCCATTCAGTCCTTGGCTTTTCTTGGTTGGTAGACTTTTTTTTTATTGGTTGTTCACAACATTACAAAGCTCTTGACATATCATATTTCATACATTAGATTGAAGTGGGTTATGAACTCCCAATTTTACCCCAAATGCAGATTGCAGAATCACGTCGGTTACACATTCACATTTTTACATACTGCCATATTAGTGACTGCTGTATTATGCTACCTTTCCTATCCCCTACCATCCCCCCTCCCCTTCCCTCACATCTTCTCTCTCTACCCCATCTACTGTAATTCATTTCTCTCCTTGTTAATTTTCCCATTCCCCTCACAACCTCTTATATGTAATTTTGTATAGCAATGAGGGTCTCCCTTCATTTCCATGCAATTTCCCTTTTCTCTCTCTTTCCCTCCCATCTTATGTCTCTGTTTAAAGTTAATCTTTTCTTCCTGCTCTTCCTCCCTACTCTCTTCATAGTTGCTCTCATTATATCAAAGAAGACATTTGGTATTTGTTTTTTAGGGATTGGCTAGCTTCACTAAGCATAATCTGCTCTAGTGCCATCCATTTCCCTGCAAATTATATGATTTTGTCATTTTTTTATTGCTGCATAGTACTCCATTGTGTATAGATGCCACATTTTTTTTATCCACTCATCTATTGAAGGGCATCTGGGTTTGTTCCACAGTCTAGCTATTGTGAATTGTGCTGCTATGAACATCGATGTGGCAGTATCCCTGTAGCTTGCTCTTTTAAGGTCTTCAGGGAATAGTCCAAGAAGGGCAATAGCAGGGTCAAATGGTGGTTCCATTCCCAGCTTTCCAAGGAATCTCCATACTGATTTCCAAATTGGCCGCACCAATTTGCAGTCCCACCAACAATGTACAAGTGTACCCTTTTCTCCACATCCTCGCCAGCACTCATTGTTGTTTGACTTCATAATGGCTGCCAATCTTACTGGAGTGAGATGGTATCTTAGGGTGGTTTTGATTTGCATTTCTCTGACTGCTAGAGATGGAGAGCATTTTTTCATGTACTTGTTGATTGATTGTATGTCCTCCTCTGAGAAGTGTCTGTTCAGGTCCTTGGCCCATTTGTTGATTGGGTTATTTGTTATCTTATTGTCTAATTTTTTGAGTTCTTTGTATACTCTGGATATTAGGGCTCTATCTGAAGTGCAAGGAGTAAAAATTTGTTCCCAGGATGTAGGCTCCCTATTTACCTCTCTTATTGTTTCTTTTGCTGAGAAAAACCTTTTTAGTTTAAGTAAGTTCCATTTGTTGATTCTTGTTATTAACTCTTGTGCTATGGGTGTCCTATTAAGGAATTTGGAGCCCCACCCCACAATATGTAGATCGGAGCCAACTTTTTCTTCTATCAGACGCAGAGTCTCTGATTTGATATCTAGCTCCTTGATCCATTTTGAGTTAACTTTTGTGCATGGCGAGAGAAACGGATTCAGTTTCATTTTGTTGCATATGGATTTCCAGTTTTCCCAACACCATTTGTTGAAGATGCTATCCTTCCTCCATTGCATGCTTTTAGCCCCTTTATCAAATATAAGATAGTTGTAACTTTGTGGATTAGTCTCTGTGTCCTCTATTCTATACCATTGGTCCACCCACCTGTTTTGGTACCAATACCATGCTGTTTTTGTCACTGTTGCTCTGTAATATAGTTTGAAATCTGGTATCCTTATACCGCCTGATTCACACTTCCTGCTTAGAATTGCTTTTGCTATTCTGGGTCTTTTATTTTTTCATATGAATTTCATGATTGCTTTATCTATTTCTACAAGAAATGCTGTTGGGATTTTGATTGGTATCGCATTAAACCTATAGAGAACTTTTGGTAATATCACCATTTTGATAATGTTAGTTCTGCCTATCCATGAACAGGGTATATTTTTCCATCTTCTAAGATCTTCTACTTCTCTCTTTAGGGTTCTGTAGTTTTCATAGTATAAATCTTTCACCTCTTTTGTTAGGTTGATTCCCAAGTATTTTTTTTTTTTTGAGGATATTGTGAATGGAGTGTTTTTCCTCATTTCCGTTTCAGAAGTTTTGTCGCTGATATACAGAAATGCCTTTGATTTATGCGTGTTGATTTTATATCCTGCCACTTTGCTGAATTCATTTATTAGTTCTAGTAGTTTCTTTGTAGATCCTTTTGGGTCTTCTAGGTATAGGATCATGTCGTCCACAAATAGTGATAATTTAAGTTCTTCTTTTCCTATTTTTATGCCTTTAATTTCTTTTGTCTGTCTAATTGCTCTGGCTAGTATTTCAAGGACTAAATTAAATAGAAGTGGTGAGAGAGGGCATCCCTGTCTTGTTCCAGATTTTAGAGGGAATGCCTTCAACTTTTGTCCATTCAGAATGATGCTAGCCTGAGGCTTAGCATAGATAGCTTTTACAATGTCAAGGTAAGTTCCTGTTATCCCTAGTTTTTCTAATGTTTTGAACACAAAGGGATGCTGTACTTTGTTTAATGCTTTCTCTGCGTCTATTGAGATGATCATATGGTTCTTATCTTTAAGTTTATTGATGTGGTGAATAACATTTGTTGATTTCCGTATATTGAAACAGCCTTGCATCCCAGGGATGAATCCTACTTGATCATGGTGCACAATTTTTTTGATGTGTTTTTGTATTCGATTCGCCAGAATTTTATTGAGGATTTTTGCATCTAGGTTCATTAGAGATATTGGTCTGTAGTTTTCTTTCTTTGAGGTGTCTTTGTCTGGTTTCGAAATCAGGGTGATGTTGTCCTCATAGAATGAATTTGGAAGACCTCCCTCTTTTTCTATTTCCTGAAATAACCTGAAAAGTATTGGTATTAATTCTTCTTTAAAGGTTTTGTAAAACTCCGCTGTATACCCATCCGGTCCAGGGCTTTTCTTGGTTGGTAGTCTTTTGATTGCTTCTTAAATTTCATCCATTGATATTGGACTGTTCAAATTGTGTGTATCCTCCTGACTCAGTCTGGGCAAATCATATGACTTAAGAAATTTATCGATGTCTTCACTATCTTCTATTTTATTGGAATACAGGTTTTCAAAATAATTTCTAATTGTCTTCTGTATTTCTGTAGCATCTGTTGTGATATTGCCTTTTTCATCCCGTATGTTAGTAATTTGAGTTCTCTCTCTTCTTCTCTTCGTTAGCATGGCTAGGGGTCTGTCAATCTTATTTATTTTTTCAAAGAACCAACTTTTAGTTTTGTTAATTTTTTCAATAGTTTCTTTTGTTTCAATTTCATTGATTTCCGCTCTGATTTTAATTATTTTTTGCCTTCTGCTACATTTGCTGTTATTTTGCTCTTCTTTTTCTAGGGCTTTGAGATGAAGTGTGAGCTCATTTATTTGTTGTTTTTTTCTTCTTTTGAGGAATGACCACCAGGTGATGAATTTTCCTCTTAAAAATGCTTTCATTGTGTCCCATAGATTCCGATGTGTTGTGTGTGTATTTTCACTTATCTCTAAGAATTTTTTGATTTCCTCCTTTATGTCTTCTGTAACCCATTGATCATTCAGTAATATATTGTTCATTTTCCATGTGATGTAGGATTTTTCCTTCCTTCTTTTATCATTGATTTCCAGTTTCATTCCATTATGATCAGATAAAATGCATGGTATTATCTCCACCCCTTTATATTTACTGAGGGTTGCCCTATGGCATAATATATGGTCTATTTTTGAGAAGGATCCATGTGCTGCTGAGAAAAAAGTATATCCATTTGATGATGGTTGATATATTCTATATATGTCAGTTAAGTCTAGGTTATTGATTGTGGTATTGAGTTCTATAGTTTCTTTATTCAACTTTTGTTTGGAGGATCTGTCCAATGGTGAGAGAGGTGTGTTGAAGTCACCCATAATTATTGTGTTGTGGTCTATTTGATTCTTGAACTTGAGGAGAATTTGTTTTATGAATGTCGCAGCACCATTATTTGGTGCATAAATATTGATAATTGTTATGTCTTGTTGGTGAATGGTTCCTTTTAACAGTATATAATGACCTTCTTTATCCCTTTTGATTAACTTAGTCTTGAAGTCGATTTTATTCGATATGAGGATGGCCACCCCTGCTTGCTTACGAGAACTGTGTGCGTGGTATATTTTTTTCCCATCCTTTCACCTTCAGCCTGTGTATGTCTTTTCCAATCAGATGTGTCTCCTGGAGGCAGCATATTGTTGGATTTGTTTTTTTAATCCATGATACCAGCCTATGTCGCTTTATTGGAGAGTTTAAGCCATTAACATTCAGAGTTACTATTGATATATGGTTTGTACTTCCATCCATGTTTGATTATTTATCCTTTTTTTAAAAAAATTAGTTTGTTTTTCCATGATTATCTTTCCCCTCGCCCTCTGTCTTTACTGAGGCACTTCCCACTGATGGTTTTGGTTATTGTTTTTCATTTCTTCCTCGTGTAGTGTTTTGCTCAAAATGCTTTGCAATGCTGGTTTTCTGGCTGCAAATTCTTTTAACTTTTGTTTATCATGAAAGATTTTTATTTCGTTGTTATACCTGAAGCTTAATTTTGCTGGATACAGAATTCTTGGTTGGCATCCATTGTCTTTCAGTGTTTGAAATACGTTGTTCCAGGAACTTCTCGCTTTCAGCATCTGTGATGAAAAATCCGTTGTTAACCTTATTGGTTTACCCCTAAATGTAATCTGCCTCCTTTCTCTTGTAGCTTTTAATATTTTCTCTTTGTTCTGTATATTGGATATCTTCATAACAATGTGTCTTGGCATTGGTCTACTGTGATTTTGTGTGCTCGGTGTCCTGTATGCATCTTCAATTTGTGTATCTGTTTCCGTTTTTATTTCTGGAAAGTTTTCTGTAATTATTTCATTCAGCAGGTTACTCATTCCCTTGGTTTGAATCTCTGTACCTTCTTCTATCCCGATGACTCGTAAGTTTGGTTTTTTTATGTTATCCCATAACTCTTGGATGTTTTTCTCGTGATTTTTTACCAGCCTCTCTGAGTTGGCTAGACTCTTTTCAAGATGATATATTTTGTCTTCATTATCTGACGTTCTGGCTTCTACTTGCTCCACTCTGTTAGTGATACTCTCAATTGAGTTTTTAATTTGGTTTATCATTTCCTTCATTTCTAGAATTATTGTTTGATTATTTCATATAATCTCTATCTCCTGATAAAGATGCTTAACTTCTTATTTTATCTGTTTATGTAATTCATTCTCAATGTGTTCTTTCGCTGCTTGAATTTGCTGTCTTGTATCCTCTTTAAGGTTCCATTCCATCTGTTTAAGGTGTTCCTTGAGTTCTTTATATGACCATTTTTCTGATGACTCTAGGTCCTCCTGAATATTTAGGCTGTCCTGCATTGTTTGTACTCCTTTTCTTCCTTGCTTCTTTCAAGTTGCTCATGTTACTTCTTGTTCTGTTTGACTGCTGAGTCACTATTTACTCCTATAAATTTATTTGATGCTGTCGCCGCAGGTTTCAATGAAGTTATCTCCTCCACCACAGTCTGGTGATGTCAGTTCTCTGCCATGGTGGTATCTCTTGCAAATGGCGACAGTTCGTTTCCCTTTGCCGGGTGACCAATGCAATGGGTGGGTCCTTACTGTCTCTCCCAAGCCCCGTTTCAAACCTGTGGCCACTACCTATGAAGGCTCAGTTGGCATTTACCCCCGTAGGAACAGAAGGGCCGACCAGTTGTTTCAGCCGTATGGATTAGTGCTGAGTCACCGCTGTTTGTCTGCAGGAAGCAGGCGAACAGGAGCTTGAATTCAGCCGATCCGGGCTCAGTGTGTGTTCTGAAAGGCCCAGACTGATCGCCCCAGATCCACGTCAATTCAGCATTGCCTAGTGATCCTGAGCAAACAGAATTTAGATTGTGTACGACTCCCTATGCCCGCACAGCTGAAGAGGTCAAAGACTTGATCTCTCTGCGCCCGCCGCCATGTTGGAATCTCCGGTGGTAGACTTTTGATGGCATCTTCCATTTCATTGTTTGAAATTGATCTTTTTAAATTGTTTATATCATCCTGATTCAATTTGGGCTATCTAGATGACTCTAGAAATTTGTTGATGCCTTTCATATTTTTTTATTTTATTGGAGTACATGTTTTCAAAATAATTTCTAATTATCTTCTGTATTTCTGTAGTGACTGTCATGATATTTCCTTTTCATCTCATATGCCAGTAATTTGAGTTTTCTCTCTCCTTATTTTCATTGGCATGGCTGAGTCTGTCAATTTTATTTATTTTTTCAAAGAAGCAACTTTTTGTTTTGACGATCTTTTTGATTGTTTCTTTTGTTTCAATTTCATTGATTTCAGCTCTGATTTTAATCATTTCTTGTCTTCTATTGCTTTTGGTGTTGGCTTGTTCTTTTTCTATGGTTTTGAGATGTAATGTTAAGTCATTTATTTGTTGACTTTTTCTTTTAAGGAATGAACTCCATGCAATGAACTTTTCTCTTAGAACTGCTTTCATAGTGTCCCAGAGATTTCAATATGTTGTATCTGTGCTCTCATTCACCTCTAAAATTTTTTTCATCTTTTCCTTGATGTCTTCTTAACCCACTGTGCATTCAGTAGCATATTATTTAGTCTACAGGTGTTGGAGTGGATTTTATTTCTTTTTTATCATTGATTTCTAATTTCATTCCATTATGATCTGATAGAATACAGGGTAGTATCTCTACTTTTTTATATTTGCTAAGAGTTGCTTTGTGGCATAGAATATGTTCTATTTTAGAGAAGGATCCATGTGCTGCTGAGAAGAAAGTATATTCTCTTGTTGAAGTTTGCAATATTTTATATATGTCAGTTAAGTCTAAGTTATTGATTGTATTATTGAGTTCTATAGTTTCTTTTTTCAGCTTTTGTTTGGAAAATCTATCTAGTGATGAAAGAGGTGTGTTAAAGTCACCCAAAATTATTGTGTTGTGTTCTATTTGACTTTTGAGAAGAGTTTGTTTGATGAACATAGCTGCTCCATTGTTTGGGGCATATAGATTTATAATTCTTTTTTTTTAAGAGAGAGAGAGAGAGAGAGGAGAGAGAGAGAGAGAGAGAGAGAGAGAGAGAGAGAGAGAGAGGAAGAGAATTTTTTAATATTTATTTTCAGTTTTTGGTGGACACAACATCTTTATTTTATTTTTATGTGGTGCTGAGGATCGAACCCAGCACCCTGCACATGCCAGGCGAGCGTGTTACCACTTGAGCCACATCCCCAGCCCAATATTTATAATTCTTAAGTCTTGTTGGTTCCCTTGAGCAGTATGTAGTGTCCTTCTTGATTGACTTTAGTTTGAAGTCTACTTTATTTGATATGAAGATGGAAACCTCTGCTTGCTTCCACAGTCCATGTGAATGGTATGATTTTTCCCAATCCTTCACATTCATTCTGTGGATGTCTTTTCCTATGAGATGAGTCTCTCAGAGGCAACGTATTGTTGGGTCTCTGTCTTTGATCCAATATCCTAGTCTATGTCTTTTGATTGGTGAGTTTAGGCCATTAACTTTCAGGGTTATTATTAAGACATGATATATATTCCCAGTCATTTTTGTTTATTTTTGGTATTTAATGTGACTTGTTTTCTCCTCTGATTAGATTTTCCTTTAGTGTAATACCTCCCTCTGCTGATTTTCATCATTGTTTTTTTATTTCCTCTTCTTGGAATATTTTGCTGAGGATGTTCTGTAGTGCAGGCTTTCTAGTCATAAATTATTTTAACTTTTGTTTATCGTGAAAGTTTTTTATTTCATCATCAAATCTAAATCTCCATTTTGCTGGATATAATATTCTTGGTTGACATCCATTTTCTTTCAGAGCTTGTTATATGTTGTTCCATGATCTCCTGGCTTTGAGGGTCTGGATTGAAAAATCTGCTGAGATACGAATTGGTCTCCCCCTATGTGTGATCTGATTCCTGTCTCTTGTGGCTTTTAAGATTTTATTCTTATCTTGTATGCTAGGCATTTTCATTATAATGTGCCTTGGTGTAGATCTGTTGTAATTTTGTACATTTGGTGTCTTGTAAGCCTCTTGTATTTGGTTTTCCAATTCATTCTTCATACTTGGGAAATTTTCTGATATTATCTCACTGAAGAGATTGTACATTCCTTTGGTTTGAAACTCTGTGTCTTCCTCTATCTCAATAACTCTTAGATGCTGCCCATAATTCTTGGATTTCTGTTCATGGTTTCTTTCTATCTTCATTATGTAATCAACTTTATTTTCCAGAGTGTATACTTTGTCTTCCTTATCTGACATTCTTTCTTCCAAGTGATCTAGTCTGTTGGTTATGCTTTCTATTGAGTTTTTTATTTGGTTTATTGTATTCTTCATTTCCTGGTTTGTTTGGTTCCTTCCTTGTTTTTTCATGTTGTCTGTGTGTATTCCTTTCTTACAGTGTGGATCTGATATATTACAATTTCTACCCTATATTCTTGTAGTACCTGTGCAGATTATCTGTACCTCACCTTGATATTGGGCTTCCAGATCCTGCTGGTGTCCCTCAATGTATGCTACTGCTACTAAATGTGTGTGGCAGCAATATCCAAGGTAACTTGAGATAATAGTTGAGGTGCCTCAAGATGTATACAATGTCTTACAGAAATGGGGCTGAAAGGGTGGGCCTTGCACTCTCTTTGGGATGCCTGCTCTGAGATGTAGCTGCTTCTAGGCCCTGTCTATTGCCAAAAAGTTAGGGGCTACTGCGTGGAAAAGGCTATGGAGATGACTGTAGTGTCCCAAGATGGAAGTGGGTTAGGCTTAGGCTTCCAGGTGGGGTGGAGGGTGAACTCAGATGTACCCTGGACCTGGGTCCCTCACAAGTCTGGGCCAGGCCTGAACTTCTGCAGTAGTAATCTGCTGGTTGGAAGGGGTGGTCCTGTGCTGGAGACTGGGCTCTGGCAGGTGCCTGCAGGTGGAGGGATAGACCTGGTCCTACTGCAAGTCTGGGTGTCCCACAGACCCATGTGAGCTGATCTCCTTCAGTATCATTTGTTTTATTAAATTATTTCACAATCAATTTTGAAAATTTGGGGGAAAGTAGTAATGTAATTTTAAATAAAAAAATACAATTGGTCCTTTTAAATTGTTTTTTTATTCAAATAGGCAAGAGACAGTTAACTGTTTCCAAAAAATAAGTACAATCCTTTCTATTTAGAAACTTCTTACTGTAAAATTCTTTACCACCAGCACCTCAAACAGAGTATTAATGTCCAGGATATACAAAGAACTCAAAAATTTAACACCAAAAGAACCAAATAACCCAATCAATAAATGGGCTAAGGAACTGAACAAGCACTTCCCAGAAGACAAAATACAAATTATCATATAATATATATGAAAAAAAAATGTTCAATATCACCAGCAATTGGAGAAACTCGAATCAAAACTACACTGAGGGGCTGGGGCTATGACTCAGCAGAAATGCTCATCTAGCACATGTGAGGCACTGGGTTCAATCCTCTGCACCATATAAAAATAAATAAATAAAAATAAAGGTATTGTGTCCACTTACAACTAAAATTAAAAATTAAAAATAAAACTACACCAAGATTCCATCTCACCCAATTAGAATGGCAATTATCAAGAATATAAGCAATAGTAAATGTTGTGGGGGGAAAGGCACACTCATATGTTGCTGGTGGGAATACAAATTGGTGCAACCACTCTGGAAAGCAATATGGACATTCCTTAGAAAACTTAGAATGAAACCACCATTTGACCCTGTTACCCAATCCTCATTTTATACCAACATTCATTTCTGAAATGATAAATACATTTTTAAGCATTTTTGCATGGTCAGATAAGATAGTATAATTCTTAAATATATCAAGTGTTCAGTATACACATTCTACCATGATTTATTATTGCTATTCATATATGTAAAGTGAATTGTATATGTATGTATATGTGTGGGTATATATAAACATACATACACACAAAAAAACCCAGAAAATCTCATATGATCTCCATATGTTTACACACACACACACACACACACACACACACACACACATATATTCATGAATTTCCTGAGGGATAAAAGAACCAAATAATTTATTAAACCACAAGACTTTTATACACTGGCATTTCTGAATAGTTCATAAAAGCCCATTGGAATGCTGGAATGTGTCAGAATGTGTGAAAATATTCAAATCCAAATCCTCATGCTAAGTTTTAAACTTCTTAAATTTCCTAAAATTCTCTTCTTGTCCACCCTTTAATCCTTTCTTTTATGTGTATTCACTTTATTGGTATTAAACATGAAAAGATGGCATTTTATCTCAGATAACCTTTCTATTCCTTTATTAAACATATTTATGGGATACATATGATAAGCCAGATGCTAGGAATGTTCCAAACACAGACAATGCATTAGTTAACACAAGGGATAAAAGTTCTTTTCCTTAAGGAAATTATCTTCTAGTGAGGAAAGAGAGTTAATAAGATAAAAAATAAAAACAGCGTGCTTAAATGTTAGATCTATGAAAAAAAAATCTAGGAAGATGGAGATAAAAATATTTGAGTAGAAGGTGCAAATTTAAATAAGGCTCCCAGTGAAACTACAAACCAAGAGTGGTGAAGCTCATCTGGGAGAAAAACATTTCAGGCAAAGGAAACAGCAAGTACAATGGCTCTGAGGCAGGAGCCTGCCTGGTGAGTTCAAAGAGCAAGGAGGTCAGTGTTAATGAGGTCAGAGTTGCCTGAAAGGAGCATCTGAAAGAGGGAGGGGAAGAAAGGAAGTCAGATAGGCCACGTAGTGAATGGGGCATACATATTATATGGAGCCTAGTAAGTCATTCATTATAAGTCTGGTTGGTTCTTACTTTAAGAATTCATTGGAGGATTTGAGCAGAGGAGTGTCTTATATTTTCAAAGGATTCTGGCTGCCATGTTCAGAGCAAACAAGGGAATTGACCAAGAACTTGGAAGGCAATTTAGGATGCTATTGAAATAAAATGAAAGATGAGAATGGTTAACCTTGGTGGTCATAGGTGTCTAGGGTATGAAAGTCCATTAGGTTCCAGACATATTTTGAAGGTAAAAATCAACAAAATTTTATGACAGATTGATTGTGAGGTTTGCAAGAAAAAAATAAATCAAAGTTGACACATTTAGTTGAGGAACAGGAAGAATGGAGTTGCCATTAACTGAGGTGGAAAGACTCAGTAAGAGAAGTAGACTTTAGGAAAAAAAGGGAAGGAGGATGGAAACACATCAGAATTTTCTTTCTAATATTCATAACGATCATAGGGTTAAGTATCATTATTATCTACGTTTTGCTAATGGGAAAAGAGAGGTTAGCCTTGCTTACTTAGTAAAGTTACATAGCAATGATTTTCAACCATTCAGTTTAGTTCCCAAGTCAGTTGTATTGTCATCTGGGAGAGATGTAAGGAGAAGACTAAGAGTCAAAGGGCTTGTTACTTCCTAGAGATCATGTGGTAAGTACTGGTTTTACTATTGATTCTTTCAACAGCCTTTTGGTGAATGGTTTGTATAGAATAGCACCTTTCAACTTTTGGTGTGAAAAGTGCCATGGAGCCCATACCAACCATGCCCATAGAATTAATGACAGTGGCATGCTATTTTGGGCAATGCTTATTGATTCTATAGTAATTTGTTAATAAAGAGCCACAGACTATGGTAGCTTGAACAACAGACATTTATTTTCTCACAATTGTGATCCTAGAGATCCAAAACCATGTATCAGCAGAGATGATCTCTTCTAAGGCCTCTCTCCATCATGTAGGTGGTGACTTTTCCTTGTGTGTGTTTGTGTCCTGATGGCTTCTGCTTCTGAGGGCACCATCCTGTTGGATTAGGTCCAATTGTAATGAACTCATTTTCACTTAATTGCTTCTGCCCTCTCTCCAAACACTAGAGACACTGGAGTTTAGGATTTTAGCATATGCTGGGGAGGGTAGCACAATTCAATTCATAATTCTTACCCAGTGTTGTTGCTTAAAATCCCCTTCATGCAGAAGTTGGAAGAGTTCTTCCCCACTGAATCTTAATGGGAGATAGTAAACTTATGTCAACTGAAGGATTCACAGAAACTGCCATTTGATGGCACCTGGCATTCTTTTACTTTGATGGCCTTTCCTCGTCCATGGCACTCTGTGTCAGACACAAGAAGAGCCTGTTGCAACCATGCCCAGACCACTCTCCCATATTTCAATAGATGTGAAGTACAGAAAGTTTTTAAGATAACCAGTTAGTCAATTTCATTAGCAGTTCATGAAGATTTCTACCATTGCTCTCTACTATATGATAGAAAAGGAAAACAAATGCTTTTGAAAGCATAGAGATATTTTCCATTAAATTTTCTAAACTGAGACTAATTTAAGTTGACAGACATCTGTCAGTGTTGAGTTGTTATGTCTTTAATGTGGCTTCATAAGATTTCTTTTAAAGTGAGTTGGATATTTCAATTTTGTCTGTAGGAAATATATTGAGAATTTATTTGGGAACCCTATTGATGAGAAGATACAGGAGATTGTTATTCAACATCTATATGTAAATATATTCCCAAAGACTGTGAAATTTTTCATCTTCTCAAATATAAAGATGATTAAATTCACCTAGGAAATAATCTAGATTCTTTCCATAAATGAAATTACTGACTATGGTTTTATCTAAAGGGGAAAGAAGCATTGTCTGGTTTCCAGGAATTCTGTAGAATAGTAACCTCAAGAAAGCTCACTGAAACAATGATGTTAAAGAGATCTGCAAGTCCCTTTCAGAACTGCTTTAATGCTGAATAGTTGATGTGGGTGTTTGGGGTCACCCTGGATGGTGGAAGAACAATGAATACATAGCAAGATATCTCTAACACAAGGCCGAAAGGAGTGCAGCCATTCGGAAGCCAGCATCATAAAATTCTACTCTAAACAGGAGGCATTAGGGCAATAACACTTTGTGATCCATATGATTCCAGTATCTAATTCTAACCAAACTTTAATGAGTAAAATGAATTTTCTCTTTGCAAAGATTTTTGGAGATTGGTCCTGGGTAACCTGCTTCCTGAAAGAAACCCAGAAGATCTTGGAGGCCAACTCTCTTCTCATCCTCTCTTACTTACTCAGACCTAGGGGAGAGGCTGATATTTATTTAGAATAAAAATTGAGATTACAGTCGTTTGAGAAGAGCTCAACCTTCTGAAGCTTTTGGTAGTGGGATTAAATGCTGTGGTTTGAAGAATAGTGGCAAGTTTCAGTTTCTAGGATTTATTAGGTTGCCTAGTACAAGATAAGAACAATCATAGCAACTACTTATATTTTTCACAACGCTTTATAACTTATGAAGCTTCTTAAAGTCATTATTTCATTGAATCAATTTTTGTAGTATAAAGGGAAAAGCCCAGGATTCAGATTTGTTCATGTGACTGAACCTGGCTTTCCTCTCGAATTCTGGAGTTAATTACCAAAACTCTACTTACAGCAAGGGACTGTTGTGACCATTAAGGATACAGTGCTACACAAAAACAATTCTGATTCTATTTTTAGGTGTTATTTTTAGCAGAATCTATTAAAGTACAAACTCTGAATTTATTTCCTGATTTTTGCTGGTGACTAGTGATCAGGATAATGACCTCTTTTTTTTATCATATTTGAACTTTCAAAATTAAATGTTTTATTAAGTTGATGGAATGAAGTTGTGACAGTCCTTTTATCTATGAAATCTGAGAACTCAATATATTAATGATTATCTGGGAATATATTTATCTAGCAATGAAGGGAAAAGGTAAAAAGTTGACAGAAGAGAGAAACAGTAATTTCTAGAAAATATGGAGATAAAAATCAACCACTTATTGAGTACTTCCTTGCAATTTATCAGAGATTTACTTTACTAGGAAGTGGGGGTGCTGTGATTTGAGCCCAGATACTTAGAGCTCTAATGTCTGTTGCTGAATTTCTAATCAAGATTTTACCACATAAATATTAAAGTCCTCAATTATCAAGCATTAAAGTACCTGAATGTATGGAGATCTGGCAGCACTGAGAGGAAGGTACTCACCCAGGTGTGTTAGAATGCCCACTAAAACAGACATCTCTGCTGCAGGCACCACTCAGTTGGAACTTGACTCATTCAGCCTTCCCCTCTCACTTGCTTCCCAAAAAAAATCCTTCATGCTAATGTAAGAAGAAGGGGATAAAAGCAATGATTCATCAAAACATTTCTTAGGTATGTAATCCCAGCAACTCAGGTGGTTGAGGTAGGAGGATCACAAGTGCAGGCCAGCTTCCACAGCTTAATAAGACCCTGTCTCAAAATAAAGCAAAAAAGGGCCAAGGATGTATCTCAGTGGTGAAGAGCTGTTGGGATAAGTCTCTAGTACCACACACACACACACACACACACACAAAGTTTTCCTCTTTAAGGGATACCATTGTTTATGTTAAGGAGAAATACTTCAAGAAGTCATTAGAGGACAGGATAAAGCTTCAAGGATGGGGAACTGTAGCAAAAAAGGATTGATAATATCCAATGTGTAAATCAAAGAGGAAATTTTGTCCCTTAAAAGGAGAAAGGTAAGCAAACAAAACTGAAATAGAGGAAGTGGGAATACTAGAAAGCTAAAAATCCTGGGTTCTGATTCAATAAAAGAGCTAACTAGAGGGCCCTGGATATAGGAGGAAATCAAAGGAATCTTGGGAGAAAACAAATGCCTGTTAGGTGTTGTCCAACTATTTGGTTGAGAAGTATAAAGTTAACATACTCTTCTGCCTCCCTAGGAAATCTTCTGAGAGGTTTGCTATAAAACTCAATATTGTGAGTTAGGGTCAGCATGGAATAAAGCAGACACAAGTGGATGGAGAAGCTGGAGGATGAGGAACAGCCAACATCTGCATTAGATAGTCTTTTTTTCTGATACTAGCAGTACTCAGTTATGAAAAAAAGTACTAGTAAAATGAACATGCTACATTGCGGGTGAATCTAAGAAAACATTAGGATAAGTGAAAGAAATCAGTTGAAAAGAACACATGTCATATGACTGTGTTTATAGAAAATGTCCATAAAGAGCCAATGTAAAAGACAAAAAAATAAGTTAGAGGTTTTCTGGTGCTGGGTTGGGAACAGGGAGTCACCACAAATGGTCACCGGTAATATTTCTGGAGTGACATAATGTTCTAAATTTGTACTGTGGCAATGGTCACATGACTCTAAACTCACTAACAAGCATGGAATGTTTCCTTGACTTAAGATAGGTTAATTGTTTATGTAAACTATACTCAATAAAGCTGTTGATTTTTTAAAAACTCATTGCACGGTGATCATGTTTGAAACACCTGGGCTCAGGGGAAAGAGCAGAATACCTCTGGAAGTGCACACACAGGAAACTGGCAATCGTGGGTGCCTCTGTGAAGGTAAACGGTGCACAGGACCTCAGTGGAGAAGAAGAGTTCCTCTCAATCTATGATGTTTTGTGCTCCTTGAATTTTATACCAACTGCATGTTATCGATATTCAAAAAGAACATTAAGCCTTTTGCATCTTTTAGTTATGAGAAGATACTTGGCTGCTATTGATAGTGAAGTCATTCATGGTAATGGGGTCACTGGAAAAGACAGTTTAACAGAAAAGTGCTGCATTATCTGTTTTCAGAAACAACCAGTTTTATATCGTGGAATGATATCGATTCACATGGCAATAACCTAGAGTCTAGGGACCTGAAAGAACAGTATGCAGAGCCTGAGATAAAGGTAACTGCATATTTCATTGTAGTGATACAGGTGAAATCCGAAGGTAGAAAATCTGAGGCCTTTATTTTTTAGATAAGGGAGTGATCATTCAGAAGGTTTTTGGAAAATAACCTATTCCCAAATTTTATTATATTTCAGTCATTTTTATTATTATCCTTTTTTCTAGTAGATACCGCAGATGAAACAGTTCAATAGCAAGCTATTGAAAAACATGCTCTACTCACCTTCCTCAGTGTTTTATTTCTTCAAATTCTCTAAGTTACTACACTCTTTGGAATCTAAGTAAAATTAGATTGTAAAATATGCATGGCTTTCCATACAACTGAAATTGCCAAAAAACTGTTAAGCTTCGGCTCCATTAGAAAACTAGCACTAATTAGTTGCAACAGGTTAAATCCCACTATAATCAATTCCCTAATAATGAATATCTTTGTAATCTCAAAGATTTTTAAGTCTTAATCCATGGCTCACTTGTTATGTCTGGTATCCAATGCAGCAATCTTTCAAGCAAATGAAAGTATTTGAGTACCCCTTAAAACTTGTGGTAATGAAATTTCAAAGGAGAGGATCCAGTAAATTGCTGATACTTGGAAATCTGTAAGAATATGTCACTGAGAAATGAATGTGTAGTGGTTAATGTGACTCTCTTCTTTCTATTGCCTGGAATATGTGAATAAAAGCAGAATCCTAAGATTTCTTTTCTTTGTGATTAATAACTGTTTAAACTCCTAATGATCCGTGATGACTGAATCTCCTTGATGGCCAGGAGATAAATATGATATCATGGTCTGAGAATATGTTAGATGATGTTTTCTAAATGAAAGTCTTCATTTAACCTTGGAGACCTAATAAAAATTTTATGCCCACATGATAATTCTTACTTAAGGCTGAGGATGGAAAGTCGAAGAAGCAGATCTTGTACACACAGGTATCTAAGGGAAAGCAGTACCAGCATAGACAGGGCAGGCTTTTAGAAATACTGTGATGTCTAGTGGATGAGTGAAGAGTATGGGCTCTGATTTAGACCATATGAGTTTAAATTCCAGTTTGGCACTAAGTAGGTTATGTAATTAGAATGGGCAAGTTACTAAAATTAAATTTCTTATGGGTATAATGGGAATAATAATTGACTTCAAATGTTGCTTAGGAGGATAATATAAAACAATACATATGAAATACATAGTAAGACCCTCACTCGTTATTGGACAAAGTCATGGCTTTGAGAGAAGCTTCAAATTTTACAGCAAGATGAGGATAATTTTGCTCACCAATTTGATACTTTCATTTAAACTGGATCAAAAATTCAAAAGCTGTCCAGAGAGCCAGAAGGTGCTAGAGAGATGTGACTCCAGATTTATCTGCATGCTAACTAAAGGACTCAGAATTCTATCAAGGATTTTAAAATTAAATGAGCAAACTTATAAGTTAGTTAACCTTCCAAGCCTTGGTTTCTTGCTTATAAAATGGGTATTATACTGAAATGTCATAAGAATTCAGTGGGTCCCTAAATATAAATTATCTAGTACAGCACTTAGCAGGGTCCAAACACTTAATGAAGGACAGTAATTTTGACTAGAGAAATTATAAAAGTATTGTTTACAGATTTTGCAGTATGGTTAACAAGAACATAACTAAATTGTGTGTAAACTTCATAGAAAAAGAAGGTGTTTCTGAAACCTGAAATAGTAGAGTAAGAGGGAGACAGACAGCTCACAAGGACCAGGTCACCATGAGTAAAGATGCTCAACAACTGAGCAGGCAGGTAACATGCATCCACGTGGATTCAAGGAGACCCCTTGGGGAAGAGTAAAGAAAAAGGGGAAGAAGAAGAAAATAAATACACTGATTTGCAGATGGTCAAGTGGGTGGAAACAGGAAGGAAAACAGAGGAGTTGGAGATAAACAACAGCTGTAGCAAAAGAAAAAAAAAACAGCATAACAGTGTTAGGTGAGCGTAGCGAAAAGAGACTATTCCATCTGGGACTAAAATCCTCAGATTAGGAACAGTCCAAGCCAGAAAAGTAGCTGTAGATATTCTGTTGATAAAGAGAAAGCAGAGAGCAGCCCTAGAGAAAAGACAGAGGTAGCCGCCCCACAGAGATACAGCACAGACATTAAGTGGGGCCCTGAGAGTAGTGGAAGAGATGTGTCAAAAGGGAAGGGAATACAGTTCCAAAGAAGCCATAAAGCACTAATTAAAAACACACATGGAATAAGCACAATCAACAGGAAGAAAATAATAAGAAAACAAGAAACTGGAGATTTGGCCTAAGGGATTCTCAGAGAAGAGAAGCCGAGTATATTCTTAGAGCAAAAATAAGGCTGATGAGACAAAGGAGAAATATTCCTTTCAGAAGAATTCTAAATAATATCTGTGAACACTCTCCCTTCCTGAAGGAGGACCTAAATTCCTACCCCTCTTCCCTCAAGGGTGGGCTGTACTTAGTGACTTGCTCCATAGAATACACGAGGACAAACCTGGCACACACTGCCGGAGCCCAGTACTGATAGCTAACACCACCAGAGACTTCACGTGGCTCTCCTGTGGCCCTAACTAGCCATGAAGCTGCCTCACTCAGCTCCTTAGTATGCTTTCTAAAACCCATAACTCTGTTCTAATCATGATAAAAGCATCGATCAATTATAATTCTTCTGCAAGGAATATTTTTTTTTCTCCTCCCAAGTAACTTATTCGACAGGACACCTGACCAGTATTCCTCAAGATTGTTAAGGTCATGAAAAACATGGAAAGACTCAAAAACCATCCCAGACCAGAGACTGGGAGGACATGAAAATTGAATGTAATGTGCTACAACAGACTAGATCCTGAAAGAGAAAGAAGGCATTCATGATACAACTGGTCAAATCCAAAATTTGGAATTAACAAAGGACAGTAATTTTGACTAGAGAAGTACTTTGCTAGTAATGTTGGTTTCATAGTTTTGACAGATGTACCATGGTAGGATAAGATGCTAAAAATAGGGGAAATAAAGTAAAACATGTCTATATGGGAACTTGCTTTACTATCTGCAATTGTTTTTAAAGTCTAAAATTATTCAGAATTAAAACTTTATTTTAAAAAAGATGATATCATATTTAAAAGGACACAGGAGCCAGCAGAAATTATTTCTAGTAGCAAAGTGAGGACAGAGTTGGATTATATCTTAAGAGTAAAATAAATGTCCATGATCCCATCCTGATGTGAATAAATTATTGGGTAAATAAATTACTTGGGAGGAGGAAAACTATTCCTTACAGAAGATTTGTAATTAATATATGCAGAAGAAACAAGAAATACTATAGGAACACCAAAATAATAATTGCTACAGGCATGATCAATCAATGAATGCTAAATAGATGAAGTTTATGGAGAAGCAGGATATTCACATAGCCCTGGCATATCTTTACCCAAATATTTATTAATTACAAAAAATACATAACTTTACAGTGTATAAAAACTGCCAGACCATATAAGCCAAGTGATCAAGCTTAACATTACATCATGTCATAAGACAGAGGCAAACATCAGACAAAGTGAGAAACATTCTACAAAATGCCTGGACAATACCTTTTAAAGTGTTATGTCATGAAAGAAAAAGAAAAGGAATGTTGTCACAGATCAGAGGCAACTAAAGACATTACAACTAAATGTAATGTGAATGCTAGAGTTTGGATTTGGAATGTCCTCCAAAGGCCTGTGTGTTAAAGGTTTAGTTCCCAGCTTGGTAATACTGCGAATTGGTAGAAACTTTAAGAGGTGGAGCTTCATGGGAGGTCTTTAGGTCTTTGGAGGCTTAACATCAAAGGGGATTGTGGGACCATGCTCTCTTCTTCACTTTCTCTTTTGCTTCCCAGCCATGAGATAAGAAGTTTTGCTTCTCCATGTGCTCCCAGCCTTTGGTGTACTGTCGCAGGCCCAGAGCAAAAAGAACAACTAATCATGGTGTAAAAAACTCCTAAACTCTGAACCAAAATAAACCTTTTATCTTTGTAAGCAGATTATCTCAGGTATTTGTTATAATAATGGAAAGCTGACTAACAATAGAATCCTGGATTTGGCACTGGAACATAAGACATTAGTAGAAATTAAGTCTGTAACGTAGTTAATAGTATTGTACCAATGTTTCTTAGTTTTCATAAATATAACACAGTTATGGAAAATGTTCATATTAAGGAAATTCGGGAGAAAGATTCATGGCAGTGCTTTGTATTATCTCTGCAACTCTTCTGTAAGTCTAAAATAATTTCAAAATTAAAAAACATGCAAATCACACGTGCTTGCATGAACACATGCACACACATGCAAAACATATAAAAAGGCTCACTTTGGGTTTAATGTCCTAAAACCACCTATGCACTCCAAAATTCTGGGTAATAGTATATACTCACAAACAACTGAAATAACTGATTAATCTAAAACCTTTATTCAGAACAATGTTGTTCAAAGAAATAAAAAATAGGTTGGGAAGCACAAAGCTAAATATTTTAAACACGGCCATTCTAATATAATTCCAAATGCAAATGCAAAAGATGTCCTTATAAATGAGCAACATTTAACTATGAGGGACCATAAAAGATAGGTGAGCCTCAGTCTATTTTCAAGATGTCCAGGGCAGTGTGGAAGCTTATAAAACTTTAAATTTCATGAAGGTATAAAAAGAAAATACGATGTTCCCAATCAGATATAATTAATGAAGATAGTAAGGGAAAAATTGATTAAATTAAAGCAGAAAGTAAAGATGACTCAGCAAATGGGTGGCACCAATATAAACATGGTCAGAACTATAAAAATACAACAACAACAAAGGTGAAAAGGGATGTGTCATAGTCTTGACAATGAAAGAAGATAACAAGATGAATGTTGGCAGCAAAACTGACTCTAATGAGCATCTGTGGGAACATGAAAGTGTTTTCCACAAAATGATTTTAAGAAAAGTAAGATTTAGGAAGCAGTGTTACCAATGTTAGTCTGAAAAATTATGGGATTTAACTACAGCATCGCAGTTCATAAAGTGAATACAGTTTGTTGATCTAAAGAAGAAACGTGCAAATGTATTGAATGATCTCAGAACTGATTTCTTTAAAGATTCTGAGCCCAGCCTGGACAAACATTTGGTGGTCTTCAGCCATCACCAAATGATACATTTGACACATAACACGGTGACTGACAAGTGGTAAGTGCTCAAAACCCGTTAGCTATTATTATTATTTCATTGCAAAATCATTCACTGTGACCTGCATTCTTGTGATTGAGAGTCCTTAAACACATTGGGATAACGTGTCTAATGGACAGACTTGAAGATCTATATATGAAAGAATTTGGTGGTGTTTAGTCACCGTGAACAAAAGATAGAAGTGACCATTGTTATGAAATATAGATTACCAGCCATGGAGTGCTTATAAGGACAAAAGGGATAGCAGGATTTAGATGATGCCAACATCTACAAAATTGTAGAAATCTTATTGCACAGGCTGAAGAATGAGGGCCCAGTGCTCTTCAATGAACTGCAAAGAGACAGAAATTCAGGAAGAAATGGAGGAAGGGAGGGAAGCCTTCTCTTAATTAGATCAAGAATAAAATCTTTCAATGGACAAATTATTCTTTTCAGAAAAATACACAAAGATATTCCTGTTGAACACTGAAAACCTTATATATCAAGGTGACCAGCAAAGAAAAAGAAAAAAAATTTAAAATTAATGGAGCTATTTAATATATGTGACTTGAAGATCTAACCATTAAAGAAAGCCCAAGTCAACAAGAAGTTTAGTGTAGAGATAAAAGCAGGGACCGTGATACAGAGAACCTGTGGTAGCTCTAAATGAAGGCGATACTCGTGAAAACTACACATAAGGCAAGGTGAATTTTTCTGAAGTTACATGTTGTTGTTTTGAAAATCAACAATCTTTGCCATTTTGTTTGCCTTCTCTGCCTTCTCTTCCACTATTTTTTTTTGCATTGATATAACCTTATTAATTTATTCCTAATACTAATTAGTAATTACTTCCTAGCCATGGGC
Source organism: Spermophilus citellus (assembly GCF_964194105.1). Classification (NCBI taxonomy): domain Eukaryota; kingdom Metazoa; phylum Chordata; class Mammalia; order Rodentia; family Sciuridae; genus Spermophilus; species Spermophilus citellus. The sequence continues at coordinate 178,286,136 of NC_138185.1, read as the reverse complement.
AAATTGTCTTTTTAATTGATTAATGTGTCTATAAAGTGCCTCATCAATTATTACTACGGCATAGTTGGCAAGGACAATCAAGTCAGGTACATACTTAGATTGACTGGGACTTTGCAGAGTTCCTGTTAGTTAAATTTTTCTTGACCAATGTGTCCCAACATGGCTCAAGAATTCTCAATTACAAAAACACATGTCACAGTGAATGATTTTGCAGTGAAGTAATAATAATAACTAATGAGTTTTGAGCACTTACCATGTGCCAAGCACTGTGTGAAGTTTCGAATGTATCATCTGACTGTCTCTTCAATGCAAAAATATGACATACAGAATAGCATTAATTTTACAATAAAATTAAGGCTCAAAAGTTGAACAACCCATTGAAGGTCACTACATCGGTCTGATAGGCTGTTATAACAAGATATCACAGACAGGGTGGCTTAAACAACAGAAATTCATTTTCTCTCAATTCTGGAGGCTAAAAGTCCATGATGAAGGTACAGGTAATGTTGGTATCTAGTGTGATGTCTCTTCTTGGCTTGCCAATGGCTGCCTTCTCTGTATGTTCTTACAGAGAAAGATCTTAGTGACTCTTTAACTTCTTATAAAAATACCAGTCACCAGATTAGGACTTTACCTTTATAACATCTTTTAACATTAATTACCTCCTAGAAGGCCCTATCTCCATATACAGTCACTTTGGGGATTAATGCTTGAACATATTAATTTTCAGGGAACATAATTCCATCCATAATGGTTGCATAGCCAATAAAGGAAGGACTGAGAATTTGAAATTTGAAGTCCAAGTCTGACCCTCTCCTGTTACTAGGATGACTGTACTGAATGAAATGAGTCCACAAAATGTGTGTGGTTCAAATAAAATACGAATGGACAGTTATAGAGATGTAAGCGCACACCATGAAATCCAGATAGAAGACAATAAAGTAAAAAATAAGTGCAAGAGGAGGAACCAAGGGAAGTTCTATTGTACTAATAATTTTAAAATAAAAGATGAAGTTATCAGATATTTTAACATCTTTTAGTGGGAAAGGAGAAATTATGATACGCAAAAACTAAACCTCTCCAAATTATGTACAATGGATTGAACTAGTAGTGATTGCTATCAGTTTTCTTATTTTATATATCTCAATTATAGATGTAGGGACCAGCATCATGTACTCCAGAGTCAATACCCCAGGAGGACCTATCAATAGAATGTCCTTAAGATAACAGTGTGGAGGATGTGGTCAAAAAGAAGCGCACAGAAGCAGGATACAGTCAACTTGAGGAGAAATATTTTTGTTTTGCTTGGGTTTTTTTGTAAAGAAAATAGAAGAATCAAGATAAAATAGAGTCACATCAACACTTGATTTATACCACAAAGAGCCAGCTAAAATGAATATAAACTCTAGGTTCAAAAGTGACTGATGTGTCACCAGAACCAGAGAACAGTGGAGAGAAGAGGGGACAACAACGGATCTGTGAACACTACTGAGACAGTAAAGTTACATAAAACACATTCTCTGGTGTTTCAGTGAAACGCTTCTTGAAAAAGGATATGGTTGTTCAAATCTGGCTCTATCATCAGAGAGCTGATTCCAAAAAGAGAGCTTGTTATTCAGTGCTTAAATATTTTGTATGTATTCTTTTTCCAGCTAGTGTTCAGTCAGGAGAAAAGAGACCTAACATTGTTTTTTCCTAGTTCCCAGGATGTTTTCCTAGTTTCCCATGAATTTATCTCTAGAGGGGGAGACAAAATGTTCACAACCACATGCAACATTTTTTAAAGTATTTTTTAAAATAGGGATTTCTCATTTCCACTGGTTATGTGGTAATACAAGCCAGATTTATTGTTCATCTATTGAGGTGGCTGACCCATTGGTTCTTCTTAATTGCCACATGCCTGGAAAACTTAAATAAACCAAGATGTCTCAGTAGTAATTTGTTGTTAGAGATACAGACGCACTTAATGAATTTAGGATAAATAGTCCATGTTAAAAAAAATTGTTCCTACCTTTATTCATCATTCTTTCTAAAGATTTTCCAATCATTCCTTATCGAAAAATTAATTTCATTTGACAAGGGACCAACTATTCTAAAATTATACCAATTGAGCAAAGTTACATATAAGAGAGATGTCTTTTGAATTTGCTTTTACCTTGGGGTGGTTTAGTTGCCAGAGTTGGCTTAGTTCTGGTTTCTCACCTTAATGTGTAAGGCTTCTTAGAAGCAGAACTTTGCTCTTGCATCAAGACTGAGAGTTTGCAGAGCCTGGCGGTTCACACCTGTAATCCCAGCAGCTGGGAAGGCTGAAGCAGGAGGATCTCAAATTCAAAGCCAGCCTCAACAATTTAACAAGGCCCTGACAATTTAGTGAGAATCTGCCTCAAGATAAAAAAATAAAAATTAAAAAAGGGCTGAGGATATAGCTCAATGGTTAAGCACCCCTAGATTCAATCCCTAGGAGAGAGAGAGAGGGAGAGTTCCTTCTGGACGGTTCTCTGTTTTTGACTCTGACAGTGCACTCTATCTACCTGAAATAATGCCTCCCTTACAGTTTTGTATTTTCAGCCTTTGTAGTCAGAAGTCACTTTTCTTCTCCTTGTTCTCCCTCTCCTTCTTGTTATTCTTGCCTTCACCCTTTCCATTTCTTGACCCATACAATAGCACCGATGATGAGTAAGTTTCATAGTCCTTTGACTGAAGGACTGGTTCTCACTCACAAAAGCCCTGACTGATGTACATCTGGAGTGACTCTCAATTGCAGTTTGCTGGGTGCCCTTCATTCAGTGACTCCTGAAAGACCATTCCAGCATCATTCCCACTCTCTCTGCCTTCTTGTGTCCTGTACTGCAGCCCTATTGAACTGATTCACAGTTCTTCAAATTCCATCCTCCTTGCTTCTCTCTTTACTGTCCACAGTGCACCCCTGCTCGAAGCACTTGAAGCCCTCTCCCCACTATAGCATGTATCTCAGGACAAAGAAGTCTCCACTGTATGTCCCATCTCCATCCCTCCACCCCAGTTAGGCATCACCCTCTCCATGCTCCCCTCCATCCCTGTGCATCTTTCCTTGATGGCATTGACACTCTGTGGCTTTTCCAGTAACTGGCCTGAGAGTGCCTCCCCTACCTGCATAATCACGACACCTGGCCAAGAGCAGAAGCTTAATAAATTCTGTTGGATGAATGAGGACAAAGAGGGCATGCAGATAACATTTACAGAAGATGCAGGATTGGACTTGAGAGTGGTCATGCTGAATGATGAAAGCAGTTTCCAAAAGAACAGTGAGACACGTTTGACAGGAGGAATTTCATAAGAGAAAAATGTCAAGTTTTGCACTTAGCTTCTAAACAATCAACTGCAGATGTGTAGGGTTGTGGAATATTAGTTTAGGTAAATATGACTTTAGAGTTTGTTTGACTCCAGCTCAAGCTTATAGAATCCAAAAGTTTAAAAGCACATTACAGATGACCATGTTTAACTCTCTCCTCGACTTGTGGGTCCCCTCAGCAATGTGCCTGCCAAGAAACATGCTTTCTTCTGTGTGAACACTTCCATGATGTCATCTACCAGGTGCTAGCTGGCAAGAGAAAAAAATCTTCAACTGCCTGGGTTAAAAGTAGTGTGCCCAGAGGGATAATAGTGTGACCCCTCTCACTTCTATTATGAAAATTCCCACATTGTATTCTTTCAGTGATTTTTTTTGACAAGTATTGATTTCCTTATCTAACTTCTCTATTATACAGTGAGTTCTATGAAGACAGAATTTTATGTCCCTGATATCTGATACAATATACTCAATATTAACAAATGCCGGGTGATTCCACAAGGGCTGGAGAGTACAGGTTCTGGTGGTAGAGTTAGACTATTGGCCCCATCCTGAAGTGCTGTGTGACTGTTGGGATGTCATCTATCCTCTCTGCGCCCTCCTGGTTTCATTGTCTGAAATGATAATGTTTTGAGAATTATTTGAGAAAATAAATGCAGGCATCCATCTCTGACATTCTTCTGGAGATCATCTCTCATCCAAGTACTAACCAGGCCAGACCCTGCTTATCTACCCGAGATCAGATGAGATTGTTCAAGGTGGTATGGCCGTAGACAATGGAGATCATCTCAGTAGAAATGCTGACAAGCCAAAGAGAACCGAGAATGATGACCTAAATCCATACCACAGAGTGACTGGTTAAGGTATTTGGAATGTCTTGCCTTAAAGAAAGGAAGACTCAAAAGGAACAAGAGAGCTGAGTGATTAGTCATGAGAGAGATAATCACCTATTTGCTTGACAGTTTCTATTTCAGAAAGAGTTTCCACGTGCTATTTTGGTTGATTGTTACAAGAGCTGTATGACCCAGGAAGGAAGGGTGGGCATGATCCCTTGCTCTTAGTCTACAGAGGAAGTCACCACTTCCACAGCTGACTATGACGACAGTGGGCTTGACCCCAAGTGTGCTGGGTGACCTGTGGTTCATTTCTTTTTCCACCAGAGCACACAACCTCCGGAGGGGCATGGAGGGTGAAACTTATTTGTGTGGAAGTCAAAGTTGAGATTAATGGGTGAAAAATCATAAGTAGATCATGTCTCAGTATAGAGAAGAGTCTTTAAGATAATTTAAATTGCCTCAAATCACAACTAAATGAACAGTCTCACAAAGAAGTAAGTTCCCTGTTATTCTTCATATTTAAGTGGAGAATGAGTGCCTAACATCGGTGATGATGGGTGAGGGAGAGGATTGGACACTAATGTCTAAGCCTCCTTCAAATACTAGCTATGATTCAAAGTTTCTTATCCACAAAATATTGAATTCTAAATATCAAAAACTTTCCTAACCACTCCTTGCAAGAATATTATCAAACAACAGCAATGGAGAATATGAGTTCTTAAAAAGAAAAATGTCATATTAATTCAACATGGTTTTAGCTTTATCAGTGGAAAAAGAAAATCTACCACATCAGTATACTAAGAGGTGATATTTTGCTAATATCCAGGAAAATGTTTTAATCCTCACATTGTTTATTGATTTTCTGATTATTTCTATATTTCCTCTCTAAACAAGTCTACGTAGTAAACATGGTCCATATAACAAAAATTATTATAGCCTAAAATTTTTAAAAATATATTTAGATGTGACGGACTTTTATTTTATTCATTTATTTATATGCAGTGCTTAGAATCAAACCCAGTGTCTCATCCATGTGAGGCAAGTGCTCTACCACTGAGCCACAACCCCAATCCCTATAGCCTAAAATTTTTGAGATTATAATTTACTATTTTAAATATGCGTTACTCCATCCCAATTGAGATCATCTCAACAATGTTCATAGGCAACATACAAATCAGATATAATTAAAGATGATGCATTCACATGTTTTAATTACGCCTCACTTATGCAGTAGTTTGACTGCAAAAATTATTTTAGGGCACAGTTTTTCAAGAGATGCACAGCAACAAAACAAGTTCTGCAGTTTTAATTTGTTCCACTACTCAACTATGTGGATATAATTTACTTATTTCTGAATTATTTTAAACATAATTAACTGTATTTATTCTAAAGTCTGTTTCACAAAATGCTATAAGAAAGAAAATCCATAAGATAGACAGATAAATTGATATTTTGATACAATACTAGCATGAAATATTAATTAACCCATAATAAGAGAGGTTCATTATAATTTCTTTCTAAGAAAATTTTAAACCATTTTTTAATCTTCCTCCAGTTTATAAACAGAGAAAAAGATACTGATGAATAAAAAATTACATTAACTAAGATTCACTAGCATCAAAAAGACAGTAATATCTTCTAACAGTACATGCATGTGTGTATATGTATTTGAACACAAACATTTCAGAGCTAATAAGAGATTATCTAAATTACTTCCTAAAATTAATGTAAATTTCCAACCAAAAAGATACTAAAGAAATCAAAGTAAGTACTACATCATGTAAGCATTTCAAAAGATATATACCCATATAGTTAGTAACATGGAAAAACTTGGTTACTGATGGAAATTGATCCTTTACTATTTAATGTTTAAATAGTCAAAGTGAAGTCATTTGTATTCAGATAGGTTAAATGCTCTTCACCTTTTATTTAACCTTTAATGGGTGAATGTTCTCATAAAAGGGAATAGATTTCTTTTCATTTTAAACTGCATTTCACTCAATTATGTTCTGAATATAGAATGAAAAGCTGAGGTGATAAAACATTCTGACAAATGAAACAAAAAACGTGGCAGTATTCTATGTCAGTTTTCAATGATTATCTGGCAAAACTCAATCACAGATTTTGTGCTTTTAGAATGGAACAGCTATTTAAACGGTAATTATTGTATTTATGCATTTCCATAATGCTTTGAAAGCACCAAGGCAAATAATAGAGGCCTTTCTCCTGAATTGCATTAGCTCAAATATAAGATCAGGGCTGATTTTTCTGGGATTTTATTGATTGTACAACATAATGTATTCTGTAATTGCCTTGGGTAAAGTGCAAGATATTTCAGCTTACAGTTGGATGATCTGCAGGATAATTTAGAAAGCAAGTAACTGAATACATTTTTTTTAAACAATAATGACTTTAAAATCCTGCAATCCCATGAAATAAGAGGTCTGAGGTGGCCATGGGAAATCTCAAAATGACAGGGAAGGAACAAAACTGTTAAAAGTACTATAGAAGGCAGTAAGGGAAATCACTGCCCCAAGGGTGACTAGAAATAGACACATTTGTGGAATTGGTTTTGACTTTTTAAGAATCAGCTAAAATATGGCCCTGAAAATTGTCCAACCAGGCAGTAAAATGAGGTGTTATCAGTAAGTTCTGGGAGTAGTTAGAAAATTTTGTTGTGCATGTGACTGTGGTAGATGTGGAATATCGATATCTAGCTTTATTTACTACAGAGTTCATAAGCCGGTTCTCACTGACCCCCATTTTCAACAACATGACATTTTGACAACCCTGCTTCTACAACAAAAAGGGATTCAGAAGTTCCTTTCCACTGAGATCGTATTTTTCCATTGAGGTTATTTCTAATCATAGAGAAACAAAACTATGCTGAGTTAATATTTAGGAGTTTACAACAGCCTTCTGTGAAATTTCTCAAAAGAGTGTTTGGTGAGAACAGTGCGTTCTGTTCCTGATTTACATATATAAGGAATTAATGTAATTTTGAAATTTCTAAGCACACTTGTCAATATTACATAATTTGATTCTTTCTAAGGAGAACACTAATTTGCAGTTACTCATTATTCATGTTTTTGTCCTGAGATGAAGATGAGACTGACTTTTTGCACTGGGAAGAAATTAATAGATGAATATGGGAGACACCCACTAGGTCTTTCATTCAGAGATTATTATCACTCTTATTTTAAGAACAATGCATTCTGTTAACTATATTATATACAATACAATTTCTTCTTTAAATACGACTAACATGACCATTTTGTCAGATGTGAAGTCTTGAGAAAAATGGAAATATATCTGAGTTTACCTTACATAAAGACAGTTTGAACGCAAAAGGAGAAAAAGGTGTTGTTTTTTTTTTAAAGAATAAAGCAGACTGCTGGCTCGGATCCCCCCTGGCCCCCGGGGCTTGGTGCCGGCCCTGGTTTCTTGTTGTGCACGTCAAAGAGGCCAGCTCCCAAGGCCTTGAAAGATTTGTGGTGTCTGTTTTCATATTCAGCCTATAATGGTCATGTGGGGACGCCCTGACCTGCTTGGGTCTGATAAGGTTCCTGGTTGAAGGCTCACTATGAGTCGATGTGAACCACCTGTTTTCCCCTCCGTCCTTGCTTCCGCCTACCAGTAACTTTCCATTCTGTCTGAAAGAAATATATAAGTATGAGCTGAGATAATAAAGTCAGACTCCCCCTGGATGAAGAACCTTGGTGTCCTGTGAATTCTTTTAACCCCGATGTCTCCCGCCGGACTCGGTCCATTTCGCCGGACGCGGCAGCAGACAAATTAGAAACCTTGGTATTGTGTGAAATAGGTAGCATTCTATGAAGCAACTGAGTTAAAGAGTGGAAGAACGATTTAACGATTTACTGTTTAATATCATACAGATTCTCTCTCTCTCTCTCTCTCTCTCTCTCTCACACGCACACACACACACACATGCATTCTCTCTTCTTTTCACCTTATTCTTTAAAAAGAGTTTTAAGGAAGTTCTTTCCCAGCTGTACATGTTATTTTCAAGTATTAAATGACTATTAAATTTCTAGTCATATGATATTTAAAAATAGCTTAAGCTCCAGCAAGAAAAAATAATGATGGTTTTACATGCAGGTATCTACAAATATTACAAGGTAATGTGGAGAAAACAGGCACAAAGAAGCTTTGGATTGGTTTGTATTGAACATGACCACAAAATGTAACCAGAAGTAATAAAGCTCTTCTTGTTCAATTACATATCCTACTTAACAAACAGCCTTCATCTTGCTTTGGTGATGAAACATTCCTGACTCCCAAAAGTCACTTTCCCTGGGCAACAGAGGGAGGAAAGCTCACCTGAAGAGCTGACCTAGCCTCTTAGACTACATGGAATGTGGACTCCCTTTGTGTTAAGGTCAGTAGACCAGCCTGGCCAAACAATGCTGACCATCCAGGGAAGGGAATGGAGATAGGAGCTTAAATGCACCCCAGGAGAGAAACTACTTTGAGATAGTAAATATTGAATTCTTGGTAGTAAATTCTTGATAGTAAATATTGAATTTGGATTCTTGGATTTTATTCTTTCTTGATGTTAAAAAAAAAGTTTCAGAATGTGTTCAACTCAACCTGTTAAAGGAATCCTGGAAGCCCTATAAAATCTCACTGGGAGTATATTGCTCAGAAAAGTATTGTGAAAGCTTTATATAAAGGTTATCTGCAAGAGGAAGGTGGAGGGAAGGGAGGGAGACGAGCATACTAGTAGATGCTTAATTAAATTTTTGGTACTTTGGTCTGGGTGGTGCACTTTTGGGTAGTCATTTAATTATTGTGCTTTATAATTCATATGTGTAATGTTTGTGGACACACAAATCCTATTGAATGTAATAGTTTTTGTATTAAAACAATAATGATGTGGAAAATCAGGGAAAAAAGAGAAATGTGTGAGTACACTTTGGGAGAACACGTAGAACTTAATTTTTTTCTGGGGAAAAGACAATTCAAATTTGCTATTATATTTTTTATTGCTTCTGATAATAATAAATTTCTGCTTTTTTTCCTCTTGCCTTTTTTAATTCAATATTTTTTTTTCTGCATTCTTAACAATTTTGAGTAGCTCTTCAAGCCTTGCTGCTCTCTTTGGCCTCTCTCACCTAATTCCATTAAGTCTTCTGTTATTTTTCCTTGCCTGAAGGACTCTATAACTTTCCTTGCCTTTATAAGCAATACTATCCTTATTGCTAAAATAGAGGTTATCACTATCTCCTGCACCCTTCCCTCTACGCCTCCCTCTTCATCAGTTTACCCTTCATGGCTCTCCAAGTCTCTGCTCCATCCTGTTTCACCTTATTTTCTCCTGCATTTCTTCTCTCAAGGGACAACAGAGCACATTTTGACCCTTTTGATGTTTTTCTTCTGCACTGACAAGCTGTTTTGTTGTCTGCTTTTGGCCTTGAGTGAATGAAAGCTTGTGTATCAGCTGTGTCTTAGCCTAAAAGTCAAGTACTTGCAATATCTATCATCTTTTTCTTCCTCTCCTGTCTACCTATTATTGATCATCAAAAGTTTATTTTCTATTTATTCTACATTCCTCTTTGCCTCTGCAACCAGTGTTCCCTATGACCGTTGCTTCAATTGTGCTGAAATTTGTTCATATCATCCTGTTAAAAAATCAACTGACTAGGCACAGTGAGGCACACCTGTAATCTCAGCAGCTCATGAGGCTGAGGCAGGAGATCACAAGTTCAAAGCCAGCCTTAGCAACGTAGTGAGGCCCTAAGCAACTTAGTGAGACCAAGTCTTAACATAAAAAATAAAAAGGGGTGGGGATGTAGCTCAGTGGTTAAGTGCCCCTGGGTTCAATCCCTGGTACAAAAAATAAAAATAAAAATAAAAATAAATAAATATATCTGTCCCTTCATTTTTTCTTTTACACACACTTATTTTTCTTGAGGGCTCCCCAAATAAGAAAGTCCTTTTATGTTGTATTCATTATACTTCCATGTAATTTGGAAGATTATGAAAGATTCTATCTACCTTGCAGTTGACATGGTCAGATCACCCATGAAGATCTGGTGCATGTTTTTCTACTTTACAAAGGATGACATGATTTTGTATCTTCATAGGAAAATATAATAGATTGTGTATGTCTTAAACACACACAAAGATCCTTCTCTGTTGCTTTTGGAAGTATATGTGTACATATATATTCACATGTCTCATTTATTATTGTGTCCATCGAGCACAGATTAACAAATACTTTATAGTTTTGATGTAAAAAATAATATCCAAATAAATTTTGTTTATTTTCTCACTACTGACATTGCACCTAAGAATGATTTATTTCTATCAAGTAGAAAAATCAAGGAATAGTTTCAACAGAGTTTCAGTTTCAGGTACTGATGGTGGAGCACAAAGCCTCTTTCTTGATTGCCCTGGAGAGAAGTGCTATCTAGTTTTAGTTTACAAAATCAAAGTGGTTTAATATACTGCAGTAAATTTATTCGGTATTGCATTTGTAAGTGTATTAACAAGGGAATATAAATGTCCAATAATAACAAAAGAGCGTTCTACTGGTTAATGTCTGATTCATGTGAACATAAGAGACCAACTGCTAGGATTCAAAATAAGCAATCAGAATATTATGCTTTGTTGTTTATATACTCAACGTGTTAGAATAATTGCTAAATTCAAGATTAAAAATGCAAAGGCTAGTTCAATAGTTTGGATTTGGATTGTCTCCCAAAGACCCATGCATTGAGGGCTTGGTCCCTAGCTCCTGGCACCATTGGTAGGTGATGAATCATTTAGCCTAGTAGAAAGAAGATAGGTCACTGGAGGGAATTGTGGGACCCTGACCCTTGCTCTTCATCATATTTCCCTAGCCACTGTAAGTTGGAACAGGGCTTCTCCACCACACGCTCCTCCCATGAGGGGCTGTGCCACCTCAAGCCCAAAGCAACAAGGCCAAGCATGGACTGAAATCTCTGAAACTGTGAGTCAAAATAAACCTTTCCTCCTTACAAATGGTTTATCTCAGGTACTTTTTCACAGTGATAGAAAGCTAACTAGCCTAGCTAGAATAGCCCTTATCAGGGACAGACCATGAAATCATGTAGGTGAATAGTAATTATCATTCTGATTTGATAAGAGGTGGGGCAGCAAGGGGGTTTTCTGGTAATTGTCTGAGTCTTTTGAAAGGTTAGGGGAGAATAAGACTGGGGTGAGCAGAAGTGATACTAGCAAAAGAAGTCCTAGAATATCTTTAATTGTACACTAAGGGTGAAGTGGGATTTTTTTTTTTAATTAGATGAGAACTAGCAACTTGGCACGCTCATGATGGATTATTAGATTCTGTTTCATGGAGGAATTGGGAGGTAGATAAAAATTAGGGCTGAAATAATGAATGATAAAATAATGTGGAATGTGAAAATTTGTGTGACCGACTATCCTCTCAGATCTATTCTACCAGGTTAATACAAATCAAATGAAATCTCCGAGGAGACCTCAGGGGGTGTTGTGCAACCACTTACTCTTAAATGAAAATGAATACTTAATAACATGGCATAGTGAACATGCCTTAATCAAATGCTAAAAAGCTCTTCATCTGTTTGACCTGTGTACTCTTTCAGAAAGAGATTTCTGCTAAAAATGAATCTCAGGAAGATAATCTTGTTTTCTGTGTTTCTTGCTTCTACCAGTCGCCTATTGTCACAATAACCCTGTTACAAATTCTCAAAACACAGTGGCAGACAATAAGCAGATATAATCACTCTTGCTGGTTGTGTACCACTGGAGTACTTCTGCATCATACACTCTCATTGCTTTGGGACCAGCAGACAATCTAAAGCAGGTAACTCTCATGGTGACGTCAAAAGTGCCACAAAGGTTAAAAGAAACATGATGTCTCTTAAGACAGAGCTCAGAACCGGCAAGCTGGCACGCTCACCCATTCTGTACCTGGTCAAAGCAATTCACAACTTAAGTGGGGAACTACAGGAAGGATATGGGGGAGGAAGAAGGTTTAGGAACACATACACAATCTATTTCACTGTCACTCTTTTCAATCTAAGGAGTTCTACATTCTGCTTGAATAGTTCCCAGAAAGATGTTCATATATCTGTTCTATGTTAAAAAAAAATCCTTCAGAAAGAGAATAAGCAAAGTTTAGAGGAAACAAAAATATTTAGCAGAGGATGTCAATTAATCAAATGAGCAAAGGCTTCCTGTACTATAGAAACCACTGAATAAGATCTATGAGAAAAGCAGAGAATCCAGTGAGGTCTCCAACCTTATGGAACAGCAAACTGGTCACTGCTTGCAGACAGGAGGGGATGAAGTTTCACATGCATGGAACAGGTAATCCTTAGTCATTGTCAAAGCTTCTGAGCACATGCATGGATGTTACAGAGTGTACCTCTAGAAAGAGGTTCCCCCAGAGTTCTTTTGAATATTTTTTAAAGGATTCAGTGGTCAGTCTTGGAAAAAAAAATGCATCCTCTCCTGGATAGGAGAACTCTATCTCATTTTATTTCACACTTGCCTTTAGTAGGAATAAAAGGGGCTGTTTCACAACTCTCAGTTTTAGGTGAGGTTCAAAAGATCAGAAGGAAAAAAATCATTTCTGCACTGGAAAGGAAATTCCCTGTTGAACCAACCTTAAATTTAGAATAGTGATTTCTATTTTTTGCCTGTGTAAAGTTTAGCATCTAAAGTCGGAAAAACATAGATTGATGGGATTGCTGTTCTCTAGTCTAACTAGAGTGCAGTGAAAAATGAAGTGCAGCTACATCTCTAAGTTTGACAGAGAACATCAGCACCAGCATTAAATTTCAGGACCTTTAAGATCCAGTGGACAGCAGTGGAATACTGTTGGAATCAAGCAAATTTACTTAACTTACTTAAAAAAGCAAACTGAATTCTTCCAAGTAGTCATAAACTGTATCTGAGTTATGAGTTGGAACAGCACCTTGTGTAGGGCCTAGAAATCATTAAAATCCTTAGGGATAGTTGCTATTACAATAGTCCATTTTCCATGGTTTTTCTTCAGAAGTTTCATTTATGCAGTCAGCTATGGTCTGAAAACATTAAATAAAAATTCTAGAAGTAAACTATAAGTTTTAAATTTTGTAGCATTCTAAGCAGAATGGTAAGGTCTCAGACCATCCCACTTCATCCCACCTGGATGCTAATAATCCCTTTGATCAGTGTATACACTGTATACACTACCAGCCCGTTAGTCACTTAGAGATTGTTTCAGTTATAAGATCCACTGTCATGGCATCACAGTGCTTGTGTTCAAGTAACTTGCACTTTACTTGATGGTCCCAATGTGCACATCAATTTACATGTGCCAAAGAGAAGACCTTCCATTAAGCAAAAATCTGAAACAAGAATCAACAAATGGGACTCACTCAAACTAAAAAGTTTTTTCTCAGCAAGAGAAACAATAAGAGAGGTAAATAGGGAGCCTACATCCTGGGAACAAATTTTTACTCCTCACACTTCAGATAGAGCCCTAATATCCAGAGTATACAAAGAACTCAAAAAATTAAACAATAAGAAAACAAATAACCCAATCAACAAATGGGCCAAGGACCTGAACAGACACTTCTCAGAGGAGGACATACAATCAATCAACAAGTACATGAAAAAATGCTCTCCATCTCTAGCAGTCAGAGAAATGCAAATCAAAACCACCCTAAGATACCATCTCACTCCAGTAAGATTGGCAGCCATTATGAAGTCAAACAACAATGAGTGCTGGCGAGGATGTGGGGAAAAGGGTACACTTGTACGTTGCTAGTGGGAGTGCAAATTGGTGCTGCCATATTGGAAATCAGTATGGAGATTCCTTGGAAAGCTGGGAATGGAACCACCATTTGACCCAGCTATTCCCCTTCTCGGACTATTCCCTAAAGACCTTAAAAGAGCATACTATAGGGATACTGCTACATCGATGTTCATAGCAGCACAATTCACAATAGCTAGTCTGTGGAACCAACCTAGATGCCCTTCAATAGATGAATGGATAAAAAAAAATGTGGCATTTATACACAATGGAGTATTACTCAGCACTAAAAAATGACAAAATCATGGCATTTGCAGGGAAATGGATGGCACTAGAGCAGATTATGCTAAGTGAAGCTAGCCAATCCCTAAAAAACAAATGCCAAATGTCTTCTTTGATATAAGGAGAGCAATGAGGAACAGAGCATGGAGGAAGAGCATGAGAAGAAGATTAACATTAAACAGGGATGAGAGGTGGGAGGGAAAGGGAGAGAGAAGGGAAATTGCATGGAAATGGAAGGAGACCCTCATTGTTATACAAAATTACATATAAGAGGAAGTGAGGGGAAAGGGAAAAAAACAAGGGGGAGAAATGAATTACAGTAGATGGGGTAGAGAGAGAAGATGGGAGGGGAGGGGAGGGGGATAGTAGAGGATAGGAAAGACAGCAGAATACAACAGACACTAGTATGGCAGTATGTAAAAACGTGGATGTGTAACCAATGTGATTCTGCAATCTGTACAGGGGGAAAAAATGGGAGTTCATAACCCACTTGAATCAAATGTATGAAATATGATATGTCAAGAGCTATGTAATGTTTTGAACAACTAATAATAAAAAAAAAGAATGAGAAAAAAATCTGAAAGTTCTCGACTTAATAAGAAAAGAAAAAAAATGTATATTGAGGTTGTTAAGATCTATGGAATGTTATTGTTTTTAATATTACATTCTGCCTACTTTAAAAATTACACTTCATCATAGATAGTAGGAATAAGGGAAAATAGTACACATAGTTCTGTGCTATTCATAATTCCAGGCATACACTCTCTGTGGATAAGGGGTCTCCTATATGTTCTTTTCTCTTTTCTTTCTTCCAAGAGCTACATCTGCAATGAGACCCTATTTTGTGTATGAACAAAGACCTTATTTGAGGAAAGAAAAATTCAGCAGGTAGAGAAAATGTGTTAATCACAGGGCATGCTTCAATATTCATAAAGAGTAAAAACTTCTCATATGTATCTTCTATTTTAAAGAAGAAACCAGATACAATAATTTAAATCCCTAGCCAATAATAAAACATACTTACAGGATTATATACAGAGCTGTGATAAACATTCAACACATACTTGGTAGTTTAATAGCTAAATATAAGAAATGCTTGGTCTGGGGTTATGCCTCAGTGGTAGAGTGTTCGCCTAACACATTCGAGGCCCTGGGTTCGATCCTCAGCACCACATATAAATAAATAAAATAAAGGTATTGTGTCCAACTACAACTAAAAAATAAATATATGATTTTTTAAAAAAGAAATGCTTTACCATTATTAGAGTAGAAGAGGAAAAGTTGAGAAATGAACAAGATTGGTAAATGTGGTATCAATTCATCTTATTCACCATCATCCTGCATTCTTCAGTTTTAGGTCTGCAGCAATTAGAAACCATTGTTTTAAAACTATAAGGTCATTAGAGATTACAACTAATAAATTACAAGGGATAAAGACTCAATTCATGTTTCTTCATGTGTATTTCAAAATTCTTAGCCATGTTACAATGGACTATAAATAACTAAAACCTCTGGATTTAGAGTCTCATGAAAGCTAAAAATACTTTCACTTAACTCTCTCCTTTTGTAGATAGTGAAAGTAAAATTGGAAAACATGTGAGTTTTATAAGTTATATTTCTGACTTGTACACTAAGACTTAGAACCCAGGCCTCCAGATTTCTAGCACAGCAGTCTTTCCACAGGAACAAACATATCAATGCCTATGTTGGCCACTATGATGTTTGTGAAATTTCGGCACGTTGACTCATGTATCAGTGGTTTATTCCTTTTAATTCCTAAGTAATGTTCCATTGTAGAAATATATCTGGTTTATATATTCTGTTGATATGCATTTGTGAACATTTCTATTCCAGTCTTTTTGTAAGCATATGTTTGCATCTCTCTTGGATAAATACCTAGGAATGGAATTTATGGGTCAGTTGCTGGATAAGAGTATCCTGAAACTTATAAAGCTCTACCAATAGATCCTCAAAGACAGCAAAGTGATACCTATAAAGACCTCAGAGAAAAAGTATACTGAGATGTATGTATCTAACCAAAACAAGTACCAGGTATAAAGACAGAAGACAGACTTTTAAAAATATGCAATGAATATGCATTTGCTAAGCTTCTTGAAAAACTGAAAAAAAAAAAAACAAGCTTAACTTGTCCGTGGTAAAGGCAAGGCTGTGATTGTAAAATCCATTTAACCCAAGGATTTAAAAAATACAGATTTGATTATAGACTGGAATGTAAATGTAAATGTCTTAATCACCATATAGAAATTACAAAAATCCCAACTCTTGGGTAGGGAAAGGAGAGGTAAGGACAGATAATGTAAACTGGATGATCTTTTACAGCCAACAGGGCAAAAGATATTAAAGTTGATGAAGCAAGAAACAAAACCATAAATATAGACACTAAAAATATATAATCAACTTAAATTCACTTAGTGGACCAGAGGGAGAGGGGTCCAGAATGGACATTTTTTAAAATTCAGACTTGCTCATAAAGGGAGTCAACATATAAGCCTAAAAAAAAATGTAGAGGGTTCAGTATATTGAACAAAGTTAATCATTAAAAAAATAGAGTAAAAGTTTTTGCATAATAAAAACAGGAGGCATAACATAAAATACAGCGATAAAGCTAAAAACATTTCTTTGTCTTGTCACAGAGATCTGAATTTTCCTGTGAAAAGACTCCTATTGAACCACAAAGCCAGACCTAACTACACACTATCTACGAGAAAGACACATTTAAAACCCAACTCAGCATCCAGAGGGAACCATGATATGGTGAGGCAAAGCTCAATTTTACTCCCATGTGCTCCTTCTGGGCCTGCAAAGAGAAAAAAGGACCAAGCTAGATAGGACCCCACAAGCTGACCCAGATAATTAATAAGCTTTAATTAGTAAGCTGCACTCTGTAAATAATCCACTGAAGCTTTTGTTCTATTTGTTTCATCCACTTTATCCACTAAAGAGCTTTTGGAAATTTAGACCTTCTTAATCACTGACAATAGAGCCAGCACGCAGCCCCACTCTGTGTGCTGGACCCTTCCTGCCCTGTCTGCCCACTCACCAGGGCTCTGAGCTGCCTCTAGACAGATACACATGATACTGATGTTTGTCTTGAAAAATAAGAAGAAGAATGCTGATATGACACGACAACAGTCAATTTCCCTTTCCTGGGGCAGAAGCAATACTCCATTTGTCTTAGACCCTTGGTAGGGGGCTGCCTGTGCTTCATTATAAGAAGAAAGATGGACTGGGTGGGTCAGGGGCAGGGGAAGTACAACTTGGCTTCTCCATCGAAGGAGATGACTAAAAGAAGAGTTGCATTAATATGAATTAGATATATGGACTTTAATTTGTCTGATTCTATCTTTCATTAAACACATGATAAACTCCAGCAGAGAGTTCTACCTCAGGGACAGTATTACTAATATGACTGTGCATTTGTCTTAGTATTACCGTAGGGAGAGCTTATGTCTTACAGCCTTACCATGGTTAGATTTAGTCTCTGCTATAGGAATTAGAAAACCGATGATACATTCAGTGGCATTCAAGGACACTGTAAGTAGGAAGGGGTGCTTCACTGCAAACACATTTTAGATATTTGGATTATTCTTGAAATGCAGAACATAAGGCAGTAAAATGCAAAGTGCTCATTCCCTCATCTGAGCAGCTTTTAAATATTCCATGGCCAGAAAAAGAGTTGCATAAGATTCAGTAAGGAGTGTCTACCTCCCCAAGGTGACATGGGTTCTGAAAAGAATGAACCATCTGAAATAAAAAATACCCTGGGGAAAATGATGAAGAATGAATGTTAATATAAAAAGAGTCTCAGTTCTTTCCTCTTCTAGTATAGAGACAGAATTCTATAAATCTTAGTTTTTGCATAGTACTAAATTATTACACAAAGACACACCCACAATCGCATACAAATTAAAATCACTATTTTCAGATTCCTGGTTTGTTTTAACTCCTATGCCTGAAATCAAGTAACCATTTAATGCTTAAAATTTAAGAAATAGCATTTACTTTTATGAATAACAAATTTTCATAAAATCCTTACGATCACCTTTATCGTCCTCCAGTTTGATTGATATAGGCTGCTTTTAATAGTTAATATGAGTGGAGTAAACAAGGATAAAAATACAGTGGAAATTTACCAGTCACTCCCAATCCTCCTGAGGGAGTTGTGACTACTTTTCAGGAACCGATCTCAGGCAAATGCTGAACTTTGCTCTGCTGACATTTCAAAATTTTGGTGTGAGTGACTCATGACCCAGAATATTCTATTTCAGAAGATTTCATAGGGAAAAGTGTCTGTCCCACAGACAGGCTGCCTGCTGGCTTCCAATCTCTATATGAGTCCAGTCTGGAACCCCCTGGGCCCATCCCAAAGCACAATTCATTTCAGGCCTTGAAAGAAGGGCACATCAGTTCACTTCCCTGATAGTACCCATAGCAGGTCCCCAAACTGCCTGAGGGATCCCAAGGAAACCCACAAATCCTTAGAGGTGTCTAGTCCTACCCAACCTGAGTCTTGGTCTCTATTCTGCTGGCCTCTTAATTTCAGTGCATGGTCTGAGTCTTAGTCTGTATCACAGGAAACTCATCTGATTTCAGTATTTCTCCTGACCGTTCCCTCACCCAACTCTGGAAGTGTCAGCCTCAGTACCATCTCTGCTCTTAGAAGCAGAGATCCAGACATCCACCCTAGACAACATACAAGTGTCTGGGACTGCTCTGTTCTGGAAGGACCCCAATTCTCCAAAGAGCCTTAAGTGCTCAGAAAGAAAGAGCAAAGCCATGAAGTTTTGCACCTGATGCACTATGCCCAGGGCTCAGGACATGGAACGCAGGTCCACGAATAGCAGCCCTCCATAATGGAGCAGTTATCATCAAATAAGTGATGGGGAAGAAAAATATCAAGAAAAAAAATCAATGAGAGAAAGAAAGGAGGAAGTAATAATTAAAGCCGAAAGAGAGCCAGTTGGTTTTCAGAAGGAGCTATGTTGGCAATGATTAAAATGAACATAAAAAAAAAGAAAATCTTCCTCCAGTAGAAGCCAACTTATAGAAGTGTGGAAAGGCAATGATCAGCTAAAGAGAAAATGGATTTCCATTTGTGACCAAATAGGGCCAACCATACGAAAGCATTAGTTAATCACAATATTCTTCCACATAGTATATAAAACATCAGGGAGCAGGACAGCTGATATTTAAGTGCTTAATAGATTTTCAGTCTTTCAAAGTGTGGAGAGAGCAGTGCCTCACGATGAACTCACATAAATAAATTAGGGAAACTTTATGGTGTTCTGCGCGAGTGGTTCTCAGTGAAAAAAGACAGAAAGGTGCACTTGTCTCAGACCTAATGCTCTTTCAAAAGGCGAGAACTTTATGAACAAATGATTCATGTGTATTTTTGGAGGGGCATCTTTGGCATTTTAAAGAGTCTTGGTATTAAGAAGGCTAGACACAACGTGAAAAATCATCAGCAGATGACCGTGCTTCGGGAGAATGTTGTGACATTTCAGAGAGCTCATTTCTTAGAACAATCTCTCTCTCTGCACTTCTATGGAGCCGCTGGTACTGCTGAAATCCAGCCCTTCTGGGATTCAATAGCTGAAGGACTATTTTTACACGTGCAAATTGTACAGAGTTTCTGAAATAAAAACTGCTGGGCTAGAAACTCCATTATCCTGCAACTTCCAAAACTAAAAAAACATCTTCCCTCGCTACCCAGATTGCCAACCATTGTGAGAATGAACAAATATGTTCGCATTGCTTTGATTTTTCAGAACAATTCAAACATACATTTATAGCTCTAGGAATAAACACATTTCCAAGCCATTGCTTGTCCAGGATTAAGTTATTCTACCCATTTTGCAGTGGCAGGATCAGTGTAGGGAATATTTTTACTATATTTCTTTCCAAAGCATACTTCATTGATCCAACTCAGTGTTTCGGGAATCACTGAGAGTATGGAAGAGTTCTAATAACATGAACCATTTACGAAGTGCCAGGTATAGTTTTAAGCATTTTACATGCCTTTATTCATTTATTCCTCAGTAGGGTAATTATACCTGGCACCATCTAGGGGAGTTCTTGAACTCTGTTGACTTATTGGAATGTTGACAGTCATAGCTTCCTCCTATGATGATCAGAAATAAGGCACCAGAGAGAAACTAAGCTCATCTGTCAAGTCAGAAGGTCAGAGCATGTTCAGCCCGAAGCCTGTTCAGCGTGAAGCCTGGACCCGTAAGATGCTCAAAGCTGACAAGTGACTCCTATTGAGCTTGGGAAGGGTGGCATTTACTCTAAAGGTTACAATATTCCTCTCAAGGCAG
Organism: Spermophilus citellus; assembly: GCF_964194105.1. NCBI lineage: Eukaryota > Metazoa > Chordata > Mammalia > Rodentia > Sciuridae > Spermophilus > Spermophilus citellus. The sequence goes on along the minus strand of NC_138185.1, from coordinate 178,265,580 downwards.
GAATTTTGTCCAGGATGATCCACACAAGAAGAAATTAAAACTGTAGGGATTTTAGTATCTAAATATACATCTGTGTTTTATCCCAATATGCTATCTCTTTTTTTTTTTTTTTACCCATACCTCATTTTATTCTGTATTTTTTTTTATTTTATTGTTGGTTGTTCAATATGCTATCTCTTAAGAATCTTTTATAAAATGAGCTTTTATGCTTTTATAAATAAGTTCTGCCCGGAGTCAGTCATTTGTGAAGACAGTCATTGGCCTCACTCTACTCAGTATTTCTTTGCAATAAGCATTATAATAAATGAATTAATTTCTTATGACACTGGAGTTCTAATAAATAAATCCATAGATTTGAAAAGTATGAATAACATCCAGAACATTTTTAAAGATCTCCTATGCCTTGAGTATACTTTAGGAAACCACAGATGTTAAGACCAAGAAAATCTTTACTGTAACAATTAAAATAAAATCCCCGTTACTTCAGTAGTCACAGTTATTCAACGATAAAGGAAACTTAGCATTTGGTGCCTCCCTATCAGGGGACCCATGAGCCTTCTTCTTCCTTTCCTCTGAAATTTGTTTTATGCCATGGGACTTCTTAGTGCCATATGGGTTATGTACATCACCACTTAATGAATATCTTTCCAATATGGCAAAAGTAATTGCCTTTAATTGAAAGTTTGTTTTTAAAAAATCATCCTTCCAGAGTAGATTGAGGTCCTGGATGCCTTCTCTACTTTTTGTACAACAAAGGACACACTGAGGAATCTGATCTCATTCCTACTGCTCTCAAAATCTATATTTTGAATTGCACAGGAAAGGATGGAGTGCATGTAGCAGATCCACAGGATACTGAAAGGTGGTTGGAATTTAACTGCAAATTTAATGGTTATTCAGTTACTCAAAATTTTCCCTGTATCATAAAAGGCACAGGGTTGTTCTCTCTAAGCACAAGGGCAGGTGGTGTCCATCGATTTGGAGTTTCCAACAGCCTTCTCAATCCAGTGCCAGTGAGCCAGTGTGACGGACAGATGGAACACATTTGTTTTCTGTAATACAGAAGAATATATGAGAATGAAGTTGAAGATATCTTAAATTTAACCCATGGAAAAAAAGTTCAGTTAGATGAATGTTTGTTCTTGTTAATATCAACTATAATAAAAAGGCATAAAATCACCTGACGCCACTTATTTTTCTTAGCCCTTTAAATGACCTTCATTATCAAATAACTTTCTGTCTCTCAAGTAAACCATTGTAACTCTTTTGCTTTATCACACACCTTAATGGACACAAATTTTATTTTTGGTGCTGCATACTATAAAACCTCAACTAAAATAGAAAAGAAAAAAAGTGTTTTCTTTTCTCTTTCTAACACTACAAGTCATAAAGTAGGAAATGCAGAGTGTAAATATATAAAAATACAAGGTGCCTGAAGCAGTGGATTTGTCTTAGGAGAAGATGTCTTTCTATTATGCTATAGAGCATTAACTTTCAGAAAACTCATTTTTCTTGGTTATCATTCTAACCACTTAGAGTAGCATTGTGGCACTTAATTGGAAAATATATGGTCCTCACCTTTGGCAGACAGTTTAATATGGACCTAGCTACCCAAGGAATACATCAATGAAATTGAAATGGAAATTCAAACAGAAACAGGAATGCACAGAATAGTATTTTGATGTTCCTTTAGATAGCAGACTGTCGCTTGAGGAGAAATCCTCTTTCCCTGATGTCTGAATGTTTCTACACCAGAATTCAACAAAGCTGTTCATGGCTGTACTAACATACCTACCTACCTACCTACATACATACATACATAAGACATGACCTATCTGTAAGGAAATGGATATGCTAGTAGAGTTTATTCACATCTTGAAATACTGTATGGTAGTTAAAATATATCTGTCTGGATAAATTTCCTATATATATATATATATATATATATATATATATATATATATATATCCTTTGAAATTTCCTTGATTATATATATATATAAATATTGCATTATATATAACACATATACATATATATTTAAAATTGACAATAATTGTACATATTGCTTATGGACAGAGGAAAAATAGAAAAGGGTTTAAAATATAAAAATGAGGATTTTATGCTCAACTTCAGTTTGATTATATTGGGGGATAAATAAAAAATAATTAGGGTTTAGATGAAATTATAAAAATTTATTTTGAGAGAGAGAGAAATCATATGCAACCAGAATAAAGCTAAAATTTTTAAATCTGAAAACTAAGTACATGGGTGGGTATTATTACAGTTTTGCCTAATTTGAAATATTTCATTTAAAACTCAATAGAAAAACAAATCATATACCTCCACATATATTTTAGTTTCATCATCTGAGCATACTAGCCTGTTGTGAGTAGAACTGAACTATATCTTGTTTTTAACAAATTAACCCCTTAGATATATCTTTCTAAAAACACATTCTCTCATTCCTCCCTCTCAAACCAAGGGTTCCCAGATTTCCTTTACCATGCCATTTGTGATGTTCTTAACCCCATATAAAAAAGTAAAGCACAAATTCCTATTCCATTATTCTTTTTTTTTTTCTAGTCTTTCACTAAGTCTTTAATAAAAACAAAAGCCAATGTTCCTACATAGATCAAGGTCAGCTTATATTATTTATCACATTCTGCAATCCAAGTGACTTTGAATAAATAATATAGCACCAAACTAAAACAGAGCCAATTTCTAGCAGGTGGTACTTAAAATAAACAAACACCAGAGTCAGAGAGCATTTCTTTTTTTTTATTGATTATTTAAAGCATTACATAGCTCATGATATATCATCTTTCATACATCTGACTCAAATTGTGTTTTGAACTCCCATTTTCACCCCAAATACAGATTGCAGAATCACATCTGTTACATATTCACATTTTTACATAATGCCATATTAGTGACTGTTGTATTCTGCTACCTTTCCTATCCCCTACTATCTCCCCTCCCCTCCCCTCCCTTCCCATCTTCCCTCCCTACCTCCCCTGCTGTTGTTCAATTCTCTCCCTTTTTTCCCCTCCCCCTTGCCCCTCATGACCTCTTATAATTTTATGTATCATTGAAGGTCTCCTACCATTTCCGTATGCTTTCCCTTCTCTCTCCGTTTCTCTCCCCCCATTCGTCTTTGTTTACTGTAGTCTTTTCCTCATGCTTAGAGAGCATTTCTGTTCAGTAGATTCAGCTATATTCCAGCTATAAAAGCAAAAATAATGTGAGACAAAATTATTTGCAAGTTTTTATACATTATTATACATGATTGAAATTTCTGTCTTTTTGAATTACTATTCCATTATTCTTAATATCAGATTTTCTCAGTGTCTATATTTTTTTATTTAGAGTTAAAGTTAGTAATTGACAATGGAACTGACATGAATTATACATTTATGGTATAGTTTATCTAAAATTAACTTTAAAAGATACTTAACATTCAACCAAAAAGAAATCTATAATACACAGATAACTATAGCAATTAAATGTAGGAAAATTCATACTTAAATTTTTCATAAGCCAAAGAGGTTAAAATGAATTAGGCATATACCAATGGCTATACCATTTATAAAAGTGAGGTTGTAGTTCATCCAAACAGAAGATGAACTACACAAGTTATTGAAAATTAATTTAGCCAAAGTGGTCACACTAAAAAAAACAAATGTACATTTTGTGGCAAGATCACACTTTGCAATACAAAAGGGTACAGAGTTAAAATTCATACATTTAAAATAAAAACAGAAATTTTATTTGCCATTGTTTCTTGGCATTTAGCAAACCCTGAGACTACAAATGAGTTATAATTTGCTTATCATGGCAATTCTAAGAAACAATCTTCATATTTAAACAAATGAAGAAGAGAGGGTCACAATTTAGGGAGAAAGATTCTGTGTGATGTTTAGGATTTCCCTGAAAAATCTACAAGGAACAAAAAAGTGAGAGGGCAAATGAGATGTTATTTTTTCAATTCCTAGTTCTATGTAAGAAAGATGCCAAAATATTTGACAGGTGTCAATAAGCATCTGATTATATTATTTGAACCAATAAAATATGCCAAACATATTGAAAGCTACAAATATATTTTCTGCTTTCCATTTATTGGTACCATTTTCAAAAATATAAATGGAACAAAGAAAGATTAGTAAAAGCTATGTTTAAAAAGATTCAGCCAGCCTTGTGGAGGTGTTAAATAGTGGAATTCCTTAGGAAAGTCAACCATGTGTTTTGTGCCTTATCAGCTCCATATAAATAATGCAGCCTGTCTGCCAAATTAGGAATCTCATAATAGGTTGTTCAGATGGTGTTATTAGCGAGAGACATGGATTGGGCTGTGCTCTCTGAAGGAAGTGGGTAGATGACATTGGTGGATAAGGAAACTGCACATTAGTGGCAAGAACACAAAATTAAAAATGACAAAATAAGTGTGAGATAGCAAAGCAGATGATGAAACGATTTTAGAGACAAAGGGGACTCATTTAATTAAATGTGATTATGCATCTGTTATTTTTTAAAACAAGGAAATCAGACTGGTTTGGGGGCATATTTTTCTGAGTTTTATAATTAAGCAGTGGGATTCCACCCCCTTCATTTCTTTTAAACTTTCATTTTTGGTGAGTGAATACTGAAATAGGTCTCAGACATAAGTGATTTGGGACTGAAAACCATAACAAATAAGAAAGTTTTGGAATAAAGGTTGTAAAGTTATTGGACCTTACCCCCAAGTAATAACAGCCTGCAGTTTTATCAAGGCAGATAGATTCTCCTTTTAGATTTGTAAAACAACATCCATAATATTTAGAAAGACAAGTTCCTTGAAGAGACCATAAAAATGTTAACATCAATTTTATTAATTTCAAAAATATAGATAATATTTTAATACCCATGATACCTTTAGAGTTTTATTGTTTGTTTTTTTTTATTAAAACATCTCTAAAAATTATATTATTAAAGTGACAACTACATATGAATATTATTAATTTTGTGATTCATTAGATTCCTTCTCCAGGAGTTGCTTGAAGAGGACTCTAATGAATTAGTTGACATCTCAAGTTTCCCATAGCCAGTGTCACTGAAAAACAATTAATTCAAAGAATTATTATGGAACAATTAATGTATATGAGATAATGAGACAGGTGAGGGGAAAGAAAATGAAGAGATGCGCACAGTACATCCCTTGTCCTCAAGGGGCCTGACATCCAATGGGACATAATCAGGGGAAGTGTGATGGTGGGGTGGGGGGACTTCATGGAGAAGGAGAAGGTGGACCTTGAACTGGGATCTGAAGGTTTCTTTAGATTTGAATAGCCATGACTGGAAGAAAAAAAGGAACCTCAATTCTAAAGACATAACAGTTCTAAGTGAGAAAAATCAGCTCAGTTTCAGGCCCAGTAAACAATCATTCCTGCCCACCTGATAAAAAAGAGAAACTTAACACTAAAAATAAATTGATAGCTGACACATGCATGAATTAGTTAAACCAATGGATTTGATATATGAACATACAGAAAGTTCTGAAGTAAATTAAAAATTCATAACCTCAGAACCTCAAACCTCTAGAGGGACCACTGAATTATTGCAAGCAGACCACAGAATTAATAAACATTTTCACCTGCAAGTACAAATCACTGTCTTTCAAAAGCTGTTGTGAGTGATAAAGAATTTATTTATTTACTGGCACTACTACATTTTCTCAATCAGTTATACCGGAAGAATAACTTCCAAGTTTTGGCTTCACTTCATTTTTTTGTTCAGGTTAAAGAAAATAAACTATATGTGTTACAGTACTATTTTAGTCTGCATTTTAGTTAACATATTATAAGCATAGTTTATATGAACAAATATCTAGTCCGTAAGTCATTTCTAAAATAATTTAATAAATATTTAGTATTTTGTCCTAAATTTTATTAAACATTTCTGTATTTTTGAATAGTTAAATTATTCTGATGTTTCATTATTATAAGCAATTCTGTTATAAACATTCTTATCATACCTAAATATTATGTATACCCTTAATGATTAATTAATTTTCTGCATATGAAATTGTTGAGTCAAAATACATATGCTTTTAAGGACTTCAATATATATTGCTCAACTGGCTTCTCAAAAATTGTATTATATGCTCCTATCATCAAGTTTTAAGACCACTAATTTCTCTGCTAATATGAAAGCATATTATATATTTAAATACCCAGCCAGGCACAGAAGCATACTCTTGTAATCCTGGTTGCTCAAGAGGCTGAGGCAAGAGAACTGCAATTTCGAGGCTAGCCTCATCAACTTATTGAGGTCCTGTCTCAAAACAAAATTTTAAAAAGGGGAGATTGTGGGTGTAGCTCAGTGGTAGAGAGCCCCGGGTTCAAATCCCAGAACCTAGGGAGTGGGAAGATGGCACTTATCAAAATATTGGACATTTTCAAATTATAGCTGAATGGCATTGTGGAATATGGAGAATCAAAATGTATTTAAATATCTTTTGCACATCTGTTCAGATTAGCAGGATTTACCACAGATGTCAGGTGCTACCTATGGTATTTCTTATCATCGGCCACTTACAAACTTGTTTAAGAGATGTACCCTTTGCTGAAAATCCTTTTCTTCTTTGTCACCTCAAAGAAGTATAATCCAAGGTGCACTGAGAAAAGAATCATCATCGTAAGAAATATGCTGCCCCCCCCCAATATGCATAAAATGTGACAATGTCAACTTTTTTTTGAGGTTGATATCATAACTTTAACAAGTGAAAGAAGAGCATGGATGCAGGCAGGCTCTAAGCATGTGGCAGCGTTCCTCCAATTCATCTGGTAAGAGCAGTTATCCAGGTGAAACTTTGGACAGTCTGAGGAAGCTGGAAAAAGTGCCTTCTGAACATGCATTCCCTGTTCTGAGTGCATGACAGAAAAAGAATTTGATTTGTTGGGTCTGATTATAGTGATTAAAAAGCCCAAAAGCTTTGCCTCTATTTGATTTCTTTAAGTGATGTCTATTCCATTTACAGAAGATTGGAAACTATTCTTTGAAAGAAAATGCAGGGTGCAGGAGCCTGCAGTAGTAATTTCTATTAATTATATATTGAATTCTCTGACTACCCACACATTTCAATGATGTCCACTTATGCCTATATAAGTTAAAAAAAGAAATATTCCTTCTTAGAGAGAAACAAAGATAATGTATGCAGTTAAAGAAGGAAGTGAGATTTTTAAAAAGTCCTTCAGTACCACTTAGCTCCATATTTAATTCCATACTTGAGTCTTCTTTCCTGGTTCAATAATATCAGGTCATTCTTACTGAAGATGCTACCTTGTTTTATGGGAGTTGTAGTTTCCCTTATAAATTTGCAATGTCTAATTGAAAAAAAAATATCCAGTATCTGTTCTTTGGGTGGACACCAGAGAGAGAGAGCGAAGGACCCCAGTGAGATTCCAGTCATTTTGTTCAAATACACTGACCAGGAAAAACGGTTTTCTCTTCTAGACCATCACTTGAAACTGTCAAGCATATGAGCAAATCTACAGGGCATGGAGACTAAGACTGAGTCCCAGGGAGGAGAGGTGAAATAAAGTTCAGTACCTGTTGTTTAAGCCAGAAAGTTACAGAGCAGCTGAGGGATTTATGGGAATTCAAAACGGAATGAGATGTAGGAAAGAGAAATATCAATAAAACTTCTTAAGATGAAATAACCTAGACAGATAATGGAAATTGCTGCCTTAAAGTACTTGTTACCAATAAATATGACCTAAATCATAAACTCTCATCGATTAAAAGTTTTCCTGCAGAATAAAGCTGATGCCAAACTTATGCATTACTGAGAGCTGAGCCTTATTGAGAAACTAAAGGAAAAAACAATTTACAGAAATGTTGCAAAGATAATTTCCATATACTTTATCCAGTTTATACTATTATTAACATCTCACCTTCCCATAGTAATTTATTGAGTCTTAGAAACCACATTATATATTGCAACTTCATTCAGATTTCACTAGTTCCCCTTACCAAAATCCTTTTTGTATCCTGGATCCCATAAAAAAATACTACAGTGCATTAAGTCATCATGCCTCATTAGTTCCCTAGTGGCTGTGACAGTGTCTCAGAATGTTCTTGTCCTCACTGACCTTGACAGTTTTGAAGAGCACTAGTTGGGTTTTGTTGATTTTTCTATTTGTTTGTTTTCCTGAATGGCCCTCAATTTGGATTTCTCTCATGTTTTTCTAATGGTTAGACCAAGGTCATGCGTTTTTGGTAAACAAACCCTAGAAAGGTAAAGTGCTGTTCTCAGAACACTCACTTTAAAAAAGGGGTGGGGGAGATGGAATTAATAGATTGCCCAAAGACTTTTGTTTGTTTTAGTTTTTTTTTGTTGTTGTTGTGGTGCTGGGAACCCAAAGACTTTTGAAACATTTTTTCTCTGCTTCTACCTACTAATTAATTCAAAGTCTGATATAATAATAAAATGATATCAGCAAGGCTGTCATAACCTTTTCCATCAAAAAATTCTAGAATCTTGGAGTTGTAACTGTTTTCCTAAGGAGTGATATTATCTTTCTGATGTGGTGTGGTTCCATGAGAGTACTAACTTGAGTACTATATTAAAAGAAATAAAATATATAATGACTGAATGATATACCAGACACCTCTCTGAGGGCCTCCCAGCATCTACTCTCAGTCACCTTGCCCACCTCCTATTTCCAGGTTAAAAGTCTTCTACTCACTTTCCCAGGCTTCCTTGCATTTCATCCTGTCCTGCCTACAAGATGAGAACGAGTCTTTGCTGGTGGTGTTTTTTTTTTTGTTTTTTTTTTGGGGGGGGGGCGGCGAGGCGTGTCATTCGTGGCAGGAAAGCTCTTTCTCATTTGTTCTGATAAGGATGCATGAAAAGGAAATGGTAGAGGCTGCTTCAATAATGAAGAAAACAAGTCTAAGGGTAAAAAGCTAAATGTTGAGAATGAGAGAACAGGAGAGATAAGAGTAAGAGCTAGAGTTCTAGAAGGCATCACTGAGACAGTGAATCAAATCTGCGACTGTAGGTGAGATGGGCTATCATTGCTCATTGTCAGGTTTGCAGACCAAAGAATTCTTATTGATACACAGCAATATTTGAATCTGTCATGATAATCCAGAAGGGAACTATAGACATCTTTTGTTTTTACCATGCACTGTTAAAAATGTAGTTGACCTTTTCTTTGAAAGCAGTTGATTTCACAGGGGCGGAAAAATCTCACTTCTTTTGAAAAACCAGCAAATCTAGCAACACCTGGCCCACAGGTCTACCTGCCAACAATAACCTGGAACTGGACAGCAGCTGCCACTTTTATATAGCATCTGTGCTCTGACCTGTTCTGCACAATATTCACCTTGTCTGTTTCACACAACTCTATTACCTGTCTGAGCATTGCAGATGTCTTTGACATTCCCCTAATAGGTGAGCTTTGTTTAGGTATTCCTGGATGCCCTGTTACTTTTATTTTTATTTTTACAATTTATTTTTATTTTTACAATTTTGCATAAGAAGAATCTCCCTTCATTTTAAAAGAACACATCTAGTAAGAATCATAGAAATACAGCTATGATAATGTTTTTAACCTTTGCACAACCACATCTCTCCTCTTCCTGCCCTCTCCTCCCTCTGGCTTCCTACAGACATGCTGAGGGAAAACACATTGACTACAATTATCTTTCCAACTAACATTTCCCAGATGTTTCACTTAGCCTAGAAACTCCTGTAGTCAGTAAGGAAAAGATTTCCTCAATCTGTCTACTCTCCCTAGAAACTTATCTAACTGATCTAGACTCAGCAATCTAGATGGAGCCTAGCAACCATTTCATCAGTGTTGTTTTTAATTTACAGCTCTTGGTCCCTACTAAAGATATACAATGTATACCCTATAAAACTTGTCCCAAGGTAGATGCATATACAGTCAGCCCTCCACACCCAGGGGTTGCATACCCACAGATTCAACCAATGTGGACCAGAAATATTTAAAGAAAAAAACTGCATCTGTACTGAACACATACAGACTCTTTTTTTCTTGTCATCATTTCTTAAATAATACAGTATAATTATTTACATAACATTCACATTGTATTAGGTATTATAAGAAATCTAGAGATGATTTAACAGGAAAATGTGTAGGTAAGATGCCAAACAGTCCACCATTTTATATAAGGGACTTAAGTGTCACTGGATTTTGGTACCTGTGGGATGGTTCCTGGACCCAATTCCCAACTGACACAGAGGGACAACTGTACATGGACCATGGATTACAATTTGTCTCTGGGGAATTTCCATGTTTATAAAAGAATGTCAAAGAGGACAAAGCAACATTTTCATGATTCAAAAGTTAAATATGATAAATTACTATTGATAAGGCAACATGATAGGAAGAAAGAATTACTTCCATGGAGAGAAGCATGAGACTTCTCTGGAGAAAGATTTTTCTGAGATTTGTCTCAAGATTTCAGAATCACCATCATCAGCATCTCTCCTGCTCTTAGCAAGAGCCCCATTAGGGCATACCAGAAGCAGTAAGTCCCTCTATGCATCACCCATAAAGGTAAAAACACAATGCCACAGGAAATGTGAACAAAGGAAGAGTTCAGAAGTCAGTGCTTCCAAAAACATTCTGTATGCAGTGGAACCTGAAGTAAGGGGGCAGGAATCCTGTACAAAGGGGCATTGGTCAGTGAGTTGGAGCCTAATGTTACAGGCAGGAGTGTGAGATAGATCTTCAGAATCATCTGACTTTCAGGTGGAAGTTCTTGTTATTTTAAACCATCCAACCTGATGTGCAGTGCATTATAAGGAGGAGGGATGATTATGGGCAGGACTTTCACCCAAATTGGTCTCTACAGTATACCTTTCTTCTGTTATTTCCAACAAGGACTCCTATGAAACAGGTGGATTAAATTGTTTGTTTGTTTTTTTTTGTCTCAAACTTCATCATTCAGTATTTTTAAAATTTGTAGTCTCTCTTTTTTATAAAAAAATGGTAGTTTTAAAAATATTTACTTTTTAGTTATAGGTGGACACAATATCTTTATTCTATTTTTATGTGGTGCTGAGGATGGAACCCAGAGCCTCATGCATGGTAGGCGAGCACTTTACCTCTGAGCCACAACTCCAGCCCTGTGGTCTCTTTTTAATGATTCATATTTTTTAAAAAAATGTTTTCTACTTTTACTACAAGTATGCATTGGAGGGATCTCATATTTTCATGACAATGTTTACCTAGAAATCCCAACATAAAGCAGGTTGTCCTGAGAGGGGTCATATGTTTTCTATAAGAAAAATGCTGAAGCAGGGAGGGGGACATGCCATCTTAAAAATTGTTGTCATAACAAAAAATTCATAATGCTAAGAATTTTAAAATTTTACTAGTTGTTCATTTTCATAGTAAAATTACATTTCTGGTCATATAAAATGTGCAGAAACATATAATAATCTACCTCTATATAAATACACATGTATAATATGTATATACATTTTGTATGATATATATACACATAATAAAAACATATTTATATGTATGTATATTACACAAAAGGCTTCAATGAGTCTATACGTACACATATTTAACTAAACAATAAAATAAACTTACAAATTGACCTGAAACTAATGTAATACCTATAATAAATATTAGCAATTCCATAATTCTGACTTCTTAGCATTTAGAAGAAATCCAGGAAAAATAGAGTTTGGATGAATTATTCTAAGATTTGATATGTTGCGTTTCCTTTGACAATGTTCCATTTAGTAAATATTTTCTGCCCTCTTTGATGAGAGCAGTTTAGAGGTCTCTTTTTAGAGACCTCTAAAATTGCAGAGGTCTCTAGTTCCCCTCTATTGCCCTTACTCTTGTCTTTGTTATTACTGACAATTATGAAAACAACAATGAAAATGAGTTGTTTTCATTCTTTTTGATTCAGGTTTTGAGAAGATGTCCAGAAAAAAAAATGAAAATCAAATCCTACAAATAATACCAACATGTAGAAATACACACTAAAATTAGTTAATAGAAATATATTTTATAAACTCAAGTTTAAAATATTATTTATTACAGATTCAGTCATAGAGAACACTAATATATTCAGCTGAACACAAGTGTAAAAAAGGTTCAATCTTTATTAATTTTAGCCTCCATTTTTTCCTGTGTTATTTTTATGGCTGTACAGTGCTATGAAAATACTAACACACAGGGATGCAAATACCAGCAGTTAAATAAAATAATAGCTTGTAATCTCAGGATACTTCAGTTGAATATATCTATAAGTTTGAAGAAAGAACAATAAGAATCATATTCAAAAAATAAGGATGAATAACAAAGCAAATTTAAACTATAATAACCAATTTCATTCTACTTAGCTGTACATTACCTATAGTGCTACATACATACATACACCCATACACAATAATAAAATTGTAGTCCTCACAAAATAACCACTCTACACACTTGCATATTGTCTTCATCCACCAAGTAAAGGCTGGAGTTCTGTCCAACACTGAGAACAAGGTATTTTCAGTACAGTGCATCTATTCTTGTTGTTTTATAGAAATTGCAGAGCTGGGAAATACCTTTATTTATTAGTTATGTTTCACATCTAGCACAAAGCTAGGTCATAGTAGACACATTCATTGAATGATGTGAATTAAAATTATTTAAGGTTTTCCTGAGTGCTCTCAGAGTATTTCATAAATGATGAATAATCTATGATGCCAATTACCAAGTCCTTATAAGGGTCTAGTGTAAGGACTGATAAAATATTATGTATGGTGTAATCACCCAGTGCAGATGTGATTGCTCATATTTTCTCACCTACGTTACACCAGTGCACATGTCCACAATGTCAGAACTCTTGCAAAAATGGTTTCAAAGTGATTAAACAGCACTAATACTCAGCTGCATCAATGAGTCAAGTGCAATGTGTGAAGGAGGGAGTGGAAGAAATTGGTAGCCTTCCACTGTACATTGTGGTTGTTAAATAGGATCCTGTTCTACCTGAGACCAACACAAAAATACACATTCAATTAATGATGGTTCTTCTAATTAATAATATTGTTTATATGTAAAAAATGTGATTTGTGGTTCAAATGATGGACATACACATGGGTTTTTGGATACAACCTATTTGTTACTTAAGAACTTCTGGCAGGGCATATTGGCACATGCCTGTAATCACAACACCTCCAGAAGCTAAGGCAGGAGGATTACAAATTCAAAGCCAGCCTCAGCAATTTAGTGAGCCCCTAAGCAACTCAGTAAGACCTTGTCTCTAAATAACATACAAAAAAAAGGGGGGGGCAAGGGAGATGCTGCGGATGTGGCCCCCGTGGTTAAGTGCCCCTGGATTCAGTCACAGAAAAAAAAAAAAAGAACTTCTTTTGCCATCCTAGCTTTTTGATCTGCTTTAAAATGTTGCCTTTAGAACTAAATTATTTGACATTGGTTTAAAGTTTTTGAATTTTGAATAACATAATTAGCTAATGAATGTTTGTTAAATGACTGGAACTGTGTTAACACATTAAATGTTTCTCATCTAATTATACAAACTACTTCATTATTATTGTCATTTTGAAAAAAGAAAATGAGGTACAAGGACATGCAGCCATTTGTTAAAAGTTGCAACACCAGTCAGGGAACACACTGTGATGTGAACCCTGATCAGGTTATTCCAATGTTCACACTCTTCCCAATGCACTGTTGTTTCAGTTAGCTTTTTTGCTGCTGTGTCTAAAAGACCTGACAAGAACAATTAGAGAAAGAGAAGTTTGAGGCTCAATTAGAGGAGGAGAAGTTTGGGGGGGCTCACAGTTTCAGAGGCCTCAGTCCATAGCCAATTCCATGTGCTCTAGGGCTGAGGTATAGCAGAACATCATGACAGAAGAGTGTGACAGAGGGGGTCAGGACATGGCACCAGGAAGAAGAGAGAAAGAGAGAGAGGTCTACTCAGCAAGGACAACATACATACCCCAAAGCATATCCTCATGGACCCACCTCCTCCAGCAGCACCCTACCTGCCTACCACCCAGTTAATCCCTATCAGCGGATTAATGCACTGATTAGGTTAAAACTCTCATAACCCAATTATTTCACCTCTCAACTTTCTTGCATCGTCTCACACATGAGCTTTTGGAGGACACCTAAACTAAGCTATAACAACTGTCTATCTCTCCCCTGATAAAAATCTTCTAGAAAAAAGAGATTATAAATTGATACCATTGTGACACTTGGATCTATGATCTCAGCAAAGTACAGACCCTGGAGAATCTTGACAAATGATTTGGAATTAGAGAAACTGCTACACACCAATCTTCAGCAGAGTCTTCCATCATTCAGTCAGTCATTTCATCATTCATTCTGAAAATAAACCCCTCTATGTGTTCCCAAAATTCCCTGAATTTATTTTTAATATAATATAATTGCCCATCTGCATCCTCTGTTTTACATAAGATAAATAATTTGAGGGCAGAAATTTTCTCTTGCCTTCATATATCTATGTTTAGTCCAATACCTGTCATCGTACCACATAGCACAAAGCCTGGTTGACTGATGCTCAGTAAATGACTAAAATGAATGAATGAAGAAAAAATCCCAAAGCAGTACCATATTTCTAGACCAGTCTCTGCCTAAACAAGCAGGATATAGAGTAGAAACCCTACTTCAATTATTAGTCTTTAAAAAGTAACTACTATCACCTATCCACTTTTTCCCTATAGATGATCGATGCCCTTTGTTCAAAGATTTCACTAATATGATATTAACATCCAAGAAGCATGGAGTTCTTTGGGGAAATCCTGTTATAAATTAAATAAAAAATAAAAACCTGTTAAACAAAGGCTAGTTATTATGATTTTGACTTATACAAAGAGGTATAGGGCAAATTTCTTTGTTTTGATGCTTTTAAAAATGTATAGATAATTTACTTCTTCTGTATAAAAAAGTAATAATAATCCAATTCAATTATTCTTAGGACTGTATTAACATATTCTCCTTTCTTTTCTCACAATTTAAAATCATCACTGTGTAATGCAGTTAGGCAGAATGAAATGTTTCTAGTCATGTAAGGAGATGTTCCTTCTTTTAGTTTCTGTTATGAAACCGAAACTTTTTTTGCCAGCATGTTAGTAATTAATTTCTCACTATATGTGCCAGGAAAATTAGAAACATAAAAATAGAAACACATTTTAAACAACAAAGGCTATACAAATACATTGCTATTTTAGATGACAAGTTTCCTGGACCCTTCTTTACACTATTCATTTCCTTCCCAGCTACCAAATGTTATTAATGGCTTTTTCTATATTTTGTTAACTGCAAGTTAAACAATTCCTCCAAAGAAAGTAACATCGTTCATTCTAGATTTTTGTCTTAAGGAGTTACTATTTAACTGGGAAGAAAGAAAAGATAGATGTGGGAACGAGTGAGTGGGTTGGTGATGAAACTACCAGGGCTGCAATATGGATCAGGTCTGTGACTTTTGGTCCAACCTCTCTGGACACTACTTGTTTGTAGACAGGAAGATAGACAATTAATCTGGAGAGCAAAAATAAAGTGGATATTAACTTCTTGCTGAAAAAAATAGACACACATGTACAAGTAGCAAACGTGATCAAATGTTAACATCTGTTAATTTGTTAAATTGGTGCAGTGAGTACACAGCAAAACTTTCCTCTTCTATGATGGAAATTAATCAATGTGAGTCATGCAGTAAAGCTGAAAAATGAACTACCATATTAATGATTCAAAACTTGCACAGGTGATAGTAAACAGGGCCTGGGAATGCGTTTGGTATTGAACTAACTCTACATGCATATATATTCATGACTATCTTTTAATGTGTAATCAGTAAAAACATAAGAGAATAGAGCCGTGTTATCAACCTCCATTTGTTTTAGTACAGGGATATGTCAAAGTGGTTCATAGATGCAGTTTTTCAAGGCACATTAAGTTCAACAAGGTGATTGTGCTTCAATCTATGGAGGACATTGTCATCATTATTATTATATATCTAGATTCTCCTGTATGTGGCCTCTTCCTGTCATCCACTCCTTCTGGGACCTTGGGACAATGGGATGTCACCAGCTTCTTAGTTTTTGGAGGCATGATTAGATGTAGACATTGTGGTGCTAGATGTGGCACCAGAAAAAGTACTTATCATGTGCCTTAATTTATGTGTCTGTAAAATAGGATTAAAGATATTTAGATATAGCATTATTAGAAAGACTAATGAGACAATATATTTAAAGCACTTAATATTTGGCACACACTAAACAAAACAACAGTGGAGAAACACAAACCACAAATTGGGAATAAATATTAGCTACAAGTATGAAAGTGATTAATTTTACAATGTAGAGATGCTTACTGAATCATATTCCCCTCTTTTTGGAGAAACAAGGGAATAAATGGTTAGAGAATCTATAGAGATAATAAATGCAAACACTATTCAACCCTGGTTATTAGATAAATAAAACAAAGACATGCAAATTATAAAAATTTGATGTAATACCATACTTAATTACCCACATTAGCAGAGGTTTTCTGTTGATTTGTTTAGTCATACTACTTTTGATGTGAACCTATAGTTCTTGGGAGATGGCAGGAGAAATGTTCATCAGGAGATAAGATCATAAGGAGCAATTTTTGTATGTTCTTTAAAAAACCTTAAAAATCTAACTTGAGAACTAATTCTACTTTTGAGATCTGTACTAAGAAGGTATTCAGAACTACAGTTCAGGATATATAATATATAATATTTATACATATATAATATTTCTAATTTTTCACTGTTATATATTGCTATTGTTTCAACCATAGGATATGATTAAATAAATTGCAGTTCAGACAAATAATGAAGCTCATACAGACATTTAAAATTGTGCTTTTAAATAATGTAAATGGCATGGAATTTATAATACATTATTAAAATATTTAAAAAACAAAACAACATATAAATACAATATTTATTCGATTTCTTGGATAGGGATAGATACAGAGTAGAAAAACAGAACGTAAAAATATGACAGCTTATGGATTTAAAAAACATTTTATTGACCATCTAATTCATATTTTAAATAATAATCAAGGAACACAATAAACAAAAAAATAAAGTTACAAATTATTCGGGCCGGGATGAACCATGATGTATAGATACTTCTGAACATCTCCCTATGTATGCATATAATTTTAAATAAAAATTGTACCATATTGTTTTAGTCAATTTTTTCACTGCTGTGACTAAAAGATCTCACCAGAACAATTGTAGGGGAGGAAAATATTATTTGAGGGCTCACAGTTTCAGAGGTCTTAATCCATAGAAGGCTGGCTCCATTCCTCAGGGCTTGAGGTGAGGTTGGACATCATGGTGGAAGAGTGTGGTGGAGGGAAGCAACTCACATCATGGTGATCAGGAAGCAGAGAGAGAAGTCTCTACCTGCGAGATACAAATATAAACTCCTAAGCCATACTCTAATTCCCACCTCCTCCAGCCACACCCTACCACTTCAGTTACCACTCAGGGGGATTAACTCACTGATTGGATTAAGAGGCTTCTAAAACCCAATCATTTCTCCTCTGAATTTTCTTGCATTGTTTCACATGTGAGCTTCTGGGGGACACCTCACATTCAAACCATAACACATATTATATGCACTTGAACTTTTAATATTTTCTATTTTTTATTGTGAACAGTGGTGTAAAGAACATTCAAGTAAGTATATCTCTACTTGTTAATTTCCTTAGAATAAGTTATTACAAATTGATTTGGTTGCTCAAACTATGAACATGTTTTCAGAATATATTAAAATACGCAAATATGCATATGCACACACATACATACTGTGATGGTTTACATGATGTTGACTTCACCAGGGCATGGGGTACCCAGATATTTTATCAAACATTAAAACTCTGTTGTTCCTTTGGGGGTATTTTTGGATGAGTTAAACATTTAAATTGGTAGACTAATTAGAGCAGATTATCTACCCTGGTATTGGTGGACTTCATTAAATTAGAAAAATCAACAGAATAAAAAGACTCACCCCCACTTCATTAACAAAAGGGAATTTCTCCAACCTCACTGCCTCTGAGCTGGGACATTGTTGTATTTTTGGTTTTGATTTTTCCTGATCTTTAGGTCAGTCCCAAGCAACTGGCCTTTGCAGTAAAACTACAATACTGACTCTCTTGGCTCATCAGTTTGCAAATCTTGGCACTTGTCAGCTCCCAAATCCTACAATCCAATTCCTCGTAATGAACATGCACACACACACGCACTCACATGATGTAAGTTCTGCTTCTCTCAGAACACTGACTAATACATAGCCTTTAAGAAGGTAGCAGATTAAAATCCCCATCTGTCAACACAAAGACCAAAGCAATTCTCTGTATCAATTTGAACCAATAAGATACCATCACATTATGATGTTAATTTATATTTCTATTGGTTAAAATAGGTATTGCCATGTCCTCATGGCTTATTTTCATTTTTTCCTTTTGAGTGTTCTCTTCATTATTTTGTGTATATTTTAATTTATGTGCATATATTTTATAAAAGAGCTTTGTAAGCCACACATAATCACTTCTTGGTATGTATGTATGTTGTTATGTATATTACAAATGTTCTTAGTTTATTTTTCACTTTCCTTTAGTTCTTTTTATATTTTGCTATGATGTGGATAACTGGGCAGTAACTATAGACAAGTGGAGTGTGACTGGCAGAAGTAGGTCACTGAGGGATGTGATTTTGGGATTTGTATTTTGTCCCTGGTGAATGCAGCTCTCTCTGCTTCCTATTTACCACGTCCTGAGCTGCTTTCCTCTACCATGCCCTTCTGCTATGACATTCTGCCTTATCTTGGAAGCCCAGAGCTACGGAGTTGGCCCACCATGGACTAAACCTCTGAGACCTTGAGCCCAAATAAACTTTTCCTACTCTATGTTGTTCTTTTCAGGTCTTTCAGTCACAGCGACAAAAAAAAAAAAAAAAAAGCTAACTAAAATATTTCTCTTTGGGTTGAAAAACCCAAACGCATTTGGAATATTTTAGAACAAGTGGCACTATGACCATGAGGAATTTAGGCAAGCAATATTTCTATGGTTAGGGTGAGCATACCTGTTTATTCTCTATTTTAGTAATTTTCAGAATCTACCTTAGAAGTATAAGGGAAAAACTGAATTTAGTTTGAGCCTTAGTATCAACTTTGGCCATGAGGGTTTCACAACTTGGTGCATCCCAACAGATGTTAAAGTTAATTTAGAAATTGTTCTAGAGGTACAATAGCCAACGGACACCCTTATTTTTCTTTTGTATTTTTAATAATTTTTTTATTTCCAGTTGGATCAAATCTTAAACCCCTCTTTCAGTTCTGCCTCCTCCTGCTATATGAACAAATTTTGTGTTTGTTTTATTTTTGGTTTTGGCTACTGGATATACTCTTTGAAGTGTTCCTTAAAGTGGCCCCGGGTCATATGTCTTGGTGTGAACCTCTCTGAGTATCTCAATTCTAGCGTAAGTGCTTACTCTAGGCTTGTAGAGCAACTCACCTGGTAACCACTGGTTGCCTGTCTCAATCAGGCCTTGATGATGCATGCCCCCCTACCCTTGAAGCAAGAATGGGGCTCTGTCTATCCTGCTTATATTTAGGGTTAGGAGCCTTCCCCATAGTGAATTTTGTTCTATTAGTTTAGGGACCCTGGTCTTAAGTTGGATTTGCATTACCACTTGCTGTGTTGATAAGCTACAATACTCAATAGAACTCATAGTCTTCATCAGTTCCACTGGACCTTAGAAAAGTGTGAGACAAATAATTCAACATCACTTTTCATAGAAGCCTAAGTGATAGGGTATCTTGAAAGTTCTTTCCATATTATCTTGAGGATCAGGGTCTTTCTGGCAGCTCAAGCAGAGGTGTGGCAGCAGTAGCAGCAGTGGAGACATTTTAAGGTTTCCCAGAGTCCTAGTAAATTCTGAATTTAGGAATATGGACCTCTGTACACAGCACAGTGATACTCCTCCTAACATGAATAAACTACTAATAGGCCCATATTTGGGGGCAGGGAAGAGGGGTGCGTCATCAAGGCCTGATTGAGACAGGCAACCAGTGGTTACAGGGTGAGTTGCTCCACAAGCCTAGAGTAAGTACTTATGCTAGAATTGAGATATGCAGAGAGGTCCACACCAAGACATATGACCCAGGGCCACTTTAAGGAACACTTCAAATCTCATACTTCTGCCCACAAAGGTCAACTATCAAAACTTCCAACATAATTAGTTAAATCTCCAACAGTCCTGGTAAGACTCAAAGAATGCATCATAGCAGAACAGAACTCAAAATGCAAGCTTACTAGGAGACAGAAACACAACTCAAAACACACTACAGGAGGCAGCAGCTCAATTGCATGCTCACTAGCAAGCAGTAGAGTGTGGTCTCAAATGAAAGCAAGAAAGTTTTTTTAGTTGCCTTATGAAGGGTGGAATCAAACCTCCTGCCACTAAAATTGATCCAGATATCAAGACTGATAATGCTACACATGCAAGAAGGGGAAATAAAAGCTTTGTTGTTAACAGAAAGGGACTCTCTGGGGAGACCAACACAGGCATGAAAGCTGACCTGGAAAGACTCTGAGCAAAGGGAGGTTTTTGCTGTGGTCAGGGTAGGGCTTGGGTGAATCTTCTTGCTCATAGTCAAGCGCTTACTTGGCTCAAGTTCCTGGGGAGTGTTATCTAATATGGAGCAAGAAGGAAAGGAAGGCACAGGGCTTGAAATCTGTCAGCATTCAAATATCAAAAATGGAGACAGGCAATTTATCACACTATTTTTTCTTTATTCCAACATTATTGGATTTTGGTATCAGTGTTACATAAAGTGAATAAAAATGATTTTTTCTCTCCTATGGAATAATTCAATTAGTATGTGAATTATCTGGGTCCTTAAAATTCACTAGAATGTTTACTTAAATTATAGATCAGCCAGGCATGGTGGTGCACGCCTATAATCCCAGCAGTTTAGGAGGCTGAGACAGGAAGATCACAAATTCAAAGCCAGCCTCAGCAATTTATCGAGGGCCTAAATAAATTAGCCAGGCCCTGTCTCAAAATTAAAAAAAAATAAAATAAAATGGCTGAGAATATTGCTCAGTGGTTAAGCACATAAATAAATAAATAAATAAATAAATAAATAAAGGAGAATTTTTGGAGCTAATTCTCTGACAATGTAATTGTTTCCATGGTTATTTATATTCTAGAGTTCTGCTTCTACTTAGGCCAGATTATTCTATTTAGATCATTCACATTTTCTAAAAATAACATAAAATTTATTTTATACTACTTCCCTATATTCTAATTTCTTTCACGTGTGTGGGTGGAGGCACCTCACTCAGGCTGAGAACATGGAACTAATCTTCATCTGAATTGCTTCATATGCCATGTTGATCAGTCCACTCCTCTAATTTTATTTATTTATTTATTTAATCCATTTAATTCACTCACCTCTTTCTCATTCCTCTTCTACTTACAGGAAAATATATGTTTGGTATATAGCTTTTATAGGTGTATATTTTTGTGAGTTGTGTTGTTTTGTGCATGTATTTTAATTTAATGGCATTACTCTGTAGATATAATTCTGAGTTGTAACTTGTAACAGCACTAAATCTTGAAAGCCATATTTCTGGATGTATATCCATTGCTTCTGCATGCTGGTTAGTAGTTATATTATTTTATTTATCCATTTCCCTAGTGATGGATAGATATATGGCTTAAAACACCTCACTAACACAGATAACATTGTGACGAAGTTTCCATCACATGCTCCCAAGCTGACATTTGTGAAAATATCCCTATGATATATATCCAGAAGAAAGGTTGCTGGAGGGCAAAGAAGACATGTAGCCATTTAATTAAGCATGATTTCTCTCTAGAATGGCTGCACCAGTCTATCATCCATAGATCACTATAGTGAGAATGGACTACTTTTTAAAAAAATATGTATATTTATTTTTTTTAGGTGTAGATGGGCACAACACAATGCCTTTATTTTTATGTGGTGCTGAGGATCGAACCCAGGTCCCGCCCATGCCAGGCAAGCGCTCTACCACTGAGCCACAATCCCAGCCTGAGAATAGACTACTTTTAATTGGAAGAAAGTTTCTTTTTTTTAATAACAAGCATAGGTAACTTCCTCAGATGATGGGAAGTAAAATACCAATGAGAATTGTATGTTCCTTATCCAATCAATCATTTATCACACATTTAATGAGTACTTACCATGTATAAGAGAATATGCACTAAGGGCACAGAAACATCCAGGTATAGTTTCTGCTCTGAAGAAATTTTGAGTTAAATGGAGGATACAGATACAAAACCTAGCATGACATTAGTTAGCATATATATTTGTATAAAATCTGGGAGTTAGGACATCAAAAAGGACATCAACAAAAATGATGATATTTCTACAAGTCATAGAAGAAGCCACATTTGAGAAAAGAACTAAAAGATGAGGAGGTAATTTCCATACCCAAGGATTGTCATACATCAGACTATGAAATTACCTGGTATATTCAAATACTCCAAGGAATTAAAGCTGGAATATAAGATATGGAATTGAGAGGTGCATTTGGAACAGTAGGAAATAAGAAATAATGAATAGATAGCCTCATGTGTGTTGCTAAAGAATCTGAACAAGAGTATAAATTAAGATACCTATGTGCTGAATGAAGTCCTACAAAGAGTTATACAACCAGAGCTCAGGGAAAAGGTCTTCAACAGGAAAGGACATTTGAGAGTATTCTCTACCTGCATGGCAACCATAGCCATGGGTTTGAATGAAACTGTACATGATATCAATGAAAGCAAATTATAAATATTCATGTACAGGAGATAAAATATATTAGGAATGATCCTGCTGACAAAAAAGAATCTGAAAAGAAAGTAAAATCATTAACTTTTAATTTTTATTTCCTCCTTGAACTCTGTCCAGTTTACCTACATCAACTTCATTTACACTATACTCTTTTGTATTTGTTCATATGTAGCTTTGAAAGTGACATTAATTCTTGTTCAGTGTTTCATGACACTAATGAGAGTATAATTTCCCAAAGAAATCTTCAATAATCATAAATTAAATCCTAAAATTGAAAACACAAATATTTGTATAATATTTATGGAAACAAAACAAAGACATAAGGTTATGTCTTTGTTTTGTTTCCATAAATACCAGGTTGAGAGTAATGGAATTGGATGATATCAAATAGTGACATTAATAAGATATTACAATTTTAAGCAATGAACCCAAGGAACTATAATACTTAAAAGAATCTGAATTAGTTTTCTATCGCTACGTAACAAATTGCTATTGGATGATCATTTGGAAGTTGAAGCTCACATTCAAATGTGTTTGAGTTCAGAGATTAAGGAAGACTCAACTTTTCCAATCATAAGTGCACTTAAAATGTGAAGTTGTGTGCCTGCTCTAGTTGTGTGCTTATTCTATGTATTTCTGCCACTAGTTAGTAGCTTAAGACTCCAAATTTAAAAAAGACCCACGAAAACACACTTTCTGTTCCAAAGACAAGACTGAGAAATAGAACTCTGTGCCCGTGTCTAGTATTCTGCTTAAACACACTGACCATTTATACTGACCATTGAAATTTATTTTGGGGGTCAGCACTAGAGAGAAATACAGATTACCTACTTCTCTGTGATGAGAAAGGAAGGAAAAGGACTTAATAATTAATATGCTTTAATCAAGAAAAAAGAGTTCTGTTCCTAGAATATAAATCCCATCAGAATAACCTTGGCACTCCTCTACCTTTGAGATTATTATGGCAGCAAAGTGGTGGATGGTGCTTTCTCTAGAATGAAAACAAAAATTAACCAGAAACAAAAAACTTCAATAATAGTCATTTTTATCTTTCACATTCAATACAAGTAGTATGGAAGTGCAAGACTCAGGAGTTATAAATAGTGTCTATCTTTATGATAAGAGTTAATGCCATGGGGCTGGGGATGTGGCTCAAGCAGTAGCGCTTTCGCCTAGCGTGCGTGTGGCCTGGGTTCGATCCTCAGCACCACATACAAAGATGTTGTGTCCGCCAAGAACTAAGAAAAAATAAATATTAAAAAAAAAAGAATTAATGCCAATCAAAATAAGTTGAGGTTCACTACTGTTAGAAGTTACTTAAATGTGTGCCTGTTTTAAAGAGCTGCCTTCATCCAGCTGACTGATAAGCCTTTCATGGGCCTAAGAGAGTAATTGTTAGCATTATAAAACTTTAAATTTGTAATCTTACCCTTATTCAATCCACTTGATTGAAATGAGGGGAAATAAGTATATTGAACATTGCTGAGGAATAAAAGAATTCAGGATAGGTTTTTAAAATAATTTTTTCACTTTCATCTGCAATGAATTGATCATTAAAATTGTTTCATAAAGTTTATGAGCAGAATTATACAACCTAGTAATGAAATGCAAATATCTCTGTTCATTAAGGCTCAACTGTTTCATCAATTTTGCATACATAGTTCAGCAAGGACTGATAATTATATTGCAATGTGAAAAAATGTTTATTAAGTATCAGTATGAAGCAGTTAGGTGTATCCAATTATACCCCTATAATGCAATTTTACAAAGTGATTTGATTTTTATTTATTACTTCATGGTCTTGGTTTTACTGGACTTGAAGAGTTTGGCATATTTTCAAAGTGAATTACAAATGATGAAAACAAATAAACATCCAAACAGTCTTTAAAATTAGGAATCTGATTTTGATATTCTCTGATATAATATAATACTCTTTAAGATTATATGAAGAAATGTCACTGAATATTTGATTGTTTATATAAATATATTTTATTTGATTGAATTCCTCTACCAATTTGAACCAGCCTAGCATTTTTATTTTAATATTAGAATCTTTGGTTTGGTAAATTAAATGTGCCTGATTGCTTTTTCAACTTTGTAATACCAATATTGTTATAAAATAAAGTATACTAAAGGGAAAAGTTGCAATATCAAGATGTATTTTTCAAAGAAGTGGTATTTCTCCTATAATCAATATACAGAAATGTTTTCTTTGTACTTCCAGATAATTATATTCATTTAAAAAAACATTGTAAGTTATTTAGTAAGGGTGTCAGCCCAATCATTGAATGACCTTCTGTGGGGAAGACCTAGAATTACATCTTATTCTTTAAAACAATCATCTCCAATCAGTTTTTACTAACTTATTCCTAAATTTGTAGAAATTTTCCTTCTTCCTTCAACCCCAAATCACCCTCCACAAACAAAACTGTAACCCAGCAGATGACTAGACCACCATGGGGTAGATTTGGCCTTCTCACTAGCTCTTTATCTTCATTCATCATGTTTTCCATTCTGATTATATAGTCCATCTGTTTTTTGAGGTAGACGTTATTCCTGTGCAGCTTATTTTTTCCCATATATTCTCTATCTCTCATTAACATCATCAATCTTCTACACCTGGCTTATTTGCCCCTTTTCTCAAACACACATGATATTTCTCATTAAAAATGCTAAGAAACAAAACCCCTATTTTATTTTGTTTTCCCCTTCAGTATATGTTGCTTTGTATTTTCTTTTTCAGCCATTGTCCTTAAGTAAATGACTCAAGCCAGGTGTGGTGGTACACACCTGTAATTCCAGCAACTTGGGGCTAAGGCAGGGAGATAATAAGTACGAAGCCAACTTGAGACCCTGTCTCAAAATAAAAAACAAAAAGGACTAGGGATGTAGCTCAGTGGTGGCATGCCCCTGAGTCCCTGGATTCAATCTCTGGTACCACAAGAAAAAAATAAAATAATAATAATAATAAACTATTCAATTTCCTTACCCTTTCCTTTCTGCCTAAAAATCTGGAATCTACTTTTCAACTGAACCACTCTGTGAAAGCTACCATCTGGAGATCATCTCTTTCATCCTAGTTGGGTTGAAGCCCATTTCTCCATCCTCACTTTAAACTTGCTTCCTCTTTCGGTGCTGCCAATTAGTTCCTACCTTTTGACGCTCTCTTTATTTCTGTGATATTTCATGCTTCTGGCTCTTCTACTTCTCTAATCATGATTCCTTTGTTCTCTGGCTGGTTTTTACTTCCTCTTTAAATCTCCTTAATATTTATTGAACTCTACCACAAATAAAAGTCAAAGGCATTATTGTGAAGCTTCATAAATTCCATAAATGTTTACAAAGCACACATTCCAGTGTAATCAGCACCCACATTAAGAAATAGAATATTACCACCATCCCAGAGACCTGTCTCTAGCCCACTCTAAGCCTTCCATTTGTCTCCATCAACAAGTACCTTTTATGAATTCCATTATCATCTCTCTGTTGACAAATCCCACAGTGATGTTTCAAGGTCTGATGTATTGCTTGAAATCTCTGGCTCCTTCTTTCTTATCTCTTATGTAGGCAGACATTAGAATCTAATAATATGTTTTCAGTATCTTCAATTGTTTACTTCTTTCCATTCCTATGTTACCATTACAGTTTAGACCAGGGTCCAGAATTTATGACCTGAAGGCCAACTGCAGCCCCTCTGCCTGTTTTTGTAAATAAATTTTATTGGGACATAGCCAGGCTCATTCATTTACCTATTAGGCGTGACTGGTTTCTTGATAAATAGGCAGTCAGGAGAGTAGGTGCCACAGAAACCATATGGTTTGAAAAGCCCAAAATATTTATAATCTTGCCCTTTACAGAAAAAGAAAGCATCATTGGTTTAGGCGTCCACTATTTTACATTAGATTGCTGCAGTAACTTCCAATTTGGTTATATACATTCCAGTTTCCTGTTCCTGCTGTCTTTGGATAACTCAAGACTACTCAAATATTTTTTTATATTCATCATAAATTCCCTTGTTCAGGATAGGGTCAAAGTTCTCTTCTTAGCAATCAAAACCTCTATTACAAGAAAAAGTAAAAATATAGATGTTAAATAATGGAGCAGACATGTAAAACATTCAAGCCACATGCCACTGCTTCTTTCCTCAATATCTGTACTTCTATTTTTTGTATACTTTAATCCTGTACATACCCGCTGCATCTCCTTAAAGAAAAGGGGACAGTACATACCATGTTCCTGAATGTCCCCTTTCTGTTCCTAAAATCTTAGCCAATTTAAGGGAACAATGAGAGCAAGTCTGGGATGGAATGTCCAGGTATGCTTTGTCTTGAACACTGACTTCCTTATGCACACAGGGAGCTAGGGCAAGCTAGTGGTATCTGTAGATAGCTACTTTCTTGCACACACTCCAGGACCGCTGCTCCTTGAGATGCTGCTGGTCATACAAGCAAACTAAGCAGCTAATGCTGATGATGTCACCACTTCTTAACCTCATATATAAAACCACACTCTTGAGTGGGGACTGGTGTGGAGCTGAGGGCACTGTGGCAAGCAAACATGTCACTTGTTCAGCCTGCTGCCACCAGACAAAAACATGTGAGGGACAGAGGTGTTCTCTTCTGGAGCAGTGTCAATGGGGGATAGAGGTATTGCTTCACAAGGTACCATGGAGGATGGAGATGCTAGGAGTTCAGCCTGTCACCAATGGGCTCCTTTTGAAGCAGTCACTAATCTCTTACAAGCTTTCCCCAATAAATCTTATGTCTTGCATGCTGTCTCCAGGCACTTTCTTTCGTCATTCAGTAACCCACTCTACTGCCCTGGCACAACTAGGCTGTGTGAAAACTCAATGTATGCTGGTATCTTTGACTTCTGGGTTTCATGAGTAAACTGTTACTAGCAATCAGAATTCTAGTTCAGAAATCATGCTACAGTTTTTCTTATCATGGCAGTCTCAGCAAACTGCAGTTTTGGCTTTACTCTTAGCCTTAGTAGGGATTAGAAGCTAAAATGCAGGTGATTGGACAACTGGTGAGAAGAATGTCTTAGCCCAGTTTGTATTGCTACAACAGAATATCTGAAAGTTGGTAATTTATAACAAACAGAAGCTCATTGATTCACATTCCTGGAAACTGAAATGTCCAAGATCAAAGCACTGACAATGTGGCAAGGGCTTCTTACATCCCATTGTGGAAGACAGAGGCCAAGACAGGGAGAGGGAGACAGATGGACAGACAAGCAGGAAGACAAAAGGAGGACAAACCTGTACTTTTATAATGACCCTAGTACTCCTAAAAGCATTAAACCATTCATGAGGGCAGAGCCATGATGGACTAATCACCTCTAAAGGTCCCATGTCTTAATGTTGTTACTGTGGCATTTAAATTTACACATGAGTTTGGAAAGGGACAGACATTCAAACCATAGTAAAGAAAACTCTACAGAATATTTTAGCTCAAAACACCTTTACTTTGATATATTAAATCACTTCAATTTATCATTCTCAGTACAGTGACTTAGAAATGGCCTATTTACATTCAGTACATACATTTTCACCATGACAGAATATTTATTTGTCTAGTACTTATTCAATATGTCTTTAAAATCACATGCTGAGGTTTTTTTTCTTTTTAATCATCTTTTTTTCTGATCTCCAAAGCTAAAAATAGAGTTTCTTATAAACAACCACAAAATACAATTTAGAAGAAATTGAATTCAAATGAAATATAAAACCTCCAAGTAATATACAGGCACACAGATAGAGATCATGATCAAAAAAGCAAAACAAAACAAAAACTTCATGAGAGTTAAATCTGCAAATTGTTAAAAAAAAAAAACTAACCAAGGATCAAAACTAACATGCACCATTTTCTATGAAAGGCCACTATAAACGACTTCCCAATTTCTTCATCTCACTTACAAGAAGAAATCTCATATTCAACGGATCTAAATGCTTGGTTTGAAGTTCTCAGGACTCAGAATTGCATGGTCCCCTCCAGAGAGAAAGCAAGCATTATCCTGAGAGCATGCAGTCAAGAATGAAAGGATTGCCGGCCTCAGGCTACATCAGGCGAAGCAATTTTCCTACAAAAGGGCTGCCCTAGAATATATTCTAAAAAGTTCATTGTGACCCAAGGACACTTGGCCAAGTTGGTCTAGTAACATTACCATCTTTTAAATCCAAATAATAAAAATAATAAACTGAGGATCCAAGTGAGTGGGCACAGAACCTCCAGCATTCAGACAATGAGAGACCTTATTCTAGTTCAGGCTTCTTGAAGCCTTAACAACATCAATGCATGCACAAACACCATCAACACCATAAATTATAAATATGTAGCATTTATTATTTAAGGTCCTGTTTCTTCTTTCCTGCTATTTTCATATTATTTCAGTTTCTTGGAGCACAAAACTCTAAACCATACAAATTCACCGATCCTTAGGGCTTTGTGATGAGGATGAAGCAAAAGACTACAGAGATTTAAATGGCCTCTGAGACAGTACAGCCAACTGTGATTTCTATGTGTTCATGGTAGAAAATTGAAATTTGTTGATTACTTCAGAATGCTCTGCTTAATCTCCTTCTTGCACTCTCAAGACTTAAGAATCACCTTCTTTCAAGGGCTTTTGGACCTCCATTCACCACCTGAGGGAGGAAGCAGGACACCAAGGTGAAGGCTCAGAGCGAACGTAAATTTCACCTGGGTTCTGCTCTGACAGGCTTCTTGTCATTTAGCAGCACAGTGAATTTCAATATGATTCTTACTGCAACTCAATGGCTTACTTTTAATCTTCAGTCTTTGAGAGGTATTGATCAGATTCACCAGGTCATGGAGGTGTCCTTGCTACAGGCACCAGTGCTTCTGAGGAGTAGCACATTCTTCTTGGGCTTACATTCTTAAGTTATTTTATTTTCTCTATGAAAAATATTCCTGATTTTAATTTTCAAGTTTTTCTGTTTCATCCTGACTGCTAGTACCATTAAATTAACTTCCAAAATATTGTCATTTACAATAACTGATCAACTTAATCATTTAGGTATCCAATACATGTCCAGAATTTCTATTCAGAAGCATTCATTCATCATTCTTTCAAACTGCATGTTCTAGGGAACTACACAGTCAGTGAGCTCAGAGCTGAGAACATCCTGATCAATAAAGCTAACCACGATGTTTGTCTCTGTGGAGCTCAGAGGTTAGTGGGAAGATACAGGCATTAATCAAATAATCATAAAACAAATGTGGCATTGCTACTACATCAAATGCCATGCACAAGAGGCATACTGCAGCATGAGGAACACATCATGATGCTCTTTTGAAGATTATATAATTCTTCCCTGAGGTAGTGATATTGGAACATAGTTCTGAAAGATGAGTAAGAGTCAAACTAGGCAAAGGGTGCAGAGGGGAAAATACTAGATACAACAGATATCATGATGAAGACCTCATGCCAGACAGGTACCTGGGGAATATGGGAATTTAAAGGAAGTCAAGTGTGGCTGAAGCAGAGGGAACAAGGGAGATCTGGTTAGAAGAAGGAGCTGAGTTCTATTGATTCTGCCTTCAAACTCTTTTTTCATTGTGTTCATGTCTCCCAGCCTGCTTCCTTACAAACCTTCTTGGGAGTAGAATCTAATACAAGTCTCTCCTAAAGTTGTGTCTCTCTCTCCTGTCTGCTCTTATTACCTCACTCTTGCCCCTTACAGCTGATTGTCTGCAGTGTTGCCAGTGATCTTTTTTCAAATTAAAATGACATGATATCACTTCTCCACTTAACACAAAACAATGGCATTCCTCTTTTCATAGGATGGTGGGACTGGCAGCACTGCCCAAATGCCTTCTCACCTGCATTCTAGGTAGTCCCTGGAATGCAGGTGAGAAGGCATGGCCAATGGTCACTTCTGGCAACCAGTTGTGGCTTTTTAAAAGATTGCCTCAGCAACAAAAATCCCACCTCCACTAGATTTTTCCTCCCCTCATTTATATGTTTTTATGGCATCCTCTCCTCTTTCTTCCTGATGGTAGATTGCATTATTTGCTCCAATTTTTCACTCATCTCCATAGCCAAACATTTCCCCCTGCAACCTTAGAGCCCCTGCTATAGAAGTTGTGTGTACTTCTCCATTCCTTGCCTTTGAGCTTGACCCTGTCACCTGTTTCAGCTAATGGGACATCAAGGAAGCCAGGACTTGAAGTTTTCTTCTGTGGTTAGGCTACTGCCACTGCGAAAAGAACTAATCAAGGTTAGCCCACTGATACTAGAAAGATGACACATGCAGAGCAGATCCTCAGCAGATATACTCAGCCAAGCCAATGTCACATGAAAAATAATTATTTTAGTCTATAGGTGTCTATAGTCTATAGGTGACAGGTGTCACCGAGGGGCTTTGTTGTTGTTATTACTATTATCTGTTACACTAACCAATAAAACTTCAATAGGTATGAGTTGTTTTAAAATGGAAAATGCAAAGTATGTCATGTTATTTGTCCAAACCAATAAAACACAATCAATAATACTGATAAACACAGAAATATTTTTACAGATGATGATTTTTAACTACCTGGAAGAAATTAGTGATAAATAGAAAGATTACTTGTCATTTTTAATCTGGCTGATCATGAGCAAGACATTTTAAGCCCCTGGTATGTACTGTATTCCTCATCTTTGAAATTAGAGAAATCAACTCAGCAGGGTATTAGGTAGATTTCTGTTGAGAACTGACTTCTGCTGGTGGTTGTGACTTCCTCAGGACTATGCTGACAATGATCCTAGGGCCCATTCAGGTTCAGCTAGACAGTGTCAAATTAGCTGGGTCTTTCCTGGACAAGAAAGGAGGGACTTGTGAAGCTAATGTATTTCTCATCTGTGGATTAGAGGATTTCTAACATTCTTTCCCATCTGACATAGTCAATGAATGGAAAGAGACAAAATAAGTGAGCTCTAACTGCAGACCCAGGCAATCAAGTATTACCTATTCTCTTTGGCTTTCTGCATCTTGTGTGACAGTCCTAGGTACACAGGACAGTTTAATAAAGAATTATAATTGTGGGCTGAGGATGTGGCTCAGGGTAGAGCCCTTTCCTAACATGCATGAGACCCAGAGTTTATTCCTCAGCACCACAAAGAGAGAGGGGGGCAGGGAAGGGAGGGCAAGAAAAGAGAGAGAAGGGAAAAATTTAAAATTATTTTATACTTGTAGTAGCTCCAAAGTTCAGGGCTCACTCAACAGAATTATAACCCAAAAGCCTTTTGATTATAAGCAACAAACACAAAATGTCCAGGAAATGTTGTTGACTTCTTTCATGGCCAGATTTGTGGTCTCAAAAAGTTATGTTATAGAACTTAGGAGGCCTTTTCTACCACTCAGTTCAGCTGTCCTTGAGGTCTCTACATAGTGATCCTGGCAGCACTGGACTCCTTTAACAGTTTCAGAAAAGAAAAAAAAAATGAATCTCATTGGCCCTAATTGGCCCACCTTGAGCTCTCTCCTTAACCAACCTCTACTTCCAGGAGGAGGATTGCACTGGCCAGGCCAAGAACATTGCTTGTGCCTTCATAAATATATTATAGTTGATTTTTATTTTCTTCCCTACATTATTTTTATATATTCTGAATTATCTACAATGACTATATGATATTTTTATAACAAGAAAGATTTAGACATAATTTGTAAAAAGAATACAGAAAAGGAGGGAGCATAAGATCTAATTCACTCTTCTTTTGGATAATATATGACATTAATATCTTTGAACCTGCCTGTTACAGTCAGTTCTGGCAAGATGAGATCTTAGACTATCTCAGTTTTTCAAGCATGATGCTACAAATGGAGGTTTCTTTTGATCTATGCTGTTCTTCGTTCTGCTAAAAATAATGTTTGCATAAAATTTACTTGACTGTCTGACAAGAGACAATTTGCTTTAAAATTAGCTTGATGTAGTAACAAAAGATCCTGGATGTATTGATCTATTTCTTTGTTCTACAGAGAGGACTCAGTTATTCTTGTGTTTTATATGCCACTATTGTTTGTAGGATTAAAAGTTGCTTCTAAGTATAGAACTTCCACAAAAACTTTGGGACAAACAAAAAGACAAAGTTAATTATATAAATTCAGGAAGCCTGGTGTACCCAAAACTAATCTATGGTATAATAAGCAGCCTTAACAATACTAACTTTTAATATGTATTGTTGATCCAGTGCCAAGTACTGTAGGAGATTTCCTCCAGAACTGAAGTGCATTGTTCAGCTCTTGGAATGAATTCTTAAGGCCTCTCACTATATAAGAACCAGGAAATAAGACCCCAGTTAACATGGAATAGATTTGCAACTAACAGTGTACTTATAACAGTGTGAATTACTTTAGTTTCAGACCATAGACCACTCAGGTCAGTCTATGTCCTACTTACCTTCTGAATCTTGCACCAGTCCATCCCCTGTACAGCTCAAACATTCATAGGCAGATTCTATATTTTACTGTAATATAAATAACCTACTCTGTAACCACTACTTTGCTTGACTCAAACACACAAATATATTTAAAGTAGCATACCTTACTACCACTTTGAACAGAACTCCCAGGTAAAAAATATTAAATATAGAGAGTTCACCCCAGAACAGTCCTGGCCATTTGTCCTTGAGATTCTAAGGCCATATGCATTCGCCTTGCTTGAGATAAGACATAAGCACAGATAAATTTGACTGACAATGACATTTTTCATATTTTTCAGTCACCATACTTCACTTTGCAACACACTGCAATGACTCCTCCATTCTCAGGATACTCTTCCTTGAGACCTTTCTCCAAACGCCAACGCTGCTCCCTTCACTTTTACCTCTGCCTTCAGTCCTGGTCCCTCCAGTTCCATCTCCTCAGTCCTGCCTCACCTAAGATGAAGGTAAAAATTTACCATTTGAAAAGGCACTTGCACTTGCCTCTTTTCACATTTTACAACATTTTTCTTTTGGGGGGGGTGGGAGGGGTGCTGCTTTTATTTCCTAAGTCAACACCCTAACCAAGAACAACGGATGAAAATGTTGGCATATTAGTGGGTTAATAAGCAAAAACAATATATATACATGATAGATAGATATTTGTATATATATTCATACGATTCGCATATCTATGTAAAATATAGATTTTAAGGTGTTCAAATAACACAAAGATAATATCTTAAGACATTTATGTATTAAAAACTATTTCACCTGCACAAATTTTCCTCAAATACCTATACAAACATATATTTAAATTTCATTCTGGGCAAAACCAATAAAAATTAAACCAATAATTGAATCTGAACCAAAGAAAATTTGTTTTTCAGAGATAGCCAAAACTTCAAAATTGAAGATTAAAATTCACCTCCATTATTGGTTTTCTTTTTTAAAGCAATGTGAAGATCAAAAAGTAAAAATATATAAGGACTGATCTTATATAGATTAATTCTATCTGTCCAGTGTGCTATTTCATCTACATAAAACTGCAACTGAAATCTGTTATGTTTTGAATGAACTATAAGATTCACAGCACTCTGTCACACTGAATAATGTTATGTGGCACTTAGGACCTCTACATTTCTATAGTTTAGGTTCAATATCTAACAAATCCCATCAGTATGTACAACTATACCAATAAAAAAATGTGGAAATAAAGAATCTAGGGACAAAATAAAAGAACAAAGAATCTTTAATACAGAAACTGTTTATTTTAAAAAATGATACTGATTTGGATTAGAATGGATTTTCCAGTTTATAGATATGGAAGCATCCTTTTCATCTCTGCTTTTAATTCTTATGTTCTTATACCAACATTTGTTAATAGTCCAATCATTTTTTGCTAATTCTTTTTTTAACTGCATCTGGAAGCATAGAAAAGCAAAGGAGTTATTAAAATTATTAAAAATATGGAATCAACCTCATTTAAAGCAGTAAGTTAAAAATTGAGTCAAGTGACTTCCCCATTCTTATTATTGTACGCAAGTTTATTACCTTCAAGAACTGCAAATTAGCTATACTAAATTTTAAACTGTAAACTAGAATCCTTTTTTATTCATGCACATCCAAATTTTTCCATGGGTTAGTAATACCCAGAGTAAAAGAAAATAGTATGTAGAAATTATTAAAATATTTATGGTCTTAGCTAGGCATGGTGATGCATACCTGTAATTCCAGTGGCTCAGGAGGTTGAGGCAGGAGGATCATGGGTTCAGAACCAGTCTCAACAACTTAGAGAGACCCTAAGCAAGTTAGTGAGATCTGTCGCTAAGTAAAATATAAAAAAAGGACTGGGGATCCATCTCAACAGTTAAGCACCTCTGCGTTCAATCACCAGTACCCCCCCAAAAAATGTTTATGAAATTATTTCATGTATAAAAGTGGTGAATTAGAATATGTCGTGTAATAATTATGAACAGATACAGACAAGGCTTAGAAACTAATGTGGAAAAAATTAAAAGTTGTGATTGAGTAATAAGATTAGGAGTAATTACATTTTTCTGGAGGTTGGTAATAATTATTTTAATTAAAAAGAACAAAATTAATGTTTTTATATTTAGCTGCAACTGATATTAACAGATATTCAATGTGCTTTCAATCAAATTGTGGAAAGTCATAATGTCAACCATCTTTCATCTCTTAAACAACTAATTATAAAACATAAATTCCCCTTTTAAAGCTTCCTTTGTTTATCATTTTTAATCTGACTTCTAAGTTTCTTCTTAGTTGGTGAATGCTATCCACCAATGAGTTGACTAATTTTCCTTCCATTTAGAGCAGCTATTTCTATTATTCACGTTATACTATATACATAATGCTATTAATAATATACAAAACATTTTTTCACAATTTTCATGACATTATCAGTAGAAAGCAAATATATACACATCTCAAGTTCATTTAGCTCACAAAACATCACTCTAACTAGAAACATGTATATGTTGAATTTAATTTTGTGACTAGAAAGGAAAATAAAAGTTTTTATGAGATAATGTAAAGGACTTATGTAAAAATATGTAATTTGTTACCCAGACTTATGAAACATTCATAGAGATATAGATGTACAGATGTACATATATAGATTTAAATATTCTTTTAGTACTCAGTGTCATAAATAGGAAGGAAAAATCTTGCTGCAATCATGAAAGAGAATTTCTGATACATGCTAAGTTCTGACATTCCAATGAAGACACTAGGAGGATGCAGAACCTTGTGTGTCAGTCCACACAAACTTCCTGCCAGACAACTACTAGAGGTCATGCCCTTGATCTGAGGAACATTCCCTAGAGATCCTTGTCTTCTTTATTGGTGAACCCCATCACCACCATCAGAGCCCTTGTGGCTCTGCTTTACCAAGCCACTGCCACCTAGTCAATATAAAGGGACACCTTAATTCCCCTTGAGTTCTTAAAATTGACTGTCACATCACATAAAAAAATGGGGAGTTTGATTTGTTTTTTTACCAGCTTTGTCCCCCAGGAGAACCTGTGCATATCAGAAATTAAAGGAAAACAGTAAGTTTTAATGTGCACAGAATCTCATCCACCCGCCACCACACTGAGTTTCTGATACATCTCACAATGGAAAGTTCCTCAGTGCACACTTTTAGAACCATCATTTTGTTCTGCACCTCTCCCCTGAGATCGTTGCCATTTTGACTCAAACTCATTCACTTCCGGCCCAGACTCCATTATGATTAATATGTGACTACTTATACTTTTCTTAAATAAAGGTTCTAGAAATTTAATTTCAGAACCTGTGCTAAATAAGAAGAGATAAATGAGCTTAGTAAGGTAAATGGATTACTCATTGGTAAATGAATTACTTGCTCTAGTAATGACTCTTCATAATTATTTGAGCATTTAGAGGCCAGGCATTGTGCTAAATACTTTAATCTCATTTAATCCACACAAACAGCCCATTTGGCAGATTATAACATTTAGATATATTCCAATTCAGGTTTGACTGACTCAAATGTACTAAAACCATACTCCATTATCACCCAAAAACTATCCTTAATATCCTATCCCCAAACTCAGTTCCCATTCTTAAATTGCCCTGTGCATCATCTCTATGCTCAAGTCATAGGTCCTGTATTTCTATTTATCATGATTCTTCACACAAACCCCAATGTTGCTGATAAAATAGGGTCATTTTTTATGTAAATCAAATAATCTATAAGAAAATGCATTGATAATAATTAAAACTAATAATGGTAATTTATTGTAAGAAAAATTAACAGTGATCAGAAATCACAACCAAGTCAAGATAATGCTGATGATTTACTGCTATTCAAAGTATTTTTTCCCCAAAATTTCATTTATCTGTTGGAATTGGACTCGCTCCAAGTATTAGTGAAATATTTAGATTTTCTTAATGTACTTTAATAATGGGATAACAGTGGTTGAATTATTAATCCTTCATAATTTATTTAACTTGCAAATCAACAATGCTTAGTTGTACCTAAAAAACTGATCAACCTGTATATCATACATTTGCAAGAAACAGAGAAAGATCTTGAAATTTCAATTAAACTCACACCACAGTAGAAAACTCTTGGTTGGTTCTCACATGCCTACCTCTTTTGTCTGATACTCATAAGTCTGTGTTGTATTTTAGTATTTTTCAGATTTTATAAAGTATCCAGTGTATATATTAAATGTAGTATAACACTCCCATCAGTGCCCAGAGCAATACTCTATAATCAAATACATTAATATGTGTAGTGTAAAATATGCATTATGTGCAATAAAAAAGACTGTAAATAGCTTCAAATCATCTCAAATTAATGCTTGCTGCTGAATGAGTTACAACAAACTTAAGAAAAATATTTTAGTTCTATTGATTTTATACTTTGTGCCTAAGAGATTGTAGATAGATAGTGTACCAAGTTGTAGGCTGCATTTAAGAGCTAGAATGTTTGAACCACTATAGAATTAATAATTACCCAGGGCCCACCTCCATAAGTTTTCTTTAAAAATTCACATATGTTCCTCCAGCCCCCTTATTTTCCCACTTCTACTTAAGAAGCGATATATTCAGGAAGCATGCGTGTGCTTTTAATTCTTATCAACTTCATTAAGAATTATTTTTCAATAAATAATTTACATACAATTAGCTAAATTATCTGAAGCGTACAAACCTGTGAGTTTTGACACTAAAATACACCTGTGAAATTGAGTCCACAATCAAGTTACTAAGCATTTCCATTGTCCCCAAAAGATTCCTTATGTCCCTTTGCAATTCATCCAGTCTCTCCAGGCTCCTCCACAACCCAACCACTCAGCCACTGATCTTTCTGCACATAGATTATTTTGCATTTTATATTAATAGCATCATATGGTATGCACTTGTGTCTCTTCCTTTTGCTTTGAATAATGCTTTTGAAATTCAACCATGTTGTTGCATGCATCAGCAGTCCCTTTTTTTATTCTTATTATTCTGAAACTCCTAGAACAAAAACAGAGGAAAAGCTCCTCTTTCAGTTCTGTTAATATTTGCTCAATATATTTAGAAGCACAAATGTTGGGTGCATAAATATTTACTGTTATTATATATTCTTGGTTAATTTACCTCTTTGCTTATATGCAATGTCCTTTTTTATTTCTTTGGGCAGTTTCTGACTTATAAACTATTTCATCTGATGTACATATGGCCACTCTATTTTGATTGTCATTTACATGGGACATCTTTTTATATCCATTTACCTCCAGTCTATGTTTATCCTTAAGGCTAAAGTGAGTCTCTTTTAGGCAGCACATTGTTGAATCTTATTTGTGTATTTGTGTGTGTGTGTGTGTGTGTGTGTGTGTGTGTGTGTGTGTGTGTATAGTCACTCTCATTTGAAAGGAGAATTTAATCTATATTCAATATTTAAAGTAATTATTGATAGGGAATGGGAATTATTATTATTATTGTTGTTGTTGTTGTTATTATTATATAGGATTTACTATTGCCATTTTGTTCATTGCTCTCTGGTTGATTTATTATTCCCTTGTTCTATTCTTCTTATATTTCTTAATATATTTATGATTTTTTGTAGTGATAAGTTTTGATGCCTTTTTCTTATCTTTTGGGTATCTGCTGTAGTTTTTGTGGTTGCCACAGAGCTTAAAGAAAACATAGCTATGACAGTCATTTTCAGCTTAATTTTAAAACTACACTTTTGATTCACACATGTACATACACATTATGTTTTTTGATGTCACAATCTATACTTTTTTAATTTTTATTCCTTAACAATTCCTTTATTAAATACTAGTTATTTCTGGATGTCTATTTCTTTGTGACTTTTATAGTTTGCAATGTTCAAGGAATTATCTATTTCCTCTTGGTGGTTAAATATTTTGGTATAATGCTCTCTCTTTCTAATACTCTCCCTATCCTTTTAGAATCTGTAATGACAACTCCTCTTTCATTACTACTATTACTTTCACATTTTTTCTTTTTGTTTTGGTCACTCTGGTTAGGGATAGTTCAATTTCATGTTTTTTTTTAATTAATAGACTTTATTTTTAGTTTTAGACTTATAGAAAAATCAATCAGGAAGTAGAATCCCCATATACTGCATGATTTTCCCAATTTCACCTTTAGCATTTTGTACTACTATGGGTGCATCTATTACAATTGATGAGCCACTATTGATACATATTAATAACTCAGGTTTATTGCTCACATTAGGACTCACTTTTTGGAGGTTTTAACAAATGTGTGACATGGGTCTATTATTATTGTATCAGAGTAGTTTCAGTGCCCTAAAATTCCTTTATGACCCACTTATTTGTCCAATCCTATATCCTCACAAGCCACTGATAACCACTGATCTTTTTACTGTCTTCATAGCTTTGTCTTTTCCAGAATGTCATATGGTATGTCGTCTTTCCAGAAGGGCTTTTGTACTTAGCAATGTGCGTGTAAGACTTCTCCATGTCTTTTCATGGCTTAATAGTTCATTTGTTTTATCATGGAAAATTTCATCTTTTTTATTTACCTCAGTTTGTTTATCCATTAACCTACTGATGAACATTTTGGTTGCTTTCCAGTTTGGGTATCTATGAATAAAGCTGCTATAAACATTCATTACTATGCTTTTATGTGGACCCGAGTTTTCAAATAATTTGAAAAAGAGCATGAATGATGAATCATATACTAAGAATATACTTAGAATTACAAGAAAATGTCAAACTACTGTCTTTCAAAGTAGCTGTGCTTTCCGTTTTCCTCTCCGCCCCCCACCCCAGTGTTGGGGATTGAACCCATGGTGTAGCACATGCTAGGCAAGTGCTCTACCACTGGGCCACACACCCAGCCTGTACAGTTTTGCATTCCCACTGGTAATAAATGAGAGCTTCTATTGCTCTAAATTTGCCTGTTTAGTGTTATCACTTTTTAGGATTTTTCACCATGTTCATACATTTCATACATTTTTACATATGTAGTTGTACTTATCATTTTACTTTTCAGTTCCCTAATGATATATAATTTCAAGCATCTTTTCATATCCTTATTTTCCATTTCTATAATGAGACATCTGTTCAGGCACTTTGCTCAT
Organism: Spermophilus citellus; assembly: GCF_964194105.1. NCBI lineage: Eukaryota > Metazoa > Chordata > Mammalia > Rodentia > Sciuridae > Spermophilus > Spermophilus citellus. Next base: position 178,225,177 of record NC_138185.1, on the reverse strand, counting down.
GTTTGATTTTTTTTCTTATTGTTTTGAGCTACTTGAATATTGATATTGTATATTGATACTAATCCTTTATTAGGTACATTTTTCAAAGATTTTCCCTCACTCTGTGACTTATCTTTTTTCCCCAAATGTCTTTCACAGAACAGAAGCTTTTAATTTTAATGATGTTGAGCTTATCAACTTTTTCTCTCATGGATCATGATTTTGGTGATGTACCTTAAAATTCATTGCCAGTCATCTAGATTTTTTCCCTCTATTATCTTGAGGAGTCTTAAAATTTTGCATTTTATATTTATTGTATGATACACTTTATGCAGTTTTTGTGAAAGATGTAAGGTTTGTGTCCAGATACATATTTTTGCATGTGGATATCCAGTTTTTCTACTGCTATTTGTTGAAAAATATCCTTTAAATTGAATTCCCTTTGCTCCTTTGCCAGAGAGCAGTAGCTTATATTTTTGTGGATCTATTTCTAGGTTCTCTGCTTGGTTCCATTGGTACATTGTCTGTTCTTTCACCAGTATTACATGCTCAGGATTACTGTGGCTTTATAATAAGTCTTGAAGTTGGGTAGTGCCAGTCTTCCAACTTGGTTTTCCCCTTTTAGGATCATGTTGGATTTTTTTCCCTCTCCATGTAAACTTTAGAATGAGTTTGTTGATATCCACAAAATAACTTCTTGGGATTATGGTTAGTTTGTATATAAAGAGAAAAACTGACATCCTAACAATATTGAATCTTCCACCCTATATGGAATATCTCTTCATTTATTTATATTTTTAATTTATTTCATCAGAGTTTATAGTTCTCATCATATAGATCGAGTACTTGTTTTGGGACAATTTTGCTTTAGTATTTCAGTTTTTGGTACTATGCATTTTTCTTTTTTTCTTGATCCACTAAGCTGAAATTCTCTGTATCTCTGTGTCCATCTTACCCATGTGAGAGCAGCAGTTGATCATCTCTCCTCAATCTCACAATAGATCTAAGAAGAGTTGTTGATTCTCAGATTGTTTAGAGCTCCTCCTCCCTCCCCTGCCACACACACACAAATACCAATTGTGGGATGAAAGTAACAACTTACAAACAACAACAAGCCAGACAGGAAAACAGAGGTTAATTTTATTATTGTTGCAAGAAATAAGTTTTTGCCTAATTAATTTTCTCTATTATTATTTTCTAGTTTATTGATTTATATTCTTTCTTATGGTCCTTTTTCTGCTTATTTTTGAACCTATTTTGCTGTTTTTATTCAGGTGTTTTCAGGTGAAACATTAAATCACTGATTTTAGAACTCTTAATTTTCTAATATAAGCATTTCGAGTACATGAAATTAAAATAAGTTTCCCTCTTAACATGGCTTTACTTGCATCCTTCAAATTTTGATAAGTTGAAATTTTTTATCATTTAGTTTTAAGTATTTTTAAACTATCTTTGTAATTCTATCTTTGACTCATAGATTTAGAATCATATTGTTGAATTTTCAAGAATTTGGGGTTTTGAAGATATCTTATTGTTATTGACTTCCAATTTAATTTTTCTCTGGTCTGAAAATATAATCTGTATTAGTTTGACCCTTTTAAAATATATTCAGACTTATCTTACATTCCAGCTTATGGTCTATTTTGGTAACTGTACTATGTGAAAATAATGTGTATTCTGAAGTTGTTGGGTTTACAGTTATATAAATATAAATCAGATCAAGATGACTGATAGATTTAAAAAAAGCTGTTGACCTCCAAATTCTTTATCCAACAAAAATATCATCCAAAAAAATGAAGGTGAAATGAAGACATTTTCAAGTGAGTGAAATAGGGATTCATTGCCACCACAACTGCCTTATAAGAAATACTTTGAAATTCATCAAGCTGAAGGGAAATAGCCCCAAAGAATGGTTGGATTATTAGAAATAAATGAAGAACATTAGAAATATAATAAATATTTTTCTCTAAATTTATTTAAAATATACATGATCACTTAAGGAAAAATCATAATATTGTCTTGGGGAGTTTCTAGCTACATAAACCATACAGGTATCTGTGTCATTCATTTACTGAGCCTCAACAGCTACAGAAAAACAAACTAGTAAGTAAAGTCAGTTAGTTGGATGAGTATGCAAAAATCTCTAAAGATCTTTAAATCTTTCTAACTTGTGAAGTTTTACCAGACTGCAGAAACAAAACTCTGAGGTTAGATGACAACTTTAAGATTGTTGAGTATTTTACATAATTTTAAGGCCTCGCCAGTGCATTCTGGGTCCCAGCCGAGACTAGGAATAGGGTTCCCAGGCTCCTCATCAAGTATTCCCTTGGCATCCCTTTGTTTTCTTTCCTCCTTCCCTGCCATCATGCCATAGTCCATGTTAATTGACTCTTTTCATTTTTTTTTAACACCTACTTTCTTGGAGTTGCCTATAGACAGGAACTTTTGCTCCTTTTGTTGCTGTATCCCTTCTAATGCCTGTTTGTAATAAGATACTACTAATAAAAGGAGCTTCAAATTTTCTCATTAAGTAAACAAATCCTTGTATACTAATACCTTTGTAAATGAAAACTAGTGAAAATTCAGAGACTTCAGGGGACATGCACCAATAGGTAGGGGTACCTGTACTTCTTAAAGAATGAACAGAAAAAGTGAACTTGGTAGTGACTTAGCCGCTGCATCTTCCTAAACAATCCCTGACCAGATCTGCTAACACATATACAGCTGCTCCACTCTTGAGTCATGGTGTGTATGAGTTGTACTCATTGTTTTCCTTTAGCTTTATAATTTGGTCTCTGTTTAGATTTAATAAAGTAAATATGTTTCTCTTGGTTGTTATTTAAACAAGAATTTGAACCATGGCAACTTGTACATGAAACAATGCAAATGGTGATATAGCTATTTTGTGGCAATTCTAAGAAATAACACCAGCATAATTCTCAACAAATTATCTTTGAACTACAATTAGCAACTGTTTTATTTTCACATGATCTCTTAGATCTTGATTCTTTTCTTTCCCCATGGTAATAAGCTCTTCAAAAGTTTATTGATTGAAAATAAAGAACATAAAACATAAGGGCAAAATGCTTGGCCAATTTCCAATCAATCCGGTGGCAATCATGTTGAATTATATGATTTGTAGAGTACTGCTATGGTTTGGATAGGAGGTGTCCCCCAAAAGCTCATGTGTGAGACATCTGAAGAAGGTTCAGAGGTGACATGATTAGATTAAAAGAGCGTTTTAGCCTGATCACTGGATTAATCTACTGATATAGACTAATGGGTGATAACTTATAAGCAGGTAGGGTATGAGTGGAGGATGTGGGTCACTGGGAACGTGCTTTGGGGGTTTTTATTTTGTTCCTGGTGAGCAGAGTTCTCTCTGCTTCCTAGTGCCAGGTTCTGAGCTGCTTTCCTCAACCACATGCTTCCATCAGGCTCAGAGCTTTGAAACTATATAAATTTTTCCTCCTCTAAAATTGTTCTTAGCAGGTCTTTTGGTCACAGCAGGAGAAAAAAAAAAGACTAAAAAAAATACCTAGAAACTTTTATAGCATAGCATAGCTTATAAAAATTAAATAATGCTATTTGTTAAGGTAACAATTTGAAAAGTTTATTTAACAATTCAAAGCTGCAATTTCTTACTGTAATTACCTGGATCCTTAGTACTTTTAATTTGTGTTAGTGACTGGATAACACTGCTAGAATTCTCAAAGTAAATGATTCGTAACATCTAGTTAGGCCTATACCATCTAGCTATCTCTTCCGTGTCATGTTCTCCCCATTCTTTTTTTTTTCTTTTGTTCACAGATGGATACAAAAGCTGTGCCACTTATTTCCTTGACTTAAGGTCATGTCTACTGACCTAATCAATTACTCTTCCAAATACATTATTCCTCAGTTTAAATTATGTCCACTCCCATTATTTACTCTACACACCCCCAAATTCCTTAGCCTTACCTTCGGGAGTCCCATGACCCACTCCCACCTATGTAGCTACTCACTCCCTACCGCCATGTTGGTCCCCTCCCTCCATGCTAGCTGGACACATTTATTCTTTCATGTTTCCTCCTCGTCACTTCTGATCTTAACGTGCTTCTGTGGAAAGCAGAGCACCTTGTGTGCTGTTCTCTTCCCAACTACTTAAACACCCCAATTCTCCATGGCCTATATCAATCATGTCTTAGGCTCAGTATTACTTGAAATTTGATTTGGAACTCTTGATGAATTGCTTATTTCAGTGTTTAGTTTGTTTCTTCTTCAGTGTTTGATTTCAATTTTAAGTGACCTTGAAAGAAAACTGTTCTCCTCATCATGCATATCTCTAACCTTCCTGAAAGATGCTGGGGATCAAGGGTCACATACCCCATCCTTTCTGATTCCTCTTCTACTCATGAAATCATGGGCCAAAGAGGCTCAAATCTGGCTCCTAGCAGAGCCTTGTCACTGCCTTGAACTTCAGTTTTCTCATCTGTGAAATAGAGATAATAACAGCCCCTACCTCTTAAAATTATTGTGATAATCAAATGGAAAATCAATAAAAGGTATTTAAGGCCCCTGCTGCTGCAGAATAATCACTGAGTGAGTAATAACTAGTATTATTATGTGGGGAAGGTCAAGGTGCATTTGGCGGTGGGCAATGGGTCTAACTCACTTTCCCTTGAGCTATGAGATCTAAGGCCATTCATAAGATGAGATTTTAAAAATATGACACTCACAGTTTGGAATTTTTGTTAGGAATAGAAAAAGCAGGAATTTACCCTGCTTTAATCTGGAGTTACAGAACAAACTAAGCGCTGCCAGAAAAGTCACTGTCTGAGGTATTTGCAATAATTAGGTCCTAGCCCTTCATGCATGATGAGCATTGTTTGGATCTCATTAACAGAGATATTAGCATTCTGAAAACCACCTGCAGATAAGGTCAAAAAACAGAGACAAGGGTATGCAGGTATTGCTACCTGCTTGGAAAGACCACAAAGTGACCTTCCATTGCAACAACTGTACTAAAAGCCAAGAACTGTTACCTAAAATATTCTTTTATGTCATTTCTACTAAACTGAAATTTGCCAAATTTCAGAAAGGAAAAAAATTGCTAAATTCAGAAAGGAAAAAAAAAAACTACAGCTTTTTCACAGAGACTGTCTATGGAAAGCTTGCCTTCTTGCCTGCTTTCCTATCTTCCTCTCTCCCCTCCTTCTTTTCTTTCTCCTTTTTCTTGCTTGTAGTATGAAGCTGCTGCTTGTGATAAATAAGTATGACTCCATAAAAATCAGCTCCATCCACTCCATTTTTCTATCTTGTAAAAATATAGCCATCAATAGGGTTCGTGTAATTTGCAGACTGCATATGACTTGAAAATATTTACCAATCCTCCTACCAATTTTTGAATGGGGATCAAACACTATGTACTCTGAAAACTTTCAAGGGTCCTTCATGACCAAAAAAAAAGACCAAACTCCACTAGCTGGTATTTAGAACACTCTAAAATCTTATTACAGCCTATCTCTTGCATCCTATTCCCCAGAACTACCTATGGCATACCAATATTTCAGTCTCATTCATTTATTCATTCATTCACTCAAGGAATAGTGTTTGAGCATCCACTTTGAAATAAGCCTTAAGCTATATATTAAGGAGTCAATAATAACCAGAACACAGTGTAATGAATGTAAGAATCAAGCAAAAGTAAATGCTCAAAATATTAATTATAATTGTGAGTACAAATATATTGTGTGCAATAACAGTGTATAACAGAGAACCTTGCCAAATCTCTGGGGATTAAATTTTGCAAACTAGACTAACATTAGTAGATGTTAGGTGAAAGTAGAATGGAAAAAGGAATGCCCCAAGCTGAGGGAATGGCATGTTCAAAGGCCCTGCAGTAGAGGATCTTGGTATAGTTGAGCAGAATATTAGCAGTTAAGTCTAGAGCAAAAGTCAAGGGCTAGATTCATACAATTGAGACCTAGGGCTGGAATTCTCTCTAACAAATTTTCTAATCTTAATCTGATGGGCATTTAATACATTCTCAGAAAGATTCCAAACTTGTTTCAAAGGACACAAATATTTAAGCACAATGTCTGAAGCATTATTTTCCTTGTATGATGGACCATGGACTCACATATTCCTCAAGTATCTGGGCCTCAGCACCACCTACCATTTCTGAGTGAGTCTGAGATGTGCTCCAAAATCCCAAGCTTTCTTCTTCTAAGTGACATCATCACCAGAAATACTACCTCTGGAAGACATCGATGCCTTACTCAGTTAAATAGCCTTTCCCACTACCTTCCCTATTGTGTTTGTTTATGCCTCACTTGTTGGGGATGGGACCGTGTTGTGAGAGTGTTCTTCTGCTCAGAATTCTGCAACTGTGGCTGCCAGATACCCTTTCTCTTCTTAAAAAGTCAAAGTCAACCCAAAGACCTCAAGATTATCTTTTGTGAGACTCTTTTTCAAATTATTATCTTGTGACTAGAAGAGACTTGAATCCTATTTGCAAAATATTCGAAGGTATATTTTCCCTTTTTTTCCTTCCTCTTGCTAAGAGCTTAAAACTTTCCAAGGGTTTTCAAAGTCATTCTAATCACAATCCACTGGTTTACTCAATATCTCCTGAGAAGTCACAATCTTCCCCGAATACCAATCAAGTTTTCAGCAAACGATCAAAATGTGTTACCCTCCATTCTAAGACACTGCAATCAGACCATGAGGCAGATCTGGTCTGGACAGGAATTGGTAGCAAAAGCTAGTAAATCTCTACATGGGGTGGACAAAAAATTCTGTCCATAAGCTCACATAAATAAGAAATAAAATAATTTCATTTCCTTTAAATCAACTCAGACCCTGAGTTTCCATCCCTCTGAAATATCAGTGAAGCTCTCCTGTTCAGGTTGTATTTTAGAATATGGGGCCAGGAAGACACCTCCATTCATGTCATTGGTTCACAGTGGTTTATACTGTGAAAACCACTGTCTAGTCCAGTTGGCTTCTGGGCATCTGATGGTTCCGCTTCTCTGACTCTGCAGAATTCAGGAATCCTTACCAAGGCCAGCCCTCAGTGTCTGTGTTTCTGTCTCCTTAAGGAGGGACTCACACTAGGATAGCCCAGCTCCTCACATTCCCTTCTACCCCCAACCTGGAACTGATTACTCTTGTTTTGAAGAATTTAGTCTCTCTTTTCTCACTGACACAAGGACATTTGGCATCATCTCTTTAATGAACTCATGATTTAGGGCAAAACAAGGCAGGAAGGGAAGTCCTACATCCAGCCCTACACATTAGCCTTCACCAAGGCAAAAAGTCACTAAAGATTATCTTCGGTGAACAGGAGAGGGACAACATTAACACATGGAAATAGTATAAGAAATTATCTCCCACTGCTATAAATGATCCATCTTTCCTCTTTATTACCATAGCATGTCGTACATTATTACTTTTGGTCTTGTGATATCTGCATATATGAAAATGTGTGTGTGATAACTCATAATAACTGAATATCCATTTGAAAAAATGAATAAATGAATGTCTATAAAAACCATGAGGATGCTATTTCAACTTTTTAAATGTAGATTATGCTTTCTAGGTAGGAAAAAAATGAGACTAAAAAAGCTGGCATAAGCAATTTGTTTTATTCTGTAAGTCATTCAACTGCCATTAAACATCATTCTTACTATACATGCTCAAAAGGCTCCAGATGGCTTAGAGTATCAGTTATTTGACTAAACTGAGGAATAGACCAGGATTTGTTATTTAGTATTAGCAGTTCACTCATTAGGAAGACTTCCTTGTCTCAAGGCTACCAAAGAAACCACTTGTCGTTCTTATCCCCCAAACATGAAGTATTCTATTAGCCAAGTCTGAACAAAATCTAGGATGATTGGCCTAGGTAAAAGTTATATTAAGTCCCCTCAAGGACAAACACCGGTTCTGAGCACCAAATAGATAATTTGATGATAGTAATGTGTGGGTATACTATAGGTGCACAGATCTCACAAAATTGCAAATTGATGTGCTTGTGACTTTTCTCAATAAATTTTGTATGTTCAGTCCACCCTAGTGAGGCTAACAAATACCTTGGTTTAGAGAACTGAAATTGGTTAGGTACTCAAATCAAGAGACAAGTAACAATAAGGAAATATTTCACAGAACCATAAAATTCCTTCAGTGTTTGAAGCTATTTTTTCTACTGCATTAAATATTAATTATTACAGGGCACACATATAGAAATACATAGAGGGAAAAAATGAATGGTGTTTGGGCTTCTTAGAAATACATTTACTTTCATTAATGGACCACATTCTTTTTCTGTCTTAACCTCAATTTATCTTGTCACATTGTTAGATTAAGGCATTTCCTAAATATTTTAGTGTCAAATAAAACCATCACCCTCATTAGCTTGAGGAAATGGGAAAGATCAAATTGATGAGAGGTGTCAAGAGTTCTTCATTTTCAATTTTGATTGTGGCAAATAGTCCGGTCTCCTGTTAGTCATTAATAGCAAAAGCTAACCTGTAATGCACATGCCCACACACAGACCAGTATTAGAGAGAGACAGAGAAAGAGAGAGAGAGAGAGAGAGAGAGTAATAATGAAGGTGGTTTGAACTCTACCTCAGATATTTGGTGCTCAAGCTTTCTCAGCATATTTTTTTTAATTTAGAGGAAGTCATTTCTGGAAAGCATTAAAAAAAAAGCAAATGTCAGTTCAACATTTGAAATATTCTAATCCTACAGTGATGTACATTGTCCCTGGACACCTGTTTTCCAAGAAATAAACAGAAAATACATTCTCCTTTGAATCCACTCAAACAAAATTTATGTCATTTATTTAGTTATGAACTACGAATACAGAACCTTGAAGTATTTAGCTCCCCACTCTAATATCAAGAATTTTTTTTTAATTATGTTATTGTTGGTTGTTCAAAACATTACATAGTTCTTAATATACCATATTTCACAGATTGATTCAAGTGGGTTATGAACTCCCATTTTTACCCCGTATACAGATTGCTGTGTCACATCAGTTACATTTCCATTGATTTACAAATTGCCTTTCTGGTGACTGATGTATTCTGCTGTCTATCCCATTCTCCACTGTCCCCCCTCCCCTCCCCTACCCTCCCCTCCCCTCCCCTTCTCTCTCTCCATCCCCTCTACTATAAATCGTTTCTTCCACTTATATAATTTTTCTCCTACTCCTCCTTTCCTCTTATATGTAGTTGTGTATAACCCTGAGGCTCACCTTCCAATTCCATGCAATTTCCCTTACCTCTCACTTTCCCTCCCGCCTATCATCCCTGTTTAATGTTAATCTTCTTCTCCAGCTCTTCGTCTCTACCCTGTCCTTGGTTACTCCCCTTATATCAAAGAAGACATTTGACATTTGTTTTTTAAGGATTGGCTAGCTTCACTTAGCATAATCTGCTCTAATTCCATCCATTTCCCTCCAAATTCTATGATTTTGTCATTTCTTATTGCAGAGTAATACTCCATTGTGTATAAATGCCACATTTTTAATCCATTCATCTATTGAAGGGCTTCTAGGTTGATTCCACAATCTTGCTATTGTGAATTGTGCTGCTATGAACATCGATATAGCAGTGTCCCTGTAGCATGCTCTTGTTAGGTCTTTAGGGAATAGACCCAGAAGGGGAATAGCTGGGTCAAATGGTGGTTCCATTCCCAGCTTTCCAAGAAATCTCCATACTGCTTTCCAAATTGGCTGCACCATTTTGCAGTCCCACCAACAATGAACAAGTGTACCCATTTCCCCGCATCCTCGCCAGCACTTGTTGTTGTTGGACTTCTTAATGGCTGCCAATCTTACTGGAGTGAGATGGTATCTTAGGGTGGTTTTGATTTGCATTTCTCTGACTGCTAGCGATGTTGAGCATTTTTTCATGTACTTGTTGATTGATTGTATGTCCTCCTCTGAGAAGTGTCTGTTCAGGTCCTTGGCCCATTTGTTGATTGGGTTATTTGTTATCTTATTATCTAATTTTTTGAGTTCTTTGTATACTCTGGATATTAGGGCTCTATCTGAAGTGTGTGGGGTAAAGATTTGTTCCCAGGATGTAGGCTCCCTGTTTATCTCTCTTATTGTTTCTTTTGTTGAGAGAAAACTTTTTAGTTTGAGTAAGTCCCATTTGTTGATTCTGGTTGTTAACTCTTGCGCTAAGGGTGTCCTATTGAGGAATTTGGAGCCTGACCCCACAGTATGTAGATCATAGCCGACTTTTTCTTCTATCAGACGCCTTGTCTCTGATTTAATATCGAGCTCCTTGATGCATTTTGAGTTAACTTTTGTGCATGGCGAGAGAAAGGGATTCAGTTTCATTTTGATACAAATGGATTTCCAGTTTTCCCAGCACCATTTGTTGAAGATGCTATCCTTCCTCCATTGCATGCTTTTAGCCCCTTTATCAAATATAAGATAGTTGTAGTTTTGCAGATTGGTTACTGTGTCTTCTATTCTGTACCATTGGTCCACTCGCCTGTTTTGGTACCAGTACCATGCTGTTTTTGTTACTATTGCTCTGTAGTATAGTTTGAAGTCTGGTATCGCTATACCGCCTGTAATATCAAGAATTTTTAAAAATTAAACACCATGATAGAGGCAATACCCATTAATAAACTTCACCTAGATGAGAATTATTGCTCACCACAAAATGCCAGTAACATGCAGCATCCTAGTAACAGAAACTATCACTAGGTTTCTGAAAGAGGCTAAATTCTAGTGAATAATTGAGGCGAGAGGGACATAAGATTGAAGAAGTACAAAGCCTTATAACTCTTATAAGAAGACTGCGTGGGTCTTATATTTTAAGAAGAGTTCAGGACAAAAGCAGAAAGGCATAAATAATGAATAATTTTGAATTTTACAACTCAAAATTTGGCTTACAAACTGTATGCTGGAATTGCATTTCCCCAGTTCTTTGATGAGGACAAATCTCTTTTTAACTGCAGTGAACGTTCAGCAGCTCAATGTATGGCATGATCATTAAATCAATGAGCCAGCTTTTAGAAGCAGCCGTATGGTAATGAGCCACTCACAGCTCTCTCTCTTTGTAGTCTCAGCCATCATTCCATTTCACTTGGCTCTCCTGACCTCAGCATCAGTGTTTTATTTTACTACTCCAAGGAAGATATTTTGAGACTGAATTCAATCTTTAGCTGCACATTCTCCAACTCTGTGGTTTTGCCTGGCAATGTCAAACAATATTCTCAAAGAAGAAAGCCAAAGGAATAAAAATTCTATTTCTGTATTCCATATCTTTCCTAGACCTGAGTTCCTTCATTTACATAAATTGTTAGATAACCAAAATAATCAATCAACAAATATTTATTATGGGTCGACTTTGTTCAAAGGCAGATGAATAAATCACATCACCCTCTAAAAGCTTATACTCTAATTCAAGAATGAAAAAAAAAAAAAAAGATCATGGCACATTTCTTGTGGGCCAGTGCAGACAATTCTAATCGATTTGAATGCAAAATCTTCTGACTTCCAGGGTGACCTTGACTGATGAAATTAGCATGAAAAGTGAAACTTATTTGCCATTGATGATCCAAATGGAGAGAGAGAATGAAGATAAAAGAATAGAAGAGAGAAAACCAATTGATGACATAATGCCTTAAATAAATGACAGATACATTAAGTGCCACAGAATTTCAAAAGAGTAATTGCCTGCTGTGGAGAGAAAAAGAATTCCTTTCAAAGAATTTAGGGTCTCAACTAGTTATCCTCAAAACATAAATTGAATTTAGCTACAGAGAATGAAAGAGAGTATTTCAGATAGGAAAAATGGCAACAAAGAAACTGAGGCAGAGTGAATAAAACAAGCTTGAGAGTGGAGAGTGAGCCATCGTGATTACAGTGAAGATTCATGTGGAAAATAGTAGCAAATAGGGTGAGAAAAGGAGGTGAGGAGTCAAACTCGCCCCTCCAGTGCATCACTGTTCAACTATCATCGGAGTCAACTATAAGGACCCCAAATGCCACACTTAGGTGTTGAGCTTCAATTTACTTTTCATTCAATTCTAAGTTGAATTGGCTGCAATCCAACTTTAGCTACAATTAAGTTTATAGTCCAGACTTCTGAAATAAAGTTTGGGATGCTGGTTTCAGTTGCCCCCCTCCAGCTCCAATTTCTGCCTTCTCAACTTTGCTCTGCACCCCTTGCAATGCCTCCCCAGGCTCCCTCTTGCCCTCTGAATTCTAGATGGCTTCTACAAAGCACCCAAGGAGATAGAAAGGCAGGAGGAAAAAGAACGCAGAGGTTTGTATCCCCTCTGCCTCTGTGCCAGACGGTGGTTTGAGCAATGACTTCTTCCTCTTCCTATATCTTATGTTAGGTGATTACTCACCCACCATTGTAGCAACCATCAAGTTCCAGTAAGGCTTCTTCCTCTCCTTGGCCCTAGAGGCAGAGAGGAGGTAACAGCACTCGGTTGGTAGCTGCTAGGTACTTTACCATCTTCTGTCATTTGGATCCCTCAGCCTGGCGGTATCTCCATAAATGGTCTACTTATTTTCTCTTCAATTAATTCTTTGGGTGAACCATTTCCTTCTTGCCAAGATTCTGACTGATACAAAGCTCTTTAAAAAGCAGCATCAATCCCATATGATGTCAGTTTCACTCTAATTCAAAGCATTAAATAGATTCATGTAATGAAGCATCACATAGTCCCCTATCAATATGTACAGTTTTTATATTTTATGCATGATTTAAAAATTAATTTAAATTTTAAAAGAATTAAATAACTCTTCAGCAAAGGATTAACTCCTCTAGGAAGTTCTCCATTCTTTCCCTCATGCATGTATAGCCTGTGAGCATCTTAAGGTAGAAAGGAAAATAACGTTGACAGGTTATAGTAGAAGCCTACAAAGCCACACTAGTTTCACTTGGAAGACTTTCGTGACTAAGGAACAATGTCTTCTCTGTGGACACTGCCTTCCTTCTTATCTATGTTGCTTCCTATGGCCAAATGCCTTTTACATCTAGAAAGTTCTTTACAGTCAAAGCTCTTGTCAAGACATTAGAAATGTGAAACGCAACATCCAGCCATATAAATGACCTCTGTGTGATCCTCAGCACACTGGAGACTCACTAATTGGCCATCACCTGGAAACTTTATTGATAGGTACTTGCTGGCCTCTGACCTTGACGGACACATGTTTCCTAAGCCTAACATCTTTTCAAACCTCCCTCCTTCTTTAGGGATTTTGTACCTACATCATTTTAATTAATTCGAACACTTCCATTATGGTCACGGTCAATACCAGAGTCAGATACACAAGGGAAAGAACTAATCAAATATCCAGCAAAAGATCTCACCAATCCCAAGGTTTTTTAACCATGTTTCTATAACTTAATGTTTTACTTTCTATGTAGGAAAACCCTAATATTTTATTTTCTATATATTTTACAAAACTTGCCCCTTCAATGTATCACTGTTCAGTGACCACATGTCCATGCCTTTCATGTTATATCAGATGGGCCAATTTACCATCCTCACTGAGAAAGTCTGTCCAGTTAAATCCTTAAAAGGTATTTATCTGTAAGAAACCAGTACAGTATATCCCTGACTTGTTTCTTTTGAATCATGTTTCATTATTACACATTAAGTGTCCATGGGTCCTAACTAGAACTATTTTGAAGGGTTTCTGTCTTCAAAAGTTAAACTGGTTGGTTCACTTGTTTAAGCAGACTCAATTGACCATTATTTAGCATTAAAAAAGTTCATAATTATTTATCCATATTCAAGACTGAAACCTTCTACCCTTTTGTCTACAAAAACAGATTTAATACCATCTGTTTTTTTATGCCAAAATGTTTGCAGCAGCATTTAACTTCAAATAAATACAATAGATTCAGAAACCAGAAATGTCAAAAATGCTTTTGGAGTCCCTGTTTCTTTCATTGTAATGAAGGACTGGTTTATATATTTATAATTTGGGGTCTGAGAAGACATCTATATCTCATAAATTGTGTTGTGTATATTTAACTCATCAAAATCAGGAAGGAATAGGTTTAGTATATCATTGGATCATACAAATATATAGAGTTCAAGAGATAACAAAGAGACTTTCAACAAAATGATTTACAAAGATAAATCTCATGTCATTTGGATTGCTGATGCCTGGGAAATACTCTTGGTATTCCCTCAATTCTCAATCCTTCTAATAAGCCATAATAATGGACACATGTTTTATAAGTTAAAAAGTAAGAGTACTTTATGGCACTCACGGAAAGGCCTAACCAAGAAAGCCTGACACTTAATTCATTTCTAAATTCTCAATTGATTTTTTTTGTAGTGTCCCTTATGGAGACTGGCTCCTGTCACTTTGGGAGTTCAGGGAGATGCTTTTAACATTAGCATTTTCCATGTTCTATTTTGTTAGCCCTATCAATAGGGTATGACTTATAGTCAACAAATTCAGTTAACTAGAGGAAACCATGACTACCAATTTTGACACCACTAAGGCAATAAATTAAACTATACATGGTGTATGTCTTTCCCAACTGCAACAGCTTTTTTTATAGTCATCATTATTCATCCAGCCAACATACTCATCTTCTAGTACTTGTACATTCATCTTTCTAGCACATGTATAAGTCACCTATAAGAATTTTTCAAAAAAGAATTTTAGGGCTTTTCAAACTGCATCATTCCCCTGAGAAGTCCATCATACCTTCTGACTCTGGTCTCAAGTTAGTGATAACTTGCAGTGTTGGGCTTATCACTTTTAGTATAAACAAGCCTTCAAGCCTAGCATCATGCATACCATTAATCTAAGGACTCTGTAGCAACTTGACACTTTTAGCACACCTTTGAGCCAAGAACCCATAAATGTTGGAAAATATCCATCTATATGTATTGTGCTTTGTCAAAGATGGCACTACTGGGAACATCTTCAATATAACCAAGGGAAAAAAAATCAGGCAAAATAGCTTGTGTTATACTGTCTCTTCTTATTTATTAATCTTCTTAATGCCAAATGTTGTCTTAAGAGGGCAATTCTGAAAGCTGGAAAATGAAGGAACACAGTGACCTGTAGAGTGGATATTCAATAAATATTTTTCAACTAAGTGAAGAGATGATATAAGTAAGAGAGAAAAATAAAGTGTATTCGTTTCCTGGGGCTGCTATAACAAAAGTATCACAAACTGGATAGCTTTTTTTAGAAATTTATCCTCTGGAGGACTGAAGTACAAAATTAAGGTATCAGAAGAGCCATGCTTGCTCTAACATCCTAGGTAGAATGTTTCTTGCCTCTTCCTAGCTTCTGGTATTAACCATCAAATCCTGATGTAACTTGGCTGGCAGCTGCATTATGCCAATCTCATTTTATTATCTATGACATTTTCCCTGTGTGTCTCCCTCCCCACATAGCATTATACTATTGCAGGGACATAAGACATATCACACCCTTTATCATCTTTATTTCTGTACATTCTAATTTTATTTAATTTTTTCCAGTTTCTACTGGCAATGTTTTTTAATCATCAGAACCAATAGTCAGTGGTTTCTAAACCCTCAAACTTTCTTCAGCTTATAGATTTTCTAGTCACCTATAATAGCATACTTATTTTGGGATTCCCCATAACAAAAAGGTATCACATAGTGAAGAACAAAATAAAGGGCTATACCTACATTTTTCTCTCGTTAAAAATTATCTGTTCTATTATGAGATATTTTCTACAAATTCCAGTACTAGTACAACATGTTGAGTGCCGATTTAGTAAAAAAAAAAAAAAATCATTTTCCTGGGTGGTTACCAAAACTATACCTTTAACTTGTGGTTTGGATGAAGTTGTTTTCCAAAAACTCACATGTGAGACAATGCAAGAAAGTTCAGAGTAGAAATGATTAGCTATGAGAGTCTTAAACCAGTGGATTAATCAATGAATTAATCCCCTGATGGGATTACTAAGTGGAGGCTGAAGGTGGGTGGGGCGTGGCTGGAGGAGGTGGGTCACTGGGGGCATGTCTTTGGGGTATTTTATTTCTGGTGAATGAGTCTATCTCTCTACTTCCTGATCATCATGTGAGCTGCTTCCCTCCACCACACTCTTCTTTCTGCCTCATCCCAAGCCCTGAGGAATGGAGACTGCCATCTATGGACTGAGACCTGAAACAGTGAGCCCCCAGATAAACTTTTCCTCCTCTAAAATTGTTCTTGTCAGGTCTTTTAGTCACATCAGTGAAAAAGCTAAATAAAACACTTTGTCTTTTAGTACATACTTTTGTAACCAAGTAGATACCTAGATTCTCTAAAGTTATATCTTGAGAAACTATTAATTGAAATCCTAGCATACTCAAAGTCACTGTGCTTTATCTGTACTTCAAACTTTATTTTTCCTTTCCTAGATAGTATAATTCCATTAAGAAAATCACTTTCTTCTAAATAAAGGAAACCAGAAAACTTTAAGCCATTTGGAATCCTTTGTTGTCAACATTCAATATGCATCAAGTAAATAATATATATATAGTACCACATATACAATTGGTGATAATGTATTCATTAATTGAATTATGGTAATCATTATACAATATACATTTTTATCAAATCATCAAGTTGTGAACCTAAAATATGTATAATTTTGTCAATTGTACCTCAATAAAGCTGGAATGAAAAACATGCAATTAGCCTCCAAATCCTGTCAGGCTCTCTCTTAATCTTATTTTTCTTTGTTCATTTCCTTTCTTATGGCCTGTATCTTCCCTTAGAAGTTGTGATAATTGTGGAGGTCATTATTCTCCTACATTATTGTAAGCTTTCTCATGACAGAAATCTTACTGCAATCATCCAAGGGTAATAGATCATGAAGATTATTAAGTTAACTGAGACATGAATCATAAGGGGTAAAAAGAAACTTCAGATATCATAAGATGTAAATTATTCTGAAGGATTTGTTTAAAAAGAAAGTTTCATTGAAAACAATGACATTATGCTACTTAGAAGACCTTCCTCTCACTACTACTTCCCCAACCATCTTTTCTTCTGCTTACAAAGTCCTTTCAGTGCTTCCCAGAGGTACCACATGATCACAGAAGAAGTATCAGTTGTAAAAACCCTAAACAGATGACTAGAACTATGACGGTTATTCTGGTCATTAGGTAAGAAAAGCAACTGCTGAAGACCACTATCTGCCCGCCCCACCAGTTACTGCTCTATTAACCAAAACACTGTTATCTTTAAAAAGCTATGAGTTTGTTTAATAGCCTAAGGAAAATTGTCACAAATAATATTAATAGTGTCTGAATCTGTGACAAACTTTGAAAGTGGCCTGCTGCCAGGATCAACCTTCAGAAATAATCAGAAATGGACAGTTTGTAATCAAGGACTGTTGCATAGTTTTAAAACTCATTTTTACCTTTTGTCTGTATCTTTTCAGTTGTTCCTAATTTGTGTCTCTGGGTATTTGATTATTCCAAGCTTAAATTAAATTGTTTTTAGTGCTAGGGATCAAACTCAGGACCTCGCACATGCCAGGCAAACACTCTATCACTAAATTTCACCTTCAATCTGACATTTTACATATTAATTGAGCATCCTAGCATGTGTTTTGGAGATTCTACAAGTCTCTAAAGGCTCTTTTACAACCTCTCTCTTACAAGCAATCCAGTTAAAAAGTAAAGCTAGATGGAGTATTTTGGCATCCAAGTGATAACAAACAATGGCACTAGTCAGACAAATGACTAGAATAAAATGTTTCCATGAGCATTCTGCCCATAACAGCCTCTGCTGGCTTGCTTTCCTTACCATTTTAAATGTCACCTAATCTGTTCCTCTACGTCAGAGGCATACCAATGCATTACTACCTCAGCCTAATAATTACATTTGAATGGCAATTCAGAGCTTTTAAAGAATTTTTGCATTTTTATGTCATTTCACTGTCAAAACTATTATATCAGTCAGAGTTAAATCAGTTATCAAAGCTACTACAAATATTGCAGAAATAGGGAAATTTGTACAGAAATTAAGTTTGCATCAATGTGGTAGGAGCCGGGCAAATGAAGGTCTAAAATGAGGAAATAAGAGAATCTGAGAAAGTAATCATTAGCCATGTCAGGCCTGATATTCTGGCTCAAGTGGACAGGAGGGACTGGAGGGCAAATCAGCAATTATGCAGGTTCTATCGACTCCACATCTGCTATGGAAGCCTCTACGCTAGAAGTTGCTTCCTCAGAGCAACATTTTCACCTTTGTAGGCCTGGAACCAAGCATCTGTTGTTGGACTTAGGACCACTGTTGATTAACAGAGCCAGCAGTTGGGGAAAAAATAGCCGAATGCAGATGATGACACCCTTTGACTCACCAAACACTTCTGTATCTGTCCACCACTCTGCTGGTCTCCTTCAATCTTCCAAGATAGTTTTGTTTCACTAGCACCTTCCAAATCTCATGAAAGCTCCTCATTTGACTCATAGTCATTTGGAACCATACAAAAACAGTGATTTAGGTAAAAAATAGTTTCCAATCTTGAGCAAATGTGGCAATAGTAAGTTGATGACACTATGCTAAGATGTCAAAGTGAGTTTTTACTAACCCTGCTCTAATGCAGTATTATTTGTATCAAATTAAAATTGGAAACAATCCAATGTTCACCTATAAAAGGATAGATAAATGACGTTTGGCATATTTGTGCAATGGAAAACAATACAGTAAGGACAATGAATGAACTAGCATTGCATGCAAAAAAAGCATGGATTGATCTTTTAAAATAGTAATAAAACAGTACTTACACATGTAATGTGTTAAATTCTCTAATCAAAGGATAGCAATCCTCACACTGATATTTAAAAATAGAAATGGGATATCTGTAAAAGATACACACAAAAATAAATATAAAAAATGATGTGTCAGGCAAAAATAAAATTTTAAGAAAACAGAGTAGCAAACATAATATATTTTAAAAATATATATAGTTAGAGGGCTGGGGTTGTGGATCAGTGGTAGAGTGCTTGCCTAGCAAGTGTGGGAGCCCTGGGTTCAATCCTTAGCACCACAAAAAAATAGATAAATAAAGATATTGTGTCCAACTACCCCTAAAAAATAAATATTTATATATATATATATATATATATATATATATATATATATAGTTTGAAGCAAAATCCTGTAAGAGAAAAAGACAAATAAAATACTTGTAAAGAAAGAACCATAGATTAAGAAAATATAGCCATTGTTAATATCTTTGTTTAAGGCTATATTATTTTTTTTAAAGAGAGAGTGAGAGAGGAGAGAGAGAGAGAGAGAGAGAGAGAGAGAGAGAGAGAGAGTGAGAGAGAGAGAATTTTTTTAATATTTATTTTTTAGTTCTCGGCGGACACAACATCTTTGTTGGTATGTGGTGCTGAGGATCGAACCCGGGCCGCACGCATGCCAGGTGAGCGCGCTACCGCTTGAGCCACATCCCCAGCCCTATATTATTAATAATATAAAGAAAGTTGAACCCTGAGCCACTGGTGAGGGGAATATAAATTAGTACAGCCTTTATAGAAATCAGTAGGGAGGTTCCTCAGAAAACTAGAAATAGAAATACCATGCAATCCAGCAATCCCACTACTGGGTATCTGTCCAAGGGTAATAAAATCAGCATTGTCTAAGAGATATTTGCACTCCCATGTTCATTACAGCACTAGTCACAAGAGCCAAGATATGGAGTCAATCTCGGAGTCTATGGATGGGTGAATGGATCAAGGAATTGTACTGTATGTCCAGCTGTAAGAAACAATGAAATTCTGTCATTTGCAGCAACATGGATGGAATTGGAGGAATTTAGGTTAAGTGAAATGTCAAACAGAAAGACAAACAACACACGTTCTTATTAATATGTGAAAGCTAAAAATTTGAACTCAGAAATAAAGCAGAGATTAGTGGTTACAGAGCTTTGGAAGGACGTGGGGAAGGGCATATGGAGGGAAGATGATTCACATGTACAAGGATGCATCTGGATAGGAAAAATAACTTCTAATGTTCTGTGGCAGCGCAGGGTAACTACAGTCAACAAAGATTAATTGAATATTTCAAAACAGCCAGTCAAGAGGATTTTGAATGTTCCCAAAACAAACAAGAAAAAAATAGATTGCCAATTACCCACATCTTACTATATATTACATACATATATTGAAATGTCACTTTATATGCCATAAATATGTACAATCTCCACATGTTAATTAAATATAAAATATGTTTTAAAAAGTAGTCTCAGATTAATAAAACAAATCCAGCCATACTTTAGGGGAAAATAGATTAATTAACAGTTTTAATTTGAGACTTTAAAACATTTCTCTAAAAACTGAGCAAACAAAAAAGAAATTAGACAAAGACATAGACGTTTTGAATACTATTACAAATAACAATTTTCATCTAATTCATACATTACCATTTTTCATCTAATTGAAGATAACTGATTTCCTTATTTTTAAAGTCAAAAATGTAATTACCATTAATTTCAAAGAGAATAAAATAAATTTCATCTTGAAAACCCAATTAGATATGAACTTTTGTTTAAAAACATTATCATGTTGCTAATTCACAATAAGGGGGCGGGAAGGAGAGGGGTATGGGGGTAGGAATGTTAGTAGAATGAATCAGACATCACTATTCTAAGTGTATATATAATTACATGACCTGTGTAATTCTACATCATGTACAACCAGACGAATGAGAAGTTATACTCCATTTATGTATGATGTGTCAAAATGCATTCTACAGTCATGTATAACTAATTAGAACATATAAAAATATATTTTTTAAAAATCACATTAAAATAGGCATAATTGTAGTTAACATTATCTACAGTAATAAATATAGCAAGTTATTTTCCGTACAATAACTACTTTGCAGCCAGCTGCTGGGGAGCACACCTGTAATCCTGGCAACTCAGAAGGCTGAGGCAAGAGGATCCCAAGTTCAAAGCCAGCGTCACCAAAAGCAAGGTGCTAAGCAACTCAGTGAGGCCCTGTCTTTAAATAAAATACAAAATACGGCTAGGGATGTGGCTCAGTGGTCAAGTGCCTCGAGTTCAATCCCCAGTACCCCCTACCAACAAACAAACAAACAAACAACTCTGTAATGTGGTTAAATTATGTGCTTTCCTTGGGCTCTTTTAGAGTTTATGTGCTTGACCCTCAGACCATGTTCAATAATAACTACAAATAACATTCAATATCTGTACAATTCAACATCTCATGAAACCTAAGACAGACATCTGTGAATCAATGTACTTTTATAACAAAATTATCATTAACCCCACAGACATTCATGGTGATTCTTCCTCACTTGGCTCAGTTGTATGTATACAAAGCAGATGAAGTCCATTTTATCCTTATACAGTCTATGAAATGCCTTGCAAACCAAAGTAGAAAGCAATAAAAATAAAATTCCTTGTAAAACTCTTATTCTCAGATCCCAAATGGCTGTACTATAGGTATCACTGTACTGGTGTATACTGATTCTTTTCAGGACTACAGGGAATGTGCACAAGAACTCACGTTGCCTTTGGTATAACTCCTGGATTCCCTTACTAGATTAGCATACTCATTCCCACCTGCTATGGACTTGATCTATTTATGTCTCACATGGGCACCCTTATTAGCAGATTTGCCCTTAGCTGAATTCACCTTGCCTAAAGATGTTTGGAAGGTCACACTCCCTCACCCCACCCTAAGAGCCAGGATGATGGGTATCAAAGGGGTGAAACACCTAGCCCCCTTGCCTGAAAAAGGACAACTTCTATATCAAAATTAACACTCCAGAGTTCCCTTTAGCATCAGGCTCAGGCTAGACTTATCCTGAAACACCTCTTCACTTGGTTTCTTCTGTTCTGCTTAAAACCTCATTTCTTTGTATGTTTCTTAGAGAACATTTTAAATAATTTGTACGAGAATATCATACTTCTAGAAACCTTACCTAAGAAAACTGACACCAGGAGTAGATCTACCGAAGATGCAAAATATAAAGCTGCACTAAGAAGAATTTGTCAGTAGCGGGACTCTCTGATTCAGGATTTAATGCCATGGAAAGGGACTCTTGAGTTGATTTGACTACATTGATGGACTAGCTCTTAGCAGTTTGAAAAAAAGTGATGGTCCACATTAAAAGTATGCCAGAATGGTTCTGAAAGAGTATACAAAAAGAAAGGAACAGGCTCCAAGAAGCAGGCAGGATCGAGTCAATCTGTAATACTCCCCTTGCCAAGTAAGTAAGGAGTGCTAGTGTAAGGGCTTGATCGGGACCATAGAAAAGCTCAGGAGTAGCCCTTCTCTGGAGACCAGAACTGATAAAGACTATTGAAGAACTGGGCTTCTTAGTTTGGATTTGCATTCCTATCTAAATACTTGGTTGATCATCCACTGGATAAGGGGGACATCCAGCTCTTTCATCTAAAGATGATAGGAATCCAAAATAGGAAAAGCCAAAAGGCAGCACTTCACACTCATTGGCAAGGAAGACATAACAATCAAAATGAGCAACAAGCCAGGCGCAGTGGTGCATGACTGTAATCCCGATGACTCTGGAGGCTGAGGTAGAAGGATCACAAGTTCAAAGCTAGCCTCAGAAAAAGTGAAGCACTAATCAACTCAGTGAGACCCTGTCCCTAAATAAAATACAAAATATGGTTGGATATGGGGCTCAGTGGTCAAGTGCCCCTGTGTTTACCCCAACCCACCCCCCCAAAAATTAGTAACAAATTAGAATTACATCCAGGGAAGCATGACTCAAAGGAATCTATGGATATAACTAATAGATACTTCTTATGCAGTCCTGGAAGCAAGATATTTGGATAGTCAGCATGGGTATTGTGTATTGCATAATATAAATAATCAGAAGAAACCAAGAACGGATGAGCAGAAGGCTGAGGTCAGCTTTGCATGGACAGTCACAATCCTGTGTCATATCTTCATACATGAGCCATTTCTCTGAGTCCATCTACTAAAAGACACATGTTCCCCTTGAGGAAAGACCTGCAATAACATAGCAAATGTACAAAACAGGGATTCCTCTAGTCTTTCCACCAAAGGTAACTAAGGCCATTTACTTGGTTGATCATCCACTGGATAAGGGGGATATCCATCTCTTTCATATTACCTGAATAACCCCATATTGATTTTTTTAAAACTAATTCTATTGCTAAAACCCCATCATTCACCAATGGATTCGCTGGCAAATTTTACCAAACATTTAAAGATGAAATGTTAATTCTACACAGATTTTTTCAGAAAATTGAAGAAGAGAGAATATTTTTAAATATTGTTTGAGAATAGAATCATTTTAATAATAAGGGGTAGGGAGGTGTCAAACCTCAATTATGTCTCCCTACTAGAGTAGGGGCTAGTGGAAGTTGGGTAATAAAACAAGTTTGAACTAAAGCCCTCCTAAAGTGAGTCTATAAGCATACCCAGTGGTATTTTCCCAGTTTCCAAATAGGACTGGACATCCTTAGACCTTTGTACTACCCTAAGAAAGTTTCCTTTGTCTATGAATAGAACTACTATGTAGTGAATGTGAAGCAAAAGACCCAGAAATTGCTGCTTCCCACTCTCAGCTAAAATAGTAACCGAAAATACATGTATGCTAGGTAGAATGGAAGACATCAGCACCACCCTTGAGATGTAAAGGATGGAGAGGCAGTGGTCCCTATTATAGCCCCATGTAATTTGCCCGTCTGTCTCTTGAAAACACCAACTGGGATCATTGTGGATGATTATTGACTACTGTCCCTGCAGCTAAGTAGAAGCCTCAACTATAGCTGATACATGAGAGGTGATATCATTATTAAAACAGATTCTTAACACAGCCTCATATGTCCCCAGTGAGCTGGCAGATGTGTTCATGTAGGAGGATCAGAAACAGCTCTCATTCACATGGGATAAACAATGCTGTGCATTCACAGCTTCATTCCAGGGCTGCCTTTACTCTCCTACATTTGTCACATTCTCTTCCTTATCATGAATAAGAAAGGACTCAAGAGAAAATAGTTAGGTTATTATTTTCTCACCTTCTCTGACTTTATTTTCCTTGCAAGTGGTTGGCTAATACAAGATATAATCATGAGTAAGATAAAATATGAATAGGATTTTTTGGTTGTTAATATTTCTTAGAAAAATTATTGACATCTTTTACATTCAAATTAAGTTATGATATAAACAAATCATGGCCATATGTGGCCACCAGCACCCTGTTTACTCAGGTGTGTAGATGTGCCAGTTACAAGCCTCATTTAACTCCCACATGTTGGGGGCCTTTGGAACTTTGTGTTCATGGAACATCAAAACATTATGTGCAGCCAGGCATGGTGGCACACCACACACCTGTAATCCCAGTTGCTCAGGAGCCTGAGTCAGGAGGATCATAAGTTCAAAGCCAGCCACAGAAAATTAGCAAGGCCCTAAGAAACTTAGCAAAACTCTGTCTCAAAACTTAAATAAAAAGTGCTGAGGCTGTGGGTCAGTGGTTAAGTGCCCCTGAGTTCACTCCCCAGAACCAAAAACAAAAACAAACAAAAAAACACAACTACTGTATACAAATGGAGTGGCAAGGGACACACATATTCTATGCTTCTTTTTCTGGTCACACACACCCACCCTTTTATCAAATTTTATTTACAAAACTTAAATTCAAAGATAAAAATAAGAATTCCAAGATAGTAACAGCTGAGCATTAAACTAAGCACAGGCTATTTTTGAACACAGAACCTGGAGTAACTGCATAGGTCACACGTCCACAAAGCCAGTACTGCCAACATATTCTATGGAATACTTTAATCAATGACTACACAAATGAATCTCACTAAAAAGGAAAAGAACTTCAAAGTAATACAGCAATTAGATAATTTTAATCTGTGAAGCTATTAACATCCCTTTTTCAATGACAATACCTGTAGTATGAATTATTAGACTACAGTGGTAGATTGTTTTTATATTTCTGATATAATGATTCTTAGCAGGTTCATATTACTTAATGTAGAAATTCTACTTATTGAAGTCTAGTCTAAGGAAATATCAAAAGTTGCAAACATAGTTTCAAAATAGAGAAGGTTTATTGCAATACCATTTCTAAGAAAGAAGAATCCGAAACAGCTTTAATGCCTAAGAGTGGCGAACTACTTAGAAAACATTTTGCATTTTTATATGATAAAATATTATTAGTACATCATGCAAAAGCATGTGTTTGAAATATACATGAAAATTATATACATATTATACTCATTATATCTATATATGTTTAAAGACAAGAAGGAATTTATCAGACATTAATACTGCTTATCCTGGTAGTAAGATTACAGGTGATTTAGCTTCTTTATATATTTCTTCTCATTTCTTCTATCATCCTTAATATGCTTTCAAAAATTAAAAATATGTATGTATTTAACATCAATCAGAAGAAAGTCTTCAAGCTCATGCTAAGCATTCTAGGACTTTATTAATATTGTAGAATGTATTCATCTGTACAGTACATTTTTCTTAATTTGGGTTTCTCTTCATCTCTTCAATTGCTTTGTGAAATCAATTGCTTTTAGCTTATGCTATTGAGACCAAGAGAGGGAGATAGAATAGTGTGGGGGTAATAATGGTTATATTGACAAAAAGAAAAAGAAAGCCAGACATTCAAATGGATTGTATCTTTGCTTTAAAAAAAAAACTTATATACAACGCCAAAATTTCAATCAATGTTTGAGACTTTAGCCCCAGACTCTTCCTGATGAACTCTGGCACAACTGATATAGTTAAGGTGCTTGAAACACTGCAGACATGTCCTCAAAGATGCTATTGCTGCTGCTGTACAAAATTATTTTTTCAATTATGATCACTATATTTTCATAGAATTTTAAATAGTGCTATTCTTATACACTTTTGGGTCTGGCTTACATTCCAAGGTTAGAAAGACAACTATATTATCATAGATTGATCAACACTTGAATATTCTTGACAAAGACATACTCCCAATACTAGAAGTCCAAGTGGCATTTCTAACTCTCTAAATACAAGGAAAAATGATTAATCAACTCTCAGTTTATTGAAATTAGTGTGAGCAACTGCCTACAGAAAAAAAACTGCAAATTATTTTGAGAAAAGCTCTAAATAAAAAGAAAAATTAAATTAAATTAAATTAAAAATATGAAAAAACTCTAAGTTGCATTTGAATTTTCTAATAAATAGAATCCATCATCTCCTTTTTCATAAACAGGCAAACATTTTGAGGGAAATTGTCTGTCCTATTCTCATTTAATCAAAGTGAAAAATATTTAGATCAAGATGTCCTGCCTTTCCTAGGTTAATTCAACTAACAGAGAGTATGTATCCTTGTCCCACAGCCTGGCTTGCCTGGCTGCCTGGCCCCTCCACACAGGGGCAAGGGGTTAGCATTAACCAAAGATTCCCAAGGTTGGAGGAAGCTTTAAAAGGTATAGAACCCATCATTACTTAAATTGGTCCATTTATGTTATAATTTTAGTGGTTCTCTGTAAGATAAGTAAAATAGGGTCAAAATAATATAAAGCTAATTTCATCTGGTTTGAAGTCATGTCCTCTAATCTAAAAAAAAAAAAAAACTTTTTAACTTTTTGGTATTAAAATGTCCTCTTTTATGGAAAGATGTTAAAAATTAGGTGACTGTCTTTTTATATTTTCTTTTTCTTTTTAATGTTCTAGCTGAGGAAATTGATGACTTGGCATTACTTTTCTTTGAGAACTGGTTGCTTCATGAAGATTTAAAGACTGAGATCAGGTCAACAAAGAGGACTTGCTTTTTGCCTAAGCCTGAGAAGAATTCAAGAGAATAGACTGGGACCAAGTCTTCTATTTCTGGTGGAATGTGGTGGCAGTGAGCAGCTTTGGAGGCAAATGGAACAGGACAGAAAAAAGCTTATGTAATCTTGGAGAAATCGTCTAATCTAGTTGAGTAATTAATATCTTTGCTGGCACATGCTAAACTAATATTGCTTTTATCTCAGGTTGTGAAATTTAGTAATGAGTGGTTGGTTAACTTTTTAATTTCTCAATGTGTTTGTCACCCTCTCAAAAAGGCCTTCTTTGTCCCCATCTACCCCCTCGCTGCACCCCGGGCCCCTCTGCCCCATCTATCCTGCACTCTCTTCTCACCCCCTCACCCAGCCATTCTCTAAGCACATAGCAGTCTGGATTCATTTTACTTCTTCATTATTCATTGCCAATTTTCCCAGCAGATATCAGAGTCATGAGCGAAGGGAACTTGTCTGTCCGATTCTCACTTAACCCCTT
This sequence comes from Spermophilus citellus, assembly GCF_964194105.1. Classification (NCBI taxonomy): domain Eukaryota; kingdom Metazoa; phylum Chordata; class Mammalia; order Rodentia; family Sciuridae; genus Spermophilus; species Spermophilus citellus. The sequence continues at coordinate 178,197,944 of NC_138185.1, read as the reverse complement.
GCAACTAAAATACTAGCCAGAAATGACAGTTCTCAATGAATACCCATTGAATATTGAATGAACATAAGTGTTTCACAGGAGAAAAGACTCAGCAAATGTTAGTTCCCTTCTTTATAACTGAGGGAGAAATCTGTCTCCCTAAAATACTATATTAGTCTTCATCCTCTGAGGCCATGAGGATCCAGGCCCAATCTCCAAACTATTTCTCATTCTCAATACATAATCCTCAACAGGAAGTATTCTTTAGGTAACTGTTATTTGATAAGGTCATCTTTGTTTCAAAGATGGCTAAAATTAAGAGTGATTATGTGATGGCAATTGAAAATTAGGCTTTGGACATAAATTTCCTTTACTGGATGAAGAGAATGTCTGATCTTTTGGATTTACACAGATTGCCAGGGAAATGTCATTTAAAGCCTTGCAATTTAAACTATGTGTAGTACCTGGTAATTGCTTGTATTAATTTGCATTTCAATCAGTGCTGAGAATTGTCTTATTCTGCTAAAAGCTAACAAATGAGTAAATGTTTAACCTGACACAAACATAGCAAATGCTAGCATTAAAAAGAAAAAAAATAAAGCAAAAAAAGGACACATAGAAGGAAGGGAAGGAAAGATAGAGGAAGGAGGAGGGAAAGGAAGGAACTGCCATTGAGCAAAGGACAAAAATCACAAATGAGTCAAAGGCTTTTAGAGTCAATCCTCACACCACAGAAAGCAAGGCCTCAGAGAAGGCTCTATTACATTTGAGATGACAAAAATGGCCTTCCTGAGAAAGCTGAGGCATCAGCCCAAGAGAGAAATGGTTTTCAACTGTAACGCAAATACACATGTCTGGAACAAAGGTACAAGAGGCTGAGTCAGACAATCTCTGTCTAGATGTTGGCTGTCATCCATCGCTCACTCCACATACTCAGTTAGTGTTTGTATTCAGGGGTTGGCAGCGGTTAAAACACAACTTGCCAAAGCCCCAATTCTTCCCTTGGCAAGAAGAGTCTCCGGTGCAGCTGTGGGAAATGGTGGGAAAATGATCCAGATAGCTCTGGTGGGTACACAAGCCAAGACATGGTATGCTGATTGTCTGTTTAGCACAGTGCTATATGCTATAAAAGGTACCTGGACTTCTATTTAGATTCCAACTAAAAAGCTTGGAAATGATCATTCTATACTTGTGACAAGAAAAAAAAACTGGAAAAAAAAATCCTGACTTTTTTTTTTTGTCCCATGAGAGATCAAAGATCACAGGACAACTCACTACCCGAAATCTTAGAGGGCTACTATGTACAACCTTTTTCAGAACTGCTCACCTGGAGCAGAATCCAATGGGACCATAAACAGGTGGCGACACTTAAGTCATAACTTTGATGAATTTTTGGAGATTGACTACAAACCAGCGTGAAAGAGAATGGAGTTTGCAGGTCTTAAGGGGAGGCCTCCTACTTTCATGGGTTTCATCTCATCACTATACCAACAGGGCTTCAGTAAAGTCAACAATGCATCCAACCAAAAAGCCACAAGACTCAGATTTAAGAAGAAATTATTAGAGAAACAAAAGACAACAGGGAGGCAAAAACAAAGACATTAGAAGAATTAAAACCTCTAGTACCTACAGCTACAGCAAATATGAAACACGGTCCAAGTTCTGGCCAAATTAACATAAAACTTCACACTAAAGTCCTATTTACTTCAGTTCCTATTATCCAATACATCATGTCCAGGTTTAAACAACAGCGAAATTATAGGATATGCTAAAAAGGCAAGGAAAAATAAGGTCTGAAGGGACAAAGCAAGCATTATAATCAGACTCGGGTATGACAGGGATGTTGGTATTATCAGGTCTGGAACTTTAAATAATTATGATTAATACCTTCAGGGGTCTAACAAAAAAAATAGACACCATTCAAGAACTGATAAGTTATATAAGCAGAGAGATGGAAATTCTAAAAAGAATCAAAAGGAAGCACGATAAATAAAAATGGCAACAGAAATTAAAGAGTGCCTTTGAGGCATCAGCAGGTGACATATGGCTGAGAAAAGAATCACTGAGCTCGAAGGTAGGTTAGTATAAACTTTTTAAATGGAATTGCAAATAGAAAGAAATGATAAAAGAAAATAGAACATGTCATCCAAGAATTCTGGAGTAATTTCAAAAGATAAATCATACATATAACTAAAACATCAGAAGAAAAAGAAAGAGAAAACAGAGCAGGAGAAATACTTAAAGCAATAGTGGCTGAGATTAGGGTTAGATAAAATCATGAGAGTGGGATCCTCATGATGGGACCTAATAAAAGGAACAAAGATTTCTCTCCCTCTCCCCTCAACACTGAGTGTACTGGAGAGAGTCCATGTTAGGTTATAGCATGAAGACAGCCCTCTTAAAGCCAAGGAGAGTGGCTTCCCTAGGAATCCACATGGGCTAACAGCTTGATCTTGGATCTCCAGATTCCAGACAATCAGAAAATAATTTTTTTAGTATTTAAGCCACTTTGTCTATGGAATTTTGTTATGGAAATCTGAGCAAACTAAATAAGAGCTCCTACTCTGTTTTGTAATCTCAGGGAATTTACATTTAAGAAGTGGAAACAAAAAGACAATAAGTAAATAAATAAGATCATATAATGGTATATGTTATGCATGAATTAAAAACATGATATGATTAGTGATATATAACAATAATAGGTGTACAAACAGATAGATAATAAGGTTTCCAAGGAAAGTCTGTTGTGTTAGACAATATATAACTTGAGATATATAAATAACAAGAAGGAACAAACTATGGAAAATCAGAGGTAATATTCTGAACACAGAGAATAATTAGCAAAAGTATGAAATAGGCAGTTGGATATATAAGCCTGGGTTTCAGGGAAAAGGCCAGGGATGGAGATGAGATTGGTGGGGTCTTGGGAATGGTATTTAAGGCCAGAGGCCTGGTGGTATTACTTCTGCCCAGCATTTAGAGTATAGGATTGAGCTCTTAGATACTCTGAATTTTTAGCAGAAGAGGTACCAGCAAAGTATATGAGAAGGAACAGCTAACATGGTAGGAAGAAAACCTCACTTTAATTCTACTCACTGGAAGACTAAAGAAAATATGTTTCTAAAAGCATGAAATGGTTAGTGCTGCTGAGACAGGAAGAAAGCTGAGAACACAGATATGACCTTGACTTTGGCAAGGCGAAGGTCATGAGGACCTTGACCAGAATAATCCACGGTATTGGGAAGATGAAAAGCCTGGATTCAGTCAGCTATGGAAACAAGGGAGGTGAGGAAGTAGAGATAGTGAGTCAAGAAGTTTTGCTGAGAAGGGGCTGAGAGATGGGTAGTCTTTGAGGAACATCTGGAATAGAGAGAAAAAATCATTCAAATTGAGAAAGCTGAGTGGAAAAAAGTATGCCTGAGCCAAACCAGGTGAGAAGGACTGTATGAGGTAGAAGGCTCATCTGTGTACAGCAGCCCCTCTTGGACTTCCCCAGCCCTGGCAAGAGCTTCCTATCTCTTGAGCATCACTGTGGCTCTACTTGAAAATGATGTGAACCATCATATTTGTTTATTCATCTACATTATGAAGTTGAAGTCCTTCCTCTCCTAAACACTAGGACATTTGAACAAGGATAACATAAAATTTGTAATAAAAACCAAAGTTCCATAGGATTAAGGGAACCTCATTATGAACACTGTTGTGGTATGAATGTTTACGTCCCTCCAAAAGTTATATTGAAACTTCATCCCCAATGTGATAGTCTTAAAAGGCAGGGCCTTTAGGATATAATGAGAAATAGTACCCTTAAAAGGGAGCTTAAGGACTAAAGTCCTCCCTTTTTGGCTCTCTGGCCTTTTCACCCTCCACCATGTAAGGATACAACTAAAAGGCACCATCTTTGAAGGACAGAATGAGCCCTAACCAGACACCAAGTTTGCTGGTGCCTTGATCCTGGCTTTGGAACTGTAAGCAGTAAGCTCAGGCTTTGGAACTGTAAGCAGTAAGTTCTACTGTTTATAAATTATGAAGTCTGAAGCACTATATTTTAGCAGCTTTAATAGACCAAGAAAAACCCAACTAATAACTTCAACATTTAGTCCCAATTCCCATTTCAAGCAATGGAGGGAAATACAGGATCCTATCAGCAAGAAGAGTCTAAAAAAAAATCTGTTCATCCATGAGTAGAAGCTTCCCCAAACTTTCCATAGCAGAAGAGAAAGTACAGGTCTGGATCATCAGTGTGGGTCCTTTCCTTAATATGAAAAGATCAGTGATAGAGGATCTGTACCTACTATGCCCTGAGGTCTCAGACACATGATGTCTCCTAGGCTTCTACAGTCTTGGTTGCCCATAAAGTCTGTTGTGGATTAAGAGAATTTTACAGAATTGGTTAATGTCTTCGCTGATTTAATGAGACCCACCCACATTAAGGAGGTGATTTGCTTTACTCAAAGTTTGATTTATATGTTAGTCTGATCTTAAAAATTACCTTCCCTGAAAAATGACCTAGCCAAGCTGACATTAGCCATCACAAGTTTACCCCATGGTACCCATACATATATCCTTCAAATAAAAAGTTCCTGTGTCCACCTAACAAGGTACAGCTATCCTGTGTACACACTGGAAACCTACTAACATTTTTTCACAGAAGAAAATGCAAAGTTCCTGTGTGCTGGGCTCAATTTGCTAGCAGATTCCAGTTCTCAGAACAGGGTGCCCAGGGAGGAGCCTTGCTTAAAAAAAAAAAAAAGAAAAAAGAAAAAGAAAACAGTAATGAACACCATGGAACACCAATTTTATGGCTGCTTTTTAAGAGGTACTTTAATTGCCTGTTTTCTGGGGCAGCAGGTTTGTCACATAAAATCATTTTCTTTTAGCTAGCAAATTTTCAAATACAGCTCTGATTTCTGACTCTGATAAAAATACTGTGTGACAGATTTAGAAACCTGTGAATTAGATACATAAGTCCTCTTGCATTTTCTTCCTCTCTCTATGTGGTATTTTATCCCTTTGGGGGAAGAACCCAAATTTGTATTACACAGAGTTAAACTAGTATTACAAACTATTAATATTACTCTGCAAAATGCATGAGCAGTAAGTATTGATAATTAACAGTAAACTGATACCAATAAATTTTCCACCTTAAATCCTGTGGTAACCAATAATAATTTCAAGAACATAGTTTCTTGTCTTGGAAGAAACTTATCAATGGGCAATGATCACAATCTTTCCTTCTATCCTGCTTCTGAAATGCTTTGCCTTTGGAGAACTTTTAATGATATCCAGATCTACTGCTTAATAAACATAAAATGTAACATTATTATTTTTTTAAATATATATTTTAGTTGTAATGGACCTTTATTTTATTTATATGTGGTGCTGAGACTCGAACCCAGGGCCTCACATATGCTAGGCAAGTGCTCTACCACTGAGCCACAACCCCGGTCCCTCGTAACATTATTTTAAAAGACTATTTAGATATGCTCTATCCCTTGCATATAATAAGTGATGATCATACTGTGAAACAAACATAAGAAATTCAGGAATTAAATGTGTCCCTAGGCACTCTTGGTATTGACAAACAAAATCCTGCAACAAAAGTAAAGTTAGAGTCTAGAAAAGGAACCAAAAGCTGCTTCACCTCAGAGCTGGACTGGTAGAAGCAAAGTAGATTCAATAATTTTTTAGTACTTTTAGTCACTATATCAGGAAATATGTAGATATCTTTACATGTCAATATTTAGAGATGAATATCCTCCTTTTAACAGACTATGTATTCCATTTCAGACATCATTTCAGAATTCACAAATTGTATTCAACACATATTTATTATCTGCTATGTGCTAGGCATGGAATTCTTGTCTTCAAGAAGTGGAAGAGACAAATAAGTAAAAAGAATGTTCTCTCTGATAAGTGGATGCTGATCCATAACAGGGAGGGGGGAGGCATGGGAAAAATGGAGGAACTTTGATTGGGCAAAGGGGAGGGAGGTTACGAAGGGTGCATTGGGGCAGGAAAGATGGTGGAATGAGATGGACATCATTACCCTAGGTACATGTATGACTGCACATATGATGTGATGCTACATCGTGTACAACCTTAGAAATGTAAAGTTATGCTGTAATTGTGTACAATGAATCAAGATGCATTCTGCTGTCATATATACCTGATTAAAATAAGCTAATTAATTTTTAAAAAAGAAAGTTACAGTGCAGTGTGAGAAATGTTTTAACAGGCATAGGCACAGCAGATAATGGAGAGGATAGGGTAGGTGTTCCAGGCATAGGGAACAGAGTGTGCAGATGATATGAAATAAGAAAGAATAACCTTTGGGAGCAAACAAACAACATCTCATTAGTCTTGAGAATGATTGCAAAGAAAGAATGATCCATATGAGATATCTGGAAGTTTAAACCTGCTCAGTTTTCCTAGATTTAAATAGAATTATTCTCAAGAAAGGTATGTAAAATTATTTAATTAGCAGATGGCTCAGTACAATGCGCTATATCCCTGAGTACCTTATCAGTTTTAACACATATGACTTGCTCTCCTGGTGCTTTAAGAGATGGACAATTCATTATCTTATGAGTCTTGGTCATTGGCACAAGAACCCTAATGAATCATAGCTAAGATTTCTAGGAAGCTGTTGCAAAGATGTGGCACTGAAGTGGGGCTCCCAGAAAGTATGACCCAGCAATCCAAGCCAAAGAGCACTGCTAACCCAATCTTAACAGGGTTGAATTCTTAAGATAAAAAAATGCTCAAGCTCAATCTAAATGAGCCCCATAGAAGGATGATTTATTACCAAAGGACAGAGTGAAATGATTAGCCTTAATGAAGCACCTTGTAGTTTATGCAAATTGGATATGATTCACCACTGATCTTGGACTCAAAATTCCCAATGACTTCTAGCTAATCAGCTTTAATCACAGACATGCCTAATGGGCCTTTTGTCTGAGGCCTTGATGTACTTCTTAGGTTTATTATTAGGTAATGGTGTGGGAGGGCACAGGCCTGCCATTTGGAATGGAATGGGATAGACTGGATGCCAAGTGTGTCTTTCTTTGACAATGTCTGAAACTTCTCTTTATAAGTTCCAGTTATTGTGCGGGTTGGGAGGGACAGGTACAATTTCCCACCTCCAATGAGGAAAAAGGGCCCAAACACAGCCAAAAACATTAGGACAGATGCCTTCCAAATAAGTTCCAGAATCTAAATGTTATTTGATAATTAAGGTATTCATTTAAAAAGAAAAAAAAAGTTCAGTTCTTTGCTCTGAACACACCTATGTTCAGAAGTTCAGACTGGCATGATGCTGTTCCATACCACAATGGAAACCGACCAGAAAATCCTTTTAAGAAAATTTTAGCTCACTTGATTTTGTTTTTAAGTCTGAAATAAATATGTAATGAGAGTGGTAATTGTGCTGTTAAGGATAAATTATCATTGAATTATTCCCTAGTGACTAATGCCTCCAAAACTCTTTGAAAACCCTGTGCTAAGCTACAGGCAGAGCCCTAGCTGAATCCCATCCACTCACCCAAGCGGCTGCTCTCTGAAGCGCTACCGTGGAGTCCCGACTGGAGCAACGTTCCAGCCCGTTACAAAAGCAGTTTATCAGCTGCAGGCATGGAGAGATGCTCTCAGCCAGTTAGGTCTCGCCTTAGACCCATAATTTCTCATTCCCACTGTTAGAATAGTTTCCATTTAGCAGATTCCGCTTCCTGGCTTTATTGCTGAGTCAGCCAATAATAACTAATTTTATGTCTCCTTTGAATACTGCCAATCTGGCTTATTTTTAGAGGAGAGAAAATGGGAGCATCACTCAAAGCAATCCACATTTCAGTCTCTTAAGACAGTTTTTCAGGAGGAACTCAACTAAATCGCATTTCATTTCACTGACTGTTCAGAGCATAGCCGCCGAGCCAGCTTGGTTCCTGGCGAGGAACTGGAGAGAGGCGCCAAGCCCTCCGCCCTGCGGATCATCCTGGCCTTAGCTGCATCTCAGATCTAAGACTTTTGGATTGTAGGAAACAAAAAAATTTGAATTGTTAATACATATTTAGAACTTAGGGGAAGGGAAGTCTGATTAGCAAGTTGAAGAAAACCAACCTTCGTTTTTAGATAACACAATAACAGGACATTAGGTTCTCCCAGCCACCACCTTAGTAACCCTTGGGAACTCCCTAGAATCTTACATGGGACACTGTGTGTTTAGTAAACGTCATAACCATGCTATTCAATATTGAAAACAAATTTTGAGAGAAAAACCTCCATTTACAAACCAATGTACAGAAGGGGTAAAACACCTCACACTGTTTTATTTCAAGAAAGGCACACTCATAATAAAATACCAACGTTCTATCAAGTCAACATATTTTTTTTCTTTGAAGGAGCTTTTTATCTTTCCAGTGCTGATGTTCATCCCAGACAACTCTCACAAAACCACCTGGTGCTATCTACTACCTCTTCCTCAGCTAGGCACCATCTAGGCACCATCGGGTTAAGAAGCAGACAACAAGCCCCTGTGGTCCTTTGGATAAGTTACTGAATCTCTCTGCGACTCTCTGACCTGTAATGTGAGGCAGTGAATTGTTGCCTCAGAGCATTATTGAAAAAGTCATATAAGGCATGCAGAAATACCTTATAAACTATGAAATTACCTACACATATGAAATATCACATTATTGCTTTTTAATAGAAAGAAATAATGAAAATCCAATAATCAATAATCATGTTTCAATACTAAAAATGATGATGATGATGATAACGATGATGATGATTATAACAACAAAAATGTAAAAATAAGTAAAACAAATAACACCTCTCGTGCACATTCTTTATGCCAGATATTGTACTAAGTACTTTTTATGCCATTTTTTCATGTGATCTTCCCAATAATCACATGAAGCATACACTAATAGTATCACAATTTAATAAATAAGGAAACTGAACTTTAGAGAATTTGATAGACTTGACACTTCAAACAACTCACTGAAGGCAGAGCTGGGATTCAAGCCCTGGTTCTATCCGATTACATAAACCCTATGAGAAAGGCCTAAGAAAAAATTATAAAGCCATCAAAAAGGTATTCTGTGCTATTAAAATAAGGCTTAGTGCAAAGAGAAAAAGATAAGCAGACCTTGGCCTAAATCTTAGAACAGATGGTATGACATTAACTGATGACAGAAATGAAATATTCAACTATTTTGCTTTCTGCTATGTCATAATAACAAATAATTATCAAATCAGAGAGGAAAAATACATACAGTTGGGGGAAAACAAAAATTAAAATAGGATTTTCATTTTGAAGGGAGCCTCAAAAAATTATGCAGTCTAGTTTTTTTTGTTGTTGTTGTTGTTGGTTTTTGTTTTTTTTTTTTTTTTAGTATACAGATAAGGAACCAAAGGAATTAAGTGTCTTGCTCAAAGTCATAATAAAGTCAATGGCAATGTTTAGGTAGAACTCTGGTCTCCTGGATCTAGTTTAATATTCTTTGTTTGAGAAATAATATTGAAATTCTAGTCCCTGGGTTCCAATGAATAAAATTACATTGGATACCAAATTTCAGATATAATTTCTAAAATCATGGAATATGAGAAATGTTGCCGCTGTCTGGCTGGGCACAATTCAGGAGCCACTTGTCAAAAGAAACAAACTTTATTTTTAGAACTAAAAACACCAAACAAAACAGCTCCTCAGGAAAAAACCCTCAGAGCCCAACTGCCACCACCGGCTTTTTCACAAGCCTCTCACCCCCACACAAACCTCACCACCTCCCACAATCCTCCTGCTCTTGAGGCTGATTGGCTGGGTCGTGTGGGCGGAGCCAAAGAAGTCCCCCAATGAGCAGCTCCGTGGAGGAGCCAATCAACTAGATGTTGCTGGGGCCGCTGTGAGCCAATCATCAGCTGGCAGTCTGAAGGGCAGGGAAACAGCCCAATGAACATCACCGCAGAAGAGCCAATCAGCTAGATGTTGCTGGGGCCACTGTGAGCCAATCATCAGCTGGCAGTCTGAAGGGCAGGGAAACAGCCCAATGAACATCACTGCAAAGGAGCCAATCAGCTAGATGTTGCTGGGGCTGCTGTGAGCCAATCATCAGCCAGCAGCTGGAAGTTTGCTGGCAGCTTGAAGTTTGCTGGGGCCCCTTTGGCTGTGGCTCTCAACATCTCCCCCTCTCTGTTTAAACAACAAGCATGTGGCTTGGGGACCGTGCCTGCCTTAGGTTGTCCAATACTACATATGGTCCTTACCCGTCTTCGGATGAGCTGACCTCAGGGCGTCAGCCTCCTGTCTTAGGTTGGTACCATTGTAATTGGATCTTACCCGTCATTGACTACCGGTCCAGTATACAGCCACACCTGTGGAGAGGTCTTTGTCATGACAAGCAGAAGGGAGGAAGATACACCAAGCCAATTGATGGCTCTTGTTGAAAAAATTGTACCACCGATGACATCATCAGCAAAAATACCCCAACACTACCACAAGTTGCTGCACCAACAGATAGTTCACAATGCATACAAGTGAGTTCACAATGCATACAAGTAACACATAGTTTAGGCAAGTTCTGCAAGCAGTTCAGTGATGGCTATTGCAGAAACTGTAGATTAGTTTTATCTTTGTCTTCACCGGCACTGGGATGAAGATAGGAATTCTGGCAATAATGGCTAAAGAAAAAATTATGTAACATTCCAGAAGGCACTAAAAGAAAACAATTTTCTTAACAATTTACATTATCTTGAAGAGAATTATTAAATATAATGAAAAGGAAAGGTGAAAGTAAACAAACAGATCTGTTAACTTTCTTTTTTGTTTACATATTAAAACAATTCTTAACAGTTATTTACCCAATTTAAATTAAACCATTTAAATCACGTGAATAAAAAAAAAATATTTGGATCCATTTTTTCATAAGCGCTCATCATATATGATATATGGACATACGTACATTCAAACATATAACACAAAACACAAGTGTGCACACATAATATAATACATATAACACATAACATAATAGTAAAGGCCTTATAACTTTTTACAGGTGAAATCTCCATTGCAATGTTTAAAACTCTATAGTCAAAAAAAAAAAAAAAAATAGAACTGATCAGCAAAACATTAACCTAGGTCTGTATGAGCTCAAAAACCAAAATAGAACTTCATGATATGGGAAAGGGCAATAATAAAATAGATATTGAAAAAAGCATCCTGGTTCTGTCGCAGATGTAAGGATAGCCGAATTGGAGTTTTGGATATCAGCTGTTATGGATTTGAGCCAAATCATCTTCTTTTTGGTCTGTAGAAATTGCTTTAGTTAATCTCTCTGGAATCCAAATCGGCTGCTGTTCTCCCTGTGGAAATACACAAACAGGCCCCCGACTCCAGACAATCACTGGGTCAGGACTTTAGTTAATCTCTCCGGAATCCAAATCGGCTGCTGTTCTTCCTGTGGAAACACACAAACAGACCCCCGACTCCAGACAATTACTGGGTCAGGACCTTTCCATTGTCCTGTTAGAATATCTTTCCTAAGTACCTTGGGCTTATGTACATTTTTTGGACACATATGCCTTTCTACAGCAATAAGTCCTGATGAATCCAAATTTAAAAAGTTTAGAGTAAAAAGGGTTATTTTAAGTTTATCTTTGGGGAATATATACCCCTTCCCAATTCCGTCTTTTTGCTTTAATAAGTACATTTTAATAGTTTGATGAGCTCTTTCAACTATGCCTTGTCCCTGTGGATTGTATGGGATTCCTGTTATATGAGTAATGCCAAATGATGAGCAAAATTGTTTAAAAGAGGTAGAAGTATAACCAGGGGCATTATCTGTTTTTAACTGTTTTGGAATGCCCACAGTGGCAAAATTTTGTAAGCAATGAGCTATAACATCTTTAGTTTTTTCTCCGGCATGAAGGGAGCCCATCAAAAATCCAGAAGAAGTATCAACTGTAACATGCAAATATTTTAATTTTCCAAATTCTGGCAAGTGTGTGACGTCCATCTGCCAAATATGGTTAGGTATAAATCCTCTAGGATTGACTCCAAGATTAACTTGTGGTAAAAAGGTCACACAATTTTGACATTGTTTTATTATTTCTCTAGCTTGTTCCTTAGTAATTTTAAAACGCTTTTGTAAAGTATTAGCATTGACATGGAACCTTTTATGAAAATTTATAGCTTCTTCTAGTGTAGAGAAAATATGTATGTCATGTGTAGTTTTATCTGCTAAATCATTGCCCAAACTAAGGGCTCCAGGCAAGCCTGTATGTGCCCTGATATGTCCTATAAAGAATGGATCTTTTCTGTCCCAGATTAACCTTTGTATAGTGGAAAACAAAGAGAAAACAGTAGAAGAAGGGGAAATCCTACCAGCATCTTCAAGGGATACTATAGCATTAACTATATACTGACTATCAGAAAATAAATTAAATACAGAATCTTTAAACATCACAAAAGCTTGTAATACTGCATTAATCTCTACCTTTTGAGCTGATTGTTTGGGTACTAAAAATGTAAAAGTTTGATCAGGTGTAACTATTGCTGCTGTACCATTATTTGACCCATCAGTGAATATATTTGGAGCATTCATGATAGGTGTTTTTCTTGTCATTTTTGGAAAAATTACAGGATGCAATGACCAAAAAGGCAATAAAGGATTAGATGGTACGTGGTTATCAAATGAAACATTAGATTTGCACATGATTATTGCCCAAGTATTCAACTCATTAGCTAATTCATCAATTTGATTCATAGTATATGGAGTAATAATTTTATTGGGAGAAATTCCAAATACTCCCTTTGCTGTTTTTATTCCTTTGAGTATTAATTCTCCTACAGCCTCAGGATACCTAGTAAGAATAGTGTTAGGAGAATAAGATAAATGTATCCATAATAATGGACCTTCTTGCCAAAATACTCCTGTACGAATATTTTTTGTTGGTAGTACAATAAATAATAAAGGCAAACTTATATCAATTCTATCCAAATGCATATTTTCCATATATGTTTCAATAATTTTTAATGCCTTTCTTGATTCAGGCGTTAACATTCGGGGTGAATTTGGATCTGATGGACCTTTTAGGATATCAAATAAAGGTCCTAATTCTCCTGTTGGAATACCTAGATAAGGCCTTATCCAATTTATGTCTCCTAATAACTTTTGAAAGTCATTAAGTGATTTGAATTGATCTACTCGTATTTGAATTTTTGGTGGACGGACCATGGTTGAGGATAATAGAACTCCTAAATAATTAATTGGAAAATTTAATTGTACTTTATCTATTGCTATCTCTAGATTATAATTTTTTAATAAATTTGTAAGTGTGGCATAACATTCTAACAATGTGTTTTTAGCTTTGTGTGCTAATAATACATCATCCATATAGTGAAATATTTGTAGTTCAGGATTTTGATTTCTAAGTGGCTGGATTACTTTGTTAACATAAATTTGACACATAGTTGGGCTGTTAGCCATCCCTTGAGGGAGTACTTTCCATTCATATCTCTGATCAGGACCTTCATGATTTAGTGCAGGAATAGTAAATGCAAAACGTGGACTATCCTCAGGATGAATTGGAATTGGAAAAAAAACAATCTTTAATATCTATAACTAAAACATACCAAGTTTTTGGCAAAGCAGACAATTGAAGAATCCCCGATTGAGGAGGTCCCATAATGACCATTTCATTATTAATGGCTCTTAAATCTTGCAATAATCTCCATTTACAAGATTTCTTTTTGATGACAAAAATGGGAGTATTATGGGGAGATACAGAAGGTTGTATATGTCCTTCCGCTAATTGTTGTTTGACCAGATCATGGGCTACTTGTATCTTTTCTTTAGTCAAGGGCCACTGAGGAACCCATACTGGTCTTTCTGATTTCCATGTAATTTTTATTGTCTCAGTGGCCCTTTGTGAAAATCCAACCCATGTCTGTCTGTTCCTTGATCTATTTGTATTGGTGCTGCTATACCTTGTTCTTGTTTTTCTAATCTTTTTCCTTTCCTAAAACCTTGTCTAGCCATAATAGTGGGTGCATTTTGATTGGTGTTATTTGTTAATGTCAAACCTAATTGATCTAAGACATCTCGTCCCCATAAATTTACGGGAAGATGATCTAATACATATGGCTGTATAGTTCCTTCACATCCTTCAGGATCCTTCCAATCTAATACCATTGCGCTTCTATCGGGATTAGTCACCACTCCTAGGCCTCGAAGCGTTTGAGTGGCTTGTTGTAATGGCCAATGTTTTGGCCATTCTTGACGAGAGATGATGCTAAGGTCTGCACCTGTATCCAGTAGCCCATTAAATTCATGCCCTTGAATATTTAGTTTTAGCATGGGGTGAGAATCTAAATTTAAAGAAAGCATAGCCCAATCTACACCTGTGGAGCCTAATCCCTTGGAACCTCTTTCTACAGCATGACTGGAAAATTTATCATGTAGGCTTTGTATTATTAGTAACTGTGCTATTCTATCTCCTGGTGAAATTACTGATATACCCTTTGGAGAACTGGCTATAATTTTTATTTCACCTTCATAATCGGGATCAATTACCCCAGGACTTATCAAAAGTCCTTTTAGAGTAGAAGAGCTGCGTCCCAATAATAAGCCTACTGTTCCTTTGGGAAGAGGTCCTTTTACCCCTGTGGGAATGATTTGAACTCCCATCTCTGGAGTTAGTACTGATCTGGCGGAGGTGCAGATGTCCAACCCTGCGCTCCCTCTGGTTTGTCTGATGAGGGATCTGATGGACAATGTGTCCTGGTCACTACCCTGATGGGGTTGCTGGGTTCCTCCAGTGCTCTGTATATTTGTGGTTTGGGGCCCCGGAGCATTGGGGCCCCCTGTCCATTTTTTGGCAACGGAACCCGATGCCTTTTTCCACGATATTGTGGATAAACACCTTGTCCTTGTTCATTTTTTGATAATGGAGTACCCTCTATGGTGGTTTGAGAACGGCATTCATTAGCCCAATGTAATGGAGTACCCTCTATGGTGGTTTGAGAACGGCATTCATTAGCCCAATGTCTCCCTCTACGGCATCGTGGGCAAATACCCGGTATTCTACTCCTTTGATACCTAGTTTTGTTAAACCCTCCTCCTATGGGGCAATTCCTTTTAAAATGTCCTGTTTGTTGACAATTGTAGCATGTTCTTGGCCTGGTATATAAAGCCTGTTTTACTGCAGCTGCCACAATTTGCCCTTGTTCATTAATGTCTCTGGCATCTAAAGCCTGTTTTACTGCAGCTGCCATGACTTGCTCTTGTTCATTAATGTCTCTACATAATTTAATATATGTGTTTAAATCTTCCTGTTTCCATGGTCTAATGATATCTCTGCACCAACGATTCACTTGGTCATAAGCCAGTTGTTTTATTAATGGCATTGCTTGTTCTGTATTCCCAAAAACTCTGGTAGCTGTTTGAATAAGCCTATCTACAAATTCAGCGTAAGGTTCATTAGCTCCTTGTATTATCTTAGATAATTGACCTTGTAAACCTCCATGTCCTTGTAAAGTCTTCCATGCCTTAACTGCATCTACAGCAATTTGTAAATATACACCAGGATCATATGCAATTTGTTGCTGCCAATCCTCATAAGGTCCCTTTCCTAACAACATATCTAGATTTCTCTGAGAATAACCAGCTGCTGCATTTCGCCTAGCTGTCTCCTTGCAAAATTCCTCATTGGCAACCTTCCATAACAGGTATTGTCCTCCATTTATCACAGCTTTACAAATATTAGCCCAATCTGCTGGCGTCATGTTTAAGTTGGTAATGAATTTGACCAAGCTTACAGTGAAGGGTGCTTGAGGACCATAGGTTGTTACAGCCTCTTTTAGCTCCTTCACTGTTTTGAAATTTAAACCCTGGTAAATTCGCTGCCCTCCTACCTCAAATACAGGGCATACTTGAGATCCTGTCTCAGGATCCCAACTATCAACTGCGGGGGTTGAGAGTCTCCTAGCATATGGAGGTGGTGCTGTTGATTGGACACTTATGCCCTCTGGAGATAGAATGCTGTTAGTAGCAGTCTCCTGTAGAGGTGGTGCTGTTGGTTGGACACTTACGCTCTCTGATAGAAAGGTGTTATTAGCAGTCTCCTGTTGTAACTTTTCCCCTGATGGCTTTTTCTGCTCTAAACTTCCTTCCTCTGTCTCACTAGCTTGAAAGACCTTCTCTTTTACTTGAATCTTTTCCTCTTTCTGACTAACTTGAGAGACCTTCTCTTTTACTTGAATCAATATGTCTTCTCCTTCCTCTACCTTTGTCTGAACTGAAGGCTTTGGACTAAGCAAACCAGATACCAACGCCCACAATGGCAATGTGCCAACTGGCAGAGTCCCTGGGTTGTTCTTTTCTATTCTTTTTAAATCTTCACCATGATGGTTCCATTGTGATATATCTAACAACTCCTCCTTAAAAAGCCATGGGCTACATTTTTGTATTGTATCAACGTATGCCCTGACTGTTCTTGATTTTACTGAGATGCCTCCTTCCTCTAACAATTTACTTAACAGTCTTTCGGTTTGTTTTTTACTAATTTCTGTTCCCGTATTTCTACTATAATACAACCCAACAAGATAACACCAAACAAAACCGAGACAGAATGAAATAAAAATGGAACCACACAAAATCATTATATCAGCCTTTCTATCCTCCTGACATGTGCATCCGTCCTTTCTCCCTATCTGTTCCTCAGACGCAAATAGTTTTTCCTCAGATGTGAGCGGTTTTTCTTCCGTCTCACTCATCTCCAGGGACAGGCAACTTAAAACAAAAATGAAGCAAAACAAAAGAGGAAACTTAAAATGGCTATCTATCCTCTCGCCCTGCCCTCAGGGGCGAGCAGTTTACTTACCCTCAGTCGCTCCCCGTGCGAGCCACCAAATGCCGCTGTCTGGCTGGGCACAATTCAGGAGCCACTTGTCAAAAGAGACTAACTTTATTTTTAGAACTAAAAACACCAAACAAAACCGCTCCTCAGGAAAAAACCCTCAGAGCCCAACTGCCACCACCGGCTTTTTCACAAGCCTCTCACCCCCACACAAACCTCACCACCTCCCACAATCCTCCTGCTCTTGAGGCTGATTGGCTGGGTTGTGTGGGCGGAGCCAAAGAAGTCCCCCAATGAGCAGCTCCGTGGAAGAGCCAATCAGCTAGATGTTTCTGGGGCCGCTATGAGCCAATCATCAGCTGGCAGTCTGAAGGGCAGGGAAACAGCCCAATGAACATCACCGTAGAGGAGCCAATCAGCTAGATGTTGCTGGGGCTGCTGTGAGCCAATCATCAGCCGGCAGCTGGAAGTTTGCTGGGGCCCCTTTGGCTGTGGCTCTCAACAAAATGTGTTGAAAGAGGAGTTGTCCTTCATTTGCATAGCAAGTAGAATTCCAGAGGAGGCCCTGCTTTACCTGACCGGTTTACTCTGTACCAGAATGTTGTCTTAACTAGCAAAATTCACAATTCACTTAGATAGGTATCAATACCTAGAGAGGTCCTTAAATTTAAGATGGTATAAAAGTTAATTAAAGAAGGGTGCACTTTCACTAAAAATAAGGATTCTATGCATGTCATTAGAGAGAAGTTTATTACCTGCCATGATTAAAAGAATAATTAACTACTTTTAAATAAAGCTTAGTAGTATAATTAAAAATTAATGTTATCACTTTGGTAACTCGTGGCAATTGTAATAATTAAGGTAGGGTTGAAATATTTTTCCATTTTGTAATAAATAATTTCAGTACCACATTTGTCATTCTATGGCCAGAATACAAAGAAATGAACTCAGGTTGCTACAGCATCCTGGTATACTCCATAGAGTTGCCCTTGTACGAGGTCATCTAGTGTTACCATCTGCCTTTTTGACTTCTTGATAGTCATAGTAAAGCAGATTTTTCTCTAGGAACTATAGATATTTGAAAGAAAAAAGGTTCAGTGAGGTGGAACCTTTCTCCAAAACTCAATGAAATGCAGAGGGCTATAAGTTCGTTTTTTTGTCATTTTTAAAAAATTGTCTGGATTCCAGCCATTACACCCTTAATAATGTGATTTTATTATTGCTGGAACAGTATATTGCATTTAGGTCTAGCTTTACATTTCAAATTATCAATGGGGAAGAAATTCAGAGGCAGAATAGTATAATCAACACAGGGCTCACCAGTTTTCTTTGTTAATAGTTTTTAGTGGATAGACTGTGTCTTTCTCAACTGGCAGCCAAACATTCCCCCAGCTGGACTTTACCTACTCATGAAAATAACAAAACTAATGCCACTGCTGTTTGTCAGTTACAGACTTCACAGAGCCCTGCCCCACCACCTTCGTGGCTTCCAAGAGGGAATTCTAGCATATGATTTGGTCTCTCTTTTAAGTTAAACAATCATAATGTTTGCAACTGCTGTTGTATGGTTTTCCTCTAGTTGGCAAAAGACCATCCAGATTTTTTGGATTTTGTATGGGAACCAACAATAGACACCTATTTTTATTTCCCCTGGGAAGCCTGGAATTTCCCCTAGGAGTCCTGGCATGCATACCAGTCTTCCTTCAGAGGGAAGCAGTGACAGCCTTTGGCAGCAGCATGACTTTTCTGGGCTATCTGGATTCTTTTCATTGAACATTTTCTATAGATTTTCTTCCATGGGTCCCGTGCTCTTTTTAAAGCCATGTATCCTGACATATCAATTTCTTAGTAGGGGTGACTGTTGCTTTTCAGAGAAACTTGGCAATTTTGGCTTATAAACTTGTCTGAGCTACTGTTTTACACATTAATTTCTATCAATTGATTTCAAGACAATTCTGCATAAACTTCCCAATTGACATCTTCTCCCACTGTTCCACATTCTAAATACTATTGTTGCTGCTCATGGTTGAAGAGACGGTTGTGTTTATTTCAGGCCCACTGTGATAGTTACAATCTGATTTTCAAAAGGAAGTATCTTGGATAAGAAATATCAAATTTAACATAAATTTCTAATAAAATTCCAGAACACAATTAAATAGGTTTTATAAGCTCTGAGGAAGGAATTTGTGAGCACATGGAGTCAGTATGAGTTCATTAGGAACAAGGCATACTGAACTGACTTTATTTTTTGCTACGGCTACTAAATTGGATAAGTAAAAATTAATTAATTTAAGTAATTGATTTTCATGCTTTAATTAATTTGATTAATTAAAGTGCTAAAAAATTAGAATATCTTAATATCAACAAGGTATTTTCAGTGTATCTATGGTAGCCTTAAGAAAAAATTAGAAATTTTTGGTTTAGTTAATAAAATATTTAGGTGGATTCTTAGCTCATTGAATGCCTCTTCCCAAATAAGACTGGTCCATCTTTACTTTTCACTCTTGTCCCAGCTCCATTTAACATGTTGAGTTAATCAATAATCGCTAACGTGTACTGAATGCTTACTAGGAGCCAGGGCTGAGGACTTTAAGTACTTCACATACTAATTGATTTATTCCTCACAAAAACCCTACAAAGTAACTACTGCTATAACCCCCCATTGAAAAGATGAGAAATTGAGGGTGAGAAAGGTAAGAGTACCAACTCGAGATCCATAAGTATTAATATAGAGCCTAGACTTTTCCCAATCTGCCTGACAAGAAAGCCCAGGCTCGGGCTGGGGATGTGGCTCAAGCGGTAGCGCGCTCGCCTGGCATGCGTGCGGCCTGGGTTCGATCCTCAGCACCACATACCAACAAAGATGTTGTGTCCGCCGAGAACTAAAAAATAAATATTAAAAATTCTCTCTCTCACTCTCTCTCCTCTCTCACTCTCTCTTTAATAAAAAAAAAGAAAGAAAGAAAGCCCAGGCTCATGTGTACTCAGCTGCCTTGCCTCTTACCAGCTTTGTGAAGATCCAGAAGTCAGGCTTGTTAAACTTGTAAATGGCATAAAACCAAGACAACTGGCTAATTTGTTAGATGACAGAACCAAGACAAGAAGAACCTAATAAGATAGAATTCAACCAGAATGAAATGCTAAGCCTGCATTTAGATTCAGCAAAACCTATTTCTTAGGTATAAAAAGAAGTCTTTTACAACAATTTACATAAAATACTAAGCATCTTTAGCTTAATATGAGTCAACAAGTTATTCCCTACTAGGAAATTTGCTCTGCTTTTATATCCAGACCAAGTAAAATAGCCCTGCACTTTCCAGTGGTCTGACCACCTCTACAGGATTGAGTGTGTTCATTTTAAGGCAGACCTTGGGCTATTTTGAATATGCTCAGAGAATCATGGCTAAGAGATCAAAGAAATCTCATCGTAGGCCTTATGCTTAAATAAAATATATAATATGCAATGATAAAAAGTTTAGAGATGGGCAAGGGGGAAAGGTAGCTACCATAATTCACACAAACAGAATTTAACTATTGTTGGTTGAAAGATAGTATTAGAAAAATCAGAAAGGCTATTATGCATTGTTTCAAAGATAAACTGGTATTAAAAGCCATATTTATCCACAGCCAATTTTCAGCACAACATTTAAGGAAGAAATAGCTTATCGGTAGAGTTATCTAAAATTTAAATGGATGGTAAATAAGAGGTAAAAAATCTTTATGTATCAGATATACAATTAAGGTATATGTGAATAAGTTGATATGTAGGATTTACCTTAAAATAGTACAGTAAAGAAAATGTAGATGGGAGATAACTAAAACAAGAATAGCAAAATATTGATACTTGCTTGAGCTAGATGATGAGTATTCAGGGATTTTTTATACAATTATATCTACATTTTCATGTAGTTGAAAGTTTTACTTTATTTAAAATGAATACATTATCTTAGGGAGTCTTCAGGTCCCTGTTGGATGTCTACTTTAATATTATTGAATAGGGTACAGAATATTAGACTTCAAGGATTTTTCTAAAATCCCAATTCTTGGAAAGGAAGTTATAAAAATTATGTACAGTAATTCAGAGAAGATAACCTCTACCCAGCTTTTTTATTCCTGACAGATTTTGGCTGTCTGCTTTTCATGTCTCCTTCTTGATGGAGTTTTGAGCTCTCTGGATCACCTATCTTCTCCCTGGAGACTTGAATGCTGTCAAGGTCAATTACTGTACAACAGAAACTTGTATAGTAAGCCCTGTAGCTAAGAAACCAATAGCTGTCAAACACCCACCAACTGACATCTTTCTTAAACATGAAACTTTCACATATAAAAATAGACCATTCTTTGAACACAGAGTCAAAATATTTCACCTTTCTTATAGATACTCCATGAAATCTATTCCAAATGGATGGAGCACAAGTACTATCAAAATAAATAGTTGAGAGAGTTTTCCTGAGGAAGCTGGTTGAATATCACATTAGTACACCTGACAATCTAAATATATGAACAGATGAAAGTGGTTCACCAGACATTTCAATTTCTCAGGCACATGCTAGTATCCCACTTCCAGATTTTTTTGTGCTTGAGTAGGGTCATGTAACTTTGCCCAATGAATTATTAGTAAAGCATTTAAATCTCAGAGAAAAGCCCTCCAGATATCTCTTTTCTCATAGCCATCAACCATGTTCAAAGGGCAGATGTGACATCTGTATAGCTGTGATGACAATGGGTAAAGCCCCTTGGAGAACCCATTGATGGATATGCTGCTTGAGTGAAAAATAAGCCTTGTTTTAAAACACATATATTTTGGAGATATGTGTCAGTGATAGTTAGAATTTTTAAAGGGGCACCAATGTCCCCCTCCCCTTGGCATAGCAAGACTTGTAAATATAGTGGGATAGCATCCCATAATAGGACAAAGATATTTTGTGGATATGGTTAAGATCCCTGTGAGATGACTTTGGGTTAATGCAAAAGGAGATTATCCTAGGTAGCCTTAACCTAATCAGGTGAGCCCTTTAAAAGAGACAGAAAACAAAAGCAGACACTCCTGCTGTGTAAAAGAAACAGATGGCCATGTTATTAACTGTCTATGGAGAAGGACAGCTTCTAGGAATTATAAGAGGGTCCCAGCTGACAGCCATCAAGAAGCAGAGACCTCAGTCATCCAGCTGCAAAACAATGATCTCTGCCAACACCATGGAGCTTGAAAGAGAACTTGGATGGAGCCTCAGATGAGCTTGCAGTCCATGCCAACACTTTGATTTTCAGCTTAGTGAGACCCTTAGTGGAGGACCCGGTTATTCCATACTCAGAATTCTGGCACACATAAACTGGGAGATGATACATTTGTGTTCTTTAACCTGTAATGTTTGTGGTAATTTGTTATCCAATAGAAAACAAGTATGCCACAGTATAATTGGGATTATACTGACTAACAAAATGTGCAAGTTAATTATATGTTGTGACTATTGCAGTTCTAGAAATACTTTGGAAATGAGATTAATGAATAACACATCTACACAAAGGAATACAAAGTAGCTATTAAAATGAATGAGATATTCAAAACACTAAAATTAGAACTCTCATATGATCTAGTATTTCTACTTCTGGGTATATATCCAAAGGAAATGAAATGTCAGAAAGATACCTGCCTGCTCATGTACTCTGTGGCATTACTCACAATAGCTAAGCTATGGAAACAACCTGATTGTCTACCAATGGATGCATGAACAAAGGAGGTGCACAAGGGGCTGTGATCATCCATCCTTAAAGATGAAGGAAATTTGAACATTTGTGTCAACACAGATGAATCTGGAGGATGCAAAGCCAAAGTGAAACAAATCAGACACAGAAGGATAAATACTGCATGATTACACACACACACACACACACACACACACACACACACACGGAATTGAAGGAAGTTGAACTCACAAAAACAAAGAATGCAAATATGACTGCCAGGAGCTGATAAGAGGAGATTCTGGATGAAATGCACAAACTAAATTGTTACTAAGTCTGGAGAGATAATGTATAACATGATATCTATAGTTAATAACAATATATTATATATTTGAAATTACTAACAAAGTAGATTTTAAGTATTCTTACCATACACTTAACATAAATGCTAACTATATGAGGTAATAGATATGTTAAATAGTTTGATTATGATAATCACTTTATAATGTATACATATAGCAAAATATCATGTTATATACCTTAAATATATACAGTTTTGTCGGTTATACCTCTATCAGGTGGGAGGAAAATAAAATAAATATCTATCTCATTTATTTTATTTCCCCCTAGCCTGATTGGGTATAATTGCTACTATTGAATAATCCTTGACATATTTGTTTACTGAAAACTCAGATGCAGATCATGTACATATGATGCCATTTGCATTTTAATGGATATATAAATATGCTTACATATCCACAGACAACTTCTGGAACAATAAATAACTATAATGGCTATATTAGGAAAGAGAGACTGGAAATCAAAGGTAAGATGACTTTTAATTGTATAAACTTTTGCATTGATTGAATTTTAATCATGTGTACATATTGCTTTCCAATTAAAACAAACTAACACGTTTTTGAAATATATACTGAATGCAAAACACTACTGCACAGAAAGTCATGGGGTAGACACTTGTTCAGCTGTACATTGGATGAGACAAGTTGGGAAAAGTTAATGACAACACAAATGATTATTATTTCTGCACAAAACTGTAAAAATGAAATTAATGAATTCCCAAGAGGACTTAATCAGAAAGGGTATGCAGATGCTGCACATATGGAAGGTAGGCTCAGAAAAACAGCAACATCTTACATTGCAGAGTCAAAGTTACCATATAAAGTATTTTGTTGCCCTTTGGAGATGATGAGTTAGGTATTCAGAAAGGCAAACTCAATGTGTGACAAATATTATGGGTGCCTTGAAACCCAAATCCTTGATTCACCTCTAATTTTAGCCACAACCATGCTGGACAGTTTCAAGCCCCTTAACATCTCACTCGGTGAAACCTATGAATTTCGATTTAGGAGTTTTTGCCAAAGCTCTGGGAAATCAGCCCCTGAGGGTTCTAGGAAACTAACACCTCTATAAAGTTATCCCTCAATCCCAATGGCCAATAGATCTGCCTCCTCTCGTGCTTAAGAGGGAGGTTCTGGGAATATTCTGTTAAGTTGAGCCCCCCATTGCCTGCAGCAGTAGACTACTTTTATAATGCAGATTTTAGGGCTTTTCTTTCTTTTTACTTCATCTCCTCCCTACCTTCCCTCTACTTCCTAACATCGCTCCCCAGTATATCACCAGCACCCAAATTCTTGTTCCAAGCTCAGGTTTTGTGGGGACCAAGATGGTGTTTGTTAAAGAAGAGTACAAAAATCATGTAGTTTTAAACTGTTGAATATGCAAAACAACAATGAATTGCTTCCTGCATTATTATTTCTGGTGGCAGCTTAAATTAATCCTAAATATCCAGTAAAAGTGGTCACAGTGCCTCTCTGGAAGAAAAGATTCTACAAGGTAATGGATGGTATTCAATCCCAGAGAAAGCCCATCATGCTAAATGAGGCCTGCTCTAAGAAGGCTAACCTATAGTTGCTCCTGGCAGGAGACATTTCAAATACTCAGTAAATTCTCCTTAGTTTCATTTTACCTTGTTATGCTTCATTATGCCCCAAGTAACACAGCAAATAATTCCCCTTGGTCCTTGCTGTTTATTGCCTTTCTAATATGGTGCAAAAAGCTTACCATTTTCTCCTTCCCTGTCTAGTCAAACGTACTCATCACTCCTCTTAATGTCAGTCATTCTAAGCACCCGCTGTGGTTTCCTCTTTGCTTTCTGCATGTATCAAGGGTTCCAAGTAAAAGAGTCTCATCAAAGAAGTAGGGTGCTTGAGATAGGTTTGGGGAAGACTTCAATTTGAATAATGGCAACAAAGAAGAAAGAATCCCCTTTGTCCACCTTTAAAATCCTTGATACATTGCAGGAGCCTGCAATTCGAAAGCCATTTAATTTCATAGGGGAAACCCAGGTTTCTCAGATTCCCCTCCATCAGGACAACTATTTACAGTACATTTTCTTCAGATATACCTGTTCCCTTTGTGTTCCTCCTTTGATGTAGCTGTAATTAGAGGGCTGATTGCAGCCCAAGTTGGCCACTATGTTCAAAGAAAAAAATCCAAAAGCAAATCAAAATGATTGCTCTAACTGTGCACTTTTCTCTCTTCCTTGCTCACCCTGAAGGCCTATGGCCCCAAGGCTCTTGCTGTTAATATTGGGGAAAGTTTTATTCTTTTTTGTAAATCTTCATCAGTCCCTTCCTCTCTCTCTCCAGAATGGCTTCTTCTGGGGCCTAGTTGGATGATTATCTAATCATCTTTCCTTCCTGAAGATGCTCAGGATGCAGAAAATCCTTCTGCTCATTATTCCCCCTATGTGTTCCTGCTTCTCTAAGGCAACTGAGATTTTGAAGCTCACCGAACAGAGGTCAAATCTACTGTAAAAGTATATCCGGATCTGCAAGATGACTAGAGAAAGTAAACAAAAGGGAAAAATAAATCTTCAATCCTGATTATTAATTTTTAACTTTGGGGAAATTGAAAAAAAAAAAGACACGATGCAATAATTTGAATACCACTAAGTGACAAAGGATTTATGATATACGTTTTCTGAGTATGCATGATGAGGCTAATGCTTCATATGCATAATTCAATCTATATTTGGAAACTTTATGACATTCTATGTGAACATTTCTGAGAGTCTATTTGGGACCATTCTGCACAGAGTATGCAAAGAGGTCAAAAACAGAAGTAATGCTTGTGAAGTGGCTACTCCACATCACACACTTCTTACATGTGGACTCATCTGATTCTCACAACCGTCTCCATTCCTTTGTGATCAAACTAAGTGTAAGTGACATGTACAATCTATTGATTACGATCCCAGGCAAAAGAAAATCTATCCATCTGCCACATCATCACACTGCTTCTAACAACTAATGGCTGTGTGGTCATAATCATTACCACAGTCAGCACGTGTAGTACAGAGAGAAGCAGCCATTTCCTCCTGTGCTATCACTATTAGGAATATGGTTTGTTGAATCAGAAAAATATCCAGACCTTAAATGCTTGTCCTCTTTAGAGAACTGATGGAATATACTCTCATTTCTTGCTAACATCACTGTGATGTTAGGAAATACCTTTTATGATCATACTGGGGAAGCTGTGGCAGATGCTGTTCATTGGTTGGTGCCCCAGTCATGATTTCTAATCCATTATTCCTAACCATCTTTTTTGAGTGGGAAGAGAAAACCCTTGCAGCCAAGATACATGCCAAAATTGGCTAACAGATCTCTGGGAAAACTATTTTCCTGATACAAATGCTGTACATTTCCTTCCTCCTTTTTCTTACCTTAAATATGGATGTAATGGCTAAAGGCAAAGTAACTATCTTTCAACCCTGAGGGAAAGGCAAAGAAAACTGCACTCATGGGTCCTGATGCTATTGAGAAACTGAACCTATGATAGGAATAATAAACCCTTCTTTCTTTAATCCATCATAGTTTGCCATTTGTTATTGAAATCTGAATGCATTATTAACTGGTACAGGAATAATATTTTACAGCATAAAGTTTGCTTTCTTTAAATAAGATGGTATTTTAGTAATAGCTGTCTATCTGAAATCATTCAAGATCACTCCTGTTTAACAGGCTTTCTGTGATGATGGAAGCACTCTAAACTGCACTGTCCAATATGGTAGCCACACATTGAGCACTGAGCCCTGAAATATGATGAGTCTGACTGAGAAACAGGACTGCTATGTTATTATTCAACTTTAAATTTAAATAGCCACATGAAACTAATGACTACCATATTGGATAGCACAATGTTTCTCAGTCATGACACACATTATCAACTGTTTGAGAAACTGAAAACGCACAAACCTACTTACATCAACTGAACTTATCTTTTATTCAGCCTTAACTTAGATAAAAAAAATATGTACAGAATTAATCTAATAATTCCAGTAACTGCAAATATTTTGGTAGCCTTTAGACTCTCTAGGTCAGAGAAATATCTTTAGCTAAAAGGATGCTTGTGGTTTGGAATAAAATATGATTGAAATATATGTCTTTTGGATAAGGGGGAAAAGTGAATTCTAGGGAATACCATCTCCTTTTACTGTAAGGACCCCTCAAAAGCATTGACAAGACATAGTAACTATTCTTGAGGTATATCAATGTTAAGTTCATCTCTTTTCATCTAAGCCATTGTCTCTATAAACACAGCTGTGGGCAAATCTTACTTTAATTTCATTACAAGTGAATCTTTGGAGTGTCCCCACTCCATTTCACAAGCAATTCACCATTCTGTATTTCATACCCTTCATCAATTATATATATTACGCACTTTGGTGGTCTATTTCCACACTCCCTAGAGAGCATTTTAAGAGAGATTTTTCTACAATAGTATATTATGGACTGAATTGTATTCCCTGAAATTCTTATGTTTAAGTCCTAACCCCAGTACTTTAGAATGTGTTGGAATTTGGAGATAGGATCACTTAAATGGTAACTAGGAAAAGTGAGATCTTACAAGCAACCTCTAATCCATATGAATGGTGTCCTTGTAAGAAGACACAGGACGCGGGCTGAGGGGTGACTGTGTGATGACACAGCCATCTGCTTGCCAAAGGAGGGAGGATGCCTCAGAAGGAACTAAACCTGCCAACACTTTGATCTTGCTCTTCTGTCTTCCAGAACTGTTGTTTAAGAGACCCAGCCTGTGGGAGGAAAGCAGCCTAGCAAACATACATAGTATCTGCCACCTTGTGCTTGAATCCTAAAAAGAAGGTCTGTTTGGGGGAAATTCAGATGGGGTTAGATAAGAAAGGAGGCTTGTAGCAACATCACAGAGGAGATGTGCTTGGTAACTGAAGTTCTTAGGCCTATACAATTCACCTATATGAAACTACCTCCTCAGTTGGTGAGTCCTGTATGGGAACAGAATAAATAAGTATGGAAGGGATCTTGGAGGGAATTAATCACTTAGAAAAACTTAGAATTTAGGTAGTTGAGCTGCAATTTTTTTCATACAATGTTAAGTCTGAAAGAGATGACTGAGTTCAATACTCTCTTTGTAAAGATGATCAAGCCAAGGTCCTGACAGAACAATAGCTTGTCCTGTCAATCAATGGCAGAACTAGATTGATTCTGCCATCCTGGTCTCTGGCTCAGTGTTCTTTCTTTGATTCCATCATATTTTGAGGGAAGAGCATATTCAGGTTTTTTTTCATTTTTTTAATTAGAAATACATTGAAAATGCTTTTAAATCATAAATTGTATTCAGAAAAGTTAGCCCTGTGTCATTTTAAAGCCATTGATTTGTGAACTGTTGGAGACTTGCTCTCTCCATCTGTAGACGGATAACAATAATGGCTGCCCTTTCTATGGAGAAGGACTGTTTAACAATCAAAAAATTCATGAAAATGTGCCTTGAATATCACAGTGCTTTATCATTTTAAGGTAACTGTATTACAGTTTATTGTAGCTGAAGGTTAAAGTACATTTTTTTTATTGCCTGTGATGGCTTTATTCATGAACCAAGTCCATTCTATCGAAATAGATGTAACAAATAACTTATTTTAAATCCAAGCTGAGCACCAGAACTAGTCATCTCAAGGGAAAATATCCGTGAACTTTTGAAGAGGTTTAGATGGAATAGTTTCTTGCATCTGTGTTTATGTTGCTAGTGTAAAGTTACTGCCTCTGGCAAAGAAATCAGAAAATCTGTAGCTCATTTCTCCCTTGATTACAAAATGAGAGATAAATGTTCATATACATCTGTTTTTGGGGGATTCAAATAAACATATATTGTAAATTCAAGCCAAACCTTGAGAAGCCACTTATAAACAAAGTCTGAGAAGTCCCTTCCTGGACCCAGTGAAACCTCAGCAAACTTCATCTTTCTCCCTGGGGAATCAGTCATAGGAATAAAATCATCTTATGTTTCCCCTCAGCTTCTTTATGAAGGCTTTATGAGCACTGAGCTCTTTTTTTCTAGGTCTGTCTTTGGTTCTTCACTAGAGAATGTGTTCAAGAATTTAAGCAGAATGTGTACTGGGCAATTGCCAGAGACAGTGCCTAGCTGGATCATGCTCTGCAGAGCAACCATCTGCAGTATTCTTGATATTCTAGTACTAAATTCACTCATATGTATTCATTTATACCACCTTCTTATTAAAATCAATGATAATGAAACCTTTTTGCCAACAGTTGAAATCAAGATAGAAGTTATAGCATTTTATTAGCTTCTGCTTCCATTTTATTTTTGCATTTTATTTAGCTATACAAATTGAACATCCCTAATCTGAACATCTGAAATTCAAAATGCTCCAAAATATAAAACTTTTTGAATGTTAATGTTAAAGAGGAAAATTACACACCATGAAACTGTTTCATGCACAAAATTATTTAAAATATTGCATTAAATGACATTTAGATTATATATATGTGGCATGAAACATAAATTTTATGTTTATATTTGGGTCCTATCCCCAAGATATCTCATTATGTATATGCAAATATTCCAAAATCAGAAAAAATAAATCTGAAATCTGAAATATTTTTGGTTCCAAGAATTTTGGATAAGGGTACTGCATCTGTAAAACATCTTCCAAAATCACAATTCACACATATAAATGATATATCTTATATGAAATAAAGTTGCAGTGTTGTGATACACATTAACTAAAATGCTTAGACAGTAAAGTCTATTTCTTGTGAGGGTAGGGCATTTTTCTGTTTTGTGGGATGCTAAATTCAGAGTGCAGGGCTTAACCAAAAAACAAAACAAACAAAACAAAAAAATCATAGTTTTTTTATTTAAGTAAATATTTATGTACTTATTCCACTAATCTTTTGATTAAAAGAATATTAATTGGAAATTATCTTTCAAAATTGCTTTCTATTAATATCTAAAAACATTTTTTGTTTATTCTTATGATTGAATTAGGAAGCACCAACAATTAACTCTGTCAGTTAAGTTCTTTTTTCTCAATTTAAAACCCACCCTTCTATAATCTGCTTTCCAATGCTGAGCTAGGACTTTGCAAACTGCATTTCTGTACTGCAGGTCCAATGTACTGCAGGCGCTCCTAATACAGGGTACTAGTCAGAGAATGCAAGGAAGAAACTTGCATATAATTTCTGTGAGCATTATCCTAGCCATACTTCTTCACCCCATTAATAGAGTGACTTTCTATAGCAGCAACTGAATCAGTTTGAAGTTTTGCCAGCACTTGTAGGACCAGCTTCATATGTCTTCCTCTCTCAGAGACAGATAGCAGCACTATCCAGAAAAACCCCATTTTTGGAATTCCAGACCCCAAACCCAAGAGAACTTCCTCTGATCTCAGAGACTCCAAAACCACCAACCAATACCTTTTCCACAGAGGTCTGAATTTCAGCTCTTCAAGATCTCCCCCTCTACATTTCTAGGCTTTAATAATTATAAACTTTTTCCTTGCCCATTTAGTCCTAAGGGTGTTCCTGCTCCTCAAACTTTATCATGCCTCAGAATGGTCTGATGGCTGTGGATCACAGATCCTTGGGATCCACTCCCAGGGACTCTGATTCAATATGTCTATGAGGGGTTGATTTTTGCACTCTAACAAGTTCCCAAACAGGGCAGAGGCAATGGTCTTGGATTTGACTTGGACCTTATCTTCTGACTTTAAAGTAGTTGTAAGTGCCTATCCAAAGGAAAGAGGATACAAAAAGTGCAGGTGACATATAGTACCATTGAAGTTAATGGAAGTTTGATTGTGATGAGGTTCCTTGTTGGCCCAAAAGGCTATTGAAAATCACCATTATGACAATAGAGATTCTTCGAAGGACACTGGTGAGGGATGAGTTCTTCTGAATTCACCAACTGACTTGTTTAAAGAAAGAAGAAGAGAACCTTGGGAGTTTATGTTCTTTCCAACTTATATCAGAAAACTAAAAAGCTTCCATTTCAGACTAAAAGAATCTCATTTCTTGGAGCCATGAGACTAATACTGCTGTAAAGCAAACATTAAGTATAATTTTGTGATTAGAAGAATTCACAGTCACTCAAAGACTCTTTTGAGAGTTATGATTCAGGAACCTGAAGGAGGCGTAGAAACATCTGGTTGGACTGAGCTAAAACTGAGAATTTTGAATACCCAAGTTACTCTGAAATTCCTCTGCCAGTGTAAGAAGCTCTCTGGGGAGAGTGGCCTTCCCTTGAGTGGGTATGACCTCATCTAGATTAGTTGTTCAGGCAGGACGCCCATCATCCTCAAGCCTATCCCCTCCAGGAGAATACCCACTATCCCAACTACCCCTTATTGCCACTAGACCCAAAAATAGAATCAGCACTCTGCATATGATCGGGAGGAGTCATTTTCACTTAGTCTGTTTATCTAAGGAAGAAGATGATTGAATTTTGAAGAATTAGCATGGATTGTCCTAAGTTTTATCAGGTGGTAACTCCAGTGTAGTTGCTGTTCCAAAACTGGTATTTATACTGAAGCAAATTATAGACCAGTGGTATCTGGTATACAGCTGTTGACCTAATGAATGCTTTTGTCACTTACCAATTTGTAAGGATCACGGGGAGGAAATGTTTATTTTTACTTTTAAGAGTCATGGTTAACTTCTCAGAACTACATCAACTCTCAGTCTACTGATACAATGTGATTTATAGAGATCTGATCATCTCAAAGGAGATGCTGGGACTCCAGCTCCCTCCTCTTCCTCTCTTTTACCTCCCAGCCATGAGGTGAGTGGTTTTGCTCTACCATGGGTTGCTGCCATAGACCTAAAGTAACAGGAACAACCAATCATGAACTAACAACGCTAGAAATATGAGCCAAAATAACCATTTTCTAAGTTGATACTCTTAGGCATACGTTTTAGTAATGGAAAGCTAAATAACACAAAATAATAGTCCATTGTATTAGTTATGCTGATTGGATTTAGTGAGCCAAAAGTAACAAGAACATTCCATTCCTTAATGAAACTTATGAATCAGAGACTGGGAGATAAGTACTATGAATGTTCAGGCCCCATCACCTCAGCAAACTTTCATATGATACTAAATCCTACCTAGTAGTATAGCTAGTAATTGTAGTACTTGCTATTTTATATTGTTGCTATAGAATGAAGTATTCTTTCATTCTCTTTTGAAGTGATTTGTTTTCTAGAGTCTCCTAAATAAGAAAATACCTTCTTTCTGATTTAAATATGAGCTGGTACTTTATTGTCAACAGAATTATAATTTTATTTTCTAGATTATCAGATGATAATGCAGATTCAGCTATGTAAATTCTGAGCTCAGGAACTGTCACTCAAAACAGCAATTAATAGAATTTTTTATAATGCCAGATTTTATTCTTAAAATGGTAAAATAAGATTGCATACATACTTTATAACTAATAAAAGAGATTAGCTAAAAAATAAAAAAATAGGTTACATTTTAAAAACAAATGTCTTCGTGTAAGCCTCTATTTGCTAAGCTTTTATAAAAACATTTTTATAAAAAGAGAAAGCATAACATAGTGGTAATATAGTCTCAAAGTCAATAAACTATTATGTCAAAACTATTTAAATCTGTAGGCCTGATCTAAACACAAACTGTGTATAATTCCTTCCTTCCTTCTTTCCGTGTGTGTGTGTGTGTGTGTGTGTGTGTGTGTGTGTGTATGTGTGTGTGTGTGTGTTTTTCTGGTGCTAGGGAATCAATCCAGTGCTAGGCAAGCTCTCTACCATTGAGCTACATCCCCAGTCCATGTATGATTTCTAAGCTTGTTTGGCTTTAAGATTCTAAGGCAATATAAAACCAAAATCATAATTATTTATTAGGCATATGATATGTACTAAGCACTCTGAGAAGCATTCTGTGAAACACAATGTTGGAGAAGTTATGGTTTTCATATTCTGAGAGCTTTCGAAACAGATCGCAAAATAAGTTATCAAAAAGTTAAAAGTTACATAACTATAAATAACCACATTAGAAAGAACATTACCATGTAGTGAAATGACTTGCCAAAGGAATTGAGTAGTAATGTGAAAGAAGCTGAGTAAATCAGCAAACTGCAGAGGAAATGGACTTTGAGCTGGATCCTCAGAAAGGAAAAGGTAAGGAAAAGAGGCAGAGGGTATTCTTCAGAGGAGGAATGAAAAGGACAATTTTTAACCCTGTTTTACAGAGAGGAGTTTGCAGCTCAGAATAATGAACTTTGTATGACTGTAGGTCTATATGCTTGAAATGTCAAGCCATGTTCCAAACAACTTCCAAGACTCAAGTGTTCTCAAGTCTACAATAAGCGGTCCAGAGACGTCCAGGGCAATAAGTTTTACATTCATATCATAGCACATGAGTTGATTGCAATGTACATGGAATAACTGGAATTTTCTAAATAATTTCTTTTGGCAAGGGCATCCGCTTTTTAAGTTCCCTAAGCTCAAGTTTTAGCCACTGTGTTTTATGTTTTGTAAGGAAAGAAAGTACGATATCATGGGACTGATCCAAATTCAGGACTGGAAGTCCAGATCCACCTGGATCATATGACCTCCAACCTCCTCAGCACTAAAATCCTAAAATTCTGTGGCAATGTAAAATCTTTGCTAGGCCATAAAAGAACAGTTAAGCAGAACCCTATGCTTCCAACTCTAATACTAACGCTGCATTTAGGTTAACTTCTCTCCGAAAACTAATTAAAATCACTGACTCTTTTAGGGCAACTTGATCTGCATGTCTGACTCATTTTCTTGTAGTGGTGGAAATGGGAAGAAACACAAAGGAACATAGTTCTGAGTCCATCTGGCCCCATCTGTATGCAAATCACCAAATGGAATACAGAACACTTAACACCAATAATGGCCGAGTTATTAAAGAAGTAATTTCCTTTTCCTGACACCATTTTCATGAACCTTGTCAAAACAGTCTCTTGCAAGTTATTTAAGACCTAAGAGGCTTCTCCAGGGAAATAGGCTCCCATATTAACACAAAGCCCTTCAAGTTCTGAGCAGAGAAGTGCTAAGGGAGAATCTCCTGTGGAAAGGATGATTGTACAAGTAGTCTTTACTCACCTCTGAAATGCCACCACCTCTTTAGGATTTCCTCACTGTGGTTTCATCCATTACCATGGCTATGCCAAGACACCCCATTCCCCTTCTTAAATTCTGGACCAGATTTCAGTTATTTTTCTTTGTCTTCTTTGGAGCACATTACACTGCTATCTAGAAAACAGTTCTGGGTCACAAGCAAACGGAACAGAAATCAAAAGGGATGATCCAAAGCACAGCCCACTATGCAATGTGTGCGTTTCCTCTCCTGAAATAGTATTTCATTCATGTAGTCATCACCATGCCTACACCACTCCAGGCCTGTTTGAAGCACAAAAATCCCTCTTTCCCCCAGGCTCACTCTTCTGTTTTCTTCTTTTCCACCTTCCCAAAGTGGAAGTGTGGGCAGGGAGTGTTAGTCAGACTTTTAGAGGAAATGAGTGGCCAGATGTGATGCTCAGTGTGACTTTCATAGTCTAGTAAGAGCACCTCACCAGTAATGAAGACAGCTGCCTCAATTTCCACTCCTGCCCGCTCCCCAACAGTTGGAGCTGTTTCCTCACAGGTCTGTCTTTGCATTCACACACAACATAAAAATCTTCAGAAAATAATTCCACAAATATGCAAAGTAACTTGTAAAAGGATTTTAAAAACTGGGGAACACGCTCCCCTCCCTTACCTATTACACCAGAAGGCAAGTAAAGAGCCCCTAGGCCCCCTTCAGCTCCCTCCTGCTTTATGAGTCATCACTGTCACACGGCACAGATGTAGCCAAAGGTGCAAGTTTCTCTTAAATTTGAGACTAAAACATTCATCATAGTTACAAATCCTCGCTCCAATCTGATGCTGGCTATGACATGCGACATTAATCTCCTCTTCCCTCTGGGCTTGCCTAAGATCAAAAAAAAAAAATACTTTTGGCTGTAAATGGCTCTCACTGTTGATGCATCCTGAAACTGTCTATGTGCATCAGGAAAGAAGGAAACATCACTTGCTTCCAAGAAAAAAAAAAAAAAAGAGCATGTTTTTCATGCTCCGGGGCCTTACTCCTGAGAATCAAGTTGGAAAACACCACTTCAAAAGGCACATTCAAAGGGAACAATCTGTGAAGAAAAAATAGCTGCTAGAAACAAGTAAACAATTTTATACTTTGGAGCTGAGAAAACAAGACAAAGTACTTTTCAAAGGAACAAAATATAAAGAACTCAGGAAAACTGGAGGCAGTTTATGTACCTGATTTGTTGATAGGCTTCTCCTAAGAGGAGACTAAGGCATTTATTTATTTAATTATTTATTTATTTTCATGTTGCCTTGTCCATTATATCAGAAGCAGGGTTTGGGATTCTTCCTTTATCATGTACCTATAGGTTCTATATTGCAAACAAGTTCCCACTGCCTATAGAATAACGATCAAACACTGTGGCATAGCTTGCAAAGTTTTCTGTGATCTGGCTGGAGCCCGCCTTTCTGACCATATCTCCCACATCATCCCACGTGTATCCCTGATTCTAGCAATACCAATATTAGCAATTTCTCACATTTGCCACATTCTCCCAGGTCTCTACTAACATATCCTTTGCTTTTTTTAGAATGCTCCCTCTCCCACCCCGCTGTCTAGCTAATTTCTATTTCTCCTCCAAAACTCAATGTGTGTCATCTTTTGAAGTCTTCTCTGATTCACAAAGGATAAAGCAGGCCCTTCTCTCTTCTTACTGTTTTCTGTATTATGTTAATGCACACACTTGGTAATTTAGGTCAGAAAGTCTCCTAGTGGCACAGTAATTGTAATCCATTACCTTCAAATGGATTATCCCTGAATGGACTAAATTTATAGAAGGATTTTTAAAAACTCAATCCACAATAGGTGTTTGGTAGATACGAATATCCAACACTCGATTTATAAAAATACATAATAGCAAAGCATTAAAAACTTATTTTTGTACATTTTAGATTGTACTGAGGTTTATATTCTTCCATGTGTTTTTGAAGCAATTCATCTTATTTATTTATAATCACTGATTTATAATTACATAGAGACTTCATACCCTTGGAAACAATATTTCCTAGCTTAAATTTTTTATAGCTTATGGAAAATAAAAGCCAACATTTAAATGAATCTAGTGGTGAATCAAATTTATAGAAGCAATCATAATCATGTATATATTACACTACTTGTATATTGTGCTCTTTTAAATAGGCACATCTTGCACTACAAATTACAACTGGATAGATATAATCACAATAGCTGCTTGGAATGACTGGAGTGGCATTAAAATGCACAGCCTTCCTGTCTTGAGCATGCTTTCAGCAGGGGTCTAGAGGATGAGGCCACATGCTCTTTTATGCAGGTGAGTAATAAATACTGCAGAACAGTGTGTTTGCAATCACCTGCAGGAAAACACAAGTGACTTGTGTGTAGCAGTGAATTCTGCTTTGCTAAAGTAAGAAATACAAAGAGTTTTGTTTATTTCTCTATATAATTTCTATTTTATACTGAACTATATGTAATATATTTCTACTATAAAGTAGAAATTGTAAAGCACTAGGTAGTAGGAGAGGAATACAAATTGGGAGTCTGGTTAATACTATGTGGGCTTGGGGTTGAAGGGTGAGGAGGAGGCAAAGATCCTGGATAACAAATGAAGAAATATTTGGAATCAAAGTGAAGCTGCATTTGATTGAATTAAGCAATTGGGAGAGAATCACTATGGCATCTAAGAAGGAAATGGATATGATCAAACCAAAGATAATTGTTCTAATTACAAGAAGGATGAGACAGGTTTGCAAGAGATTATTTTGTCATAAAACCACATTTGGGGAGGAGGGAAGAAAAAAAAGATCCAAGAAACATTGTCATAAGGAAAAACTCAAAAATAATTCCAGGGTAACATTCAAGAGACTCAGGAGCCTAGGTGCCAGCAATGATGAATAGGGAAGTTTCTTTTCTTGTTTTTATTACATGAAAATCATAAGAAGAAAAGAAGTGTGATTTCTGTTATAAGAATTGGTAGAAATAATCGCACAAAAATAGAAAACCTAGAAAGAACCCATAGTATATGTAAAAATTCAGGGTATAATTAAGTGGTATTTCAAATCAATGGAGAAAAATTAATTATTCAGAAAGTGATGCTGGAATAATGGTTAACATTTAAAAAATCTTTCCCTCTATCTTCCACAGTGAACTCCATATGTATTAAAAAGTCATATATAAAACACACACACACACACACAAAGAGAGAGGAGGGAATAGGAAAATGTAGGTGAAATTATTTCTGTCTTAAAAGAGAGAAAACAAAACTGACAAACTTTGAGCTAGATTGACCAAAAAGAGAGAACACTCAAATTACTAAAATAAGATATAAAAGAGGCTGCATCACTGTCAACCTTACAGAATAAAAAGAATGACAAATGAATAAAGAAAATATGGTATATATACACAATGGAATATTACTCAGACATAAAAATAAAATGACTTTATGACTTTTTTCCAGTAAATGAATAGATCTGGGAACTATCATGCTAAGTGAAATAAGCCAATCCCAAAAAAACCAAAGGTCAAACGTTCTCTCTGATATGTGGATACTAGCACATAACAAATGGTGAAGGGTGGGGAAGAACAGAAGTTTAGCGGATTAGACAAAGGGATATGAAGGGAAGGGAAGAGGGACCAGAATAGGAAAGAGTAGAATGAATCTGACATAATTTTTCTATGTACATATACAAATACTCCACAGTAAAGCTCCATATCATATACAACCACAATACTGGGATCCTAATTAGAATATGATATATTCCATGTTTGTGTAAATATGTCAAAATATACTCTACTGTCACATATAACTAAAAAGAATAAAATAATTTAATTTTTTTCAAAAAATTCAAAAAGTAATAGAAAATAAAGGAGAATTTTCCATATTTGAATAATACTGGTTTTTCAAAGTAAAAGGATAGTGTTGATAAATAAAAATTATTTAATTAAAGTTTATACAACTGTCAAAATGGACTCAAGAAAAAATAGACAATCTGAATAGCCCTATAGCTAGCTAATGAAGTGGTTAAATTAGTAGTCAAAACTCAGAAAAATATCCAAACCCAGATGACTTCACTGCTGAATTCTTTTTAATCCAACTGGAATTTGCTTTGTCAGATGTGAGGTAGAAATATCACTTATTATTTTAAAAGAGTTAACAGTTACTCCAGAACCACTTGTAAGGCAACATGAATATTAATTCTTCACAAATGCCTAGAATTCACAAGCCCTTCTAAAACGTGGAAGAGGGAACACTTCCATTCTATATGATCAATATTACCCTGATGCCAAGACCAAGTAAACACATTACAAGTCAAGAAAACCACAGACCAATATCTTCTATGGTTTTAGCAAACGTCCTTAAAAAAAAAAAAAAAAAAAAACAGTAACAAACTGAATCTAGCAACATATAAAAAGAATTATACACCATGACCAAGTAGAATTTATCCTAGGCATACAAGATTAGTTTAACACCCCCAAATCAATTAATACTCCTCCTCAACAGAATAAAAATTTCAAAACACTCAGCTATCTTAGTAGAAGTAAAAAAAAAAAAAGCATTTGATAAAATCCAACACCCTTCTATGACATAAACACTCAACTGCAAATAGAAGAAAACATCCACAACCTGAAAGAGGGTAGACAATACAACTCCACAGCTAACATCATACTAATGGTGAAAGAGATTGCTTTCCCCATAGGATTAGAAGCAAGTTAAGGACATTTGCTCTTATCACTTCTGTTCAACACCATATTAGAGTTTCTAGACAGGGAAATTAGGCAAGAAAAAGAAATTAAAATTATCCATATTGAAAAGGAAGAAATAAAACTATTTCTATTCACAGATGACATGATATATAGAAAGTCCTAAGGAATCCACTGGAAAGAAAAGGAAAAAAATCCTATTTATTAGAACTAATGAATTAGTACAGCAAGGTTGCAAGATACAAGATCAATATATAAAAATTACTTACTTTTCTATACACTTATAATGAATAATCTAAAATGAAATTTAAGCATGATCCTATTTACAATAACACTAATAATAAAAAATAAAATTCTACATAAATTTAACAAAAGACATACAAAACTTAGAGTCCAAAAAGAAAAATATTATTAAAAGAAATTAAAGATGATCTAAAAGAATGAAAAATCATTCCATGCTCATGAATTAGAAGCTTAATATTGCTAATATGGCAAAGCTTCCCAAAGAGATCTAGAGGTTCAATGTAATCTTTATTAGAATTTTGGATGATAACTTCATAGAAATTGACAAACTGATTCTAAAATGTATACAGATTTTCAAGGGACACCATCATGAAGAACAAAATAGGAAGACTCATATTTCCCAATTCCAAAACTTGGTACAAAGCTACAGTAATCAAAGTACAGTACTGGCAAAAATAAAAAAGGCATAAAAATAGACATGTACATCAATGGAACAGAATTCAGAGTCCAGAAATAAATTCATGTGTCTATGGTCTATGGTCAACTGATCTTTGGTAAAGGTGCCAAGATCATTTGATGGGAGAATAACCTTTTAAACTAATGGTGCTAGAATGATTGAATAGCCACATGCAAGAGAATGAAATTGAACCCTTACCTCATTCCTATTAACTCACCTCCAAAATTAACTTTAAGCAGATCCAAAGAACAAACTGAAAAGTTAAAACTATAAAACTATGTGCAATAAAACCTAGTAAATCTTCTTGGTCTTGGGGTTGGCAGTGGTTTCTTAGATGTAACACCAAATTCACATGAAATAAAAGAAAAATAGATAAATTGTATTTTATTAAAATTAAAAACTTATGTCCATCTATCTGTATCGATAAAGTGGAAAAAAGAGTGGAAGAAACATTTGCAAGAAATAGATCTCATAAGGGTTTAGTATCTACAACTTATGAAGAGCTCTTACAAGTCAATCACAAAGGAAACCAGACTTAAAAAGTGGACTCTTCAAGAAATCTGGAAAAATATTTGTGAGTTTGAACAATGTGGGCAAAGTCAGTCTTTTTCACATCCTCAAAGATGAAAGATTTACCCAACATATTCTAGCACTACATCTGACATCAGAAGAGCTGATAATAGTGAAATGATATTTATAACTTTTGATCTTATGGTCATAAGCATGCATGTCAGACTTGGAAAAAATTATCTTCCAGCAATTCATGGGATTGTCTTTCTGATGGGCTGTGCATATCATTTCCACCCAATGGAATCTAAAGTTGAGATTAATGTTTTAATGAATGACGAAACAATATACAATATGATAATATGTATCTTCAGTAACATTATCAGCAGAAAAGATGCAATCTGTAAAAAAGAAAAAAAAACTTTATGAGCTATTTGGGCTTTATGAACAGAACAAGGGAAAGCGGAAGATAACAAACATAACTTTGAAAAATTGAATGTCCACCCCAATTGCTCCTGAAGCAAGGCTCCAGCAGGGGTTTTTGCAGGCTCTTCCAGCAAATATTTGGACAGTGGACTTAAAAGAGTTTTCTTTTCTGAAAATAAAACAGAGAATTGCCACACAACCCAGGGCTTCCACTTGTACATATATAACCAAAATTGAAAACAGGTAATCAAACTGGGACATGTACACAAATGTTCATAACAGGACTATTCACATTTGCCAAAGCGTGGAGACAATTCAAATTTACAGCAACAGATGAGTAGATAAACAAAATTTGGTGTATCAAATTTTTAAAATATTTTGCCACTTTTATTGTATTTTATCTTTGCATCCATAATATTATTTCGCCATAAAAAGGAATCAGATAGTTTTAAATGATTCAACGTAGATCATTTAACCCTAAAAATATTATGCTAGGTGAAAGAAGCTAATCACACAAAAAACAAATAAACATGATTCCACTCACATGAAGTGAATAAGTCAATCTATATAGATAGAAAGTGGGGTGGTGATTGCTTTGGGCTAAAATGAAATCTTTGCAATGGTTATGCTGTTCAAAATTTACATAGTATGTGTGTTCAAAATAGAATCTAGGCTTATTCCTAGCTTTGGCCATTTGAATTAAAAATCATCCAATACCGGTGATATAAAAATTTGTCAGAATTTCAAATAGTTTTAAAAAGAAAAGTAAGGTCTATTGAAACAGTTGTTCACTATGGAAATGAACAGGATTTTCTTTGGAATGCTAATGTGGCTTTTATTCATTGTAGGAACGTGGAAGACATACTTGGAGCTCTATGTTTAAGTGATAAGATGGCTTAACATTTCCTGCTGTAATCAGTAAATACTATAGATCTGCACACTGCATTGGACTCTCACCCTTCATCTCCATCTCGTTTTGCATTTGGTCTCGCCTTTTCCCAAACAATAAAACAAACAAATGAACAAAAGTGAAATAGCATATAATCGGCTCTCCCTGTTTCCTCGGTGCTCTGGTGACATATATTCCAGCACAGCAACAGAAAAACTAATTTGAAAAACTGAGACGCTTAGTATTTAAAAGCCAATCTGTGGTCAGGCGTGGTGCCACACACCTGTAATCCCAGTGACTCTGGAGGCTGAAGGGGAAGGATCACAAGTTCAAGGCCAGTTCGGCAATTTATTGAGACCCTGACTCAAAACAACAACAACAACAAAGCTGGGGATATAGCTCAGTGGTAAAGCACCCCTGGGTTCAATCCCCAGTACTGGGGGAAAAAAAAAAGTCAATCTATGACTTACCTAAAAAACAATGGTTTGAAAAGGAGAAATGCTTTTTAAAAATCTATAAATAGACATATTTACAACTTCTGTGTACATCAGGATTCCTTCATAAGGTATTCAGAAACATTTCCCAAATGTGCTTTGCTAAACAAACCTAAAGTAACAATAAGCCTTTCACTCCTCCTTTAGACACAAATTTCCAAACATTAAAAGAGAATCAAGTACAATAATGTTAGGCTGTTCAAGGTTGGCCTGGCAGAGTGCATCTGCAGTAGTTAGTATTTACAGCACATGTGCATTCTCCCACCTAGTAAACACCTCCACCTCAGTCCCTACCAACACTGGACTCCATGTAGTGTAATATAGTTTTTTAAGTGCTATCTTGACTCAGTTTTCAGGCCCTAGCTAGATTTAGTCAGCTCCCCTTCTTGAAATACTGATGAAGTCCACAGCCCCATCCACTTCTCCACTTGCTGGGATGCTGGGCCCCTGTACACCAACCCTAATCACCCCAGGGCCAGGTACCAGACAACCATGGCCAGCCCCTGAGGTCCTGCAGCCCACTGAAATTATTCAGTCTAACCAGTCCTAAAGTGCCTTGCCGTCTCTCATGCTTTCAGTCCTATAAAAACCACAGTAAAGAGGCTTGTCTACAGTTGTCCCCTCACCCTCTGTCCCACAACTAATGTGGTACTTCTCTCAAATGGCCCTGTGTGCCATGCAATGTTCTCCCCAGGAATTGGTAGGGGCAAAAGTGTAAAACTCTACTCAGTTTCTCCTTCTTAATATACTCTGGCCTCAACACACTTCACCCAATACCATATGGTTAAAATAGGAAGGAAGAAAGAAAGGAAAGAAGGGAGAGAGGAAACTATTTTAATTGACTCTCACAAAAGCATGTTTCTTTTTACTAAAATTCAACTCAAGTCAACAATATTTGTGTAGAGCATAAGCTCTTTACTCCTTAAGAGAGAGGAATAAAATGTAGCTGCAGTGTACAAACATGATAAGTTGTAACTGCTAATACTTGAGCTCTGAGCAAGTCAGGCCAA
Organism: Spermophilus citellus; assembly: GCF_964194105.1. NCBI lineage: Eukaryota > Metazoa > Chordata > Mammalia > Rodentia > Sciuridae > Spermophilus > Spermophilus citellus. The sequence goes on along the minus strand of NC_138185.1, from coordinate 178,155,245 downwards.
GTGCTTATATCCTGGTACATTGTTTCATTATATTTCTCTATAAGTTCAGTGAGGTGTAATTACTATTATGTCTATATTAAAGATAGGACTCTGAGGGACAGAGAAACTTTAAAAATTTTCTCTTAAATCACAGAATTGGCAAATGGTAGAACTGGGATTTGAACCCAGATTTATCTAACAGAACCTAAGCTGAAAACCAATAAGCTCCTCCCCATACACTTTTTTTTTAATACAGGAAACTTCACTCCTAAGCTACATTCCCAGCCCTTTTTATTTATTTATTTATTTTTATTTTGAGTTTTTTGCTAGATTGTCAATACTGGCCTTGAACTTGAAATCCCGTCTCAGCCTCCTAATTCAATGGGATTACAGGTGTGCACTTCTGCACCTGGCAGCCAATAAGCTTTTAATCAATACAACCTCCAAGTAGCTGCTCATCCAGCAAATATTTATTAAGCACCTATTACATGGCAGGCATCTTATTATGCAGTAGACAGCAAGGCACCACATGGTTGTTTGTCCACAAGGCTCACTTTCTCATGAGGAAGTAGCTATTTATCTGTAAATACCAGATAGCTTGGTAGGTACTAGATGGAACCTTATCCAGAGCAACACACAGTACAACTATACTTTATTAAACCTCAATTCATAGGGTATAAACAAACAAAAGAAGTTTCTACCACTACTACCTTTTGCACCCTCCCTCCATCCCCACATGTACACTCCATTAAGCTCACTTGGCGCTTGTTCATCCTCTGCCCAAACACAGATTCTCAAGAAGATCCCATAACTTTTTTCTAGCTACTCTCAAATTCTAAAAAGTCCTTGGGTCACTTAGCCAAAAAAAAAAAAATTGCTCTTTCAGTAACTGAATGGCATGGTACAGTGGAATAATCAATACACATCCTTCAAATTTAAAACTTCCCCTTGTTCAAGTATGTTCTCGGCTTTGCCCCCCTAGCTCCTCTTTCTGACCACTTGGGGGAATAGGCAATAAGGGCTTGGTGGATATTTACAATCACAAGAGATTCAAAATCCTGCATGGAAAATCCTCTCAATGCATGACCCAGAACAGAGATGATACCCTTTAACCCTGCCGGCCTCTTCCAAACCCAACCTCAACCCCAACACACTGGGGACCCACCCCACAAACTATTTTCCTGGGATGCTGCTGATACCACCCCCCAGCCGCTCTGGGCTTACTGTAAGTCTGTTTCCCTCTTGGCCTGGCCCTCAGAGGAAATACCATCACCCTGCCATTGGAAGAAGTGAGGAGTTTTCCCCAACATAGCCCAATGGCTTTTACCACTTAGAGCTCTCACATGTGAGGAAAACACCAGTCCCCTGGGTCTCTGAATTCTCTGTGTCAAGTTCTGCCCCCCACAGGCTTGAGGTCAGTAAGCTGCAGGCACTTACTCCGCCATGGTGGGGAAGTGCAGTGGAATATCTCAGAACCTCAGCAACATGTCTTCTTCCATCTCTGTATCTTATACCTGGGTTGATGATGATGTTTTTGGCACGTCTAACACCTCACTTTGGAATAGGGGGCATGCCTGGAAAAATGCTTTGTTCTTAGCCTTTGAGGTCTTAGCCAAAACCAAGACAGAGTTTCATTTCACATTCTGTTTCAGAAACATTTTAAAAGGTGCTCAAGAGAATGAATAACACATCACCCAACAATTGCCTCTATACATTTGCTAATATTTTCCATTAGGGAAAATGGATTTGTCTCCTAATTTTGACTCTGCCTCTAGAAATGTTTTGTGAACCTGATTAAATCATTAGCCTTCAGAGTCTTGTTCCAAAATTATAATTGTTTAAAGATGTTGAATAGACTCTCCAAGAAAATATGATCCTGTTACTTGAGACTCACATCATCAGTCTTTTTAACATATAATGTGAGCAGAAGACTAAAAATTAAAGGACCCTGGTCCCTATTAACAGACTTGAATGAAGTGAACACCTCCCGATTTATGAATACCCTGTTTCCCTGTCTTCTCCTGCCTGCAGGCACACTCCATCTCAAGACAACCTCCCGATTGGCTGCTCCCTCGCTCTAGGGCAGTACAGAGATTCACTGCCACATCTGCATAGGGCCCATCTCATTCAAGATCCCGCAGCACCCAAAGCATAGACATAATGCCAAATGGTGCTAACTGGGCTGTGTTCCAAAACATATTGTATACAGTATTTCTTCATTTACCCTACTAAATTTTGAAGAAAAATCTCCCATGTGTTATATAGCATAGTTATTGCCATATTTTTTAATTTAAATTATATAATTTTTCCTCTCTTCCCTTACATTACAGTTTCTATAACCATAAAGTATGCAGTTAGTTGATGTGATTTTTAAGAAATTTGCTAGGAAGATTAATTAAAAAAAAACAATCAAGTGTTTGACTCCAGGCAAATATTCTGTGTCCCCAATACTTCTCAAAAGGTTTTGATAACACCCAAAGTTATGTGAAAATATTTTTGAAATGGTGCCTCAAATTTAAATTCTTTTTGCTTTTCATGTACCAACCAAGAATGGAAAAGTCTTCATGAAAAACTGATAATAAATCTGGAAAGCAAATCTTTAGCACCTGGTCTTTTATTCTATGTTGATACCTCATTATCTCATTTGAAGCACTGCTATTTATGAGTTCACACAGCTGAGGACTCTGTAGGTGCGGGATCAGTATTATCCCTGATGCTGTGAACTGGATGTGTCTTCCACCCCACCCCATGCCACCCCACATGAAGTCATATGTTGAAGGCCTAACTCTTAGTGTAGCTGTTTTGGAGTAAGAAAGCAATTAAGGTCAAATAAGAGTAGGTGCCTGATCTGATAGGATTAGTGTCTTTATAAAAGTGACACCCTAGAGCTTCCTCTCTTTCTCCATGAACACACACTAGGGAAAGGCCATATGAGGACAGAGCAATAAGGAAGCCACCTGTGAGACAAGAAGGCAGCTCTCACCATAAACTGAATTGGCAGGAAATTTGATGTTGGATTTCTGGCCTCCAGAACTGTGAGAAAGTAAATTTGTTGTTTAAATCATCTAGTCTGTTGTACTTTGTTATGGCAGCTATAGCCAACCCCATAATTGATCTATAGAGGGTAAAAATGAAAAGGCATTTTCCTCCTCTTTCTCCAACTGAGACCTCAGAAATTCCCAAATGCTCATAACAATGTTAATCTCACTTTTGCATCCTGTTTATACATATAGTTCTATTTATTCTTCATAATCTCATAATCTTTTAGTCAGAGCTAACATTAATAATACCATTTTGCAGCTGAGATAGAAGGTAGCTAAGCCAAAATTTGACTGTAGCTTTTGACCTCTCGCCTGATATTTTTTTCACTCTACTTCATGTCAGCAGACACAAAGTAGCTCTTAACACTCCTAGGCTAACTCACTATTAGCACATCTTCGGGAAGCCCCACAACACTTCAAGGACAAGACACCAGACTCAAAAAGTAACTTCCACACAAACAAACACAATTACCTGCTATTGCCCAATGGTCATCAATAAATTAAGTTGAAGGGAAAAAAATTCGAACTAAAGCTGGTTTAGTGCTAATTTTCAATAATTGAATTATTAATTTAGAGCAATAATAATTTAAATATGTAGGAACTTTCACCTTGTTTAAAAAAAAAAACTTCTTTATATAACACATTTAAGCTTTGACTAGCTGTGACACAAAGGGATAAGTCTTGACCACTCCTTGTCCTGGGCCACACTGTAGAGCTCCTCCTGGGAGACAGACAGAGCTGAGCCACAAACTACAGTTTAGTTCATCCACCCTTTTGATTGATGTGGAGCACTGGAGCGTTACAGCAGGTGCTACCTGGAGGACAGAAGTTCTGCCGCCCCCATTGAGAAGCCCTTCCTACATCTTGTGTTATGTTCTAAATAGCTGGGATCTAAATGTCACACCATTAATAAAAAATTCAGTGGCTTAGTAATTAGCACCAACATGATTGTAGCATGTAGGCTCATCTTTTGGTTGTATAAATCAATGATGAAAAATTTAAAAATTGAATAATTGGTAGATTTCTTATAATAATTGATTTGAGACTCATATTGAAAAAAAAAACTCATTTCATCCATCCATGATGTCTTACATATGTCTCTTTCATAAGAAGTAACCAACTAGGCTGGGGATGTGGCTCAAGCGGTAGCGCGCTCGCCTGGCATGCGTGCGGCCCGGGTTCAATCCTAAGCACCACATACAAACAAAGATGTTGTGTCCGCCGAGAACTAAAATAAAATAAATATTAAAAAATTATCTTTCTCTCTTTAAGAAAAAAAAAAAGGAGTAACCAACTAACCTATGGTTTTAAGTCTCCCTGATAGACAGTGTTTCTCTTCGCTTTCATTTCAACCACTCTTGAGGATGACTGCCCACTCATAAATGCTGGAGAAAACTTTGAATGCCTTTAGGAAATAATAATTCTCTCAATAGCTCAATATACTATTCTCTCAATATACTATTCTGTCTTTTGGGCTAAGTTTCCATTAAACTAGAAATGAAGGCCTGATTCTTGAGTATCCCTTTCTCTAGAGATTGGCTTTCTGTTGAATCTTCTTCATATTTGGCCTTCAAAAGAATCAGTCTCTCCTGATGGGTCTTAAAGTGGTCATCAAAATAAGAAAGAGTGGAGTCTTTGTCTAAGACAGATCATAAATTCATTTGAGTTACATTAGCATTTTTTTGTAAGTAGTTTATGTGTGTATGTATATGTGTGAACATTCAGGGAAAACAGACATTTTAAAATGAGAAACATCAAAAATAAAACAATATTTTTGTTTTGAGGAATCATAAATAAACTAAGTAACTAATAATAAGGAATTGGGAAAGACAGATAAATGATGAATAGATAAATAGATAGACAGGAAGGAATAGGACAGATTTATACAGAAATTTACATGTTTTCATTCAGTAAGGTGTTTTGCATCTAATATAAACAATACTCTGATATTGAAGCTTCTGGTTCCACAAAGCAGATTATGCACATAGGTTTTTATATCACCTTCCTCCAAATTTTCTATAAAAATGATGGTAAGAAAATATAGAAAACAGTTACCTCATAACAGCACTAAAAATGGGAGACAGAGTGCCAGCAGACCACAGATTTCTTTAAATCTCTAGGAGATGACAAGTAGATGAGCTCACATTGTCAGATAAAATAATAATAAAGAGGAAAGTACCCCAGCACTGAGGATACATGGCTTCAAATTGAAATTAGAATGAGTGGCAAAGACCAATACCTAGAAGTATCTGTGACATTTTGCACCACACAGAGCTAAAGAGAAGACCCTAGAAGTTTCCTGGAAATAAGTTACATAAGGTCCCTTATGTCTAATTCATTATCTGAGTTTTTATAGTCATAAATCCACTCTGAAGCAGAAGTGCCTCAAAAATATTCAGTAATGGACTGAGCACTTGTAAAACTAGTTCTGACTCAGATACTCATCCAATATTTTATACATTTATGACAAATGTTAGCACCCATTTATTTCAAAGTAAAACTGCAAATCCTGAAAAGATGTTAGATTTCAGAGTTGATAAAATTATTTTTGCCTTCTTGAATTACCAACAAATCAATTTTAAAAAGAGAATTAGCAAAGTTAGGTCAATTAAAATAGATGAGGAAAAAAAAACCAAGAAAATCCCCCTTAAAAAATGCTCAAAGGACAATCATTTAAAAAATAAAAATGACATGAGGTAGATCCCAAGGGAAAGTCTTTAAATATTTTTACAATTTTTTGCCATCTTTATAATTATGCTGGAAGGAGAACATGAACCTGGAAGATGGCATTTCATGCTATTGTTTATTTGTGTCAGAAAACAGTAACCCAAGGCAATTTTAAATGGATTAATATTAGGTAGACTTACCAAGTGCAATTTTCCTAGGACACAAAGGCTTCTTATTTATACAAAAGAACCAAAACCATATGATGTTAGTTTCTCATTAGCAACAATAAATGCTAAAGACAGTGAAACACATATAGTGCTTTCTGAATTCTGAGACAACTGACCTTAAATCAAGAATTTCAGATATAATGAAAAATACCAATCAAGTATGAAGATAAAATAACAACATGAAAGAATCAGGCAGTTTGTCTTCCATGTATTCTGCAAAAAGGTATTGCAGTAATATTTTAGGGAGGTGGGGGAGGAAGAAAAGAAAGAGCAGGAGGGGAGAAGAATCAGGAAAATGAAATGGAAGGCATGAGATGATTACTCTTAGAGGCAACGGAAGACTAATTTAAACCAAATCAAACTACCCTCTTGGAAAAAAAAAAAAAAAAGCTTGATAAATTGTTTAAAAATATCCTTTAAAAAAACAAAAATTTCGAGTTCAAAGCCAGCCTGAGCAAAAGCAAGATGTTAAGCTACTCAGTGAGACCCTGTCTAAATAAAAATAAAATAGGGCTGGGGATGTGGCTCAGTAGTTGAGTGCCCCTGAGTTCAATCCCTGGTACCAAAAAAAAAAAAATGCATCAAAATAATGAGACGTTACAGCCATAAACCCCAGATATGGGGAAAGGTACTCCACTGGAGAAGTTGTTGTTTTGGAAGAAGAAGTACTAGATGTTTTGAAAGCTTCTAAGAGCTGAAGGGAAAAAGTCAAGCCTCACTCAACACAGGGAATTGGTCCCCAAAAGACTATACCTTGAGAGTAGTGTGAACAAAAAATAAACTAACTTTTATCTAATCTGCAGCTTCACTTTTTAAATTTAATCCCAATATCCCATAGAATCTCAGACTATGAACTTGGAATAAGGATAAGACACCACACATAAGAACCAGGAAGGAGTATTAAAAAAACCAAAATAGACAGTCACTGTCAGACACAGCGAAACCATGCTAATCACTTCCAAGGAGAAGAAAAGTAAAAGCTATACATTTTAGTAGGGAACTCACATCCCTACAGTAACCACAGATTTGAAAAAGAAATGAATTGGAATCCTAGAACTGGGAAGTCCATATCAAAATTAAGAATAACAATGGGCACAGTGGAGGGGTCCAGATGGTGGAACCGAGGTTATTTTCCAAACTGCTCCATGGCATGAGTCCAGGAAAACGAACAAACAACTTCCCTTTGAGGTCAGTGAATAAAAGAAATCCTACTGGGATTTAATACTAGACTCTCACAATAGCCTAAAAACTCAGAAGGTTGGATAAAATAAATTTTTTTTTAAAACTAAAGGAAAAAACCCACCTCTGGCCCCGGCAGCCAAGGAGGAAGATCCACTGCATGCAGGTCAGAGGGGGAGACTAAGGGAGCCACATTTTAGGTGGCACCAAGGGCCTGTCTTGAAGTAGAGAGAACAGTGATCCCAGACACTGTTGAGCTGATCCAGTGGGTGAGCTGTGCTTGGTTTTTGTGTAAGAAAAACTCTGTTTGTCTCCTAGTAGCCCACAGACAGCAGGGAGTGCTGCCATTACCCACCCACCCAGCAGACAGGTGTGGGTCCAAACCCAGCGCCCAGACCTGTGTAAGTCCTCTGGGTCTGAAAACCTGACCCTACAGAGGCCCACCAAGTGAGCTGCAGTGTGACTAGGAAACAAGTGAAATTAAGGTTTGGGAAGTGTTGCACCCAGATAAATTGAGACATTCAAGCCAAGAGATCCTGGGTGCCTTTCACTCTTTGAGTCTTGCTTGGGACTGAGCCCAGGTAGCCAAGATGCAGGAGGTGGAGGTGGATGAAGGACTGGGGAGATTCCAACAATACAGATGCCCATCACAAACCCAAAACAGCCAGGCTCTGGAGGTGGGCTAATTTAAAAGCTTCACCAAACATCATTCCACAAAGCACCAGGGCTCTAGCTAGAACCAAACTCCGCCTCTGGGAGCTCCACCTCTGAGAACTCCTTTCACAGAACTCTGCAGCTACCCCCTCACTGTGAGTGGAGTAGACAACACCCTTCAGCCCCCACCTCTCATACTACACAGAAAAGGGAAGCTGAGAACAGATAACCTAACTGAGAACAGGCAACCTAACTAGCTCCACAAAAAGGAGGAATCGACAGCCCCCATTACTACTCTTGTGAACAACACATACCTCAAGAAAAAATAGAAAGAAAGACAATTGGCAACTGACAAACAACATACAATATTATAGGCCAATTTTCAACCATCACAATGGAAACAATAAACTTAATCTTCCACCAAGAACCCCCCTTTTTTAAATTTTTCTGTTCTGAATGATACATGAACATTTGTACATATACATCTTTGTCTCACTCTTCTCATTTCTAGCATTTCTTGAAGGTAGTTATTTTCTAGACTCTATGTTTTGAGGACAAGGGTTTTTGATTAGTATACCTGGGTTTTATTTTATATATTTTTGTTGCTGTTTTATAATGTTTTTCTCCTGTCTATTTACCCTGATATTCATTCTCTCTCTCTCTCTCTCTCTCTCTCTCTCTCTCTCTCTCTCTCTCTCTCTCTCTTTTTGCAAACAGCCAAAATCTATTGTTGTCTCTTCCTTTAACTCTTTACAACCACTATGTCTCACCCTCCCTCACAATTATTACATCCTGCATCTCCTCTGCATTTTCCTTCTTCACCTTTTTGAAACAGCAAATCCTTTTATAAACATAATATCTCTACTGTTGGCAATTGCCTACAAGACTGACACCACCAGTGGTGAAAATCAGTCAGGGCTGAGTTCTGTTTCCCCAGATGTGAAGATTGAATATTTGAGAAACGCAGAGGCAAGTATAGAAAGCAAATTTTATTTAAGGATAGAAAAAAGACAGACTTCTCCAGAGAAGGGGTCCTAGAGCTGGGTATCCAAAGAAGTAGGAGTGTCCTTCCCCTTTTATACATTTTAGAATTTTTTTGTTCTCATGGCTTCTCCTCCCCCACATCCTACATATGTGACTCATGATTCAAGTGACTTGTGACCAAAAGGTGGGCCAAGGGTGGGAATGAACCTGCCATAGGGTCCAGGCAGGAAAAGAGCAGCCCAGGAGACATTCATTAACAGCTCCTTCTTAGGAGGGACAATCTCCCCACCCCATGAAGGTGACTTTTTGGCCACTAGTGAGGGAAGGGGGATGTGCCCTAAAGGTATTACCATTTCAGTAACCCAGAGGCTTGGCCATAGGTGAAGGAGATGTGTCCATTCCCTTTGAGTCAGCTTCCATCTTTCCAACAGACTCAGTTTCCATCTTCCTGACCACACCTGATCATCTATCTATACTAACTGCCTGACCTTGGTTCTGGCTTCAAGGCCATTTCTAATTATAGTACCAATTAACATTATAGATGCCAAAATAAACACTTAATTTAAAACTGAATATTGATTGAATTCGTTGTTGTTGTCCCACCCTAAAATATGAGGTACCAGAAATATTTAGGAACACTATAAATTTATAGGGTAAAAGCTCTGCCACCTCAGATTCTTACTGATAAATGGGCAGACATAAAAACAGCATGAAAAAGCAAGGGAACAAACCATCCCAAACAAATCAAAATACCCCATTAGCAGAACCCAATGATATCACACTGGAGGAAATGTCAGAGAAGGAATTTAGAAAGCTCATAGTTAAACTGATCTGAGAGGTAAAAGATGATATAAGGAGTAAAATCAAAATAAAATCCAAGAAGTGAAAGATCACTTCAATAAGGAGATAGAAATCCTAAAGAAGAAACAATGAGAAATTACAGAAATAAAGGAATCAATAAACCAAATAAAAACTCAATGGAAAGAATCACCAGACTAGACTACTTGAAAGATAGACTTTCTGGAAAAAAAAAAAAATATATATATATATATATATATATAAAATCTGGAAAATAAAGTTCACCGTGGAGAAAATATGTTAAGAGAACACAAACAGAATTTTCAAGAAATATGGGATAACATGAAAAGACCAAAATTAAGATTTACCAAGATAGAGGAAGGCTTAAAGACACAAACTAAAGGAATGCACAATATTTTCAATGGAATAAAATCAGAAAATTTCCCAACCATTAAGAATGAAATAGAAAATAAAATACAAGAGGCTTACAGGACTCCAAATATACAGAATTGCAACAGACCTACACCAAGACACCTCATTATGAAAATGCCCAACATATAAGAATATGGATACAATTTTAAAGGTTGTTAGAGAAAAACGACAGGTAACATTTAAAGGGCAAACAAAATGAATTTCAGGTGACTTCACAGCCCAGACACTAAAAGCTAGGAGGTCTTGGAATAATATATACCAAGCTCTGATTTTAATCTTTCTGGGAAGTGAAGATGGAAAATATGCGCTAGTAACAACAGCAAATTTAGGCTATTCTTGAAGAAATTAAAAATTTAGTAATAAAGAATGACATAAAAAGGCAACATAAAATCTGCTGGTTGGATCCCTCTTCAAAGTGCTTTGCAACATCCAGAGAAGAAACAAGGAACTTAGAGGTAACCAGCAAATAAAATTAAAGATACTGGTCATCAAGGTTGCAGAAGATTGTGCACCAGAGTCTATGAACTTCATGGGTTTGATCTTTGCAGAAACAGAATGCTTTGGTTGTTGCTCGTATCTCAGCCTCTGATTTTGGCATCTTTCAACAGACTTGTGATATTATAGAGGATTGAGCTAAAAATTCCTTAGATGCTTCTGTTCTGTAATATTTATTCTGAGGTTTTCTTCATGATCAGGATCAAAGATCTCCATTAATCTTTCATCATTTCAATTTACGTTAACTCTACTGGTACTTGCTTCTGTCATCAAAATCTCAAAATTTGTTGTCTGTTTTTGTGTATGTCAATATTCTGCAATTTCAGCTGTATTTGCACTACATGTGAGATGGCCTTTAAAATTTCTCTGCCTCTCATTCTGGGAGCAAAATGAAAGAAACTAAAAATGATTTTAAAAATTATAAAATACTTGTTCTCCTCATCTTCTAGATTATCAATTGAAATTGCCATGGAGGAGTTGTATATGAAAATTTTTGACAATAAACAATATAAAAATAAACATAATTATTTTAAAAATAACTGGTTTCTTAGAAGAACTATTTGTAAAACAACACTCTCATTATTAGGTTTAGTTGTAGTTTTAGCTCATGTTAATCAAATCAAAATCCCTTTCATAAAGTGACAGTTGTGTGAAATTTAATGTATTTTTGGAAAACAATGAATATGTTACCAATTATTAACTGTGATAAGCTATATAAATAAAACCCTAGTTCACTAATTTGAAACTATTCAGATATGAACAGGCATTTGCTCTTTTGCCTGGTATCTATGTGTGTTTAGAAAATGTGATCCAGATAAAAAATGGTTCATCACCAAGAAACCACAAAATTTCACTTTAATTAAGTATATTAGTCAATCAGTATAAATTTTTCTTCAGAAAGGTGGTCTTAAAAGCTTATTTTTTTTATTGATTGTTCAAAACATTACAGAGCTCATGATATATCATCTTTCATACATTAGACTCAATTGGGTTTTGAACTCCCATTTTTACCCCAAATACAGATGCAGAATCACAACTGTTACATACTCACATTATTACATAATGGCATATTAGTTACTGTTGTATTTTGCTACCTTTCCTATCCCCTATTAAAAGCTTATTTTTATAAGCTATATCCTGATTCTTTTTGGGAATTTCCCAGAAAATATTAACTTTCTTTTTACAGTTAATACTGATCCCTAAGGTATTAATGTTTACATTGCAGTGTAGGAAAAAAAAGTATACCAGTGTTAGAGATTCTTCTCTAGAAACTTTGGAATTGAACTTCTGTAAATTTTAAAAAGTTCTTTGTAACTTTAACCTTAAAAAAGTATTTTTATTTGAACTCTTAAAGTTCTTAAATGTACTTTTAAGTACTCACATTCAAAAGAATCTGAGATAGATGCTGAGAAACCATTTGATACAATTCAATATGCCTTCATGAAAATAAAGGGGAAAAAACTCTCAAAAAATTAGATATAGAAGGGATAGACTCCATCATAATATCTGCTCTATATGACAAAATCAAAGCAAACTTCATACTCAATAGTAAAAAGTCAAAATATTTTCTTTAGAATCAGAAATGAGGCAAGTTCTAGCCAGAGCAACTACGCAATACAAAGAAACAAAAGACATCCAAATTGGAAAGGAAAAAGTCAAATTGTTCCTGTTTGTAAGGACATGATCCCACATATAGAAAACCCTGGACTCCACAAAATAACTGTTAGGAGAAATTTTTAAATTATGTAAAGTTGTAAAATCAACATACAAAAATCAGTAGTATTTTTATACACTAACAAAGAACTATACAAAAGATAAATTAAGAAAACCATCCCATTTTCAATCACATTGAAAAGTAAAATACTTAGGAATAAACTTAACCAAAGAGGCGGAAGATCTGTGTATTGAAAACTATAAAATGTTGATGAAAGAAAATGAAGAATATAGAAATAAATGTAACATTGTCCTCTGTTCATAGATTGGCATTTTTATTTAAATGCCCATACTTTCTAAACCATTCTACAGATCTAATGCAATCCCTATCCAAATTTCACTGACATTTTTTTTCACAGAAATAGAAACAAATCCTAATCAGTTGATCACAAGACTTTCAATAGCCATAGTAATCTTCGATAAAAGAGCAAAGCTGAGGAGTCACACAATCTATATCAAAAAGCTACAGTAATTGAAGCAGCATAATACTAGCATAGAAACACACAGACCAATAGAACAGGTTAGACAGCCCAGCAAGAAACCAACACATGTATGCTCAAACCAACACAAAGATGCCAAGAAATACACAAAGGGGAAAAAACATTCTTCAAAACATGGTGCTTTAAAAAAAACAAACCTGGATTTACACATTAGAAGAATGAAATGATATCATGCCTCATACCATGAAGAAAATTCAACTCAAAATGAATTATAGATTTAAACATAAGACCTGAACTATGAAACTAGTAGAAAAAAACATAGGGGAAATTTTCACAATAATGTGGTGATTAAATGACCCCAAAAGGGCAGACAACAAGAGAAAAAAAGACAAACAATATTGTGTCAAACTGAAAAGCCTCTGCACAGCAAATGAAACAATCTACATAGTGAAGAGACAACTCATAGATTAGGAGAAAATACTTGCAAACCATACTGATAAGGGGCTAGCATCCAAAATATATAAAGAATTTTATCAACTCTATAGCAAGAAAATGAATTATCCAATTAGAAAATTGGCAGAGCATCTGAATAGACATTTTTCCAAAGAACATGTATGCATGGTCAACAGGTATGTAAAAAAAAAAAAAAAGGTATTCTGTTGCTGATCAGGGAACAAATCAAAACTGAGACCTGTGGTTGTAGCTCAGTGGTCAAGCACTAGTGAACACAAGGACTTCAGTTCAATCCCCAGCAACACACACACACACACACACACACACACACACACACACCACACGTACACTGAGATATCATTTCACACCTATTAGAAAGACTTCTATCAAAAAGATAAAAGATTAATGTTGGTATAAGATGGAGAAAGGGCAATTCTTGTCAGTAGTTGAAGGGAATATAAATTAGTATAGCCATTATGGAAAACAGCATGGAGTTCCTTCAAAAAATTAAAAAGAATTATCATGTGATCTAGCAATCCCACTTCTGGATGGAGATATATATGTATACTCAGTATATACATACAGTGTGTGTGTATATATATGTATATATACATATACATGTAAGTATATACACAGACATATAAATGTGTGTGTGTGTGTGTGTGTGTGTGTGTGTGTGTGTATTCCCCAAAGGAACTCAGTATGTCAAAAAGATATTTGCATTCCCATGTTTAATGCAGCATTATTCACAATTGCCAAGATGGAATCAATCTAAATGTCTAACAACTGGTAAATGGATAAAGAAAAGGTGTTATACACATACACAAAAGAATATCCTTCAACCTTAAGAAAGAATGAAACAGTGCTGTTTACAACATGGATAAACCTGCAGGACATTTGCTAAGTGAAATGAGCCAGACATAGAAAGACAAAAACTATATGATTTCATGTTTATAAGAAATCCACTCCTCGGTCTATACCCAAAGGACTTAAAAACAGCATACTACAGGGACACTGCTGTGGTAAGCTATTTTGCTATGCTGCCTTGTGTGGGTGTGAGCCTAATTCTTGGGCGGAGACCCAGTTCTTTGTTTTCAGCCACTCCCTAGAATGGAATGTATCAGTTGGTTAGTTCCTGGAACAAACTGTTATCAGGAAGTGCTTGTTGTTTTGAGCACAAGCTGGAACTGGGTGTCTCTTGCCTTGTGTGCAAGTGCCGGGTCTATCATTCTATTGGCTGCTGCTGTGTTGCTATGCGCTCTTTGTCCAATGGTGTACGAGCAGGGCCGCAGTTGAAGTATATAAGGGGTGGTCTTTTCGGGCTCGGGGTCCTTCTCTCAACAATACCTAGTGGATGCTCCCAATAAAGTGTGTTAAAGAAGAATCCTGTTGTTGTCGTCATTCCTGCTGGCGGGTAGACGCGACAAGTGGTGCCGAAACCCGGGAACCTGTCATCTGTCGGCTGTGAGGGGACCCCCGAGAATTGGTGGGAGGATTCAGAACTTTACACGCGGAGCGGCGGTACCGGTAAGTAGTCCCCTGATCCGGTGACTCTGACCTAATACGGTGTCCTACTATGGGGCAACATCAGTCAGTCTTCTTGAAACCGTTGCAAGAACTTTTGCATCAGCGTAAGCTGCGTGTTTCAGACTCTGTCCTTAGAAGTTTTTTGAAGGAGGTGGAGGATGTCGCCCCTTGGTTTGAATCCACGGGCAGTTTAGCCGTGCCTTGTGGAATAAGCTGGGTGCAGACATAGATCGTATAGAACAACAAAGAAAGTTGCGCCCTGGCACTAAACTGCTGTGGCGCTTAATTAAGGCATGTTTGGAGGACACTCGTTGTGCTGATGTTGTAAAAAGGGGACAGGAGATTTTGACGGAACATCAGGATAGTCGGTCAGAGTCAGAGGAATCTAAACAAGGAGTACATGAAACAAAACAAAGACGGGGAACTAATACAAAGTTAAGTGAAAGTGCACTCAAGGAACCAAAGGATGTGACTCCCGCGTTGGGAGCGCGTCCGAAACTTTACCCAGATTTATCCGCTTTCCAAAAATTAAAGATAGCTGATTTGGACAAATCAGAATCGGAAGGCGAGCCAGAGGGTCTTACCCCAGAAGAAGAACAGTTTGGAGGAAATGGCGGCTGAGTATGAACATGGCCGCTATGATGCAACAATGGCCGCCGCCCTTCTCCCTTCCAAGCCTCCAGCGTATTCCGTAACTAAGCAACCATTGCCCCATAAAGGGTCTCCGCCCAGTATTCCGGGTGGATGTTGTGGTTTCATAAAGCGCAGTACTTGGAGGAAATTAGAGGAGGAGGGTGTGTTTCCTGTTTTTGAGGATGCACAGGGTCAGAGGTATTTTGAGCCTGTGCCTTATTTATTAGTTAAAGATATAGCTGAATCTGTGAGGACAAATGGTGTCACGGCATCTTTTACAATTGCATTGCTTGAGTGCTTACATCATAGCGCTATGACACCCGTGGATTGGTATCATCTTGCAAAGGCTTGTCTCTCTATGGGACAGTATCTTGATTTTAAGGCGTTATACTTGGATGCCGCTACAAAACAGGCTCGTATAAATGCATCCAATGGTCAACCCGCCTGGGATATGGATATGCTAACTGGAACAGGCCAGTGGGGCCTCAATCAAATCAATTATCCGATAGCAGTATATCAACAAATTAATATTTTGGCCTTACGTGCCTGGAAGGCTCTCCCCAAAAGAGGTGAAACAACAGGGAATCTTACAAAAGTCATACAGGGCCCAGCTGAGCCACTTTCAGATTTTGTCGCCCGAATGCTTCAAGCAGCTTCAAAAATTTTGGGGGATACGGGCAGGATGGCCTTGGTACTCTTGGGTATTATATAATGAGGTGGGAGCGGGAACAGACTTCTCCGCTATAGCCTATTTAAACGAGGGAGTTCATTGGACTAAAAATGTTTCTGGAAATGCATGTCAATTTGGGATCAAAAAATACTTATCAAATATCACTATCAATGAAGAATTCTATAATATTTCTTTTCCTGCTGCTGAAATATGCGTTCAGCCGCCATTCATGTTCTTACTTGTTAATCATACTGACAATCCTACTATAGTTAATTGTACTGTAAAAGAGTGTTATTTAACCCAGTGTTGGAATACTTCCTTGTCATTGGCTTTGGTGGTAAAGGTTCCGACCTTTGTGCCCATGCCAGTTGAGGCCGATCCTAGTTCTTTTCCCCTGGTACAGTTGGTCAGGGAAAGGAGAGATTTCGGCATTACAGCTGCTATAGTTACAGCTATTGTGGCGTCTGCCACAGCAGCTACCACTGCAGCCATAGCTATGGCCTCTCAGGTACAAACAGCTCAAGTCATTAATAGTGTAGTAGATCAAACAGCTAAAGCCTTAACTACGGTGGAAGAAATCAATAGACATCTTACTGCTGGTATTTACTTGCTTAATCAAAGAGTAGATATAATACAAGAACAAGTAGAGGAAGTTTATAAAATTACTGTTAGGATGTGTATCTCATTATAAGTATGTGTGTGTTACTCCTTTATATTACAATATGACTGCTTCCGTGGAACAGAGTAATAGATTGTCTAGATTTTTACAGGGAAACTGGACCCAGGAAGGAGAGCGACTCACTCAAGAACTGCTGTCTCAGATTGCCAACTTAAATGGAACACGCGTGGAACCTCTTTCTGTTGCAGACTTCGCCTCCTGGGCTTCTTCTATATTTTCCTACTTTAAAGAGTGGGTAGGGGTTGGGTTATTTGGTGCTATGCTTCTTTGTGGCCTTGTCTTATGCCTTTGGATGATTTGTCATATGCGACGCATGCAGCAGAGTGATAGAGTCAAGGTAGTTCAGGCGCTCGCTGCACTGGAAGCTGGGGCCTCCCCACAAATTTGGCTAGCCAGCTTGGCAAAATCTTAAGCCCTCTATTTAGATATGGATGGCCTTTGCACACCAAGTGACCTTGCTGTCATTGCACCTTGGAAGGCTTCCATGTCAAAGGGAGACAGCCTTTGCACTCTGAAGGGTAAATGTTGCCCATTGCACTCAGAAAGGTGACTTCCTTGTTTGGCCTTTGAATGCCACCCTTGATCGGATGGGTCATCATGAGGACACTTCCTGGATCGGGAGAATTTCAAATGGCTCGAACAAAACAAAAAGGGGGAACTGTGGTGAGCTATTTTGCTGTGCTGCCTTGTGTGGGTGTGAGCCTAATTCTTGGGCGGAGACCCAGTTCTTTGTTTTCAGCCACTCCCTAGAATGGAATGTATCAGTTGGTTAGTTCCTGGAACAAACTGTTATCAGGAAGTGCTTGTTGTTTTGAGCACAAGCTGGAACTGGGTGTCTCTTGCCTTGTGTGCAAGTGCCGGGTCTATCATTCTATTGGCTGCTGCTGTGTTGCTATGCGCTCTTTGTCCAATGGTGTACGAGCAGGGCCGCAGTTGAAGTATATAAGGGGTGGTCTTTTCGGGCTCGGGGTCCTTCTCTCAACAATACCTAGTGGATGCTCCCAATAAAGTGTGTTAAAGAAGAATCCTGTTGTTGTCGTCATTCCTGCTGGCGGGTAGACGCGACACACTGCCACATCAATGTTGATAGCAGCACAATTAATTCACAATAGCTAAACTGTGGGACCAACCTAGATGCCCTTCAATAGATGAATAGATAAAAAAAATGTGGCATATATACATAATGGAATATTACTCAGCAATAAAAGAGAATAAAATCATAGCATTTGCAGGTAAATGGATGGAGTTAGAGAAGATGATGCTATGTGAAGTTAGCCAATCCCCAAAAACCAAATTCCAAATGTTTTCTTGGATATAAGGAGGCTGATTCATAGTGGGACAGGGAGAGGGAGCATGGGAGGAACAGACAAACTCTAGATAGGGCAGAGGGGTTGGAGTGCTGCAGTCTGGCTGGGCACAAAATCATGAGCCACTCAAGCAGGAACACACTTTATTTCCAAAACTCCCGCGAATGCCACACACAGGGCCTTCTCCCGGGACACACTACATCAACAGGAAATCCCTCCTCCAGAATTCCCTCCTACCGCACTTCCCCAACCAATGGGAACTCTCCAGGAATCCTGAGAGAGCTCCAAAGTAGCAGGCCAAGGTGGACAGCAGGGGTCTAATCTCCAATAGAATGTGCATCTTAACATAATCATTATCATCTCAATGGCTTGCTGGGGTCACCTTTCAACCAAAAATGCCATGCGTCATTCCTACTTGGCTATGGCTCTTAGCATTGGAGGGGAAGGGAGGGAACATAGGGTTATTAATGATGGTGGAATGTGATGATCATTATTATCCAAAGTACAAGCATGAAGACACAAATTGGTGTGAATATACTTTGTATACAACCAGAGATATGAAAAAATGTGTTCTATATGTGTAATAAAAATTGTAATGCATCCCACTGTCATATATAAATTTTTTTAAAAAAGAAAGAAATCCAAAACACTCAAACTCATAGAATTTGGAAGCAAAATAGTAGTTACAAGAAGCTAGAGAGGAAGGGAAGATAGGGAGACATTGTTCAAAGAATTTAAGTTTCAGCTGGACAAGAAGAATAAGTTTGTGAAATCAATTGTACAAAGTAATGACTATAGTTAATGTACTACATACTTCAAAATTGCTAAAAGAGTAAATTTTAAAAGTTTTTACCACTAAAATTTGTAAGTATATGAGATGATGGATATGCTACTAGTTTAACTCAATCATCACAGAATGTATATCAAAACACCACATTGCGCCAAAATACACATATGCAATTATTATTTGTCAATTAAAAATTAAATTAAAAAATCAGGAATTACAACTTATTTGTTTGCAAAAGTAAATTGAAAAACTCATTTGTGCATGAAAATTTCTATATTCTTAGCATTCTATTTAATTTTTTTATGCCATCTTAGAAGTCACATTTCATTTAAGAAACTAGTGTTTGGTCAATTTTTTCAGATTTCATCTTCTATGCTCTTAGATTTGTTAAATATTTGTAAATTCCTAAGTCTTAAAATCTTTTAGCATTTGTGCCAGGTGTGGTGGCACATGCCTGTAATCCCAGCAGCTCAGGAGGTTGAGACAGGAGGATTCAAAAGTTCAAAGCCAGCCTCAGCAAAGCCGAGGCACTAAGCAACTCAGTGAGACCCTGTCTCTAATTAAAATACAAAATAGGGCTGGGAATGTGGCTCAGGGGTTGAATGCCTGTGAGTTCAATCTTAGTACACCCCGCCAAAAAAAAAAAAAATCTACTAGCATTTGTGATTCTTAAATAGGTAATATTTATTATTTAATAGCCTATTTAAGTTTAGTGAAAACTAATATTTTAATTATAAGGAAAAACTCTATAATAATTCAAGCAAAATATATCTAAAAATAAGTCATCTCATGTAAGATGAAAAAGATTTGTTTTCTTTTAAAAAAACTAATATGTTGTTTAAACATTATTATTTAAACATTTTAATTTATGTAGTATGCATTTTTTAATTTTACATAAAATTTTATAATAAAATAATTGGCATTTAAAATAAAAATCAAAACAGGGAAATGAAGTAATATATAACAAGTAGAACAAGTAAAAAGCACACGTGAGCCTAGATTTAAAATCAATACATCAGTAATTATAATTAGTACAAGTGGATTAATGCTTCAACTAAAAGGTTAAAAGTACTATACCAGAGATATGTACATAAAATATGTAGAAAATAATTATTTAAAACATACATAGAAAGGTCAAAAGTTACAGCATAGAAAAACAAAATGTGCTATGAAAACAAATCATATTAATATCAGAAAGCACTAAGGTTAAAATAAATATTACTAGTGATAAAGATGGTCACTTGAACCCCAAAGCCTTCAAGCAGAAGGGTTCAGAAAGTATCAAACAAAAAGTAGAACCTTGAGGGTTTCCTTTCACTATGATTCCAACTTTCCTTTAAACGTCTCATGAGAATAATTCAAATTGTCTTTAAGTAAAGCTGTGGAGGAAAAGCTGTGAGTAACACCTCAAGCCTTGATACCCCTGTGTGTCTTTAGAAAGAGTGCTCTGAACACATCCACAGGCCCATCCAGCCACTTGGGGACTGCTCTTGATCTGATTGGCTTGTCAGTTCTTCATATTCTCTGCCAAAGATCTCACCAAAGTTAATTGAGGGGAATTGTGACTCAAATTTATCACACAGCTATCCTAGCAATCAGCAGTCAGCACACATGGCCTAACCCCATGCAGTTTGCCGTTAAAATTGCCTACCCCAGCATCCTCTCCTCTTCTTTTCCAGCATACTGGTAGAACCACAAGGATAATGACACATTCAAGCTAAGCCCAAATCACTCATAAAGAAAAAAAAAAGTTATGTGTGTTGGGAGGTAGGGTTGTAAAAAGGGAAGCGGGAAATACAGTGTTCTCATGAGAATTCTTCTGATTTAAATTCTGACTGGATTTTTATGGATTTCAAGTGAAATTATAAAAAGGACTAGAAAGAGAAGGCAGAAAGACAACCTTGGATGCTGCCTGGCAAATTGGAAAAGATATCTGTAACATGGAATCCCTAAAGACAATTAGCTTAATTATTTCCATAGGCATCCACTATATTCAGTGCACATTGATCGATTTTACTGCTAATTAGACTAAATGACCTTGAATGTTTCTATATAATTAGTTGCAGTTTATAGAGCACTTATTTTCAGTTGTATTTTGACAAAAATTTGGCTTTTATCTCACATATTAGAAGAGAATCTTTTGATATTTAAGATAAGAAGGAGAGATACATTACTTAACATCTGCAGGGAAAGAGATAAATGAAGAAAATCAAATAAAATTATTATTTAATTCTCTCCCATTCTGAAATTCTATAATCCTACATTCGGCCTCCATAAATTTATTAATATCTATATAGAGACTTCAAGGTCAGCTTAGATAAATATGCTTAAAGAAGAATAAAGTTTGTGCTTTTCCAAAAAAAATAATTTAATATTTAAATAATGAAGTTATAAGGAAACTGATGATTGATTAACTAATAAAAAAGAGCCTAATATATGAAGAATATTTAAAGTAAGTAGACCTGGGTTCCTGACATGGGCTAAAATGAAATTAGCTAAAATGAAATTCAGTCATCCCTGAAAACCCTCAGCTAGAGGGTGCATGAACAAGGAAGTTGGGGAGAAGCTTCTACAGTGTAGAGGAGAAGGGGTAGGTCACTCCACAGGTGCCCTCCAAACATGAGATACACATCAGGTACTTCCATCTCTAGTCAAGGTAATGTAGAAATGAAGAATGGAGCCCAAATTGTGAGGTGATAGACTTTGGGCAAGGAAGAATCCTCTGTCTGACTTCCATGGTGTGGAGCACTTTGGTGATAGAATCTGCTCTTATGACTGGATGAATCCACAGAGCCTGAATCACAGGTCCTTGTCTATTACTTTCAAGTCGGCCATTAAATGTAAAATCCTTCATGCCTCATCCTTCTTTCTGCTGAAGAACTTTCCCGCAGACTCCATAGATAGAGGACTTATACATATCAGCATCAAAAAGTGGATCTCACAGAAGTGGAGAGTAGAATAGTGGATACCAGAGCCTGCAAAGAATGTTGGGGAGAAGGAAGTGGAACAAAAATTGGCAAAGCTGGATAGGAGGAGTCACTCCTAATATTTTATAATACAGTAACACAACTAGAGTTACAATAATTGGAAGTTTTAAATCAACTAGTAGAGAGAATTTTTAATCCTTTGTGTTCTTTCGAGTGCAAAGAAATGATAGGCGTTTGAGGTGATAGGTACCCCAGTTACCCAGATCTGGCCATTACACATTGCATACAAGTATTGTAATGTCGCACTGTACCCATAAATATATACATGTCTTCACCAAAAATAAAAAATATATTTTTTTAAAAAAATCGCATCTCTTCTAAACAGTGTCCATACACAACCTGAATGGTTCTATCACTGCTGCTTATGGTCACTGCTTTAAACTTCAAATGCTATTGTCCTCTACAACTTACTTCCAAAGGTTAATACAGAGAGTGGAGATGCCAGGAGAGATGCAGCCAGGACAAATGCATATCTCAATATGTGGCACCATAAGAAAACACTCCTGGGGAAAAACACGCGAAAACCACACAGGGTCATTCTACATAGTACACAAGGACTTCATATTCAAGAAGAGTCACACCTAGACAACTTTACTCTTTTGAACTATTATTGGATTTTTATTATACCTTTACTGACTCAGTGTAGAGCCTATTTTGACAATTTTCTAACAGCAACATTGTATCTCATTTTAAAAATCGAAAGTACATTGAAACCACTCCCTAACAAAGGATGAATGATTTTGCTAATCCAAGGTCTTGTTGGTCAAACATCTCAAATACTTGTATTTTTACACAAGGAATTCTATTTCTGACTAGTGTACTGATACATAAGTATATGAAAATGGGAGGAAAATAGTCCTCTATTGCTACAAGTGCACAAGTTAAATCTGATGCTGTCTAGTGCCGTTCATGTCATCTGCTGTTTGCTTATTATATCAGAATATTATTGCTGAGTTCTTAATTTAAATCCACAAATACTTTCATGATGATGTAAATCACTATGTAACCACAAATATTCATTTCCCATTAATAATGAACAAAGTAAGTATTACTTACACATAAATTAAAGATTACTATATAATCCTCTACTTAATATGGCAATTGATTGTTTTTATTACAGAAATTATGGAAGTACAAACTTCAACTGCTGTTAAAATATTGCAGCCTCCTGCTACATAGACATTATTTAATGTTATATGTAAAATGTGTACAAACCAAAATTCAATCAATAGATCTCCATGAACGAATCAAATGGAATAAGAAATTCTTTGAAGAAACATGAAACGAGTCTGTTTATTAAAATCATAATATTGGTGCTAAACCAATTGCAGTTTCTTGACTCTGATGTAACTTCTCCAATATTGAGTTACCGTAAATAAGGTAAGAAGGTTTAATTCACCTAAAAATCTCATTATCAGTCCAGCTATGATCCAAAATGAAATTTTGATATCAATTTTTTCTCAGGTTGAACATAACATTTGGAATAAAAGGCTTATTTATAATAATCAAATATCTCCTGGGTCTTTTCAGTAGTCTACATATTTGCTGCTCAAAGTGTAGTCCATGATAGGCAACAAATCAAAAGTAAACAAGTAGGACTATGCCAAATTAAGAAGTTTCTGCGTGGAAAAAAAACTCAACAAAATTAAACACTACAGAATGGAAGAAAATATTTATGTACCATGTATCTGGTAAAGGATTAATATCCAAAATAGATTAACAACAGCATAGGGGTTCCTCCTTGACCTAAAATTTTATAAACGAAACTGTCAAATCTAGCAACCATTTTTACATAAAGGAAAGATTAGAGAAAGAATTCAGTATTAATATGTAATTTAATTTCTATAAAAGCAAGATGTTTATTTTGAAACAAATTTATATATTTCAGTGCTCATTTTTCCAAAGTTTGATTAAAAAATCAAAATAGCTTATAATGGTTAACTTTATGTGTCAACTTTATTAGATCACCCAGATATTTGATAAAACATTATTCTGGGTGTTCCTACGAGAGTCTGTTCAGGCAACAATAATATTTATTAAAATATTATTGAGTAAATCAGAGCACCCTCCTTAATGTGGGTGGAACTTATCACATCAGTAGTATAAATTTTGACTCTCTTTCAAGTGAGAGAGAATTTCTTTTGCCCAGCTACTTTCAAAGGAAACATTGATTTCATACTGAAATTGAAACTCTGTCCTTCCTGGTCTCCAGCCTGCAGGCTTTCAGACTAACTTCAGCGGCTCTGTAGTTATATATGTTCAGCCTACCCACTCACCCTGCAGATCTGGAACTTTTCAGCTCTTATAACATATGAGCAAATTCCTTATTTCACATGCACACACATGCAAGTGCGCATGCACACACACACATGCACGTGCACACATGCACGCACACACATTCTATTGGATGGATGCATGCATGGATAGATGGAAAGACAACTGATTAACAGAAATAGAGACACACAATAGGGTCTGTTTCTGTAGCTAACTCTTACTCATGCACTTGTTCTTTTATGTTTAACAATTCAGTGTGGGTAATTTGAGGAGAATGGTTTTATTTTTGTAATATTTGTTATTCTTGAGTATTCTTTTTAACTGAGGAAGATGCACCTCTTCTAATTTCCACAAAGGCACCAAAGGGGCCTTGAGGCTAATATAGTATACAGGAGACTACACCATGTGTGTAAGGGTGAAGACCCAGCCTTGAGCCTAAACTTAGTGACTGACTCCACACCTCCTGACTGAGTGATGCTGGTTCACATCTTCCTCTCTGGGCTTTCACCTTCTCATCTACCATGTGAGGCTAATGTGGTTTAGATAATTATACCACATCAAGCACTTGAAACAGTGCCTGACACAAAGTGAATTTTCAATAACTATTAGCTATTTCAATTATTACTATTAGTCTAAAATACATATCATAGTTCTTAAACTCAAGCATGAAACATGATATATGTTACTGTTATTAGAATCATTATTCCAGGAAAATTAAGGGAAATGAGAGAAAAAAACAACTTAATAAATCTTGGATACAAACACGGCATTTCTCTGGTCCTAGCCTTGAAAGGATGAACTTTTTTCCTGTGCCTTAAAGTCAGGATTACATTTTTTTTATTGGTTGTTCAAAACATTACAAAGCTCATGACATATCATCTTTCATACATTTGACTCAAGTGGGTTATGAACTCCCATTTTTACCCCAAATACAAATTGCAGAATCACATCGGTTACACATTCACATTTTTACATAATGACATATTAGTGACTGTTGTATTCTGCTACCTTTCCTATCCCCTACTATACCCTCTCCCCTCCCATCTTCCCTCTCTACCTCATCTGCTGTTGTTCAATTCTCTCCCTTGTTTCCCCCCTCCTTTCCCCTCACAACCTCTTACATGTAATTTTGTGTAACATTGAGGGTTTCCTACCATTTCCATACGATTTCCCTTCTCTCTCCCTTTCTCTCCCCCCCACTCGTCTCTGTTTAATGTTAATCTTTTCCTCATGCTTTTCCTGCCTGTTCTGTTCTTAGTTGCTCTCTTTATATCAAAGAAGATATTTGGCATTTGTTTTTTAAGGATTGGCTAGCTTCGCTTAGCATAATCTACGAATGACATCCATTTCCCTGCAAACTCCATGATTTTGTCATTTTTTAGTGCTGCGTAATACTCCATTGTGTATAAATGCCACATTTTTTTTATCCATTCATCTATTGAAGGGCATCTAGGCTGGTTCCACAGTCTAGCTATTGTGAACTTTGCTGCTATGATCATTGATGTGGCAGTATCCCTATAGTACGCTATTTTAAGATCCTCAGGGAATAGTCCGAGAACGGCGATAGCTGGGTCAAATGGTGGATCCATTCCCAGCTTTCCCAGGAATCTCCATACTGCTTTCCAAATTGGCCTCACCAATTTGCAGTCCCACCAGCAATGTACAAGTGTACACTTTTCCCCACATCCTCGCCAGCACTTATTGTTGTTTGACTTCATAATGGCTGCCAATCTTACTGGAGTAAGATGGTATCTTATTGTGATTTTGATTTGCATTTCTCTGACTGCTAGAGATGGTGAGCATTTTTTCATGTACTTGTTGATTGATTGTATGTCCTCGGAGAAATGTCTGTTCAGGTCCTTGGCCCATTTGTTGATTGGGTTATTTGTTATTTTATTGTTTAATTTTTTGAGTTCTTTGTATATTCTGGATATTAGGGCTCTATCTGAAGTGTGAGGGGTAAAAATTTGTTCCCAGGATGTAGGCTCTATATTTACCTCTCTTATTGTTTCTCTTGCTGAGAAAAAACTTTTTAGTTTAAGTAAGTCCCATTTGTTTATTCTTATTATTAACTCTTGTGCTATGGGCGTCCTATTAAGAAGTTTGGAGCCTGACCCCACAATATGTAGATCGGAGCCAACTTTTTCTTCTATCAGGCACAGCATCTCTGATTTGATATCAAGCTCTTTGATACATTTTGAGTTAAGTTTTGTGCACGGTGAGAGAAAGCGATTCAGCTTCAGTTTGTTGCATATGGATTTCCAGTTTTCCCAACACCATTTATTGAAGATGCTATCCTTCATCCATTGCATGCTTTTAGCCACTTTATCAAATATAAGAAAGTTGTAATTTTGTGGATTGGTCTCTGTGACCTCTATTCTGTACCATTGGTCCACCTGCCTGTTTTGGTACCAGTACCATGATGTTTTTGTTACTATTGCTCTGTAGTACAGTTTGAAATCTGGTATCGCTATACCTTCAGATTCACACTTCCTGCTTAGAATTGCTTTTGCTATTCTGGGTCTTTTGTTTTTCCATATGAATTTCATGATTGCTTTATCTATTTCTTCAAGAAATGCCGTTGGGATTTTGATTGGCATCGCATTAAACCTATAGAGAACTTTTGGTAATATCGCCATTTTGATGATGTTAGTTCTGCCTATCCATGAACAGGGTACATTTTTCCATCTTCTAAGATCTTCTTCTCTCTCTCTCTTTAGGGTTCTGTAGTTTTCACTGAATAAATCTTTCACCTCTTTTGTTAGGTTTATTCCCAAGTATCTTATTTTCTTTGAGGATATTGTGAATGGAGTGGTTTTCCTCAATTCCATTTCAGAAGTTTTGTTGCTGTTATACAGGAATGCCTTTGATTTATGCATGTTGATTTTATATCCTGCCACTTTGCTGAATTCATTTATTAACTCTAGCACTTTCTTTGTATACCCTTTTGGGTCTGTTAGATATATTATCATATCACCCGAAAATAGTGATAATTTAAGTTCTTCTTTTCCTATTTTTATTCCATTAATTTCTTTTGTCTGTCTAATTGCTCTAGCTAGTATTTCAAGAACTAAATTGAATAGAAGTGGTGAGAGAGGGCATCCCTGTCTTGTTCCAGATTTTAGAGGGAATGCCTTCAGTTTTTCTCCATTTAGGATGATGCTAGCCTGAGGTTTAGCATATATAGCTTTTACAATGTTGAGGTAAGTTCCTGTTATCCCTAGTTTTTCTAGTGTTTTGAACATAAAGTGATGCTGTACTTTGTCGAATGCTTTTTCTGCATCTATCAAGATGATCATATGGTTCTTATCTTTAAGTCTATTGATGTGGTGAATAGCATTTATTGATTTCCATATATTGAACCAGCCTTGCATCCCAGGGATGAATCCTACTTGATCATGGTGCACAATTTTTTTGATATGCTCTTGTATACGATTTGCCGGGATTTTGTTGAGAATTTTTGCATCCAAGTTCATTAGAGATATTGGTCTGTAGTTTTCTTTCTTTGAAGTGTCTTTGTCTGGTTTCGGGATCAGGGTGATGTTGGCCTCATAGAATGAATTTGGAAGAGCTCCTTCTTTTTCTATTTCTTGAAATAGCTTGAAAAGTATTGGTATTAATTATTCTTTGAAGGTTTTGTAAAACTCCACTGTATACCCATCCGGTCCAGGGCTTTTCTTGGTTGGTAGTCTTTTGATGGCTTCTATTTCTTCCTTTATTATTGGTCTGTTTAAATTGTTTGTGTCTTCCTGACTCAATCTGGGCAGATCATATGACTTAAGAAATTTATCTATATCTTCACTATCTTCTATTTTATTGGAATATAGGGTTTCAAAATACTTTCTAATTATCTTCTGTATTTCTGTAGTATCTGTTGTGATATTGCCTTTTTCATCCCGTATGTTAGTAATTTGAGTTCTCTCTCTTCTTCTCTTCGTTAGCATGGCTAAGGGCCTGTCAATCTTATTTATTTTTTCAAAGAACCAATTTTTAGTTTTATCGGTTTTTTCAATGGTTCTCTTGTTTCACTTTTGTTGATTTCTGCTCTGATTTTAATTATTTCTTGTCTTCTACTACATTTGCTGTTGTTTTTCTCTTCCTTTTCTAGGGTTTTGAGGTGTAGTGTGAGTTCATTTATTTGTTGGTTTTTTCTATTTTTGAGGAAAGAACTCCAGGAAATGAATTTCCCTCTTATAACTGCTTTCATTGTGTCCCACAGATTCTGGTATGTTGTGTCTGTATTGTCATTTATCTCTAAGAATTTTTTTATTTCCTCCTTTATATCTTCTGTAACCCATTGATCATTCAGTAACATATTGTTCATTTTCCAGGTGATGCAGGATTTTTCCTTCCTTCTTTTATCATTGATTTCCAGTTTCATTCCATTATGATCAGATATGGTGCATGGTATTATCTCCACACCTTTATATTTACTGAGAGTTGCCCTATGGCATAATATATGGTCTATCTTTGAGTAGGATCCATGTGCTGCTGAGAAGAACGTGTATCCACTTGATGATGGTTGATATATTCTATATATGTTGGTTAAGTCTAGGTTATTGATTGTGTTATTGAGTTCTATAGTTTCTTTATTTAGCTTTTGTCTAGAGGATCTGTCTAATGGCGAGAGCGGTGTGTTGAAGTCACCCATAATTATTGTGTTGTGGTATATTTGACTCTTGAACTTGAGGAGAGTTTGTTTTATGAACGTTGCAGCACCATTATTTGGTGCATACAAATTGATAATTGTTATGTCTTGTTGGTGGATGGTTCCTTTTAACAGTATATAGTGTCCTTCTTTATCCCTTTTGATTAACTTAGGTTTGAAGTTGATTTTATTCAATATGAGTATGGCCACTCCTGCTTGCTTCCGAGGGCCATGTGAGTGGTATGATTTTTCCCAACCTTTCACCTTCAGCCTGTGTATGTATTTTCCTATCATATGAGTCTCCTGAAGGCAGCATATTGTTGGATTTATTTTTTTAATCCAGGTTACTAGCCTATGTCTCTTGATTGGTGAATTTAGGCCATTAACATTTAAGGTTACAATTGAAATGTGGTTTGTACTTCCAGTCATGTTTATTTATTTATTTATTTTAGTTTGGCTAGTTTTTCCTCTTTGGTTATTTTTCTCCCCCTTTACTGAGATACCTCCCACAGTTAGTTTGGGGCGCTATTTTTCTTTTTCTTTTTTTTATTAATCTTTTTTTTTATTGGTTGTTCACAACATTACAAGGCTCTTGACATATCATATTTCATACATTAGATGAAGTGGGTTATGAACCCCCAATTTTACCCCAAATGCACATTGCAGAATCACGTCGGTTACACATCCACAATTTTACATAATGCCCTATTAGTAATTGTTGTATTCTGCTACCTTTCCTATCCCCTACTATCCCCCCTCCCCTCCCCTCCCTTCTTCTCTCTCTACCCCATCTACTGTAATTCATTTCTCTCCTTGTTTATTTTCCCATTCCCCTCACAACCACTTATATGTAATTTTGTATAGCAATGAGGGTCTCCCTTCATTTCCATGCAATTTCCCTTTTCTCTCCCTTTCCCTCCCATCTCATGTCTCTGTTTAATGTTACTCTTTTCTTCCTACTCTTCCTCCCTGCTCTGTTCATAGTTGCTCTCATTATATCAAAGAAGACATTTGGTATTTGTTTTTTAGGGATTGGCTAGCTTCACTAAGCATAATCTGCTCTAGTGCCATCCAGATAATGAAGACAAAATATATCATCTTGAAAAGAGTCCAGCCAACTCAGAAAGGCTGGTAAAAAAATCACGAGAAAAACATCCAAGAGTTATGGGATAACAGAAAAAAACCAAACTTATGAGTCATTGGGATAGAAGAAGGTACAGAGATTCAAACCAAGGGAATGAGTAACCTGCTGAATGAAATAATTACAGAAAACTTTCCAGAAATAAAAAAGGAAACAGATATACAAATTGAAGATGCATACAGGACACCGAGCACACAAAATCACAGTAGACCAACGCCAAAACACATTGTTATGAAGATATCCAATATACAGAACAAAGAGAAAATATTAAAAGCTACAAGAGAAAGGAGACAGATTACATTCAGGGGTAAACCAATAAGGTTAACAACGGATTTTTTATCACAGACACTGAAAGCAAGAAGGTCATGGAACAACGTATTTCAAACACTGAAAGATAATGGATGCCAACCAAGAATTCTGTATCCAGCAAAATTAAGCTTCAGGTATGACAACAAAATAAAAATCTTTCATGATAAACAAAAGTTAAAAGAATTTGCAGCCAGAAAACCAGCATTACAAAGCATTTTGAGCAAAACACTACATGAGGAAGAAATGAAAAACAATAACCAAAACCATCAGTGGAAGTGCCTCAGTAAAGACAGAGGGCGAGGGGAAAGATAATCATGGGGCGCTATTTTTCAATTGCTCCTCTTGTAGTATTTTGCTCAAAATGCTTCGCAGTACTGGTTTTCTGGCTGCCAATTCTTTTAGCTTTTGTTTATCATGAAATATTTTAATTTCATTGTCA
Organism: Spermophilus citellus; assembly: GCF_964194105.1. Taxonomy (NCBI): domain Eukaryota; kingdom Metazoa; phylum Chordata; class Mammalia; order Rodentia; family Sciuridae; genus Spermophilus; species Spermophilus citellus. The sequence goes on along the minus strand of NC_138185.1, from coordinate 178,124,782 downwards.
AATCTGAAGCTTAATTTTGCTGGATACAGTATTCTTGGTTGGAATCCATTATTTTTTAGCATTTGAAATACATTGTTCCAGGATCTTCTCGCTTTCAAAGTCTGTGATGAAAAATCAGTCGTTAACCTAATTGGTTTACCCCTGAATGTAATCTGCCTCCTTTCTCTCGTAGCTTTTAATATTCTCTCCTTGTTCTGTACGTTGTCTATCTTCATAATTATATGTCTTGGAGTTGGTCTATTATGGTTTTGAATGTTTGGGGGTCCTGTAGGCTTCCAGGATTTGGCAATCCATTCCATCTTTCATCTCTGGGAAGTTTTCTAGAATTATTTCATTTAATATGCTGTCCATTCCTTTGGTTTGATCCTCTGTACCTTCTTCTATCCTGATGACCCTCAAGTTTGGTTTTTATATGACATCCCATATCTCTTAAACAGATTGCTCGTGAGTTTTAATCATCTTTTCTGTGTTGACTATATTCTTTTCAAGTTGATAAACTTTGTCTTCATTATCTGATGTTCTGACTTCTACTTGATATAGTGTATTTGTAATATTCTCGTTTGAGTTTTTAATTTGGTGTATATTTTCCTGCATTTCTAGGATTACTGTTTGATTTTTTTAAAAATCTCTATCTCCTGGTAAAGCTCATTCTTTGCCATTTGAATTTGTTTTTTTAATTCATTTTCAAAATATACTTTCATTGCTTGGACTTGCTGTCTCATGTCTTCTCTAATATTCCTTTCCATCTGAGTTAGGTATGCCTTGAGTTCTTTCCCTATCCCTGTTTCTAATGCTTCTAGGTCCTCCTGTAGATTTAAGTTGTCCTGCATTGTTTGTAATCCTTTTTTCCCCTGTTTTCTCATGTTGTTCACGTTACTTTCCAGCTCTGTTTGATTGCTGTGTTTCTGCTCTCTCCTATAAATTTGTTTTGGTTTTGTATATCTCTGTTGTCTCTCCTTTGTGGTGGTAGACTATGCCTGCTAAAGTGGATTCCACTGGGAAGGAATTCCATTGGCCTAACTCCGGTGACGTCACCTCTCTGCTATGGCGGGCCCCAGGCTCTTTGCCGGGGTGTCCAAAGGGAGGGGTGGGACTGGTCTGTCTCTGGTTGGTTTCAGCTCCCGGTTGGCTACTTCATGAAGGCCTGGCTATAGACCTCTTTCTAGAGTCTCTGCGCTGTACCTGCTGGGCCACACCTCGGGGTTTAGCCGTGAGGTTGCAGGCGGGCGGGTAGTCGGTCTCCAGCCGCCCAGTCGCGGGGGCAGCAGGCGGGTAGTCACCTGTGGGCGGGCGGTCTCCAGCCGCCCAGTTGCACGGACAGCTGGCGGGCGGTCGCCAGCAGGATTACATTTTGTGTACTCTGACTTTTACTCTTAATATCAATCTTGCCTCTGCTTTCAGAAAAATTTATTTCACTCAGAATTTTTCCATTCATTAAAATGTTCACTGTTTAAAATACACTGGTGAATATATGTGATTCCTGACCTTAAAAATCTTCCATTAACAGAGGTAATTATTAGTGTGGATAATAACACAGTAGTTAAATCATTAGTGGGTTTCTCTAACCACTGCAGGCTTTAAAATTCCAGAAACAAATGATCAAATAGAAAAAAAAGACTCTTAGAACTATAAGTTTCCTCATGAAATACTCTCAAGAGTAGAACCAGCTAACTTAATTACTTGATCCTTATCCTATCTTTGGCCTTTATCTGGTGCCATAACTTGCACAAGTGACATTTTTGAGAAAGAAAACTTAAAACCTGCTTGACAAAATACATTAGAAAATGCTATTCTGACATCATATTAAATCTAGAAGGACTATCCATCAGGGGTGACAAGGACATATCAAGGGGTTTTATCTAGTGGAAAAGTCACTACACTAACTTTATTATCATTTTAAAGTAACATATACTATTTTCCCACTGAATAAGCCTGTACATCCCTGAAGCCACACTCTAGAATCACAATGTCCATATCATCACTACAGAGCCAGTATAAAAATCTTAGCTAATGAGCTGTCTTCCCACCCCAGGCAGAATGACCTGAGGAGTCTCAGGAGAAAGCTTCTCAAGCTTTGTCTGTCTGGCTTATTTAAATGAAGCAGCTGCTGGGGTTTTGTGGCCACCATAATTAGTGTATAACCACACAGAGACACAGCCATGGGCTCTTTCAGTGGCAGACACCACCTGGAAACAGGAGCACATACCTCCCAGCAGCCAGACCCCACACAACTGTTATTAGAAAAGTACGCCACATATCCATGACCATCCATCTGTGGGACTGGCATTTGCCCCAGCTGCATCAACTGGGCTGCTCCAAAAATCCCTTGGCCAGCACCCAAATCCACTTCAGTACACGGATTGACATTCTTTGTCTGCCTAAGCGTCATATCATTTTGGATTTTACTTTAACAAATATTTTTTTTGGTAGTTAAAATAATAAAATCATGAATACTTCATGGGTTATACCACCAAGAGTGGTCTAATTTTTATACTTTTATTTCATACTCTTCTCTCAACAATGAGTTTCTTTTTTTTTTTCCACTGGGCTCACCTTTTGAATTAGCAGGAATGTCAGAGGCAAAAGAAGCTGACTCGGAAAAGTTGGTTAGTGGCTATTGATAAGCAGTGACAAACAAAAATTCACATGTTGAAGCCTTAACCCCCAACGTGATGGTATTTGGGGATAAAGCTTTTGGGGAGTGATCAAGGTTAAATAAGATCATGAGGGTGGGACCTCATTATGAGATTAGTGCCCTTATAAGAGACACCATAGAGCCTCCACTCTATACACACACACACACACACACACACCAAGGAAAAGTCATGTGACCCACATAAGAAGATCGCCATCTACAGGATAGGAAGAGAGCCCTCACTGGGAACCAAATATGCTGGTACTTATCTTGGACTTCCCAGCCTCTAGATCTGTGAGAAGCAAATGTCTGTTGTTTTAGCCACCCAGTCTGCACTCTTTCATTATGGCACCTATAATTGACTAAGGCAACATGAAATAGAACTAATGCTATCAATCTGAATTATAAATCTTGAATATTCTGGGAACTTCACTAAGCAATGAAGCATGACAGGAATCATTTTTATTTGCTCATTTATTTATATAAAAAAAAACTTCAAAATTATGAAATCTAAACTATACTCAGAAATGCCTGTAGTTAACACTTTACTAAAGGACTACATTATATCAAAACAGAATTCTCCTAGAAATATTAAACTACTATAATTATAAATTCAGTAAGCATGTTTCAAGATGTACTAGGACCAGTAAATGCACCAAAAGTTCAAATGTAAAATCAATTTAACTGAAGCAGATTATTTTCAGTCATTGAACAAAATTAATGAAATTCCTTCTAGATGGTATTGTGCAAGGTGTTGGGGTGGGGGAGAATAATAAATCAAGAAATGAGTCATACATGGATCCCACCCTTAAAGGGATTATCCCTAGCATTCAAAAACCATAATACCCACTAGAATAAGCTTCTGCAATAATTAATTTACTTGTGTCTATAAGGTTCTATTTGTTATTGAGTCCATTTTTCAAATCCACACTCATATGCTAGTTATTGTGGCTTCAAATCCATACTGTGAAATGTATGTCCTTTTTTTAAGTGAGCTTTTTTCCAAGTATAGAGATAGGAATCAAGTTGATTTTCAGAATTAAAAGAGCCTAGTAACACATAGAGCAAAGAAGAAGAAGGAAAAAAATATTGAGCTCAAAAGTTATTCACTTACACACAAAAACAGACTATTCAAAAGCTTACAGGCTGCATTCAAGGATCTCTGTTGGAGATAATGAGACACCATCTGCTTGTCACTCATTTACAGAGTTTTATGTAGCCAGAGAAGAATGATCCAATATCCATCCAAAGCCAATTGCACCATCTCTTTTTCTATAGTACATTATACAAAGTCTTATACTTCTTTAGAAATTAAATGGATTTTTTATTAAAAGAAATACTTTTCTGCATTCATTTAATCTCTTAATAACATCTTCCATCAAGGAAAATGTATTTTTTCTTCTTCAAAGAATATTTGAGTTGAGAGCTTATTCATACCTATCTCACATTTGTTTAAATAAAACTTTAGTGTCCCCTTCACCCATGCCTGAAGGAGAGTAAAAAAAAGAATCAACAGTAGAAGTAAAATGGGTTAGGATTGAGAGAATGCTCCACCTACCAGGAAAGGAGTGAAGAACTAGTTTTTATGGGATTAAAGTATATTTTGGAGACATAACATCAGCCACAGCTAATCTTCCATTGTGAAATAAGCTCTTCCTCAGATTTTTCCTGCCTGAAAGTATACAGCACAATATTACATCCAAATAGCAATGCTTAAGACTGTTCAAGGTAGTAAGTGATTTCAAAACAACTCAAAACCAAGCGTGTGCCATCAACTTTTATTTATCTATAAAAGGAAGGAAGATAAGTCGTAAATGGCATTACTCCTCCAGAACTATTTCCTCGTGTGTGAAATGGTGTCCGAGGACTGCAGCTGCTCTTGGATGTTATTCTGCTTCTCATACAGAATAAGATCCAAAAAAAGTGAGTAATGGGCAGATGTAAAGGTCACACAGCACTAATAAAAGGAAAAAAAAAACTGAGAATCACAGCTAAGAGGCTTATAAATGAACCAAATAAAGAATATTACCTTAAGATTATCTATAATAAATAGTATTTTAAAACTATTTGATTTTTTAAAGGCAGAAACTTGCATTCAAAAGAGCAGAAGCCCTCAGTCAGTCCTTGGAAAAGTGAGGCAAGTGAACTAGAGATCCAGCATGAGAAGATGGTAGACAAGAGAGGTCCTTCAACAGTCTGAACAGGCTGCAACCTCTCTCTTCCACACTGGTATAACTTTTAGTCGGTCTCCACCGATAGATGTAAGTCACCTCCATCTTGAAATCTGCCCTGATGTGCCCAGTCAGATTCACCTACCTTCCCCATGTTATCTCAATCATGAGGCTTTCAAGGGAGCTTTTCCTCTTTGGCAAAACTTCTGATTCTCAGTGACTATATTTTTAAATCAACAAATGACTATCTCAAAGGTTTCATTTGATATTTCCTCCTCATTTCCACCATAAGGTTTCAGGGACTAAAGACAGGAAAGGAGGGAGAAAAGAGGGAAAATCTACCCAGAGATAATATGGACTGAGAATTCCTTGAGCAGGGACTAAGATGTCCCTACAGCTTCCTATTCACCACAGAGCATGAACAGTGTCCATGTTCAGCAACACCAGGCAGGTATCTGTGAATTTGAGTTATATTAACTCTGTTTGGATAAAGGACATGTTTAAGCATGGTTTATGATGGTTCTGAAAACAGAATGTTATGCTTGGAAATTTGTCCTAATTCTATACACTCAGGCCCTGCCTTTGGTTATTTCTTTCTCTTTAGTATCCTTTTCAGTTTACTTACTACATTAGCCCTCTGGTCATGCCATTTTATGCACACTCTTATGTGCCATGGTGCTTATTTTTGTGCCAGTGGCTAGCTGGCCAAAGGTAGTTGTTCAGTAGGAGTTTGTTTGTGAAATCCCACCAGGATCTGCAGTCCATGAATCTTCCAGGCTGCTTTCATATCCTTACTTCACACCTGTCTACCTTAGATTCCAAGGTTCAGCTCTATGATCACTCTGGCACTACACCTTCAGCTCTTCTGATCTTCTGTAATGTAACTGTATCTTCTGGGAAACGCCAACTCTGCTAAGATCTGACTTTCCATCTGTATGTGGCTCACGTGCACCTAAGAAGCAAGTATAGAAGAACCTTCTTCCACAGGTATCCACATGGCTCACTTCTTCATCTCCTGCAGGTCTTTACTCAAATATATTTTTATGTGTGTATGTGTGTGTGTGTGTGTCTAAAAAATATATATGTATATATATAAAGATATATATATATAGATAGAGATATATAAAGATACATATATAAAGATATATATCTTTATAAAGATCTTAATATATATCTTTATAAAGATATATATCTTTATATATATATATATATCTTTACATATATATATATATATATATATTTAAGGGAATTGTGAATATGCATGTGTGTGTACATATACACACACATGCCACCATCATCTACCTGGACTACTATAATAGCTTTAACTAGTTTCCAAGCCAAAGTCCCACTTTTAAAACATAAATTCAAGTCATATCACTACTACTGTTAAAGTCCTCCTATGACTTTTCATCTCAGAGTTAAAAACAAGGTCTTTATAATGGCTTACAGGGCTTTAGACCATCTGACTCCTATTTCTTCTCTGACCTCATATGCTATTGTTCTCCTCTTGCTCACTCCACTCTGACCATATTACCTCCTTGCTATTTTTTGAAAGTCGACGGGAATCTTCTGCCTCAGTATCCTTTGCACGTGCTATTCCCTTTGAAATGCTTTTCCCTAGATAGCCACATAACTCCATACTTAGAAGTATGGTCTTTTCGAAGTGATTAAGTCATGTGGGCTCTCCTCTTGGGAATGAGATTAGCGCCCTTATAACACAGGTGGAAGGAAGATGTCATACCCCTTTGGTATGTGAGGATGCAGCAAGAGACAAACCATCAATAGAACAGAAAGCAAGTCTTCACTAGACACTGAATCTGCTGGCATCCTGATCTTGAGCTTCACGGCCTCCAGAACCATGATAAATAAATTTCTACTGTTTATAAATTACCCAGTCTAAGGTATTTTGTTATAGTGGCAAAAACAGACTAAGACACCAGTCTCACTCACCTTATTTTAAATGGCAATGCCTTCTCCCACCTTCCCAGTACTCTTTATCCTTCTTCCCTGATTCATGTTTCTGTGTAGCAGCAGCAGCATCTACCACTTATTGGGTTCCCCGGGAATGGAGTTGTCAGATAAAACATAGGCCAGTTAATTTGAACTTCAGTTCATTCTAGGCCCCTCCCTTGTAATGTGAGCTGGCCTTTGCTTCCCAGTTTGATATAAAAATGAACAAGTTTATCCCTGATGGGCTGTTGGGGATTTCAATTCTATGCATCCCTAGCATATGAGAAAGAAAACTCCAAATGCTATGATTTCTTATTTAATCTGGTTCTAAATCCCTTGTGTGGCTTGATATTAAACAATTTTGCTTATTTTAAACAACTTTACTTTAAAAAAAACAGTCTTAATATAAATCACTTGCAGAGCTTTATAAGAGAAAGTTTTTTTTTAGAATTCCTATTCTGTTACCTAAAAATGTTAATTCTGTCCTGCGGATGTCCCTGACTGATTATTTTTTAAATATCCCTAGTTCCCGACACAGTATGTGGCACATAGTGGTAATCAATAAATGTTTACTAAAATGATACATGATGTCTTACACTAATTTTTGTTACATTTTAGTGGTTATTTTAATCAATCTGGTCTTTCAAATGGGAATTTCCATAGGAAACAACATTCACAAGTAGAAAGCTTTATGGATGTTGCCGGTTCCTTCCTGATATACCTTGGATTGATATGATGTCCTGCTTTTCTGAAGGGTTTTAAGTGCTGTTCAACATACTACTTTATTCATCATGATTTTTAAATGTCTTAAATGATCAATTATGTGTACAATACCATGCATTTGAAAAAATATATTAAACATTATATACAAAGTTCTGAATTGATCATGTTTCTATTTAAATTACATTTTTCCAAATTATTTAAAGCAATTGAATCTCAAACAATAGAAAAAAGACTAAATATCAAGTACAAATCAATAGTTTTAAAAGACGTACAAGGGACATTGTTCTGCTGCATATTGGAAGTGGAAGCAATGCACACTTGAAGATATGTGGGTGTTTATATGGAGAGATCAGGGTAGGGCACACAGAGGAGAAGAAGGATAATACATTGTACTTCTAGGAAGCTATAAGGTGCTAGAAACTCACTGAACAACTGCAAGAAACAGAACTCCCTTCCCTACCACCATACGGGGATTTTTGAAAGGATGAGCTAGATGCTTTCAAGTGGAAGGGATGCCTGTGGCATAAATACGTGTGGGCAGGGAAGCCAGTGGGATGGATTTAAGATCACAATCAATTTAAAGCTGGATTTTATTGAAATGTCATCACAAGAAAATAATGCTGTTGAAAACATGATAGGAAGGGATGGGAACAAAAACAAAACAAAAAATAGGATATTTAAAGGCACTTGAAGTCAGTTTTATCAATTATAAAACATGAAACATCAGATAATCTATTCTAGATAGTCCTATGCAAAAAATCTACCCCAAAATAAAGGGGGGGGGACAAGAAACCCTACTACTACAAATTTATATAATTTTTGTCCCAGTCCCACTAAATTTATCAATCTTGATGTTTTCTACCCAAGAATCTTGTATTTTATAGGTCCTTTGGAAAGAGGCAAAATGGCATAGTCAGAGGAAAATTCCCCACATTTCTCTACCACACGGGGCAATTATATGTACAAGGCAAATCTCACTCTCCCAGGTGCACTCCGGGAGAGAGGGTGAGCCTCATGTTCTTCCTTTCTTTCCAAGTCAGAATGTTAAGCATGTGGGGCTGAGTGTAGCTCAGTTTGCCTAGCATGCAGGAAGCACAGGGTTTGATCCTCAGCCAGGGAAGGAAGGAAGGGAGGGAGGGAGGGAGGAATGAAGGGAGGAATGAAGAGAGGAGAGGGAGGGAAGAAGGAGAGAGAAATGGGAAGAGAAGGAGAAAAGAAAGAGTAAAAGAAAGAGTATGTTAAACATGTTGAGAGATAAATGTTCCTCATAAAAAACTCAGACACTCTTGAACTACATTAAATTTCACTTGGAAATGGAGCAAATAGTAGCCATATCTAAACTTTCAGCCACTGCTTGAGTAGATAGCTCGCAGCCCAGCTGTCCCCTGGCCAGGTGTCATTCTGGAGAGCCAAACAAGGGAACTTCCACTATTGAGCAGGCCCACAGCCCAGGCCCTGAACGTCTGTGACAGGCTTTCTCCTGCTTGTCTGGCACTTCCAACTGTTTAAAACTCAAGCCCCAAATTCAAGGATATATAAAGAGAAATTAGACACTAAATTACATTAGCCTTATAATCAGAGAACATCACTGGATTTTGTGAAAGGCAATAAGATTTTAATAGAGGCACAAACTCTTTTTTTAATATAAAGGCATCTGAGAATTTTGACAAGTAACTCTTACTTAAAATATTCCTTAAATAGCCACATGTATTTGTGAGTGAACTAATTCTTATACATTGGAAATTCCAGTATTTTGACACCAGCAAAACTATTTTGATTGAAAGAAAATGAAATAAGCAAAGCAGGTATAATTGTAGTGCATGAAATGTTGTCTTATTGGCTTTGCTTTAAAATGAATTTTTTGATTGACATGCTTGAACTTTGTTTAATCACTAGCAATTGCTTGGTCAATATAGTGGCATTCCTTATTTTCAAATCACCAAGTCCAAACAGACAAATTGCATTAATATTTTCTTCCCTATAAAAACTTACTAACCTAACCACAAATATTTCTTCAGTATCTATTATGTCCACATCATAGAATTGAACACTGTATAAAACACAAAGAAAATCCACCTCTCTAACTAAGACTTTTTAATCAAGATGGAGAGATGAATCACACACAAAAATAACAGATATAAATATGTAGAAATCAGCCCATGGGTTGATTCAGATAAGGAATTTAGGAGACTCAAAAACAAGAGGAAGAATGAATGCATTTTTAGAAGTCTGAAAAAAAAAAGCCTAGAGTTGAATCAACAGGGACCATCGAGATGCAAAATACACCAAGTGATTTCTGGGATGCAAAGGTGATGCTCGAGAAGAGACACTGGCAACCACCTCTCCTACAAAGGTTAGTTTCAAATGGTTCACAGTTGTATGCAATACAAGGATATACTGGCTTTGATTAATCAGATTTTAATTCAATTATACACATAAAGACCTTCCATTCTTATCTCACATTCTTAGATACTCTACAAAGCCTCATTCTTTGCTGATATGCCCATTTCTATAATTCTGATGACAAGGACTAGAGATACAGCTCAGTTGGTAGAGTACTTGCACAAGGCCCTGGGTTCAATCCCCAGCACCCCCGCCAAAAAAAAAAAAAAAAAAATCTGATGACAAGAACTAATCATTCTCAAGAGTTCTCTAACTATGCAGGTTCCAATAAACTTACACTCTTGCTACAGAGTTCTTTGGCTGATATTTTGGTCCCAATCTTTTTGATCCTATATAGCTTATTTCACTATTAGATCCATAGTGAGCAAGTCCCACTGTATCTTTATTAAATATACACCAGAAATGACAAAAAAATAGAAATATTACCAAAATAGTCAAAGGGAGATGATTTGCAGAATTTTTTTTTTCAAACACAGTGATGTTACAATGAAGATCATCTTGGATATTGTTATGGTTCATACGTGGTGTCCCCCAAAATTTCACCTGTGAGACAATGCAAGACGGTTTAGAGGAGAAATGATTGGGTTATAGCCTTAACTTAATCAATGAATTAATCCCTGAGGAGATTGACGGAGTAACTACAGGCAGATGGAGTGTGGCTAGAAGAAGTGGTTCATTAGAGGCATGGCTATGGGGTCTATATTTTGTATCTGGAGCGTGGAGTCTCTCTACTTCCTGATCATCATGTGAGCTGTTTCCCTCTGCCATGCTCTTCTTCCATGATGTTCTGGCTCACCTCAAGTCCCTAGGAAGGCAGCCAGCTGTCTATGGATCAAGACCTCTGAAACTATGAATGCTTAAGTAAACTTTTCCTTCTCTACAGCTGGTTGGGTCCTTTAGTCACACCAGTGAAAAAGCTGACTAAAACAGATATAAAAATCCTAAATTCTTAGGCTGTTTCCACGGGTTCCAGAAATGATCCTGTACCCAAAATTTCACAGTTGAAAAATACATTCTATTCTTTGAAACCTTTTTTTTCTGGGAAGAACTGAAATGCAGAACACAAGTCATTTGTGACTTCTGTTCTCATCACTCTCCCTATGCTGGCTCAGATTCCCCCTGGCCCCTGGGGCTTGGGCCCAGCCCTGGTTTCTTGTGTGCACGCCAAAGAGGCCAGCTCCCAAGGCCTTGAAAGATTTGTGGTGTCTGTTTCCATATTATTCAGCCTATAACGGTTATGTGGGAACGTCCTGACCTGCTTGGGTCTGATAAGGTTCCTGGTTGAAGGCTTAGTATGAGTCGACAAGGACCACCTGCCCCCCTCCGTCCTTGCTTCCGCCTACCAGTAACTTTCCATTCTGTCTGAAAGAAATATATAAGTATGAGCTGAGATAATAAAGAGAGTCTCCCCCTGGATGAAGAACCTTGGTGTCCTGTGAATTCTTTTAACCCCGACGTCTCCCGCCGGACTCGGTCCAAATTCGCCGGACGCGGCATCCCTACTCACTCCACTTTCCCTTTGCCCTTTGAAGACCAGTTTTCTCTCTATACATCTAATATGTTCTCTTCCTCCCACTCCCATTCCCACTGTGTGTGTGTGTGTGTGTGTGTGTGGGAGAGAGAGAGAGAGAGAGAGAGAGAGAGAGAGAGAGAGAGAGAGAGAGACCTGTCGTACAGAAAAGAGATTCTATTATTATTTCATAATAAGATCTTAGGGATTAAATGTGTTGCCCAGGGCCATAGTAAGAGAGCTATGCTTTGCCCAGGAGAATAAGTAGCCATAGATTGAATTAAAGTTGTGTAAAAGAGCAAAGATTATTTTTTTAAGTGAGTGAGATGTTTGAGGAGTTTTGATGATCAGAAAGTAGGAAACAGGGGATCCAACATGGCCGCCGACGAGGAAGCAGCGATTCTAATGTCTCCACAGTAACGGGATCAAAAAGACCCTTTGGAACAGCGGCAGTCTACCTACTGAGGAACTTCTAGCAAAATTCCGTGAAGGAGGTCCTGCCGGGAATTGGTAGGTTTATTAAAAGTGTCAGTTTGTGGCCGCCGGGACTCGGGGCCGGGGGACTGCGGTACTTGCCGGAGAGGGGCTGTCGCCTCCCCGGCCCCGGGCGCCGCCGGAGCCGCGAGCCGGAGAGACACGGCTGCGGTGCGGCCAGAAGCTGGGAACGCCGGGGGCAGAGAGAGCGACAGGGGCAGCGCTGGCAGTGGAGGCCAGCGGAGAGAGGCACGGGAGCCCGAGGCTGAGACACACCGGAGGGAGCAGAGGGAGAGCCCCGCCATCATCCCGAGATAGCGAGAAGAGGAAGATGGCGGCGGGAAGTGAGTAAGCCTCTCTGTGCTCCGTGCCCCGCGCCGCAGCGTCTCAAAAGCTGAGACAGACAGCTGTGACTCTGCATTAATCCATCCAGCTGAGGCAGCTGGTCAGCCTCCGTGGGTAGTGGCCGCAGGTTCCAGGCAGGGCTTGGGAGAGACAGTGGGGACCCGCCCGTTGCATTGGTCGCCCGGCAGGGGGAGGCGAATTGTCGCCGTTTGCGGGGGACACCACTGTGGCGGAGGGCTGGCGTCGCAGGACTGCGGCGAAGAAGATAACTTCATTGAAGCCTGCTGCTACAGGTGTGTAACCCCCTAGATTTCCCTCTCCACGCATTGGGGAAACCTTAAGGGCCCCTCCCAGCTCTCACGTGAGTGCTACAGTCAGCCCGAGGGAGTCAGAGGTGGGGCGGAACCTGCAGCGTGGAACTGCCGCTCCCGCCAGAGCTGACTGCTGAGGTATCTTGCACCAGCTATGGGGGAGTGGCTACCGGAGGGCAAGTAAAATTCGCTGAGGATTCTCAGCCCCAAGCTCTACAAACTTAGGGTCTGAGGGAATGGCAAACTGGAGGAGTGAGCCCAGTCGTTCATGAAAACAGGGCTCCCGGGAGCAGCAGACCTGGTGTGTAGCCAGTATTGTGGTGAGAGGGGCCTGGCTAGAGAAAAAGTGGAAGTGATTGGACACAAGAGGAGGCCCTAGGCACTCAGGATTGGAGACTCGCCCAGTCTGGGAGGAGCTGCTGCACAGTGATTGGTTCCCGCATACGGACAGGAGAGACTTGACCTGGTGGGCACAGCGCCACCTAGTGGAAGAGAAGTTAATCAAACTCTAAGAATGCATTTATTAGTTTTTTTTTTTTGATTTGGGTTTTTCTTTCATCCTCATTTTTCTATCTTTTTTTACTTCTTCTTCTTTCTCTTCTAATTTTAATTTTAATTTTTTTAATTATTATTATTTTTTTAATTTTTTTTTCTTTCTTTAGTTCCTATTTCTTTCTTTTGTCTTTTCATTTTTCTTATCCCCCCTTCCTTGAATTCTATCTGCCTACTCTCATTCTCTTTAGTGACTTCTTCCCTTCCCTTCTAATACCTTTCCTCCCAAGCATCAAATAAATTTATAGGAGTAAACAGTAACTCAGCAGTCAAACAGAACAAGAAGCAACATGAGCAGCTTCAAGAAACAAGGAAGAAAAGGAGTACAAAAAATGCAGGACAGCCTAAATATTCAGGAGGACCTAGAGTCATCAGAAAAATGGTCATATACAGACCTCAAGGAACACCTTAGACAGATGGAATGGAACCTTAAAGAAGATACAAGACAGCAAATTCAAGCAGCGAAAGAACACATTGAGAATGAATTACATAAACAGCTAAAAGAAGAAGTTAAGCATCTTTATCAGGAGATAGAGATTATAAAAAATAATCAAACAATAATTCTAGAAATGAAGGAAACGATAAACCAAATTAAAAACTCAATTGAGAGTATCACTAACAGAGTGGAGCAAGTAGAAGCCAGAACGTCAGATAATGAAGACAAAATATACCATCTTGAAAATAGTCTAGCCAACTCAGAAAGGCTGGTAAAAAATCATGAGAAAAACATCCAAGAGTTATGGGATAACATGAAGAAACCAAACTTACGAGTCATCGGGATAGAAGAAGGTACAGAGATTGAAACCAAGGGAATGAGAAACCTGCTGAATGAAATAATTACAGAAAACTTTCCAGAAATAAAAAAGGAAACAGATATACAAATTGAAGATGCATACAGGACACCGAGCACACAAAATCACAGTAGACCAACGCCAAGACACATTGTTATGAAGATATCCAATATACAGAACAAAGAGAAAATATTAAAAGCTACAAGAGAAAGGAGACAGATTACATTTAGGGGTAAACCAATACGGTTAACAACGGATTTTTCATCACAGACACTAAAAGCAAGAAGGTCATGGAACAATGTATTTCAAACTCTGAGAGACAATGGATGCCAACCAAGAATTCTGTATCCAGCAAAATTAAGCTTCAGGTATGACAACAAAATAAAGATCTTTCATGATAAACAAAAGTTAAAAGAATTTGCAGCCAGAAAACCAGCATTGCAAAGCATTTTGAGCAAAACACTACACGAGGGGCTGGGGATGTGGCTCAAGAGATAGCGCGCTCGCCTGGCATGCGTGCGGCCCGGGTTCGATCCTCAGCACCACATACCAACAAAGATGTTGTGTCCGCCGAGAACTAAAAAATAAATATTAAAAAAATTCTCTCTCTCTCTCTCTCTCTCTCTCTCTCTCAAAAAAAAAAAAAAACAAAAAACAAAAAAAAAAAACACTACACGAGGAAGAAATGAAAAACAATAACCAAAACCATCAGTGGGAAGTGCCTCGGTAAAGACAGAGGGCAACGGGAAAGATAATCACGGAGAAAAAAACTAAATTTTTTTTAAAAAAAGGATAAACAATCAAACATGGATGGAAGTTCAAACCATATATCAATAGTAACTCTGAATGTTAATGGCTTAAAATCTCCAATAAAGCAACATAGGCTGGTATCATGGATTAAAAAAACAAACCCAACAATATGCTGCCTCCAGGAGACACATCTGATTGGAAAAGACATACACAGGCTGAAGGTGAAAGGATGGGAAAAAATATACCACGCACACGGTCCTCGCAAGCAAGCAGGGGTGGCCATCCTCATATAGAATAAAATCGACTTCAAGACTAAGTTAATCAAAAGGGATAAAGAAGGTCATTATATACTGTTAAAAGGAACCATTCACCAACAAGACATAACAATTATCAATATCTATGCACCAAACAATGGTGCTGCGACATTCATAAAACAAACTCTCCTCAAGTTCAAGAATCAAATAGACCACAACACAATAATTATGGGTGACTTCAACACACCTCTCTCACCATTGGACAGATCCTCCAAACAAAAATTGAATAAAGAAACTATAGAACTCAATATCACTATCAATAACCTAGACTTAACTGACATATATAGAATATATCAACCATCATCAAATGGATATACTTTTTTCTCAGCAGCACATGGGTCCTTCTCAAAAATAGACCACATATTATGCCATAGGGCAACCCTCAGTAAATATAAAAGGGTGGAGATAATACCATGCATTTTATCTGATGATAATGGAATGAAACTGGAAATCAATGATAAAAGAAGGAAGGAAAAATCCTACATCACATGGAAAATGAACAATATGTTACTGAATGATCAATGGGTTACAGAAGACATAAAGGAGGAAATCAAAAAATTCTTAGAGATAAATGAAAACACAGACACAACATATCGGAATCTATGGGACACAATGAAAGCAGTTTTAAGAGGAAAATTCATCGCCTAGAGGTCATTCCTCAAAAAAAGAAAAAAACAACAAATAAATGAGCTCACACTTCATCTCAAAGCCCTAGAAAGGAAGAGGAAAACAACAGCAAATGTAGCAGAAGGCTAGAAATAATTAAAATCAGAGCGGAAATCAATGAAATTGAAACAAAAGAAACTATTGAAAAAATTAACAAAACTAAAAGTTGGTTCTTCGAAAAAATAAATAAGATCGACAGACCTTTAGCCATGCTAATGAAGAGAAGAAGAGAGAGAACTCAAATTACTAACATACGGGATGAAAAAGGCAATATCACAACAGACACTAGAGAAATACAGAAGATAATTAGAAAGTATTTTGAAACCCTATATTCCAATAAAATAGAAGATAGTGAAGATATAGATAAATTTCTTAAGTCATACGATCTGCCCAGATTGAGTCAGGAAGACACAAACAATTTAAACAGACCAATAACAAAGGAAGAAATAGAAGCCATCAAAAGACTACCAACCAAGAAAAGCCCTGGACCGGATGGGTATACAGCGGAGTTTTACAAAACCTTCAAAGAATAATTAATACCAATACTTTTCAAGCTATTTCAAGAAATAGAAAAAGAAGGAGCTCTTCCAAATTCATTCTATGAGGCCAACATCACCCTGATTCTGAAACCAGACAAAGACACCTCAAAGAAAGAAAACTACAGACCAATATCTCTAATGAACCTAGATGCAAAAATCCTCAATAAAATTCTGGCGAATCGAATACAAAAACACATCAAAAAAATTGTGCACCATGATCAAGTAGGATTCATCCCTGGGATGCAAGGATGGTTCAACATACGGAAATCAATAAATGTGATTCACCACATCAATAGGCTTAAAGATAAGAACCATATGATCATCTCGATTGATGCAGAGAAAGCATTTGACAAAGTACAGCATCCCTTTATGTTCAAAACATTAGAAAAATTAGGGATAACAGGAACTTACCTTGACATTGTAAAAGCTATCTAAGCTAAGCCTCAGGCTAGCATCATTCTGAATGGACAAAAGTTGAAGGCATTCCCTCTAAAATCCGGAACAAGACAGGGATGCCCTCTATCACCACTTCTATTCAATATAGTTCTTGAAACACTGGCCAGAGCAATTAGACAGACGAAAGAAATTAAAGGCATAAAAATTGGAAAAGAAGAACTTAAATTATCACTATTTGCAGATGACATGATTCTATACCTAGAAGACCCAAAAGGGTCTACAAAGAAACTACTAGAACTAATAAATGAATTCAGCAAAGTGGCAGGATATAAAATCAACACGCATAAATCAAAGGCATTTCTGTATATCAGCGACAAAACTTCTGAAACGGAAATGAGGAAAAACACTCCATTCACAATATCCTCAAAAAAAAATAAAATACTTGGGAATTAACCTAACAAAAGAGGTGAAAGATTTATATAATGAAAACTACAGAACCCTAAAGAGAGAAGTTGATGAAGATCTTAGAAGATGGAAAAATATACCCTGTTCATGGATAGGCAGAACTAACATCATCAAAATGGCGATATTACCAAAAGTTCTCTATAGATTTAATGCAATGCCAATCAAAATCCCAACGGCATTTCTTGTAGAAATAGATAAAGCAATCATGAAATTCATATGGAAAAATAAAAGACCCAGAATAGCAAAAGCAATTCTAAACAGGAAGTGTGAATCAGGTGGTATAGCGATACCAGATTTCAAACAATATTACAGAGCAATAGTGACAAAAACAGCATGGTACTGGTACCAAAACAGGCGGGTGGACCAATGGTTTATAATAGAGGACATAGAGACTAATCCACAAAGTTACAACTATCTTATATTTGATAAAGGGGCTAAAAGCATGCAATGGAGAAAGGATAGCATCTTCAACAAATGGTGTTGGGAAAACTGGAAATCCATATGCAACAAAATGAAACTGAATCCCTTTCTCTCGCCATGCACAAAAGTTAACTCAAAATGGATCAAGGAGCTTGATATCAAACCAGAGACTCTGCATCTGATAGAAGAAAAATTTGGCTCCGATCTACAGATTGTGGGGTCGGGCTCCAAATTCCTTAATAGGACACCCATAGTACAAGAGTTAACAACTAGAATCAACAAATGGGACTTAATTAAACTTAAAAGTTTTTTCTCAGCAAGAGAAACAATAAGAGAGGTAAATAGGGAGCCCACATCCTGGGAACAAATTTTTACTCCTCACACTTCAGATAGAGCCCTAATATCCAGAGTATACAAAGAACTCAAAAAATTAGACAATAAGATAACAAATAACCCAATCAACAAATGGGCCAAGGACCTGAACAGACACTTCTCAGAGGAGGATATACAATCAATCAACAAGTACATGAAAAAATGCTCACCATCTCTAGCAGTCAGAGAAATGCAAATCAAAACCACCCTAAGATACCATCTCACTCCAGTAAGATTGGCAGCAACTATGAAGTCAAACAACAACAAGTGCTGGCGAGGATGTGGAGAAAAGGGTACACTTGTACATTGCTGGTGGGACTGCAAATTGGTGCAGCCAATTTGGAAAGCAGTTTGGAGATTCCTGGGAAAGCTGGGAATGGAAGCACCATTTGACCCTGCTATTGCCCTTCTCGGACTATTCCCTGAAGACCTTAAAAGAGCATGCTACAGGGATACTGCCACATCGATGTTCATAGCAGCACAATTCACAATTGCTAGACTGTGGAACCAACCCAGATGCCCCTCAATAGATGAATGGATAAAAAAAATGTGGCATCTATACACAATGGAGTACTATGCAGCAATAAAAAATGACAAAAATCATAGAATTTGCAGGGAAATGGACGGCACTAGAGCAGATTATGCTTAGTGAAGCTAGCCAATCCCTAAAAAACAAATACCAAATGTCTTCTTTGATATAATGAGAGCAAATATGAACAGAGCAGGGAGGAAGAGGGGGAAGAAAAGAGTAACATTAATCAGTGACATGAGATGGGAGGGAAAGGGAGAGATGAGGAAATTTGCATGGAAATGAAGGGAGACCCTCATTGCTATACAAAATTACATATAAGAGGTTGTGAGGGGAATGGGAAAATAAACAAGGAGAGAAATGAATTACAGTAGATGGGGTAGAGAGAGAAGAAGGGAGGGGAGGGGAGGGGGGATAGTAGGGGATAGGTAAGGTAGCAGAATACAACAATTACTAATAGGGCATTATGTAAAATTGTGGATGTGTAACTGACATGATTCTGCAATCTGCATTTGGGGTAAAATTGGGGGTTCATAACCCACTTCAATCTAATGTATGAAGTATGATATGTCAAGAGCTTTGTAATGTTGTGAACAACCAATAAAAATGAAAAAAAAATAAATAAAAAATAAAAAAATAAAAGAAAGTAGGAAACATCTTTGTAATACTTTACCCATTTTACATTTAAGCAGTTAGTTGACATCTCTCCTAATGAATGGGTGGTTATAGTAGTAAATATAATAACAGCCAATGTTGTGATGTTTATTGATATTAATAGCCAACGTTATACACTGATCCAAGTATTTTATATGCATTCTCGTTTAATCACCATTAGTATTCCTAACCTAAAGATGATGATGTTGAAGCAAAAGTATTGTACCCAAAGAGCTAGAACTCAAACCAACAAGTATAAATGACTAGATAATTACAGCTAAGTACATCAGCCACTAGAAAGGCAATTTGTAAATCAATGGAAATGTAACTGATGTGACACAGCAATCTGTATACGGGGTAAAAATGGGAGTTCATAACCCACTTGAATCAATCTGTGAAATATGGTATATTAAGAACTATGTAATGTTTTGAACAACCAACAATAAAATAATTAAAAAAAAAAAAAAAGAATTAGTGGCCACAGGCCCACAGTGCAGAGGACCAGTCAGGTGTACATGGAGTGCCCAGTGCTAGGTCTTCTCCCAATCATGACCTGGCCAAAGCCATCCATGGTGCCCTGCTCCTCTCTCCAACTATCCCACACTGGGTCTGGAGTCTGCCTTCACCCTTCTCAGTTTCTGTAGTTGCTCAACACTCAACACTTAGATACTCAATACTACCACATTTTGCCCTTTCTTCTTCCAACCCTCCTTTCTTCCTCTCCTGCATCAGCTCTGCTCCTCAAAAAGGAAACAAACCAAGGATCCCACATTCCTCTCTGTGAGATTCCAGAAGGGAACTGGCTAATCTGATTACCTATTCATTGCTTTCACTGCAGGCAACTGCACCTAAACTGTGGTACTAAATACAACTGTTTTCCATTTCATGAATGTTCACAATGTAATCATCTATGAAAAAGTAAACAGTGCTTTCAGAAAGCAATTGGCTTTGGAACCCAGGTTCACAGCATTTTAAAGCTAGGAGAGACCTCAGACAGACTCCTCACCACGAGGTGATAAAATCAAGGTCCTGGGAGTTCCTGTTACTTGGTCAAGGTCACGCAATTAGTTTTGTTCCAGGAGGAAAACCCAGATTTCCTGACTTCCTGTCCAACTTATTCAGCAAAAAAATTGAACAGGCATTTCTTTAAATGTCAGATACTAAAGATCAAGTGCTTTTTCTATTCCAGTGTTTTTGATTAGAGTCAAGTTGTAAACATTTTTATGCTGAGGGCATCTTATCTGCTAAAGGAAATAATGACATCTACACATGTGCAGCAAGAAAACCCATAGGAAGAGTGACATTTCATCTTCCTTCAACACAAAACGGGATTAGGTTGTAAGGTGAATAGTTACAGACAGCAAGGACTTCATGAAATATGTATTTACATATTCATAATATAATCCAAACCTCCTTATTTTACCAATAAAATAAGTAGGAAAAAGTAGGCTAGTTGGCCTTTCTTTGTTCATTCATTTGTTTTTAGACTGGCAATTGAACTCAGGGGCACTTGACCACTGAGCCACATCCCCAGCCCTATTTTGTATTTTATTTAGAGACAGGGTCTCACTCAGTTGCTTAGAGCCTCGCTTTTGCTGAGCTGCCTTTGAATTTATAATCTTCTTGCCACTGGGATTATAGTCCTTAGCCACGTGCCCAGCCCTAAGCTAGCTGGTTTTATGCTCTTTGCAACAAACCTGCACCTTCTACCTTCTTCTGGTTGGAAATGGGAAAAACATACGTATAATAAATAATGGGAAAAATAAAATATATATATATATTTTAAGAGTACAATTCTAAGATTTTTTTTTCTTTTTGCCAATCACTGAGACATTTTTGCCACTTCCATCTAGGGAAAAAAGATGAACGAGAAGAGAGAGAAGCATGAGACCCTTCGTATCTTCCTTTGGCAACAGTATTTTTAATGTTGGCTGAGAAAGGAAGGGAATAAAAACACAGAACCACTGGCTGAGCAAATAGCAGGCATGACACTCTCTAGATGGATTTTGCAGGCAATTTTAAGAAAATACATGATCTTTTGACCCAAAACTAGATGTTGTCTCTGAGTTGTGGAAAATCTAAGACACCTGTGATTCTAAGATAAAGATTCAAGATGGAAACTAACTATTTCAGTATCCCTAGCCAAAGACATGCAGTGTGTCCAGTTCTTTCTAGTTCTTTCTGTCTTCCTTTCTGAACATGCAACTAGTTGCAGATTGACACTGTTTTCCATATAACATTATCACTCCTTGATTTTTTCCTCAAAAGCTATTCTTCATGGTTAGATGGTATTTGGAGAAATTTTCAACTGATGTGAAATGTACACCACTTTAATAGATTCGACAGTTCCCTGCCTATCAGAGATGCTCCACAGTGGAAACAACAGCTCCTGCAGGGTTAAAGTCACTCCACAGTCATTCCTCAGGATTTGTGATATGCAGGAGAGCCTAAACTAAAACATGAATAATGTTTTTTAATATACCAAAGGCTGACTACACTAAGTTGTTTTTCTCCCTGGTTAAACCAAAGCACAATAGGAGTAAGTGTTATATGCAATTCCAAATCCATTTCAAGTGAAGTACAACAATAAATTATGAATATCTTAAATAATAAAAATAGGCTTGCAAAATGATACATTTTCATGCCCACAAAAGTGGTCAACATAAGGTCAAAAGAAAAAGAAAAAACTCAGACTCCTCCTGAACAATGAATATTCTGGAAAATAATTTAGAAATAGGATGGAGAAAGTTATTGGGCATGGAAATAGCTGTTAGGTTGAGAATATCAGGGACTAGAGTCATATGGATATAGAGAAGATAACTATCTTCTGTGATTATTTTAATCAAAATCACCTACTGAATGCTCCATGACAGGCATGTTCACAGAAAGAGTCCACACTTAGTATTTACTGAGCACCCACTATGTACTAGGTGTTTGACATATTGACTTCACTAAATCCTCATAACAATTCTGAGAGGCAGATTTTAGCTTGAACCATGTGAAAATTTCCATTTTTATGGGCTCAAAGGCTGAATATTGGAAAATTCATAGAGGATGAGCTGAATGTTAATGTTTTCATTTCATAGGTAGCTCAGAGAAATTGAACAATTTGTTCAATTTTATGCAGCAAATATCTGATGGAGTTGGGCTTCAACACACACTTTCACCATCCCATGCCTCACTTCATCTTAAGTGATTGTGATTAAATTGTAAGAGCCCCTAACCCCCAAACAATATCTACTTCCCTCACCCCCACCCAAACCAAAAGACCTGGATGATCATAATGTCTTGTCTTCAAGTCTAAGGACTTGATTCTATCAGAATCCTTCTTTTTCTACAGACTCATTGCCCTTCTCTCATTAGCTTCATTATAGCCACTGCATTTCTGAATCAAACCTTGGAACATATGATCAGAGAAAACTGCAGACATTTATAAGGACAAGGATATAAAATAACAATTGAAACTATCCTAGAAAACTTTACAAGAATGAGCATCATAAACATATCTCCTACACACTGTGGTGTAATTGGATTTGGCTGCCATACTCTGCTCCCAGCTCCCTGAAGGGAGGTCCTGTGTTTTGTTGCTATTTGTGGAACATCAGTAATTTTACATGACACCCCAACACTAGAGCACTTCTAGGATGAGCAGAGGCAACCAGAAGCACCAGGGCCAAGGGTGCCAAAGCAGGACATTCTCCTTTCTCTCAGAAACTCTAAGGACTTGTGAGCATCCATAGGACACTCATTTATCAGGCACTTCTTATGCACTAGGTATTTTTGTGAGATGCTGTGTAATATATCTGGGAGGCTTTTTTAAAAAAAGGAAAAACTTACTTGGGCTTGGAAAGTAAATAGGCAGACAGAATAGTACATGTATGGTTCTCTAACTCAGTGTGGATCAAATCACCTAAAGGGTTTGTTAAAAGCCTGATGCCAGGGCCACACTGGAGTTTCTGATCCTGCAGACAGAAAGTGGGGCCCGATAATTTGCAGTTGTACCAAACTCTCAAGTTATGCTCACGCTGCTTATCCAGCAACCATACTTTGAGTGAGAATGTCTTGTAGGAACCATTGAGATTAGAGAGGCAGAACAGAAATACTACACAGGGCAGACCCAACCCAAGGAGTCTTGCCTATCTGGAAAACTAATATAGCTATTAAACTACCAAGACTTGATCCTTTAGAGGTGATTTACCTCTGCGCAACCTGGAGCTTCTCTCAGTTCTGATAGAGCTGCCACATAGCACAACTTCAGCATTAATGTAACCAGAGACAGCTACCAATCATCCTTTTGAGTCAGAAGACAAGTGAGTAGCTAGAAGAAGACATACCCTTAATCTCCAATTTTCCTATAGTTTGTCTCTGTAGAGTTGCTTATTAAGGCCAACTAAGTCTATAAGCCTTGCTGCAAAAATAAATTTCCTTAAGTGAATTTAATTTTTTTTTTTTGTGAATTTAATTTTTTAAAGTGTCTTGTTGCTTTATAAGACCTTTCAAGAACATTTGGGGCTGGGGTTGTGGCTCAGTGGTAGAGTGCTTGCCTTGCATGTGTGGGACACTGGGTTTGATCCTTAGCACCACATAAATTATTAAAATAAAGATATTGTGTCCATCTACAACTAAACATTTTTTGAAAAGAACTGCAACATTTGTAATTTAACTATAAAAGTGAGCACAACTTTCTTCCATAATTATTTAAAATCTTGGTTACAAAGATCTGTAGGAATCAAATTTTCTAATTCTACCCCAAATTTTCTAATTCTACAGTCTTTAATATACTATGACACTCCCTGGTTTTCTAGTAATCCTGACTTCAAATGATACCAGACATTTGTCTCACACTCTCTCACCAACAATAGGCCTCCTCAGCATATCTCAGCCTCATCTTGGGTTGTTGATTTAAAAAATTGAGAAGTCTGAGGCTTAATCAATATTTTCCAGATTGATTAATGGACCCTGACTCACATACTAGAGCTGAGCTCAAGGTTTATAAAGCACATTCAGTGAGGTAGTACTGCATTTTATTTTTTTGTCTTACCTAGTAAATAAATAAAATCGATAAAGTGAACTGAGTGGCTGATGAGCAGCCCACACAATAGAGATTATATTACCCGACTTAGTTTAAAAAATATAGATCTTAAACCATCAAAAAGAGGCTCTGCACCTATGCATAATTGTCTACCTATATTACCTACCTATTATCCATTACATGAACAATAACTTTAATTCACAGAGCTCAGTTTTAAATTCAGCAATGGTACCAGTCTTGTGTCATAACAGCAAATGGAATGCCTAGAGCAATAAAATGAAAGAAAAAACAAGGCGACAAAGATTTCCTCACTATAGAGAACAAAGAGGAATTGTCAAAATATATATATTAAAAGTGGCAATAATAATAATAAACACATTCATTTGGACTTTTCCCCTTGCAAAGAGATACTCAAAGTTCTGCACAAACATAGGAAGAGCCTTAATTCTCTCTTCCTACAGTTAAAAGAAAAGGACCCAATGCCTGAAACGAAACTAAAGGACTCTTTGCATTTTAGACATTTCAGAAAATGCCACAGTAAATTAGAAAGAAGGAACACTTCAGTTTCCTAAGGGTGCTCATATTACTTTTATGTTTTAGAATTATTATATGCTTTTAAATAAATGTGACCACCAACAATGCAGAACACATCTAAAAGAATAATTCAACATTTAAAGAATAAAAAGCATTCTACTTAGTAAAGAGAGATATATATTTTCACAAAATGTAGAAAAGAATTAAAATGTTTAGATCAGCAAAAAAAAAAATGAGTTTTTTGGCTATCCGCAAAGCAGTATATGTATGCATAGAAATATTTCTCCCAAGATATTTTTTGTTAATTTATTCTGTTTATATGACCTACGATAAAGTTGAGAGTAAGCGGAAAAGCAAATATGTGATTTGCATTTGTGTACAATAAAGTGTCAATACTCAGAATCAACCAAATTAGACTCCCATGAATCAACCGAGTTGGGACTAAAGTTTGTACTCTCTACAAAATAATATACTAAGTAAATCAATAGTGCAAATGTGGTTTTAAGACAGTTTTAAGGACTTCATTATTTAATTCTTCACATGCAAATGATACTTCCAGTGGCAAATAGGCCTTATTTAGTTTCATGATTAAACAAAGACAAATCCTCACATAACTGGTTGGTTCTTATATCTGTGTTTCTTTAAATTTCTTCACATTCCAAGTAATTTCTGACTTATTCAAGTCCCCACCACACCCACCCACCCACCCACACACACACACACACACACACATTCACACACACACACACACACACACACACACACACACACACCCCTAGACTCCCCTTCTCTCTTCATTCTGTACTCTCCCTAACCATGACTACTGCAAAGAGCTCTAACTCTTACATCTGAGAGAATCAGGAAGAAAACTCAGAATTAAAAAACAGAACAGAAAGAAATAAAGGACCCTAGCTCAATGGCAGCCTGACTTTCAAAGATGGCCAGCCTACCTGGACTGTTGTCCATCTTAAACCCTCTGTTACCAACTCTGGGACTACCTGGGACTGCTATAACAAATTACCACACAGGTGGCTTAAAACAACAGAGATATTTCCTTTCACAGTTCTGGAAGCCCAAGGTCAAGGTGTTCCCAGGTTGTACTCCCTCCAAAGGAGCTCCAAAGCTCTAAAGGAATTTCAGCCTCAAGTGATTCTCATGGTGATTCTCATGCTGTGGCCATGGGACTCCAACTCAGGCCTCCATCTTCACATGGCCTGCTCTGTGCATTAGCAGAGTGCTTTTCAATTGACCAAGCAGTCCCATGTATATCATCTCATTTGATGGTCATACTCTGTCATTTAAGCAGCATTACTTTATTTTGTAGAAGAAATAACTAAGCTCAGAGTGGTCCAAGGTTATAGGGCAAGTCAGAAAGAGATTCAGATGTTCCATGTTCAAATCCCATGATATTCCTATCATGCAAAGCTAATGCTCTCTTTTCTCACAATAAATCACACACAGTCAAAAAGATTTTTACAGCATTTTTCCACTGCAAGTGAATTATCACCAATTAGAATATTGGGTTTGAAAAAGGTGGCCCATGGAGCACTTTGAGGTTAAAATAAAATGTTGGCACCAGGGTAGATTATAATGTGGTAGAAGGAATGGGCATGTACCATAAGTTACCCCAGAAGTGTTGCCAGGCCCAGATCTGGGAGCGTGAGGAAGATCAAGTCATCTTGCCAAAGGAATACAATTTAAGTTTAATTTCCAAGGGTCAGTCAGGAATGGGCCGAGGGCCTAAAGTTTGAGTCAGAAGAGAGCATGGCCTGTTCAGAAAGTCACATTGGAAAGAAGGAGTTGAGGACAGTAGAAGAAATCTCTCCAGGACTTTTCAACCCAGCCCCTACCTCGTCACCTATCAGTCTGACTACTACAGATCCTCTTCACTAGTCTTTCTGTCTCCAACCTCACGTCCTCAAATTCAGCCTTCACCCTACACATTGGAAGATGCCTTTAACCAGCAGACACATCCTCAAGAACATGAGTGAAATCCAGATGCAGCCCTAGTGATCTGAAACCATCTAATGCTCCAGCCTCATCTCCCACCACTCACCATAGTATGTTCCAGCATATCTCTCCAGATGCTTGCTCTTCTCTGCCTCCAGACCATATTGCATCCTGTGCCCAGAGCACCCTTCCTCCTCCACTGATACACCAGCTAGCTTCAAACATGCTCAAAATCTTGTTCTAGGTGGCAGACCCCCGAGCTAATTACTCTTCCTGGAGATTTATCTCTTTCTGCCACTCTACCTATCCCTTTACATTGAATTGCTAGTTTGCACATTTGACTCCCTTCTAGAAAGACAGGAATTCTGTCTAACTCATATGAGAATGGGACTGCTTGAAAAGGTACTTTTGCTTTAAATTACTAAAATAATACACACTTTCTATCACAATTAAATATAAGAGTGACAGAATTTTCATATTTCCCTCTAGTGCTAAACCCTTCCTTTTTATAATTAATATTACAGTTTCTCTCTATCCTTACACTAAAATACATGGAAGATGTGTGTTTCACAAAAATTGTATCCTCTCCATGTATTATTACACTGTAAATCATCGTTTTCACTTCAGATTATATCATGGACATCTTCCCGAGTCAATATACTTTGATTTAAGTTATTTCTTTTCTACTATGAGGGATGAAATTAAGGGACAGAAGTACAAACTGAACAACTGTTAGACATAAATCACAAAATTGTCTCTGTGCTTTCCAGCAAACAATTCAAAGAGGAAAACACAACCAATTTCACCATGTCTGTAATTAAAATCAATGCAGTTGTCCAAAATGCAAATTTTCTTAAGACTGGTTCGGAAGAAAAATTATCCTGTGCTTTCTTATAAAAGAACAATCTGACTAATGGACAAGGGTTCAAACCACCATCACCACCACCACCACCACCACCCCACACACACATATACTATAGATCTAGCATCAGCTTCACAGGGTGGATTGTCAACATCCATCAAAGTCGTAATATTCTGTACCTAGCAAAATACCATAAGTAGTTTGATTACAAACAACTCCACTGGAAGAAAAAAAAGAAGTAACCTAAGGGCCGAGGGGTTTGCTCCTAAGTGGTTGGATATGAGAGCAGCCAGAGCCAAAGCCACCCACCTGGAAAATAATAGCACCAAAAAAATGCAATATTTAATTAGGTTTGTGCACATTTTAATTTTTCAGGGAACAATGTTTATGTAGATTTATTCAATTCTCAGGAAGGTCTATAAACAACAACAACAAAAAAAGATTTGGAGCCACTAATGCGGAAAAACACACAACTTGTCCATAATCTCTCCGTAAGTTTCATTTCTCTCAAATAAGATTTTGACGGTCATTTGTTCACCTCTGCAGCATCGTCAGCACAGATCCTGAAACAATGAAAGGGTTACGGTCTGAATGTCTGTGTGCCCTCCAAAATCCACATGTTGAAAAGTGAATCCCTAATATGACAGTATTGGAAAGTGGGACCTGTGGGACATGACTAGGTCTTGAGGGTGGAGCCCTGATAGTTGGGATCAGTGACTTATAAAAAATAATCACAAGACAGAGGATTTATCTCTTAGAATGTAAGAATTCAATGAAAAGACAGATGTCTTAAAACCAGGAAGCAGGCCCTCAGCAGACACTGATCCACAGGCACCTTGGTCTTGGACAGCTTCACAGGGTGGACTGTCAACATCCGTCAATAGTTCCAGTCTCTAGAACTATGGCTTATAAATGTTTTTGGTTTAAGCTGCCTGGTCTATAGCATTCTGTTGAACACCTGGACTGACCAAGACAGTATACTCTTTTTTTGTTTGTTTTTTAATTTATTGTTGTAGGTGGACACAATACCTTTATTTTATTTATTTGTGTGGTGCTGAGGCTTGAACCCAGTGCCCATGCATGCAAGGCAAGCACTCTACCACTGAGCCACAACCCCAGCCCCACAACAGACTCCTGATTAGGTAAGTGAAAGCTGAACAGGAGAGAGCTGGTGTTCACAGTGGCTGAGAGGACTTGAAAGAGATGCTTCTCTCTAGGGTTGTAACAGTCACCTGATCAGAGGAAACGAGGACTGGCCAAGAAAATACCCCGATTAGAAGGTGCCAAAGGCCAAGGCCAGAACATTTTTTAAAGAAGTAATTTGTCAACAACTTCCAGTACTTAGATAAATGAATGATAAAGGCTTCAGAGTTCCTCACCATAGATCAAGATTACCATAATTTTAGTTGCTTTTATATCGCTTGTCTACAGAAGTATGTCAGCCTATCAAATTAAGTATGTGTGTTCAATGGCAATGGTTGGCAATATTGATATACATTTTCCCCTTAAATGGACTGATCACTCATTTAGCTGTCATCTTGCATCTGCCACTGAAAGAGAGAAGACAAATTGACTCCATTTTTCAAACTCAGCAGAGTTATTTATTTTGTTAAACACAACATATTCATCTCTGCTGGTTTTCATATGGCAGTGAGAGAGTCAAGCCATTCAGTTGTAAAACTAATTAATGAAAACAACCTTTGAATTACTAAACTAGCAGTCTGACATCACTGATTAGATTATCAGAGGAATAGTGAGTTGTGAAAAATATTATTAAAATAAATCCAAACTTTCATTTTATTGTAGGAAAGGGATTTAAGCAGCTTTCTAATCAAGAAAGCTTTGTTGCTGTTTAGCATGTGAGTAGCTGCAGTGTTTTTCACTATTTTGTTATTCTGGTGTCAAGTAAATAAATAAATATCTGTGTGCTGTGTTCAGAGACACAATTCTAAATAAGTTACCTTGCAAATTCTGTCTATTAGAGAGTAAGGAGGAAGACATTTGGAGAGGTCCTTTTTGAAGGGGAATGGGGAGGGAGGGAAAAAAAAGAAAAGAAAAGAACTACCCCCAAATAACCTATATCTGGTCAGGAATACAGACACAACATGCTGATATGACTGAGAAATTTTTTTATAGTTCTGATCAAAAGGAACAAAAGACCATCCTTGAAATACAAATTTCCACCTTCTGTCACGGTGTTTCCCTCCACCTTTCTTCTTTCAACGTGAAAATGCTGGCAATTTAAGTTCTTTTCTTTGCATTAGTAAGAAGTCTCTAAAGGAACATCATATTGATTCCACTCTACAGATTAAAACTCTCCTGCTACTCAAAAGCTATTAAATATGTTTACCTGAGATTCATGGGGATTGGAATCTATTCTGTCCTTTCCAGTTGAAAGTACCAAAGGCAGCGACTAAGCACCAACTGTCTGAAGGCCACTTCAACATAGACTGTTCAGTCCTTTTTAAAACGCTCTTCAATCTTTTTAAATTCCCCTTGTTCCTTCCCTTCAAATGAAATTATTTTGCACAAAGCTATTATACATTGAGTTTCTCATTTATAACATAGGAGAAGTATTTTTTACACTCTTAAGGAATGACTAAACATTCCAGTTTCTGAAACACCTTCCGTCATCCACCAACAGAGCAATAGGCAACTCAGTGAACATTATTTTTGGTGCATTAATAATAAACATGCTGGAGCCATGTGCAGTCATAGAAATATTCCTGGAGAGTTAATTGTGCAGGTAATTTTCTTAGCCTGGAAAAATAAAATTCACAGACATCACTGCTGTCAATGTGAGTCATAAACACAGGACGTGCTCCCTCACCTCAAGCAAGCTTCATTGCTTCTGACCCTGTATTTATTTAAAACTTTTAATATTTTGTTCATCATGGATTTTTTTACATACACACAATGGAGTTTTATTCAACCATAAAGAAAAATGAAATTATGTCATTTGCCGGAAATTAGATGGAACTAGAAACCATTATGTTAAAGAAAACAAGCAAAACTCAGAAGGTCAAGGGATGTATGCCTTCTCTAATATTTGAAAGCTAGAGAGGAAATGGAAAAGAAAGGTGGGAGGCAGGAATCTCATGAAAATCAAGGAGAGATCAGTAAAGGAAAGTTGACCAGGGAGAGGGAAATGGTGAGGGAGGACAACATGCTGGGCAGTGATATTGACCAAATTATATTGCTACACTGAATACATGTATGAACATGTAACAACAAATTCCATCACTATGTACAACTATAATGTCCAATTTTTAAAATGTAGAAAATTAAGTTCCTGTGATTGCTGGAAACTGCAGGTGCATTGTGATCCAAGTGGCATCGAGATCACCTTCGGGGTCATGGACTGCCAAGGCCTCAGCAGCAACCGAACTTTATAAAATTCTTCCTAGGTCATAGGGCTTCTTTGAATCACTGTGTTGAGTTCTTCAAGGCCGATGTACAGAATTTCTTACAGATGAACTGGCCTTGTCTGTCACTCTACACTCCTTTTGTATACCTCCCAGCCCCTGCCTGCTAGATTCCAGCTACTGCAGCCTCCTTAATATTTCTCAAACACAAAGGGCCTTTGCATATCAGGTCCCTGCTTGGATCCTCTCCTCTACATTTTCATCTGCTGCTTCCATTTCCTAATACAGATTTCACTGATGAGGCGAAATTTAAAATAATGAATGAATTGCCAACACGATCCAAAGGCAAAAATTCTTGACAAAGGACAGTTTTGCTTCCCTGGGGATATTGGGCAATATCTGGAATCATTTTTAGTTGTTACAACTGGGCAAGGGGAAGGGAGTCCTGTTAGCATCTAATGGGTAGAAGCCAGGGATGTTATTTAACATCCTACGATACACAGTATGGTGCCCATAGCAAGGACTATCTGACCCAAAATGTCATCAGTGCCAAAGTTGAAGAAGCTGTCTAAAGGTGACCAACGTTTGATGATGAGCTCTTGGATATACATATGTATTTCAGTCTGTTTTTGATGCTCAAATTGTCCCTCCTTTGGCCATTATGTTGGCTTCAGAGTATTTTTTTTTTCATACTGGGGATTGAACCCAGGGGCATTTTACCACTGAGCTACATCCCCAGCCCTTTTATTTTCTTATTTTGAAATAGGGTCTCACTGAATTGCTGAATGTTTCTCTAAAGTTGCTGAGACTGGCCTAGAACTTGTGATCTTCCAGCCTCAACCTCTCCAGTAACTGGGATTACACACATGGGCCACCATATCTAGTTGCTTCCACATACTCTTAATGCTCACCTGGAAGTCTGAGAGCTCCCTTGCTTTTCAGCTTAAGAACATGTTCCAGGCCCCACTCACACATTTCCTGACCTGGTCAGATATCAGCCATTGCTCTGAGAGCTCTGGTGCCTTAGAGTGGAGATGGTCCTAGGAGGCTGTCCTCTGGGCAGAGAGCTCTCCCTTTTCCCTACTCGGCCATCATTTTTAGGCTCTTGTGGTAGACAAAGCTAGGCCCAAAGTGAGGCAGAACATCACATCAGAAGGACATGGTGGAGGAAAGCTGCTCAGTTTATGACAGCCAGGTGGCAGAGAGAACTTGAGGGCAAGCAGCCAAGAATAATAGTATCATCATTGATTTTTTTTTTTTTTGCATTAAACTTGACTTAAAAGCACTCCATTAAAATATTATCTTCATTCTGGGGATTTCTGGCACATCTTTAAGTTCTATTCCCTAAGAACCTCTTTGCTTCATAGTGTGAGTCCTAAACATGACCTCCCAGGACTAGCCCTACTTTCTTTACCAGGGGAAGGACAATTTTAACATTGATGACTTTTAACGTTCATAAGTAACTTACATTTTTTCTTCCTATTCCAATATACGCCCATTGTATTTATTTAGAAATAAATAAAAAAGAAAAATTTTGAAAATTAGCATGCAACCCTAGTCCCACCACTTACCAATAACCACTGTTAACAACTGGCTGAATGTCTTTGGAGGTCTTTTCCTATGTTTATGAAAAGGAGGTTTGCATCAATAAAATAGACAGATGGTAAATAAATGATTAGATATTTAAAATATATGACTCTAACAATTTTCCAGATTAGCTAGCTGTGTTTTAAACTTTTTTATAAATTCATTAGAATATTTATTTTTCTAAATATATTCTGTTTGTGAATATGAATAATTTCAGTGTTTAAGCATATCAGAGATTTCATAACCATTACAAGAACTTTTGAATAACGGCTTTAAAAACAAAAGGGGGTGGGAATAGGCAATTCATAAATCAGAGATATGTATTACTAAACAAGTGTTAACATCACAATTGATTTCCAGAACTAATTTAAAGTCTAATGATAATATTGGTCTCTGTCTCTCCCTCTTGCTTTCATTCAATTTCATTCTCTCACTCTCCATTTACTCATCTATATCTATCTATCTGTATTTACCACATCAGTGGTTTAATAAAAGTGCTATTATTCTTATCAATATCCCCATCAATTTAACATAGTGATAACCTTATGGACTTTGCTATTGAACAACCCAAGTTTTAATATTAGATGTGTGTCCTTGGTAAAATTACATTTGTGCTTTAATCCTAATTATCCATATATGTCAACTAAGAAATAAAAGTAATACCCATAGAGCTGCTGCAAAAATTAATAAAATACTTTTATACTTACCATAATACCTGGCACTGAATAAACATTCACTGTAAATAAATTATGAAATTAAAGTAAGACTCCCATCCTCAAAGTAAAGTATAATCCAATAAGAGAAAAGGACATATGTTTAAATAAAGCAAACATACTCACAAAAAAGTTAAGTGGCAACTAAGAATGAGGGTAACTTACTTTTGAGTTCCAAATATGAAGTTCACATTAATGAATGGGCTTACTTTAAAATTAATCTGTTTTTAAGAGAACTCTTTAAGTCTTGAGCAATAAAGACAAAAAAAAACAAACAAAATTAATACAAAATGATCATGTAAAATGTCATGCTTGTGTTATCTTTCTTTTCCCCACTGATTTTTCATTATGGAAAAACATACACAGAGAACATAATTGCACTATGGAGTATACTTATGTGTCAAAGATGACACATGAACATCAAAACATTATGAAATTATGAACAGAGCCAAGTGTTATAATGAAATAAAATCAACAAAATATAGTTGACATTCAATACAGATAGATTCTATTTAGGCTTGTACCAGAAGTAAGTGCCTTAGAAAGAGTATACACTCTGAAAATATTTATCTGGCTTTAAGAAACCCTTAAAAATATCTATACTGGGGGAGAATTCAGAACACAAAATGTTAATTGTCGGTCTGAAGTTAAAGTTGCCATAGGGAGAGAAATTACTAAGGATAAAACAGGAATGATGAGAAGCCATCTATACCAATAACAACACCCAAGAGACTCTCAATCTCATATGAAGAGTTTCAAGAGCTTTCAAAAACCTAATTACTGAGACATGGGTGTAAATTTGGGGATGTGTGTAACAAAACTGCAATTCTAGCTAAGTTTAAGCTTACTAATTACAGAATGTCATCTCTGAAGAAAGAATGTACCACCATAAGAGGACTGGACTCCACAGTATAAAATTATATGTCAGAGGGACAAAATTGCAGCACCATTATAAGACATCCTGATTATTAAAGAAGAATCCACAATATATCTATAATGAAAAAACACAACTCAGATTAATATAGCTTTATGGCCCTAGTTATCAGCCATGTTCAATTAAATCCACTTCTCATGATACCATGAATATATATGAGGTTCCCAAGAGCAGATAATCTCTCTCCTGCTAAGAGCTCCAGAGCCTTGCAAACTCTCAGGCTCTGCCTTTGACCCACCATTATTTTTTTCCCATATTTTTTATCAATGCATTCATAGTTGTACATAATGGTAGAATTTACATATTTGTACTTGAACATAATATAACAATATAATTTGGCCAACATCAGGAGCCAGCACTTTCCCACTCCCTCCCATCCTCCCACCCCCTTGTCTCTTTCCTCTATTTTACTGATCTCCCTTTGATTTTCGTGAAATCCCCACACATACACACACCTTTTTGTTTCTTTTATTCTCTAGCTTCCACAAAGGAGAGAAAACACACAAGTCCTTGACTTTCTGAATTTAGCTTATTTTGCTTAACATAATGTTCTCTAGTTTCATTTGTTTTCCTGCAAATGGCATAATTTCATTTTTCTTTATGGCTGAATAAAACTCCATTGTGTATATATTCTTTATCTATTTACCCGTTGATGAACACCGAGGCTGGTTCCACAGTTTGGTTGTTGTGGATTGTGATTGTAGAAACATGGGTATGCAGGTATCACCGTAGTAAGATGACTTTAGTTCTTTAGGATAAATACCAAGGAGTGGTATCGCTGTTGACCCATCATTTTAAATATACCCTCTCTATCACATGTCTCTGCTTTCAACTTCATTTCTTCAAACTAGGTTTACTCCACTCCATGTAGCCCCTCTAGATTGTTACTCTAGTTGTCTCTTTATTTTAGTTTTATCTTGGGTGCTATCTTTCTGATTTCTTTTGTCCAAAAAAAAATTATCCATAGTGAATTATTTAAACTTGTATAATTTCACTACCTAATGACTTGTGCAATGTCCCATCAACTTTCCAGAACCTGACAGAAAATATCTGCTGCTATTTTCTGAATATATAGAATGATGTTTTCTATGTTCAAATTATACTCACATGGCAGTCCTCGGTTGGAGAAAAAACATAAAATGTGATTTCAGACATGCATAAATTTTCTAGCATCTACATTGGGTCTCTAAACACCAATTTCTACTAAAAAATTAATAATAATGAGATTCCTTGGAGAATTCCAAGGAATTCTTGATTCCAAGTTTTTCCTTGTACAAAAAAAGTACAAGAAAAACATTTTTTCTTATCATAACAGAAAACAAAGAAAAGACTTAAAGTCTACTAAATCTGTGTGAGAAGAATTTAAGAGCCAAACTGAAGAGTCTATCATTGGCTAAAAATCAGATAATTTGAACATCTATTAAGAAAAATAATTGAATATGTGGAAGTATTATTTTGAGTTCAT
Organism: Spermophilus citellus; assembly: GCF_964194105.1. NCBI lineage: Eukaryota > Metazoa > Chordata > Mammalia > Rodentia > Sciuridae > Spermophilus > Spermophilus citellus. Next base: position 178,089,370 of record NC_138185.1, on the reverse strand, counting down.
AATAATATTTGAAAATTCTATTGGTTTCCAAGTGCTAGGAAACAAATATGTCATTTTGATATAAACTACTTGTAATAATCAAGAAATTGATGAAAAAAAATTCTTTTTTAGAATATTCCAGTTAACAAATTAAGAAAGAATGACAGAATTTTGCTTTCAACCATGAGAAAAGTTAAAAGGAACTGATGTGTCATTATGTTATAAACAACTAAGGAACCAAACTAAACACATAAAATAGTACATTTCAGATATTGGTGAAGATGGTGGTAAAAGACTATTGTGAAGAAACAAATGAGGATAACTCTACAACTGCCCCAGACTACTGCTGGTGAGCCCCACCCATGCAAAGAGGAAGAACTCAGATAAATCCCTGCAATTTTGCTGAATTGAGGCAATGGAGATCAGAGTCCAAGGAAAACAAGCAGCTAGAGTCTGGGAGGCACAGTAATGGAGAGGAAGAAGTAGCACAGAGAGTACTGTGGAGACCCAAATGGAACTTCTAAAATCCAAAAAAAATAAAATAAAAAAATAAATCTCTCAAATAAAAAGTATGCTGGAAGGAATGATAGCATATTAAACACTGTAGAAGAAAAGAGTAGCAAACTTGAAAATGTAGGCACAATAACTACCCAAAATAAATTACAGAGTAATAAAAAAGAGAAAAAAGACAGTGAACAAGTGACCTGAAAGACAACATCTCAGATGCTCTAATACATGAGTAGTTGGAATCCTAGAAGGAAGAAGGGGGGTTAGGAAAGAACACTTTAAAAAGCAGTGGCTGGAAATTTCCCAAAATTGATGAAAACTTTTAGCACAGGGAAATAATTCCCCACGTACCTCTCAATTTACAGCACACGTGCTCATCTTATAAGCAGAAGCACTAATTGCCTTTGTATTAAGCTACCTTTTGAAAGATGTTTGTACAGCAAACAATCTCAGATTAATAGGATCTATTAACAACTAATAATTTTCTGTCTCTGGATTAGTTATTCATGTTTTCCCTGACCCCACAGATAATTAAGAGTTGATCACAGAAAAGAGAAAAATTGACAAAATTTCTTCATGCCAGGGCAAGGAGAAATTTTTTTTAATTATACTGAATTTTTTTTTAAGAAACAAAATTCCTGACAAGGCATCTCTCAATCTCCTGAAATTTTGTCTGTTTAGAACTCATAACCAAACCTTTCCTTGGCTTTAGTTCTAAAGATGCAACAGAGGACGCAGGACATCCTTTTGCATATCCAGGGAGCACCTATGGTCCCTCTCCTTCCATATCTGACCATTGGAGGTGGGGGTGTAGCTCAGTGGTATAGCACTTGCCAAAAAGAAAAGAAATCTGACCATAGTTTAAATAAAGCTTTTTTCCTGATCCCTTCATGTTCAACAACCAAGGTAAAGTTTATTCTTCTGGAAAAATATTCAAGACATTGTATATGATTTTGTCTGCCGCCATCATCTTGTCTACCATTTTTTTACTTGTCAGGGATTTAAGCTAAAACATCTAGACTCTCTTCATGCCCTGTTATACTCTCTGCTTCTTACAGAATATGACCTTTTCTATACAACTGGCCAGGTAGCCAGTTGACCTTTAATATGCTGTAATTTGTTCCCACTTGGAGCTTAGGTTGGTGTCTTTCACATAGGTAATATATATGTGTGTAAGATTGTGAGTGCCCTTGAAATCCAGCTGGCAGAAAATATAAATTTATAAATAAAACTGACCATGCTCATTTCATTTTCCTTTGTGTAAAATCTATTCTAATAGGAAACAGTCCTGTTGAGTAAAACTCCAAGAACAAAATGTACACAGAAAGTATTTTAAATGGGCAATAAAGCATGAGAATAGAAAAAAAAATAACAACTCTGGTCATTGAACCAAATAATCAACTTGGGAGTTCTCTCTGAAGTAACAGTCAACACCCAGCATGCACTTATGTGGTTGTCAAGCAACAAGAATTTCACCAAGATCCCTTCTGCTTAAATAAGTTGAAGTTCGATAAAACTGACATGAAACCCAAGCCATATCAGTGGCATACAACCATGAAACAAATAGCATTTTTACAAGACTGAGCTTCTTATTCAGCTGAGTGACAGTCATGGTCTCAAACACTTGATTGCTTTTCTAAAACAACCTAAAGAGAATTAGGAGTTATGATTAAATTTTTTTAAGATAAATGTGTTTTAAACAGGGTAGATTTGATGTCGTGCCTTCTTTAAACCCTGTTGAGCATACCTTGATTTTACGGATGAACTCACCCTTCATTTCATGACCTAGTCTACGATTATACCATTTAGTCATAAATTGTTCTATCTTGCCTTTTGAATTGTTTTTCTGTTTATTCATTGTAGATTCCCAGTTACCTTACAGTAGGTCCTCATAGCTTCTAAGGAGAGCAAGATGTTAGAAATTAAACATCCTACCTGGTGAGCACTGAGCATTTGGGAAAACACAGAGTGTGTTGTCTGCTCTCTGAACACAAATGCCCTGCAATATTTCAATAATTTCTGTTTCAAAGGAACCAAAATAAACCATTTCACCAAAATAAACTATCCCAAAATGCTCAGATGTATCTATCTGGATTTCTAAAGTAAGCAGTCACTGCACGATCAAAAGTTTTTCATCATATGACTTCTTTCATCAAGACTACCTACTCCAGGGCCACCTAAACCATCATCATTCCTTGACATCCATGTCAGTCATATCACCAATCTCCTATTTGTTTGGACACTTTCTCCCTCATCAGGCCTTCAAGGCATCTCCATCAATATCTCACCACATGCTACATGGTGCTCACCTTTGGGCTGCTGTAATAAAATACCACATACTTGGTAATTTTTAAAGAAAATAAATTTATCTCTCACTATTCTGGATGCTGGGAAGTCCACAATCAATTAACTGACAGGTTGGGTGTCAGGTCAGGGGAAGAATACTATGGATTTACATGGCAGAAGGGACAGAAGGACAGAAAGGGAATAGATGATTTCCTCTTTTTTTTTAAGAGAGAGTGAGGAGAGAGAGAGAGAGACAGAGAGAATTTTTTAATATTTATTTTTTAGTTTTCAGCAGACACAACATCTTTGTTTGTATGTGGTGCTGAGGATTGAACCCAGGCTGCACCGCTTGAGCCACATCCCCAGCCCCGATGATTTCCTCTTATAGTGACCCTTCTATAAGGTCACTAATCCTGTTCATTAGGACTCTGACCTTATAACTTAATGACTTCCTAAATGTCCCACTTCTTAACACCATCACTTTAGCAATTAAGTTTCTCTATGTGAATTCAGGGAGATATATTCAGATCATACCACCATCTTTAACAGGGTATATATGCCACTATTTTCAACAGCAGGCAAACAGAAATCCCAAAGTGACTGGGGATTCAATTCAAGAGGCTTCATCAAGGGAAGGCCTTATTCTCTGATTATCTGTTTAAAAGAAATGTCTCTAGATCTCATATTTAAGCTGCAGAAACTGGGTCCAGAATATTTATTTGAAACCAAGGCTAGTCTTGATTCTAGTCCAAGTGTTAGCAGACATATTTCAGGGTTTGTGGGCCACATACAGTTTCTGTAATATCCTTCTTCATTGTTGTTGTTTTGGTTGTTTTTTGTTTGTTTTGGGTTTTTTTTGGGGGGGGGGGGGTGATAGCACAGATGGAATCCAGGGGCAGTTAGCCACTGAGCCACATCCCCAGCCCTTTTTATATTTTATTTTGAGACAGGGGCTCACTAAGTTGCTTAAGGCCTTGTTAAGTTGCTGAGGCTGACTTTGAGCTTGAGATCCTCCTGCCTCAGCCTCTTGAGCCCTGGGATTATAGGTATGCACCATCATGCCTGACTCCTGCGTATTTTATAATTCTTTAAAAATGTAAAACCATTCTTAGCTCACAGGCTGTACAAAAATGGATCACTGACTGGATTTGGCCCATCAGTTGTAGTTTGTTGATCTCTATTTTAAGTATTGTTCCTCCAGTGCTTACCTGCTAATCCCACTTGAAACTGCTACCACCAGGTATCTTTATCTAGCAGAATTCTTCATTCAGTTTGCATAGCCACACATGCCCAAAGTATCTGTCAAGAGATTAAAGGAAACACTTACAGCAAGGACTTCTTGCCCTATTATGGGGAATGCAGTAAGCAGACCACCTTAGGTGTTAGCTCCTGCAGGGCTGGCCTCAGCCAGAAAAAGGCTTCACTGCAGGTCACACCTTTCCCAGAGCAGCTTGCGTCTAATAATTGAGCAAGGCATGAATATAAATGTCAGGCCAATTTGTCCCAACACAGACAATTCTGCTCTCTTCCCATCCGTTTCATAAGTATTTATCCCTGGCAAACACCTTACAACAAACTTTATCTCAGCATCTGCTTCTGGAGAGTCCAACCTATGATGTAGACTTGAACTCCCTATGTGACAGCTGAATTATTCAATGTGCTACATCAAATTAATGTATATCCCTTTCCCAAATGTAGCCCAAAAGGTCATTTCCAACATCACAACTTCATACAATTTTTTATGTTATTCTTTTCAATATTTTACATTTTGTATTCTTTTCAGATCAATTTTTTTAAATGGTGGAAAGTAATTGTGATGTTATCCCTGTGTTTTATGAGATTTCTTATCCCTTTAGAAGTCCATGTCTGAGTTTCAACTTTGTGTCAAAGCCCTAATCATTCTTTGATTCCTTAAAATTCTTTTAAAGATTTTTCAGTACAAAAGAGTTATTTTAAAGATTTTTTAGTGTGCCAGTTTCTCTCTATCAATCAATCTAGTCTACTCTCCTCTTGTGGGCTTTCTTCAGAGATAAAGATTTTTAATGAACTGTGCTTTAATGGAAGGCCACAGACTCACACTGAGGGACACTGTAATACACAGTGTGAAATCTGTCCATGTTGCTGCTATAAGGATATAGTGAGAAAGTTTATCATTAAGTTGAACAGTGTCATCTTTATAAGGCCACTCAGGAAAAATGTATTTCTTGTCTTAACATCAAAAATTGTTGTTCGAACCCTAAGCAATGCACTTGCTTTTACATTATATGAATCACACAGAGCTCATCATGTAAGGAAGTACTTTCTACCAGCATGGTGGTTAGACTGCTCTAGAATGCTTCCTAGCCTAGCTCTGCTGCTAACCAGCTCTACAACCTTGGATGAATTACTTAAACTGTTTTTCCTGAAAGAAGTATTACAAACCTTTTAATAAATTTCTAAATCTACTTGTGCTCTTTGCATAAAAATATGAATATATATATATATATATGTACTTATATTTTTAACTGAGACACTTTATGTAATTTTTATGTTTAAATTGTCATGTCATTAGTATTTGAAAATTAGACATTATAACAGCTACATAATACTTCATCTTGTGTATATGGAAAAATGTATTTTAAATACATCTTAAAATGTATTTTGAGTCAAAAGATATGAGCATTTTAAGGTTATTATTCATATTTTTAAATGTATTCAAGAAGCATTGATCAGTTTATTCTTGTATCCAAAGAGATTATGTATCATGTATAGGGTTGATATATATATATATATATCCTGAAATATATATAAAATATTTGCAGATATAACATATATATATGCATGTATATATTATATATAATTCTATTCAATTGTTATTGGAGTTGTATTAGACACATAGACTCAGAGGAAAGTAACATCTGTACATCTAAAAATATGGCAAGCCCCACCATTTATTTATTCAACTCTTCTTTTGTAATTCAGTAAAGTTTTATACATTTGGGTTAAAAATTATTCCTAGATATTTCATAATTTATGCTTTTCTGTTAAAGTGTTTGTTTTCCATTATATTTTATACCTGATTTTCTATTGTGTAAAGAAAGCTATTTAATTATGATTTTATTCTCTTCATTAACACTTAACTTATACTAGAAAATCTCATTTCTCATACTACTAGTCATGACAGCCTATTTTTTCAGTCTTCTAAATGCCAATTTGAAGATCAGTCAAGAAGAAAATAGTATCTAGTTAAGCTGCCTATCCCACCGTCTCTCACATGCTCTTGGATTTGGTTGCACTGTTATCTAACACAGGGACTTGGGAAATATCAGTGCAGTTGGCCTCAATCAGGAGCACTATTCTACCATTGACTATTTAAAATTGAAGTCTCACAATAATTATAAAAAGGAGATATGTTTACCCCTGCACCATAGGCAGATCCTGCCACCATGGCCCCTTGGTGTGCCCAGTTCCAGCAGGGCTTTGAAGGCTTCTCATAGGAGTACACTAGCACAAAATCACTCCTGGTTCTCACAGAAAAGAGAGGTGACCAGATGGCCAACAGTGGATAAAGGTGCAATAAATTCATGAAATGACCCTAATATTTTCCAACTGCAGAATCTATTTGTAAAGTATTTTAGTCTTTAAAAGACTGGTTGTAGGCTGTGGTTGTGGCTCAGTGGCAGATCACTTGTCTTGCACATGTGAGGCATGGGGTTTGATCCTTAGCACCACATAAAAATAAATAACCAAAATAAAGATTAAAAAAAAAAAAAGATGGGTTGTGTTAGGATTTCATTGATGTGGCAAAATACCCAAGGTAAACAACTTAAAGGTAGAAAGGTTTGTCTGGGTTATGAATTCAGAGCTTTTAGTCCATTGACACTTGGCTCCATTGCTTTGGACTTATGGCCACACTTATGGCTGGAGCATGTGGCAGAGGAGGCTGCTCACTTCATGGTAACAAAGAAGCAAAGAAAGGAAATAGGGGCAGGGGTCTCAACATCTCTTTGAAGGGAACAATGACCTAACTTCCTTTCACTAGGCTACACCTCCTGAAGGTTCCATCACCTCCCTGTCACCTAGCACCACAAGCTGGTGACCAAGCCTTTAACACATGAGCCTTTGGAGGACATTCCAGATCCATAGCATAGAACTGGTTAATTCAAATAGAAGGACCATGACTTGTTGCCTTACCACATGCTAAGATGTTTTATTATTTTTAGGACCAATAGCACAAAATTGCTCACAATATCATATCTTTATTGACTTATCTTTGGTTTATCATAAACCATGTGTGCCTTAAGTTTTGGATTTTTGGTGTGCTCTAAATAGGTCTGTTTCCTTAGGATTTGGATATATTGTGTTTCTAATTTCATGGCCTTTGTAGGTGGAAACCCTCAAGCCCAGTGTTCCCCACACATACCTGATATCACTGCCCCAGAGATAACAGTCTGGGAGTCCAGCTCTCACTCTGCTACCAGCCTGCTATAGATGTTGAGACATTCCCTCTGTCTCAGCCTTGCTTTTCATTTTTAATGGGGCAAAAGTGACATTATTTCTAGTAATGATTCAATGATTCTTTGTCAATCAAAACTCCATGCAGCCAACTTTTATTTGCTCAAATATATTATCCAGTATGTGGTTTTCTCGTGATTTGTCTTATCTTTTTTGTCCACTATTAACCACTCCATTTGTTAAACCCAGTCACAAAAGGGAAAGCTCTGAAAAGCCTAGACCATGACGTGCCGAACTTCTTATTCTCTTCTGAGTTTCCCATCAGACTCTCTAACTGCTTAGAGGCGTCTGGATTCCTCAGTGTGGTAAGAAGTGGCCCTGCATTTTGACAATATTAATTCTGCCTATCCAAGAACAGGGTATATCTTTTCCATCTTCTAAGGTCTTCTTTAATTTCTTTCTTTAGCATTCTGTAGTTTTCATTGTAGAGGTCTTTCACCTCTTTCATTAAGTTGATTCCAAAGTGGTTTTTTTTTTTGAGGCTACTGTAAATGGGGTAGTTTTCCTTGTTTCTCTTTCAGAGGATTTGTCACTGATGTACAGAAATGCCTTTGATTTATGGGTGTTGATTTTTGTATCCTGCTACTTTGCTGAATTCATTTACTAGTTCTAGAAGTTTTTTGGTGGAATTTTTGAGGTCTTCTAGATATAGAATCATATCATCAGCAAATAGTGCTAATTTGAGTTCTTCTTTACCTATCCATATCCCTTTAATTTCTTTCAACTGTCTAACTGGCCAGTGTAAAAAAAGAACTATATTAAATAGAAGTGGTGAAAGAGGTATCCCTATCAGATTTAATGCAATTCCAATCAAAATCCTAATGACATTCCTCATAGAAATAGAAAAAGCACTCATGAAATTCATCTGTAAAAATAAGAGACCCAGAATAGCTAAAGCAATACTTTGCAAGAAGAGTGAAGCAGGTGGCATCACTATACTAGAACTTAAACTATACTACAGAGCAATAGTAACAAAAACAGCATAATATTGTCACCAAAATAGACATGTGGACCAATGGTACAGAATAGAGGACACAGAGACAAACCCACATACTTAAAGTTATCTTATATTTGACAAAGGCACAAAAAGTGTACATTAGAGAAAAGATAGCTCTTCAACAAATGGTGCTGGGAAAATGGGAAATCCATCTGCAACAAAATGAAATTAAACCCCTATCTCTCACCATGCACAAAACTCAAAGTAGATCAAGGACCTAGGAATTAAACCAGAGACACTGTTTCTATTAGAAGAAAAAGTAGGCCCAAATCTCCAACATGTTGGATTAGGACCCAGCTTCCTTAATAAGACTCCTATAGCATAAGAATTAATATCAAGGATCAATAAATGGAATGGATTCAAACTAAAAAGCTTCTTCTCATCAAAAGAAACAGGTGAATAGTGAGTCTACAATTTGGGAACAAATCAGATAGAGCACTAATCACACATCAGATAGAGCACTAATCTCTAGGATATATAAAGAACTCAAAAATCTTAACACCAAAAAATAAGTAAATAAATAACCCAATCAATAAATGGACCAAGGAACTGAACAGTCACTTCTCAGAAGAAGATATACAATCAATCAACAAATATATGAAAAAATGCTCACCATCTCTAGCAATTAGAGAAATGCAAATCAAAACTACTCTAAGATTTCATCTCACTCCAATCAGAATGGCAGCTATTAAGAACACAAACAACAATAAGTGCTGGCGAGGATGTGGGAGAAAGGCACATTCATACATTGCTGGTGGGACTGCAAATTGGAGAAGCCAATATGGAAAGCAGTATGGAGAATCCTTGGAAACTAGGAATGGAACCATCATTTGACTCAGCTATCCCACTCCTCGGTCTATATACAAAGGATTTAAAAACAGCATACTACAGGGACACAGCCACATCAATGTTTATAGCAGCAAAATTCACAATAGCTAAACTATGAAACCAAACTAGATACCCTTCAACAGATGAATGGATAAAGAAAATGCCATACATATACAATGAAATATTATTCAGCCTTAAAAGAGAATAAAATCATGGCATTTGTAGGTATATGGATGGAGTTGGAGAATATAATGCTAAGTGACATTAGTCAATCCCCAAAAAACAAATGCTGAATGTTTTATCTGATTTAAGGATGCTGATTCATAATGTGGTGGGTGGGTGGGGCATGGGAGGATTATATGAACTCTAGATAGGCCAAAGGGGAAAAGGGGAGGGAAGGGAAGAAAGGGGGGATGGGGGTAGGAAAGGCCGTGGAATGAAACGGACATCATTACCCTATGTACATGTATGAAGACATGAATGGTGTGACTCTACTTTGTGTACAACCAGAAATATGAAAAATTGTGCTCTATATGTGTAATATGAATTGTAATGCATTCTGCTGTCATATATAACAAGTTAAAATTTTTTAAATGAAAAAAATAATAATTCATTTTAAAAAAATGAATTATTATTCACCTGCTCTATTCCCTTTAACAGCCTTGTACCTTACAGAACTGACAGTAATGTATCCAAGGGTTTGGTAGCAAAAGTAGGAAATTAAATGAAATTTTAATAACTAATTTTAAATTTATGGATATTCATTATTTAAAGCTTAAGATAAATCTATAGCGAAATCAAAGTTCTCTGAGTGACAAAAGAGAAGTCACTTAAAATTCCATTTCTTACAATTCTGCCATGACATTTAACTATTTACTACATCGTTTTCCTGCCTTAAAAATGCACAGGAAACAGGTGTCCTCGTTGGGTTGTACACATCTTCAAGGAATTATGAAAAGGGCATGTTAATATCACAGTCAGAAAATGAAGCCCTGAGTCACCCATGCTAAGATGTGAAAATATAGTCATTTTCTCTGACATGTAACCCCTCCTGGAGAGATCTTTTGAAATGACAACATGGCTATGCATTTTGAGAATTTGTTTTCCAGCACTATCGTTTGTCTCATGAAATAATGATCTATTATTATTCTATTTCACTGTTACTTTTAACTAATTAGGTCAGTTAACCTACTGTGCTTTCACATAGGGACTAAAACTTTGAAGTTGCAAGTTTGAGAGGAAGAGAGAAAAAATTTAAACTGCCTACCCGTTTGATCTCTGGGCGTACTCTCTTCCCCTGCAGATGGGCAACACAGGGCAGTCATGAAGACTGAAGCTGGACTTCCCAGGATGAGACCCTCAACCCATGAAACACTGGGCAATCTGCTGACCCTCTGGGCCTCTGACCTATAAATGAGAATAATAATGCTATTGGTCTCACAGAGTGGGAGTAAGGATTTAATGAGCTAATAGTGCTGTACCTGGTTCACTGTGTGTGCTATCCTGTACAGACATTTACCAAATGGCATCTTCACTGGCCCCATCCTCCAGCACACTTGGAGTCTTCAATTCTCCAAATGCAATGAGCACACTGCTTCCTCTAGGACTCAGCAGAGTGTTTTCTTCATAGCACTTACCATGTAGGTACTCAAATATGCCTTTGTGTGCAATTTTGCTTAATGGCTTCCTTCTCTCCATTTGTAATTTCCATCAGGTCAGAGTTGCTTTGTTCATACTGCACATCTACCACTATGTCAGTGCTCACAGTGAATGCTCAATAGATGTTTGGAGAGAACTGAGTAAATAAATAATAACCCTAAGAGAAGAAAAAGTATCTAGATAATTTTTTTAAAACCATCATGGGAACTTGGGTTTGTTACATCTCCAAGTTTGAAGTCAGTTTCTTATCTGCTGTGGTCATATTGCCACATTAAATCTCAATTGTACATAAAATGTTAGAGGTATGCTTTTCCATATTTCCTCCCAAAATGCTTCTTTAGAAGCCATATTGCAGAATTTAATCATGTTTTTTGTAAGAACTGCATAAATGTATGACAGGATCTATGAGATTACCTAATTTATTTCTTCCTTGGAATTACCAACACCAAGAAGGAAAATCTAACCAAATTGAATCAGTCAGTAGTAAACATAGTGTTCCCAGAACAAAATTTCTTTGCAGTTGAGACAGGACTTGCAACTCAATGTCTTTCCCTTCAGGAAGTAGCACTCCAACAGGTCTCAGGGTTCCCTAATGATACTGACATTTTGGTTTAGGGAAAGCCATTTGCAATTAGGATAAACTTGCAGAGCAGGAAAATGATGTTCTATGGGGAGTATACATTCGATTTTTCACATTACTAGCATATTATGACTATTTTCCTATAAGAAAATTAAAACCCTCAGAGGGCAATGACCAGATGGCTAATGTAATAAAAAGCACTTTGCACTGCTAGGGGAGAGGTTTTACACAACAATATTATTCAAATCATCTTTCAAAATATGCTCGGAGGGTCTTATAAACCTTTGGGCCACTGGAAAGCCAATAAGTTTGACAAAGGCTCTGTTGAGTTAACAACCTCAAAGTGCATCACTGAACCCCTCTTTTATTCAATTCATTAAAATATACAACCTAGTTATTCCTTTTTTCTTTTCTTTTCTTTTCTTTTGTTAACCTTTCTACCTTGTTGCTCAAAGTGTGGCCTGCAGGACAGCAACAGCAACATCACCTGGGAGCTTGTTAGAAATGAAGACTCAAGTCCACACCTTGATGTGCTGAATCAAAATCAGCAATTTAATAAGATCCCCAGGTGATTTGTATGCACATTAAACTCTGAGAAACACTGCTGTAAATGATTTTACTCAAAGCAATGAGAATTAAATGGAGAATTTCAGTGCAAAAAGAAATGCAGTGCTCATGAAAAAGGGACATTTGTTTAAATGCAAGAGATGCTCATGTAACAGCTGGATGCAGTGGAATCAGGAAAAACCTAGACTTCAGCTCAGCCTCTTACTAGCTACCAGCATCAAACACTTCTGTCCCCAACTCACATCTTCTTCATCCACCTTTATCTCCAGCCATCTTTGTGGTAATAAGATTTGCACATCTGTAGTTTGAAAGTACCTCAACTGAGCTGCTCCTGGTACCTATCACTTTCCACCAGGGATTCTCTACTACCTCATGAGAGATGTCTTTGGGAAACTGCTTAGTCATTTTGACACATCTATACCCCTTGAAGTGGGAGTTCTCCTCCACATGGCAACCCTTGACTAGCCCTGAATACAGGTTGTAGTCAATTCTGAGGTACATTCTATAACACTCCTCAGAGTCCCCAGAAGGATAAACCCCAGTGACCAATAGCAGTAGCTAACAGTGGCTTTCCTCTCACCAATACCAATATGCAACAGATAAGACATCACTCCTATGATAATGTCACATTATAAGCTATTTTCTCTTGCTAAAACAAACAAACAAAAACTCACTCTACAAGTTCTCTTTCCTGATCTAGGTTTGGAGAATTAAGTGGCCACGTTGGGAGACCCACATGGCAAGGAATTGAGGGTGGCCTCTAGGAACTGAGCATGGACTCCAGCCAATTGTCAGCAAAAAGTCAGAGCCCTCAATCATGCAGCTGCAAGGGAGTACATTTCATCATGAAGCAAGCGAACTTGAGAGCAGATGCTTTCTCCATTAAGCCTCTAGATAAGACAGCAGCTTGGCAACACCTCTACTTCAGCCTGTGAGACCCTGAGCAAAGACCCAGCTCAGCCATGCCCTTAATTGGGTCGGTAAATGTGTGTGATGTTTTAAGCTGTTAAGTGTAGTATAATTTCTTATGCATCAATAGAAAATCAGTTCACCCACCATTAGAATGCAAGTTTCATGAGGTTAGGGACTGCCTGATATGTCCAGGGCCTGACAGAACATGTAACACATAGCAGTTGTTCAATAAATACATGTTTATGATAAACATATACCTCTGATTTTCCTGAAAAATAATTCACAATATTTATGTCTAAAAGTATATTCTGCCAACATTAATGTAAGAGGCAGTATCCACACATTAAATCTCTAATAGTCTACAAACGTACAATTTACAGCATACATGATCAAAAAAGAAATAAAACCAGAAATAGTTGCTTTCAACTGTTCAGGATTTGCCTCAATATTTTGTCTTGAGGTTTAACACTCTATGCACCACTTTTTATGGTGAAAAAAAAAGAAAGAAAGAAAAAAACCATGATTAATGTATAGTTCCTTCTAGCGTGTTTTCTTATGCCTTTCAAAAAGTGGTTGATAATATTCTCTACATAAAATTTCCTTCTGGGTTATTTTACTCAACATTCTATCATGAGCATATTCTTTGTCCTTATAAAACACCAGTCATTTTCTTTTTTTTTTTTATTTTTTTTAAAGAGAGAGTGAGAGAGGAGAGAGAGAGAGAGAGAGAGAGAGAGAGAGAGAGAGAGAGAGAATTTTTAATATTTATTTTTTAGTTCTCGGCGGACACAACATCCCTGTTGGTATGTGGTGCTGAGGATCGAACCCGGGCCGCACGCATGCCAGGCGAGCACGCTACCACTTGAGCCACATCCCCAGCCCAACACCAGTCATTTTCAAAGACACATCTGAAATACTTGGCTTGCTTGGCTGATATTAGCTCATGTAAATAGCCAAACATGACAAACAGGTATGGCACACCTGACTTCTTTTCAGCTACAGCCAGGGAGCCTGAGTCTCCTAATTTGAGTCACAATTCTTTCCCCTCATCAAAGCAGCTGACCTTGTGTTCCATATGAAACCCCCAATGAATAGAACAAAACATCACAACACTCTAGTTGCTGATAAACCGAAATCTTCCTCTAGCCTAAATCCCCTTGCCAAGGCCTGTTGTAACTACTTCAAAAATTGATGCTAAGTCCAGGTACACACACACACACACACACACGTATAAACATAGATATGCTGGCAATTTGGACGTTAACTTCCTGGTTGAACTTTTCATTTTCTAAGTTCACTGCCTTAATTTCAATACAGATTCCTATGGGGTGTCATATTAAACTGGTGCCAAAAACCAGCACAAATTGAGCTCAGATACCCCTTGCTTATATTATTGTTGTTTCTTTGTACCATCTTAAGAAAGTACTTTAGAAGGTAGCAAAAAGTGATTAAACATACTGGAGGAAGGGAAGAGGATACAATGACTAAGACACAAAGCAGTGCCATTGGTTATTTTTTAAAACAATTGAAGGTATTTGAACTGGCAAGTCACTTGCTTTACCTTAGACTTTTCTAACAAGAGAAGATCAGCAGAAAGAAACTCCGGCCTTCTTCGGGAATATAATTTCATGCCTGTTTTTTTTGCAGTTGTTTCTTTTGGTCCTAAGTGACCAGGAATAACTTCTCTCAAATATCTCAGGGTTGTTTGTTTATTTCTATCCATTTAAATCTATTCTACCTCTTATTTGATTTCTCAAAAATATTGAGAGCAACAACTAATATGCTTTAAGATGATGATCAAGTCATCACTTCCAAGCCTGATTGAATCCATGCTTCATCTATTCTATATCTGCACCCACATAGCTAAAGGTGTCTGGAAAAAAAATATTTCAATTGTGTTGACTGAGATAACTTTATAGTCATGACCACCCATTTCCTAACAAGGCTGACTTCTCTATTTTGAGCACTAGCTCCAACTCCTCTCTCCCGCTCAAGGGTAACTCTCCCACCACCACCATCCATATACTTGTTCTGCCCAATTTTCCTCTTCCTGCTTTTACTTAAACCCCCTTTAGATACTTTTATCTAATGCTCAATCAAACTTCCTCTAGCCAGGCTCTCCAATGGTCTCCACAGTGTAGATTCATGCTCACCTTACTTAACATCCATTGATGTGGTTGAACATCATTTCCTCCTTGAAACTCTTTCTGCAATTGATTTCCAGGACACCACACATTCTCAAATGCTTCCTTTCTGTCATACTGACTGATTTCTCCAAAACCTTTTAATGTTGGAGTGCTACCAGGCTCAGTTGCCCTGGAACTTCTCTCTCCTATTATCTGTCTACACATCTATCTGTATCTATGTATCATGATCCCTGTGGGAAGCTGTTCTGATTCCCATTCAAGTCAGAAGAGGTTAGATCACAAAACCACCCAAATCTCAGTAGCTTAATAAAAGTTCTCACTCCGGTTATCTAACAATTGTGATATGCCTAGAGGTAATGCCCCATGTTGTCTTCTCTTTGGGACACAAAATATTAGAGCAGCCACCATTTGGAGCACTGCCACTTGCTGGACCAGAGGTAAAGAGTATGACAAATTGTCATTGATTATGAACGCTTCCACCCAGAAGTTGCACATATCATTCTCACTCAATTTTAACTGAACAGAGCAAGTCATATGGCTACCATGACCAGAAAAGTTTGATCCCAACATATTAGAAGGGAAATGGAAATATTTAGTGTATACAAAACTCAAAGGAAACATAGAACGTGTCATACTTTTAAAACAGGTTACTCTGGGATTCTCATTAGGTTTTTCTATAGACAACTTACTACAAGGTAGATTTTTTACTATTTCAGAGTTAATTGTATTTACTTTTAGACTCAACCCATCTTTTCTCATCAAAGCTCTCAATTCATCTTCTCCTTACTCATTAGACAAATGTCATTCCAGGTGTGGAAGTTTGCTTCCTAGAAGCCTGAATTTTTAATAAACTAGTTGCAAATTATGTTATTTTCTGGATCTGATTGACACACCAGGTGAGACCGTTGTCATCCCTGAGCTGATAGTTGCAAACCCAGGGGGCCCTAAATCTGATTCTAAATACAGAAACACAACATCCCTGATGCAGATACTATTCCCAGATACATAGGTAGGTATTTGCTTCTTTTATTTCTAAATAATATTGGATAGTATTTAACTTCTATTTTTTCATAGTATCTCCTTCATAGGTCTATGGTGATTAAATCAATAAATAAACATAGAGTGCCTGTAACAGAAATCAATTTAAGTATGTGTTGTCATTATTTTCTTTTCCTTAGGGTAAAAATTATTTACTTGTCTCAGTGCATACACTCCCTTAAATTATAATCTGAAATCTAATCTTCACTTCACACTGTTATTAACATTTTAAATCTCTTGTCGATTAAAAATAATAAGATTTAAATCAATTAAATCTGCAATGAAATTATGATTATGCATGTTAGGAAATTAAAATATATCAACATAACATGTGAGGCAGGAAAATAATTAGATGCCTAGATCCATACAGATCCAATAATTCTGCCCTGTGATAGAGTGCTTAACAGAAGAAAACTTCAGGAAAGGTAACGCTGAGTCACCTAATAAACACCATCAAAAGGAAGTTGCCCGCCTGAGAGGAAAATAGTCAGATGCAGCAGTTTGGGCCCTATAACTGATTGAGTAACCTGAAATCAGTCACGGATCAATATTTCACTCAAATGTAAATGGAGATGACTGTCCCAACTGACTTAGTTACTACAGTGTGAAAGCATTCATTTTTCAATGTCAGTCAGAAAACCTAAATTCTCTCCGACATGTCTCCAGTCATCACTGGTGCAAGGTCTGATTCCATGGAGGCTGGAGGCTCTTCATTTTCCCATACAGTAGGGTGGCATCCCAACAGAGGCCTGCAGGAGGCAGTGTTCTTCTCTCACCAGTGCACAGATTCTGCCTACTTCTCAATATTTCTGTCTTCTGTCTCCATTCTTCTTGGGATCCTTATTCACCTATGAAAAACACAGCCTTCTCACTGGCC
Source organism: Spermophilus citellus (assembly GCF_964194105.1). Lineage (NCBI taxonomy): Eukaryota > Metazoa > Chordata > Mammalia > Rodentia > Sciuridae > Spermophilus > Spermophilus citellus. The sequence continues at coordinate 178,072,499 of NC_138185.1, read as the reverse complement.
CATCCATCAGAGATGGTTCGTCAGGACTTCAATAGCTAGAGGGGCCTGGTTCAAAGGTCACACAAGACTTTGGGGAAAGCTAAAGAAAAGGGGGCCATGATTATGAGTAAAAGGGGAACAACAACAACAAAAAATGCATCACTTGGAAGAAGATGTGATTTTTAAATAGAGAATAAAAATAAAATAAAAATCCTTGACCCTCTCATATATGTATCCATACCCCAGGTTGACCTCTGTCCTCATCAACTGAGTCTTTTGATGTTCATTTTTACTAACTTTGATCTTCAACCAGGCCCTTTGATGTGATACTAGTTGTTGCCACCATGAAAACTCCTAGAATAGTTGATGTAACTTTTTAAACTTTTTGATTGTGGGTTTCTTTGAGATTCTTGTGAAAACTCCGAACACACGTGTGTTTGCTCAGCATGCATGTCATCTGTTTGCTTATGTTTTGCTAATGATTTTGAGTTTCGTAGACATTACCCAGCAGTGTCTTCTGGATGAGGAAAGGATCCCCTCACAGCTCTCCCACTGCAGGTCCCAGGCCCGTAGTCTGATTGTCAAGTAGGTTTTTTCAAGCCAGTGACTACATTTAAAGCCAAATATCAACAATTTGGAACAACCATCTTACCTTCTTCATGTGAAAATACTCTATAAAAATATAACTTTTATTTACTGCAGAGGAGTGATATAATTGGATCACCAGGCAACTCCTTCATTCATGAATTTCTTTGATTTTTACTGTCATTATATTTGCATTACCTGATAATAATTAACAGCCACTGTCATCAGGACACTTTTCCCACTTTAACCAAGTCTCCTCGAGAGCACTCCTGAGAGGGAGATGTTTATTATCTCTTTATGGGTCATCAAGCCAGAAACAGCAGTTAAATAGCTTTCTCTGTATGTGGTAGTGAAAGTTGATGCAGACATTAAATTGATGACTCCCTATCCTAAGATCATCAAGCCACACCTTTCTCCTTTAGGAAAGTTAGCCATACTTCCAAATTTGCTGATTTTATGAATGATGCAATAATATCAACTAATACAAAGCATATGGGAAAAGTCATCTTTGGCCAAAAAATCCACATTAACTTGATATCCCAAATTTAGTATATTCAATTCACATGAACTACCTCCATTTCACCAGAAATAAATTACCTACTGATATCACCACTGTTATTGTTGCAATTGTAGTTAGTTGGTTTAAGCTTTAAGATCAGACTGGCCCCTAGTGGTGAACTCTTCTGTTTGCTTCAAATTTTCAACAGGTACTAGGTGAATATTCATTGATTATTTATCATGATGACAACCTCGTTAGCGCAAAGCTTACTACCCCCACCTCTCTAAACTTCTCCTTCTTTTTGCATTTGAGATCTCCTATTTTGAAAGTATATGATACATGGATATTGTTGACCAAACGCAAGCTTGTTTTACTGACAGTTAAGTCCTAAAACAGGATGCAAAGGTATGATTCTTCCTAAGGAATCGGGAAATATGAAAGACATGCTAATAATATGATAATAGCCACCCCAAGACAATAACTCAAGAATTAACCGTCTTCAAATAATCATCTGTGTAAGCAGTACCTTGACTTTAGAGCTCTTAAAAATGCAAGGATGGAGACAAGGGAGCTAATCATACTAATTAACTCACTGTGCCTTGTAACAAATTAATTTTGAGTAAAGGAACAGGCAACTAGAGAAAAAGGCCAAAATCTCAATTAGTTAATCCGAATGGAACATAAATATTCTCAGAACTCATTTGGCCTTTACAATCAAAGAGTAGAACAGGGATGGTGGGAACAGCGATCTCTCAAGGCTGACAGCCTGGGATTGTTATTTATGACACTGTTTTTAAGCTCTGCATTCCAATGAGATCATTTACTATATTTGGGCCGCAGAATTGACAGGTTGTTGTCGACTCTTCATAACCAGCTCCACCCTCAGAGAACTAATCCAAGTCGGGACTTGGACAAGTTCTTTCTGTTAGCTTAGTTTCTCTGAAAAGTGTTTCTGGCATAGAACGTTGTAGGATAGGTCCTTCTTGAGACTGTCAGCATATATTTTTAGTCAGAAAATTGTGGTTAAGTCTCCTCTTCATACCTTCATATATTTTACAAAACCTACCTCATCATTCTAATAAATAAATGCTAATAGTATTTTGAGTGTTTAGGAAGTGAAAATTTAAAGTAAGATGTATTCCTGACTCCTCAAGGATTTAGTTGTTGTCTGATTTCTCTGATTTTCCTTCTCCTTTCACAATTCCAGGGACGTATATTCTGTCTGAGTACTATGTGCTTCTATCATGTGAATGAATGCACTAGTACTGACCACAATGAAGTATTTTGTTTCTTTAAAGGAAATAAGTTATAACAAGGGCTGTGAGATGTTCAGGAAGAGGGACATCAATGAACTTTTCAGCCAATTGCACTTTTGTATGATCTCTGCCATGCACACTCCATTCTGAGCAGCTTCATGTGTGGTTTAAATGGAAACCTGAAGACTGGAAGCACATAGAAGATGTCAGGCCTCGTGAGGCCAATTAGGTACACTCTAAATCCCTGCAGAGCACCCACCGGGTTCTTAACAATAGTGACCTTGGGTAGACTACTCTGAGTCACAGTGTTTCAATAACTTACACTACGTATTTTTAACATTCTCATCTGCTGTGTCTACGATTTCTACTCAGACTTTTTTTTTTCTTTTTCTTTTAAACTGTGAAACCATAAAGAAATGCTCTGACAGTCACTGAAATTACCAGACACTAATTTGATCAAATTTTCATAATCTAACCAAGTGTATTCTTAATAGAATTAAAATTATAAATAGTCTTTTTTAAAAAAAATTCAGCATTCAAGTAAGCAAGGGGAGCCTCTTTCTCTGATGAAAGTAAGAGAAATACTGTTGAGAACATCAATTTGCTTTTGACTCATCCTGTAGCCATTTATCTCAGAATGTTACACTCTGTACAGCACATGGAAGTTCCCTGCTTAGGGTTGTAGGCACTGTATTTTTTTTAATAATGAAGCTCAGTTAAGCTTTAGAAAGATTATTCTAGAGAAGGCCCTGTGAAAGACACCAGGGAGGCCTGGAGGAAGTGGTACTCAGAGGGAAGAGCTCTACAGGCCAACTAGAGTAAGAGACAGAAGGAAACGTTGAATATCCAAAACCCACCTCAGGATTGTCAGCATCCTTCTCCTCTCATGGCTCACTTTTAGGAGGATTAGTTGATTCCACTAACTTCCTATATCCTTGCATAGGTACCTATTATCTCACCATATTAACTTGTGTTATACTTTGACTTAGAAGCTTTACAAACTCATTTGGAGAAAGGGATATAAGTACATCATAAAAGCTGGAATTCTTCCTCTTCCACAAATGTGTTCTGTGATTATAATTTCTCTCACTTTTGAATGCTTACTCCATACCAGACACTGTGAAGCTCTTTATAGACATTACCTCATGTAACCCTTACATGTGGTAGAATTACCCTCAGTTGGCTGACAAGAAAACAGTGACTCAGAGGGATGAACTTGCCCATCAGAGAAGCAAAGCCAAGACCCCCAATCTACATTGTTTTTACTCTAAAAAGACATGCCATTCACATGGTAACCTTAGCTTTCACCATATCTGTGATATATGAACACTGTATATGGAGTGGATGCATAACACCCATAATCCACATAAAGAGTTCCAAATGCTCATCTCCCCAAACTGTATGTTAAGAACCCAAGAGAGAAGTTAGAGCCACTAAAAGAAACCATGGAGGAAAGACCTGCAGCTTATTCTCCCATTCTACAGGTAGTGATCACCACTGTTCATGGTAAGATGTGACTGCCATAGTAATCATAAAAGGCTGTACTGGGAGTGAATGGGGACCAGTGTCATATTATGAAGGGACATTTTATCAGTACTTGAAATATGTGCCACCAAAACCATGAGGTAGATAAATACATCTTTAATAATCCTTCCAGCCAGATTTTCTCCATCATCAATTCTGAGTCTCACCATCACTAGTAAAAAGAAAAAAAAATTAATTCATGTTTTATTTAGGTCAAAGTTGTTTCTAAGTAAATCTCTTCAAGCAAATTTCAAATCAGTTGTGTGTGTGTGTGTGTGTGTGTGTAAAGCATAATGAGGTCATCTTTTCTCAAATGTGCACATCTCTGTCACAAGCAAGTCTACCAGAAGCCTTTGGAGAACCTAGCTAATTATTAAAGGATGACCTTTTCTGTGGAGTTTAATGAACTGGAAATTGCATTTTTAATGTTGGATAATGTGCTGTCAGATGTCAGTCATCGTTTCATTAACATACCTGAACCACATCATAAATTAAGTTGGTCCAAAAACTAATTCATTAGACCAGCAGAGGGGCAAAAATAGCCAGTGGTTGTAGAGAAAGATGCCAAGGAAGACCTGTTCTAAAGTCATGTTAAGAAGATGGCAGTGACAAGAAGAATGAGAGTCATGCAAACCATAGCAGGAGGGGATTACTGTAGTGGGACCCAAAGTCGTAACTTGCACATGGTGTAACTGGACTCAAACCTACTGAAGACTGCCACACACCAGGCACAAGGCCAACAGTGTGAAACATTTTCTCAAGCCAAACTGTACCTAAAACAAGTCCACCAGAAAGCTTAAAATATATTTTTTAAAAGTTTGCTATATTCCATTTTATAATTTTCAATGTAAGTGCTTTCTACATATCTCCCTAACCAATTACTATTTCCATGTCAAACATAATCTATTTGCAGTACATTATTTCATGTTCTAGAAACAGTAAACATCCCCAACAACTTCATAAAATAGGCATCTTTATAATGCTTTCTCTGCTTTATTCACATTTTTTCTCCCTGTTTTCTTCATTAAGGATATTGCTTAGCTGGTATGGGATTTTCTAGCATATACTTCTGATCTTTGCTTTCCCCAAGCTTCCCAAGACATTGCAAGTGAGATATTTGGGCAGAATGAAGCTACTTGTATGCAATGTTGGAATAATGAGTAAGTTCAATTAATTCTGCAAAACAGCTAGTCATCTCTGAGTGGAGGAAAGCAGTCAATTTAACAAATTGGACACACATTCTACCCAGACCCTGGGGCAAGGTGTTCCAATGACTATAGAACAAACAGAAGCCAGCCTTTGAAGGAAGCAAGGTGTGTGAATGACTACAAGTGGTGCCCTTTGGTGTTAAGCCAGGAAGATAAAGGAATGTCTTTTATCCAGATAGTTCAAGAAACAAAACGTGTTTGCACAAATAAAGTCATCATCATGTTTGGTGGCTCATTTGTTTCATTTGAAAGAAAAGTAATACACACACACACACATATAACAAAGAAAGTGGGGAGAGGCAGTTTATAATTTCTCAAGATGTGATTATTTAATTAATGCACCTTATATTATTACACACAAAAAAAAGATAAGCTGCCTGCCCTCTCCCATCCCCACAGTAAGACAACCCAGTGATGACAACCAGGTCCCACAAAACAAAGGAGCAGGGCAGGGTAAGCCCAGTAAGATCAGCAGATTGACTCTTTATTGAGGAGTCCAATAAATAGGTAAATATATTAAAAATAATGAAAGCAGTATCAGGATGAACTCATGGGTTTTCAATGGGTATGAAGAAAGATAGAGACAGAAATACTTAGAGCTGTATACATATGATACACATGTCTGCAGATACATATGTATTCTGCCTGTGTGTAAGTATATGTACTTGCATATCTTCCCTTGTCTGACCATTGAGAGGGCCTAGGGGCAGCAACACTTCAACAGCACCAGGACACACTCATCACACAAATCTTGGCTTTCAAGTGCCACTCCGCTGAAAACAAAATCAAATAGGACCCCAAGGACACATGGCTGATTTCAAGGTGAACAGGGCAAGAAAGCTGTAACTGTGGCCTCTTGATGCATCAGATTTAGGAAACTGCCACGAGCCAAGTCTGAGATAATTCAAGTATCAAAATAAACAATGGTTTTATTAGCTCATCATATACAATATACATCTCTGAGTATATCAATACATACATACATCAACACATACACATACATCTTCACATACTGTAGAATATCAGCTAATAATAGAAAATGAGAAAAAATCACTATTTGATAATCATTATCATAATAATTAATTCAGACAATAAACATCAATGGATCTTACAACCAGCATAGAAAAGCGAGATGAGAAGATTTTACACAGTCCCTGAGTGTCTCTCCATAAAATATCTATTATTACAAAGGAAAAGAAAAGAGAGTTTCGAGTGGAGAAACTTGGCAGACATCATCTTAACTACAGGATCAAAGTCAAAACCCCAGCAATGAGAGAAGTAGACAAGTAACTGCCATATGATAGGATGAAAGGAGAACACAACATCATTTCTGTGAAATTCTGGCACAAAATTCTAGGTCTTATCATAAGGGAACATCAAACAAACTCCAATTTGCCTGTAATCTGTGCAACTATAGAGGGTCATGGAAAGCCAAAGAAGACTAAAGGATTTTCGAGATTTGAGTGTCATGACAACTGGCTATAAAGTCCAGTCCTGGGTTGGATAGTAAAGGAAATTAAAATGGAGTCTCTGTGTAAAAGATATATGTGTATCAATTATACAATTTAACTTTTCTGTACATTGGCATTTGCTTCAAAATTTAGATGACAAAAAAGAAGCAGTGAATAAAAGCACCTGCTATAAGAGCAGAACAAGTAAAATGAGGTAGATTCAGAAGATAGAGAATCACATCTCCATGGTAACAGAGCCTGGGTCTGTCTTCAGACAGATTTACTGTATCTGGAGAGACTGGCCTGGTACTTCACAGAACTGGGAAGTGTAGAATGAATTCATTGGTTAATTAAGCAGCAAGAAAGGGAGGTGTCAGCCAGGAAAGGCTTCATAAAAGAGACAGATGAGAAGACAGGGCATTCCAAGCATGAGAAGCCGAGTGAGGAAGGCCACAGAGGTGAGAAAACAGGTACCACATGAAGCAGCAGGTGGCTGGAGCCCAGAGAATATTCAGGAACACAGGACGGGTGACGTACAACCTGCTAGATGACCTGCAAAGTCAGGGTGAGGGTGAGAAATGAGCTCTGAGTTTAGGGAAGGCATTGGAAAAAGCTTGTTAGCCCTTTTTAAGTGAAGGCAATTTAACCTTTTCATTGTCTTTCCTTCCTCCAACAGAGGTACTGATACCCAAAAACGGACCCAAAGAGGGAAGAATGGAAGCAACGATACGGTTCATCTGCCAGCTAAATCACAAAATCCCTTCATTCTTCAGCTATATTTCCTGGGGAATTCTATAGGATGATGTTCCAAGGAACCATCTATTAACAAGTGTTTCATCGGAGAATAACTTCAGATTAATCTAAATTTGTTGCATTTCTCTTCTAAATGATCACTCACACTCACTAGAATATTCCAAAAGGAAGAGACTATGCAGTTAGACCCAAGGTGACTTTATACCCTTCCCATGCAACCCCCATAAAGCAAGGCTGTCTAAAGTAACTAGGAGATCACCTTTCAGGATAAGCTACTTGTGTTGTTGAGCATATAGCAAGAAGCCAAGGCTGGATATTTGTGAGCAGCCAGCCCACCTGTGCAAAGCATGAGGATTTCAATAAGAGATAAAAGTAATTGAGCCCAAATCGAGCCCCTGTGGCAGAGCAGCAGGGCCCTGCTCACCCTAACTTGACTGTTCCTCTCTATCTCTGTCAGTCTCTGTGTAAATAGTCACACACAAAGATTGTAAGGATGCAGAAAGTTAGGTCCTTCCCAGAGCTGTCATGAGTGGATCTCTTTGTGGTGCTTGTGCTAGCTGTGGCTTGGTTACCATGGATATCAGAAGAGTTAGAGGAAGCTTACAAGAAAGGAGTTATTCATGGGTGGACAGGGGTAATGCCTATGGAAGGTGAGGAGTAAAAAAAAAAGGAAAAAAAAGAAAGTGAGTAGAAGAAGATTGAGAGGCCAGTTTGACAGAAGCTGCAAGTGCTGGCGACCTGTACTCCAGTCTAGCAACACTGATGGGAACACCTTCTTCATCGAATGTTCACATTGAAGGTCTGGTGACTCTCACTGACAGAGCTGCAAATGTTCAGCCCAGAAAGGAGAATGACTGATGATTTCCGTGGAATTGAAATCCAGTAACGCGTGAAGTACGTGCAGCACCTCTTCAACAACCATATTGGACAATTACCAAGCTGAAAGACACATAAGTGCTGTGTAAACTTTGCAAATATTCAAGGAGCTAAAGCTTTTCCTGCATAACTGGTTATTCCTAACATGAAAGGAAGAGAGGAGATACCACAAACTGGTAGCCACAGAAAGCAAAGGATAAATGAAAAAAACAAAAAGGAGGGGAGGCCCTAAGGTTTCCCTTCCAGGTGCTGTTAAGCAGAAAAGAGGGAAGATGTGAAATGGAGAGGGGAGGAAGCATGGGCCATGCATGCAATAAATTATTTGAAAAGGTATACCCATAATGATACTCAAGCTTCAGTGTGAGCAAGGGTCCCCTGGGCAGTTCGTTAGGAATACATATTCCAGGGTTCCACCTTCCCTAAGGTAGGGCTCACTACATTGAGGTGCAGTACTCAGAAGTCTGAAGGATAAAAAGATCCTCAGGTAATAATGATGCAGGTGTCCATGGAGCACACTATTAGAAACTCTGGCTATAATGATCTAATAAAAGTCACTTGGCCTGAGAAGGAGTTCACCTCTGAGTGAGCCAAAACAGTGAGCAGGCTACAGAAGGCTTTTGGTTTAGATGACTGAGAAAGGGAAGAGACAGAATCTCTTTGTCATCTAGGCATGGATCTATGCCAAGACTTTGCCTATCAATGGAAAATATATATGTAAAGGTACAGGTTTACAGGGAAGGGACACAGTTTAGTTAGAAGTACTGGAAGGGAGAAGAAAGCATACAACATGGTTCATGTTTTGATGTGATATAGTTATATCCCAGTAAATGCATCTGTGATCTATCCTACTTATAAGGAAATTGAGCTCAAATGAACTCCTAAAATAAGGGTCTCTTTATTACAGCGTCAAGCACATATGTGGCCTCACAGCCATATACTGGACATCATGAACTACAGTGGTTAAAGCTCTGCATCCATGGGAAGGGAGATATCTTTGCAAAGTGGTTATTTCATTTCTTTTGGATATATGCCCAGAGGAGGGATTGCTCGCTCATATGGTAGTTTTATTTTGAATTTCTTTAGGAACCTCCATACTGTTTTCTATAATGCATGCACCAATCTTCATTCCCACCAACGGTGAACAGAGTCCCTTTTCTCCACACTTTCATCAGCATTTGTTATATTTTGATCTGTTGATAACAACCATTCTAACAGGTAGGAAAAATATAGGTAAGTATATAATAGTGACCAGTTTACTATCTATATGTACCCTATAATATTACATTATATTCCTTACATATACACTATATAAATGTATATATAACATATGTCTTATACATATATGCATAGATAGATAGATAGATAGATAGATAGATGATTTTTTAAACAGCCCTGGTTGGCAGCCAGTCTGCCAGATTTCAAATCTGGTTCTAAAATTTCTTGGTGTAGCTCTTGACAAATCAAATCACACACAACTATGTGAACCACGCCTTTTCTTCTTAATAAAGAGATTTTAACATAGGGAATTGATAATATATATTTTGGAAGGGCTGAAGGAGCAAAAAGGAAAAGAAGGTGCTGGAGGAGGAAAGAAGAAAAGGTGTGAGACCTAGAGATTAGAAGTTTCTAAAGCCCCCAGAATGGAACTAACTAGCACCCCCTGTAGTTCTGGTTTTGGAGAAACTCTCTCAACTGATTCTTGGATCCATCAAAGATGCTGTCTTGATCATAGAGAAAATGTTACCGTGGCCCAGGTTTCAGCTCAGAATCTCCCTACCTTTGTAGTTGCCACAACATCCAGCAACTGCCTCACTATTACAGTCCACTCCCATTAGTGCCTTGTTTAAAAAAAAAAAAAAAAGCCAGAGGGCGATAGAAGCTGGGAAAGCTGGGAAATGTAGTTTGCAGACTTCAAACCCCAACAGCTGAGTAATATAAGCAAATAACTAGCACATGTGGCCATGAAATTTTCAGTCTCATGCTGAACTTATTAGTTTCTTTAAACATTTCTTTAAATTAGTTTAAACTACTTTAATTTAATATTAGTAGTAAGATGTGCACCTTTTGATGTTCTGATATTCATATTGAAATTATTACTATAGTCAACCAAAGTACTATATTCATTATCTCACATACTTGCTCCTTTGTTGAGAGTGGGGGTGAACATGGAAAGAGAACCTAAAGACCTTCTCTCCACAAATTTCTACGACACAATTACTACATTTTACTCTAATTTTGTATTGAGTTCTCTCTGGAGAGTGGCCATAAAGTCCAGCCTGCCCCGTACGAGGTGGTCATCAATGTTTTCAGTCCCCTTTCACTGGTACATTTTTATTCTGGTGGACAGCCTGATACCTGAGTGTCTGATCTATGACCAGGTGTCCCTTGCTTCTTGTATGAGGAAATCTAACTAATATTCAAAGTGGATGCTGAAGCGACATACACCTACAGGAATTCAACGTGACACTACTAATTATTAACTAGGGTCACCACCACTATAATATTACTAACTGGAGTCCTCATGCTGTTCTTTAAGCCTCTAGAATTACTCATCCTACATCACTGCAACTTGGTACCCTGCATCTCATCATTTCCCCCCTCCAACATACACTACTCTTTTCCTTTTCTTCCTGTGTATTTTTTAATCCACATATAAATGAGATCATGCAGCATTTTTTCCTTCTGAGTCTGGCTTATTTCACTTAGCATAACATTTTTCCAGTCTTCAAGTTCATCTATGTTGCTGCAAATAGCAGACTATCCTTTTTTAAGGCTGAGTAAAATCCTATTGTACATATGATAATAGTAATATTATTTTGTTTCTATTATCAATATTCCTTTGTTACTATTATGATAATTTTTGTCTACTCATCTGCTGGTGGACACACAGATGGTTTCCGTATCTCAGCTGTTGTAAATAATGTTGCAACAAGCAGGAGAGTGCAGATATTTCCACAAGGAGTTGATTCTGTTCATTTTGAGTAGCTAATCAGACAAGGGATTGCTAGATTATGTGGTAGTTCTATTGTTAAGTTTTTGAGAATCTCCATTCAGTTTTCCATAGTGGCTTACTAATTTACATTCCCACTAACAGTGTTTAAGGAAAAAATACAGATGTAGTGCCACCCTCTTTTCAAAGTGGTTGGAATTATTAACTTTGGTAGTTAGTGTGAGGCTTACTACAAGGTAAAAGAACAGTTAAGCACTCCATAAACATTAAAGGAGCAGGAATTGTCTCTTTCAGGCGTTTACCACCAAATCTTCAGGTTTTTGCAGCAATAATAACTAATTTGTGGCTCTAACTGTACCGCTTTCATTGTTTATTAATAATTTTAATAGTTGGAGATGATTTGACTTTATTTCTTTAACATAATGCATGAGGAAATCCATGTCCCCAGATCTTGGTATTTGCCCCAAATTCTTTAGTGGGTGCAAGCCCAGACCTCCCAATTCAGGGATCTACTAATCACAGTAACCTTCAACTTCCTAGCTCATGACCTTGCACAGGTTGCTACCGCTTAAACATCAGCTTCTACCTCTGTTAAATACTACCCCTCTCAAAAGCACCTGCTTAGGTCAAATGAGAGTTCAAATATTTCATCTTTTATAGACTATAACACTACAGAAATTCAAAATGCTAACTTTTTTCTATTGGTATAGAAATTACTCAGAGTAGTTCAGTATTGGTGGAGATAGACTTTTCAAAGTTCAGTGAAAATATGTTCACACTCAAATCTACACACAGTTTTAGGAGGTATACAACTCATGTTCAAATTAATTAATGAAGATTCATTTTCTATCACCTGAATCAAAAACTCACTGCTACAGTCTGAATATTTGTGTCCTATCAAAATTTAGATGTTGAAATTCTAAACCACTAGGTGATGGTATCAGGAGGTATTAGGAGGTTGAGGCTTTGAGGTGGCTGTCCCCACAAATGTGAGTAGTAACCTTATAAAGGAAGCCTGAGGGAGCTCCTTTGCCCCTTCCTCCACATAAGGTTAGAGTAAACAATGGTCATCTGTGAATCAGAAATCAAGCTCTCATCAGACACAGAATCTGCCAGCACCTTGATCTTGGACTTCCTGGCCTCCAGAATTGTGAGAAGTAAATTTCTATTGTTTAAAAGCCACCAATTTATGGTCTAAGATACCCAATACATTTACCCAACTAAACAATTTTCTAATCCTATAAACAAAAGGAAAACAGGGAATTTGAACAGAGTCCAGCCCAAGCCCCATCAGTCATTTTACTTTGCTCAAAACACAGGACACGCATCTAGCTGATGCAGAGGCTTTCCAAGCTTCACACCCATCGCTTCAGTGGAATGTGTGGACAGAAGCAAAGGCATCAGACTAGAGGGCAGGAGTTCAGGGAGCTCTTCCAGGAACACACGGCCCCCAGCTTTGGCTGACCAGCAAAACAGAGTCACAGAGGCAGCCAACTACAAATTACTCCAGTCCACTCAGAAATCACTGGGTCTGAAGGAAGCTGGCAGCTGTAGCAACAGACAGCTATCAAAGCTGCCGCCGATGGCTGGCTGCTGATCGTGATGCAAAGGGCAGCTTCAAAAGGCTGGGGAGAGGGACTGAGCATCCTCTGAGAGCAAGGGCATGATCTTTCCAACTAACCCTCTTTGCAGCACTGTAGAAACATAGATTATAGAATTCATGGGGAAGCATGAAAACCCTTGATTCCATGAGAAAGGGGGTACAGAGGCACAAACCCACTAAAAAGTATTAGTTGTTGTCATGCCCAAGAATGAACTTTGTAGTTCTTTTTTCTAACTGATATTTTTAATAATCCCTTTACCCACAAGCAACTCGGAGACAATATTAGGTTTTCTGTGTTTCCAAGGGTTGCTAGGCAACATTTCTAGGCAGCTGGAGATATTTCCATAGTAAGCAAGTCATGTTCTACCAAAAAGGCCATGGTTTGAAAAATACATTTTTCATCTATCATCTATAACCCCAGTGTTTTAATACTAGGGGACTTTATCATAGCTAAAATGAGATTCAGCATTTGATAATGGTAAGCATAGAGAGTGCTTTAGCATTGGGCCCTGATATAATTCTGCTCTGGGAACATATAGTCACCAAAGTATGCATCAGTTTTTATAGTTGCCATAAGTCAAGCACAGTCAACAAGGTAAAGCAAAGAAAATTCCCCTGTGAATTTTTTTTAAAATAAGTTTTAAAAAACAGCTTTTAGAGACTGATGTTTTAGTTTTTAATCTTAAACTGAAAAGAACACACTCATTTCCCTAATTTTCTTTATTGTTGCTTAAAAAAAAAAGTGTGGGGGGGTTGGAGGCGGTTGTGACCTGTGATACCATGGAATTTACTTATGGAATTAACTTGTGGGAATTTCCATTTTTTAATTAAAAAATATAAAATATATCAGTGGTTTGTAAATTTTTGCTAAGTTCTCAATTTGATTCACTTGAGTTGGATGCTGATAAATATCCTCAGTGTGTGGGATGCTTTAAAAAATTTAAACGTTGATTATGCCTGCAGGTTTTTGTTTTTGTTTTGTTTTTTAAAATATTCAGAAACCCTAGGCAGAACCTCTGCTGTTACAGAAAATTAACTTTTCACAATAAACATGTTAATCAATATAAGATAAAATTATTTCTCCTTCTGGCTCATTGCCATTCTTTAGAGCCAGGCAACTCTTCCCAATGCAGAATCCTCTTCCCTTCTGAAATCAGGCAGTACCAAACTTCTAGATTTTGAAAGACTTACATATTCCTGGTTCCAAGTCCTTTTACACAATTTGCATCCACAAAAGAACTCCTCCAGAATTATCAAAAGCATAAATTCACCCACTCTCTTTTTACCAGCAAAATTAAAAAAGTTCTAAGTCAGCAATACTGATTGCTAGTTCTGCAAGAAGCTAAAAATATCAATTAAATTTATTAACTGAAATAAACAATTAAAAAAACAACTGCTTTTTGAACACATTTCTCTAATTTTTCCCTATTTATGTAGCTTCACATGGTGAGCTCATCACTTAAAAAATAAGATATTAGTATCTGATTCTTTTCTGAGTGGGTTTTTATAAAGAGAGGAAAGAAAGAAGAAAGAAAGAAAGAAAGAAAGAAAGAAAGAAAGAAAGAAAGAAAGAAAGAAAGAAAGAGAGAGAGAGAGAAAGAAAGGAAGAAAGGAAGGAAGGAAGGAAGGAGGGAGGGAGGGAAGGAGGGAGGGAGGGAGGAAGTTAGGATGGAGCCTGGGGAAGTAGTTCAATAGTAGAGTGCTTGCCTAGGAAGTAAAAATCCCTGGGTTCCACCCCAGTACAGAAAGGAAGGAAGAGACAGAGGGAGGGAAGAAAGGGAGTGTTAACAGTTTAGATATTAGGTGTCCCCTAAAAGCTCATGTGTGAGACAATGAAGAAGGTTTAGAGGAGAAATGATTGGGTTATGAGAACCTTAACCCAATCAATGCATTAATCCCCTGATGGGAATAACTGAGTGGTAACTGAAGGCAAGTAGGATGTGGCTGGAGGAGGTGGGTCCCCAGGGGCATGTCTGTGGGGTATTTATTTTCTATCTAGAGAGTGGAGTTTTTCTCTCTCTTTGCTTTCTGAACATCGTGTGAGCCACCTTCTTCTTCCACACTCTTCTGCCATGGTGTTCTTCTCCTCAAGCCCTAAGGAACAGAGCCTGCTGTCTAGATTGAAACCTCTGAAACCATGAGCCCCCAAATAAACTTATCCTTCTCTAAAATTATTTCCAGATTATCTTAGCATTTGTCATCTGCATCAGAGAGTACAGAGCATGGCTAAATTCTTGTTTAAATCAAAGAACCTTAAGAATCTCATTAGTATATTTTGTCTGCCAATCTGATTGACATAAATTTCTTAAAAACAGTTACATCTTCCACACCAGTTGTTGTCCCCACAAAACTTAGCTCAGTGGTTTCACAGTCTGAGTAATTAATGCATAATAAGTGTTGGCTTATTGAATTACTGATTGTTACACAAAATACTTAAACAAAGAACAAAACAGAATACAAGACACAGGGACTATTTGAAAAGCACATTCCCCTTCCAAGACAACATTTTCCGATCCTTGCCTAAATACTCTGGGCCTTTGGTAGGATTTGACACAATTTTCTAGCACTGATTCTGGCCCTGGGAGAGAAGTGTGGTTCTCTTCGTTGCACCCTTAAGGGGCTGTGATAAAGGAGGCTGACTCTCTCACTTTGAAAAAGTGAACAGAGACATTTCGCTTGCAGCTGCTTTTTAGACATATTCAATCAACACCAACAATCAAATACACATCTTTGCTGCTGAGATGGCTAATGGAATGCAGTTGGCTAACTGTTAGCAGCCAAGGGTCGTGTGCATACATAACTGTCACTGGTAATGACTTGTTTTCAAAATCACTTCTTTAAGTAGACATTAGAAGTAAGCTACTATAACCCCTCATGCACCAAACTGGATTATTTCTACTTCCATAAACCCCCAAGACAATTTAGTGGCATCTTTAATCTGTTAGTAGACTCCCATTTTCTTGTATGGTAAAACTTATAATATCTAATGATAGTTTGGGTTATCACAGTGGAATAATACAACAGAAATAACATTTTAAAGTAAAAGTTCATATGTACAAGATAAATTTTCTGGCTGTAGTCAACTGAAAGTTTAATCAAAGATCTGATTTCCTTTCCACATACTCAGTTTCATCCACCAAAATTACCATCTTGAAGGAGGAGTTGTAGAGTGGTTTTGTGTGCAGTCCATAGAGTTGTACCTGGGGCCAAGTCCTAGGTTGATTATTTGTGTGATTTTAGGAAAGTTAACCACACTCTTCTGCCTCAATTTCCTCAATGCTAAAAAAAAAGATGATAAATGGGATTTAAATTATACAACATTAATAAGTAAAAGGGCAATGTAGGTGAGTTTCCAACTAGAGAATCATCTAACTTTCTACTGAGGTAAGATTCACTTAACACAAAAATTGACTATTATAACCATTTTAAATTATACAATTCAGTGGGTTAAGCTGGGCACAGCTATAATCCCAGAAACTCTGAGGATTACAAATTTGAAGCCAGCCTGGATTGTTGACCCTCAGAAACTTAGTGAAACTCTGTCTCAAAATAAAAAGAGTGCATATCTAGCTGAGGTAGAGCACCCATGGGGTCAATCCCCAGTACTGCAAAGAAATTCATTGGTTTTTTAGCACATTGACAATGTTGTACATGACCACCACTATCTAATCTCAGCATTTTCATCACCCTGAAAAAGAATTCCCACACCTGTCAAGCAGCTAAGCACTGATTCACCCTCCCCAGCTTTGTCAACCACTAATCTGCTTTCCATCTCTACAGATTTGCCTGTTCTAGACATTTCATGAAAGTAAAATAATACTAGAGGGAACCAACTAAATTTACTAAATTAGTATTGGCATATATTATATTTAAAGACAAATAGCCAAAGAATTAGAAATAATTAGAAAAAGTTGCTTCTGGGAAGAGGGAGAGGAACTTGGGGTAGAGAGAAATAGCAATGCAAAAGTGCTTTTCATTATAGGTTCTTCTTTACTCTTCAATATATGTGCATATTGCTTTGATAATTTTTGCCTCTTAAAATGAAATAATTTTTTAATGAGGATGATATTAATATTTCCTTCATCAGGTTATTTGAAGGTTGATATAATACTCATATAATATTTGGCCCAGTGCCTGATACATGGGATATATATGATAAATGCTAATTATTAGTACTAATAATTACCAACCAAATTATCAGTATTATGCAGCAATGGAATCAGAGTCATTTTGGGGACAGATACCAGATTACTCTGATTGCTAATGAACAATGAAGTACTGTGTATTTTATGGACATATCACTAAAATGACATCAAAGTTATTTAAACATAATAATTATCAAGTTACCTTTCATCTTTTAAATGAATAGATAAATTTCAGTTGAGAAGAAAAACTTTCAAATAAAACTGAAAGCTGTAACTGAATTCTGTGACTTAAATATTATGCTGTCTACCAAGTCATTGTTAGACAAAGTGGAGAGAAAGGAAATTTGGGGAGCCAATAAAACATGGCAGAAGTATGACATTGAGCTCCAACCAAAGGTCATAAGTAATGGTTTGTCTTATTTTGACCTTCTTTATAAGTTAACACCTCAACACACTTGATTTTTTTAATGCATTTTATCAATGCCACCTATTAACGGTTGAAAATGAAAATGTCAGGTCAGGGCCATCACCCTGACATGAAGCTAAGTGCCAACACTACAGTCCTATTAATCATAACTGGAATGTGTGCTCTAAGTTGCAGGAAGGCTGAAGACAGAACTAAAATGGAGCTTGGAAATAAGCCCCTCCAATTTTTAAATCCTTTCTACAACATAATCACCAAGTATCTTGCTAGGAAATCAGGAAAGCTACTATGGAGGAATATGCTGCAGGCAGAAGTAATCCCAGAGAAGACAAAGAAAAGCTTTAAAGATTCTCTAAATGATACTCTGCCCAGAGACATGGAGCTATAGATGTTGCTGAGCAAAAACTGCAAGCCTTCTGTAACCTGAGATACCTCATCAGCAACAACAGAGAGCACATCCCAAATTCAAATGGCAGCTCTACCCTGTACCCTAGTTGAGTGGGCTAAACTCTCCACAGTTTAGTTTCTTCATCAATTTAGATGAGCCTACTAAGAATCAATATCATATACGAATACTACAAATCCTATATTATTTATGAACTACTATGTATAATAACCATTAAGCATTAATAAAAAAACCTATGCCATAGTGTTTCATGAGGATTAATTATAATAATCCTTATAAAGCATTTAGCTCTATTACCATCAAATAATAAGTGCTCATTAAATGTTAGTTATTATTGTAGTTGATAGTAAAAATACCTCTAATCAAAATCACATACTCATGGAAGAATTTTTTTGACAGGAACTGTCCCCTTTATGTTTTAGTTTCACTACAATTGTAGTTAAACTGTAATTAACCGTAGTTGTATTTAACTCTGTCAAATAGCAAAACAATGGCTTCATACAATTGAAACTACCGAGATAAATATATCAGAGGTAGCATCATTTATTCCTACCAAGCTCAAGAGAGTCTTTAATTCTTCCTCACACGCAGAGATATGAGTCCTTGCCTCTCCTTTCCAGGATTCTCACAGTACCTCTGTAGAAGTCATAGTTCCAGAAAAAAGAACAAAGAGAACAATAACCCACTTACCTAGGAAGGGTATCCACCTAGGAAGCCAATAAAGTAGCCTACACAATTTGAGAAATATAAAATCATCCCTGGTATGTTTATTTATAGAAATGGTTTTCATTTGAAATATTGGTTTAAGTTGCTCTACTGAAAAGATTACTTTTGGCTATTTCTCCAGATCTATTACTGGGCATGAGTCTATAGTCTCACAAAATCCCAAAGTTGAAAATGACTATAGAGAATTTCTACTTCAGCCTCATTAGGCTACAGATGAGGAAACTGAAGCATGAAAAGATTAAATGAATCACCCAATAGCAGGATTAGAATCTAAGTCTCTAGAATTCCAATTTTGAGTTTTTTTCCTCTGTCATACAACTTGTTTTTTAAAAATGAAAGAAATTGAAGCTCATGAAGATTGATTTTAGCCCAGGTTAAAAAAAAAAATAAAAGACTAGCTGCTTTGCTAGTTATTAGCATCCAGAATTACTGTTTCTCCATCAGTGCTGTAACTATAGAATAAAATCCTATTCCAGATACCAAGAGCAAGCAATTTAATGACAAACTATATTGAAATGGTTATGGTCACTTTGTTTACTCTCTACCACCGTAGGATGCCAGGTAATACTTGCCTGCTAATTAATCCTGCCCATCTGGCTAATGCAGTCTTCATAATTTATAATCAAAAGCCTTTGGGCACAAAGACCTATTAACATGCTAATATACCTTCTCACTATTCTAGCTGCTTTTCAATTAGTAATTATCTATAAATGGAGCCAATGAGAGGCAATTTTTCCAAGTGATTAGCACCTCAGAAATCATGGTCAGGCTGGTTGCTGATTAACATTCTTCGGTTTTGGCAGCTAGCATTTCTCATTCCAGCAAATTACTCTAGTGAGTTTAGTTGGTGGCTTGGGGCCATCGAAGCTCAAGCCTATTCAATGGCCAATTACTATTGTGAGAAAATAGAATTATAACATATTGATAGGAGAAGTTGATTCATTTTACAAAATATTATATCAAAACATTTGTTTCAGCTCTAAAAGACATTATGGGAATAATACAGAAATTCGAATATGAACATATATTAGATGAGATGGTTGAGTTACTATTGACTGTCCTAGGTATGAGATGGATGTTAAAGTATTTAGGGTGAATTGTCATGATGTCTACAACTTACCTTCTAATGGTTCAGCAATAAATTATATATAGAGATGGTAAATAGACATATAGATAGACAGGATTTACGGTGAAATGTTCAAAAAAATTTTTTGATAGATCTATTACTTTACCATTATGAGAGAAGATATCTACTACAAATACTTATTTCCAGAAAACTATCTCTATATCTAAAACACCATGTTTATGAACAGTATGTAAATCAAACATCTCTCCTTTCACTTGCCAATATTTTTCTCTCCATCTCTCTGAATTGTTAAGAATTGAGACTTAAAATGAAAAACTTAAAAAAAAAATTCTGAACATATTCCAATGCCTTCTATATCTTGGTAAAAATATTTTAAAAAATAACCGACAGAGGGATCTAAGAACTGACTATAAGGCCCAAAGGAAAGGACAGGGTTCGCCCAGCCAAAGTACATATTCACCAGTCCCAGCTTCCAGCTGCTTCAGAAATGCCCACTGACACGGATTAGAATGCTTCGGAGACAGCTACTAAGTTGCCTACTTAGCCACTCATAACACCTCTTATGTTTGATTTTAGAATCACCTTTGCCTTTATTTGGCGTTAGGCGCTCAAGTTCAAACAGCAACATGCTTGAAAATGAGGCTTTATATAACCATCCACACAGGTAATGTCATACTGTCAGTAAAAATTCTTTTGATAATCATCATAATGAACTGATTTGAATGTAGTGGTCAAACTGATAGTAGCAGTGAATCTACTTACCAACAGTTAAATATTACAGACAATTAAACAAGTATGCAAATAAATCAAGCCCAACAACCCCAAAAGAACCATCAGGAGTTATTATTAGACTTTTCAAGTTTCTGTCTAAGTTTTTATGGTGATGCTAAATGTAATCCTGAACTAAAAGCAACTATTGAATAACAATCTGAGGAGTAAGCATCCATGAAACATCAGAGTACCATAGTTGGCATTTCCATGTACATTATAAATCCTCCTAATATCTTGCTCTTGATAAGACAAGCATGAAGCCATATTAGTGCAATACAATGTTGTAGCTGTTTCAAAAACAGCCTATTTTTCATTTAATAGCAAATTAAGCAGACTTAGACACTTTTCAAGGGACTGAAAGTTAATAAATAAAATGTAAAATGTTACATTACATATTCATTCACATATTGAATGATACTGACTTTTTCCTTTGTTTTTTTTCCTGAAGGAAAATGAATTACAAATATATATTAAAGGATTGAGAGATACATTGCTCTATATTAAAAGATTATATTTAACAATAATGCAATATATTCTGTAATTTTATGCTTCAATAAGGATAAACTCCAAAACCTTCATTATAGCAAGATGTTGGTTCTGTAATGCCGACATACATATGTACAAACAGAGAAAGATCAACACACATACTCCAGCCATTTAAATCTGAGTTACATTTTAAACAAAAAATACAATTCTTACTACAAAAGAAATAGACTTAAGTTGATAAGGAAGCCAAACCATGAATATTTCAATAGTATCTTATTAGCATTTTAACTCACTGCAATATCTAAAGACAAAATAAAACAAAACACCTGACCATGAAGGTCCTAATCTAAACCATACCTGACCTAATAAAATAATTATTAAACAAAATGGGAAAAATGTGATAAGTCTATTTTTTCCTTGATATTCATACCAATCTGCATTTCTGAGAGAATTCTCACTCTGTGTAAAACTTTGTACTTACAACTCCTTTTAACATGGGAAATAAGTTTTAAAAGAATAAGAAGAACTAGAATGGAGAAATGAGTATGTATTTTAAAAAAACTGGAAATAGAAGAGTATACATAATTGGTGAACTCAAGAGAATTGGATTTTTTTGACACTGAATTCATTTTAGCTCTTTTTAGCATTGAATAATATTCTGACAAGTTAAATAATTTCAAAAACCCAAGACCCATGTATTTGGATATGATTTTTATTTCCTGCATTTTCTGAAAGGCTTCCTTACTGCTTCTTGCAAAAAAAAAAAAATCTTTAAAACAAAGCAAACCTCTGAGTTTAGAATGAAATCTATCAGTATTAAATGCTAATTTATTACACGGTTATAAAACTGCACTACCATCAACTCTAGCAATAATGGATCCCCGTGGTCTCTGATTTTATAAGGAACTTGACATATCATCTGAAAAAAAATGAAGAAACATAATCAAATGTCATTGTTAATGATATTCAATTATTCCACCTGTGACCTGAGCTATTATCACCATCGCCTTATAATTGTAACTCACCCATTGGGAAAGCCAACTTCAAACATTATCATAGCTTAAAGGTCATTCAGAAAGTATGCAATTATAAAAAAATTTTGTGGTAGTTATGGAAATGAATTTCTTTTTTATACTTAGTCCCAGATGATATTTGATCTTTAAAAAATGGACTATAGAATATGAGTGAAATATATTGTATTTACAGTGCTTTCTATCCTAACATTTTTTTAAAAAGAAATTAAGAACAAATGTTTCATACACAATTCCCTTTCCTAACCATCTTTTGTTTTCTCAGTACAGCAATCACCATCAGCGGCTCTCATCTGCATGGGACCTATGATGTATTTATAGGGATGGAGTCAATTCCTTCTCCACCTCTTGCCGTGCCTCTTGCCCTACTCTGCCAACTCTGTCAGCAGTATGCCCTCTTGAAGTAGTTATGGAGGTTCTCTCAGGACTGCAGGTCACCTCCAATAAGTGAGTCAGAAAACAGTACCCTGTTCTTTATTAGCTTACACAAAAGAAATTTCTTGGTCTTTTGTAGTCTAAATCCAAACAGAAAATATAAAAAGAAATTAAACATGAAAACAAGCTCTACCATTTAATGATATTTAGATCCTTATAATAATGACCATCATTTGTTGAGAATTTTCTGTGCTCAAGTACTCTGTTGGGTACTTTACACATATCTGATTTAAATCATCTGCTTCTTTCTTTCTCTTGGTTTGATATTCACATGCAAAAACAATGTTGACTTGAAGTTGTCTTCAATTAAGGAATTAATAGAACGAGAGAAATTCTAGGGTACCCTTATCCAAACAACCTGCTAGCAATTTGTGCATGATTGAGTCACTTATATTTAAGCTCAAGGATAAGAACTCAAAAGATGGAAAGGGGTGGGAATAACAGGGGCAGGAGAAGCTGAGGAATCCCTGAGCCTCTAATGAGTCCCAAATTAGGGCACAGAATAGGAAGAAGAATTCTTGCCAAGGCAAGGAGACTGTAAAAGAAGTCTAAAGCAAATGGTCAAAGAAGAAGAAAAAGGAAGAGACTAGACAATACGGACATTGAGTTATGAAACCCAAGTAGGAAAGCAGAGGAGCACTGGATCTTGAGGTCCTGGAGAAGTGAGAAGGTCCAGATTTTCCCTGAGTTACAGAACGCCAAGCCCTGCTGCCACTTTTATTGGCTTTATCCAACCTATTGGATTGTTTCCCACCAACAAATTGACTGAATTGAGCAGTTGTTTTATCAGACAATGAAAAAGTTACTATTAGAGTGAGGTAGAAATTTTGGCATCTCACTTCCCAGTAGAAAAGCACGAACTCTTCTTTTTTTAAAACTCTTTTATTTAAGAAAGAATAAAGGTAGTACTTATCAACAAGGATAAATTTAACATGGTATTGATGGGAGAAAGTATGTACATATGCCCTTCTTGTTCACTCAAAACAGACAAAACAATATCACATGTGGTTTATAAATGCATATGTGTGTATGAAAGAACTAAAAGTGGACTAAAGTGAGTTCTTTTCTCCAACATTCACTTTTTTGCAATGTTTGTGTAGCAAAACAGTGTTCAAACTTAGCCAACTAAATTGCCAGAGCAAGAGCCGGGGGGAGGGGAGGAAATTAAAGAGTCAAATTGGTTGTCAGACACTAATCACCTAGGCATCATTAGGTAAATATTTTTCTCTTGAATGTTTGGTTACAGATGTGGTACAGTGTTACATTTTTTGTTTGTTCTTTTTTTCTGGCTTTATATTATTGCTTTACTTTCCTCTATGAATGATCTTAGAATTGGATTCATCACAGGATCAGGAAAAATCAGCTCTTAGAAAAAAACTGATAGCCTTTATTTTATATATATATTTTTAGTTCTCTTCTCAGTTTAGCAAAATCAGATAAAAAGACAGGGTCTTATTTCATGTGATTTAATTTTATAGTAAGTGGTAGCAGATAATATTGAGGCATAAATCAATTTCCGACACTTTTTAGCAGTTCCCATTATCTAAAAATAAAATTTTTGATTTAAGCCTAATTAAAAGTAGCATTACTGAATAGTTGTTGAATCAAACTTTACTTGAACTATAAAGGAATATATCTATCAAACATTCTTATGAATAGATTGCTGTAAGAAAGTGAGAAAAACAGTGTTTGATATTTTTGGCAGATCAAACTCTAGATAAACTCACACATACACCAAAAAATAAATAAATAAATAACCTTTGTAGACTTAACCCTTTTAGAAGGGAAAGTTTTTGTTTGATGTGTTGGGATGGGGATGAATTTCCAGTTTCACTGTACAAGTCAGTCTGAACATGTAGGCCTTGCTCAAATCCAGAAACACTTCCATGATAGAGAAGTTTCTGCACGTATTAAAATACTGCTACAATGTTCTCATCTTTTTCAGAGAGTCTCTTGGTGTCATCATGATCCATCAAAGAAAGTACAGTGACTACATAAATGAGGGTAGCCATTAAGGTGAACTATTTCAGAGAACAGTGCCCTGAGGAAAGAACTGTTTGCATTATACACGTCTTTACATTCAGTTCTATCCCCAGCCACAAAGGGAAGATGGATATTCTTTGGTCAGATGAACAGTTTATGAGATTTTGTACTATATAAAGAGATATCTTCAGGGCCTTGTGCAGGTACATTGTAAAACCTTGAGATATTTTATGTTACAACATACATATTTAATGTGATCATAAAAAAGCTTATTTATTTCAAAGTCTCTTTTTATCCTTGCTTATATAACCAAACCGCTTGATGCTATTGGCTAAGTTTTCAAAACTTTCATCATTCACGTCTGCAGTGGGAACATGCCCAACTTCCACAGATATATAAATCAGATGCGAGCAGCAATGACATATTCAGGATGAGTAATATCACATCCATATGGAAGCACCGTGTTGGGGACTGAGGAAACAGTTTTTTTAGGGCCCAGTGGGTTTCTTTGGTTCCAGACTGTCTCTACAGCAGGGTGTTTTCTTATTTTTTTTTATTTCTAAAAACTGCTAAATTATAAACCAAAAACTATTTAGGAAATTGAATATCACAACACAAAAGAGCAAGGGACTCTTTTCAACAAAGGCAGAAATAGCACTAAACGAAGATGAATTAAGCATATGTTTAAAAATAAAATTTCCAAAGGGAAACTTGTTTAAACAACACCAAATTATATTTTACTATACAACCAAGTGGTCTACTTAAAAATTTGCAGGCTCATCAATATGATAACTGTTTCTGACAGCAGAAATGTTAGTAGGCAGAAACTGCTGCTGTAAATAATTTTCTGAAACTAAAATGTGAGGAGGTTCTAGAGAAATGGTAGCCATTGTTGAATTTACTGGATCCTGAAGATTGAAATGTAAACAGTGGGTTAAAAATCAAGCAGCACATTATGTCACAGCCAACACGTGACAAAAAAGTGAACTTATGCATCATTCTTTCCTAGTTTTATCCTACAGGTGGTATAAAGAACATTGAAAAAAATGTTCCTAAGTTACAATGTTGGGCAGATCTCATTATCAGAAAAGAATAAGAACTTCAAGTATTATTTTATACTACTTGGAGAAAATTGCTCCAGAATTCATTACACTAACTGCTTAACCAAAATATTTATCTTCTTTGATCTTATCCTGTGTCTGCATAACCCAAAAGACAGGGGTATTTGAATAAATTACCAGTCTAATCCACACAGCAATCAATATTTAGAACTCAAAACCTTAGATGAAATTTTACTATTTTAACCATATAAAAATAAAATTTTTAAAAAATAAAAGAATAAAAAAATACAGTTCTATGTAATTTTTCAGAAACATTTTATTCTGATATGTGTTCTCTACCTAATCCTTTTATGTAAATAATATGAATAATTCTGATTTTACTGATGTCTTATAAATACATTCTAGGAAATTTTTAATTTATATCATGTGCAGTAGTATTTGCTGGTGTTGATCCAGGTGAGATGTTTTGAATCATTACTTTTACTGTCTGATAATGAAGCATTAACTAGTGACAGAACTACAAGAACTTTTAAATTGAAAGCAAGAAGACTTTATCATAGCATCCTATTTGTGACAAACTTTAGGTGGTTGGTATCTCTTGTGGTCTGCCATAGCACATAACTGGATGACAGAAATGTCTTCTCTGCCTTAAAAATAACCCCTACTCTAAGCTGAACATCATCTCACTATACTTGCTAAAAATCTCTATTGTTTTAATTTACATTCTTCTCTAGTAATCAAAAGACACTGTACTAAATAATTTCAGTGATTATTTCTTATATCTTCTTAAAGAAACACTTGTGCGGGGAGACTTGTGGAAGAGATGCACAAAGGACAGATACAGATACACAGGGAAGGTGCAGACAGACAGAAGGATGGCAGACATAAGAGGGTGCCTACCCCTCTCTGCCATCATCTTTAATAACCCAAAAAGTTACATATTACCCATCACCAATGACTACATTTTAGCCAGTATTCCTTTAATCCTGAGTGCTAGCTAACTGAGATAAGGTCCAGGTTAATGCAAACACAGAGTCTCTCTCCTTCAAAGGATGTCACTATGTAAACCAGGTAGTGCATCCGAATGGTTATCTTAAAAGCCTCAATGGGGAATTTCTGGGCATTCCTGTTGTGGGAATCAGGGCGCCAGTTACTCACCGCCCCCCCCCAGAAGTTTGCTCACTGGGAGAATGCTTCCCTTTCTATTTCCATGGTCAGAAGACCTACAAGAAAACAAAAGAAATATTTTATTATATTGCGCATCAGAGGAGAAGAGAATGGATGTATAAATTTCCGCCATAGTGAAGTACTTGCATGGACACAAAGTGCTCCTCCATTCATCAGAGGCATTTTCTCACACTCATAGCTGGCAAGCACTATGGCCAGGCCAAGCCAATCACAGATATTTTCCCTGAAGATGGCAGCAGCAGATTCTGTTATTTGAAGAGCTCTGAAAAAGCATCCTCAGAAAGTCACACCCATTCTAAAACACAAGAGATAAGGGAAAGTGTTTTCTATTAGCCTCTTCATTTTTTAGAGATTCTAGTCTATTACGCCCAGGTATACACAGTAAATGTGTATTAGAGGTAGTTGTGATGTGGAGGCTAACAATCATGCTCAAAAAACTAAGTTACTTTGCTTCTGCAGTTGTTTTTAAATGTATATGTCAACACAAACTGCAGAATGCTAGTTGTTCATTTATCTACTCCACAAGGAATAATTAGGCATATTTTCAGTAGGAAGAGAGAGATTAGGTTTTAGTCTGGAAAATAATATGCAAACAAATAATCACTGTAATGTGATAGGATCTATGTATTATCCTATGGGGACCAGAAAAAGTCCTTAAATTCCAATGAAATGTTTGTATTTCTGCAGAATCTTTAAATTTAGGTAACATTTCTCTGGATAGATAATAGGATGGAAAAGAAAATAGAAATAAGAAAGAATATTTCCAGGTATGGTGAAAATAATTCTGTGGATGAATACAGAGAAGAAGAAAACATGAGAGCAGCATCCTATAAGAAGTTTGGTATTTGCGTTGATGGGAACAAAAGAGACATGTAAGGAGTGGCATGCCCTCACTGCCACTGTAAATTTGGAGAGAAGAAAAGGATTATAGATATGTCTATGTAGTTAATTAGCTGAAATATAATGAAAACCAAGGAGAAACAAGATAAACAGGGAAAATTAGAAGTGGAGCTAACATTCTTTCAAAAGTGAGAAGTGACACAAAATCCCCAGGATGGGACATTCCCTACTAGATGAAGAGGCAGACTCTGATTCTTGGTATTTTGCTCTTTTAGGAGAAAGAGTAAAGCTCAAATAGTCTAAGAATATTGAGTTTTTTCCTTTCTGGCTATTCCATCAGATTATGGAAAACTAGATAGAGTGAAACCACATCCTTTAACTATACCTTGAAGAAGAAAAAAGAAATAATTCTTTTTAACCTATGTCCCCAGGTTCCACATATATGGGATTCTACCAACTGCAAATTGAAAATATTTAAAGAAAATTGCGTATGTACTGAACATGTGCAAATATTTTTCCTTCCTATTATCCCTAAATATTACAGTATAAATAAATACTATTTATATAATTTTGCATTATATTTGGTTTTATAAGTAACCTAAAGATGATTTGAAGTATAAAGAATGATGTGTATAGTTTACACACAAATAATACATTTATGTATGAGATTTGAGCTTGTATGGATTTTGGCATTCTTAGGGGGTCCTGGAACCAATTTCCCAGGGATACAGAGGGCTGACTGTGTTCTGGGAGCATCAAGTCATTGCCCATATCATATTGAAGAAACTGTAGTCAGAGCCACTCAAGCTTGAACAAGGTTACAAAAAAACAAAAATTACACGGACAGTATGCAAACATTATAGCATGCATGTAAAGTCCAGAAAAAGAAATCAAACTATAAGAAAAATGAAACAGAATAAATAAAAATAAAATAATGGATTTTTTCATACCATAGAATGACTAAGACTAGTAACTCAAAAGAAAAAAAAAACAAACAAAGACCAGTTGACAAAACAGAATAAAATTAAATCAAGTTTGAAATAAAAACAAAAACAAGAATAAAATAAACACCACTGAAAATCGTATTAGTTAACATAGAAAAAGACATAAGACACGATAGTGACTTCTAATTTATAAAAACAATATTAAAGGCATTAGATAAAGCCAGTAGAGATTACATGCACAACTGATCCAACATGGGATAATGTGTTATAATAGAATCCATCAAATGAAACAAGATGTATTCAAAGATATATTTGAAGAAATTTCACAAAATGCAAAAAACAACTGAATCTTCAGATTTAAAGGAACTTAATATGTTCTGGGAAATTTAGAAAAAAAGAAAAACATCTTTTAGAAAAAAGAAAAACACCTCTAGGAAAAAAATACATTAAGTTTTTGAACTTCAAAAGAGAAACAATAACAGAAAAAAGTACTTGTTCAGCCATCAGGTAAATACAATGTGTGGTGATAGGAGAGATCTCTTCACAGAAGGGGAAAAATGAGGTTACTGCTGCAAGAAAGTTAAATGCCAGAAGATAAAGTGCTGCATATAGGTTCAGTAAGAAAGTGTAACCAAAAAGTGTAACTCAAGTGATACACTACCCATGAGCATTCTTTAACAGTTTGCCTGACAGCAAAATTGAAACCAAGTAAAAGACATCATATAAAGATCTTCACAATAAAGAAACCCTAATAAGGAGTCAGGTAGTGAGACTGAATCAACCTACATATAAAGCCAATTCTTAAACAACTGTACCTATTCAAAGAAAAACAACAACAAAACTAAAAATAATAATAATACTCATGAGAATAGGGAAAAGGAGCAATGGAAATTATGAGAGCACTTTTTTAAAACTTAAAAGCGTATTTAATAATTATATATATATATATGTGTGTGTGTGTGTGTGTGTGTGTGTGTGTGTGTGTGTGTATATATATAGAGAGAGAGAGAGAGAGAGTTTTTTAAATAAATTAACCTGTTAGAGTTCTGCAAACTCCTTTTCCATCCTTAAAATAAATCTAGAAAAATAAAATCCCTTTTTTAAAGAAATATTTGCCTCATTTTTTCCATCTTTAAATCAAACAAAATACTCTTAATTTTAGAATATCATCAATAATGACTTTACTTTTTTCATTTTTCCATCCATCCAAATGGAAGATATCTACAATTCTGTTTACAAAATGGGAATTTTTATGCAAATCAAAACACTGAGGTTTCATCTCACACCAGTCAGAATGGCAGTCATCAAGAATACAAATAATAATCAATGCTAGAGGGAATGTGGAGAAAAAAGAACATGTTTACACTGTTGGTGGGACTGTAAATTAGTACAACCACTATGGAAATCCATATGGAGATTCCTCAACAGATTAGGCGTGGAGCAACCATATAACCCAGCTATACTACTCTTTAGTATTTCTCCTAAAGAATTAAAGTCATCATACTACAATGATACAGGCATACCCATGTTTATAGCAGCATAATTCACAATAGCCAAATTATGAAACCATCCTATATGTCCATCAATGGATGAATATGATATAGAAGATGTGATACACACGCACACACACAATGGAGTTGAAGATGTGGTTTATACACAGAATGGAGTTTCATCCACAGAGAAAAATGGAATTATGTCATTTACAGGAAAATGGATGGAATTAGAGACCATTATGTTAAACTAAATAAGTCAAACTCAGAAGGTTAATGGTCATATGTGTTCTCTCATATGTGGAAGCTATGGAGAAAA
This sequence comes from Spermophilus citellus, assembly GCF_964194105.1. Taxonomy (NCBI): domain Eukaryota; kingdom Metazoa; phylum Chordata; class Mammalia; order Rodentia; family Sciuridae; genus Spermophilus; species Spermophilus citellus. The sequence continues at coordinate 178,042,479 of NC_138185.1, read as the reverse complement.
AAGGAGAAGAAATATTGGGACAGGTCTGATGAAAAATCAAAGGTATATCAGTAGAGAAAAGGGACCAAGGGATGGGACATGGTGGAAGGAGGTGGAAAGTTTTAGGGGAAGTAATATTGACCACATTACATTGGTTTTTGTGTATTGTGTGTATGTATGAATATGTAACAACAAATCCCATCAGTATGTACAATTATAACGCACCAATTTAAAAAAGAAAGTGAGAAGAAAAAAATGGGAATTTCTAGGAGATAAGATTTAGGAGTTTTTGTACTTCCTGACATTGATTTTGATTAATATTCTAATATGTTGTCAATAGCAATTATGAATGTTGAGAATATGAATTTATTCTCAACAATTCATTTATTCAAAAAAAATTTGAGAACCTATCATGTAGTAAGTACTGTCCATGGTGCTGAATATACAATAGCAAAAAAAAAAAAAAAACCAAGTCTCTTCAAGGAACTTGTAAGGAAGGGAGAACAGATAAGAAATAGATAGAATGTAAATTTATTATATGTCACATTTATATAAGATAAATTGTAGAGAAAACAACCTAGAAAAAACTTACCATTCACATGGACCTTAAAAACAAGCAGGAGTTTCTATCCTCATATCTGATAAAGTAGACTTCAAATCAAAATTAATTAGAAGAGCCAAAGAAGGCCATTTCATATTGTTTAAGGGAACTATACATCAACAAGACATACAATCTTAAATATTTATGCCCAAACAATGGAGCATCTATATACATCAAATAAACACTTTACAATCTCAAGAATCAAATTGATCACAACACAATAATACTCGGTGACTTTAACACACCTCTCTTACCACTGGCTAGCTCCTCCAAACAAAAATTATATAAAGAATCTATAGAACTAAAGAATACAATTAATAATTTAGACTTAAAAGACACATATATAATATTTCATCAATCAATAAATTAATATACACTTTCTTCTCAGCATCACATGGATCCTTCTCTAAAATAGATCACATCTTAGTCCACAAAGCAACTCTTAGCAAATACAACTTGGATTCTGTCAAATCATAATGGAATTAAATTAGAAATTAACAATAAAATAAAAAATGGAAGCTACTCTTAACACCTGGACACTATTGAATGACTAGTGGATAGCTGAAAAAAAATCAGGGATGAAATTTAAAAAAACAAACACCAAAGAAGGAAATTAAAGAAGACCTCACAAAATGGAAAGATCTCCCATGTCCTTAGATAGGCATAATTAATATTACCAAAATGGTCATACTATCAAAAATGCTATACACATTTAACACAGTTCCTATTAAAATTTCGATGATGTTCTTTTTTTTTTTATTGGTTGTTCACAACATTACAAAGCTCTTGACATAACATGCTTCATACATTGGACTGAAGTGGGTTATGAACTCCCAATTTTACCCCAAATGCAGATTGCAGAGTTACATCGGTTACACTTCCACAATCGATGATGTTCTTCATAGAAATAAAAAAGCAGTCATGAAATTCATTTAGAAATATAAGAGTCCCGCAAAAGCCAAAGCAATCCTTAGCAAGAAAACACAACACCAGACCTTAAATCATTCTACAGAGCTACTGTAACAAAAACAGCATGGTATAGTCACAAAAACAGACATGAAGACCAATGGTGCAGAATAGAAGACACAGAGATACATGCACATAAATACAGTTATCTCATACTAGACAAAGGCACCATAAATATATGCAGGAGATAAGATAGCATCCTTATCAAATTGTGCTGGGAAAACTGGAAATCCATATGTAATAGAGTGAAATTGGACCCTTATGGCTCACCCTGCACAAAACTCAACTCTAAGTGGATCAAGGACCTATGTATTAGGCCAGAGACTCTGTGCTTACTAGAAGAAAAAGTAGGCACAACTCTCCATAATGTCAGCTTAGGAATGAACTTCCTCAATAAGACTCCTAAAGCACAAGAAGTAAAATCAAGAATCAAGAAACGGGATCATATCAAACTAAAAAGCTTCTTCACAGCAAAGGAAACAATCAAGAATATAAACAGAGATCCTACAGAGTGGAAGAAAATCTTTGCCACCTGTACCTCAGATAGAGCATTAATCTCCAGGTTATACAAAGAACTCAAAAAACTTCACACAAAAAAAGAATAACAAATAATCCAATCAATAAATGTGCAAAGGAACTAATAGGCACTTCACAGAAGAAATATGAATGATCAAAAAATATATGAAAAAATGTTCAACATCCCTACCAATCAGAGAAATGCAAACTAAAACTACACTGAGATTCCATTTCACTCCAGTCAGAATGGCAATTATCAAGAATACAAGTAACAATAAATGTTGGCAAGGATGTGGGGAGAAATTTACTCTCATATATTGTTGGTAGGACTGCAAATTGGTGCAACCATTATGGAAAACATTAGGAGATCCCTCAGAAAACTTGAAATGGAACCACCATTTGACCCAGATATCCCACTCCTCAGTCTATATCCAAAGGACTTTAAAACAGCATACTACAGTGATGCAACTACATCAATATTTATAGCAGCACAACTCAAAATATGTAAACTATGGAAACAACCTAGGTGTTCTTTAACAGATGAATGAATAAAGAAAATGTGGTATATGTACACAATGGAATATTACTCAGCCATAAAGAAATATGAAATAATGGCATTTTCTTTTTTTATTTTTTTAAAGAGAGAGAGAGAGAGAATTTTTTAAATATTTATTTTCTTCTTTGTTTTCGGTGGACACAACATCTTTGTTTGTATGTGGTGCTGAGGATCAAACCCGGGCCGCATGCATGCCGGGGGAGTGCACTACCGCTTGAGCCACATCACCAGCCCCAAATAAAGGCATTTTCTGATAAATGGATGGAACTGGTGAATAATCATCCTGAGTGAAATAAGCCAATTCCCAAAGACCAAAGGCCAAATGTTCTCTCTGATATGTGAATGCTTACCCAAAACAAGGGAGGGTAGGGAGGGAAAGAATAGAACCCATTGAATTAGATCTAGGGGAATGAAGGGAAGGGGGAGGGGAATAGGAAGGAGAGTAGAATTAATCACATAACTTTCCTAGCCTTGTATTTGAATACACAACCAGGGTAATTCTGTGTCATGTACAACCAAAAGAATAGAATCCTAAATAGAATAAGTTATACTCTGTGTATGCACATTTTGGCAAAATACAATCTACTGTCATGTATAATTACAAAGAACAAATAAAATAAGGAAAATCTAAGAGGATGACCATATATCCCAGTTTTGTAGGCCATACCCAGTTTATGACTCATGCCCCATTTCCTACCTGATTGGGGCTTCTTTTCACTCCTAAAAGTGTCCCGTTTGGGGTGGCAAGTCATATGGTCACTCCCAAGTAATAGTGATATGAACTTCCGTGATTTGTCAGTAAGACAGAGTGTCCAAAGAATAGTTCTTGATAGTTGACTATAGACCTGAAGACAGAGAGCAAGCTATGAAGGTACATAAGGGAAGGAGCATTCCAGGCAGGCAGAGCAGTAAGAACAAAGACATTAGGCAGGACGTGGGCAGCATCTTTCAAGACCAGGAAGAAGGCCTAGAGAGATGAAAGTAGGGGGTGAGGTCAGAGGGGACGGGTTGCAGGAAAAGAGTGTGTGGGACTCAGAAAGGGCCCCCTACAGGCCACGCTAAGCAGTTTGCCTTTTACTTTGGCTTATGAGGATTTTGAGCAAGGAATCATTTGACTTGACTTTATTAATCCATGTGGCTGCTTCATGGAAATCAGACAATTGAGAAGCCAAGGTAGAAACATATAAAGGAGGCTACTGGAATCCCAGGTAAAGGATGATGGGACAGGGTGGTAGTGACAAAGGCAGTAAAAATGGGAGCAAGAAAGGACAGATGATTGTGGTTTTCTTTTCTTGTACCTTCCTGAATTTTTAAAACTTAGCAAAATTTAAATTTTTGGAAGAATAATAATGACAACAACTCCAAGAGGCATGAGAATACAATCTAACAGAAGTTCGTGGATATTTGAAAAAGGTGATCCTCTTTATGTAGATTATCTATTTTGAAAAGAGAAGCAAGAATCATATCTCCATTGATTGAAACAAGGAATGCAGAAGATGCAACTGCTTTGAGTGTTAGGACCCGTGAACTGAAATGTTATAAAACAAAGCTAGGCAGGTGGTAATCAGGCTATCGCCTGTACCTACAGGTTTAGGAGAGTGTTCTGGTTCTGGGATATAGTATTCAGGAATCAGTGACACAAAAGTTACACTTGAAGTTATGTGGGAATTACTCAAGAAAAGAGTTGACACAGAGAAAAGGAGATGCTTTGGAAGAAGAAAGTCCACATACTAGACAAATTCAAGCAGATCTGAGATGCCGAAGAGAATGCTCTTCTCAAAGACTCAGGATAAGACATACTTGAGGGGCCAACCTCCACATGTCATTCCATCATCTCACCTTGACTGACTCAGTGTAAAGGTCCATCTAGATCTGAGAAAGATCTTTATTAAGTGTTGCAAGTCCATATTCAAACAGAACTTCATGCACAAGTTCTTTTTTGTTATAAACCTCATGTAGAAATAAAATCCAACTGTGATGTCACTTTGGTATTAGTTTTATAATTTGTATAGTCTTCTAAGGTGTCTTCTTTTAAGAGTATTCTAAAATGTCTTTTGAACACTATAGGCCATTTGGTTTATATAACAATGCCTGCTTTATAATAGATCTACCTTTCTGTGTTATTAAGTTTTCTCCAGTCCTCCTTAATAATATACTTGCCTTAAACAGCATCACCCTGAAGTAATATGATTCAGGTCAAGAAAGACTAAAGATATTACACCTGTCCAACTATAAGTGGAGAAATAAAACTCAGAGTTTCATTAGGTTTTATCTGTTCCACTGCAATATAGGGACAAAATCATACATTGCTGCTTTTATGTATATAATCAAGTTTATCAAATATGATTTTTTCCTACCAAAATCTCCCTTTACTTTGACATTAATAGGTATTTAAAGGTCCTTTTTTTCCAGTCAACTTGTGAGTCACAGGACATGACAAGAAAAAAGGATTCCCTGCCCCCCCTGCCCCCCCCAAAAAAAAATCCTGTCTTTCCACTATAAAATATATTTATGATGCAAAGCGGTGATTACACAAAACAGTTTGAGCCTCTTCCTATTCACTGGTGCTATTCCATATATACATCTGCAAAGCCTCAGTTCACATCTATCTACCCTCAGGAAGAAATTGACAAGGAAAATTTCTCATTTTCTTAATTCCAAAGTGACTGAAGCCCTAGAGACTCCTGTAACAAATATTCATGGACATTTAGGACTTACACTCTTAAGGAAATCAACAATTCATATATTTTAACACTCAAATAAACCTTGAGTGCCCTTCTAAACCTCTACAAGTAATAAAGATGTGATGATCAATTTTGCACATTTTCTCACTGGCATCTTACATGGGCTGTGAAAGTTTAATAAGGTTCTATTTCTGAAAATTATGCTATGTTGCTTTAGTTATTCTGATACTCAAGGATTTGGAAAGGTGAATCATTCGTTCCGTTGCTTAGAGAGATATTTGCAGAGAAAAGGAATCTGAGTTCCCTTCCAAATCTAAAGGCTTCTTTCAAAATCTGGTTTGTTGAATACATTATTGCTTGCCAGGTGTCTGCTAAATAATGTCTTTTCTTTATAGGGGATAATTTCAAACTAGCACATTTGTAAGCAAGCATCCTTTGGATGAAGATAGGGTTTTTTTGTCAGTGAGTTAAATTTTTGATCATGTTGTACTCATTTGGACACATATTGTTGATTTTTCCCAACTATAGAACTTTCCCTATTGTTTGACCAAAGAATGGTGTATCCACCTGTTTCTCTTGGCCTAAAAAAATACATATGTGGATTGCATGTACAGTATTAATATCATACTAAATTAAATGCATGGGCTAATTTTGAAGCATGACTTGCAGATGATCGGTATCACTTAAGAACTTGAGTGAAATGTGAATTCTTGCCCCCATCCCTGGACCTGGTAAACCGACATTTGGGAGAGGTTCTCAGAACAGAGTTAACAAACCCTCCATGTGATTCTGAAGAAGTTAAAGTTCGAGAAGCACTGCAAATGAGAAACACCTTGGGCAGTTTTAACAAGACAGAGGAAGAGCATGTCAGACAAATGAAATCAAAATATCTGAGGCTAGGGCCTGGGCACTTGTACATTTTTTAAACTCCTGGGTAATTCTAATGACAGGCAGATTGGAGAGCAACTGCTCTAGACTTCCTGTCTTAAATGGGGAAATCACTCCCTAATTTAGACAAACATAACTTACTGATTTTGAAATTTTCTCATTCTTTTTATTTAGGTGCTTGTTTTATCTGACTGATTAGTTGTAGGTGAGAACTCAAATATTATTCATGTTTCATCCCTGAAGGGCTTAGCACAACCCCATGCGCACTGACTTTAATAAGAACATACTTCAGTATCCCTTTCACAAAGAACCATCTTATTTGGTCACCAGAAAATCTCTGCAATAGGCAGATCCTTATCACTTCTTGCTTTAAACAGGACTCACAGAGGTTAACTGACTTCCTCACAGTCAATCACAGCAGGATCTGAATTGCCAACCCAGAGACCTTTCCACCTCTAAGGGTTCTTCCTTGTCTTCAACTTCTGTCTGGGATGCAATTTCTCCACAGCAGAGACACTTTCCACTTCCACTTCAACTGTCCTCTCCTATTCCAATTCCCTACCACTCTGGACCAGAATTTGTAACTTCCAAAAGGCATCTCTTGACATCATCATCCTCCTCTGCTTCAGTCACACCCTGTTACCCTGTAGAATCAGGAGGTACCATACATTTCCAATACTTGAAATACTGAGGATACAGAATACAATTTCACTAGAATAGTCCTGAGAGGGAGAAAGTAGCATGTCTCCTGATTTATTGATCTTTTCCATCAATAATTCTCAAAATAAAGAAAATCAAGTGGATATGACAGAAAGCAGTTTTTTTTAAAAAAAATGAATTGGCTATCATTTTAATCAGAACCTTCATATGGCTCAACACTTACTGTCATGAAAATGTGAACCCAATGAAGTTGTAGCCTGGATAGCATGCAAATATATCCACATGCTGGCCATGCACCATCTGCAAGAAAGGCCTGCAAATAATCCTTCTTTTCCTTTAAAATCCAAACAATTATATTGTACACAAGTCATATTTACAGATAGATCATTGTACACACTCTCATTAGAGGCTTTTGAATGGTATTTCCTTTAACCCGGCAACTAAATGTTGAATAGCATTGTCTCCATTCCTCAGAGTATAGGTGGGCAATGTGTAATGTTTTAGGTTTGGGTCAGAACTGTATTCAGGAGGCAACCTCTGCCCTTGGAAGGAATCACCATCTGTCTAGATTATCAGTTGTGCTAAAGAAGTCACTCTGAAGGCATATTTTTATTTTTACTCCCAGAAGCTGTACAATTCAAAACTCAAACCTTGATAATCCAGATAGAGAATTTAGGAATCAAGAAACAGAATTATCTAGGATCATAGTGCATCCTGGCTCAGATGAGAAGCTCACATTACCATTCATGAGAGAGAGGAGGAGCCCATGAACACATCAGTGAAGATGTTGCTATGCTCCACTGTAATCTGAAGCTGGCTGGTATCAGAGCACTCTCTTTCTCAGGTCCAAGAAACCTGACATCTTTTCCCTGGTGGTTGGCAAATAAGCAAAGGAGATGAGCTACTAAGCAAACAGAAAAGGACATGGCAGTACAAATAAACGTCAAGATTTGCAACAGAAACCATAGGAAGCTGTTAACAGCATCGTCACCACATAAGGAGCACTGAGAAGGTGACATCAAAATTCTTCTTCATAATTAAAGTTTAGAGGTTACTAACACAAGATGTAGAATCAATAGCCTGAGTGTTAATTTGTGTGATCTTTGGTAATTTTCTTAACCTTTCTGTGCTTCAATATCTGTAAAGTGAGGTTTTTACTTCACATATTCTCTTGGTAAATGGATTGAAAGATACTTGGCACCTAACACAGTGAATATTTGCTACTATCATTATTCTTTGATGCCACCTGTTAAACTAAGAAGAGTTCCAATGTAAAGCACACAGGAAAGAGTCTGAAAGTAGATCTTTTGGCTCTCTCCAGCCTTGACCTGTGCGCCTGGTCATGGTAATGACAGCTTTCCCTTCAATAACCCATGTCTTATCAGATACAGTGGTGCATACCTGTAATCCCAGCAACTCGGGAGGCTGAGGCAGGAGGATTGCAAGTTTAAGGCCAACCTCAGTAACTTAGTGAGGCCATCAATAACTTAATGAGAACTTACCTCAAAATTAAAAAATAAAAGGGGCTGGGGATGGCTCAGTGGTAAAATGCCTCTGGTTTCAATCCCTGGTACCAAAAATTAAACAAATAAATAACTCATGCCTCCACTCTCCTCACCTTCCGTGACCATCCTCAAATATCTTAAGTTTTTTGCCTCCCTTATGCCTAGTAAACAAGTACCTTCAGGTCTAAATCTTCCACTTGTATAAGAACTTTATCCTATGGGATTATGCTATAAAATGAGTAGGTTTTGCTAATGTGAGACATAAAAATAATATTTAACTTACAAATCTATGGAAAATCAAGAGCTACTACATCTGAAGAAACTGTCAGCAGATGATCCATGTAAAAAGCTCTGCACAAAATAGGTGCTCAATAAAGAGAATATATTTTCATACTTTGTGTTGAATAACTTAAGCAAGGCTTTTTCTTTAATTTTATTTATAGGTTAAATTAGATGAGTGTGAAATACTAATTTAATTCTTGGTATTTGAATAATTAAAGTAAGATTTGAGGAAGAATCCAATAAAATGTGTGGATATTGGTATCACCTTCAACTTACATGGATCTATACCCCATAAATAGAAAATAATGAGGGAGATTTAAAAATAAGACTAAACTATTGAGTGGATATTTTAGCTGTATCTGGCCAAGCAGGATGAAAGGTTAACAAGAATCATTTAGATAATTAGGTTGACAGAAAAAAGGCCTCTCCCCAAATGTTGAGATATTTCAGGAAGATACAGAGTTGGTCCTCTGTATCTAACTGTTACACATCTGCATATACAACCAACACAAGTTGAAAATATTTATAAAAAATTGTGTCTGTACTGAACCCATACAGATTTTTCCTTGTCATATTCCTTAAACAATGCAGTCTAACAACTTTTTACATAATGTTTACATTTAATTAGGTGTCATAAGTAATCTAGAGGTGATTATTAAAGCATACAAGAAGATTAACATAGCTTATACACAAATACTACCTCATTTTATATGGGGAACCTGAACATGTATGGATATTGGTATCAGAGGGGGTCCTAGAACCAATCCCTCAGAGACCCCAAGAGATGGTTGTATTCATTCATTGATTCAGTTCCATAGTTTGTGTATAGATAGATACCTATAGCCTATTTCTTTGAGATTCCACAAATATTTAAATGGCTGCTTAGTTACACCATAGTTGTTAAAAAGCAATTAAATCATTTGGTTAAAGGCAGATCAAGAGAGGGTAAATCTAAGACAAAGTATCTTTTATGGAAATTCAGGACTTGAAGAATATTACTGCTTTTGGATCCACCTTCAGAACAAACCCAAATCTTATGGCCTCTAAGATTTAAGGAAAACAATTTCATTTTTTCCTTCTTTGCAGGTACTATGTTGGGATATTTATCAGAATAAACTGACAAATTTCTAAGGCCTTTCACAATAAAGTCTGTTTTATTCAAAAGTCCACTTCCCATTATTATCCTGCACTCAGTTATGACCATGTACAAAATAAACTGGAGAACTGAAGCTGCCATCCAACCACTTCAGACCCAAAGCTCCTGCCTTCATCCAAAATGTCTGCATACTTGCACCCTAAATTATACTAATACTGTCCAAATTCTATGGTACATTTCACCTTTCACATATAGACCAAGAGACCTACATCAATTAAGGGCTTATGTTAGATTATCATTTATTCTGTTTCCCATGCTTCATAATGAAGATCAAGGCATTGAATGATAAAATTTCTTAAAGTCATTGACATGGCAAGATGAATTCCATTCTGGTCATTAAAAATTTGGTGTTTTCTTTTTTCGAAACTCATGAAAACTGATCCAGGTCTGTGCAATTCTTAAAGTTTTGTCTAAGTCTAAATTATTTTTTAAAGTAGAATTACTTACATTTCAAGATGCAAAGGATCAAAGTAAGTTATATGCATGTATGAAAATGTCACAAAGAAACCCATTATATTGTTATAATTAGTATGTACTAATAACAGTAATTTACAAAAAGCTGATGGAAATTTTTGAAATACTATACATTCTCTACATTATCTTTTTTTTATTTTATTCATTTATTTATATGCGGTGCTGAGGATCAAACCCAGTGTCTCATACATGTTAGGAAAGCGCTCTACCACTGAGCCACAACCCCAGCTCCCCTTTACATTATCTTTTGATCCATAATTTTATTCCTATAGTTACTATCTTAGTTCAGACCCTAATTTTTTCTTATCATGTCTATTGTGATGGTCTTTTAACTAGTCCCAACATCTGTAAGTTTACACCTTTCCATTCTCTCATCCACACTTCCCCCACATTTTCAAACATAAACTTCAGTATGACACTCCCAAGTGTTTCAGTGACACTTCACCACTACAGTCTGCATTGCTCATAAGATAAAGTCCCAGTTCCGCTGCATTTCTGCAAACGCTTCAGGGCCTGCCAGGCCTTTGGCCACTTCCTGAGGCTCATTTCTCACTGCTTATGCATTAGCAGCCAAGCATGTACTTCCAGTTGGGACATGCATTTCACACTTCTGTGCTTTGGCTGATGTTTCCTTTACAGGGTTCATAGATGAATACCTCATCAACTTTAACACAATCAAGTAACACTTTCTTTGTTATTTTCCCTGATGTCCATCCACTTCCAAAAATATGAATTGATCAGGACATCTTTGGTGTCCAGAAACTATGGAGTTCCATTTGTTGAAATTCTATCCAATCTTCAAAGCCAATCTTAAATGCCTTTTCTCCCTAAATCAGATAACCACATGATTTATCTTCCAAATTAGAATGCTTTTGAGAATGGAAGGGGACCTACTAATAGCTATTCCCAGGATAACAAATGTAAACTGCAAATGTCCAGGCAAGCCAGGAACTATGCTTACCCAATCCACAAAGGCCTTGTCTAATGAGCAAAGCTTAACATGACTCCTTCCACCTTACACTTCTCTGATGCCAGTGCATCCTTGTAATAAACTCAGATATCTGTCTTTTCTCTACTAATGAATTATAATCTTCCTAAGAGAAAGAATTATACTTTGTCTTTATATTCTCTGCTTCACATATACAAAGTAATAAATGCTTGTTCACTTAAAACAATTCATAAGCATGGTGTTTTCTATGTCAATCTGAAGAAAATATCTTTTAAATGACAGAACTTGTGAACTTCAATTAGCATCATATCACAACTGAACTAATCAAACTGTACCAACCATGGCTTGAAATGCTAGGAACTGGCTTTACCCATTCAAGTTTACAGAAAAGTTTTCTTCTTTCTGCATTGAATTTCTGATATGTCTTGATGATGAAGAGCAGAGATCTAAACTTTTTATTTTTCCTAAACAAAGTCACCTTGAGGGAACCATCTCTTAAAACTTTCAGCTTATTTAAAAATAAAAATTTGCTTCCTTTTGTTTTGATAAGTATTGTTCTATTCAATTAATTTGCTCCTGTATTAGAAACTGTATTGAGAAACTCAAGAAACATCTAATGAAATGTGTTACTCCTCTGAATTATCTAATGGGGTATCTAAAGTCTAATGGGGAGTATCATGCCCATTAGATGTTTGTACCATGTGTCTCAGAATCTAGACAGTCAAATGCCTTTGGGGGGAATGATGGAGGCAAACCAATATTGGACAACACAGTTTTCTTATTAGATGCTGCCTCCAATGTGGAAAATTATCCATTCGAGAGTCAAATCTATTGTCAGTGGACCAGAATCCAGATTCAAGGAAGTATTACTTCCAATAACTTAGATTTGGGCTCTGTTAGTAATCATAAGTTTGCTCAGGGAAGAAACAATTCTACTTCTCAGCCTCAGCCAGTTTGTCAAGTATTAAATGCCTCATACTGTTTTCTGAAATAGAGTTTAGTTTAGTTATATACCTAGATAATACTACAAGATGACTTTCATACTATGGCGGACATCCTTGAGAAGCCCTTAAAATTACTATAAAAACATATAATTGAGTAGAACTTACCTAGCATATTTCTTCCAGAATGATTCTGACAAAAATGCATACTTCTCTTCCTACAAACTGAAAAACACAACAAACACAATATCAAAGCAATAACACTCCAGACCATTCCCAACTGCCAACCTTCTTAAGCAACTGATGCAGCTTATTGTTCATGGATGGACAAGTCTGTCTTCATTCACCTCTATCATCTGCCTAGTGAAAGGGAATTTATGGAGGCTTATAAAAATAATGCAATGAAATGAGATTTTTAAAAGGTGTATTTAAAAATCAAAACTAAGAAACTGGAATAGTATAATAAGATAAAATGAGGATTCAAGTTAGACACAGAGATGTATACCATAAGTTCCTCTATAATTACCAAAGGTGGCCTGTAAATTTGAACTATAATCTCCTAGCAGTCAAAGCAAAGAGAAATTTTTTAGAGTTAATGATTTTTAAAAAATGTAATTTTTCAGAAGCTCAGATTTCTAAGGTCTGAAGGGAAAAAAATCTTCCAAAGGACTGTCATTAAATTAAGGAGATTCTGTGCTGGGCTTGGATCTTTCATTCTTACATCTAGTTAGTAAAAAAGTGAATGAGTTTTAATAATATAATAAGCATCTATGAATCTACCACAATAAGAAGAGCTAGGACCTTGACATCAACTGACCCCAATTCCATGGTACGTACCCAACCCAATTCAGTTTTCTTCCTCCAAAAGTAATCAACAACCTGCAACACATGCTCCTAGTTACCTTGGTGCTCATACATGTGCAAAGCATATGTATGTACTCCTAATATTTTATTTTCCCTTATTTTAGTTGCTTTCAACTTTACAAAAATAAGTATAATCTTACATGTAGTTTTTCCACTTACTTTCTTACTTAATATTGTGTTGCTATAATTCATTTGTTTTGATAGTCTTGTAGCCTTCCATGTGTGACTATAACACAGTTTTCTTATTTACTCCCTCTTTGGTAGATGGTTGAGTTATTGGCAGGGAGGGGTTGCTATTGTGAATAGTGGTCCTGTGAATAGAGTGTACATGTCCCCTGTTCAAAATATGCAGACAACTCACTTGGTTATTCTTCGAAGAGCGAAATTTCTGGATCAGCATTATAGATAATATTAAATATCCCCTTAATAAACATGACCACTTGCTTATAAGTACTTCATAAAGGGTTGAATTTCATATGGTACAGAAAGAGCAGGACCTCAAAGTATAATTCATATAAAGCTATTCACTGTTCCTGATAATGTGTCTTGATCCAGGGTAACAGTCATAAAGAGAAATAGATAAGTTGCTTATACCACCATGAATATTATTCTTCTAAGTGAGCTTCAGGAAAGAGCTGAGCAGCAGAAAAGTCAAGATTAAATTTTCTGTTAGAAACCTAAAAAGCAGCTTGACTATGTGGTTAATTAAGAATAGGAGAAATTATTTGCATTTATTCCTAAAATAAACAATGCTTCAGGTCATTATCCATTACACCTTGAAGGCTCTCTCTTTTTCAATGTCTTCTAAATTTTCCTAATGGCACAAATTAGAAAAACTCAGTCGGGTGCTGAAGCATCTTCCACATTTCTTCTTAGCATATTGAACTTAGCAAAGACAGTGTAGGTGAAGCCTTCATGGTGAACCACAGCAGACCTCTATGAGGTAATGAAGTTCATTGGCCTAGGGTAGAATTAGAATTAGTAACCAGACAGAAAAGCAGCTAAAGTTGAAGATATAGGCAGAAGCAAGATCATTGGGCATCCCACCTAAAGCTTATTTTGTGTTTACTGAGCCCTTCTACTTTTAATGGTGTCATTCCCTGATGTCTGACTTCAACTTTTTTTCTCAAAGGCCTGGTGTTATCTCCAATAAGAGGTAAATACTTCTGATTAGGTCCTGCCTGGCACCCTTCTTTTCCAGCTTATTTATCTTAGCAGGTGGCACCAGCAAAACAAGCACCAAGTATCAGGAGATAATTGAGTCCTCATGAAACTATACGATGAAGATGTGTTACTTAAAAAGTAGTAGAACCTACTTTATTTTTTTAAACTCAAGTCTTGAGTTTTTTTTAAGTCTTCAGAGGGAATAATTTGATGTTTATTAGACTCTAATATCTATTAACCCCTGGAAGATTACTCAGTTTGCATGGAAGTAGCAGAAGTATTCCCCAGCTTTTCATTTGTTGAATGTGCACAGCTTGCTTGACATTAGAAGGATAAACAACTTGAGAAATTTGTCTTCTCTTTGCATGCCCAGATTCAGCCCACCAAGCAGAACCTTCAAAATCAAAATAGTAACTCCCGTCTTCTCCTTCCCAAATCACACATACACCAAGAAACCAATGAATTGAGAGCAAAGGTAAAGCTTATGTAAGCAGAATAAAGTCAATGCTCTCCGCATTGTAAAGGAAGAACTACAGAGTCAAAAGGACAAATTTAGAAAATGGAACCATTTTCTACATTCTTCTGAGTTTCTATACTGTGACTATTATTTTATTAGAAGCATTATAATCTGCAAATAGCTAACAGCACAAATGCATAAAATAAAAACTCAGTTGAGCATGGTTCCTTTATATTACTCGCAATATCCCATCCCTAATCTCCATGGCCAATGGAGACTGGTGTAGGCGTTCACAGTATTATGTCTCCATCTGAGGGATATTGCTACAGAAGATAAGATTTAAAGGTAGGAGAAAAAGTGTCAAACAATATAAATATTACCTCTTTGTAGATGACCAGTAATCTTCCTAAATATGAAAGGGATTTCCCAAAGTATACAGGAAATATCAGACACAGTGCCAATGACAATAAGCAAATCACCATGCATTCAGGATATATACAAAATCATGATATTCCCAGAGGCACTTAGGTGCAGCCTGAAAAATAACACATAAATATAAGGGAAATTTGAGTATCTGACACATATACCTATTCCTTTATATTCTACCAAAGTTAAACTTGTGAAAAGTTTGGAGAAAATATAAAATGATGAATTGAAAAAATTACCTGCATAATTCATGACTTAAAAATACATAATTTGCCTGCAATAGCTACATAATTCCAGTAAGTGGAGAGGATTTTCTTTTTGGCTTGAATTATTTGCATAAAGGCCTCAATCCTCTCTAATGTGCATAGGTAGACTTAGCTTTCTTATAGTAAGATTATGTATTTCCTTAATTGGAAGGAAACATGGCCTGGTATATTCTCATTCTGGACCATGATGATTTCACTCCCAAGTCCTTGGTGGCTCTAACTCTACTGATAATGTTTCCAAGTCCTTGTCTCTCTTATCCCATCTGTATTTGTGTATATCAGACACGGTATCAGAGCTGTCCTCTGAACACTGATATACCTAGTCTAGTTTTCTATGACCTCCATACCTTGAGTTTGGCTAAAACATGAAAAAAAATAATTAATTTACCTGTAATTGTTAAAAGGCAAACAGAGTCATATAAAATATTAAGGAGTTTATTTGCGCAAATGGAAGTTAATGAATTGGATAGCACCAGACCACAAGCAGTTCAAAAAGGCTCTCATAGGATGAATGCAGAAGTAAGGGAAAGAATTCATCACAATAGAAAGTCCCTACTTGGAGATGAATTGACTGTTCCTGATTGGCCTAGAAAATGATCATATTTACTGCGCTGGGTTTTAATTTGCTTATGTAGGAACCCCAGGCACTAGAACGGCCTCAGTCTAATGGCCTCGTTACATTAGCAAATTGAAACAAAGCAACTTCCCAGGAAAACCTAAGAGGGAGGAAGACAACTCGAGAGAGGCATAAATAGAAATCAGGGGCTGAATTTATAACTGGAAGACCCTGGAAATGAGTGCTCCATGGGGCAGCTAAGAAATGAAGGATGAGACAGATGATTCTACTGTATAGCCTACCTGGAAATTATCAGAGAAAAATTTTTTAATGTAGTATCTCAAGGGAAAATAAGTTTTATATTTAACATAAATTAATCAGAAAACTTCATCCTTTTTTTAAAATTTTCCTCATTTTTATTGGTGAATTTTTTTATTATTGGTTGTTCACAACATTACAAAGCTCTTGACATATCATATTTCATACATTTTATGTATATATGCTGGTGTATACACACACACACACACACACACACACATATACAAAAATAGATGTAATTTGGCAGTCACTACTGAATGGTCAGTTCTTATGAAAGTATTCAGAACATGCTTGATTATAAATTGATGAAGTGCTTATAATAACATCTTCTGAAGTCCTTTATAATAAAAACCAAGGGCTGGGGTTGTGGCTCAGCGGCAGAGCGCTCGCTTAGCACATGTGAGTCCCGGGTTCCATCCTCAGCACCACATAAAAATAAAATAAAGGTATTGTGTCCAACTACAACTAAAAAATAAAATATAAAAAAAGAAACTAAAAAATCTTGTAAGTAATAGTGTTTACTTAAATGTCTGAAGTTTGAGTTAATCAGCTGGAATACAAATGCTGAAGGCATCAATAACAAGGCATTGCATGTTCTTTGGTGCCACTGATGTTTTGTAATTTCAAGAACTCTGAGGTAGCTTTGTGTCTACTGATTACTCAGAACTCTGGAAATTTTAGTCAGGTTAAATAGGGAAGTTGAAATCAGAGACATTAACCCAATCACCCTTTATATTCTTAATAGCTACTGACTCACAATTTTATATTTCATTTTCTTTCTAAAACTTGACATAAATGTTTTTTTAATATTTATTATCATACAAGAGTTCACACAATTACCACCTATTACCTTATGACTATTACAAGTATCACCAACATAATTGATGCTAACAGAATAAAATGATTCACGTACTGAGATGAATATTATTACCCATGTACTGGCATAAGAACAAGAATAACATAGTTGCTACCTTTACATGCTATCTTGAAAGTCCATATTTTCCTTTCTACTCCAAACAATACTTCTTAGCATCTTAAGTCTCAACACTTGAAATCTAAAATATAACATATGTCTTAAGCCTTCAGTAGTCATATCAAAGAAACAGGTCGCATTTTGCACAGTGTATGTGCAGATATAAACAATTGCTGAAATAGCAAGTTTATACTTCCTCATACACACCAACAGAGTTTGAACTTGAGTATTTTGTGGGTTTAAGAGACACATTTTGCCAGCCATAATAGTCTACATTTTAATTACATCGAATCAAATTATTTTCCCGGGAACTTAAACTGTCAAGATAAAGCAGATTAAAAATCCAAACTTTACACAGGAAAGGTAAATCTTGTATTGCTAATGACTAAAAAAAATATGGAATAAATTTAAATATAGTTCTTATTCTTATAGTCTAGTACTCTGGCTTAAAACTGTAAAGTCCATATACTGTGTCCTCAGAGGTCATTCAGGACACATGCTATATATACAAAGATGCTTAGTCGCCATGGGTTACCACTGACTTTCACTCATCCTTTAGTTGTTGCTAAGTAATAAGATACCATGTATTCAGGCATAAACAGCATGTATTTGTCATCTATATCTGTAACTATTTATACATTATATTAAATTGTTTCACTATCTAAAGTTCACACACAAAAAATGATACTCAAATGTACAAAATGCAAGTATGAATCTAATACTAAATTCTATGACAGAAACTTTTATAAACTCTCTTCACATTTATCAATTCAGAATGAAGAATCATATTCTAGTCATGTTAGGGGTCACCTTGTCCATCTATATTAAAATTCTAATTTGCTCTGGGCCTATGAGCCTGTGGACCTAAGCAGTAGATGAAATAATTCTCAGTAAAATAATTTCATTTAAAAGACATTATTCTTTCTAGGCCTATGCTCATGAGTACTTTGAAAAGGGGCTGTGTCCCTGTGGTGGTCATTAGAGCTATTCACACATCCTGTTTTCCCTTACTTGGGGCATATGATGGCACAGCTCTTGACTGCTACTTTGAAGTTAGACATAGCCAGGTTGATGTCCTTTGGCCAACAAAATGTGGCAAAAAATTACATGTATCCCTCTCCATAGAAGTTTTCAGAGGCAGTATCTAATTCACCAAGTTCTTTTTCTACTACCTTTTTAAATATGGAAGCAAAATGTGTAGTGAGATAAGGGCTCCAAATGACTTCAATGAACCACTGCAGTGACTCACAATAGACATTTAGCATAAATAAATATTTACCAGAAACAAACGGTTGTAGTGGGAAAGCACTGAAAGTTGGCAGCTATTTGTTACTTCAGCAAACTTAGCTTCTCCTGACTTAATATAGTTTCTTAATGATCCCAGAGACTAGAAGTTCATTCACAAAGCAAGCATAAATCATATATTTAGGGTCCTTAAAAAAAAACAGTAAACCACAAACATGACATTAAAAAGCTGGTCAGTGCCGAGTGTTGTAGATTAACTTTGGCAATTATTAGAGACAGTCTCAAGCAATTAGTCCATATCATCACACTCTGAAATATCCAAGCCAAATTAATACCCATGCCCTAAATAAAATCAAACATAAAATACTTGTCCATACAATACTTAGAAATGTTAATTTGATATGACTTTTGACAATAGCAGCAAGACATGCAAAAAAATAGCAAAGGTGCACCAAGGCAGAAAGTAGAAAATGACATTAAAAGAATCTAAATTATTTTAAAACAACAAAATCTTGTTTATGCCTTTTTAAAAACAGAGGATTTGTTTTTTCAAATAAAAACTTCCTCTTCCAAATAAAACCATGGCTTGACTCCCACAAGAGAGGATCAATGTGTATCCAGAACAAAATTAAAGTGTATGTGTGGATTTACCCAGATGTGAAATCCCAGGCTTTACTAGAGAGAGTAGGAACTCATTGAGAGAGAACAAGGTATACTTCCTAAGGACCCAGTAAAATATCAACCCACAGGCATCAATATTAACTGCCAATCAGATCTGAAATGTGATCAGGTAGCCTTACACAATTCTAATGCACAGTTCCCTGGAGGCAGAGGAGCAGAGCAGCAGCTCACTGAGGTAGATCACCAGGTTCAGTAACAATGCTTGCTGCAAGGATGAGTCAGACCCAAACTCTCTTCATTATGGACTCAGGGCAAGCATGTCCCTTAGCTGGCTTTTCAGCAGCATGGTAATGAGTCGAGCTCTAATGAGGTCATACACTAAAACCACTGGGCTGTGTTTTCCCTTTGGCAAGCTCTCCAATAAGTTTGCATTTAGGGAAGTGTTGATTTTAAGACCATGTGTACATGACCATAGAGATACTACAGATGGATTTAATCTTTTTATATGCCTTTAGTTTTACTAAGTGTGTTAAAACCATTGAACTCTATTGTCATAATTAGATGTGTGCATACAGCAGGCCTTCTCCTTGTCTGATTGGAAGAAATCTGCATAGAGGACTAAAAAAAAAATTAAACCCTAAAGGATTTCTAAAATTAAAAGTATTTGTCTAGTATGCACAGGTTCTGGGTTTTACCCCAAAGACTTCGATGATAATAATAATGAGGAAGAGGAAGAGAAGAAAAAGTAAGTGTATTCCAATTTGTATGGATAGCAATATATCTATTCTATGGTTATAAATTTCTAGGATCAAGACTGTTTTTAATTCTTGATCAGGATTCTCTGATTCGTATTTTCAACACTAAAGATCTGAGTCTTCCTCCACAACCTCACTTGCTCTCCCCACCCAAAAAAGATTTAACATCCTCATTTTCAGAGCCTTTTGTAATCAACAGCACCTAAAGTAAAATATTCCATTAAGCACTCTGAGCAGAATTCTCAGGTGTCACACCATCAAGCCCTGGAGAACCAAGAGGACCCTGTGTGAGGTGGCTTCCCTATGAAGTCACAGAAAGCATTTTAGACCAGTTTGGAACATCACTACTTCACGAGTCTTATGTGCAAGGAGCAAAATATGTCTCTTTCCATATATGCCTTTACAAAAAAGAAAATAAAGTTGAATTTGTGAAATTCTTATGAAATACATTAATGCTAGGACAAAACCTTGCCATGATAATATAATATAATATTTGAGGTGAAAACGTTTATTTTCTGAATCATTCATGAATTTGCCTTATTTCATCATTTTTCTTTGAAAGGATTATCATTACCTTAGCTTGCCAAATGATCATCCATTATTTACTGCCACTCAATTTTTTTTTAAATTATGTGAAAATTCTTTCAGGATGTGCAAAAATCTTGGCATAGATTGTGGTTTTGTTAGACACCCTTGATAATGGTGTAGACAAATTCATATATCTGTTAGGCCATTCTATACCCAAAGAGGGATTTTATAATTCATCTATAACTTTACCAGAAGATGACATATTAATAATAAAAAGGAGCACCAAGAAACTAAGCCATCTGATGATTTTCATATAAGAACACAATTTTTAAAATACCATTGTAGTATCTATCCATGCAGAATGAAAGACAAATGAAGCATACCTGTATGACTCTGAGCTGGTCATCTGAGCACTCTGTACATGTTTGTTCTTCTGTAGAATACATTTGGCTTTATTAATACATTTTATTATTACAATAATACTATAAACCTTCAAATGTATAAATTTAAGTAAGTAATATGTATACATAAATAATATGCACAGTTTTAGGTAAAGTATTCTGAGTTTGACAATAGCTATCAACTTGAAAATGCTCAAATTATTTAATTTAATAGTTACGCAACTAGAAAACCTATCTTAAGGAAATAATCAGAAGTAATCTAAAGAGTTATTCATAAGAATGCATACTGCACCTCACCTTTCATTCAAAGAAAATAGAAAACCTAAAGAATTGTAAGAGTTCATAACATACAACTATTTAAAGTTTTCAAAATTGTTAATGACTTGAGGGACAGACACAATCTTACATTTAAAAGGAAAAAAAATTACACATACAGTATGATCTCAATATTGAAATGTATGTGCATATAATATAATGCATAAAGCAAAGAAAACTAAAAGAAAAGAGAAACACACTAACCTTTTTTATTTCTGATTTTTACTTTGTTATGCTTTTATCATTTTAAATGTCCTAAAATAATCAAGTATGATTTTTTAATTTAAAAAGAGAATAAGTGTTATTTTCAAATACAACTTTATCCAAAAGAACAATGAGGTAAAATGAATATTTGTCATTTAAATTTGTTACATAATAGCACCAGGCTGTCTACCTGAGTTGCTCTAACTTTGCTCTTGGCACCCAGTTTAAGTTCCTCTCCTGGGAAACACTAGGTGACTCCACATGACTACACCCCAGCAGGAGATGTACCCAAGGCACCCTCCTGCATTCTGGATCCCACTGCGCATGCCCTGAACAATTCTAGTATTTGGACATTAGCATATTGACTCTGGCCCATATTAGGGATAATTGAAGAAACTGTCTTATGAAACAACTTCCCATACTTATTGGTTGCTAGAAACATTAGCACTTAGTCTGTGACTCAATTTTGTCAAAAAAAACCACAAGGCCCATGCTTCCTGTGTGTTTCCAGGCATTCTCTTTCCACTCTGCCTCTCTCTCACTTCTAAAAAGCCGTTTTTTTCTTAGCGTTTGACTGTATCATTGTAAATCTCTTTTGAATCCAGTCACATTACATATAAGTCAGCTAAACAATGAAACAACTTGGATTTATTTTTGTACTGCTACTTTCTATATTATTATACTATAACTTTATATTTTCTATGTTAGAATCAATGTTGCTTGATTGCTGAATTTATTTAATTTTCTTTGTGGAGACAAAATATTTCTACTTTGCATATATATTTTAACACATCTAAATGATTGCTGGAAGAGGGCTGTTTATTTTTTTCTCCAGATGGTTGGTGGCTTATCAAGAGGGTCATCATGTGGATGCCACTGTTTTCTACCACATCATAAAATGATTAGGTAGAAATTTTAATGTATTCTAATGACCAAAATCCTAATTTACAACATCCACCAGGTTTTAAAATATTCAGACATCTGTTCCAGTTACACTGCAATGGCAAAGATACATTTCTTTCCTATTTGACAACCTCTACAAATATATCTGTTATTTACAAGCTTGTTGTCCCATCTATCAGGGTTGCTCAGAACAGACAGCATTTAGTGACTAAGTAAGGCATGGCAAAGAATGATAAAAAAGAAAAATGATTCCAGCCATAGTTATGTTAATTCAAGAATGTCAAATGCACAATGTTAAATCTCCCACCAAGCAAGCATTTCCCAAAAGGAAGCCTGACCCCCATTTCAAAACGTCCTCAATAAATACCATTAGTACAGTGGAAGCAATCCTTGTGCTGGGTTTATATATGTGCGTGTGTGTGTGTGTGTGTGTGTGTGTGTGTGTGTGTGTATCTATATATAGTAGAATCCATATCGAAGTCTCAAATTAAACTGGGACCTACAAATCTCAACAGACCAGCCCACTGTAAAATTAAATGGAAAACGGCAATAAGGAGAAGAAGGTATTTTAATCGAACATTAATTACATTAATTTAGGTCCTCTGACAGATTTTCCAAGGCACATTTTTATATCTTTGTTTTGGGTATGGGGGGGATGTTTGTTTGTCTGTTGTTATGTTTTTCATTTTCTTCACACTGTATCATATATCTTCCCTCCAAAGCACAAGTGGAGTGGCAAAGAGAATGGCATCAGACATGACTTCTTAAAGCACTTCCCTTTTAAAGAAGGCCTCTCCTGGATATTTACGGATAAATGCAATTCTGCTTTCCCCTGGGTATTCCTCCAATAATTAAATAAAATATAGTAAAGGTATTTTGGGGTATAGAGAAACCATGTATAAGGAAATACCTGTAGAACAAGAACAAAAAAAATAGGTGCAATAATTCTCCAATTAGGAAGCTCATAGAGAGTATCAGCACCTCAGGCCTTAGGAAGACTCTGGTCTGAAAATCCTGTTGGGTTTCATGTATGTATAATTTGTCAAAACACACTGTACTGTCATGCTTATCTAAAAAGAACAAATTTTTTTAAAAAAAGAATAATTGTAATATTTTCCATAACAAAAATGGAAATCCTATTGGCAGTACGCAACTGGTATACCTGACAACCTAAAGTCAAAGTTTGGAAGAACAGATGGGCTTGAAAGATTGAAGCAGGTCCTCTAGGGCCACATGAGCAGGGATCTCAATCAAGAAAGACACAATCTTTTACATTCCAATATTAATGGAGTAACTAAGGCACTACTACTGTTTATCCCAGGAACTCCATTATGCCACAGGATTCCAATAATTTGTGAAATATGGTTACCTCCCCCAGAAAAAGCAGATTAAAAGAGATAAGAAACAGCTCCCATTTATTAGTACTTACTCTGTGCCAGGTACTGAGCTGGTGCTTTCTAGACCTTTTCTCATGTACTCCTTACCACAGCCCAACTTGACCAGGCCCTAAGCATAAGGCTAACTCCAGGGCTAATCCCTTATCCACTTCCACAGGGCAACCCATGGAAGTAATTACCATTATTTCCCCACTTACTCTCAGGAAATTGAGGTTCAGGGAAACTAAGGAATAAAAAAGCAAGACAGCTAGTGAATGGCAAAACCAGGCCTCATAACTACACTTTTTTTAAATTGCAATTTTAACCATCTCTAAAATAGTATCAAGGTACAAGAACAATAATTAATTAGAGAAGTAATACAAATGTCCAATGAATCTATTATTAAAAAATTTAACTTCTCTGGTAATGAAAGAAGAAAAATTAAAATGTGATAATAATTGTTAATCAAATTGGGAACATTTTATTTCCACGAATATTTGTTGAGAAAGTGATAGGCACTCACCTTCTGCTGGTAGAAGCATAAAGTGACCACTTTCTACAACACAATTTTACAATATGAATTAGTTTGAGAAAATGAATATGTAAAGCTAACAATTCAACTTCTGAGTGTTAAGCTCAGGATATAAAAATGAGTCCGAATATTTTTCACGTATTCGTTTATTCATGAACACAATTGACAAATATTTGCCAGGAACTTGGGATAAAATGATGAACAAAATATAATTGTTCCTCATTGAACACATAGTTATCAATATTATTCACATAATAGCCAAAAAACTGGAACTAGTAGGAGTTGAATAAATAAACTATGGCACATCCATAAAGTGGAACAAATTGTAACCATAAATGGAATATTATGCAGAAGAAAAATGTTTAAGGTATGGGTAAAGGTTCATGAGATTTTATGCAAAAGTAGATTATAAAATAAAATGCTATAAAACAGAATGCATGTTCAGCAATACAAATTTCATACATTTTAAATTGTATTTATTTGCTCACTCAACAAGCATTTACTGAAAACCTATTTCATGGCAAGCCCTAGGGAAACAGCTATAATTAAACAGTAAAGGCTTTGCACTCAGAGGGCTTACTTTCTACTTGGAAGAAATAAGACAATGAACAATGACAAATACAGAATACATGATATGGCACTGAGTATGGAGTAAGTGGAACAAAATAAAGGACACACTGATCAGATAATCCTTGAGCAAAGATCTAAAGAGGATGAAGGAGTGAGCCCTGAGGAAATCTGAGATAAGAACTTTCCAAGCAGGGGGAAGAGGAAGTACAAATGCCCCAAGACAAGAATGGGCTTGTGTTCTAGGAAGAAGAGAGTAAATTAGGAGGAGAGTCATAGCATGTAGATGCTTAATAGTCACAGAAGAGAATTTGAACTAAATTTTGAGTTAGATGGAAAGCCATGCCAGGATTTGGATCAAAGGAGTGTCAAGATGCAATATGTATTTTTAAAAGAACACCAATTTTTTTTTTTTATGGAGGATAAACTTAAGGATAGCAAAAGCAAGATGTTAGACTAGCTGGTGGAGGTGAACCCAACACTGGAGTTGAGCCAACGTTGACTGAAATGGGGAAACCAGAAGAGGAGAAATTTTAGAGTAACAAATGGAAGGAAAAGTCAAATGTTCCTCTAGTGACATGGAGCTGCCTTTATGAAAACATGACTTTCAGGTCTCCAACCATGGTGTGTGTCAACCCCGGTGTAGCTGCTGAACCATGCACTTACTCAGGCTACGGTGCCCCCAGGCTGCTCCCAGGGGATGTCTCCTAGGGATACTAAGTCAAGCTGTTCGGGAAAGTTGTGGAACTCCTCTGATGGTGAGTTTGGCTGGAAGACTTCACATTAACCTTGCTGACAATTTCTTAGAACTGCACCAGAGTCTCAGACTTCCTACACAAGTTTCCTTCCTTCCCTCTCTCTCTCCCCAGTGTGGAAAAGCCTGCATCCCCAGGAGACAGCTCCCCCAGCCTTCTCCATGTTCCTCACTCTTCTCCAGCTCTCTCCTCAGTCTTCCTCACAGGCATTTTCCCTAATAAATGAACCTATCTTCTCAACTTGGTAACTGCTTCTCAGTAAACTCAAACTCACATCCATGCTGATTTTTGCCATGTCAATGAACATCTACAAGATGTCCAGGTGGCAGTCAAGAGTTTAGGTTCAGATATAAAACAGGAGGCGTCAGCAAACAGGTGGTATTTGTAGACATAGGCTGGATGAGCTCGCTCTATTCACACCTGCGTTTCCTTCAGTGCCCAGATCTTAGCTGCCCATCCACAGATAACTCTAGTATATGACTTCATGATATAGTATGTTCCATGATGGATGCACGCTTGGTAAGGGCTAACCCTGTAATAATGCCTGCACTTTAATTTGGGTGGCCTGGGGGTGAACCCAGAGGATCAACCTGTCTTGGTTGAACTTTAAGTCTCATAGCAATTAAGTGAGGGAAATCAAGCTGAGCTTTCTCTGTGTCCATTCTGAGTCCAACCACTGTCACTGGAATGAAATCAAACTGCTAGTGTCATTCTTTGTTTTTTTTTTTATTCCCTCTCAAATTCTGGCTGTCCTGTCTAGGACATCCCTTCAACTTCTCATCTTACTTTTCATTTTCCTTCAATGATATCTATTTTATTCTTAGAAGAAGTTTTGTACAAATTTCACTCACTACACTCAGGAATATGTAGTTAAGTTCCCTAAATCTCCCTTTCACATAAAATAAAGATATGAAATTCCCAATTTAACTCAAACAAGTCCTAAAAGAGTGTATTAGTTAAGGAACGTGAAACATGCAGAAAAACTGAAAAATATGGTCAATAACAATATGAGTGAACAGTAGCAGTTGCACAAGACAAAAAGAAATGTGACTGAATAGTTATTTATACAAAAGTAATAGCCACTTTTTTCCTTATTTTCATCCAACATATCCAGCAACAACTGTTCCCTACATTTAAAAGATCCTCTCATTCCTATCAGTTATGCTTAACTCTTATGTATTTTTCTAATGTAAGTTATAGTTATTTCCTTCCTTTTCACATATACACAACAGAGATAAACATTATGAGTTAAACTAGACATAAAATTTACTAAAAACACATTAATAAAGTTAGGGAAAATCATGTCTATATTCTCTTGGCTAGTGAAGAAACATTATTCATCTCTCAGTGGTATCTTCTTCTATCATATGATCTGGAAAGCATTAGTAGTCTTATGGAAGCAATAAAACCAAAGATTTAAGATTCAGATGCTCTCAAAAGTCCAAAATTCATAGTCTTCATGCTAAACTGACATTTTAAAAAAGGTCCATGATACCACACCTGCGCCAACCATGCCACTGCAATTGGCCCCTGAATCAGTCCATGTACTAAAAAGAGTTTAGAAAGGTAATCTGAACCTTTCTATTACACCAAAGAGCCTTGAGGAATTCTTAGAGTCAGCCTAATTTTATTGTGAAACCCCAAAATAAACCACCACTGAGACTAATAATCCCAGGAGATGTTGCAGTACAACAACATGAAGCTAATCTCGATGTTTACCCATTCTCTAACAAAAGTTTTAATTAAGACAATTATAGGATTTCCCTCTGCCTCCAGGGAAGCACAATTCTGATTTTAGTCAATGGAACAGTAAGATCCAATTTGAAAATTTTGAGCAGAATCTTCTTTAGCAATACCTCTATTTTGTAAATTGAGGTATATACCTCAATATACACAAACTGCCTAGAGCTCCAACAAGAACATCAAAAGTAATTTGGAAAAAGGAATTGATGTTTGTGTGAAAAATAACATCATTTAACACATTTAGCTTGCCTAAGGAGAAAACAGCTTACAAGTACTCTTTCTGTGAACTGTAAACACCACGAAGTCTCAAAATTGGGAGAATGAAAAGAAATTAAGAAAAATTAAATGCAAGAAAAAGTATGTCCATCATCAATAAATGTCTTATGAGCTAGTATGATTCCAACACTGAGGATACATAATGGCTTTAAATTAAACATAAAGAGGAAAAGCCTAGGTGCACATTCTGAGATCTTCACAGTTTTTTCTCCTCCCCTGATTTGGATGAGCTTGGCATTCATGTTGCAAAGAGAAGAAGAGGATAGAGCAGAATATGGCTGGCAGATTATAGTACCTAATTCAAAGACCTGCGATTTTTATGACAGCCTCCAGTGAACATGAAGGGCTCCCTCCCTGCCCTACCCCAGAAAGCATCCTCACCTCTCTGGATAAATGTGCTTCTTCCAATTCTGCTTACACTGTGGCTTGACTCCCACCTGGGAAGGATGAATGGAATCTATGGCTGTGTTCAAACCTCAAGTATTTTAGATTTGGAAAATGCTAAAAGTGACACTTCTCCCATTTTTAGCATTCACTTTCCGTAGGAAGGATAGTGGGGCAGGAACATCGCTCCACATGCCTTCAGAGCAGCAAGTATTAATGAGTGGCAAAACATGAGAGGATTTATTCATAAATCCATGAGAGGTGCTCTGCACAGATTCCAAGAAATCCTACCTGTGTGGGGGAGGAAGGGCACATCACAGCAGCATGTGAGATACAGCTACTGATGTGAATTTCATCTGTACCGATGGTTAGGTGAAGACTGGGGAGTTTGATTTTTCTACCAAAATTTCAATTTGGAAGACTGAAAATTGTGTCTTTGATTTATAGACTCTAAACATCTTTCTACAAAGCTTTCAATATTACAGCGTGATACTCGTATTAATAAACTTCGTGTTACCGTGACCAAAATATCTGACAAAAACCACTTAGAATGGAAAACTGGGGTCGGAAGATGGCGGTGAAGGGAGTGCATCACTCCCATGTACCGCGTCACTGTTCGGGAGAATGATGAGTTAGAACAGCTAAAAACTATCTTGTTAGGAATTTCTAGCAAAACTGGGGTGCTCCAAAACCTAGTGGAAGGATTTTCATCGCATGAGGATCAGCTACAGGGGCTCAAACGTGAGCGATTTGTCTGCGAGCGATTTGTCATGCCGCTTATTCAGCAAATCGCCCCGTGGCTAGAATCTGCGGCACACGCTGGGAAGCAAGAGATAGCAACGCAAAGATACAGCGCTGCAGATTCTGTGGGCTCCTGCCAGCTGTGCAACCACTGTACACAGTGCTGAATTCTGGGTTTGAGACGGGGGAAGGAAGCGGTCCAGTTCGATTCTCCACCGGTCAGACCACAGAGGAAGCCAGCGGCCACCATCTTGGAGAGTTGACGTCATCATCCCTGTTTTCGACTGATCACAGCTCATTCAGCTATAGAACAGGTAATTTCAGGCTGCCATTCGCCTGCGTCTCGCAGACAAATTACTCAGGCGCAGTGCTAAAGAACCCGCGGAAACTGCTTCTTGAGGCCTGCTCCTATCAGAACATACACAGAGCCCGGGGTGGCCAAATTCTGGCTCCCGGAACTGCTCTGGCCCAGGGCTAAGGAGCCCGTGGAGGCTGCTTCTTGGAGCCTGCTCCTATCAGAGCATGCACAGAGCCCAGAGAGGCCGGGTTCTGGCTCCCGGAACTGCTCTGGCCCAGGGCTGAAGAACCTGCAGAAACTGCTTCTTGGGGCCTGCTCCTGTGGGGGCATGCACCGAGCCCGGAGCAGCCGAGTTCTGGCTCCCGGAGCTGCTCTGACCCAGGGCTGAGGAACCCGCGGAGACTGCTTCTCAGTCCGGATCCTGCTGAGTGCTGTGGGGGCCAGAGGGGCAGAGCAGAGCTGCAGCCCGCGTCCGGAACAGCCCCAGTGACCCACTGGCGTGGTATCGCTTCACCCCAACTGCGGTGGGGGCTGAGCAGAGCTGCCGCCCGAGCCCGCAAGGTAGGCAGACCACCGGCCGATCAGTGGAATGGGCCCAGCGGCCTGCCAGCATGGTAGACACGTCACACCAATGAAAGTAGGGGCAGAGCACGGCCGCCACCCGCGCCCAGAGTGGGCCTAGTGACCCGCCAGCGTGGTATCGCTTCACCCCAACTGCAGTGGGGGCCAAGCAGAGCTGCCACCCGAGCCCGCAAGGTAGGCAGACCTGCGACCGACCAGCGGGACAGGCCCAGCGGCCTGCTGGCGTGGTAGACACATCACACCAATTGGAGTAGGAGCAGAGCAGGGCCACCACCCGCGCCCAGAACAGGCCTAGCGTCCCGCTGGCGTGGTATCACTTCATCCCAACTGCAGTAGGGGCCGAGCAGAGCCGCCGCCCGAGCCCGCAAGGTAGGCAGACCTGCGACCGACCGGTGGAACAGGCCCAGCAGCCTGCCAGTGTGGAAGACACGTCACACCAATTGGAGTAGGGGCAGAGCAGAGCCACCGCCCGCATCCGGAACAGACCCAACAACCTGCGGGCAAGGTAGTCACGTCACCCCAATTGGAGAAGGGGCAGAGCAGAGCCGCCACCCGCGCCCGCAAGGTAGGCAGACCTGCAGCTGACCGGCACAACAGGCCCAGCGGTCCGCAGGCATGGTAGACACATCACACCAATTGGAGGAGGGGCAGAGGAGAGCCGCAGCCCACGCACTGGACAGGCCCAGAGGCCCGCCGGCGTGGTAGTCACGTCACCCCAATTGGAGTAGGGGCAGAGCAGAGCCACCTCCCGCGCCCAGAACAGGCCCAGCGACCCCCCGGCGTGGTAGACACGTCACCCCAATTGCTGTAAGGGCAGAGCAGAGCCACTGCCCCCGCCTGCAAGGTAGGCAGACCTGCGACCGACCGGCAGAACAGCCCCAGGGGTCCGCGGGCGTGGTAGACACGTCACACCAACTGGAGGAGGAGCACAGCCACTGCCCGCCCTGCAAGGGAGACTTTTCAACTATACAAGAGCAATATAAATAAATAGGGGGAAAATTCAATAACACAACAGTTTCACCAAGCAGAAAGAAACGCGAGCAGTATGAAACGACAAGGAAAGAAAGGACCACAAGCAATGCAGGTCAACTCAACTTTAGAAGAGGTAATAGCTGCAGCAGATGGAATCTCAGATAAAGAATTCAGGATATACATGCTTCAGATGATCTGGAGTCTCAAGGAAGACATTAGACAGCAAAATCAGACAATGAAAGATCACTTCGAAAATGAATTACATAAACAAATCCAAGAAGCAAAAGATCACTATACAGGGAGATAGAGGTAATAAAAAGCAAACAGAAATCCTAGAAATGCAGGAAGCAATAAACTAACGTAAAAACTCAATTCAGAATACTACCGGCAGAGTAGAACACTTAGAAGATAGAACATCAGACAATGAAGACAAAGTATTTCAACTTGAAAAGAACATAGAGAGCTCAGCAAGACTGTTAAGGAACCATGAGCAGAACATTCAAGAAATATGGGACAACATAAAGAGACCAAACTTAAGAGTCATTGGGATACAGGAAGGTATAGAGGTCCAAACCAAAGGAATGAGCAATCTATTCAATGAAATAATAGAGAAAACTTCCCAGACTTGAAGAATGAGACAGAATCCCAAATCCTAGAAGCCTACAGGACGCCAAATGTGCAAAATCATAAGACATCCACACCTAGACACATTATAATGAAGATGCCCAGCATACAGAATAAGGAGAGAATTTTAAAAGCTACAAGAGAAAGGAAGCAGATTACATTTAGGGGTAAACCAATCAGGATAACAGCTGATCTTTCAACACAGACTCTGAAAGCTAGAAGATCTTGGAATAACATATTTCAAACACTGAAAGAAAATGGGTTCCAACCAAGAATCGTGTATCCAGCGAAATTAAGCTTCAGGATGGAAGATGAAATTAAAACCTTCCACGATAAACAAAAGTTAAAAGAATTTGCAGCTGGAAAACCATCTCTTCAAAACATCCTTGGCAAAACATTTCAGGAAGAGGAAATGGAAAACAACAATGAAAACCAACAGTGGGAGGTAGGACAGTAAAGGGGGGAAAATAATCAAAGAGGAATCCAAACCATGTTTAGTAACATAAATAAACAAATATGGCTGAAAGAACAAACCATATCTCAATAATAACTCTAAATGTTGGGCTGGGGATGTGGCTCAAGCGGTAGCGCGCTCGCCTGGCATGCGTGCGGCCCGGGTTCAATCCTCAGCACCACATACAAACAAAGATGTTGTGTCCGCAGAGAACTAAGAAAAAATAAATAAATATTAAAAAAAAAAGAAAATAACTCTAAATGTTAATGGCTTAAACTCACCAATTAAGAGACACAGGCTAGTAGAATGGATCACAAAGCAAGACCCAACAATATGCTGCCTACAGGAGACGCATTTGATAGGAAAAGATAAACATAGACTGAAGGTGAAAGGTTGGGAAAAATCATATCACTCATATGGACTTAGGAAACAAGCAGAAGTGTCCATACTCATATCAAATAAAATAGATTTCAAGCCAAAGTTAATCAAAAGGGATAAAGAGGAACACTACATACCGCTCAAGGGAACCATACACCAACAAGACATAACAAATAAATATATATGCCCCAAACAACGGTGCAGCTATGTTCATCAAGCAAACTCTTCTCAAGTTCAAGAGTCTAATAGACCACCATACAATAATCATGGGAGACTTCAAAACACCTCTCTCACCACTGGACAGATCTTCCAAACAAAAGTTGAATAAGGAAACTATAGAACTCAATAACACAATTAACAACCTAGACTTAATTGACATATATAGAATATACCACCCAACATCAAGCAGTTACACTTTTTTCTCAGCAGCACATGGATCCTTCTCAAAAATAGATCATATATTATGTCACAGGGCAACTCTTAGACAATATAAAGGAGTAGAGATAATACCATGCATCTTATCTGATCATAATGGAATGAAACTGAAAATCAATGATAAAAGAAGGAAGGAAAAATCATGCATCACTTGGAGAATGAACAATAGGTTACTGAATGATCAATGGGTTATAGAAGACATCAAGGAGGAAATTAAAAAATTCTTAGAGATAAATGAAAACACAGACACAACATATCAGAATCTATGGGACACACTGAAAGCAGTTCTAAGAGGAAAATTCATTGCTTGGAGTTCATTCCTTAAAAAAAGAAAAAAAACAACAAATAAATATCTCATACTTCATCTCAAAATCCTAGAAAAAGAAGAGCAAAACAACAGCAAAAGAAGTAGAAGGCAAGAAATAATTAAAATCAGAGCTGAAATTAATGAAATCGAAACAAAAGAAGCAATTGAAAAAAATGGACAAAACTAAAAGTTGGTTCTTTGAAAAAATAAATAAAATCGACAGACCCTTAGCCATGCTAACAAAGAGAAGAAGAGAGAGAACTCAAATTACTAGCATACGGGATGAAAAAGGCAACATCACAAGAGACACTTCAGAAATACAGAAGATAATCAGAAATTATTTTGAATCCTTATACTCCAATAAAATAGAAGATAGTGAAGGCATCGATAAATTTCTTAAGTCATATGATCTGCCCAGATTGAGTCAGGAGGATATAGACAACCTAAACAGACCAATATCAATTGAGGAAATAGAAGAAACCATCAAAAGACTACCAACTAAGAAAAGCCCAGGACCGGATGGGTATACAGCAGAGTTTTACAAAACCTTTAAAGAGGAACTAATACCAATACTTTTCAAGCTATTTCAGGAAATAGAAAAAGAGGGAGAACTTCCAAATTCATTCTATGAGGCCAACATCACCCTGATTCCTAAACCAGACAAAGACACTTCAAAGAAAGAAAACTACAGACCAACATCTCTAATGAACCTAGATGCAAAAATCCTCAATAAAATTCTGGCGAATCGGATTCAAAAACATATCAAAAAGATTGTGCATCATGATCAAGTAGGATTCATCCCTGGGATGTAAGGCTGGTTCAATATACAGAAATTAAGAACCATATGATCATCTCGATAGATGCGGAAAAAGCATTCAACAAAGTACAGCATACCTTTATGTTCAAAACTCTAGAAAAACTAGGGATAACAGGAACATACCTCAACATTGTAAAAGCAATCTATGCTAAGCCTCAGGCTAGCATCATTCTGAATGGAGGAAAATTGAAGGCATTCCCTCTAAAATCTGGAACAAGACAGGGATGCCCTCTCTCACCACTTCTGTTCAACATAGTTCTCGAAACACTGGCCAGAGCAATTAGACAGACGAAAGAAATTAAAGGCATAAAAATAGGAAAAGAAGAACTTAAATTATCTCTATTTGCAGATGACATAATTCTATAACTAGCAGACCAAAAAGGGTCTACAAAGAAACTACTAGAGCTAATAAATGAATTTAGCAAAGTGGCAGGATATAAAATCAACACGCATAAATCAAAGGCATTCCTGTATATCAGCGACAAATCCTCTGAAATGGAAATGAGGAAAAACACTCCATTCACAATATCCTCAAAAAAAATAAAATACTTGGGAATCAACCTAACAAAAGAGGTGAAAGACTTATACAATGAAAACTACAGAACCCTAAAGAGAGAAATAGAAGAAGATCTTAGAAGATGGAAAAATATACCCTGTTCATGGATAGGCAGAACTAACATCATCAAAATGGCGATATTACCAAAAGTTCTCTATAGGTTTAATGCAATGCCAATCAAAATCCCAACGGCATTTCTTGTAGAAATAGAGAAAGCAATCATGAAATTCATATGGAAAAACAACAGACCCAGAATAGCAAAAACAATGCTAAGCAGGAAGTATGAATCAGGCGGTATAGCAATACCAGAATTCAAACTATACTACAGAGCAATAGTAACAAAAACAGCATGGTACTGGTACCAAAACAGGCGGGTGGACCAATGGTACAGAATAGAGGACACAGAAACCAATCCACAAAACTGCAACTATCTTATATTTGATAAAGGGGCTAAAAGCATGCAATGGAGGAAGGATAGCATCTTCACCAAATGGTGCTGGGAAAACTGGAAATCCATATGCATCAAAATGAAACTGAATCCCTTTCTCTCGCCATGCACAAAAGTTAACTCAAAATGGATCAAGGAGCTTGATATCAAACCAGAGACACAGCGTCTGATAGAAGAAAAAGTTGGCTACGATCTACATACTGTGGGGTCGGGCCCCAAATTCCTCAATAGGACACCCATAGCACAAGAATTAATAACTAGAATCAACAAATGGGACTTACTCAAACTAAAAAGTTTTTTTCTCAGCAAAAGAAACAATAAGAGAGGTAGATAGGGAGCCTACATCCTAGGAACAAATCTTTACTCCTCACACTTCAGATAGAGCCCTAATATCCAGAGTATACAAAGAACTCAAAAAATTAGACAATAAGATAACAAATAACCCAATCAACAAATGGGCCAAGGACCTGAACAGACACTTCTCAGAGGAGGACATACTATCAATCAACAAGCACATGAAAAAATGCTCAGCATTGCTAGCAGTCAGAGAAATGCAAATCAAAACCACCCTAAGATACCATCTCACTCCAGTAAGATTGGCAGCCATTAGGAAGTCAAACAACAACAAGTGCTGGTGAGGATGTGGGGAAAAGGGTACACTTGCTCATTGTTGGTGGGACTGCAAATTGGTGCAGCCAATTTGGAAAGCAGTATGGAGATTTCTTGGAAAGCTGGGAATGGAACCACCATTTGACCCAGCTATTCCCCTTCTGGGTCTATTCCCTAAAGACCTAAAAAGAGCATGCTACAGGGACAGTGCCACATCGATGTTCATAGCAGCACAATTCACAATAGCAAGACTGCGGAACCAACCTAGATGCCCTTCAATAGATGAATGGATAAAAAAAATGTGGCATCTATACACAATGAAGTATTACTCTGCATTAAAAAATGACAAAATCATAGAATTTGAAGGGAAATGGATGGCATTAGAGCAGATTATGCTAAGTGAAGCCAACCAATCCCTAAAAAACAAATGCCAAATGTCTTCTTTGATATAAGGAGAGTAACTAAGAACAGAGTAGGGACGAAGAGCATGAGAAGAAGATCAACATTAAACAGGGATGAGAGGTAGGAGGGAAAGCGAGAGGGAAGGGAAATTGCATGGAAATGGAAGGAGACCCTCATGGTTATACAAAATTACATACAAGAGGAAGTGAGGGGAAAGGGAAAAATAATACAAGGGGGAGAAATGAATTACAGTAGAGGGGGTAGAGAGAGAAGAGGGGAGGGGAGGGGAGGGGAGGGGGGATAGTAGAGGATAGGAAAGGCAGCAGAATACAACAGACACTAGTATGGCAATATGTAAATCAATGGAAGTGTAACTGATGTGATTCTGCAATCTGTAAAATGGTAAAAATGGGAGTTCATAACCCACTTGAATCAAAATGTGAAATATGATATGTCAAGAACTATGTAATGTTTTGAACAACCAACAATTAAAAAAAGAAAAAAAACCACTTAGAGGAGGAGAAATTTGTTTTGGGTCATGGTTTTCAGAGGTTTAGTCCATGGTGGGCTGAATCTATGGCTCTGGGCCCAAAGGGAGGCAAAACATCATGGGGGAAGGCATGGTGGAAGAACACTGCTCCATTCATGGTTGCCAGGAAGCAGAAAGAGAGAAAGGAGAGGGGGCTAAAGGGATGATAAACTTTTCCAGGGCATACTCCAGTGACCCACCTCCTCCATCCAATTACAGTTACCACCTGCAATTGCCTACAATTACCACCCAGTCCATTCAAACGAGGATGGACTGGTTAGTACAGCTCTCATCATCTAATCATTTCACTTCTGAATATTCCTGCATTCACACAGGAACTTTTGGGGGACACCTCATATCCAAACCATAACAGTACTAATAAATGAAAAGTGGAGGAGTTCTTCACTTTTTCTTGTTTTGTGTTTCTGATCTAATGGTGATAGGAAACAAAATAACAAGAATCACTCCGGCACACTCTTACCTGTGACATCCCTGTTAAGGCCCAGTGACTATACTCAAAGAAGATGTTTGTGCAAGAGTTCAAGTGTTTCTCAAGATCTGTATAGTGCCCTATGAGGTGACCCTGCCTCTGCCACATGGGAAATGCAGCCTCCCTTCAGCCTCCCTTCAGCCTCCCTGAACTCAGTATTGCTTACCATGTCCAGGTATGGTTTAATTCCTCAGCACATAGAAATTTATTTGATTCTCACCTGGCCCTGTTAAGCAGTTGTAACTTTTAATTCTAGCTTTCAAGAGGAAATCAAGGCACAGAGAGTGGATGCACAATGAGGCAGTCTGGATCCCAGAGTCTTAACCAGATCTGAAGACTATGTGTAGCCTGCTACCTCTTGCCCAGGTCTGTTAGACATAAGACAGAGGAGCTGTTCAGCTGTGTAACAGAGACATAACAGGCAAATTCCAAGAGGAATTTAGACCCTGATATCCCATGATTGACAGTGACAAAAGCAGCTTTGTAGGTATTAGGTGTGAACAGGGGAGCACCAGGCAGCACAAGATGTCATATGACAGCTGACAGGCTGATTGGTGGGCTTACATGAGACACAACATTTGGGGACATCTAATCAAGCTAATGGAGCTTTATCACATCCTAAAGAAAGAGAAAGGAAGGGTAGCCTTGTTTTATCATCACACACAAGTGTGCGACCTGGCATATTTACTTAAGCATAGGCCCATCCCAGCTCCAGTTCCATGTCCCCTCATACTTGGACTTTTGCAGTAGCCTCTGCCTCCAGATTCTCCTTCCAATGAGCTGTAAGATATTCCCAAACAGCATTTCTTTATGTCTTTTTCCTGCTTAAACTTACCCCATTCCCCAAGACGAGTTGTGCCTGTGGGCAACATAAAATGTGATTGCAGGGATTTAGCTCAGTGGCAGAGTGCTTGCTAGCATCCAAAGAGGCCCTGGTCTCCATCCCCAGCCCCCCTCCCCACTACACACACACACACACACACACACACACACACACACACGCGCGTGATTGTAATACTTGAGAAGGGCTGCTGGGGTGGTCAATCCTGTTTTCCCAAGACTATCCTGATTTTAGCATCACAAGTCCTGTACACTGGGACCTTAGCTGTAAGCAAACAAAAGGTTTACCACTCTTGCTGACCATTGACATTGACGTGGGGCTGACAGAAAGATGTGCAAGGATGTATTTTTCTTTTTAAATGCTGTGCTTCAACATAGGGAAGAGCCATTAGGAGCTGCTATTTTTACACCAAGGAGAGATGAAATTTAGTTGCTTACTTCATATAGGCAGCTTGGTTGCTATGACAACAGTGAGTGGCAAACTTGATTGTATAAATATATAAAACAGTGCTTGCTTTATACTTTTAAGTTTTGATATTGGCTACCACAAGGCTGAGCCCCTTGCATTGCAGAATCACATTATAGCACTTTAACAAGTATTTACTTTTCAGAATATTACCAACATATTTGGAAACTATGTTATTTACAACTGCTGTTTAAAATATATTTTTCCTTTGAGAGAATTTTGAGGACATCACTTTAATTCTGGGAACATGAATTGTAAACTCTCTGAGGACAGCATGTTTGAGCAATTACTAAATTCCTGATGCACAAGCAGTACCTCTGATATATAGCCACAGTTACAGCAAATAGTCTGCACATTTTCATGGGCTGAATTAGTACTGTGATATTATTTATTTATGTAGACCCTACCATGCTCCATAAAGGGTTTAAGGAGGCTTTTAAAATACAGGATCAAGCAAGCAAGACAGAAATTAGATAAAGGAAAAATGTGGGTAGGAAAGTAAATTGGTGCCAGGAGTAAGGTTAGTACTAAAAAAATGCATACCAAGAAGTTGAATTTCCTCACAAAATTCTAAACCAGGGAAACACATGTGTTCCTGACCTAACTAACAGGCAATTCAAAGGGGAAAAAAATCATTCTCTGTTATGAAATTCAGTGTCTGTACAGTAAAATCAAACCAGTTAGATAGAAACCATATAAACATATGGATAGAGAAATGAGAAAGATTTATCATTTGGTCTTCACAGAAAGATCACTATTTAAGGTAATAAATATCTAAGTGGAAAAACTATCTCACCTAAAACTACTACTGCGTGAGGAGGAACACCTGATTATTTTGAAGGTAAACTGACTTATTCATTTAAAAGGAGGAGAAATGAGCAGCTCAGGAAGTTGTAAGATAAAGATTTTCATTATTAGTAATTAAGATCCAAGTGATAAAGTAATTGTTTCTTTCTCCAAATACTTTTCTTATAATTGATTTAAACACACACACACACACACACACACACACACACACACACACGGTACTAGGTAGTAACCAATATGGCTTTGAAAGAAATCATGTAAAGAATTTTATTTTTTAAAAAAAGAAAGAATTTTATTTTTCTATGTTAAAACAATGAACAACAAAAAATTTATATCCATGAGGCCCCCAAACAACCTGTTAAACAGTGCACAATAAACTGCAACAATAAAAGCAATAATTTGCACAGGTCTTTGTGTATTACAAGGTACATTCAGTACTTCATTTCACTTTTTTGATGTGTACAAAGCAGAAATCTGAAGTGAAGTGACTTTTCCAACTTGCAAGTTGATCTCAGATTCAAACTTAAGTTTGACTCCAAAGCCTATAGTTACTATGTTGCCTCTACTGAGTAAATTAACCAATACTACATAATAAATTCTTTAATAATAATATCATATTCAAGTTATAAAAAGTAATTTGGTTGTGATATTGAGCCATAGGTCTGCAAGACATTGCTATTGGAAAAGACTGGGTGATGGGTACACAGAATTTCTCTATACTATTTCTTTTAAATGTGTGGAAATTTTCAACTACTTCAAAATCAGAAAGTTTTAAAACCATGACCTTTTCATTATTTGACAATAATTTTCCTTTTTGAGGTTATGGGAGGGTCAAGGTTCTAGGGTCTAGTTTGATCTTTATGCTTAAGGGAAAACAGGATATGGTAAGAGTAAAAATATTAAGAAACAGGACTTTGTGAAAAGGGAAATAAGAAACTCTGAAGAGAGTGGAGTAGGCATGGACAAATTGTATGCATCTAAATAATAAATCCCAAAGGAAATATTCTTCGATTTAAGGGAGAGAAGAAAAAACTTTACAATACCCTTTCTCATAACGAGGCTAAATATTTCAAGTGTTACAACACTACTCATCTGTCTTATACAAAGAGTATTCACCTAGTTGGAAGAAGGGCTCAGCAGATAGCCTCTTTTATAGTTTTGCTAAGTGACTGGAGTCATGGAGGGAAAGAAAATGGAATATGAATGCTGGTTCTGTCATTTTCTTGGGGTGGAACTTGAGCATATTCTTGGGCCCATGTTTTCTCATTTACAAATAAAGACAAGGGAGTGTTATTCTTTGTAAACTCCAAAAATAACTAGTTATTATTACTATTCGGTAGTTCAGAGGGTTCACAAAAGACATACTGCATTTCTATGAACATGTGCAAGACAACTTAAAAACCAGAAAAAAATGGGCAAACTATCTAAAAGATGTGATGAGGTATTAGAAGCCAGAAAACCAGCTTCTCAAAAAAGGAAATAAGTCTGTCCTTTACTCCTAGTCTACCAAAGTATATGATATTCTACTACCGAAAACTCAATTTTCTCCAATATACTGTCAACACCCTGGGGTGATTTTATCATTGCATACCCGTATTGCATAATGCTTAACACAGGGTAGATGATCAAAGAGTATAATATATCCACTGGAAAAGGTTTATATCTCTAGAAATCTGAAGTTTAAATTTTAACATAATTGCAAATGATGGTATTTTTTTTAAACTGTTGCCTACTGTAGTGGATGCTGCAGTACAATGCTTATCTCCCCACTGCAGGACTAAAGCATAGGAGTGTTGAGTGTTGTTGGTACCTGGCTTTCAGCTAAGTCTCTTCTTAGACTTGTCTTCAAATAAAGAGAACCACCCCATCCTTTCCACAGGTATAAAGACCCATTTTCATGCCTAAATTTGGGCCAATTCTAAAGGGCCATTCCTATTCCAGAGCTTTCTGTGGAATCAGTTGAGATCTCCGTTTTGAATTGCATTGAAGTTAACTTTTTCCTCCACCCAATCCTGCCTCCTTCATGTTCCCAAAGGTGTTGAGCCCTACATTAATGCCCAGTAAATCCTTGCATGTAAAAATGTCCACCTCAGGTCAGTTTCCTGGGAAAACTTAACCCCTGCTGCAAACAGAGTCAATTTTACCACTTCTGTTTCCAAAGAGTTGGAGATGTTCATGGGACATGAATCCATTCTGAAAAGTACTCTCAAAGGCTGAAACCATACTGGAAAACTAGGCCTTCCTTGTGTGCCAACAGGAATCTAATATATACAGGAGGAAGATGGTAATTATTGTTAAGTTTTTTTGAGAAAGCTTAGTTTTTATTCAATCTCCCCATTTTTTCTTCTTGTGACTTATATATGCATGCTAAGAAGTCCTAAATTTTCTAGCTGCATTTTATTGACAGTGTGAAAAAGGAATTACCAATTTAAAAGAACCCAGTTTATGGTATCTTTTTCACACTATTTCTTTGGGCCACTGGAGTGTAACAGAGAAGCTACCAGTTTACTTTCCAAGCTGAGATATTTAGCCTATGTAACTTTATACATTGAATAAGTGTTAAAATTGATGGGAGCAGGTCATTTTTATTGCATTCTGAAGGAGAACTTTTAATTAGAAGGAATCGTTTACTAAATGCCATTTACTGAATTGATCTTAATCTGTACAAGGCATATACATAAATTTTACTTCTTTAGTTACATTAAAGAAGCATAAACACATTTCTTCAAGTTAAATAGCACAAATTGAAAAATATTTGATGTCATGGAACTAATGACCAGGGTACTTCATAATTTGTGTGTAATTTAAAGGCAACATACTTAGAACCCACTAAATTTATTTCACTCAACCAATAAACGTCATTGGAAAATATTTTGTGTATCAAAACTCTGCCAGTCTTAAGAACATGAAAATGGAAAGCATGTTTACTTTCACTTGCAAAACGTTCTACCTGACAGAGGTTTGCTTCCCTGTCAATCCATTCAATCGAGTCTCTGTCAGGCAGTAATTTTGAGTCAGAAGGGAAAAACAAACAAACCAAGCTTAGTGGACTGTGTGTCTTTCGTGACTTTTGAATATTCTTAATGAGAACCAAATCACTAACTCTAGAACTTTATTCTCTCTTTAAAATTTTGGGGGCTGTCAATTAGACATGCCTCCAATCTCCTTAGGAGGCAAACATGAGGTAGGAAAACATATTTTTAACTTCACAGCCTTGATTGAATATTTTTAGCAAAATCAAGTTTGGGTTCCAACAGGGCAATTCAATGGTCTCCATGGCAAAAGAAATCTAGTCTGTTTTTAATAGCACAGTACATTAAAAAATTAAAAATTGTTCCTATGCTTTATCTACTAGAAGATACACTTTCATTACACTTAATCATTACCTTTTCCATCTCTCTGCACAAATAAAATGTCAAGGGAAGAGATATCTTTTACATATACCATCATGAACAAAATGAAGAAAGATTTCAATAAAATATGAATAAATTTTAATTTAACTAGACAGTGCTGCAGAAACTTAGCCCAATATTTAACACAGAAATATGATCAGATGAGATAACATGAATGAAAATGCTTGGTAAACCCAAAGAATTAGCAAAGATACATAATCATTACTAATCAGCTATGTGACAAATTTATGTGATGCCAAATAAGAAACTTTATGCTTTGGCAAGTGCTACAAAACCTGTCACATGAAATCCTGTGTACCCAAGTCTAAGAATGATTGATGTTGACAAATTATAGGTCCCTTCTGAATATTCTTCAAAGAGTGACATATTTTCAAAACAAGTAGGAACCAGTCATCTTTGGAGATGACAAAAACATATAATATGTGCTGTTAATTGTTGACATTTATATAGAGTTGACACCAGATAACACTTATCATAGCAATTACTAATAGCAATTTGCATATCCAGAGTCCATAATGAAATTTCACTAAGTTCAATTTTTAAAAATTTATTATCAACCCTCATGTTGATGTCTCTTTTTATTAATATAAAGTATATTACAGAGTTTCTCAACATTTTTTATTACATGCATAGAAGATGATAATGTTTTTACCCAATCCCTCTTGGCCATCCTAAGGAATGAGCAAATCCACATCTTAGTAACCTAAAACAAAGCAGGATGTCAACTTAAAATCATCAGTTTGGCAGAGATCACCTGTTCTATAGTTTACTTATAACTCACCAACCCATACTAAGCACAGTGTGACTCCCAGTGTTTATAATTAAGGTAAAATCTCATTCTAAAAACTATAAACTATCTTGAAGTTTTTTCAATCTTTTTTAGTTAATTACAATGAACTATACGACAAACGAGTCACAATGTTGTTGGTACTTGTTATCTGTAAATGAGTCACAATGTTGTCAGTACTTGTTATCTGTAACAAGTACAGATACTTTGTTGTTTTGCTGGGAAACACATTGATGCTCATGAAGAAAAATCTGGAGAGCAGGAGTGTGAAGCTGTTCAGCCACTTTTTAGCAACTGCAAAGTGAAAATTTATTGCTTAATTCAGAAAGAAATAGTTCTTACTTCCCACAGTGGGTCCAAGAATGTGGGAGGATTTCCTGGGGACCATCTGGAGAAACTGTCCGAAGCTATATGAAGTCCAATCCAAGAAAATTCTACCCTGGAGGGAGGAGCAAGGGACACCTACAGAGGCCTTGGAGGGAGGGGCTGTGTGAGAACCAGGGCTGGAAGCGTGTTCCTAGAGCTAGTGGAGGCCATAGTACCCACAAGAGAAGAGCAGCTT
Organism: Spermophilus citellus; assembly: GCF_964194105.1. NCBI lineage: Eukaryota > Metazoa > Chordata > Mammalia > Rodentia > Sciuridae > Spermophilus > Spermophilus citellus. The sequence continues at coordinate 177,999,176 of NC_138185.1, read as the reverse complement.
TAGATGTCTTCCAGACCCATCATGCTGTGCCACAGACTGTCCAAGTGATAGCATCCAGATCTTCCTCCCATCCCTGTTCCCACTCTTACAGCTAGCAGATTGAAAAGGATTTGTGGGAGAAACAGAAGCTTCTTGCTCCCAACCTTTAGGGGCCTTAGATCCTTCAGGGAGAAATATTTCATGTTAAATCAAATTAAGAGTGTTGATCATTACTGGACATTGAACATTCTGGTTTCCGAGTTAAAACTATCTGTAACTTAATATGACTCTAGGACTTCCTACCATCTAGAAATCGCCAGAAAATACCTGCCCAGATTTCATCCAGGAGGACAGAATGATCCCTTCAGTGAGAACATTTTCAAGGCATGCTGAGAGCCACAGCTGATTCGGAATGGCCCCTGGCATTTTGCCAATAGTATTGATTGATAGGCGAAGCATTACTATCCACCTCCACTGCTACTTTGCAGTTCTCACGCTACTTTGGAGTTCTCGTGGGGATTCCCGGGGATTCTCGGAGAGTTCCCATTGGTTGGGGAAGTGCAGGAGGAGGGATTTCCAGAGGATATTTCCGGCTGCTGGTTCCTGGAGGAGCCACGTGTCATTTGGGAGGAGTTCCCGGGAACGTGTGGAGCATGCTGGTGGAGTTCAGAAATAAAGTTTGTTCCTGCTTCAGTGGCTCGTGATTTGTGCCCAGCCAGACTGCAGCAAAGACACATGAAGGATGCAAAAACTAACTTGTGCTTACTCAAGTTATAGATTATACTTTATGAAACTTTTCTGAACTGCGCAATAATAATCTGAGCTTTTAGAGAGACCCAAAACTCAAAATTGCTTGAGTGTATAATTGGCCAAGTAGATTAGGAATCAAGAATAAAATCAAAGTCTATGTGAGATAAGGGAAATTTTCAGGCAAATTCAGGCCCTAAAATCAATTTTTTTTGAAAAAAAAAAGGAAACGTGAGATTTATATTTCCAAAGGACATGAAACTAGAACACAAAGCCAAATTTAAAATTAAAAAAATAAGCAATTACTTCAAGCTACCAAAATCGTGCCTTAAAAATATTAAGAACAAAAAAAGTCAGTTGTTCACATGTTGACATATCTAATTTTTTAAACCTACAGAATTTCTTTCTTTTGAAACCTCATCAGGTACTGGTGTCAATTAAAGAATAACTTTTGTTAAGATGTTAAAAGACTATAAAGTTTTCTATTTAGATTTTCAAAAGGCCCTTTATATAGATGTTATATAAAATGATTTTTTTGAGAAAAACATGGAATAGGAGCAATCTCTTCCTCACATAAAATATTGACTGACCAACTGGATGATGAGTTGGAGAGAGAAAAGATCGTAATGTAGATTGCTTCTGAGACAATCTTGTACTTTCAAAAATTACTTATTTTTAATTACAATAAAATTTACATAATAACATAAACATTTTAACCATGCACTCACACTCTTATACAATAAAACTTTACACAGTATCCCCACTATATGTGTGGAGCACATTTTTTAATCCATTCAACCATCAGCACTTAGATTGCTTCCCCTTTTGGCTACTGTGAACAATGCTGCTATGAACACAGTGCATACACCTGAACTTGAGAACCTGCTTTCAATGACTTCAGATGTAAACTAAGAAGTGGAATTCCTGGGTCACATGATAAGTCTGTTTTTAATTTTTGAGGAGCTGCCATACTGTTTTCCATGGCACCTATACTAGCTTATACTCCTAATCAGCAATGCATGAGGGTCGTAATTTCTCCACATCCTCCTGGAAGTGGGGTGGGGATAACTGGGTCAAATGGTGGTTCCACTTCACATTTTCTTTTTATTTTTTTATTTGTTCTTTTTTAGTTATACATAACAGTAAACTATATTTTGACATACATAGAGTATAATTTCCCATTTTTGTTTTCTGGTTTTTATTTTTTAATTTGTTCTTTTTAGATATACATGACAGTAGAGTGTATTTGACAAATTGTATATACATGGAGTATAACTTATTCTAATAGAATCCCATTCTTGTGGTCATACATGATGTGGAGTTTCACTGGTCATGAATTCATATATGAACATAGGAAAGTTATGTCCAATTCCTTTTACTTTCTTTCCTGTTCCCATCCCTCTCCATTCCCTTCATTCCCCTTTGTCTAATCCACTGTACTTCCAATCTTCCCCTCCCTAATCTCCCTTGTTGTGGGTTAGCATCCATCTATCAGAGAGAACATTTAGTCTTTGATTTGGGGGGATTGATGTATTTCGGTTAGCATGATATTCTCCAGTTCCATCCATTTACTGGCAAATGCCATAATTTAATTCTTTATGGCTAATATTTCATTATGTATATGTACCACATTTTCTTTATTCATTCATCTGTTGAAGGGCACCCACATTGATTTCATAGCTTAGCTATTGAGAACTGAACTGCTATAAACATTGATGTGACTGTGTCACTGTAGTATGCTATTTTTTAAATATCTTCATTTTAGTTTTATGTGGTGCTGAGGATCGAACCCAGGGACTTGCACATGCTAGGCGAGTGTTCTACCGCTGAACCACAACCCCAGCCCTAGTATGCTATTTTTAAGTCTTTTGGGTATAGACTGAGGAGTGAGATAATTATGTCAAATGGTTTTCTAAGGAATCTCCATACCGCTTTCCATAGTGGTAGCACCAATTTGCAGTCCCACCAACAGTGTATGAGAGTAACTTTCTCCCCGCATCCTTGCCAACATTTATTGTTACTTGTATTCTTGATAATTTCCATTCTGACTGGAGTGAGATAAAATCTCAATGTAGACTAATTTGCATTTCTCTAATTGGTAGACATGGTGAACATTTTTTCATGTATTTGTTAACCGATTATATTTCTTCTTTTGTGAAGTGTCAGTTCAGTTCCTTTGCCCCCTTTATGGACTGGGTTATATGGTGTTATGTTTTCTAAATTCTTTACACATCCTGGAGATCGATGTTTTATCTGAGGTGCAGGTGGCAACAATTTTCTCCCACCTAGTTTGTAAGGAATAGATTGGAGGATAACATAGGCACATAGGAAGTATCATTCTGGTTAATGTGGGGAGGGATGTTTAGGGAGTTATCAGAAGTATAGTTATCAGGGTCTCCTAGAAGATCTGGAGAGACTAAGACTAGTATCATGAAAACTAATACTAGAATTAATAGGCCTAGAATATCTTTAATTATAGGGGTGAAAAGATTTTTGTTGGAGTTGAAGATGAGTCCAGATGGGTTATCAGATCCTTTTTCATGAAGAAAAAGTAAGTAAACTATGACTAGTACTATGATAATGAATGATAGGACAAAATGGAATGAAAGAAGCATGTTAAAGTGGTTTTGTTGACTGAGAATCCACCTCAAATCCACTCTACCAACCTGGTTTCAATATAGGGGATGACAGATAGGAGGTTTGTAATGGCGGTAGCGCCCCAGAAAGATATTTGTCCTCAGGCTAGTACATAGCCTATACTTGCAGTGGCTATGACTGTGAATAAGAGAATGACTCCAATATTTCATGCTTTGAAGTAAATGTATGGCTCCGGACTTCATGATGAATAGGCAAATTAAGAATATAGAATTGCTGGGGCTGGGGATGTGGCTCAAGCGGTAATGCGCTCTCCTGGCATGTGCAGGGCACTGGGTTGGATCCTCAGCACCACACAAAATAAAATAAAGATGTTGTGTCCACCAAAAAAAAAACTGAAAAATAAATATTAAAAAATTCTCTCTCTCTTCTCTCTAAAAAAAAGAAGAATATAGAATTGCTGTTTGCATGTATGTATCGAATTAGTCACCTATAATTTACATCTTAACAGATATGAGTTACAGAAGAAAAAGCTGTTATTGTGTCGGATACATAATATACAACTAGAAAAAGGCCAGTGAGCATTTGTATAATTAGTGAGAATTTGTATAATTAAACAAATACCCAGAAAGGTGCTGAAGTTTCATCACACTAAGATGTTGGATGGTGTTGGGAGGTTGATAAATGAGTGGTTGACAATTTTAATTAAGGGTTGAGTTTTATGGATGTTTTTCATGGTTTTTATAGTTGAATTACAATGATGATTTTTCATGTCATTGGTCATGGTTAAATTCCATGTAAAAATTATAACATATATTACATATTTATGGAGTAAGCTATTTGTTTTAGGTTTTGTGGTGTTTTCTTCAAAACCTTCACCTACTTATGGTGGATTGCAGCTAATTATTAGTGTAGGTATTAGGTTTGGGATTGAGATTGTATTATATTTTGGTGGGCCTTTTTTAGGCTTAATAGTGTTTTTAATTTATTTAGGGAGAATGAGAGTAGTGTTTGGGTATAGCTGCTATAACAACAGAACCCCTGAGACTTGGGGTTCTAATGTTGTAATTTGAAGTGTATTATTGTTAGGGTTTTTAGTGGAGGTGGAGTTGGTTGTTTTATTGATGGTCTTGTATAATGAGATAGAGATTGTAATTGAGTTTAAGAATTTAGAGGATTGAGTAATGTTTGATGGTGATGAGTTGGGGTTAATTTGTGAATATTCAATAGGGGTAGCAACTTTACATAGTTATGGGAGTTATGGTTATGAAATGTTGGTCATTATTTGTAAGTATTTCCATTGTAGTTGAAATTACCCATGGAATAGGTTACAATTATCAATGCTAAAATAATGGAGAGTAGAAATTATAGGAAAAATAACTTAATTAGACCTTTGTGATTTGAGGTTGTAGTTGAGGCTACAATCTGGAAATTAGCAATCAGTTTTGGGATTGTCTTCTCTATTCTATAGCCTCTCTTTTCACATTCTTAAGTGTTTCCTTTGCTGTGGAGAAGCTTTTTAGTTTGATACCATCCCAATTCTTGATTCATGATTTTGCTTCTTGCACTTCAGTAGTCTCTTTGAGGAATTTGGTTCCTAAGCTGACATGACAGAAAGTTGGGCCTACTTTTTCTTCTAGTCAGCACAGGGTCTCTGGCCTAATGCCTAGGCCTTGGTCCACTTTGATTTGAGTTTTGTGTAAGGTAAAAGGGGTTCAATTTCATTTTGCTACATATGGATTTCCAGATTTCCTAGCACCACTTGTTGAAAAAGGCTATCTTTTCTCCAATGTATGTTTATGGCATCTTTTTCTAGTATGTATTTATGTGGGTTTGTCTCTGTGTCTTCTATTCTGAACCATTGATCTTCATGCCTGTTTTGGTGCCAATACCATGCCATTTTTATTACTATCACTCTGAAGTATAATTTAAGGTCCTGTATTGTGATGCCTCCTGCTTCATTTTTCTCACTGAGGATTGCTTTGACTATTCTGGGTCTCTTATTTTTCCAAATGAATTTCATGACTGCTTTTTCTATTTCTATGAAGAATGTCATTGAAGTTTTAATAGGAATTGCATTAAATATGTATCACACTTTTGGTAGTATGGCAATTTTGACAATATTAATTCTATCTATCCCAGACCATGGGAAATATTTTTGTCTTCTAAAGTCTTCTTTGATTTCTTTCTTTAGTGTTCTGTAGTTTTCATTGTAGAGGTCTTTCATCTCTTTTGCTAGATTAATTCGCAAATATTTTATTTTTTTGAGGCTATTGTAAATGGGACAGTTTTCCTTATTTCTCTTTCAGCTGATTGATCATTAGTGTGTAGGAATGCAACTGATTTATGAGTATTAATTTTATATCCTGCTACTTTGCTGAATTCATTTATGAGTTCCAGAAGCTTTCTGGTGTAATTTGTTTTCTGGTTTTTAGAAAGATTATATATATTTGATACATAAATATTACACACACACACACACACACACACACACACACACACATACAAAATAACCATCCTAGTAGATGTAAAATGGTATTTCATTGTGATTCACATTTCTCTTACCATTAGTGATGTTAAGCATTTTCATATACCCACTGGCCATTTGTGTTTCTTCTTTAGGGAAATGTGTATTCAAATTCATAAAGTAAAAGATACTGTAGAGATAAGAAAGAAATAGAGGGAGCAAGGAAGGGAAAAAGGGTAGGGGAGGGGAAAGAGAGAGAGAAAGAGAGAAGAAAGAGGGAGAGAGGGAAGGAAAATGTGTTTTGGGGGGGTTATTTTGGGGTTTTTTTGAAATTTTTTATTTGTTTTTGGTTTTGGAGGGGTTTTTTGTTTTGTTTTATTTTTTTTTCTTTTTGGTGTTCTTAATAGGCACCACATCTATCTAGCAGTATAAAACAGTTCAAATATGAAGTCCTTTTTGGAAGGCCAGGGGGTGGCAGGACAGGATATGTGTCTCTCCTTACAAAGGAAAAAATAATAACCTAACTACTTGGGAATCCTGTAAAGCTCTGTGATTTTGGAGTTATACAATCACACAGACAATTAGGGATAGAGGGAACCTTATCATGTCAGATGATAGAGAGCTCTACTGCCCCCAAACAGTAGCCATCAACCTTATATGGCTCTCAAGTACTTAGAATGTGGCTAATCCTGATTGAGAGATTCTGTAACAATAAAATTTATATTAGATTTTAAAGACATGGAATTTCAAAATAATACATCCCAATTACTTTTAAATTGATTATACTTTGAAATTATAATATTCTGAATATATTGAGTTCAGTAAACTATATAATTAAATTTAATTCCACCTGTTTTTCTTCTTACCTATTTTCATGTGACTATTGAAAAATTCTAAATGACATACATAGATTTGATTTATGGCTTACATTATACTTCTGTTGGGCTGTGCTGATCTAAATAATTGTGATTAAGTAGACCACGTCTATGAATGTAGGGACATAAGTAAACTTAAAAACAAGAAATTCTCTACATAACTCAAATTGTTTTTCAAAAGCAAATTATTTTTATTACTATTATGTTATGAGAATTGTCCAAAAAACACTGCCTATTGGATTGAAGTTTGTTTTATAGGCATTTCTTTGCCTATTCAGAACTAAATTTCTGGAAACTCTTTAGAGATAGATCCTAAGCAAGGAAGTAATAGTGTTTAAAAAAATATGAATAACACAGAAATATTTGAAATATCTAAAAGAATATCTGTCGACAAATAAGAAAACTTGGAAAAATGAAACCAGCACAGGAGAAAAAAAAAGTGACCAATAATTTATTTAAAAAAAAAAGAAAGAAACCGTACATCACACTAATAGGATACTGTCTCATATATATGAGACTGACAAAGATTTTAATGTCAAGGATTCTCCCACTTCAAGACTTTCATGTTTACTCTTTTCTCTAGCAGAAACTGCCCACATAACTTATACCCCCATTTCAGGTCTCTGCCCAAATGTCACTTCTAGGATGGTTTTCCTTATCTAGAAAGAACCACCCCATCCTACCACCCCATCTCTGTGGCTCACCATCCCTCACCCTGCTTTACATTCTCCGCATCCTTATCACCACCCCACCCTGTTGGCTCTACTCCATAAGTGTTTGTAGAGTGCCTTGTGTCTCCCCAACTGGACTAGAAGCTTCAAAAGGAAAAAGAGATTTTTATTGCTACATCTCTAGGCCTAAGATGCTGAATTCCCATATTAACTACACAATAAACAGTTACAAAAAGAATATATTCTAGCCAGGTGTTGGAAAAGATGTGGAGAAAGAGGAATTCCCAGTTTGCTGGGGAAAGTGTAAACTCACTTTGCATATGAAAGATGCCAATGGACAATGCCTACTCAGGTTGATGTACATGCCCTAGGACACAATAATCATCCTTCCAGGAATATATTCTAAAGACTTTAGCACAAGTACTAGAAGAGGAGATATGTACAATGATATTATAGCATTAACATAAAGCTTTATGGCACACACATAGGAAATAGTGCCTATTCATAATAGAAATACATAAGCATGACTGAATGATACATTGCCACTTATAAAGGCTCGGCTCACCTCTCCCCTAGGTGAAAGATACCAAGGAGGGTCAAGAGTATTTATCTCCTGAAAGATAATTATAATGATCTGAAGCAAGTAATTCATGGTATTAAATTTATATAACAAAATGTGTTACATTACTCCTGCATTATTTAAAATATCTTATAATTCTATTAATAAAATTGGACAAATCAGTAAGTTGTTTTTCCCCTTTTCCCCTGTGAAAGCAAGTTTCTGATAATAAATAAAAAATAATTACAAGCAACACTATTTCAATCAGAGGTTGGTAATACATTTTCCTTCAGCCTGTTGTTATCTAAGAAATGCTATGAAATCTCCAAACCCAATATTAACAAGATTATGGTCTTCAAGATATATTTTGCAAACAACAATCAACTTTTGACTTGGAGAAGTTTCTCCAAACTTTCTTCTTATTTGAAATATCTACTTCTGGCAAAATTTTCTTCCACTGTTTTCTGCAATAATAAAAATAAGATCTTCCTATAAGCACTACAAAGCTGAAAATAAATGTATTCCTGAGGTAATCCTCCCTGGACTCAGATTTCTAATTAAAATATGTTAAACGTGTTACTCTGACATGGTTCTGTTTATAACTAAAAAGGTAGGAATTTATGGACAAAGACTCCCCACTCCCCAACCTCCCCTCCACACACATATTTAAATAATAGCGACTTTTTTAAAAGCTTGGGAGGAGGGGCATTTTAAAAGATTTTAAAATAGCTATAAATATTCATGCATGACAGTACCAACAGACTTCACACCTCTTTGCCCTGTATTGCAACACAAATTTGACTGAGAAATCTGAAATTCTTCAGAAATTCACACTTCACCTCACTGATGCGCACTGGTGCTGCTTTCACATTCCCCACTCAGCGGACGGCTTATCTAGTCCCCTATCTCTTTCCTTTCACCTTCCGCTCCTTATGCCTACTTCAAATTCAGTGTCCCTAAGCTGAGGCATCTCTCCCCAGTTGGAGCAATCTGAATCCAAGGAGATATATATAAGTTCTCATATAATTGGTTGAATCATGAAATTTTTTTTACTATCTGCATTATAAAATCTATCCCATGGGGAATAAGCAAACAGATTATATGATCAGCTGCTGATTTAACAATTGTGTTATTGTGTCACATCACAAAGCTCTTCCAGATCCTTCTGCAAAGGTTCCATCCAATCTTATTATAAAGTATCTGAGTTTTTTGAACAGTTCTAAAAGAAATAATTCTTCTAAAAACTAGCTGTCCCCTAAGCTAGGAAGAAATAAATGCATATCCTTTTCACATATGAGGTAGACACTTAGCAAAAGGTGAAGGATTAAATTCACAAAATTCCTTTTTAAAATGTGATGGCTATCTTTGAAAAGAAATAATGATTCTTGTTAGGTACTCTGATTACAATGTTATGTGTAGACATTTTGTTTTTTTAGTTGGTGAGGTAACCAGGCTGGTTTTCAAACCCTGGAAGGAGACCTCCTGTGATCCGTGAGAACCCCTCCTACCTCAGGTAACACTGCCACAGGGAAGAAATCCCTCATCGTGAATATTCACTGAACACCACCAAGTGCTGCAACAGACTGAGATAGAAAAGGAGAAAGACAAATGGTCCATCAAATCAGAAGAAAACCTCTTTCTGTGATTTATGAAAAAGAGAAATATTGAATCTGATGCATTATAAGATTTTATGTCTTTGAAGTCAGCCCATGAATAGTTCTTTTCCTCTGGAATACTCCAATTTGCTTTTTCCTTTAGTAATACAACTTTTAAGCATTAACAATCACTTGTGGGGATGCCTGAATTATTGAGTATTCAAAATATTTCTATATATATATATATATATATATATATACATATATATATATATATATATATATATATATATATATGTCAGCACATCCATTTTAGACTCCAGGAGAAAGGTGCTACTGACTGAGCAGTACTGCTGGGCCCACTACCTGCCAGTCTGCCTTCTGATGAGGCATCCTGCCCATCCTGTCTCATTTTCAAATATTTAGCCAATGTCTTTAAAGTGTTTTCAACATTATCAAGTAATGTACAGAAATTAGACTAAATTAGGATTTATGTTTTGTCTTATTAAGGACTTATTTTGTGCTAGTCTGTGTATATATTTAGGATCTTACATATATCCTCATTTAGAGTACCCAGTGTCATTGTAAGGCAGATACATTAATATATCCATTTTACAGATTAAAAAACTGGAGTTCAGTAAGGACTTGCTCAAAGTACCACAGCTGGTGAATGACAGGGACTGTATGTGAACAAGTCAGACTCCAAATCTTAAACTGGAAAGGATACTGCCTCCCATGCTCTACCGATTATGTACATTAGGGCCTCTACCATGTCATCCTATCTGCAACTGTGCTCCCCTTGGCTCAGAGCCTTCCCTCCATGCTTTAGTCCCATATAATTCCCTTGTTTCTGTTTGGATCAAAGTGGAGTTACTATCCCAAATTATTCAAGTTAGCTCTATAGTTAGTCCCCAGGGACACAATCATAACTGACCTGTTCAGAAACACAGGTGTTTTCAGAAAACCATTCCCTTCACACTCCACTAAGAATGGTCAAAAATACCCTAGAAAGGGGACAACAAGGAATAAATGAACTGGAATTATATAAAAAGATAAATTAAAAGGCCAAATATCATTATTACTGTGAAAAATCATTTTGCATCTGCATTTGACCACAATTAGAAGAGCTGCCACAACACAAGTGCCTTGGATGGGGAAAACATCTACTGCAAAAATGTTTTCCAATAAAATTTTTAGGACAGGAATTAAATAACATTAGAATAAATAAGAACCAGATTTCAAACTAGGAAAAATATCTAACAGCATAAACTGAACATAATGCCAAATCTATCCTCATCCAAACTTCTTTCATTTATCTTACTTACCTACCACCTTCGAAACATAATGAAAGTTCAGCCACAAAATCAACTTAGAAAGGAGAATTACCTGGCCTAACTGCATAGATTGATTTAATAGCAAAGTACTTTTCAGCAAAGACATTTATATGCTATCTGGAAGTACTTTCAGCTCTCCATTTTATATTTTACCAGCAATTGATTTATTATAGGGAAAAGATCCAATCTTTACTCTTACTTTCAGCAAGAAGTATCAGCAATATTATTTTTTATGAAAAGAAAAGATAGACCTTATTTGCTGTAATCCAATAGGAAACCAGCTTCAATTGTTTCTGCTGGGTCTGTAGGTATGGTATTCACCTTCTGAATACACTGATCTTCTTCCCCTTTTTGGCCTGCTTCTGCTGCCCTCTAAGAACTCTGGCCCATAATCCCACTCTAGAAACTAACAGCTAGGGAACCTAATTCAGTCTTCTGCTCTTATACACACCTGGTTTTGGTGTTCACTGTCTGACTCCTAACATAGAACACCAGGTCCTTTACAGAAGAACTTATTCACTTTTGTTTTTCCAGAACCTAGCACAGAATTAGCACTTAAAAAGTAACTGTTGACTGGATGACTAAGTATTGTAAGAGCCTCAGATGACTTGGATGGAGAACACAATTTTAGGTCATCAAGGTTCTTGACAACAAATAAAATTGAGTCAATTTCAAGATGGAGATTTGACTGATGGATTTTCGTCCCTTTTTGGTGTGATAGGGTTCGTATGTTTCCAGTCACTTCCTATGAAAATTTAAACATTAGGTTGGTTACCTAGAAGGAAGCTTCTTTTGAGATTGCCAGTAATTTGGGTTTAATGGGCCACTAGATCAAATGCTAAAAACTAAGAAACAAAATAATTGAATTTGAAGACAAAGTAGAAAGAAGAAAATACCTCTCATGGGGTTGGGTTATAGCTCAGTGGCAGAGCACCTGCCTAGCATGTGCAAAGCCCTAGATGCAATCCCCAGTACCAAAAAGAAAATACCTCTTAAAGAAACAAGGAGTCCCCATACATTAAAAGGAGTTCCCTCACATTAAAAGCCCAGGGTTTGGGCTAATATAAGGGGGGGGGGAGTAAGTAGAAGGGGACCTCAGAAGTCTTGAAGTAGTCCAAGGAAAGTTGTCCAGGAAAGGTGAAGGCCACAGCCTCATAGGAGCTGGGCCAGTAGACTGGCAAGTAACCATTAGGCCCAGAAGCTAACAAGGGATGTCTAGCCTATATTCAGCAAGAATGTCCCTTTGCCTGTGCCCAGGAATTACATTAACTGTTCTTATTAACCTATGGTCAGAACTTCACTTGATTTCCAACCAGTACCTCAACCACTAATTGCCCTGTGTGGTGAGTTTTCAACCCTCATCAACACAAATACCCCCAAGAAAGGGGGTGGGGCCCTGGGTATTTGATGTGTGGGGACAACTATCAGCACATCTATATTTAAGGAAGACTGAAACGAGCAGTGGGTAATAGGACCCCCCCCCCATTCAAATGGAATCACAAAACACTGAACCACCTATTCTCAAGTGACAGGTCCTTTAGGCTTCAGAAGTAACAATTTCTTTGTAGTTTATTGGTGGGGCTGCTCAGAAAATGTAGAAGCTTGAATGCATATGCTATCTTTTATTCCTTCCTAAAATGTCACCAAGCCAGAACCAAAAGAATAAGAGAGAGGATAACAACAGAGAGGAGATATTATAATTTTGGAATATGGAAATTGGATAGACTAGTGGTAACTGACTTAGCCAAGAAGAGGAAATAAACACTAGGGGAAGCCAATAACAAGCCAATAACAACTAGCTTTAGTTGAAGTGCCAGAATCCTAGAAAGTATGCAGAGTTTGGGACATTGCTTATTACAGAAGGAGAAAGGTGAGGGACAAAACTGGAAAACAAGAGTATGGCTGAAAATCTGTATGGAGAGCAGTTATTTACCCAGATCCCTTCACCTACCTCATCCAGCCAGCCAACTTCCCCGGTCCTGCTTCATGAGGAAAGTTGATGTTCACTCTAGATAAATTAAACCAAGAATTGCCTGGAGTCAGAAATTTGTGGAATCCTTTTCTGGGCTTGATCAGCTTAAGTGAAAAAAAAAATGATACCATGAGAACCAGATGTCTTTTGCAAAGTAAACTGCCAGATCTTTGCCCAATCAAGAAGCCCAACCAGTTCTTTACTCTTTCTCTTATTAAATTCTTGGTGCTTCCCTCTTAGATATAAGCAACAAGCCCCGCATCAATAGCATTTCTAAGAAAGCCTCACCATGAGAGTCCTAAATGAAAAAAAAAAAAAAAATTAAAGGAAACTCAGTAAAGAGAAAAGAAAAGGAGAAAAAGAAGTCAACTATAATAAATAACCTCAGAGGAATAAAAAAAAGAGTATTGCAGTCATAAAACAAAGTCAAGATGCTATATTTCAAAAAGAAAAATCAGAGGATAATGAAGCACTCTTAAAACTTTAAAAAAGAAGAAACTTTAAAATTTTAGCAAAAGAGCTAGGAGTTAATTTTTTTTTTTTGCCTGAGTATTTCTTCCAAAAAGTTTGAAACCAGAAAAACATAAACAATGGGAATAAATCACTAGAAATGACAGAGAGAACAGAGAAAAAAAATATATTAAATATATAATTCCCTGAATTGAAGAATATGGGTTTTTCAAACTGTAAGATTTACACTTGGTGCCAAGACGCATCATTTTGTACTTTTAGATCTGCAGTACCTTCTAGGTCCTGATAGCTTTGGATAAAAAGTTGACATTCAAAATTTCAGCATTGCAATAGCATCAGACTTTTCAACAACCATACTAGAAGCTGATGACAATGGAGCAGTGTCTTTAAATACGACAGGAAATTGTGTCCAATTTAGAATTCTGTATCCAGCCAAACTAGCAAGTATGACAATAAACAAAACATTTTAAAATATATAAGCTTTCAAAAAATAAATTATCTTCCATGCATCATCCTCAGAAACTACAGGAGAATGTACTCCACTAAAACAAATTATTATGTTCTCTTGGTATCCTTTTGATGATATCTTCTCTTTCATATTGTTATCAATTTGTTTTCTCTCTTATTATAGATCTATTTTAATATATATATATAAAATATTAATATATTTTCAAAGAAACAACTTTTACTTCATTAATTTTATTGCTGTTCCTTATTTTTCTTTCTACTTTAAGTTCTTCTTTCTATTCTTTTTCAAGCTTTATAATTAGAAATTTGTGTCTCCAGTATTAAACTTTTCTTCTTCCCTAATGTATGCATTTAAAGGTTTAACCTTCCCTCTAGACTATTTTTAGCTACAGCTCACAGATTTTCATATACATTTTCATATTCATACATTTTTAAATATTTTCCAGTTCCTCCAGTGATGTCTTTTCAGATCCATGGTGTTATGGTTTGAATCTGGATTGTGCCCCAAAGGTTTATGTGTCACAGTTTCAATCCCCAATCAGCAGGCTTCAGAGTAGGGCTCCTGAGAAGTGATTGGTTCATGAGAGCTCTGACCCATTGAGAAATTCATGGTTTTAATGAACTATTGGGAAGTGGTAGAAAGTGTAGGTGGTGGGTCCTAGTAGAAAGGAGTAGGTCCTTGGAGGCAAGCCTTGGGGATTCTATCTTGTCTCCAATCCTCCTGGTCCCTCTCCCTCCACAGCCCACTCACACATGCTGCCTGGCTGCCAGGAGCTGTTTGACATTCATCTCCCATGCCCTTCTGCCATGATGTTCTGACTCACACTAGGCCCAAAGCAATGGAGCCCCTGAAATTATGAGCCAAAATAAATGTCTCTTCCTTCATATTGTTTTTTTCAGGTTTGTTTTTTGTTGTGTTCCCCACACACACACAGCAATGAAAAGCTAACATACATGGGTCTTGGAAGAGCATTATTTAATTTTCAAATATGAGAAATTCCTCAAATATCTTATTATTGATCTTCAATTTAATTCATGGGGGCCAGAGAGTCCATAAATTTCAATCTTTTTAAATATATTTGGATTTATGACTTGGAATTTGGTTCTGTGGTTTGAGAAATTCCATGTGCTTTTGAAAATAATGTCATTGCATTATTTTAAGCATCAGTGTCCTATATCAATTAGGTCATGTGAGTAAATAGTATTTTTCAGATCTTCTCTTACTTATTTTTGTCTACTTGGAGAGAGTCATTAAAAATCTTTAAGTGGAGGTAGGACTGTGGCTCAGTGGTAGAGCATTTGCCTAGCATTTGTGAGGCACTGGGTTCAATTCTCAGCACCAAAAAACAATCAATCAATCAATAAATAAATAAATAAATGTATTATGTTCGTTCATCTACAACTAAAATTTTTTTAAAATAATTTTTAAGTATAATTCTTCTTGTATTTAGTTGTTGTCCCATCTTCAAATAGTTGTTTTTCATATTTTATTCAGTTTTTCATTGTTAACGATAGAATTAATCTGATACAAGCTGCCCCATCATTACCAGAAGCAGAAACGTTAAGATTTGATTTTAAGGAAAAAAATTTTTTTTTATTGGTTGTTCACAACATTACAAAGCTCTTGACATATCATATTTCATACATTAGATTGAAGTGGGTTATGAACCCCCAATTTTACCCCAAAAGCAGATTGCAGAATCACGTCGGTTACACATCCACAATTTTACATAATGCCCTATTAGTAATTGTTGTTTTCCTATCCCCTACTATCCCCCCTCCCCTCCCCTCCCAACTTCTCTCTCTACCCCATCTACTGTAATTCATTTCTCTCCTTGTTTATTTTCCCATTCCCCTCACAACCTCTTATATGTAATTTTGTATACCAATGAGGGTCTCCCTTCATTTCCATGCAATTTCCCTTTTCTCTCCCTTTCCCTCCCATCTCATGTCTCTGTTTAATGTTAATCTTTTCTTCCTACTCTTCCTCCCTGCTCTGTTCATAGTTGCTCTCATTATATCAAAGAAGACATTTGGTATTTGTTTTTTAGGGATTGGCTAGCTTCACTAAGCATAATCTGCTCTAGTGCCATCCATTTCCCTGCAAATTCTATGATTTTGTCATTTTTTATTGCTGCATACTACTCCATTGTGTATAGATGCCACATTTTTTTTATCCATCCATCTATTGAAGGGCATCTGGGTTGGTTCCACAGTCTAGCTATTGTGAATTGTGCTGCTATGAACATTGATGTGGCAGTATCCCTGTAGCATGCTCTTTTAAGGTCTTCAGGGAATAGTCCGAGAAGGGCAATAGCAGGGTCAAATGGTGGTTCCATTCCCAGCTTTCCCAGGAATCTCCAAACTGCTTTCCAAATTGGCCGCACCAATTTGCAGTCCCACCAGCAATGTACAAGTGTACCCTTTTCTCCACATCCTCGCCAGCACTTGTTGTTGTTTGACTTCATAGTGGCTGCCAATCTTACTGGAGTGAGATGGTATCTTAGGGTGGTTTTGATTTGCATTTCTCTGACTGCTAGAGATGGTGAGCATTTTTTCATATACTTGTTGATTGATTGTATATCCTCCTCTGAGAAGTGTCTGTTCAGGTCCTTGGCCCATTTGTTGATTGGGTTATTTGTTATCTTATTGTCTAATTTTTTGAGTTCTTTGTATACTCTGGATATTAGAGCTCTATCTGAAGTGTGAGGAGTAAAAATTTGATCCCAGGATGTAGGCTCCCTATTTACCTCTCTTATTGTTTCTTTTGCTGAGAAAAAACTATTAAGTTTAATTAAGTCCCATTTGTTGATTCTAGTTGTTAACTCTTGTGCTATAGGTGTCCTATTAAGGAATTTGGAGCCCGACCCCACAATATGTAGATCGGAGCCAACTTTTTCTTCTATCAGATGCCTTGTCTCTGGTTTGATATCAAGCTCCTTGATCCATTTTGAGTTAACATTTGTGCATGGCGAGAGAAAGGGATTCAGTTTCATTTTGTTGCATATGGATTTCCAGTTTTCCCAACACCATTTGTCGAAGATGCTATCTTTCCTCCATTGCATGCTTTTAGCCCCTTTATCAAATATAAGATAGTTGTAACTTTGTGGATTAGTCTCTGTGTCCTCTATTCTATACCATTGGTCCACCCGCCTGTTTTGGTACCAGGACCATGCGGTTTTTGTCACTATTGCTCTGTAATATAGTTTGAAATCTGGTATTGCTATACTGCCTGATTCACACTTCCTGCTTAGAATTGCTTTTGCTATTCTGGGTCTTTTATTTTTCCATATGAATTTCATGATTGCTTTGTCAATTTCTACAAGATATGCCGTTGGGATTTTGATTGGCATTGCATTAAATCTATAGAGAACTTTTGGTTATATCGCCATTTTGATGATGTTAGTTCTGCCTATCCATGAACAGGGTATATTTTTCCATCTTCTAAGATCTTCTTCTACTTCTCTCTTTAGGGTTGTGTAGTTTTCATTGTATAAATCTTTCACCTCTTTTGTTAGGTTGATTCCCAAATATTTTTTTTTTGAGGATATTGTGAATGGAGTGTTATTCCTCATTTCCATTTCAGAAATTTTGTCGCTGATATACAGAAATGCCTTTGATTTATGCGTGTTGATTTTATATCCTGCCACTTTGCTGAATTCATTTATTAGTTCTAGTAGTTTCTTTGTAGACCCTTTTGGGTCTTCTAGGTATAGAATCATGTCATCCGCAAATAGTGATAATTTAAGTTCTTCTTTTCCAATTTTTATGCCTTTACTTTCTTTCCTCTGTCTAATTGCTCTGGCCAGTGTTTCGAGAACTATATTGAATAGAAGTGGTGATAGAGGGCATCCCTGTCTTGTTCCAAATTCTAGAGGGAATGCCTTTAACTTTTGTCCATTCAGAATGATGCTAGCCTGAGGCTTAGCATAGATAGCTTTTACAATGTCAAGGTAAGTTCCTGTTATCCCTAGTTTTTCTAATGTTTTGAACATAAAGGGATGCTGTACTTTGTCGAATGCTTTCTCTGCATCTATCGAGATGATCATATGGTTCTTATCTTTAAGTCTATTGATGTGGTGAATAACATTTATTGATTTCCGTATGTTGAACCATCCTTGCATCCCAGAGATGAATCCTACTTGATCATGGTGCACAATTTTTTTGATGTGTCTTTGTATTCGATTCGCCAGGATTTTATTGAGGATTTTTGCATCTAGGTTCATTAGAGATATTGGTCTGCAGTTTTCTTTCTTTGAGGTGTCTTTGTCTGGTTTCGGAATCAGGGTGATGTTGGCCTCATAGAATGAATTTTGAAGAGCTCCCTCTTTTTCTATTTCCTGAAATAACTTGAAAAGTATTGGTATTAATTCTTCTTTAAAGGTTTTGTAAAACTCTGCTGTATACCCATCCGGACCTGGGCTTTTCTTGGTTGGTAGTCTTTTGATGGCTTCTTCAATTTCATCCATTGATATTGGTCTGTTCAGATTGTGTGTATCCTCCTGACTCAGTCTGGGCAAATCATATGACTTAAGAAATTTATCGATGTCTTCACTTTCCTCTATTTTATTGGAATATAGGTTTTCAAAATAATTTCTAATTGTCTTCTGTATTTCTGTAGCATCTGTTGTGATATTGCCTTTTTCATCCCGTATGTTAGTAATTTGAGTTCTCTCTCTTCTTCTCTTCGTTAGCATGGCTAAAGGTCTGTCGATCTTATTTATTTTTTCAAAGAACCAACTTTTAGTTTTGTTAATTTTTTCAATAGTTTCTTTTGTTTCAATTTCATTGATTTCCTCTCTGATTTTAATTATTTCTAGCCTTCTGCTACATTTGCTGTTGTTTTGCTCTTCCTTTTCTAGGGCTTTGAGTTGGAGTGTGAGCTCATTTATTTGTTGTTTTTTTCTTTTTTTTGAGGAATGACCACCAGGCGATGAATTTTCCTCTTAAAACTGCTTTCATTGTGTCCCATAGATTCCGATATGTTGTGTCTGTATTTTCGTTTATCTCTAAGAATTTTTTTGATTTCCTCCTTTATGTCTTCTGTAACCCATTGATCATTCAGTAACATATTGTTCATTTTCCATGTGCTGTAGGATTTTTCCTTCCTTCTTTTATCATTGATTTCCAGTTTCATTCCATTATGATCAGATAAAATGCATGGTATGATCTCCACCCCTTTATATTTACTGAGGGTTGCCCTATGGCATAATATATGGTCTATTTTTGAGAAGGATCCATGTGCTGCTGAGAAAAAAAGTATAGCCATTTGATAATGGTTGATATATTCTATATAAGTCAGTTAAGTCTAGGTTATTGATTGTGGTATTGAGTTCTATAGTTTCTTTATTCAACTTTTGCTTAGAGGATCTGTCCAATGGTGAGAGAGGTGTGTTGAAGTCTCCCATAATTATTGTGTTGTGGTCTATTTGATTCTTGAACTTGAGGAGAATTTGTTTTATGAATGTCGCAGCACCATTAGGTGCATAAATATTGATAATTGTTATGTCTTGTTGGTGAATGGTTCCTTTTAATAGTATATAATGACCTTCTTTATCCCTTTTGATTAACTTAGTCTTGAAGTCGATTTTATTCGATATGAGGAAGGCCACCCCTGCTTGCTTACGAGGACCGTGTGCGTGGTATATTTTTTCCCATCCTTTCACCTTCAGCCTGTGTATGTCTTTTCCAATCAGATGTGGCTCCTGGAGGCAGCATATTGTTGGATTTGTTTTTTTAATCCATGATACCAGCCTATGTCGCTTTATTGGAGAGTTTAAGCCATTAACATTCAGAGTTACTATTGATATATGGTTTGAACTTCCATCCATGTTTGATTGTTTATCCTTTTTTAAAAAAAATTTTAGTTTGTTTCTCCATGATTGTCTTTTCCCTCGCCCTCTGTCTTTACTGAGGCACTTCCCACTGATGGTTTTGGTTATTGTTTTTCATTTCTTCCTCGTGTAGTGTTTTGCTCAAAATGCTTTGCAATGCTGGTTTTTTGGCTGCAAATTCTTTTAACTTTTGTTTATCATGAAAGATTTGTATTTCGTTGTCATACCTGAAGCTTAATTTTGCTGGATACAGAATTCTTGGTTGGCATCCATTGTCTTTCAGTGTTTGAAATACATTGTTCCATGACCTTCTAGCTTTCAGTGTCTGTGATGAAAAATCCGTTGTTAACCTTATTGGTTTACCCCTGAATGTAATCTGTCTCCTTTCTCTTGTAGCTTTTAATATTTTCTCTTTGTTCTGTATATTGGATATCTTCATAACAATGTGTCTTGGCGTTGGTCTACTGTGATTTTGTGTGCTCGGTGTCCTGTATGCATCTTCAATTTGTATATCTGTTTCCTTTTTTATTTCTGGAAAGTTTTCTGTAATTATTTCATTTAGCAGGTTACTCATTCCCTTGGTTTGAATGTCTGTACCTTCTTCTATCCCGATGACTCGTAAGTTTGGTTTTTATATGTTATCCCATAACTCTTGGATGTTTTTCTCATGATTTTTTACCAGCCTTTCTGAGTTGGCTAGACTCTTTTCAAGATGATATATTTTGTCTTCATTATCTGACGTTCTGGCTTCTACTTGCTCCACTCTGTTAGTGATACTCTCAATTGAGTTTTTAATTTGGTTTATCATTTCCTTCATTTCTAGAATTATTGTTTGATTATTTTTTATAATCTCTATCTCCTGATAAAGATGCTTAACTTCTTCTTTTATCTGTTTTTGAAATTCATTCTCAATGTGTTCTTTCTCTGCTTGAATTTGCTGTCTTGTATCCTCTTTAAGGTTCCATTCCATCTGTCTAAGGTGTTCCTTGAGTTCTTTATATGACCATTTTTCTGATGACTCTAGGTCCTCCTGAATATTTAGGCTGTCCTGCATTGTTTGTACTCCTTTTCTTCCTTGTTTTTTGAAGCTGCTCATGTTACTTCTTGTTCTGTTTGACTGCTGAGTTACTGTTTACTCCTATAAATTAATTTGATGCTTAGGAGGAAAGGTATTTGAAGGGAAGGGAAGAAGTCACTAAAGAGAATTAGAGTAGGCAGGTAGAATTCAAGGAAAGGGGGATAAGAAAAATGAAAAGACTGAAGAAGAAAAAGATAGGATCTAAAAAAAGAAAAAAATTTAAAAAAATAATAATAATAATTTTTAAAAAATTAAAATTAAAATTAGTAGAAAAAAAATTTTAAAAAAATATTTTGTAAAAAAAAAAGAAAAAAAATTAATAAAACAACAAGAAAGAAAAATGAAAATGATAGAAAAACCCAAATCAAAGAAAAAGAGAAAAGAAAAAAAAACCCTAATAAATGCCGTCTTAGAGTTTGATTAACTTCTCTTCCAGTAGGTGGTGCTGTGCCCACCAGGTCAAGTTTCTCCTGTCAATACGCGGGAACCAATCACTGTGCAGCAGCTCCTCCCAGACTGGGCGAGTCTCCAATCCTGAGTGTCTAGGGCCTCCTCTTGTGTCTAGTCACTTCCCACTTTTTCTCTAGCCAGGCCCCTCTCACCACAATACTGGCTACACGCCAGGTCTGCTGCTCCCGGGAGCCCTGTTTTCATGAACAACTGGGCACACTCTTCCAGTTTGCCATTCCCTCAAACCCTAAGTTTGTAGAGCTTGGGGCTGAGAATCCTCAGCGGATTTTACTTGCCCTCCGGTATCCACTTCCCCGTAGGTGGTGCAAAAGACCTCAGCAGTCAGCCCTGGTGGGAGCGGTAGTTCCGCGCCGTGGGTCCCGCACCACCTCTGATTCCCTCGGGCTGGCTGTAGCACTCATGGGAGAGCTGGGAGGGGCCCTTACGGGAGAGCTGGGAGGGGCCCTTAAGGTTTCCCCAATGTGTGGAGAGGGAAGGCTAGGGGATCACACACCTGTAGCTGCAGGTTTCAATGAAGTTATCTCCTCCGCAGCAGTCTGATGACGTCAGTTCTCTGCCATAGTGGTGTCTCTTGCAAATGGCGACAGTTCGTTTCCCTTTGCCGGGCGACCAATGCAACGGGTGGGTCCTTACTGTCTCTCCCAAGCCCCGTTTCAAACCTGTGGCCACTACTTATGAAGGCTCGGTAGGCTTTACCTTCGTAGGATGAGAAGGGCTGACCAGTTGTTTCAGCCGGATGGATTAATGCTGAGTCATAGCTGTTTGTCTGCGGGAAGCAGGTGACCGGGAGTTTGAATTCAGCCGATCAGGGCTCAGTGCGTGATCTCGGATCACTTGGATTTTAAATTGTCACTCATCTTATCAGCTGTTTCATTTAACTCGGCAGGTCACTCGCGCGGTGAAGAGTCTGCTCTATGGTGCTCCGCGTGAGGCGGCGGCGGCGGCGGCTTTTGGGACCCCCGGGGAAGGGGTGCAGGTTGGAGGAGGGGAGGCGGCGCCTCGGGGCCGTGCGGGCCGGGTACCGGACACGCGGGAGAGCGGGCGGGGTGGGGGAAAGAAATTGAGATCTAGATTTAGAGACTGAGCTTGGGAGAAGAGACAGCTGGGGAGAAGCAAAGCGGAGAGGCGGAGAGGAGAAGGAGATGGGGCCGATAGATCCGTGCAGCTGGGGCTGCAGCCTTACTGCTCGCGCTGAAGTCGTGATGGACTCCCTCCACCTTGGCTGGATTCGTGGCGGATTCACTCCACCTAGGCCCCTTTCTTGACACGGTGCTGGGTTTTTGTCAACAGATCTCCTTTAAAGATCTTTACCTCATCTTTTCAGATGCGGCGGCGTGGAGCACGGAGCGGCTTACTCACTTCCCAGGAAAATTTTTATATTCTAAATTTTTAAAAAAATATTTTTAGTTGTAGATGTACACAATACATTTGTTTTATTTTTATTTATTTTTATGTGGTGCTGAGGATCGAACCCAGTGCCTCACATGTGCCAGGCAATGCTCTACCACTGAGCCATAACCCTGGACCCTATATTCTAAAGTTTGACTCAGATTTACAACTTTGCTGCTTTATTCCCCATAACCTACTCCTGCCACCACCTCTGCCATCACATCATGGACGGATTCCATACCAAGAAACATCATTTTAATTAATGGATCTAAGAACTACTTTCTTTGCATTTTACTTCTATGAAAAATATTATATTGCCCTTTAACCAATGCACCTTTAAAGGTTTTTTTTTAATAGATGAATATAAAAGTAGAGGGAAATTTTCTCATTTCATTATATGGCCCAATTTCCATCTCTTCTCTCTAAAAGGGAAAGGAAACAATTATGAGAGCACATAGAAGATAAGAAGACCCTGTTCACTTGTGGGAAATATCTTCTAGAAATCCCAGAAAATACAAAGTTCATAAGAGGCATTGGTCATGAACAGACTACAAGGTAATATATCGATGCCTGGTAATCAGAAGCACTGAAAAGACAGTGCTGAGATTTAAAGGGGGGAATTCTGGAGAGAAATAAGCATTGCCTGCTACTTTGGATCTATGCACACATACTGCACAGTACAAAAATTCAAACCCATAAATCTCAAAAATCCCATATCATAAGTTATATCACCATTTTAAAATGCAATTTTGCCAAAACATCTACTTTATTTGGCAGTATCCTAAGAACTCATAAAATATTTGAGTTGCAGACAGATATTTTTTTCTAAAAATTGAAAATATCTTCATAACTCTGAGTTACTTTTTAGAAGGAGTAGATGTAAAACATTTCCTACCTGTAGGGGAAAAAAATATCTGTCCTATCCTCATCCCTGTGAAAAGCCTTCTTCCTAGCCCAGGGTGCTTCACAAGAGCACAAGGTGAGGAGTGAGCTCTTAGTTCCAGCACATTTAATTACATCACGTCCACTCTGCAATATTCTAAAGAGATCAAAGAAGAGATAAAAAGAAATAGTCTAACTTGGGGGGAAAAAATCACACTTCTTTCATGATGCTAATGAAAAGACAAAAATAAATAGGAAAATCAGAGGGTGTGGTTCAACAAAGG
The DNA here is from genome assembly GCF_964194105.1 of Spermophilus citellus. Lineage (NCBI taxonomy): Eukaryota > Metazoa > Chordata > Mammalia > Rodentia > Sciuridae > Spermophilus > Spermophilus citellus. The sequence continues at coordinate 177,975,505 of NC_138185.1, read as the reverse complement.
ACACTAGTAAATTCAGAACCTCAGAGTTACCATATTAACTCTGCTACTGTCAGAGTATATGGTCAAGTCAATATCAATGCTTACATTTTTCATCCAATAATTAAGGACACACAGAGACAGTATGAAACATGGGCTATTTCCCATCTACAATTCCTACCAGACCATGATACCATCCCTGCACTCTTTCCACATGACTTCTGAAAGCCTTGAAGAAGCTCAACTTTTTCATACATTTGCCAAAAATTAAGACTAGCAGACAATCTCTTCAAAAAGACCTGTCTTAACCATAACCATCTCTACCCGGGTCATTCTCTAGCACTAGTCCTGTAGTATTTTCCCTCATAGCACTTAGGTCTGAAATTATCTTTTCTATTATTATTATTATTATTTCAACTATAAACTCCATGAGGGAGTTTGGTTTCCTATTGTGTCCCCAACACCCTGAAGTCATACCTCACTGGTAGCAGAGACTAGACAAACATTGATTAAATGTGTGAGTAAATCTACTGGAATCCAGAAGGAGTATGTACTGAAGTAGATTGAACAAATTCAATATTTCTCAAACTAGGATCTTGAATGTCTGGTAGTCAACTACAAGTTCAATTACACTGACAAGAGAAGCCCTGAAGTCATTCATCCTACACTGTGACCATTCTGTAACAGTCCACTCCTCTCCTGGATGACTTCTACGGGTAAAATTCAGTATTTCTGCAACTATTTCAGTTCTCTTTAGCCTACTCACATGGTTTAACATAATTAAGGAATCACACACTGGGTACCTAAAGCAATTTGGTGGGTTCAAAAAAAAATGATGTCATGAATTGACATATCCTACGAATTCCACTCTGGTTCTCAGAATAGGAAACCATATGGGTCCAGGGATATTCCCTCTCCTGGATTGTGCCTTGGGAGCTTATATTCCATTTTTTCTTTAGCAGGTAGAAGTATAAGATATTACCCTAATAAATGGATATAATGCCAACAGCAACATATGCCATGAACAAGGTACACACACACACATACACACACACACACACATACACACACACACGTGTGCACTCTGGTCCCTTAGAACAAAGCTAGCCTCTCATTGACTCCTCTGTCTCAGAACCTGTTTACTTCTATGACCCAGACAGAGGACAGGGTTCCCCCTGACTCAACTCCCTAGCTGAAAGAAATAGATTCAATAAATTAGATTGTTGGTGTGTGCAGGTCCTATTGAATTATTGTTTGATTCATTATTTTGAGCCAAAGTATATTCTTGGTCTAAATCGGAATATTATTATTGCCTCCATTTCCCTTCACTTTTTTCTTAGTGGGAAAAAATTCATCTGTAAAGAAAAACGTTCATTCATAGGCTGAAGTCCAGTACAACTGTTTTTTAAACCCAACACTCAAGGATAGATCACTATATCAAAAGCTTTCAAGCATATTGTCTATTGTTGCCCCATAGCAAGCAGCAGTGTGGATGTGCTGACACCAAAGGAATCTGTACCTTAGAAGTCAGTACACATTTATTTGGCTTACAATTTAGTTTCAGCAAAAGAACATCATAATTTGCATTAAATTAACTTTATTGATTTTCCTGTGGAGGGGTGTGTATTTATTCTGCTAATTTGCTTTGGTTTTGTAGTGGTATAAGAATTACAATTTTTATCCCTGATTTTTGATTTGTACACTTTGAGAAACATCATCATAAAAGCACTTTAAATCAATACCAGGCACCTATAAGAAATCAATTCTTTCACAGGGGCTTATACATTACCAATGTTTGCAAATCAGAGATAGACAAAAATCAAATGATCATTGATGAACCCATTTTTCACTGTGGAATATAGCCTTCCATTCTACCAAAAAGAAAGCTAAAATACTGTCCCTGCCCACTACCTACTACCTCTTTCTCAGAGACCTTCCTTCAAATCAAACAGTAAACCAGGCAACTGACTCCTGGACAAAAGTGCTGACTTTTGAGGAAGAAAACTACTATTGAACTATCCACATACTCCTAACCCCCACTTTACCTCCATCTCCCCATACTGTATTCCTACCTTTGGGTAGGGGATGAATTCCCAGAAAACATCTGCACCTGAAAATAACTCATGGTCCCAAAATAATTATGTTCTCAAAAATAAACTTTTGCAAATGCAGCAAAGCATGACAGAACCTGGTAATGATGCTAGGGAAAGGCTGCAGCTTTTGCACAGCCTGTGGCCTCAAGGAATCAGACAAATACATAATGAAACTGCAGAAATCACAGCTGCCCCAAATAAATACCTAGATATTTGAAAGCTGGGCTACATGTGTCAACTTGCCTTCAAGCTATGTGAGAGAAGGCTTTGGCTAACACCTAGATCCAAGTAGGAATTCAGTGGTAGAAACTGAAAGAAAAACAACAAAAGTAACATTGAATCTATCTTTTAAAACTTAAAAATAAAATAATCTTAAATATGGAAGGGAAAAACAGTTTTCTGAAAAATAATTTGCTATGGAAACCAAATTAACTTTGACAATAGGGTATAGGATATATCACAACATGGGAATTGAAAGAACGATCAAGGCTTGCAGTTGGAGAAAATGCCCGTTTATTGAGGCAGCTCTGCATATTTAAAGAGCTGGGGATGGTCTAACTATTGAAACAGTTTAACAGTTTAACAGTTTTGGCAGCTGGCATGGGGTGTTTTCTGATTGGTGGGTAAGGATCATGTGAGTCAGCAGGACTCACCATTGGACGGCAATGGGGAAGTTCTGATTGGTGGTAAAAGATCATGTGAGCCAGCAGGGCTAGTCTGATTGGTGGGTAAGGATCATGTGAGCCAGCAGGGCTCACCATTGGACGGCTCTTCTCAGGGGATGGGGAAGTTAGTCTTTGGAGACTGGGTGACTCCCAACAAGAATATGCTGAAGTGAAAAATGAGTAAGATTAACAGGAAAATATTTTAAAAAACAATGAAAATGCACATATGAGGTTAAAAAAAACAATAAGGCAATGAAGGTTTAATGTATATTAGAGAAGAATTTATCCTGGAGAAAAACACATTAGTGATATGAAATACAAAATTGAAAATTCTTCCATAAGACAAAGGACAGGGATAAATAGCTGGAAACAATATAGACACGTTAAATAGAGAGAATGGAGAATAAAACTCCAAACTAAAAAATTATTGATAGACCCTAAGAAGAAATCAAAACCATTGGCACAGACATGATAAATCAAGGAAAACACAATTTGGCTGAAATGCATACATATCTAAAGATCTCATCATGCTCCAAGTAAAGTTAATAATGGACACATCCTGGAAATTTTTTATAATTATAATAAAGCATGCAATAAGAATTTATACAAAGAAAAGAGTTAGCTACAAGTAAATATACAACAATATGTACAAATAAATAAATGTACACTTTAAGACAATAGATAAATGTCTACATCATTTTAAGAAAGAAAAACTATCCTATACTACTCAGGCAAAGTGTTGTTAACACGTGAAGAAAATAGAAACACATTCTAGAATAGACAATATTCTCAGCAGTGCCACAGGGGGTTCTCTGCAATGTCAGCTGAATGTTCCAAACACAATAACTCTTCAAAGCTTAGAGATATTTTTAAATAAACTAAACATGTAGACACATACACTCAGAAACACCTAACCTCTTAGAACATAATCTGAATCCTCAAACCATAGTGTTTTGTGGCAAATCGAAAAGAGAGGGGAGGGGTCGAAGAAATCTCTTCTCCAAGTTCACATGAGTTTGCAGGTTTTCTAATTACCCAGCCCACAGAAGACGCAACATTAAAACATGTTATTCTAAATTTGTACATATTATGTATTTAAAAGTTATTACTTTCATCTTGTTTTATTATAAAACTATAAATTAGTTAATTACAAATTAAGAGACAGGTAGGAAAACATCTATTAAAAGTAATTATAAAATTGTAGGGTACGCTGGCGCACGCCTGGGATTCCAACAACTGGGGAGGCTAAGGCAGGAGGATTTCGAGTTCAAAGCCAGCTTCAGCAATTTAGTAAGGCCCTAAGCAACACACTGAGATTCCTCTCTCTAAATAAAATACAAAAAAGGGCTGGGCATGTGGCTCAGGGGTCTAGTATCTCTGAGTTCAGTCCTTGGTATCAAATATATATATATATATTAACCTAATCTATTTTTAGTCTATAGATTTATCTACTCTGGAATTTCATATAAATGGAATCATACAATATTCTTTTGGGACTATATTCTTTCACTTAGAATGATGTTTTCAAAAATCAGATAAAATTAGATAAAATTGATATTTTATTTCTCAAAATATCATTATTTTAATGACTGTATGGTTAAAATAGACTTACAGGCCAATCCTAAAGGGGATGGGAGGGTTTGAGTGTGGGATAAGGACAGGGAAAGCTATTTTGAAATAAACAAAATAAATGCATTTTGGAAGTATTTTATCATTTTTCTGGGGATAGAGGGGTTGGATGTTGGGATGTCCATGTAGATTAGTTTGGGTGTCTGCATATACTGTATTAGCAAGTATGTTTGACTCTTGTAGCCCTTAACAAGAGTAACCCATTAGTAGCTGCTGCAGGTCCTATTTGGAAATCCCATGTACAATTCCCAGTTTTCAAGTGTCAGTAGAGGAGACATTTGACTCTTGACTCTTGTGTTTATATCTCCTTTTTATGATTGCTGTACCAACCCATGTCTGCTGGGAGAGGGATGAAAAGAGATTTGAAATTAAAATGCTTAGAAAATTTTAAATAGGTTTATTGTTATTTTTAAGTCAATTAAATAATTATATAAGCCGATTTAAAAGAAACTTACCCATAACAAATTTATGACAGTTAAAAGCAAAATTTTAATAATAAAAACTTCAGGGAAAAACCAGCAAGAAACACAACATAAATAATTATTAATTTCAGATAACTCAAGGCCAAAAAGGACTAAATAAATGTTAAGGAAGGTTTTATTGATAAAAGTACAACTATAATAAAGATGACATGAACTGTTAACAAGCACTAGAACTCAAGGAAAGTTGTGAGAGAAAAATATACAACTCTTCCATCCTCTAATAGACCAAGTAGAGAAAAGGACACATTCAATGCAATGAATAAGACTAAATTCATGTGTAATATCATAACATTAGTCCTTCTCAGAGAATAAATTTGCATTGGAAAGTGAAACAATATAAAACAATCATATTCTAAACCATAAAGACAAACTTCAGAAATTACAGAAAGGAGAAACTGAAATGGCCACATTTTCTGAATAGAAAATAATAATTTAGCTAGAAATTAATAATAAAAGTATAAGCAAAAACAAAAGTCTTTGGGGGAAAAATTAATGTCTCCATATAAAAACTAGAGTGAATCAGAAGTTCAATCCCCAAATTACTCAGAAAATAAACAAAAAGACTTCACTGTTTTATCAAAACCTAAGGTGTATGACAAACCAGAGACAAATATAACCTTAAATTTATGTTTTGATTTGATTATAAAGGAGGAAAATGAATAAATTAAGCATACAAATAAAACATCCAAATAAATAAGGAAAACAGTGGAAATGAAATAATAAAATAAACATAAAAGTCAATTTAAAAAGAAATAGAAAAATAACTTAGAAAATAAACTCAAGATCTGGTTTTTCAATAAACAAGAAAATGTACATATCCTTGGCAAATTCATTTAAGAAAGAAAACAAATGAGATAGTATGAGAATAGAGTCAAACAATATAGGAAAGACAGGAAAACCTAAGATTATAAGATATTACAAATATACGATAAACTAGTAAAAGAGAAGAACGTCTCAACATACTATTTACTATACCCAAAAATCAACATCACATCATCCCTAATTGTGAAACACTAGAACCAGTACCATTGTAAACATTAATGAGAATTTTGCTATCTCCCTTACTACACTGCTCTAAAAATATCGTCCAATAAAATGAGGCACAAAACAGAAAGGAGATAAAATTACTGAAAAGTTAAACATTAAATTATTGTTATTTGCAAGTAATATTATCATGCAGCTAGGAGAAAAAAACAGTAACAACTATAAATTTTATAAAGTTGATGACAGATAAATGGTTAGATAAAATACATATACTTGTGTTAATAATATTCCTATATATCAGAAATAAGGGACTATATTGATAATGAAAAAAACTTTGTCCTCATAATGGGAAAAAAGTTTATTTTTAAAATATCTAGGAATGAAATAATAAGAACAATCACAGATGACATTTATTGAACCTGAAACAGCGAAAGAATGGTCAGAGAAACAGAACTGAGGTGGTTCATTTTAGCAATGCTTTTTCTTTCATATTAGAGATCATGAGAAGGTATATAAGCCTTGAAGATGACATGTTATGTGTACCTGGGAGATGTTATGGTTCATCCCTAGGATTGATTATTTAAGGCTTGGTTCTCAGGGTGAAAATGTTAATAAGTTGTGGGACCTTTAGTAAGTGAGCCCTAATGAGAAGTAGTTAAGCCTTGGAGTATTCCCTTAGAAGGGATTAATATAGTAGTTATCACAGATCATTGTTACTCTCTGGCTCCAGCTTACTATATGATCTCTCCTTCTTACACACTCTCCACCATTATGATGCCATGTACCATGAGGTTATGCAGCCAGTGGGGCCCTCACCAGAACCAGTTCTATGGTGTTTGTCCTATTAGCATCAAAAATAGTGAGTAAATAAACTTTCTTCTTTATGATTTAGCCAGCCTTGGGTATATTGTTATAGTTATGGAAAACAGACTAATGCAGAAGGGAGAGATGAGTTGCTAAAACTCATATAAGTTAAATTTATTAATTTGTCTTCCCAGTTACCTTGTCACTTTAACATTTTACAAATATTTGTTCCTTCTCCTCCCTAACATGATCTTGTGCTATTGCAAATTATAGTCATGGAAATACCATTACCTTGTTTGTCTGACTGTGGGCAAACCAGAATAAAAGAATTTCATTTGACTTGATCTGCGTCAATAAAGTAATCAGGATAATTGGAACAAGTATTCGCATATTCATCTGTCATTTACACGTAAAAATTTATTGCACCAAATATTCAAATAATTGTTTCTTCAGTGTGCACTGCTAGTGTGAATTTGGTCAAAATAAAATCTAGAGTACACAATGTATATTTTCTTTGCAAAATTATACATGGAAGAGAGTAGAGAGAACAAAAATTTTCTGAAATTTTTGCTTTTCTGGTGTTGTTTCCACATGAATATCAAAGATGGCCATGGTGGATTGTAATGTATTCATTCAGCCTCACCAGGCAAATGTGAGTACAGATCACATCAGATCGCTTCAGTTTGGGCCCAGTATATATGTATAGAATCAAGATTTCATGAAAATAAAGAAAAAATTCTCAGTGTTATCAAGTAGTGAGGTTCCCAGCCACTAGGCTATTAGCAGTAGGACTTGTACAGATATAAGGCAGTAGAGATTAGAATATCTTTTTGTCATAATAGAAAAGTAAAAAGAATTTTATATTCAAGACAGACTGTCCAGTTCTTTTTTCTCCTTTGTCCTCTTTTCACTCTTTTAATTAGTGACCTTTTATCACTTCTTTCCTTTCAGCACTAAGTTATTAAAGTGATGGAGGGGGTCACATTTTAAGGCGCAAAGCTACAAAAGATATCTCTAATAGTGTGGCATATTTCTGTAATGTTCTTAATTAAAAAGTAGGACCTTCACAGGATTTTAGATGATGATGCTAATTTAGGCTTAAATCCCCTTTGGGAAAAGTATATATTTATTCTTCTCACACATAGCATAAAGCTATTGAATCTTAGAAGACAGCACAGATCAGGTCTCCAGGAAGAGCACTTCAAGGTGGAGATTTGTGGGAGTGGCCAGTTAGGGTATGTTCATAGAATGGATATTTATAGTAAAGAAGAGAAGAAGGACTGGGCAGAAGAAGAAGATGAATATCGAAGCAGTCTCAAAAGAAGCCTCAGTGAATCACATAAGAAGCTCTGGAGCAAGGATGTTCCTGAAGTGTCATCCTGTATAAGGAAGAAACAGAGCCTTTTCCCCCTATGTAGACCAGGTGTGGGATGTGGACTGCCCTTTCCACCACGAAGAGGGTGACTTGGCCAAAGGATGCTGTCTTCAGCCAAGGACAAGTCCTAGAGACTCAGCCAAGAGCTATCAACCACAGCAATTGTGCAATTGGGCAGCACAACATAGCATACACTAATCCATTATACAATGCATTAGGAAACAAAAATTTTTAAAAAACCCAAAGCTTCTGCATAAGAGCCATGTCACAGATATTACTGGGCCAAGAAGCAAAAGAACTATATGCTGTCTTACCTCAAATATATATATATATACACAAATATACATACATACACACACATACACACACACGCGCGCACATGCACGTGCTTTTGAAAAGCAAGTTTTCCTTTCTTTTTTCATCTATAATCAGAGTTTTGACAAGAGAATCACCTATGATGTCTACTACTTTGACAACACTAATTTTTGTGTCTTAATATTCAACAAGATCAAGAGGAAAAGATTTCAAATGTAGTCATGGCTCATAAAAAAGTTCAGTTTCACTTAGATTTTAGCACCGTGGATCCTATTATTTCCCAGTTAAATTAGATCCCAAAACTCCAAAGTCATTTTCAAGTCCCTTTGATAATATTAGTACAGGAACATTTGAACTAAATCTAAGAGTAATATTTAAGTCCCAGAAGAGGAAGAATAAAAATGATTAATCATCGAATTCCTGTGCTTACACTAGAATCCCAGGCTGCTGAATTCAGGCTGGAATATCAAAAGAACTTCTTTAATCTTAACTAACTCCATCATCATCAGTTTTTCCAAAGGAATAAAATTACTACGAATCCATAATGAATATCATTCTCCCTGCAAAACTTAGTGTGCTACATTTCTTGTAGTGAGAAGAAGCATAACAGCCACACTGCCTCCTTTATTGTCTTCCTCTGTCCTTTGGAAAGGTCATTAGCCACATCTGGGGGTCTCCTTTACTCAGAATAGCCAACTGATAGACATACAAGGTCAACTGCCCTTCCAAACATATGAAAGTCAGCCATCTTTATTTGGGCACTTTAATGTAATTGCCCAAGAGAGGTGCAAAAGAAAACTGAAATGACTACATTGGATTTACTGTCTCACTCTATTAGGACTTGTGTAGCATCTTTGTCCCTTAGAGGAACAAAATGGAAAAGGCTAAAAATAGAGATCATTGATCTTTTCCTGGCACTAAGCTTCATGAAGAATAGCCTTTTTGCAAAAGAGCAGCTTTATTTCATCTAGTTAAGTATTCCACATCATGTGTGCAACATAGCAATTCTTTAATATGTCCTATTCCTGGCCCTGACTTTTATTTTTCTCAATAGCAACTTTAATATTAATGATTCATGCCAAAAAGAAGAAGCTGAAAATGCATAGTTTGATACAGAATGACTCCTCTCTTTGTCATAAGCAGTTTAACATCAGTTTAAGCTAGCTTCCTGTCTTTGAACATGAAAAGAATGTAAGCCATTGATTTTTAACAGACCCTGTATGTTGTTTACATTTGTGAACCCCATTTTTAGTTATTTGCAACAATATTATAACACAACACACTGACAGGTTTCTTGCGATTTTCATCAGTCATATGTTTTCATTTTCTACTAGAATGTTTCCATATACTTGTATATGATCATACTTCAATCTCAGAACTTTTCTAAAATAATGACAAGATTGTTCATTTTTGTAGTAGAAAAGGAAATTCTTTGTGTTATTAAACAATAACCATACTCCGAAGTATATCCCACCAAGTTTCCAAAACTAAAAAAGGCACACAAATAGCCCTTGATTATTGATAAACCAACAAAGAACAATAAATTTCATGATTAAAAAAAGTCCCTTCTAAGTGGCAAACAGTTTGCTTTTGTTTAAGGAATTAACCCATGCCATGACCAAAGCAAAGATATTGAAGGAGCCAGTTACACAGACTACACCTCCAAGGAGTCATTTATGATCTGCCACGCATCTCCCACAAGGCTTGTACTCTTAATGTCTTCAAGGGCAGCCTTGAGTTGCATACATCCATCATGATCAGAGAAATGTTCTGGAACCAGGGGCAGTGAACGAGGAACACAGAAATGCAACATTTTCGAATACAAATATGAGAGAAAACTGCTTGCTAAGAAAAAAAGAGATACGCTGGTTGGCAAAGCAGAATGAGGATTTTGAAAAGAGGAGTGGAGAGAGACTGGGATTTACTAAAATACAGGTGGACACAGAGACTCCTTGATGAGAAGGTAGGTAAAGGATGCACAGCCTACTCAGGATACCAGCTGATAAAGCCACACAATGACAAGGAGTGGGCCAAACTCTGCAACCTTGTGTATCAGAGAGAGGCTAGAAAACACTTTAGTCCCAAGGATTGTACTGGGCTACACAGAGCTAACTCTGATTTCTGGTCAAAAGCCTACATCTTTACTACATCCCTGAAGTAAGACTAAATCAGGAATTCTCAAAACTACTCCTACTTTTGTTGGTTTAATTGTATCCTCCCCCAATCAAATATTTTTGAACATTGCGACTTTGGCCTTATTTGCAAATAGAGTTTTTGCAGATCTAGTTAATCAAGTTAAGACGAGGTTCTACTGGCAGCCCTGTAAGAAGAGGAGCAGAGGTAAACACAAGCACAGAAGGAGGACAATTACACAGCGAGAGTGGCCTGTGATTGCAGTGATGTGTGTACAAGCGCTAAAACACCAAAATTGATGGCAATTGCCAGAAGCCAGGAAAAGGCAAGTAAATATCCTCTTTTAGAGCCTTCAGAGAGAATGTGATCCTGCCAACACCAGGATTTGGAGTTTCTGGCTTCCAAGACTATGAGAGCACAAATTTCTGTTGTTTTAAGTTACAAAGTTTATAGTAATTTGTTATGGCAGCCCCAGGAAACTAATAGACCTGCCACAAAAATGGAAACAGGAGACGGAGATGGCACTGCCCTGAGGGAATTGGAGAAAAGATCATGAAGCACGCAGCTTTTGATCTCTGCCTAACAGCTCAGTAAGTCGAGAAGAGGGGAGCAGAACAGGACAGCCCAGCAAACAAATACTTAAAGACTAAGGAGGAGGGGCTGTGAAAAAAGACAGATCATGTTTAGCAGATACCATGAAGTCCAATTTTACTTTGCACAAACCACAAAGTATGTGTAGGGTACAGAAGAATTCATTGAATTGACTTTATAAGAAAGTTAAGTTGAGGCCATGTTGAACAGAATAAGCTAAGGAGCTCAGACTTACCCACAATTGATAAAGAGCCATTGAACTTGTTTTGTAGAAATGTGATTTGATTGGAGCAAAGATTAGGAAGATAAATTTGGCAGCATAAACAGAGTATCTTGAGAAATGAGAGAGACTGGAAAAAAGGGAATATCAGTGAGAAAACTACTACAATAATTCATGCAATAATAATAATTAAATGCCACCTAAAATAGTTTAGAGGAGAAAGAAAAAGAGAATAGAAAGAAGTTTAAGTTTTATCAAGATATAAGTGATAGTTCCCAACACTTGATTTCATGGGATGTAAAGTGTGGCAAGCAGTCAGTGTCCTGCTGAGTTACTCCATGACACAAAGCTGTGCCTAATATTGAGTTACTCCATTTTGAGTACAACAACAGAATGACTCCACACCTTGTTTGTTCAAGTAAACAACCACCATCTGCACAGCACAATCATAAGGCACAAATTGATAAATAAAGTAAATGTGATAATAAAAATGACCACCTGTTGCAGGGTACAGTGGGGCATACCTGTAATCCTAGCAGCTCAGGAGGCTGAGGCAGGAAGATCCAAGATCAAAGCCAGCCTCAGCAACAGTGAGGTGCTAAGCAACTCAGTAAGACCCTGTCTCTAAATAAAATACAAAACAGGGATGTGGCTCAGTGCCTACCATTTGCAAGGCACTGAGTTCGATCCTCAGAACCACATAAAAATAAATAAACTAAAGGTATTGTGTTAAAGGTATTGTGTCCAACTACAACTAAAAAATGTTTTAAATAATAAGAGACCCAGAATATCTAAAGCAATCCTTAGCAGGAAGAGTAAAGCAGGTGGCATCACTATACCAGACCTTAAACTATACTACAAAGCAATAGTAACAAAAACAGCATGGTTTTGGCACCAAAACAGACTGGTAGACCAATGGTACAGAATAGAGGACACAGAGACTAACCCACAAAATTACAATGATCTTATATTAGACAAAGGCATCAAAAACATGCATTGGAGAAAAAATAGCCTCTTCAACAAATGGTGCCGGGAAAACTGGAAATCCATATGCAACAAAATGAAATTAAACCCCTATCTCTCATCATTCACAAAACTCAACTTAAAATGGATCAAGAACATAGGAATAAAACCAGAGACCCTGTGTCTAATAGAAGAAAAAGTGACCTTATCTGATCACTTTTTAAGGTCATCATGTGAGATTAGGCCCCAACTTCCTTAATAAGACTCATTTGGTGCAAGAATTAAAATCAAGAATCAATAAACTGAATTATTTCTTGCCACACAAAGATACTGCATTCTTGCCTGAGAAGTCTCAAAGCCAGTTTGTATCTCAGCCTGAGCTATCTAGAACTAAACTTGGAATTAAGAGAAAACAAAGGAGAACACTGGTAATGTCAGAGAGCCCAGAAACATTCTTGATAGCACCTTAATAGGGCACAGGTGACCCCTTGAGATGATTGGAAGCAGCCATGGTGGGAGATACAAGCCAGTCTTGGTGTATCCAAGCAGTCAAGATCACAGTTCATATGCCCTGAGGGAATTATAGGAAGGGTAAAGATACTGAGAATGGAAAATAGATCAAGGACTTTCAGGGGGTTCATAGATTGTGGCTCTTTCTAGTTCAGGAGGGGAAATAAAGCCCGCATAATTCCCCAAGTGCACATATTCTATTAAGTTAATACATATAACAGGAAGCACTGTAAATAACAATGACATTTTTAAAAGAAATCTTTAAATTTCTAGGTCAACGTTCACTAGTGCTTATTAAGGGCAGTAAGGTGTCTAGTTACAGCTTGAAGTATGTATTCTGGAGAACTATATTAGCCACATTTGAAAATTCTTTTTCTGAGCAACAAAAATGGAAATTTCTCATTTATTAAATGAATGCGGTTGCAGAAATTACCAATCAGCAGGAAAAAAGAGTTACAGAACATGCTACCGGAAAGGTGTGGCTTCCTTCATGTAATGACATCTTCTGTTTGGCACCAGAATAAGTGAAAAATTTGTGGCCCCACATATATGAAGATTATGGGGAAAAAATAAGAAAATCAACCAACAAATAGATGAAACAAGGAAGAACAAGATGCCATGGCAGAAAATAATGGGGAGGGGGGATTCTATTTAAGATAGGGTAGTCCTAGAATCCCTCTGAGAAACTGCTACATTAAGTAGAGACCTAAGAAAGAGAGCCAACCTTAGAAGAACTAGGGGGGAGACTGTTCCACCAACACAGATGCTGTGAGACCCCCACACACACATCAGAAAAGCACTCCACACACCCAAGGACCTGAAGGAAGAACCACCCTAGCTGGAGGAATGTGAGGGAGAAGCAGAGGCACGAAATGGAGCTGCAAAGAACAGTGGGAGCAAGACTAGGATTTCAAACAGTTTGGAACTATTTCTAACAAAGATTTCCCATCGTACTTGGAAAATGAAGAATTTTACACTGGGAACATGATCCAATTTTCTTGCTTAAAAAAATTATCTTTTTGCTCTTTGGATATTTAATAAATAGCACAAAGCTTTGCAAATTCTGGTTACTCAGAAAATGGCTAGAATGGAAGGTGGGAGACTTGTCCCCATCCAGATGAGAGACTGGGTCAAAGAAGTAGATACATTCGAGAGACATTTGAAATAGAAGTGATGGGAGTTAGGGATAGATTGGAATAGAGAGGTAATGGACAGGAAGGAATTGGGACTGACTTCCAGTGTGGTGACTTGGACGAGTGTCTAGATGATGGTGCCTTTAACTAGCCAGAGAAGATGGGAGCAGGTTTGGGAGAGGGAATCAGGAGCTCGGTTTTGAGTAAGTCGGGATTGGAATGACTGTAAGCACATTCTTGAGGCACTGAGTTGCATACATGAGTTTGAGGCTGGAAAAGAGATTTCAGTTGGGCAGATACTATGGGGGGAATACATAGAGAAAGAAGAGAAATATCCACATAGAAATGAGGAAGAGAAAATCATTATCGCTGCCAGCACATGTGCCCCAACACACCCATTCTAAACAAAGTTCATCCCCTCTAGCCTAGAATTAAGCATGATCCTGCAGTTACCAGTGTCCCTTCCTGTTTTCTTTATACCTTCACTACCTAGGAGCCCACACCTCCTAGCATGCAGAGTTCACCTGCTTCTGGCATCAAAGTTGGGCCAGCCACATAAAATGAAATGGAAAACATATGCTTTTTTTATATTTTATGGAATACTTTGGGTAAGATTAAAATGATTTTCTCCTTAAAATATTTGATAGGAATCACAGCAAAAGCTTTAATGAGCTTGGAGTTTTCTTAATTGGACAATTTTCAATTACTGATTCAGTTTCCTTAACAGTTATAGTTATACTCTGGTTGAATCTCAATTGTTGCTCCTAAGGCAAAAAAGCCATCAAGTACTGACTGAACACAATTTAATAAGCTTAATATATATATATATATATATATATATATATATATATGTGTGTGTGTGTGTGTATACACATATATATGTATACACACATACATATATATGCACATGTAAGTACATATATGTATCTAATATATAAATGTATATTTATTTAGATTTCAAAAATTTTATATATTATAAATACAATTTTAATATATAATAATTATATACAATTTAATATATATAACAGATGTATACATTAAACAATTAATATATACATATTATTAATATATAAAGCAATTAATATAAAATATATACATGAATTATATTATTTTTAGAGGGAATTAAAAGAACAGTAGATTGGGCTTAGTTGCATTAAATTATTATTATTGAATTTACATTTTCAGAATCTATATCAAGTTATTCAATGAAAGGCTTTGGACAACTGACTAGAAAAGGCAAAATTTCATTTTTATCATAGATAATGTGCTGGACTATTTATGCTCCTCTCTGGAATTGCTCAGCCAAGAGTTTCTGCTGACTGGTGCTACTGGCAACTCTACTAAGACCATCTTGCACCGATTACACTGTTGAAAGTCACAAAGAGGAATGCCCTGGCTGGCGTCTGCTTCACTGGCTCACTCCTCTGGGCTCTTGCTTATGCAGAGGATGCTGCTCCTCCTGTTTGAAATCCAGATTCCCAAGCCAGTGCTAGAGGGGCCACCTGGCACAGGCTGGACCTGCAGGATTGTTGACAACCACAGAGCACATGTTGACTAACAAAATATGAAAGCTGTAACATTTTTTTCTTCTTTCTCTTTCTAATCTGAGACTGACTTGAGGCACAGTAATTCTATAGCCTCTGTGCAAAAATGTTTCATAAAAACCAAGTAGCCTCCTGAAGATATTTCAAACCTCTGGCCAGCTCAACAACACACCCCACTGTGTTTCCGATCCCTCCTTGCTTATCACAACCTCTCTCTCCTTGCTCCTGACCCTAGGACTGTGGGTGACAATTAAGTATTAACATGTAAGATTGTGCCTCTGACTGTTTTCTAAGGAATCCAGGCTAGGGTAGATAATCAAGTATTATTACATATTTTAGGTTAAAATATCATTTCTCTCTTTTGCCACCGGGTGCTGTCTTACCTCATATATTCATCATTGCAATTACTGTCTCACAAACGTGTTTAACTCCATTGCTTCTTTCTTTGCTCCCACTTGCCTGTCAAAACCCAAGCAGCTCTGTCCTTTCCTTTTTTCCATTCCTTCCTTCCTTCCTCTTTTTTAAAATTCCTTTTTAATTGTGAAATGCAACACACATGTAAAATCGAGACACAAATGTATGTTTTAGCAATCACAAACCTCCCAAATCAAGAAATAGAATATCATAAGGATCCCTGAAGACATAACATATCCCATTTTGATGGAAATTTCACTCCCAGTCCCCCAGAGTAAAGCATTTTCCTGGTTTTAGCTACTAACATCTATCAGTAATTTATCAAAGTAAAAAATGGCATTGGAACTGCCTTTTTGGACACCTAGAAGTAAAGGCTCTCTCTTTCTAACATCCAGGTAAGAACTAAAGCTTTGTGATGATTGTGTGCACAAACTAAAACCAAAAGTTTAATAAAATAATTCAACTCCTTAGTCCAGGGAATCACAAAATCTTCAATCACCACAATAAGAAAATGTCACATTTGCTTTTTATAATTCAGGGTTCCTTGGATGATGTCAGTTTCATCCTCAGGAACATACTCTGTGGCAAAAATAATGTGGAAACAAAGGGTGACTCCAGCCAAAAAGCAGATGGAGAGTTATATTCTGGGATCTGCAGTTAACCCACCACTACTCTAAGGAAGCGCTTACATTTTCTCTTTATCAGCAAAATAATAGATCTACAACATCATCAGCAAACCCGACAAGCAAGGCAGAGAGAGAAGTATTGATCTGCTTTCCTAAAGACCAGGGGCCTCAATGAATCAGAGTCTGGGAAGCTGCCCTTTAAACATTTTGCTTTACAACTAACCTATGACATTCTTCTGGCTCTTTCTCTCTGGGCCTTGTTGGTTTGCAGGTGGGCTGTGTGGAAATTTTCACCCATCAAGGAGCAAGTATGCATTTTTTTTCTTCTGCAAAAATAATGGGGAAAAGACTCAAATCAGCAGGGAAATATTTTTTAATTTTTTAAAATTATCCTCACCACCCCTTCCCAGTTCTACCCTATAATCTCCCTGTACACAGCCTCCCACACCTTTTTCATACAAACAGACTGAAACACAAATACACATGTACAGAGTTTCTGGGTTATTCATGTATGCACACATGGAATCTTCTTAAGCATAATATTCTGCAAATCACTTTCACTGGCTTTACATATATTATGGCATAGCTCTAGATCAATAAACATAGAACAAATTTATTCTCATTAATAGCTGAATAATATACCATAGTATGGATGCAATAAAATGTTGTTAAACATTTCCATATGGAAGTAAATTCAGGTTGCTTTTTACAAATAATGCATCAATAAACTTCTTATTAGAGTTTTTATTTTATAGGATAGATTTCCAAAAAGGGAAATCTGAGTCAAAGAGTATTGTATAGCCTACATATTAAATATTATAGTAATTTATAGCCCTACTACAGAAATAAATGAGCACACATTCTCTCAATGGCTCCTGTTACTCTTTAATATTTGCCAAACAGATATACAAAGTTGTACCTCATGGCTACTTAATTTGCATTTCCCTAACTACTTATGAAATTTAATATCTCTTGTATGGTACTGATTCTATTTTTATTGGTTTGTTTAGCCTTTTAATTTCCTAACTTAAGTTCAATTTTTGTTATCAATTTGTCGGAGATATTTGAAGATATACCCTCTTATTAAGCAAATGGTAATATCCCTTAAAACTTTCCCACCAGTTTCCACATATGATGCAAATTTTGTTCTATGGTTCTCTTTGACTTTTGTTTATGGTGTCTTTGCATACACTTTTTTAAATTTTTATGCAATGTGGCAGAGACTATGACTTGCCCACCAAAATTCATACTGCTTCCTTATTTGACACATGGCTAACCTATACCTCCCTGTGCCCTTGCATTAGTTGTAGCCTGGAGATTCACTTTTACCAATGTACTATAAACTTGAGCAGTGACTATCTCTTCCCACATTGCAGTCTCAAAACATAACCATGGGCTGTGGATGAAGATTAGTGGTAGAGAGTTCACCTAGCATAGATGAGACCCTGGCTTCAATCCCCAGTACTGTACAAAACAAAAACAAAAGAAAAGTAGTCATGCCCCTCCATGGGATCCCTCCTTCTGCCAGCTGGAACCTGGACATGACCTCCCAGTTTTGCATGGAGAGGATACTATATCCTAGGAAACAATAGAGCCACATGTTTCAATCAGGGGCCAATCAGAAATTGGATGGGAAAATTAATATAAAGAATTACTGAACTGATAAATGAAGGTCTATAAGATATAGTAATCCCTCTCTATCTAGGGAGATTGGTTCCAGAACCCATGTGGATAGCAAAATTTACCATGCTCCAATTCTTTTTATGTACCATGGCATACTAGGGCTGGGGTTGTATCTCAGTGGTGTAAAGTTTGCCTAGCACATGTGGGGCACTGGGTTTGATTCTCAGAACCACATAAAAATAAATAAATAAAATCAAAGTATTGTGTCCATCTACAACTAAAAAAGTATTTTTTAAAAAATGGCATACTATTGGCATATACACACATGCTCCTACATACTTTAAATCATCTCTATATTACTTATAATACTTAATACAATGTCAGTATTCTATATAACAACAGTACGATTGTTAAACTAGATTATTCTAGTTTATCTGTAGTGTAGACACAAAAAAGAATCACTTTTTTATTATCTCTAGTGTAGACACAAAAAAGTCTGTACATAATGACACAAAAAAGTCTGTACACAGGACATTTCTCTTTTTCAAATATTTTGAAACACTAATTGGTGAGATCAACAGATGTAGAACCGAGGACAAAGAGGACCAACTATATAAGGAAACACAACAGTACCCTGTGGCTGAGGGAAAGTGCCCAAACAAAACCAAAATTAGAAGGGAGCACCAGGTAGGTCCCTGGGCTTTAGACCTAGTTGAGAAGTATAACTCAGCCCAGTAGATAGTAGAAATTTTCACTCATTTGCCCAAGCCAGAGCTTTCTTAGTCACTGGGCAAGCAGGAAGAATCCTCCAGAGAGAATCCAGCACAGGCATCAGCAGTGAGCAGCCCAGTAGCCTAGGCAAGCAGAGGAGTTAGTACCTGGGGCACAGATCTTTACAGGCAGGAAGCATTCAGGAACTGATTTCACCTGAACTGGGCCACAGAATAGTCATCACCAGGCCAGTTTGAGGCCATAAGGTTGCAAGGAACCTTATTCTGGGTGCATGGCTGGGGCAGAACTATGTTGGATGTTCTTACATCAATCTGCTGACCATCAGTGTAGCTGCCAGAAATAACAGGAAAAGTCCCTTTCTCAAGCAATGTCCCTGCAGCACCCTCTACTGAAAAATTTTAACATCTTACCCACTATAAAGAGAAGATGCCAAAAGAATTCAGTTCATTATCATGAAGCCCTATTAAAGTACAAATGTGGAGCTTACAGGCAGTAAATCAATGACTGGCACACTGCAATTTGTCAGCCTGCAAAGAGCCTGAGTTTCTGAATTGACTACACAATGCACCAGCAGTTCACCAATACCTGAGTGCAGGTGAGCCTGCAGTTCTCACCTCAGATATGCTACAGGGGAGAGCAATGAGTTCTTATATGCTTTGAGCCACTTGAAGGGAGAAAGTTCTTTGCAATCGCAGTATGGTTTTTATCCCAACTAATTCAGGAGTCAAATATGCCAGTCTTTTATTTTATAGCTTCTGGATTTCCTGCCTTGTTTAAGAAAAATCCTGTAGCTTGAGTTAAAAAGAGAAAGAGAGAGAGAGACTGAGAGAGAGAGAGCAGATGAATAGCTGATTAGGAAAAGACTAGTCAAAATAGAACAAATATTGCCACTTTGGTTTTGGCTAGTCAACAGCAACTTCCAGATATAGACAAGCAAAGAGGAAAATAGAGACAAAGGAACATTGTGTAAGTGAAGAGCCACCATCACAAACCACACTAGCTTCTTTGAGTAGTTTCTGTGAATACTTTCCAAAGTACAGGCTAAAGCAGCTGCAGAATGGGAGGGATGTAATGTAAAAGAATCAAAATAATTAGTTCCTTTAATAGACTAAATGTCTCAACCACTGTATACGAATATTGGTTATTAAGCAAGAGGCTCGAGCAGTTGGAAACACAAAGGCAGGGTCAGTAAAAAGTTCTACTCTGGGGGCTATGGCTGTGGTTCAGTGACAGAGCCTTGCCTAGCATATGTGAGGCACTGGGTTCGATTTTCAGCACCACATATAAATAAATAAAATAAAGGTTCATTGACAACTAAAAAAATATTTTTTATAAAAAAAAGTTCTACTCTGTCTTCCTCAAGGGGTTATTCTCAACAACCTCTCAGATCTAACATTTGGATTGCTACAGCCTCTGCACTTGTTGTCTGTCCTCATTCTCTAGCATCTTTTTTTCTATTTTGTGAGAAGGGAATGTGGGCCTTTTAGATAAAGTCAGTCAATATTTATAGTTGTGCTCTATGTGCACATTGTATTGCCTGGTCGCTGTGGGAAAATATAAAGGAAAAACAGACCCTCGTCCTGACCCAAAAGCGTTTATGGGCTATCAGGGAATCTGAACAACACATGAGCAATACAGAACAGACCAAAAGAACACATCGCTAATAAAAATCACCAGTTGCAAGAAGTGCCCATCGGTTGTAAAAACAATGAAGAGATGCCAAATGAACACATTTCAAATCCCTTTCCTTGTGCATGCCAGAAGAAATCATAGTGTATATTTATGAATAATGGCTGACTAATGGAGGTCATCAAAAGACAGGGCAATAGTCATATTATCTGAAGGCAGTAGTGATAAAAGTTGATGTTGGTGCTTTTCGCACTTAATGAATTCATTAGGCTTCATTCACTTATCCTAAATAATAACATAAAATCCACCAGCAAATATCATCTGCTTACTATTGTTTTGTTTTGTTCTAGAACTCTGCTCTGGAAATTCAGGCTTAAATTTGGAGGTAACTGAAAACAAAATCATCTGCCCTTGCTCAACACCTTAATCACACCCCTGCACCTTTCCACCTTCCTCCCTAGAGGAATTCCCTACATCCTGTCCCCACCTGCCTGGTGAATTCCTGCTCTCCTTCAGACTTGATTCAAATGTCCTCCTCCAGTGGGCCTTTCCTGAGTGCCTCTAGAGAGAATTAATTCTCCCAGCTACTGTGTTGTCATTGCACTTTGGAAACACTACATGTCTTCATCTCCTGCTGACCCATGGCCAGGATTTTTACCTTAGACATTGATGTTTCTACTGTGTGGCATTTTTTAATGGCCAATGAAAGTTTATTAAATGAATAAATTTTTCACTTTTGCTATATTGCCTCCATAGTCTAATATCAGGATCATGAAAAAACTAATAATATTCCAATGAAAGAGCAAGTTGGTTTGTATTTAGAGCAGTGCTAAAAGTTCTGCCCATGGCGGCCTTGGGTTATGTCCTGGAAGTACACTGCCCTCTGCTGGTGTCCTTTCAACAAGCACATCTGTGGTGCCTGCAGGGCCTGGCTGGCCTTTGTTTAGGTGGCGATTCTGACTCCCTACAGTGCTGAGCAGCAGAAAACCATATGACTCCCTACAGAAAGCCAGTAGTGCAGAATGTTACCTGTCATTTTACACTCTGTGAAGGATAGGCAGAATAACAAATAGGCAGTAGACAATGACAAGTGTCTTTTTAAGTATCTTATATGGGACCCCGAGCTGCTCAGAACATTTGTACCTTTTTGTTTGTCTCATAATTTGAAATGTCTTTACACCAACCTTGCTAAGACAACATAAATACAGAGGAGAAATATAAAACATTAATGCCACTAAAGTCCCATGATCCCAGGGAAAGTGAAGAGCTTCAAATGACTGTACTCTCAATCTTTCATTCTATAAAAATATAAATCAGATTTATATTTATTGACATGAAATGTACTATATAAAAATATCATGTCATACACACTGTATGTGTATGTGTAATTAGATCAGTACACACTCATAAATACAAGCTCTTTTTCCAATTTTGTAAATACATATTTTATATGCATAGTCTATAGGAGGAAATGTCAGGAATAGTAGATCAAAATGCTGATGATTTTAATCATTGAAATTTTTTTTTTAATACTGGGGATTGAACCCAAGGTGCTCTGCGCCACTGAGCTACATCCCAGCCCTTTTCATTTTTTATTTTGAGACAGGGTTTCACTAAGTTGCTGAGGGCCTTACTATGTTGCTCAAGCTGGCCTCGTTGCTTGAAATTCTCCGGTCTCGGGCTCCCAAATCACTGAGATTATGGGCATGAATCATGCCCCGCTATATAGTAAAATTTTTAGCTGCTTCTAATATAATTTTTTATCATGTATCTGTATTTTCTAATTTTTCTAAATAATCATGAACTACTTGCATAATGAAAAAATTAAGACTGAAAAATTCATAGATAGCATTGCCAGGAGAAACCATCATAGATAAGAACTAAAGTCAAAATTAAAACTATCCTGCCTAACGCAAGTAAAAAAGGTACCCCCTCCCATGCCAATGAGAAAAATAGATCTATAGTTGTCAATTACAGGAAGAAATGTGCTAAGCCCCAGGAGGCTGTCTTCTTGAGGAGAGGCAGGCCCTGTGAGGCCCCGATCAGCCCCATTTACCTGGCAATTAATGATTAAGCCAGGCTGTTCTTCATTAAGAATCCAATGAAGTCAGGCCCACTGTTGCCCCGGAAATATGACTTGTTTCAAAGCTGCTCGAGCTATTCCAAAAAGGAACAAAAC
The DNA here is from genome assembly GCF_964194105.1 of Spermophilus citellus. Lineage (NCBI taxonomy): Eukaryota > Metazoa > Chordata > Mammalia > Rodentia > Sciuridae > Spermophilus > Spermophilus citellus. The sequence goes on along the minus strand of NC_138185.1, from coordinate 177,952,885 downwards.
CATAGGCCCTTGCATACCCTAAGAACGCTCAAGAAAGGGGTGGGGGAAATGCATGAACACTTGGCAAAGAAAGCTCAGCAATTTTCTTTTTAATTATTGAGATAAGAGAGTGAGTTTGGTTTCATTTAGCTGTTCAAATAGAAATCTATTTAAATATTTAAACAGGAAAGCCTCATGATCTACCATCCTGCCCTCCTGTAACAGCTATGGCCTTTCCACAGAGATAAATTTTATAGCGGATTTGGTTTGGGAAACTTCTATTTTATGGGTTAGAAATTGATTTCGAGAGCCTTCAGTAGAGTAAAACACACACAATTGTGTATTTGCTCTGGGGGTGAGTCCACACTCCCTCACAGTACAAACGAAATCTCCTGCTGGTAAACACGAGGATGTTTGGTGTTTGAATTGCTTCTCTTTGAGAGATGTGGTCCTGATAATCTCTTTCACAAACCATTAAGGACCAAAACCCTCCTGAATGCCTGGCCCTTACTTCCTGAACATTGTCCTGCACTCTTTTCCTCCATCCTATTTTGGGCAAATAAAATTCAACATCAAAGCAACAAATATTTGTCGTGCACTGTCCTTAGGGAAAATTTAACCTCTCGGAGGCATGCGTCCCAATTATCAGACAAACCCTGCTGCTCTCTTCCATAATCAAACCCATTCCAGATATCCTTAAAGTATACACCCTTCAAGAAGCCTTTCCATAGAAAGGGGAAGGAGTGTTTGACAACATTTAACCTGTCAGGGTTTTACTATGCCTAGAATGCCCACCCATTTTTTTTCATCCAGCAAAATCCTTGGACCTTGGGGTTCTGGTTTGATTGTTAGTACCAGGCCTTCCCTGAAACACAGCATCCCCTAAAAATGTAAGTTGCAATCGTTCCCTGATAATCATTCCCAATTGCCATGTACCTGCTTTGGGCAGAGCTCTAACACTGTTATTGCATTTTTTTTGTTTATGTTTCTATCTTCCTCCTTTAGACTGTGAGTTCCCAAGGAAACAGACTGTCTCCACATCATAATATTCCTAGTCCCTACTGTTCAGTAAATATGCTGAATGAATGAATAAATGAATGTAACAACCCCTACAGAATCCAATTTGTTTGTATGCTTTCATATGTACAATAAAGAGATTAACAGATCCAAAAAGATAGTGTGAGAGTTTTATCTGCACTCTTTCTACAATATGTGATAAATTGGAATTGAACAAGTACTATTTTAATTAATACTCAACAGAATGGCATTTGTTAATATTTCTGAAGGGGGTAGTATGAAAGGAGCAATTTTCACTTCAGGGTTTCTCATGGGGAAAATCAGCTTTTCAAGAAAGTAGATTTTGCTAGCAGCTCAAACTCCTTTCACCAAAATCTGTTAAACCAAAACAGCCAGCCAAGAACTGTTTCACATTTTGTCACCCAAAAAAATGTGATTCTTTTTCTTGCTATGTTGTGAACTTTCCCACATTGCTTTCTTCAGATGTATGTGCCCTAGGTGACTGAAAAAAGAAAAATCTCAGATATCACTGCTGATTCAACAGTGAGAGACCCTGTGAATTTTTATGCTTACAATTAATTTAGCCTTTTATTTTTCTTTAATCATTTTTCTCTTCCCTGGGAAGCTGCACCTCCATAATCATGAATTGTACTTTTCCCCTAAACTCTTCCCTGTTGTTATTATTCCTAAACATTCTATATATAAATTTCTCTCCCTAACCTTTGAGATTAATCCCTTTGTCGATTAAGCTTATTTTTGTCTGCATCCTGCTGACCAACAAGAAACCTGGAAAAATATATTCACTGGTTCAAGGTCACAGTGGCACAAAAATGCATTCCACAAAATAGTATCCAAAGAAGCTTCTGGGCTGGTAGTTAAAGGACCAAGATCACACTGATCTATCATGTCATTTGATCACCTGTGAAATCATAGATTTTAAGTATGTGGAAATAAAAAATAAAGTCATTGTCCCATTAATTTGGGGACGGGGGTGGGAGGGTCAGTTTTTTAAATCTACCTGTATTTCCAGAGTATTGCAGATGAACATGTGTTAGGTCAGCCTGAATAATACTGACCTAATGGAAGGTTTAGTTTTGAGGATTTTTTACCATACTAGGGATTAAACCCAGGTTTGATACTAGGCAAGCACATACTAGGCAAGTACTCTACCACTGAGCTGCACACCCAGTTCTTTTTCTGTTTTACTTGAGACAAGATCTCACTATGTTGCCCAGGTTGGCCTTAAACTTGCAATCCTCCTGCCTTAGTCTCTGAGTCACTAGGTCTACAGGCATGCGCTATATCATCCAATTAGAAATGGCAGGTTTAAAACCTTTGCAACAACTAATGTCTATCTTTGATAAGCAAATCAGTACACTTTTCTTGTATGGACATTTCTGTTTTCAACTTAAAGTTTTGCTTAACCGATTCACCTCTAAAAATCCATGGCTAATTTCAACATTCGGGCAGTTCGTACATTCACAGTTTTGGATGAATTTTGCAAAATGATCATTCTTATTGTTCATACTCTAGTTCCCAAGGATAAGAGTTAACATTAATAATGTCTTGATGTGCAAGATCTCCTAATGAAGTGGTACCCAAAATCAATTTTCTAGTGTGCTGATTAGAGATCAATGTGAATTGATTTATGACTTTATCTGTAATAGACACAACCAAGCCCTTGATGGTTTCAAAAAAAGAAAGACTATAGACTATGAACCAACTTATGTTTCCTAAATCAGATGCATAACAGATCAGCTTTTATTCTATAAATGAGGATAAATACACTTCACCTGTGCAGCTGTGGCAACCAACTAAATACTATAATTCCAAGTTAGGATTATTATGAAAAGTTGTATTTTTTCCCCCAAAATTCCTGGGGTTGTTAGTGGAATAAAAATAGCCTGTGTTCTGAATTTAGAAACAGAACAAGCAGATGTGCCAAAATACATAACATGATGGACAGAATAACATTAATCTTGCTTCTGAACTTATTTCCCGCTTGGAAAATTTTTTCTCACAGAAAGATTTACCGAGGGAAAGTCCAGTCCTTATTGTGTAATAAAATATTCAGGAGGTTTTTGTAGAGACAGGCCATGTAACAAAGTTAGAATATTCGGTGGTGATGCAGGGCAGAGGGTTCAGGAGATTTTTTAAAAATCATATTAAAGATTTAAACCACTTTGATTTATCATAAATTTGATATATGATTTATCAAATTAGCAAAACATTTACTTTTAATAATGGGTGGAAGTTAATATCGCATCTACTATAGTTATGAATAATTTAAACTTGAATTTACATGTTTAATCATTTCTGGCTTTAAAAAAAGTGAAACGCAATACCAGGTTGACTGTTTCTCTGATTTCCATGTAAATTACCAGTGTTAATAAGTTTGTTTGTCACTTAACACAGCCTAGAATTTATTTAATTACTGAGTATTCCTTTCTACAGTTTTGAATTAATCTTATAAGCTCTTTGGGGAGGAAAAACTTTTCAGTGTCTAATACTTTGACATATTGGAGTAAAGATTAAGCTTTAAAATATAACAAAAACTAAGATTATTTAAACAGAAATAAAGCCTCAAATCTATATTATTTCAAATGCTTTTTTTTCTTTCCATATAGTATTAATACCACCATCTTGGAAGCTTAACACATTTTTGTTTGTTTTGTTCAGGACATTGGACATGTTTGTTTTAGGTAAGACCCCGTTTAATTTTAGTAGTGATTCCTGTTCTGTAAAAGAAGTGGGCCAGCCAAGGTGAAAGTGGAATAACACAGCTGTCCTTAGGACTGTGAGACACCAGATGATAAAACAACAGGTGGTCAATTATCTCTACAAATCTGTACCTGAGGACAGAGGAGAAACACTGAGCTCTAACGAGAAGCCCAGAGGTCATCAACAAGTCATGCTTTCTGGAGAGTTCTGTGTCCAAGAGGATATCCACACAGACAGAGAAAGGGAGCCCAAGTCCACACATGCACCAGGCTTTTATAACACATGGGTCACATCCTGTCACAACAATCCACACATTTGTTCTCACTCTTTACAAGAAGTATCACCAAAAGTTTCTTATTCATTCATTTCTTCTTTCAGTACATGCCTACTGAGCGTCAAGTATGTGCAAGGCACAGCCACGTGATGCCATGCACTAACACTAGAGGACCATGGCTTCCACTTGAGGCCCTCATGTCAGCAGCAGTCTGCACATGCTCACACCCCCACGACCCCAGGGGAAAAAAAATACTGATTTCTCAAAATGTCAACATCAGGCACAAAAACTCCACAGAAACCGTTCAGATTCAGGAAAACAACCTTGTAGCTGTGTACATTGGATTTCTTCTTTTTATTTTTTATTGGTGCATTATAATTACACATAATAGTGTGATTCATTGTGATATATTTGTGCATGCACATAACATAATTTTCTTATTAGACCTGCTGCCTGATTCTCTTTAAACTAGGCATTTAATCTTCATTAGGGCATTCAAAACTTTCTTTGATGCCTTTCAAATCTCAGTGCATGCATCAGGACTTGTGTTTTTATGGGTAATTACAGAAATACACAAAATTATTCTCTCGGCCTAAAAAAGTTTCAAATGCTTTGTGCTTCAACGCCCCTATGGTTCATTACAAGTTCTGTAGCCAGCATCCTCAACACTGTGGGACAGAGTGAGGCAGGAAGCAGCAGGCTGCCTGAGGGGAGGCCCCATGCATTTGTTCATTCAATAACCCCCTGTGCTCTTCCCCTGGGTCAGGCTCTGTGCCTTGTTCTGGGGTACAAAGAAAGACAGAACTACAAGATAAAAATTATCCCAAGTTAAATTCCGAGCTTGAGTTGCTCGTGCTGTCTCAGAGCAGGCAGACAGGTAAACACGGAGCGTGCAATAAAATGGATATGTAAAGACACGTGAAGGATACTGCAAAACGGAGCATTATGAAACTGACCTAAAAGTGGGAGAGAAGGCATCAGAGAACATTTCACAGAGTGACAATCGAACCAAATCCTCTGCAGCTTTCTGGGTGAGCAACACATCACATCTAACTGTGAGCAGTCTGATGTGGCTAGAAGATGTGGCAGGGTTCGGGCTGAAAGGCAAGCAAAGGCAGGCCACCAAAAGCTTTTAATTCCTTCCTAAGGATAAGCTGGAGACTTATAGCTGGGGAATCACATGATCAATTTGGGTGTGGGGCTAGAGGTATAAAATTGGGAGTGTTTGATTTATGGGCTGAATTTAAAAGTGGAATGTATTATTTAGATAGAACTTGTGAAGTCAGAAGAGAAGCTGAGAAACTAACCGTTTGGAGCACTGTCATTTAAGAAGCAGGGAGAGATCTAAAAGTCCACAGAGGGGCTTTAAAATAAGCAGCCAGAAAGCAAGAAAGGCAGACACAAGGAAGAACTCACAAGAAGGGTTTTGAGAAAGAAGTCTCTAGCAATGCCACAAAGAGGTCAAGTAAGATGAGAAAAATAAGAGTTCAGCGAATTCAGCAAACATGACTGCTGGTGGAAGGGAAAGGAAGTCAGATTGCAGGAGACTGAGGAATAACCAGGAAATGACAGAATGAAAATTCAGCCAGGTTTCATGAAGAAGTGTGAGGCTAGCGAGGACAGAGGACCCTGAGGCTCTGTTTGTTTGTTGAGTTTGGGGGGAAGGGGTTCTTTGGAGTTATACATAAGCAGAGGATTCACTTTGACATGATTTTAAAAGCATGGAATATAATTTGTAATAATTCGGTCCCCAGCACTTCCCCTTCCCTTCTTCTTCCTCCCCCTGACCCCTTTCCTCTGCTCTACTGATCTTTCTACTATTTATTTTTTAATTAGGTCTTGTGGATGTACATGATGATGAGATTCACTGTGGTATATTCATATATGTACATAGGAAAGTTAGATCAGGTTCATTCCACTATCTTTCCCTATCCCTCCCTCCATCCTTCCCTTCTTTCCCCTTTGTCTACTCCACTGTGCTTTCTTCTATTTTTTTAAGCCCATATTTTGGATTAACTTCCATATATCAGAGAAAACATTCCATCTTTGACTTTCAGGGGCAGGCTTGATTCCATTAGCATGAGTCTCCAATTCCATCCATTTACCAGCAAATGTCACAAAGACCTTCTTTATGAATGAATAATATTCCATTGTATATATATACCACGTTTTCTTTATCTGTTGAAGGGCACTTAGTTGGCTCCATATCTTGGCTATTGTGAATTGTGCTGCTACAAACATTGGTGTGGCTGTATTACTGTAGTAGGCTGGATTTTAAATCTTCTGGATATATACTGAGGAGTAGGACAGCTGGGTCATATGGTGGTTTCATTCCTAGCTTTTTAAGGATCCTCCCTATTGCTTTCCAGAGTTATTTTTAAGATGCATGAAGACAACAGGGCTGGGCATGTAGCTCAGTGGTGGAACCCTTGCCTAACCTGCAAGGCCCTGAGTTCAAACCACAGTACCACAAAAAAGAAATGAAAGATGAGTGAGCAAGCACAGCACCAAAGTAGAAGAAGAGGCTCAACATATAGGATACTTAAAGCAGGTCACTGCAGAATAGAATGTCCAAGGCAGAAAAGAAAGAAAGGACCTACAATGTCAGGAGAACTAATCTTGGATTCTGGGGAAAGTGGAGAAGAAAAATAAGGGTACCAGTGAAAAATATTATGAAAAAAAAATCAGTAGTAGAAGTGACAAGTGCTCACACCTCCCAGGTCTGATAAGGAGAAAGGGCAGGAGACGTGAGAAAAGTCTTGGAAGTTGGGAACCATGGGAAAGGGAGCAGGAGAGCTGACAAAGGTTCCTAGAAGAGTCACCTGGCAGCTTTGAGGGTCCCTTTAAGGATTGGAGACTCTGTCCCTTGACATTAATCCACCATGTTTTGGGTTTCAATCAAGATCCAGAGACAACTCTATTGGGTTGATCCAGAATTTGACACGGCATGGTAAATGAACAAGAGCACTCTGAAAAACAAACATGGAAGAGAGAAGAAAAGTGCTCTCCCGCGGAGGCACGTTACTCAGGAGGGAGATGTCAAGGAACTGGAAATCTTCACAAGATCAAGGACCAGAATGAGAGAACTTAGAAAGAAATCAGACAACTGAAAACACAGAAGGTGGTGGTTCAGAAGCAGATGAGCTCCTAGTGGTGACCAGTTCCAAGGCACGGCCCTGAGAGTGAGTTCTGGAAGCAGAGCAAACATAGATAATGGCACTGAGATAAAACAACCCCAAGCTAAGATACAGGTTAAGTTTCCTAGGAATTTATTTATTAATGTACCAGGCATAACAAACTAACAACCCTGTGAAGTAGGATCGATTAGAATCCTCATCCACATTTTATAGATGAGGAAAACTGAGACACAAAAAGTCTAAGCAACTTGCCTAAAGTCACAAAGTTATTCTAGAAGGAACAGGAATTCAAACCCAGACAATCTGGATCCAGAGTCCTCTCTCCCCACATTACATTATGCTGCTGCTTTCCCCAGAGTGACAGCAGAAAACCATCTAGAGGGCATGGTCAGCACAACTTAAGTCAGAAACTGTTTTTTGTAGGAAGATGGGAGATGAATGGTCATCTAAAGTGTAACTAAAGGCTGTCCCTACTATTAGCAGCATTAATCACAGCATTTATTGAGTTTCCACTATGTGCCAGTTTGTGCTATTTTAAAGCAATTGATCCTAGCTGTAGAGTCAAGATTTCATTTCTTTATATTCCTTCCCTGAAATTTGCACAAAAGGTTTTTATTATAAAAAAACGAAAATGATACTGTGGTATTCAGCCTGCTGGGTAGCTGAATCTTAAGTTAATTGATTCCATAAAAATCTACAGCTTAGAAGCCAAATATATTCATCTGAGAAATAACTGAACAATTCACAGTAGAATCAAACGGTTCTGCACACAAAGGAATAAACAGCTGATAATAGTTAACCTCACAACCCACCTGGCGAAACTGAGACACTTCACCCAACACCATTCAATCTGGCCATCCCACAACAATTTATACTGCAATGTCTTAGGACATCCTAAAGAAAATACCAAGAGATCAGACTCATTTTTAATCCAAATTTGAAATGCCTTCTATAACAGTGTGGCTATATGGAAAAGCTTCTTCTTGCTCAAATATTCAACCACCTCATGTTGCTTTTGTCCAGTGGTTTTCAATGACATTTACTGAGAATTATACCAGGAATTGTGGCTTAACTGACAGCACTGCATAAATTTTCTGATGCCCAACTTATTGGTCAAAGTAGGCTGTCAATATAATGTCACAACATATTTTATTCAATGTTTGTGGCAATAAACTTCAAAATAAACCATGACATACCATAATTCTTCTGTTAATAGAGGATGCAGGGGCTGAGGATGTGGCTCAAGAGGTAGCGCACTCGCCTGGCATGCGCGCGGCCCGGGTTCGATCCTCAGCACCACATACCAACAAAGATGTTGTGTCCGCCGAGAACTAAAAAATAAATATTAAAAATTCTCTCTCTCTCTCTCTCTCTCTCTCTCTCTCTCTCTCTCTCTCTCTCTCTCTCTCTCTCTCCTCTCTCACTCTCTCTTTAAGAAAAAAAAATAGAGGATGCAGTTGCCTGGATTTGTATTTTTATAGCCTACTCTTAATAACAGTTACAATTTTATCGGTCTTCCCAAAAAAATCTTTTCAAGCAATATCTTTTCCCTTCCTTTTCCCTTCCCTTTCCATCTTTTCCCTTCCCTTTCCATCAAGAAATACTACACTGAGGGCTGGGGTTATGGCTCAGTGGTATAGCACTTGCCTGGCATGTGTGAGGCACTGGGATCAATTCTTAGCACCACATATAAATAAATGAATAAAATAAAGGCTCATCAACATCTAAAAAAGAAAGAAAGAAATACTACACTGAAACGTAGCAGAAGTAAGCTAAAAATGTAGAGTTAAGAATCCTCCTTCTCTACACCGTGAACAATCTAGACTTGCCAATCAACCATAGGAAACAAAACTCATCCTCTCACAAGCCTCAAAGGGTATCCACCAAAGTACCAACTCAACTCTCTCCTCCTAGTTGCAGACTGGTATATCCTCGCATCTACTTGATATCTCAACATGGAGATCTCAGACATCCCAAATCCCTATGTCCAAAACAGAATTTTTATAATCTCGACCCTGGCCCCAATGCCTGCCCATTCTCCAAACACTCCTAGCCCCAACAATGCTCCACCATCTGCCCAGTGACACAAACCAGCAACCTGAGCATCACCTGATTCCTCTCTCCCCACTCAGATGCCTAGTCTATTGTCAAGCCCTACCAATCCATAAGATTAGTTTCATGTTTCCTTTCAGTTTTAGGTCTGGGCTTCTTGGAGGTAATGTCCAAAAGAGTCAACTTAAAAAGTCTCTAGTTAAGGATTTTAAAGATTATTTTTTAAAGAAGGGTTTAACTGCCAAGCATGGTAGTATGCACCTATAATCCCAGCAACTCTGAAGGCTGAGGCAGGTAGATCACAAGTTTGAGGCCAGCCTCAGCAACTGAGAAAGACCCTGTGTCAAAATAAATAAATGAAAGAGCTGGAGATGTAGCTTAGTGGTGAAGTGCCCCTAGTTAGATCCCCAGTACTGAAAAAAAAAAGTAAGCCAGACCAGTGCACAGTGACACATGCCTGTAGTCCCAGTACCTGGGGAGGCCAAGGCAGGAGAATGGCAGGTTCAAAGCCAGCCTCAGCAATTTGGCAAGGCCCTAAACAATTTAGCAAGAGCCTTTCTCAAAATAAAAAGTAAAAAGGCTGGGAATATGGCTCAGTAGTTAAGTGCCCCTGAGTTCAATCCCTGGTACAAAAGGGAGAGGGTTATTACAACCAGAAAAATGATTTAAAGATGAAGAATATTCCTTAGCATACTAGCTCTACAGGATGATAGTAGGTTTTAGAAAAGGGATATATGGCCAAGTAAATTTGAAGAATGCTATATTAACAAAAGTAAGCCCATTTTGCTTTTTTTATCCAATTGCTGTTTTTATTCTGGGACTTCTCAGAATTTTTAAGCACCCTGAATCCATGAGAAGAATATGACTTAGGTGTCATTTATTTACCTCCTTTTGGTTTATTTGGTAAAAAGGGCTCAGAGCCAACTTTGTTCTTATCTGAGTCACCCTGGCTTTCTTCAAGGACTGCCATCCACATCACATCTTCTCCTGTGTAACTCCTGGACACCTGCCCTTCTTCATAGAACATCTCTGTTCTTCATGGCATCAGCCAAAGTATAAATGCAAAGTCTGTTATGCATCCTAGCTGCCCGTTATTTCCCCTGAGAGCCCCAAGCAAATCTCCATAGAAACATCAGGCTTTCCTGATGGTTTAGAGAAGCAAAGATCAATACATCATAGCAATGCAAATGACTTAGAATCAATGATTAGGCATCTCCCATCTTAAAAGTTCTCCAGAAACCCCTCCACCAGGAATTTCTCATTGGCCACCAATGTCCATTTACTCCAGGGTCCTGACACATTGCTTAATCTCTTTCCTCCTTTTTGTTCCCACCTTTCTTCTCTCTTCTACTGTTCTTGGCTTTTATCTAATGCAGCCTTGATTTTTTAAAATATCAGATTATTTATTTCTTCTCCTCTTTCGATCTGTGTCAATGAAGTCCAACTGCTTCCCAAGCTATTTTTCTAAACAAAACAATTCCTTTCATAGAACTCAATATTTTGTTATTAGCTATCAAGCTAAAGTAACTCAGTGTCTTATAGCAATTGAGTTCTTTTGGAAGGAAGTGACTCCCTTTAGAAAACTTTGATTATAGAACCCCTTTGTTTTATTTCAAAACATATTCTAGGATTTGTGTTTCATAGAACTTTTTTGAATCACAAATTTAAAGAGAGGAATAAGACAAAAGGAACCTGGCATTGCACAGTAGGTGAAGGTTGGGAGCGGCATGTAAAGAAAACTAAAGCAGCTACTTATACAATGCTCATGTGACCTCATATTTGTTGGGCCAGGATATGTCCCATTCACTGGTTAGACCAATAGTTCGATAGATTTAAAAAAAAAATCCCTACAGAACCTCTTCTCTACTCTCTGATCCCCATGCATACACCTTCCTGGATTTTTTCCCCACCAGTTCCCCACTGAGAATCTGCTCCTGTGTATAGGTGAAATCACTCAGAATCACTCAGCTCCGGGTTGGCCACAGTTCACTATGTTCAATGACACTGTGCTCCAGAACACGAGGCTGAACTTCCATTCAAGTTACCACTCACACCACTGCTCCCCTCCAGACCACAGGGGCTGTGTTGGCTGTGCTGTTAGGCTCCCAAACAATCCACTGGGACTCTGATGGAGCATCAGTCAGCACTACATTTTTGGTCCCTGTACTCCCTGCTCGCTCCCAATGCTCAGCTCCTCTTAAAAGTCTTGATTTACCTCCCTCTTCTCAACATTACCCACTTTTAGAGGACTCCCTAAACAGCTTCTTTTCCCATCCTAACAGGACCCTTTTAGGCTTTTATTCTCAAAACTATCTCTTCCCCTGAAGGCACAAGGACCTGCCACTTGATTTTATAAATAAAGTTTTACTGGAAAACAAACACACTGATTCACTGTCTGTGGTTGCTTCCTATCATAGTACCAGAGGTGAAAGTGTGACAGATCTTATAGCCACCCTCCCACAAAGTCTAAAATATTTACTTTTTGGCTCTTTACAGTAAGTTTTTTGACCCTTTCTATAGGTGAAAAAACTGAACAACATTATTTTTCAATTTAGCCAGCATAATTTGAGTAGGACTGTCTTGGTCTACCAGAGTGGCAATCTTGTCTACAAAAATAACAAGATAAAAGAATGGATGAAACACTATTCTAACACAGCCTGACATACCATGCAGGCCACTCTGATCGTGAAATGTAAATAGGCAAAATTTTAAAACTGTTTTAAAATTTAAAAAATGAGGATCATGACCATCTCCAGGTAAGAAGAGAATGTGCTCAGGGAAGAGTAGAAAGGATTTCAATTGCATTTTTAACAAAGGGCTCTTAAGCTAAATGAAAAGTGAAAGTGGGTTCATTTCTTTGCGCACGCTATATACCTTCCAGATCTACTCCGTCTTCTCTGCCCTGCCCTGAACCATGGGAGGCTGATCTATGTGGCCCTCATCAAAGGTATCTTTTATCTCCTATCTTCTGGCTGCATTTAGCAAATAGGAAACCACAGCAGGACCCAGAGTCAGGAAGTGAAATCAGAGTGCCTATTCCCTGAGATCCCTGTGGACTGGGTATGACCCCTAACTGAGAGCCAGCTCCTGCCAGATCTCCACACAGCCTTCTCTGTCTCCAGTAATTGCTCCTCCCCTAACCCTTTGGATTAGTTATCTACTGCTGTATAACAAGTGGTTACAAAACTTGCCGCTTAAGACAACAAATATTTATTATCTCACAGTTCCTGAGTGATTTTTCCAAAAGTCTCTAGCAGGACAATGCTTGAGGCCTTAGCTGAAGCTGTGATTTCACCCAAAGGGTCAACTGAGGGAGGACCCACTTCCAACCCATCCATACAGTGTTGACAGGATTCCGTTTCCCACAGATTGCTGAACTGAGGCATCCCTCATTCATCAAGTGACTCAAATCATGGCTGTTGCCTTCACTTAGAACAAGCAAGTACAAGCCCCAGTCTTCTTGTAACCTAATCTCAGAAGTGGTATCTCATTACTTTTGGCATGTTCTATTCACTAGAAGCAAATAACTAGGTTCAGCCCACATTCAAGGGAACACACAAGGGTGTAAACAGCATACTTCTTAGTAAATGGCATTCAATGGAAACCATCTTAGAAATTGGTTATCACAAGCCTTTCAGGCTTGAAAGCAACCTATTCATTCTAGACCTATAGTCACTGAAAGAACACAGGTGTCCCTAAATGCCTTAAGCTCACCTCAATCTCAGTTTTCCAGAACCCTGATTTTAAAGTATAATAAAATATAATCAATAAGAGGAAAGCAGCTGCCAATTAAGCTTGGATACAAAAGAATCAAAGACTGATGTTCAGAGGATTTTCAGGCTACAGGAATAATATTTAAATGTCCAAGGGCTGAGACTGCAATTCATTTTTCCAAACAACTCAGTGTAAAAGACAACAGTAAAAGTAACCTGAATAAGGAGACATTCAGCCAGAAAGAGAAGAGGCGAATGAGGTTCAAATAAGACTTTTCCATTACAAGTAATTCTAATATTTCCTTAGACCCTATGCAAGAAGTAGGATTTATTCTAGTAGAACAAGGAAAGATAAGGGGAAAAAAATTGGGAACTAAAGGTAAGCTAAGAGCAATAATGAAAATTAATCATAACATCTGGGAACATTTAGACGACCTTTATGGGAACAGAGACACAAATTCCACTAGAACTAATTATCTTATTTTCAACTTTGACTTTACATGAAGTATGAATCTAGAGAATAAAACAAATGTTTACCTTTAATGAAATGATTTTCAGGTAATAATTCTATTTCTCATGCTGAAAAATCTTTCCGATTCTAACATTTTTGCCAGTGCTCAAATTTTCATCAATCACTGCCATACTCACTAATTTGAAGTTTAGTACTAATGCTAAAATAATTTACATTTTTATTAAAATTATTACACTTTTTAGAGAATTAATTTTTATTCCAGTAGTATCTAACACACTCTGAAAAATAAATAGGAGGCAAAACTTTATATGTTAACTCAGTACCTACAGATATCTGCAAGATCCCTTGTAGTAGCTTAGGAAGGGGAAACAGAATGGGACCAGCATTTCTGCCCTCTCCTTTTTCTCTCCTTCACCCAAGTATAATTCTCCAAGCCAGAGTGGAAGCAATGCTTTCTGAGATTTCTAAGCATTAGATAAGAGTTACAGACCTAATAAATAAACAAATATAAAATGGACAGAAGCTTTTATCTTTAGAAACTGGATGAATTATGAGTTCCCTAATTTTCCAGAGTCTTAAGTAAAAGATGGCTACTTTTGAAAGATGTTGATATCTATGAAATATGTCCTCTGATATAATCTGAAGAGGAAAATCACATTTTTAAATCAAGGACAATTTTCAAAATTAGTATAATTTTATTATTAGGGGACTAATCTACATTAATAATAAGCATTTACACATAAAAGTTAGTTTGTGACATTATATGCCAAGTATATAATCAAATTAACTTGGTTTTCCAATTGCAATCATCTGAAAAGTATATGCTATTACATTTAACAATAACAAATTCTTCCAACTCTTAGGAACTTGGAATACAGTAAGTATCAATGGCTATTTAAATAAAATTCCCTAAGAAAGCTCACTGTCACCAATGATAACTCACCAGTCATGTTTGTTTATAGGCTGTCGACGCATAAACACATCAATACTAATAAATCACCTCAGATCACCATGCTGATACACCACTGGCATAACCATATCACTTTCTCCATCTGTACCAACTGGCTTCATGTATATCTCATTACCTACTCTTCTGGATAACTCATTGAGAGGGAACATCAATTACTTAATATTTATTTTTAAAAATAGGTCATAAATAAATGAAAGTCAAAGACTTGTAATGAGAACAAAAACTCTACTGTGAATAATGTTAACTTGGATCTGATTAAAAACATGTAGCATAATTTCTACCAGAAAAGAAACTTTATCTTGAGTATAACACATTTGAATGATATAGAACTTTTGTCCCTTAGAATTCAGAGCTCCTTGTTACTTAGGATTGAACTGCAGAATAATAAGATGATATATTTGAAAAGAATTGCTGGTAGGTTTGATTTAATCAAAAGACTGTAAAATGACACTATCATCTTCTTCAGACAAGAAAAATGACTTGTTTGAAACTGGACATGAGACAAAAATTATACAGTGGAATTCCATTATAACTAGGTAATGTAAAAAAATATATCCACTTTTTCATCCAACATATATTGGCTCACTCAACATTTATTAAACCCAACCACCATGTGCTGGGCACTGTACCAGTCACTGGGAGTATAGACAAGTATAACACAATCTCTGGCTTCATAATACTTAGAATCTATAGAGAAAAAATTAAATGTATCAATGAAATAGTAGGAGATATGGATGCTAATAGAAGTGTACATTCCACAATAGTCTGTCTTTACTGTTAAAACAGAGGTATATTGTTGCATTTAACAAGAAACAGAGCATTTCTTAAAACTCTGTTGATAATGATCTCACCTTGAAGGTGAAGAAAGGAAAGGAGAATGTGATTCTGTTTTGGAAGTTTTCTCACCACACACTATTAACATCATTTGTTTTGAAAGAGAAATAAATGACACATTGATATTCTATTAATCTGATAAGAAAGACTTGACAAAAATAAAGTCATGGTAACCAAACCCTGTCTACTCAAGCTATTAGCATTCTCCTCTGTACCCTGGAGAGAAGTGAACTAGGAAGAGATAAGCCCATCCATTTTCTGCTCTGCTCAGGTGTATTAATAGCCTTGAGGTTAGAACCAGTGAGGAGTTAGCATGAGTATGTGCCTTGAGAAGAAGGGGGAAAGCTGTCTGAGTCCTGATCACAGAGACATTAAACCTGTCCCTCTGGGATGATTTCTAATTCTTTCTCCTCTAACATCCTTAAATTGGAACAGGCAGAATGAGAGACAGGGATGACACAGCTGAGTCAGACTCCTCTCTACTGCTTTCATCTTATGGGGAAAATGCTCTGGCTGACCCTGAAAGTTTATGGTCCTGATTTGGATGGGCAAATGAGAAGTGGATCTATCCACATCACCAAGTCAACTAGCTATTTTATTCCTTTGTTAAGAGCCTGGTGTGAAGAAAGCTCAATTTGGTCAAAACACATAAATAAGTAAACACTCAGAAAAATGTGGCCAGGAGCCATTCTGCAGTAAGCACTTACCACATTACAAACATATTCCAACTTGCAAACTTCCATGCTCTTAGAAAGTCAAGACTGTTAGGGTTTAACTAAACATTCCTCTTCCCCAAATTTACATGTTGAAATCATAGCCCCCACAATAATGGCTTGAGAAAGAGGGGTCTTTGGGAGTCATTAGATCATGAAATGGAGTACTCATGAATAGAATTAATCCCCTTATAAAAGGGACCCCAAAGAGCTCTCTGACTGCCATGTGAGAATACAAGAAAACAAAAATTCACAGACTGGAAGAGATCACGCCAGAACCCAACCAACCTGGCACCCTGGGCTTACACTTCCGGACTTTAGAATGGTGAGAAATAAAGTTCTGGTATTTCTAAGCCATTCAGTCTGCAGTCCTTTGTTACAGCAACCCAAACTAAGACAAGGACCAAGTGTTTTCATTATGTCCCCAGTGTCTGGTAGCAGTGTTTCCCACTGCATGAGAAGCTTCAGAATCTGATTATATTAAATAACTCAATGAGTGAATATTCCTTAAGGAATTCATACTAACGTCAAATCTTCTCTTTGATACTGGTGTTATAAACTATGAATTGGCTGCAAGTTATAGCTCTGGGCATGCTCTAATGGCTGGCTATAAAATGAATATGTTGATGGAACAACATGGGAAAGAATAACCTTCTCTTCCAATAGTCTCAACTTTTTCTAAAAACCATGGCAAACTATAAAATTCAAAGTTCTCATGCTTCACTGAAAATGTAGTCAGATCAGGGTGTTTTATTTTTCTTTGTATCTCCTCCACTATCCTTTAACCCTAAACCCCATCTTAGGACCTAAGATATTTCCAGAACACAATAAATCTCATAAATGTTTGTTGGTTGACTACATTTCTATATATAAATATGTTGTGGGGAAGGCAAATATGTATTCCTAGAAATCCTCATACATTTGAAAATCTCAACAAGTCAAAGAATAATAATTCACATGGAATCTACACTGAAAAACTTCAGTAGAGAAAAAACAAATTGCAGAATTATTTATCTGCAAGTCACTGAGTCTGTTGCCAATGTATTTTTATCGTTTTTGTAGGGTTTCCTTGTAATTTTACTGCATAACATTTTAAAGCTGAACAGAAAACTATTCAAATCACTGAAATTCAACTGCATACTGCTCAAAAAAAGATATTTATATAGTTGTTTATTTGTTTCTCCAATAGGAATAACTTGTTCCCTGCATGCAGAATTGAATTCTTTTGAGCATATTTCAACTGTTAAGTGTATCTAAAAGGTAAAATTGTCTGGCATTTCATTGGCGTTTTATTGAATTCTTTGATTTTATCTATGCACATATGGATATCAAGCTTTTCTTGCTCTACTCTACATATTCACTGTAGATATCATTCATAGCCATCCAGATAAGAAAATGGGTTAACCCCAGTTCACTCTTCCCCTTCAAAAGTGATGTCTCTTAAAACATTGGGACAAGAAACTTTTATTTTATTTTATATTCAGCATGGCTTCTAGTCTTTTCCATTATGAATTCTACATTACAAAAAAAAATCAATTCTAATTTTCTCAAAACCAAAATTACTCAAGAAAAATTTCAGTGATCTCAAACATTGATCTGGCATGAAAACTGAAATAATTTAAAATTCATTACTTGATCTGCTCCTTTACCTATTCAATATTAGAAACAGAATAATTCTTTATACCTGAGCCCAAAGTTCACATCAGTAAAATGGAGGTGCTTCATCATTCTTTTTATACCAAATACACCTTTTTTAAAATACAGCTATGCAAGACAGGCCTAGCTTCTCAAAAAAAAAAAAAAACACACACTTTATGTTATATAATGACTTAATAACTGTGTAATTCAAACTTTCCCATCTTTTAGTCAATATTATATATTTGTTGAAACCCAATGAATTTTTTATGTTAAGTTAAACAGTCTAAGATTTTCAACTTAGCTTAAGCTTCTTTCATAGCTGGAACTTTGAACTCATCTGTAAAATAGGTAAACCATAGCATAATAATTGGTCCTCAGTTTTTTTAAAATCCTAACAAATATCACATATATACATATATATTATCTCATGTATATGCTTATGTAAATATTAAAAACCTCAGACATATATAGAAGCAATTGTTATAATTCCATTGTATTGTTGGAGAAAGTAAAAAACCAATGAGTGCTAAAAATCATGTGAAATAAAAGACACAATGTCTAGGTTTACCCAGCTGCTAGTCAAGTGTATCTCTTCTGGTTATTAACTTGTAAAGATTCATATTCTTAAATGAATTACATTTTTAAAAAGAGTAAAAAATAAATTGAATTAATACATCTTCAAAACCAAAATTTGTCTTACTTGTTACAGTAATTTGAAGTACCTGGATGTTAGTAACTTTCATTGGCTCACATTGGTTCAGTTTAGAGCACTGTGCACTCAATTCACACCTGATGCAACTGACCAATACAGAGGAAGGAGAAGCTCAGATGTAACATCAGATGTAAAAAGAGCAAAGGTGAGGAGTGCAGGCTGGTAACTACTGAGGGTGAGTCCTGGCAGAGACATTCAGGTAGAAATATACAGTCATGAGCCATATGTTTAGACTCTTATCATATATCAGTTAATTATGAAGGCACCTGGGATTCAAAACCCAGTGGGTCTCAGTATCAATCAGGGTTCAGTTAGTGCACAGAGACCACACTCGTTGTTTCTCAGAGAAAATTTAAAGTAGATGATTGTTTGCTATATAACGAATAGCTAAAAGCAAAGAGAATTCTAAGGTATCCAACTGATATCAACTGCAGGAAGCTATCATCTCTCCTAGAGTTGGAAAAACAAAGGGAAGAGGTTGGGATTATTAAAACTGAGAAGCCTAGGGGCTCAGGCTAGGGCTGGGGCTGGGGCTGGGGGCTGGGGCTGATAGAGTGTTTGCCTAGCATGTGTGAGGCACTAGGTTCGGTCCTCAGAATCTCATAAAATAAACAAAATAAAAGCATGCTGTCCATCTATAACTACAAAAAAAATTCTTTAAAAAAAAAATGAGAAGCTTACAGGTGGTTCCTTATGTACTTATAACCAGACCTCCAAGGGGCAGGGTAGGCGGGGGGCTGCTTGTCCCTGAAGGAAATGAACAAGACTGATTCTGCTAGTGTTAGAGAAAGTGCAACTGGACTCAATCACAATGGCCAGGATAAAGCGAGACAAGATTGACCTGACAAAATTAGGAAGCCCATGTGAACTCAACAGAAAGAAGCAAGTTCACCCCCAACTCTGCAGTCTCCCTGGCACATTCACTGGCCAAGCCTAACATGGAGACTGCTGAACAAGCAGAAATGTCTGGGGGGGCCCCAGCATCACAGAGCAGGCAATCAAAGGAACATGGGTTCCTGAGACAGAGAATACCTTAGTAAATTGACACTGAATGGCTTGTTCCAATCGAGAAGGAGGGGTTTTGATAAAATTGAATTGAGTCATAGGAGCTAATATTTATTGAATAATTACAATGTTTCAAGCATGGTATATGAGCACTTTAGATCCATTAGTTCATTTACTTTAATCCTCACAACTATTTTAAGTAGATATTATGATGCCCAGTTTATAAATGAGAAAATTGGGATTCAGGAAAGCTAGGTGAATTGGTCAAATCTCTATAATTAGTTCATCGGGGATCCAGGACTCCACCCCAAACCTCTCTGTCCCTAAAATATAATTCTCAAACACGGTAGCAAACATTCTCTTGAAAGAATAAGTGTGTTTAATAAGTGGAGATGGAGGAAAGGACATTTCAGGCACAGACAGAAGCACCACCAGAGGTGTGAAATGTTCTTTCGGGAGCTGGACGCCAAAAGAGATTTCCACCTGCTTTAAATCAAAAGTGAAAAGTACACAAGGTGGGTGGCTCTAGGGATAGCTAATGAAAAGCCAGGGCAAGGAAGACTATCAGGCATGATTTAGTGGATCCACTTTATCCTGCGGGCAGTGGGGAGTCCCTGAGAGTTTAAGAGAAAGAGAAGAATATGATAAATTTTGTATTTTTAAAATTGTGGCTCAGTGGTAGAGTGCTTGCCTCACATGTGTGAGGCACTGGGTTCAATTCTCAGCACCACATATAAATAAATGAATAAAATAAAGGTCCATCAACACTAAAAAATATTTTTTAAAAAAAACATATAACCTGCAAACATATGGAAATGTATTGAACAGATGTCAGAATAGAAATAGGAAGGCTGGTTAGGAGAATTTTCCCAGAATCCAGAAAACAGGTAAGAACAGTATGAACAAAAACAGTGGTAGTGGGGACGAAGTGCTGTGGCTTTACAAAAGAGATGCCAAGGAAATAGAATGGATGAGCTGATGGCTCTGCCAGGGTGGTAAGGCATGACGGAGACAAAGCAGTACAGGACAACTCAGGCTTCTGACTGGGCAACTGGCTGGATGATGATGCCTTCGGTCAAGTCAGGAAAAGGTCAGAAGTAAGACATTTGAGAAGAGGGAGGTAGTTTATTTTTGGACATGTTGAGTTCAACATGGAAAATATTAGATATGCAATCAGCAGCGTGGTACAGATCACTGGTGTTTAGAAAAGAAGTGCAGGCTGGGGATCAAGGTCCTCATATATAGTGAACAACGTCTTTATCTGCCTTTTCTGGAAAAATGCATAAAACCAAGAGGCTGAATGTTGAAAAATCTATTTGAACCTCAAAATGACAAAATACAGACTTTCAGCCGGCAAGAATTCAGGAAGATTAGAACAGAGTGTTCCAAACCTATTAAATATAATCGGGACAAAAATATCAACTAATTGAGAGGAAAAAATACAAAGACACAAACATCAAACAGAAAAATAGTATTCTCAGCATGTTTCTCAAATTTTCACTTTTACATAAATTCAGAAAGTTCTTTATTACATAAAAAGTCCCATCAATTATTTTAACAGATATTCCAATTCCAATATATTAGATATTTGTATATTATAATATGAGGGTATTTGTGATAAATTAGGTAATTCAAGCAGATTATAACAGAATGTATTATCTTTTATAATACTAAGCCTTTATTTTTCTTAAATAACTATGAATTGTACTTAGTGGTAAAAATAAGAATAACATTTTTCAATTAATAATTAACAGGAATACTTACCCACTCAAATAGACAATATTTACTACTATTGTAGTATTCAATTCCATTTTCTCACTCTTAAAAGAATCCCTAATTCCTTGTCATAAGACAAGAATGGTTATACCATTCCCTGTTTTAGGAATGGTGATACAGAGTGAGGTTTAAATGTAATGCTGATAGGTTTAAGCATATCAGCAAAATTACAAAATCTGCCACAGCCATGGAATCAGGAATGGTCAGGTGACTCAGGCCTAAACAAGACAGACCAGCACATAGCATCCTCTCGGCTTGTCATCCAAGTCTATCTAGGGACAGTGGTGCTCAGGACTTGTGTTTGATCACTGGAAGAAAGACAGTCAATACCACAGAAAGCAATGTATAGAGACAGGAGCATGCATAGAAATTTGGTGATATCACTAGATTTTTAAAATAATCCTACATTAAACCAACCCTGGGGGGTGGAGGGGGACCCTGAAGCCTCCTCTACCTCTAGTTCAAACCACTTTGAGCTGAAGTTTCTGAAACATTATAAACTGTTTCAATTTCTACAATAAATATAACTGATGTAAATAATATAACTGTAATATTGTATAATAATTAAATATAAATATATATTATATAATTAAGTATAATATATAAATAGAAACATAAATATAACTGTAAGTAATATAAATATTACTCACCAGGATTTTTTCTTCTATTAAGAAATAATTAACAAAAGATCTACTATTTATAGTCTTGAAAGCTATCTGAAACTATAACCCAAAAATTAGGTTCAAGTATTTAGTATCCTAAAATTAAGAATAGATACTTCATTAAAATTGAATTAATCAGTAACTTAACAGAGATTAGGAGTTTGATCCAAAGTGTTCCACAGGAAAAAATTAACCTAATTGTATGTGTACCTTGTTAGAGGTGCAGAATCAACACAGGGAAACTGGGAACTTAGTGAGAAAACTGGCTGATGAGAAACCACAGAAGGGGCTGGGATTGTGGCTCAGCAGTAGAGTGCTCCCCTAGCAGGCAGGACAAAGGTTCGATCCTCAGCACTACATAAATAAAGGCATTGTGTTGTGTCCATCTACACGTGGAAAATAAGTGTTAAAAAAGAAAGAAAAAGAAACTACAGATGACCTTCAGCAAGCTCGAAGCTCATTTGTATTTGGAATGCATACAGCTCTTATAGGGTTCAGGTAGGGCGTGCCTGCCAATCACACATAAGCACCTTAATATCTATAAGCCAATCATTCTATACCTAATGTAACTGCACCATGAGGAAGCACTAAATATTGCTGTCGTGATGGAAGGCAGTCTGGAAGGGTCTTTATCCTCAAGGGAGGGGGGCTTTATGAGTTGGGGGGTTACATGCCCTGAAGCTGTCTGGTAGCTTGGCAATGCTAACCACAAGTACTGAGGATGTGGTTTCACAGAAGGCTCACTAGAGCAAAGTGCCCTGTCCTGCAGGTGTTCCTGTCAGGCCTGTATAAGTGTAGGTTTTCCTAGCACTCTGAGCTGCTCGTAGCTACTAGCAGTGAACTGAAATTTATTCCAATGCCTAATAACATAACATTTTTATTTATACAGAAACTGTATTTCAAGGTTATTGCATTCAATGTTGCTTTCAAACAATATTCATTATCTTTAAAAGATAAAACTTATGCTATGTACTTTGAAACCTTGACAACATTATTTCAAGACCTTAAGTTCCAGTCACACATATTCATAGACGTGTATAATATTATAAGGTCATTTAACTCATCCCCTTCTTGAATTTGGACATGACAGCATACAATTCCCCTGCTATTAAATTTTGCACAATATTCTATCTTGTTATGAGGTGTATAAGAAATTTTCTTTTGCTAGCAATACCCAATAGTAAAAAGAAGGGAGACCCTCAAATAAAATACCATATTCTTTTTCTCAGGATGCTACTTCTTCCTCTGCCTATTTGCACTCAAACAAAATCAGTTTAAATGAACAATTAAGCTAACCGACCTATTTGAAATTTCTAGAGAAATAAATAAGATAATAAAATGTTGTAGTAAGTCATAAATACTGTCTTCCTTGATTTTACATGCCAGAGAGTTAAAATATTGAATAATACCTTGAAAAATTGATTTTGAAAATTTATTCAGAATCATTTGTATACCAGAAAACAACAAAAGGCCACAGCAAATCCTTTCCTATTAAGAATTAACTTAAATGTAAATTATTAAACTCTCCAATCAAAAGGTATATGACTGAACAGATTAAAAATTAAGGCCCAATTCTATAGAAAACTCACTTTATATTTAAGAACATAGATAGGCTGAAAGTGAAGGTATATGGGAAAAGATACTCCATGAAAATGGTAACCAAAAGTGGGCAGGAATGGCTATACTTATATTAGACAAATAGACTTTAAGTCAAAAGTTATCACAAGACATAAAGAAAAACACCAACAAAAGAAGTCACTGAGAAACCTGGTAACAGCTGATAGGATTGAAAGTGTGGTCAGAAGCCCAAAAATTTAGTGTAAATGATGGAGCAAATGAACAGACATTCAGCCAGCCAACAGACACCCACATGCCAGAGAGCCAGATGAGGACCTGGACTGACATCCCAACTCTTCTCATCGTTTGCCTGATCCTCTGCATCTTCCTCACCACTCTCAAACTCTACAGCCACATCTTGACTCTAGTGAGAACTACAACTTCTCCCTATGACCCTCTCCTGCCTTGATCCCTGACCTGGTCGCTGCAGTCTGAATGTTGCACTTTTGCCCATCGTGACAATCACAGAAAAGCTAAATACTCTGCCTATGTCCTGACAATGCTGGGAACTGAACCAGGAGCTCCTGTCAGTGCTCTGCCAGTGAGCTACACCTCCAGCCCAATCAGAGTGTCTTTGGCATGCTGATGAGATGATTTGGGGGGCTAAATAATTTCAGGATGGTCTCCAGAGAGACCTTTAGGAAATGAAGAGGGGCTGAAGGCAGAATTCAGTCACCAGTGGCCAAAGATTTAATCAATCATGCCTGCATAATGAAAACTTATATAACTGCCTAAACTACAGGAGTAGGGCCAGGAAGTTTCCAGGTTGGTGAGCACAGCGATGTGCTGGACAGGCAGCATCTCAGGAGGGTGTGCAGGTCAGGCCACCTCCCCTTCCCTTCATACTGCCTTCACTGTAAACACTGTATAATGATAAAGGGGGCAATATATGGTGGTGCACACCTATAATATCAGCTACTCAGGAAACTGAGGAAGATCATAAATTTAAGTCCAGTTTATCTTAAAATAAAATCTAAAAATGGGCTGAGGATGTAGCTCAGTGGTAGAGCACTTGTCTAGCATGGCTCAAGGCCCTAGGTTCAATTCCTAGTGCCACAAAAAAAAAACTTCATAAGAAACTACTATGAACAATTTCACACTAACAAACTAGGTTACCTAGAGGAATGGAGAAGTTCCTAGAATCATCCAACTTCCTAAGACTAAGTCATGAAGAATTTTAAAGTTCAAACTTATCTATCACGTGGAGATTGAATTGATAAGCAAAAACCTCCCAGTAAAAAAAAAAAGTCCAGGAACAGATGACTTCCCTGAAGAACTCTACCAAATATTAAAAAAAAATAATTGACATCGGTCCATCTCAAAGTTTTTCAAAAAAAATTAGCTAGTAAGAAACCCTTCCAAACTCATTTTGAGAGTCTATCATTACCCTGATACCAAAACCAAACAAGGAAACCACAAGAAAAGAAAGCCATAGGCCAATATCTCTAATGAATACAGATGTAAAACCTTCAACAAAATAAATGCACTGAATTCAACAGCACAATTAAAGGATCATACACTATGAGTGGGATTCATCTTTGTGATGCAAGTATGGTTTAACATGAAAATCAATTAATGTGATATACAACATTAACAGAGTAAAGAATAAATTCACTTGATTATCTCAATAGATACAAAAAAAAAAAACTTTGACAAAATTCAACCCCCTTTCATAATAAAAACTCTCAACAAAATAGGTATAAAAGGAAATGATCTCAAAAAAATAAATGCTGAAAACCCTACAGCTAATATCATATTCACTCAAAAACTAAATAAGTAATAAACAAACAAAGGTTTTATTCTAAGCTTGGGAACAAGGAAAGGATGCCCATTCTCACCACTTCTATTCAACATAGTGCTAGAAGTTTTAGATACAGCAGTTGAGCAAGAAAAAGAAACAAAAGGCATCCAAATAAGAAAGGAAGAATTTAAACTGCCCCTGTTTACAGATGACAGGATATTATTGATAAAAAAATTATAAAAACTCCATAAAAATTGTTAGAAATAATTAAAACTTTAGGAAAGTTGCAGGACACAAATCAACATACAAAAATCAATTGCATGTCTATACGATAACAACAAACTATCTGAAAAATAAATTAGAAAAACAGTCATATTTATAATAGCAATAAAAAAATAAAATATCAGGCTGGGGATGTGGCTCAAGTGGTAACGCACTCGCCTAGCAAGAGCGAGGCCCTGGGTTCGATTCTCAGCACCACATAAAAATAAAAGATATTGTGTCTACCTAAAACTAAAAAATAAATATTAAAAAATAAATAAATAAAATATCTAGGAATAAATTTAACTAAGGAGGTGAAAGATCTGTGTAATGATAACTACAAAATATTGATGAAAGAAATTAAGACACAAACTTGCATTATACTGTCATGTATAACTAATTAGAGTAAAAATATTTTTTAAAAAAGAAATTAAAATACAAACTAAAGGAAAGGCATCCCATGTTCGTGTCTTGGAAGACTTAATATTATTAAAATATCCATACCACCCAAGAAATCTACAGATTCAATGCAATCCCTATCAAAATCTCAATGGCAATTTTTATAGTAACTTTTAAAAATTCCAAAATTCATAGGGAACTACAGAAGACCACAAATAGCCAAAACAATCTCAACAAAAAACAAAGTCAGAGGCATCACACTTCCTGGTTTTAAAATATATTACAAAGCTACAGTAATCAAATCATTATGGCACTGGCATAAAGATAGATATATAGGCCAACAGAACAGAATATGGAGCTCATAGATAAATCCACACATAGAAGCTTAACTTATCTTTGGTAAGATTGTCAGGAATACACAGCGGGGGAAAAGATAGTCTCTTCAACAGTGTTGACAAAACGGCATCTCCACAGGCAAAAGAATGAGACTGCATTCTTAACTTACACATACACAGAAATCAACTCAAAATGGATTAAAGACTTAAAAAATTAAGACCAGAAACTGTATAATTTAGGAAAAACTCTTAAAAGAAAATATGCAGCGAAAGTTTCATGAGGTTGTCCTTGACAATGATTTCGTGGCTAATAGCACCAAAGGGATGGACCACAAAACCAAATATAAACAAGTCAGACAACATCAAACTAAATATTACACAGCAAAAAGGAAATAGAGCAAAAGGCAACCTACAGAGAGAACATCAGTTGTGAACCATGTATTTGATAAGAGGTTAATCTCTAAAATACACAAAGAACTCCTACAACTCAATTTTAAAAAAATGAATAAACTACAACAAACCTAATAACCCAAATAAAAAATGACTAACGATTTGAGTTTAAATTTTTCCAAAGTAGACACACAAATGGGCAATAAGTGCATGAAAAAAATGTTCAACATCACTGGTCATCAGAAAATGCATATCAAAAGCACAGTAAGCCAGTACCTCACATCTACTAAGGTGGATCTGTCAGAAAAACAACAAATATTGTCAAGGATGTGGAGGAGCTAGAATCTTTGCACAGTGGTATATTCACATACTGGACTGCTATTCAACTTTTGAAAAGAAGGAAACCCTGTCATTTGCAACACCATGGATGAACCCAGAGGACATTCTATTCTGCTAAGTGAAATAAAGCAGTCACTGAAAGAAAAATATTGCATAATTCTATTTATATGAGCTATAACGCAGTCAAATTCTTAGAATCAAAGAGTGGAATTGTGGTTTACAGGATCTCTGGGGAGGTAAATCAGGAATTACTAATCAATGGCATAAAAATTTCATCAAGAAAGATGAATAAATTCTAGAAATCAGCTGAACAACATTGTACCTAGAGTCAAAAAAAATTGTCTCATATACAAAAGCACTGACAGTAGATCTCATGTTGTGTTCTGACTATGATAAAATTTTTAAAATTTTTTAAAGAAATAATTTATGGCAAGTGCACAATATGCAAGGTATTGTGCTAGTGGATGTATGAATAAAAAGATGCATTAAATATTGCAAGGCTGAACTTTGAAATACCAAGTGCTCCAAAAAACTAATTCTAAAATTTGTATGACTGCCACCAATGATCCATGTGTGCCAGTTTTAAAAGAATCATCAGGATTTCTTTAGCTGTAGATAACAAAGGATGAACTTAATTCTGCATTATTTCCTATTCTAATAATCAGATGCTTTGATTGACATCCAAAGCAAAATTTGCACGTTAGGGAAAATTTAAAAGAAAAGCAGCACCAAGATACAGGTAGATTTAGCTCTGAGCTAATATGGCTCTGTCAATCTAAGCATTTGTTCTTCTTCATAACTTGAAGTAGTGGTTTTCAAACTGTGGTCTACAGACACCTCATAGTTCAAGAGGTTATACCAATCAGATAAGGTTTGACCCCATCCTTGCTTCAAACAGCAACAGCCCTACTTTTACTTATTTCATAAATGAAGAGGTTGTGTAAGGAATGAAGGAAGCCATGTAAGACTTCACCTGGAAGAATAAAGTGCTGCTGAAAAAAAATTGACAACTTCTTCCTTAAAAGAAGATCAATGTTTTTTATTTTATCGAACAGTAGGCTTATTATTGGGACGCAGTTCTTCTACACTAAAAGGACTTATGATAAGTCCTGGGGTAATTGATCCTGATTATGAGGGTGAAATAAAAATTATAGCTAGTTCTCCAAGAGGTATATCAGTAATTTCACCAGGAGATATAATAGCACAGTTATTAATAATACCCAGCCTGCATGATAAATTTTCCAGTCGTACTGTAGAAAGAGGTTCCAGGGGATTAGGCTCCACAGGTGTAGATTGGCCTATGCTGTCTTTAAATTTAGATTCTCGCCCCACCCTAAAACTAAATATTCAAGGACATGACTTTAATGAGCTACTGGACACAGGTGCTGACCTTAGCATCATATCTCGTCAAGAATGGCCATTACAACAAGCCACTCAAACTCTTCGAGGCCTAGGAGTGGCAACTAATCCCCATAGAAGTGCAATGGTGTTAGATTGGAAAGATCCTGAAGAATCCTATGTATTGGATCATCTTCCTATAAATTTATGGGGACGAGATGTCCTAGATCAATTAGGTTTGACACTAACAAATAACATCAATCCTAATGCGCCCACTACTAGGGCTAGACAAGGCTTTAGGAAAGAAAAAAGATTAAGAGAACAAGAACAAGGTATGACAGCACCAATTCAAATAGATCAAGAAATAAATAGACATGGATTGGGTTTTCAGAAAGGGCCACTGAGACAATCAAAATTACTTGGAAATCAGAAAGACCAGTGTGGGTTCCTCAGTGGCCCCTGACTAAAGAAAAGATACAAGTAGCCCAGGACCTGGTCAACAACAATTAGCGGAAGGACATATACAACCTTCCGTATCTCCCCATAATACTCCCATTTTTGTCATTAAAAAGAAATCTGGTAAACGGAGATTATTGCAAGATTTAAGAGCCATTAATAATGAGATGGTTATTATGGGACCTGCTCAATCAGAGATTCCCCAATTGTCTGCTTTACCAAAAACCTGGTATGTTTTAGCTATAGATATTAAAGATTTTTTTTTCAATTCCAATTCATCCCAAGTATAGTCCACATTTTGCATTTACTATCCCTGCACTAGATCATGAAGGTCCTGATCAGAGATATGAATGGAAAGTACTCCCTCAAGGGATGGCTAATAGTCCAACGATGTGTCAAATTTATATTAACAAAGCAATCCAGCCACTTAGAAATCAAAATCCTGAACTACAAATATTTCACTATATGAATGATGTGTTATTGGCACATAAAGATAAAAACACATTGCTAGAATGTTATGCCACACTTACAAATTTATTAAAAAATTATAATCTAGAGATAGCAATAGATAAAGTACAATTAAATCTTCTAATTAATTATTTAGGAGTTCTATTATCCTCAACCATGGTCCGTACACCAAAAATTCAAATACGAGTAGATCAACTCAAATCACTTAACGACTTTCAAAAGTTATTGGGAGACATAAATTGGATAAGGCCTTATCTAGGCATACCAACAGGAGAGTTGGGACCTTTATTTGATATTCTAAAAGGTCTATCAGATCCAAATTCACCCCGCATGTTAACGCCTGAAGCAAGAAAGGCATTAAAAATCATTGAAACATATATGGAAAATATGCATTTGGATAGAATTGATATAAGTTTGCCTTTATTATTTATTGTACTACCAACAAAAAATATTCCTACAGGAGTATTTTGGCAAGAAGGTCCATTATTGTGGATACATTTATCTTATTCTCCTAACACTATTCTTACTAGATATCCTGAGGCTGTAGGACAATTAATACTCAAAGGAATAAAAACAGCAAAGGGAGTGTTTGGAATTTCTCCCAATAAAATTATTACTCCATATACTATGGATCAAATTGATGAGTTAGCTAATGAGTTAAATACTTGGGCAATAATCATGTGTAAATCTAATGTTTCATTTGATAATCAGTTACCATCTAATCCTTTGTTGTCTTTTTGGT
Source organism: Spermophilus citellus (assembly GCF_964194105.1). Classification (NCBI taxonomy): domain Eukaryota; kingdom Metazoa; phylum Chordata; class Mammalia; order Rodentia; family Sciuridae; genus Spermophilus; species Spermophilus citellus. The sequence goes on along the minus strand of NC_138185.1, from coordinate 177,923,124 downwards.
CTAAGCATCCTGTAGTTTTTCCAAAAATGACAAGAAAAACCCCTATCATTCACAGATGGGTCAAATAATGGTACAGCAGCAGTAGTTACCCCTGATCAAACTTTTATATTTTTGGTACCCAAACAATCAGCTCAAAAGGTAGAGCTTAATGCAGTATTACAAGCTTTTATGATGTTTAAAGATTCTGTATTTAATTTATTTTCTGATAGTCAGTATGTAGTTAATGCTATAGTATCCCTTGAAGATGCTGGTAGGATTTCCCCTTCTTCTACTGCTTTCTCTTTGTTTTCCACTATACAAAGTCTAATGTGGGACAGAAAAGATCCATTCTTTATAGGACATATCAGGGCACATACAGGACTGCCTGGAGCCCTTAGTTTGGGCAATGAATTAGCAGATAAAACTACACATGACATACATATTTTCTCCACAATATAAGAAGCTATAAATTTTCATAAAAGGTTCCATGTCGATGCTAATACTTTACAAAAGCGTTTTAAAATAACTAAAGAACAAGCCAGACATATAATAAAACAATGTCAAAATTGTGTGACATTTTTACCACAAGTTAATCTTGGAGTCAATCCTAGAGAACTGATACCTAACCATATTTGGCAGATGGACATCACACACTTGCCAGAATTTGGAAAATTAAAATATTTGCATGTTACAGTTGATACTTCTTCCGGATTTTTAATGGGCTCCCTTCATGCCGGAGAAAAAACAAAAGATGTTATAGCTCATTGCTTACAAAATTTTGCCACTGTGGGCATTCCAAAACAGTTAAAAACAGATAATGGTCCTGGTTATGCTTCTACCTCTTTTAAACAATTTTGCTCATCATTTGGCATTACTCACATAACAGGAATTCCATACAATCCACAAGGACAAGGCATAGTTGAAAGAGCTCATCAAACTATTAAAATGTACTTATTAAAACAAAAGGAGGGAATTGGAAAGGGGTATATATCCCACAAAGATAAATTTAAAATAACCCTTTTTACTCTAAACTTTTTAAATTTGGATTCATCAGGGCTTAGTGCTGCGGAAAGACATTTGTATCCAAAAAAATGTACATAAGCCTAAGGTACTTTGGAAGGATATTCTAACAGGACAATGGAAAGGTCCTGACCCAGTGATTGTCTGAAGTTGGGGCTCTGTTTGTGTTTTTCCACAGGGAGAACAGCAGCTGATTTGGATTCCAGAGAGGTTAACCAAAACAATTTCTACAGAAAAAGAAGATGATTTGACTCAAATCCATAACAGCTGATATCCAGAGCTCCAGCTTGGCTATTCTTACATCTGTGACAGTGATCAACCAGGATGCTTTTTTCAATATCTATTTTATTATTGCTTTTTCCCACATCATAAAGTTCTATTTTATTTTTGAGCTCATACAGACCTAGGTTAATGTTTTTCTGATCAGTTTTATTTTTTGACTATGGAGTTTTTAAACATTGCAATGGAGATTTCACCTAGGTAAAGCTACAAGGCCTTTACTATTGTCTTATGTGTTGTATGTTACGTGTGCACACTTCTGTTTTGTGTTGTATGTCTGTATGTGCGTATGTCCATATATCATATATGAGGAGCACTCATGAATAAATGGATCCAAATTTTTTTTTATTATTCACGTGATTTTAATGGTTTAATTTAAATTGGGTAAACAGCTGTTGAGGATTGTTTTAATATATGTATAAATAAGCAGGTTAACAGATCTGTTTGTTTACTTTCACCTTTCCTTTTCATTATATTTAATAATTCTGTTTAGGATAATGTAAATCGTTCAAAAAATTGTTTTCTTAGTACTTGTTGGAATGTTACATAAATTTTTTTTAGCATCATTGTCAGAATTCCTATCTTCATCCCAGTGCCGGTGAAGACAAGATGAAACCAAACTACAGTTTCTTCGATAGTTATCACAACAAACTGTATAAACTGATGCATCAATGAATAATAACTCAACAAGTAATGCTCAATCACTGAGCCGATTTATTTTGGGAGAAAATGGACATATTGATAGATTCCTCCGCTTTGAACTGCTTACAAAACTTGCCTGGACTATGTATCACTTGTATGCATTGTGCTCTATCTGTTGATGCAGCGAATTATGGTAGTGCTGGCGTATCTTTGCTGATGTGTCACCAGTGTCGCAATTTTTCCTAAAGAGCCATCAATTGACTTGGTGTCGTGGCATTTCTGTATCCTCCTCCCTTCTACTAGTGATGGTCTAATTTTGGGGGCCAACAGAGGTGAGGCAAAGAACCTCACCTCCCCCCACTGGTGCATAGGCCTATCCACAGGTATGGCTATATACTGGACCGGTAGTCAGTGATGGGTATGATCCAATTGCAGTGGTATCAACCTAAGACAGGAGGCTGACGCCTAGAGGTCAGTTTTCCGATGACGGGTAAGAACCATATGTTGAATTGGACAAACCTAACAGGCACGGTCCCTAGCCACATTGCTTGTTGCTTAATTCAACAGAAGGGGGGAGATGCTAAGAGCCACAGCCAAGTAATATGATGCATGGCATTTTTGGTTGTAAGGTGACGCCAGCTAGCCATTGAGATGATATGATTATATTAAGATTTGCATTCATATGGATATTGGACTCCTGCTGTTCACCTCGGCCTGGGGGACTCCTGGAGAGTTCCCATTGGTTGGGGAAGTACAGTAGGAGGGAATTCCGGGGGAGGATTTTTTTCCCCGGGGGCATACGGGGCATTGGTGGCAGTTTCAAAAAATAAAGTTTGTTCCTGCTTGAGTGGCTCGTGATTTTGTGCCTAGCCAGACTGTGACACTCCTGAACAACTCCTGACTACTTAACCATGCTTATTCTCCTATTCTTGTTTGCCTCTCAGATTAAAGGTATAAATTGCTTTATGAAGAGCCTACTGCTACCATTTACCTCCTATGCTAAACTTATGACTCCTACTAAGGAAAGATGCTTTTAATTTATCCCAGAGTGTGATGAACGGGACAGAACTCGGGGCCCTCTGCATTGCATCTCCCTATATGAAGGCTGAGACCCACGAGACAATTTTTCTCCCCATCAGCTCCAAATCCATCTGCTCATTACCCCTCCCGGTTGACAAATTTAACTTTACCATTTTGTAACCTAGTCTCCTGCTAATTCTGTGTGGCTTCTTAAAGGAGAGAACTGGTTTTTTTTTTTTCTCTATGGAGAAATGCATAATGCAAATATAACAATTTTAAAATAAAGCTCCACAAAGAAGTCTACCTACAGCCTATTCTGTCTTCTTATCACTCAGCAGGTCAGGAAAGTCAGATTGCAGCACAAAGGGATCCAGGCACAAAGGACAGGACGTCTGCACTTCACAGAACTTTGTGCTAAGCCAAATCCATGCATTAAATAAGAGTTACTAAGGAGTAGCTGACCTTGACCTACAATTTATAAATCTTTTTATTTATAAAAATGAATTTTATTTCAACTGAATCTCATATTTTGGTTATTATATGAAAGGCATATATGATGATCCTCTGGAAATAAGGTAGTGCATAAAGATTATAAAATTTGGGTCAGGCTTATAATTAGTTGTTAATATGCACATAAGGAAAATTGTTGTGCATCTTTAGCTTTGTCAAACAATTTCTGCAAAGAGCCCAATATGACACTGGGAAGGAGGCAAATTAATTTTCATCCATGTGGAGCTATTAAGAATAAGAATGAACATGCTATGGAGAATTAAGGGCAATTAAAAACACTTATGGTTTTTTAATCTATAACATTTTATCATCATAAAGCAAATAGTTTTCCTAATACTTAAGGTACACACATAAGCATTAAAGAAAAGCATTTAAATCAAACAAAAATAATTCCTCAGAGTTACCGTGTGTTGCTTTATCATTTCCAAAATATTTTTTCCTGATCTATCATTTCAGCTAGAGAACAATCCTATACCTAGGAGAAGTAACTCCTCAACTTACAATGCCCAGAGACATTTGATGACAAGCCCAAGATCTCACAGAAAGGTAAAGAAGACACTGACATCTAGATCTTTGGCTTCCTCTACATCACAGACAGCTCCCACAAGGCCATGGGCATGGCAAAGTGCCTGCACCTACCTGCTACAGTAAATATGCCTGTGTGTGCACACAGGGTCTCTGCAGAACTTACAGCTTAAATGGTTAAGAAAATTGGAAGTCAAAACAAAACATAGCATTTTGAGCAGTTTTATTATATGCAACTAACTCACATAGTTGAACTTATTTTTATATACACATTTATTACATTCTGCCAGGTAGTACTGTATTTTATGCATCTCAATTTCACTATAAGACCACAGACTCTTTGAGAGAAAAGACCATACCTTTATTAAATATAATTTCTGTTTTTTAACAAAATGTCTTACACATAGTATATATACAATACACGGACTGGATTCAACCATAACCACACCACAATTATTTTTACAAAGTAATCAACTGAGGCAAATCTCTTGTGTGAATTAACCAAGACAAGCTAATGGCAGAATTCGATCTAAACTCTAAAATCTAGACACCATAATAGATTTAGAAGCCCTTTCATAGGCTTCTGCTTTACTCGTTACTTCAGTTTTAGATAGCTTTTGTTGTGATTAAATCTGTCAGAGTCCTAAATCAATGCACATCCAGCTTACTTGACACAGATGTATTGAGCCACTGGTAGATTCTTAATAAAAATGTTATGTATGAATGAATGAAGGGTGCCATCAGCAAGTAGCCCAGTGATCCCAGAGAGGCACTGAGGTGTGTGGCTCAGACTTCAGATACTGACTTCAACCATGAGTAAGATCACCCATTGCTCTTCCTGCTCCTAGGAGTCTCCCCACTGACCTGGGCACATGTCAACCACTTATATTCCATCAGCCACAAAGACAGTAACAAATTGAGGTCTTACTTTCATAGCACAGCCCCATCAGCCTCACTCCCCAGCTGCTATGGAGGAGCAATACTCCCTCACACCAGCAATCTCCTTATAATTCCATTTCCTTCATATTCCTAGGATCAGCAAGTATCTGGAACTTCAATGGCTAGAGTGAATGAATGAAGGAATGCACAGTCTATCCAGAAACGAAGAACTATATGCCTGGTCTTTAAGGGGAAAATTGTTCCTTATATCACATTTCCCAATTATATTTAAACTCACAATTAACAGCTCTTCACTAATGAGAAATTTCATTTAAAGATGGAAAGAGTATCCCCAAGTTAAAAAATAAAAGAAAAATTGCAAGGGGATCAATAGAGTAGAAGGAGTAGAGGAAAGAATTTGAGAGGGTTAAGTGCTGGGGACAGAATTAGAACAAATTATATTCTATGCTATTGTGATAAGGTCAAAGTGTATCCTAATGATGGACATAACTACAAAGAATAAAAAAAATGGTTATCAAACAAAAAAAAGATGGAAAGAGTATCTTGACTTTATTTCCAAACACAAAGACATGAAAGCAATCTCTTTTTCTTAATTCCCTAATAGAATTTTTTTAAAGTTCTTTGAGATTTTTTTCAATGATGTATTGAATAGTGATTGTTTTCAATTTTTGATTTATCCTATGTCTTTCCATTTTTAACCTAATACTAAAGCACTATAGCCTAAGTGCCTTACTCATGTATTTCTCACAAGCCCTCCTAATAAGTTTGGCAGTCTCTAAGTAATAAACTAGAAGAGAGGTGAAGGCACTAACACAATGTCAGTAAATTAATCCTTCTCAAAATCAAATTTGAACAAAAGCACTTCACTGTGCACATCACCTCCTTATCAAAATTATGTCAAGGACAGTTTTTAAAATCATTCAAGATTATCCCACAGAGTTCAGTTCAAGCCATTTGAACTATAGTATATAATTCCACATACTGCTGGGGTATACATCTTTGTCTTGGGGAACTCACATAAGATGATGTTCTGGAAGAACCACAATTTTCAGATGTTTCCTGCCAAGCTCAGCATATTGAAGTAAATTGAATATGAAGGAGAAAGCAAATAATTTAAAAATTGAGGAGAAAATTATACATAAGCAATATACTTTAAGAGTTTTTCTGTGCATTTACAGATCCATCCTTAATACTAATTTCAGCCTCTTATATTTAATAAAAATTTATTTATTAACAAAGATATAATCCCATATTATCCCACAAAGACTTTTTCTCCAAAAGAAAACTTTGAAGTACAGGAAAGAAAAGTACAACTATTAGCTCATATAACAGATGGCAGAGTGACATTTCAACCAAGAATAGCTGATTAATGTATGTGCAAACATCCATTCAATAGAAAAATCTCTATCGTACCAAACAGAAATTCTGAACCAATCATGGTGAGTTATGACAAGTCCTCAATATTTTTACAATATAATCAGGAACCTGTTGTCAAGATTCTGAGTGGTTCCACCTGACCTAAAGGTGGTAAAATAAAGCTAAATATTTCTGAACAAAATATTTACATTATAATGGGCATCTTCTCTAAAAACAACCTCTCCAGTACTGATAGCTCTCTTACATTACACAATCATACAAATCATGGTTGGTTAGACTATGGATGGATGCTTAATCCAAGTAGCTTATTCAGATTTCTTTGACTGAGATTTGGAATTCGAATCAAGTCAGTCACATGCAAACCCAGTAACATGAAGGGAGGAAAGGAGCAGAGAATGGATGTGGTGGCTTTGTCATTTTTCCTGCTTTGTTGTTGAGGCCCTGCTGATGCATCCCTACTCTTCCAACATGTTTCTTTCTCCTATAAAAAATTCTCTATTGTTTAATTTAATTAATTCTTCTTGAGCTAACTTATTATCTAAAACCCAAAGCCTTAGGTAATCCTATACCCTTATGTTAAATTAGTTACTCTTGTATTTTTATTTACACTTCCATAGGTATACTATCCAAAGTATAAGCTCTGAGAGCATAGACTATTGTTTATTCACGCTTATTTGCATTCGTATAATACCTTGAATATAGTATGTAGACTCCAAGTATTTACTCATCTATTGAGATTCTATGTTGACATTTCTTGCTCCTTTTAATTCAAGAAATTATCTGGATTATGATCAAGGTAGTTTATAAATTATGATCCATTAAACGACCTACATATAAGTACATATGTTGTTTGTGGAGTGCTCCATCAGTATTTGCATACACCAGGAATTAACCTCCTGGCTCTATTTTTCAATTGTTGGATGACAGATTGCATTATGTGCTGTTCTGCATTTTACTACTACAATTAGTCCATGTTAAAATACACACTAAGAAAACTGAACAGGTACACAGTTAAATGACTTTTCCCAGAAAGGCAGTCAGAGACCCCCACCACCATCACTGCCCACTCCAGGAAAACAGTTGATGTAATCTAACCAGGTCAGAAAAAAATCAGCAAATGACATAACTGCTGAAGAACAGGTGGTGGGAGAGAAAAGAGCTAGCATTCATGATCTTACCTTAGTCTCTTAAAGCATCTTCCCAGCCTGTAACCATCATTCCTTCTCTCAGAATGGCCTCTTTCAGCCATAGGAGATACACTATTCACAGTTCTACTTGTATTACTTAACTCTAAAGTGACCAGGAAAAGGTTTCTTTGCTTCTTTGTTTGAGCTCCTCATATTCATACCTTTCTATTCCCAATAACAAGAGTCAATATTCTTGTGACTTTAGCCTTCAATCATAGCAAGGGTATCCTAGCAGTGCTCTTTTATTTAAATGTTTTTATTACTGCATTATAGTTATACATAACAGTGGGGTTCATTTTGACATTCATAAATGCATTTAATATAGTTTGCTCCATTTCAAACTCCAGTACCTCTCCTCCCTCCCCAGGATCCTTTTCCTCTACTCTATTGGTCTTCTATTTATTTTTTTATTTTTAATTGTTACATTCATTTTATATATAAAAGTGGAATTCGCTGTGATATATTCATACATGGCACATACATAATTTGGCCAACTTCACTCCCTAGTTTTTCCCCCTTTCCCTCTTCAACTTCCTCCCCCTTAACTCCCAACCTCTATTCTAGTGGTCTCCCTTCTATGTTTTAAATTCATTTTTTCTCTCTAGCTTCCACATATGAAAGAAAACATTCAATCAGCTTATTTCACTTAGCTTGGTGTTCTCCAGTTGCATCCATTTACCAGCAAGGGACAGTTTCATTCTTCTTTAAGGCTGAATAGAACTCCATTATATATATATAAATCACTATATATATATATATATATATATATATATATATATATATATAAATCACATTTTTCTTTATCCATTTGTCTGTTGACAGGAACCTAGGCTGGTTCCATAATTTGGCTATTGTGAACTATGCTGCTATAAATACTGGTATGCATGGATCATTATAGTATGCTGATTTTAGATCTTTTGGATAGATACCAAGGAGTAGGATAGCTGGGTCATATGGTGGCTCCATATGAGGAATATCCATATTACTTTCCAGAGTGGTTGTACTACTTTGCAGCCCCACCAACAATGCACAAGTGTTCCTTTTCTCCACATCCTCACCAGCAATTGTTGTTTGTATTCTTGATGACTCTCATTCTAACTGGGGGTGAGATAAAATTTCCATGTAGTTTAGATTTGCATTTCTCTGAATGCTAAGGATGTTGAATTATTTTTTCATGTAGTTGTTGGCTATTTATATTAATAATGAATCTTCTGAGAAAGAAATCAGGAAAACAATTCCATTCACAATAGCCTCAAAAAGAAAATACTGGGGAATAAATCTAACCAAGGGGATGAAAGACCTCTACAGTGAAAATTATAGAATACTGAATTAAAGAAAACCTCAGAAGATGGAAATGCCTCCCATGTTGTTAGAGAGACAAAATTAATACTGTCAAAATGGCTACATCACCAAAAGTTATCTATATATTCAATGCAATTCCCATCTAAATACCAATGACATTCTTCACAATACTAGAAAAAACAGTTCTAAAAATCACATGGAAGAATAAAAGACCAAGAATAGCCAAAGCAATCCTGAGCAATAAAAATGATGCTGGAAGGATCACAATACTGAATCTCAAATTATACTACAGAGCCATACTAAAAAAACAGCATGGTCTTAGCATAAAAACAGACATGAAGATCAATGTAATAGAAGACACAGAAACAAATCCACATAAATATAGTCATCTGATCCTTGACAAATGTGCCAAAAATACACTGGATAAAAATATCCTTTTAAACAAATGTGCTGGGACAACTGGATATCCATATGTGGAAGAATGAAACTAGATCCCTATCTCTTGCCTTGAACAAAAATCAACTCAAAACAGACCAAAGACCTAGGAATTAGACCAGAAACTTTGCAACTGCTGGAAGAAAATATATGGTAAACACTCTAATATATTGGCATATGTACCGACTTCCTTAATAAGACTCCCAAAGCTCAAGAATTAAAACCAAGAATCAATAAGTAGGACGGTCTCAAATTAATTAGCTTATGCACAGTGAAGAAAACAAGAGCACGAAGATAGAGCCTATCAAATGGCAGAAAATCTTTGTCAGCTGCTCTTCCAATAGGATTGACATCTAGAATAAATACATAAAGAACTCAGAAAGCTTAACACCAAAAACTCAAATAACCCTCTCAATAAATATATGCAAAAAAAAATCTAAATGGACATTTCTTGAAATAAGAAATGCAAATGACCAAAAATATATTTTAAAAATTTCAACATCCTTAGCAATCAAGAAAAATGCAAATCTGAACTACATAGAGATTTCATCTCACCCTAGTTAGAATGACAGTCATCAAGAATACAAACAACAATTGCTGGCAAGGATATAGAGAAAAGGAATACTTGTGCATTGTTAGTGGGGCTATAACAATTGCTCTCCAGTACAACCACTCTGGAAAGCAGTATGGGGATTCCTCAACTGATTAGGAATAGAACCACCACATGACCCAGCTATCCTACTCCTAAGTATATATCCAAAAGATCTAAAATCATCATACTATAATGATCCATGCATACAAGTATTTATAGCAGCAGAATTCACAATTGCCAAGTTATAGAACCAGCCTAAGTGCCTGCCAACAAGTGGATAAAGAAAATGTGGAATATATACACAAGAGAGTTTTACTCAGCTTTAAAGAAGAATGAAATAATGTCACATGCTGGTAAATGGATAGACCTAGAGAACATTATAAGTGAAATAAGTCAGACTTAAAAAGTCAAGGGTCAAATGTTTCTTCTCATATATGGAAAAATAAAGAATAAAAGGTATGAAGGGGACATGGTGGCACTTTGCCCATAATCCCAGGGACTCAGGAGGCTGAGGTAAGAAACCACTAGTTCCAGGGCAGCCTCAACAATTTAGCAAGACCCTGTCTCAAAATTAAAAATAGGAATTAGACCAGAAAAAATAGGGATGCAGTTCAGTGACACAGCACCCCCTTGCCGCAGTCTGGCTGGGGACAATTCAGGAGCCACTTGTCAAAAGAAACTACCTTTATTTTTAGAACTATAAACGCCAAACAAAACAGCTCCTCAGGAAAAAACCCTCAGAGCCCAACTTCCACCACCGGCTTCCCCAAGCCTCTCACCCCCACACAAACCTCACCACCTCCCACAATCCTCCTGCTCTTGAGGCTGATTGGCTGGGTCACGTGGGCGGAGCCAAAGAAGTCCCCTAATGAGCAGCTCCGTGGAGGAGCCAATCAGCTAGATGTTGCTGGGGCCGCTGTGAGCCAATCATCAGCTAGCAGTCTGAAGGGCAGAGAAATAGCCCAATGAACATCACCCCAGAGGAGCCAATCAGCTAGATGTTGCGGGGCCACTGTGAGCCAATCATCAGCCGGCAGCTGGAAGTTTGCTGGCAGCTGGAAGTTTGCTGGGGCCCCTTTGGCTGTGGCTCTCAACACCCCCTGAGTTCATTTCCAAGTACCAAAAAAAAAGGGGGGGTGGGGACAAGGGCTGGTATGTCATGAAAATAGAAGCAAGAACCATGGAGCAAAGGAAGGTGATTGAGGGGGAAAGAGGAGGGATGGGAAAAGGGAGGAACTGTGGAATGAAACTGACCAAATGGTATGTGCATATATGAGTATATCACAATATATCATATATGATAAATTCCACTTTTACATATAACTATAAGTTACCAATTTAAAAACAATAAATAGAAGGAAGACCAGTAGAGCAGGGAAAGGGGACCAGACATGGTGGCACACAACTATAATCCCAGCAACTATGGAAGCTGAAGCAAGAGGATAGCAAATTCAAGGCCAGCCTCACAACTTATGAGAACCTGTCCCAAAATAAAAGATAAAAAGGACTACAAATGTAGCTCGTGATAAAGCTCCACTGAGTTCAATTCCCAGTACCAAAAAAGAGAGAGAGAGAGTAGAGGAAGGTGGTCCTGGGAAGAGAGGAGGCCTGGGCAAGAGGAAGTACTGGGGACTGAAATGGAATAAAACACATTGTATGCATTTATGAACATATCAAAATGAGCTCCACCACTATTATGTTTGACTATGATGCACTAATATGAAATTTAAGAAAGAAGAATAAAATCATATCATTTGCAGCAAAATGGGTGGAACCAGAGGACTTTACATTAAATTACATTAACTAAGTCAGACAGAAGGACAAGTACCACATGTTCTCTCTCACATGTGAAAGCAAAAGAAAAAAAAAACAGTTATCCTGAAGTAGAAATTACATTAACTAAGTCAGACAGAAGGACAAGTACCACATGTTCTCTCTCACATGTGAAAGCAAAAGAAAAAAAAAAACAGTTATCCTGAAGTAGAATAGCAACTGCTAGAGATCAGAAAAGGTGTAGGAGGTGAAGGATAGAAAAAAGGGTGGTTAGATTTTATCAAAGCATGCTATATGTCTATATAGAAATATCACACTGAACTCTATTAACAGGTATAATTAATACTTGTCAGCCAAAAATAAAAGATAAGAACAATCAACATGGCTCTCAGAGGACAAAACTGATCCCACTTATGCATTCAACCTACTTCTCTACTGCAGCTTATTCATCTACTCAACCATGTGTATCAACCACCTGCTAGGGGCAGGGATTGTGCTAACCACAAGGAACATGGTGAGGGATACGGACAAGCAAACAGGATAGAATACTGAGATGATACAATAACAATCAGTATACAGTTCTAAGACAACAAAGAGAAGGCATACAAACCCTGCCTGGAACTTTATCAGAAAAGATTTCCTGAAAGAAATAATGATCAAAAATAAAATCTAAAGGGCAAGCAATCATTAAGAGGCTGATAAAGAAGAAATATATACATGGACTGGCAAGTAGGTAGCAGCCGTGAAGAAGATGAAAACAAGTGAAAGATAGGTGGAATCAGTGGAGAGACTGGATATGGACAAAACATTTCATAATGCTGAAAAAAAATGCTCTTGAGGAGGAGAGATAACATTTATAGAAAGTATATGCATCAAACAAAAGGAAGAAGACAAATTGGATAACATCCAATTAAAAAGGTTCTGCACAGCTAAGGAGACAATCAACAGAGAGAAGAGACAACCTGCAGAATGGGAGAAAATCTGTGCCAGCTCTTCACCTGGGAAGATTAACATCCTGAATATATAAGGAACTCAAAAATTTAACAATTTTTAAAAAACTAATCCAATCAAAATATTGGCAAATGTCCTGAATAAACACTTTTTTAAAGAAATGCCAATGGCCAATATGAAAAAATTCTCAATATCTTTAGCCATCAGGAAAATTCATATCAAAACTACATTGAGATTTCATCTTGCCCCAGTTAGAATGGTTATTATCAAAATAAATAAGTAAATGCTGCCATGAATAGGGAGAAAAAATAACCCTTATACATTGTTAGCAAGAATGTAAATCAGCACAGACTCTATTGAAAGCAGTATGGAGGTGCCTTAACAGTATGAAAAGAGAACTACCATGTGATCCAGCTATACCACTCCTGTGTATATATATGTCAAGGAAAGGAAATCAGCATACAAAAGAAATACCTGCACAACTATATTTATTGTGGCACTATTCACAATAACTAAGGTATGAAAACAGCATAGCTAATAGCAGATAATAGATGCCAGAAATGTGGTGTATATCCACAACAAAGAAGTATTATTCAGCCATAAACAAGAATTGAAATCCTGTCATTTGTAGGAAAATGAATGAAAACAGAGGACATTGTGTTAAGCAAAGTAAGCCAGACCCAGAAATATAAATATTGCATGTGGAAACTGAAAAAAAATACCTGAAAGTAGAAGACTTAGGGTCTAGGAGGGGACCCAAGAGATGGGAGAGAGAAGAGATGAGGAGAGATGGTAGAAGGGAGGGTGGACATGATCCAAACATGACATACACATATATAGAAATGTCGCAGTGAAACCATTAATTCATACAATTAATACATATTGGTAAAAAAATGTTTAAAGAAAAGATATACACCAAATAGTGTAGCATTTTATGCAGAACTATGGTATTTTTATTTATATTTTCTAATGTCTTGATACAAATATTGCTTTGGAATATTTTAAACTAGGTATCATAATCGTAACACATGTATACATATACTTCAATAAGGCTTAAATGAAAAATGTGAGACAAGATTGCAGTAAAAATATAACAATTTTTCCATTTTTCTGGGACCAATGTGATCCCTATTTCCTCTTTAAAAACAAAAAAATGCATTTAGGTAAAAATACAAATGTGACAGCAGCATCTGGGATTCAGATCATACTCATCTGGTGAAGTGTGTTTAAGAGACACCTCAAGATTCACCACATCCACTCAGATGTTCCCTACAATGAATGCTAAATTCTCCACACTGAAGAAAGCAGGAAGCAAGACTGATGCTCATGGCCCCACTGGCTGATCATTCATAAAGATCCTGAACTGAATTTGGAGTTGAGCCTCACTTCTGCTTGGATTTCTGACTTATATCAGTCAAGTTATTTTACATTAAATACATGAATGTATTTTTTCAATTTATTCATTATTTTTTACCTTCACCTCAAAGAGCTTAAGATGAGTAGAAACCATTAGTTCCCCTTTGAAAATGAGAAACACACTTTAGACTTACATCACAATATGCAGCATTTGAAAAACTAAGAGATCCTATTAAAAATCCAATAGTGGATAATAGCAACGAGAAAGAGCCAATGACATGGTGTTTTTGCCACAGCAGCTACCTGGTCACCAAACAGGCTGCATCTTTTTTTCTCCTGGATACATAACTATGGTGGGTGTAGTTCTGTGGGTCTGGCTGAAGTTGGTAGCTATGGAGTTGGAAAAAAGTGATGGACTTGAGGTTAGGTAAAATCAGTGGGACTCAGTAGCAGATTGAGCGTGGGAGGTGAGGAGATGGGGAGGACTGACAATGATCTACCAGATGTCTAGCATGAGCAGCTGCATGAACAAAAGAGTCTTATAATAACATAGAGAAAAGTATTCAACCATAAGGGACTCATTACCTCCAAAGGGAAATTCCAGTTCACATGACATCCTGGTACAGTGAAAACAATGGAATGTGAATACAAAATGAATTTTCCACTTATTATCCTGGGCCATTAAAAACCTACCTTGTACCATCCTTCATTTTCTTTCTCTACCTGCTGGTTAAATGAAGCAATCCCAAAGCCCTATTATCAAATGGAGTCATAAAATGAAAATGGATTCCTGAATGATTACATGGAATATATATTCGTTTTCTGTGGTTACTAGAACAAGCTACCATCAGCTCAGTAACAATGCAGTTTATTCTCTTACAATTCTGGGGGTTAGGAATTCTAAAGTAGGTCAATCTGGAGGCTTAAGAGGAGGATCTGTCTCTCTGTCTTTCCTACCATCTAGAATCTACCCACATATCTTGGCTCACAGACACATCCTCCCTTTTCAAAGCCTGCAGGATGGCATCTTCCAGTTGCTGTCACCACCCTCTGCTCTGTCACATGCCTTCTGTGTCTATCTTACTTCCCTACTCCTCTTTTAGTAGCCCTTATGATGACATTGGACCTGCCCAGATAACCCAGGATAATCTTCCCCTCTCAATATCCTCAACAGCTGCAAAATCTCTTTTGCCATGTAGTATCTATAGGTCTAGGAATTTAGGATGTAGACATCTTTAGAAGGAATGATCATTATTCCATCTACCACAAAGCATATTTCAGACTTCACACAAGTGAGAGAAACTCACTATTTTGTTAAATAACTAACCACTAATTTCAGAGGATCTGTCTCTTACAATCTGATATTAGTTGAAGTAATAATAATATCTGTAAAAACAACAATAAACATCCGTCCTTAGCTGGATAGTAATTAGGACAGCAATCATATCTTACTCTATTTTGTAGCTAACATAATAACATGTAATGCACTCTAAAAATGTTTACTAATGATGAGAAGGCACACTAATGATAGCTACAAATTGCCTATAAATAGCTCAGTTTTTATTTTAGCAAATGGCTTCAGCCTTTTCCCATACTAAAACTTTAATCAGAACTCTTAACACATAAGAAATATGGCTTATTTATATCTTACTTTTCTTTGCCTGAATGATTTATGCTAAAGGCACTGCCAAGAAAAGATACAAAAGGAAGCAAAGACTCACCAAGATGCAGGTGAAATCAACAACTTGGGGCAAGGTCTAACTAATCACACACTTGAATTTCATTTTTTTTTCACTATTTCATGCATGTGAAACTGGAGTTATTACTCCAAGGTCAAGTCAACCTCAATGTCCATGTATTTCACTTTCTATAAACTTTCCATTTCACTCATGATTAGATTATCTCCAAAGGTTGTTTTTATGAGAGTAAAACTAAAAGATGAGGTAGGACTGTGCTCCTTCTGGACATTTATCACCAGCAAATTCCTTATTACTCTAATGACTGCTCACTGGAAAAAAAAAATTTAATGTGCTTTCATGTTTTCCAATTTAGAAAAAGAACCAGACTTTAATGTGAATGCATTTTTAACATTTTTCCATGCTTTAGGGAGGCTGCTCTTAGGAGGAAAACGTAATGAATGTTTTTAATCTTACTAAAATGGTTTGCCGAGAATCAGTGGTTTAATTTGACTTTTCGATGACAACAAAATAGAAAAAAGAAACACACATTTTTCAGCTAGGACTCCTTATTTCTCAACAAGGCTACCTATTTTAAAAAATATATTTGAAAGATAAAACTTGTTCAGAGCAATAGGGACAAATAAGAAATAAGCCTGCCTGGTTAATTTTCACAAACTTTTTTTTTCTTTCTTTTTTTTTTTTTTTTTTTTTTTTTTGGTCCACATAGATCTACAGGGAACACTGCCACTTCTGGGAGAACCCCTGATCCCATCCCTTCAAGCCTGTTCTCATCCTTGATGCACACTTCACCACATCCCACATATATGCCTCCTTCCCCTTTTCTTTAGTTTGTTCTCATGTGCCCTTGAGGTTTCAAATAAATTCTTAATGTCAGCAATGAAAATGTCACTGCTGAGAAGATTTAAGTCCCATTTTTCTATGCAGGCCTTTAGCTTCAAAGTAAACAACCTGCTTTCCATAAGCTTGTCCTCAGATTTAAACTGAACAGAAATCAAAAAATAATTTCTGCTCCATTTTTTTTCTCCTTGGTTTGAATCATAGTCTCGGAGATTTCATCGAAACATCTCCCCAAAGATATTTGGTCGACTCACCATCTGTCACTGCTTTCTATGTGCAGCAACAAAACCTCAGTGACACTCTGATAAGCCTTGCTCCTCCTCAGTCTAGGAGATGGCAGATAGCAAGGGCAGATAGATTTCAAGACTGTAGGAAGGAAAGAGATAAAGGCTTTTGCACACAATAAAGAAAATTGACCTAATTAAATGTTAACTGGTTCTTTTTTTTAAAGAGAGAGAGAGAGAATTTTAATATTTAATATTTATTTTTTAGTTTTCGGCGGACACAACATCTTTGTTTGTATGTGGTGCTGAGGATCGAACCCGGGCCGCATGCATGCCAGGTGAGCGCACTACCGCTTGAGCCACATCCCCAGCCCAAATGTTAACTGGTTCTTGAGAAGGGAAGAACTGATGCACCTAAGAAAAGGGTCTTCCTCCGAAACAAGATACATGTACAACTTCTCCACTGATACCCATAACCTTATTGAAGCTACCCCAAAAGGAAACATTTAATAATTGTATGTTCTACCATTACATGCTTCAGAATACAGGTAAGCAGGTATATAATAGCTCACTTCCAAATTTTCACTTTTTAAAAAACTCATCAAGTAGACAATTTAAAATATTAGATCACCTATTTTGCCATTGCATCTGGTAACATCCCCCTCTCAAGAACTATCCCGAAATACATAGGACAATAGGCTTTATTCTCAGGACTTCAGAATTCTTCACTAAAAGGTGTGATTAAAGACTAAAAATATTACTATCCAAACTAATTACAGGGAGTTATGGTCTAATTTAGTTCTGTGATGGGAAGCTGTTCTGAGTTGGTTTTATTGGAAACACAAATTCTTTTATATTCTAAATTCAATTGCACAATTCCACTGCAAAGAATTGGGTAATCCGTATAGCCCTTCAATTTTCTTGCTAAGATTCAAAGTTTTGCTTATCTCAAGTTATGAAATATGAATTATTTCAGTGAATCAACCTCTAATTTCAAGGAGATTTGGAGAACAACTCTTTAATTAGTCTTTATCATGCTTGCTTAAACCTTGCCAGCCATCTCTCTGCTGAAAGTAAATTAAAGCGAGAAGAGAAAGAATCTGAATGACCTGCCATAACACAGCTGGCTACTTGACAGATAAGTCTTCATAAGTCCCATCATTCTGAAGAATGACATAATTTTGGTTCCAAACACCAAGCGTGCTCAGAAAAAGTTATCAGGCAATGCAATGAGAAGTCAGAGCAATAACTTGTGTGTGAACAGACTACCTAGATAAATATTTACAACTGATAAGCAATGAATATTCATTATTTGTCATTTATTTTTAATAGTCTTCCTTAGAAATATTTATTCACCCAAGAAGATATTCAGGTTCTCCATAATTTTTAATTATTAACAACATAGGACATATTAACTTTTACTACCATTATATATTTTTTAATTATTGTTTTTAGCTTTCAGTCACAATTCACAAAGTGAGTACCGAAAAACTAGGCTTTACTAGTTCTGGTGTCAGTTTGAAAAGTAATTTTTATTTTTTTCCAGCCATCAGAAAACATTAGGAACAGAAAAAGACACACAAAGTAAATAAACTGACAAACACTTCAATTGTAGAATTCTTAGAAATAGCTAACTTTCTGTGCTTTCAGACAATTGTAAAGTACTTTACATAATCTCATTTAATCCTTTCAAAAACTTTCCAAGGATGTTTTTTATGATCACCACTTAAACAATGAGGGATCTAGAAGCTTAGAGAGGTAATGTATTTTGACAAAGCCACATAGCTAGAGACTGGCCTTAAGTGCAAGTCCAGATTTGTCAGAACAAAGTGCTTACTTCCTCTCATAGGTCACCTCTGTACTCAAATATAGGTCCACCTACTCATGTGCTATGGCCCAGGTAGTAAGATGTCTATGATTTGTGCCACCCTTCCCTAGCATAATCTTTATGTTGATTAATATCCACTCATTGTCCAATCCTTCTTTTGTCTAGGTGGGGCTATAATGTAGACAAGTTGTACCAAGGGGATGTGAGTAAAACCAATATTGACTCCTACAGGCCTGGCCCATAAAAATCTCCCAAAAGATTGTCCACACTCACCAGCCAACCTATCATCCCTTTGGTGTCAACTAGAGTCACCTTAAATTTGAATTTCAGAAAAATAACAAATAATGTTCTAGTGTAAATACCTCCTATGTGATATTTGAGACATACACATCAGGGGGACTGATATTCAAGTTGCCAGATTACCAAATAAAAAGCATCAAAAATATAAATGTCCTAAATTTTGTATGGGACATACTTGTACTAAAAAGTTATTTGTCATTTATCTAAAATTTAAATTTAACTATGTGTCCAATATTTTCATTTACTAAGTCAGTATCCCAAACATCAAAATCTCCAGTTACCTTGGAAGCACAGTTTAAAGGTGGAACATCCACCAGCCATGTGGGTCTGGTGACTCGAATCAAGGGCACCCCCTTCTTTGAGCTTTCCATAAATGAGAAATAAATTTCCATTGTGTTAAGTCACTTAGGTTTGTGAGCTAATATAATACAGAAAATACTAATATGACTAATACTTATACTAAGAGTTTATCATTCAAGTGTTAAAGGGAGGCAGTAAGGAGAATGAAAGTCACATGCTTAGAGTCACACCAGCATGTCATGGTTTCAAAGTTCTGCTGAATCATCTCTTAGATTTATGGCTTTAACTTCTCAAGACTTAGTTTCTTTGCTCATAAAATAATAAAGTCAATGCTTTCATGAGAAGATAGCATAAAATTAATATAGGCAAAAAATTAGAATAGCACATAATAAATAATATACTATTATTGATTGTTATTATTAAAAATAATGGGCTAATTTTATATTAATACTGACATGCAAAATAATTAATTTATGCCTTTTTAAGTGAAAGTTCATTTTATTGTTCTAATTAAGTCCCTAAGACTCATTTTTATAATTAGTTACTTTTTATCTCTCGTCTTTAAACTCAAGAATTGACTTTGCGAATTTTCAAAACTGAGATCAGACTCTTTCCTGAGTTTTCCATTTGGACTAGCACTATTAGTTTCAGCTCATGGTTCTCAACACAAGACCCAACCAGCACTTTGGACAAAAAGTCTTTATCTGTCTTTCCTCCTTATTACTAAGCACATCTCAAATCGATCGGCTCACCAGGTAGAATCCAGAAGTCTCTTTCATTTGAAATTAGATAGCCCTCAAACCCTCCCATTACTATTAAAAGCCAGGATGCTCAACACTGCAAACCCAAGGCCTGAGGCACAGTGCTCCAATATGCACGCTCCTCACCAGTGCAGAACCTCGCTGCACTGATTCTAAATACAAAACTGCAGCCCTCCTTCTGATTTAGACAGCTTGATGTATAACAGAAAAATGAAAGCCTAATTTGAAATCACTTTTTTAAAAATAGCATTTGTTGAAACACCATTTTAATCAAAATTTTTAAGTCTGAGGCGATCAAAATTAAACTACATATTCAAATGTATATCTAGTCTCATAAATCTCAAAGACAAAACTAGAAATGAAAGTGTATCCCTGATGGCTTACTGATTTGTAATAAATCACTTGGTGCCAAAATTTCCAACCCTAGCTAAAAACCACAAAAAATGGACAGTTTAAGAAAGGGACTCAACCTGGGGTATGAAACTTCCTTCATTTGTATGCAAAGCTCTGTGCATTGTGCATAAATATCCTTTCCTCTGATTCTAAAGAAGGATCAGGATTTACAGTTGTGTTCCATAGGATTTCTGTCATTTAAAACCATAAGGTTAGGGGATTTGGGGGGAGAAGAGTAAGCGGGGAGGGGCCAATAGGTAAAGTAATTAACATTTTTCCTCTATAAGGTACCATTCTGAGAGCTCCCAGGAATGATTCAACTAAGGATGCATACCCATGTGCAGATTCAAAAAGCACACCCACAATCCAGTTTCTCCCACCACTGGGCATGGCCAGCTGCCAGAGTACATGAGGTCATTAAAATAGTTGTAGAGGACTTTTAGTTTCAATCATTCACCTGCTTAATTTACAGCCATAATGGAGTACTGGTTAAATTCAGTAAATTTAGGAAACATCAAAAGAAGCATAAAATTGATCATTCTTAAAGTGTACCTCAAGATGATCCTTCCAGAATTCTGAACTGTGTTTATCTTATAAAAATTCTTACACAACATCTCAAGATGTCTCCAACAACTTTAACAATAAAAAAAAAGATGAAATAGAGTGATGATTATACTAAATTTGGGTCTTTAATTCATGAGAAATAAAGATTGTTCACACCTGCAAGGTTACAGAGAAGAACTTGCAAAATGACAGGGAGAAAATCTTCCACATCTCATTGCAAGGAGGCAAAGCACAAAAAGAGGCAAAATAAAACAACTGCCTTTTGGGGTGGAGGAAGTTACTGGGGATTGAGCCCAGAGGCACTCTACTCCTGAGCCACATTCTCCACCCTTTTTTTAATACATATAAATATATATATTATATTTATACATATATATTATATATTATATATATATATATTATATTTATACATATGTATATGTGTGTGTGTATATATATATATATATATATATATATATATATATATATATATTAGGTATAGTTGGACACAATACCTTTATTTTATTTATTTATTTTTATGTAGTGCTGAGGATTAAACCCAGGGCCTTGCACATGCTACGCAAGCACTCTACTACTGAGCCACAACCCCAGCCCCCATATGTTTTTGAGACAGGGTTTCACTAAGTTGCCCAGGTTGCCCTCAAACATGTGGTCCTTGTGACTCAGCTTCCCAAGTCACTAAGATCAAAGGCATGCACTGCCATGACTGGCTCACAATTGCTTTTGATTTAAAGTACAAAATGAAAGAATTCCAAATATCAAATATATTTATTTAAATCACTTTCTTGTACTTTAGATGTCACCAATTAAAATTCAATCTCCTTATTTCCTTCATCCTACTGTCCAAAAGACAAGTGAGGACAATACTGAAAAAGGCCTCAGGGTAAGGGATGGTGATGGCCAGAGCCTGTGGCTGAGTAGTGGTGATGTCAGAGCTTAAAGTAACTCCCACTGATCAAATCCAGGATGATTCCAGCATCACAATCAACACGGAAGAGGGTGCTGGGAACACAGTTCGGTGGAAGAGGGCTAACCTAGTATGTGTGAGGTCCTAGATTCAGTACTGCCAAAATGTTAAAAACAAAAATAAAAACAATAACTACATAGTATAGTCAATTTAATAAATAGGGATTCATGAGGTTATATTACATAAATACACAAATATTTATTCCTTAGATGAGAATGGCAGGTATTTTATGCAGAAAAAAAAAGGTAGAACTGGAAGTTCAGCATTGGCAATGACCACAGTAGTTGCTAATTGAAGCAGGAAGCATAGAACAATGCTAAAACTAATGAGTGAAGGTATGATGGCAACCAGGATGTTTATTTTTCATGGTTGCAAAGTATCGCCTCATCAAGTGCTTGCTTAATGCCAAGGGAGATGAGTTGCTTTGCAATTAGAAACCTTGGGTCAAGGTTAGCACAGCTAAGGATGGAATGAGTAGAAGTCATGTGCACCTGCTAGAATGCATGGAGCAAGCAACATCACCACGAGATCCACCCAGGTGTGCAGTTTGAACCTAGTCACAGACAAACACTCAGGTTGGGGAACTCTGCACAATAACTGGCCTACAATCTTCAAAGGCATCAAGGCTTACAAATTGAAGGAGACTAAAGAGGCATGATCCTGAGGTACAACATGTGATTCTGGACTGGATCCTCTGTGAAGGACATTATTGGGGCACTTCATAGGTTACAGGCTGAATGGTGGTGATGTATGAAAATTAATCTCCTGGTGTCAGTGGTTGTGCTGTGTGGTATCACAGGGTGGTGTGTGAAAATAAGGCACTGGAAAATCAGAAGCAGAATAGGGCATTATGCCTACAGCTTGCTTTGGGGAAGGTCAGGGAAAAGTTCTTCATACTATTCTTACAACTCTTTTGAAAATTTGAAATCATTTCAAAATTTTAAAAATTAGTCTACATTTTTAACATCTATTTTAATCCTAAAATCAAACACTAATTAATATCAATTTATTTGTTAAAAATCATACCCTTACTAATTTAATATGAACAGTAGTTAACTTGCTAAATGTGTGTAATTCAGTTAGATATATTACACTGAGACTGTAATTAAAGATAATCTTTAATATTCTTATCTAAAATAGAATACTTTTGACTGCACATCATTACCTCATCATAACTTTCAAGAATGATGAAATGAAATGATGAGATTATATGCCACCATGAAAGGAGTTGGGAAGGGACACTCCACTAGGGTAACCAGCGGCCACCATCTTGGAGAGCTGAAGTATCCACCGCCACTCTCCGACAGATTGCAACAACAAACAGGTGTGTGTCACCCAGCTCAGCCCCCATACATAGGGGGATTTCGCTTAAAATCTCTCCTAGACTTTCAGGGGGAGGGGCTATCAGAGTGAGCCTGCATAAAGACTAAAGGAGAGCTAGAGGCACCTGACCCTCAACCCCCCCCTCCCATCAGCGGCCAAAACAAAACCTGTCTAGCCAGCGCTGGGGGAGGGGCAAGCAGAAAAAATCAAAACAATAGAGTGCCGGGGATCCCAAAAGCCAACGGTGTGACCCCGGAGATCCAGGCTGTCTGATACGCGCGGCCTGCCCCGAGGCTACAGAAGGCGTGGCGCCCCAGAGAAGGGGTTAACTAGTCAGCAGGGAATTAAGTGGCTGCGACACGGTGGTATCCCACCAGCCAATCCCAAGCCCGCACTGACCCCCGGGCTGAGTTCAGGATTGCTGACGGGGACGGAAGCGGTACAGCCCCACCCCCCACAAGGGACACTCCACTAAGGTAACCAGCGGCCACCATCTTGGAGAGCTGAAGTATCCACCGCCACTCTCCGACAGATTGCAACAACAAAACAGGCACAGAGTACAGTTTGAACTGCCGAGAATCATCACTGAGGGGAAATCTGGTCTAGCAGGAGAAACCAAGGCTAGCAGGAGAAACCAGGAGCCTAGAGGTAAGGCCCTCGCGACTGGGCAGCTGTAAACTGCAAGCCCGCCGGCGACAGTTCACCCACTGCCCGCGTAACTGGGCGGTAGGAGAACGCCCTCCCGCTGGTGACGGATCACCTGCCCGCGGCCTGTGATACTGGGCGGCTGGAGTCTACCCGCCTGCCACGACCGGGAGCTGAAACCACACAGAGACAGTCCAGTCACATCCCCCCATTAGGGCACCCCGGCAAGGAGACTGGGGCCCGTCATAGCAGAGTAGTGTCGTCACTGGAGCTCGAACGTCGGAATTCCTTCCCAGCGGAATCCACGTTAGCAGTCATACTTCAACAACACAAAGGAGAGACATCAGAGTAATACAGAAACAAAACAAATCTATAGAGGAGAGCAGAAACACGACAATCAAAAAGAGCTGGAAAGTAACGTGGACAACATGAGAAAACAAGGGAAAAAAGGATTACAAACAATGCAAGACTACTCAATTCTACAGGAGGACATAGAAACTTCAGAAACAGGTATAGGGAAAGAACTCAAGGCATACCTAACTCGAATGGAAAGGAATATTAGAGAAGACATGAGACAGCAAGTCCAAGAAATAAAAATATATTTTGAAAATGAATTAAACAAACAAATTCAAATGGCAAAGAACGAGCTCTACCAGGAGATAGAGATCTTAAAAGAAAATCAAACAATAATCCTAGAATTACAGGAAACTATAAACCAAATTAAAAACTCAAACGAGAATATTACAAATAGACTTGATCAAGTAGAAGTCAGAACATCAGATAATGAAGACAAGGTTTATCAACTTGAAAAGAATATAGTCAACACAGAAAAGATGCTTAAATCCCACGAGCAATCTATTCAAGAGATATGGGATGTCATAAAAAAACCAAATCTGAGAGTCATAGGGATAGAAGAAGGCACAGAGATTCAAACCAAAGGAATGGACAGCATATTAAATGAAATAATTCTAGAAAACTTCCCAGAGATGAAAGATGGAATGGATTGCCAAATCCTGGAAGCCTACAGGACCCCAAACATTCAAAACCATAATAGACCAACCCCAAGATATATAATTATGAAGATAGCCAACGTACAGAACAAGGAGAGAATATTAAAAGCTACGAGAGAAAAGAGGCAGATTACTTTCAGGGGTAAACCAATTAGGTTAACGACAGATTTCTCATCACAAACTTTGAAAGCGAGAAGATCCTGGAATAATGTATTTCAAACGCTGAAAAATAATGGATTCCAACCAAGAATACTATATCCAGCAAAATTGAGCTTCAAATTTGACAATGAAATTAAAATCTTTCACGATAAACAAAAGCTAAAAGAATTTGCAGCAAGAAAACCAGCTCTGCAAAGCATTTTGAACAAAACACTACAAGAAGAGGATGTGAAAAATAGTGCCCAAAACTAACAGCAGGAAGTATCTCAGTAAAGGGGGAGGAAAATAACCAAAAAGCAAAACTAACCAAACTAAAATAAATAAATAAAGAAGCATGACTGGAAATATAAATCATATCTCAATTGTAACCTTAAATGTTAATGGCCTAAACTCACCAATCAAGAGACATAGGCTAGTAACCGGGATCAAAAAAACAAATCCAACAATATGCTGCCTTCAGGAGACTCATATGATAGGAAAAGACATACACAGGCTGAAGGTAAAAGGTTGGGAAAAATCATACCACTCACATGGCCCTCGGAAGCAAGCAGGAGTGGCCATACTCATATCGAATAAAATCAACTTCAAACCTAAGTTAATCAAGAAGGATAAAGAAGGTCACTATATACTGTTAAAAGGAACCATCCACCAACAAGACATAACAATCATCAATTTGTATGCACCCAACAATGGAGCTGCAACGTTCATAAAACAAACTCTCCTCAAGTTCAAGAGTCAAATAGACCACAACACAATAATTATGGGTGACTTCAACACACCGCTCTCGCCATTAGACAGATCCTTTAGACAAAAACTGAATAAAGAAACTATAAAACTCAACAGCACAATCAATAACCTAGACTTAACCGACATATATAGAATATATCAACCATCATCAAGTGGATATACGTTCTTCTCAGCAGCACATGGATCCTACTCAAAGATAGACCATATATTATGCCATAAGACAACTCTTAGTAAATATAAAGGCGTGGAGATAATACCATGCACCATATCTGACCATAATGGAATGAAATTGGAAATCAATGATAAAAGAAGGAAGGAAAAATCCTACATCACATGGAAAATGAACAATATGTTATTGAATGATCAATGGGTTATAGAAGACATAAAGGAGGAGATGAAAAAATTCTTAGAGTCAAATGATAACACAGACACAACATACCGGAATTTATGGGACACAATGAAAGCAGTTTTAAGAGGGAAATTCATTTCTTGGAGTTCTTACCTCAAAAAAAGAAAAAACCAACAAATAAATGAACTCACACAACACCTCAAAAATCTAGAAAAGGAAGAGCAAAACAACAGCAAATGTAGTAGAAGACAAGAAATAATTAAAATTAGAGCAGAAATCAACGAAATTGAAACAAAAGAAACCATTGAAAAAATAGATAAAACTAAAAGTTGGTTCTTTGAAAAAATAAATAAGATAGACAAGCCCTTAGCCATGCTAACGAAAAGAAGAAGAGAGAGAACTCAAATTACTAACATACGGGATGAAAAAGGCAATATCACAACAGACACTACAGAAATACAGAAGATAATTAGAAAGTATTTTGAAACCCTATATTCCAATAAAATAGAAGATAACGAAGATATCGATAAATTTCTTAAGGCATATGAATTGCCCAGATTGAGACAGGAAGACACACACAATTTAAACAGACCAATAACAAAAGAAGAAATAGAAGAAGCCATCAAAAGACTACCAACTAAGAAAAGCCCTGGACCAGATGGGTATACAGCGGAGTTCTACAAAACCTTCAAAGAAGAATTAATACCAATACTTTTTAAGCTATTTCAAGAAATAGAAAAAGAAGGAGCTCTTCCAAATTCATTCTATGAGGCCAACATCACTTTGATCCCAAAACCAGACAAAGATACTTCAAAGAAAGAAAACTACAGACCAATATCTCTAATGAACTTGGATGCAAAAATTCTCAATAAAATTCTGGCGAATCGAATACAAAAACATATCAGAAAACTTGTGCACCATGATCAAGTAGGATTCATTCCTGGGATGCAAGGATGGTTCAATATACGGAAATCAATAAATGCTATTCACCACATCAATAGACTTAAAGACAAGAACCACATGATCATCTCGATGGATGCAGAAAAAGCATTTGACAAAGTACAGCATCCCTTTATGTTCAAAACACTAGAAAAACTAGGGATAACAGGAACTTACCTCAACATTGTAAAAGCTATCTAGTCTAAGCCTCAGGCTAGCATCATTCTGAATGGAGAAAAATTGAAGGCATTCCCTCTAAAATCTGGAACAAGACAGGGATGCCCTCTATCACCACTTCTATTCAATTTAGTTCTCGAAGTACTAGCCAGAGCAATTAGACAGACAAAAGAAATTAAAGGCATAAAAATAGGAAAAGAAGAAATTAAACTATCGCTATTTGCTGATGACATGATAATATACTTAACAGACCCAAAAGAGTCTACAAAGAAGCTGCTAGAGTTAATAAATGAATTCAGCAAAGTGGCAGGTTATAAAATCAACACGCATAAATCAAAGGCATTCCTATATATCAGCAACAAAACTTTTGAAATGGAAATAAGGAAAACCACTCCATTCACAATATCCTCAAAGAAAATAAGATACTTGGGAATCAACCTAACAAAAGAGGTGAAAGATTTATACAATAAAAACTACAGAACCCTAAAGAGAGAGATAGAAGAAGATCTCAGAAGATGGAAAAATGTACCCTGTTCATGGATAGGCAGAACTAACATCATCAAAATGGCGATATTACCCAAAGTTCTCTATAGGTTTAATGCGATGCCAATCAAAATACCAACGGCATTTCTTGTAGAAATAGACAAAGCAATCATGAAATTCATATGGAAAAATAAAAGACCCAGAATAGCAAAAGCAATTCTAAGCAGGAAGTGTGAATCTGGAGGTATAGCGATACCAGAGGTCAAACTGTACTACAAAGCAATAGTAACAAAAACAGCATGGTACTGGTACCAAAACAGGCGGGTGGACCAATGGTA
Source organism: Spermophilus citellus (assembly GCF_964194105.1). NCBI lineage: Eukaryota > Metazoa > Chordata > Mammalia > Rodentia > Sciuridae > Spermophilus > Spermophilus citellus. Next base: position 177,895,232 of record NC_138185.1, on the reverse strand, counting down.
CAGAATAGAAGACACAGAGACTAATCCACAAAGTTACAACTATCTTATATTTGATAAAGGGGCTAAAAGCATGCAATGGAGGAAGGATAGCATCTTCAACAAATGGTGCTGGGAAAATTGGAAATCCATATGCAACAAAATGAAATTGAATCCCTTTCTCTCGCCATCCACAAAAATTAACTCAAAATGGATCAGGGAGCTAGATATCAAATCAGAGACACTGCGTCTGATAGAAGAAAAAGTTGGCTACTATCTACAAATTGTGGGGTCGGGCTCCAAATTCCTTAATAGGACACCCATAGCCCAAGAGTTGACAACAAGAATAAACAAATGGGACTTACTTAAACTAAAAAGTTTTTTCTCAGCAAGAGAAACAATAAAAGAGGTAAATAGAGAGCCTACATCCTGGGAACAAATCTTTACCCCCCACACCTCTGATAGAGCCCTAATATCCAGAATGTACAAAGAACTCAAAAAATTAAACAATAAGATAACAAATAACCCAATTAACAAATGGGCCAAGGACCTCAACAGACACTTCTCAGAGGAGGACATACAATCAATCAACAAGTTCATGAAAAAATGCTCACCATCTCTAGCAGTCAGAGAAATGCAAATCAAAACCACCCTAAGATACCATCTCACTCCAGTAAGATTGGCAGCCATTATGAAGTCAAACAACAACAAGTGTTGGCGGGGATGTGGGGAAAAAGGTACACTTGTACACTGCTGGTGGGGCTGCAAAATGGTGAGGCCAATTTGGAAAGCAGTATGGAGATTCCTGGGAAAGCTGGGAATGGAACCACCATTTGACCCAGCTATTGCACTTCTCGGACTATTCCCTGAGGACCTTAAAAGAGCGCACTATAGGGATACGGCTGCATCAATGATTATAGCGGCACAATTCACAATAGCTAGACTGTGGAACCAACCTAGATGCCCTTCAATAGATGAATGGATAAAAAAAAATGTGGCACCTATACACAATGGAGTATTATGCAGCACTAAGAAATGACAAAATCATAGAATTTGCAGGGAAATGGATGGCATTAGAGCAGATTATGCTAAGTGAAGCTAGCCAAGCCCTAAAAAACAAATGCCAAATGTCTGCTTTGATATAAAGAGAACAACTAAGAACAGAACAGGAAGGAAGAGCATGTGGAAAAGACTACAGTAAACAAAGACGAATGGGGGGAGAGAAACGGAGAGAGAAGGGAAAGCATATGGAAATGGTAGGAGACCTTCAAGGATATATAAAATTATAAGAGGCTATGAGGGGCAAGGGGGAGGGGAAAAAAAGGGAGAGAATTGAACAACAGCAGGGGAGGTAGAGAGGGAAGATGGGAGGGGAGGGGAGGGGAGGGGGGATAGTAGGGGATAGGAAAGGTAGCAGAATACAACAGACACTAATATGGCATTATGTAAAAATGTGAATATGTAACAGATGTGATTCTGCAATCTATATTTGGGGTGAAAATGGGAGTTCAAAACACAATTTGAGTCTAATGTATGAAAGATGATATATCATGAGCTATGTAATGCTTTAAATAATCAATAAAAAAATTTTAAAAAAAAAGAAAGGAGTTGGAATATATAAAAAGTTTTTAAAAACCCACACTCCATTATGTTCAGTATAGATCAACTGCAGGAAGGAGAAATGCAGTTTGCAGTGCCTCAGGCCCAGAGCAGAGAATACAAAAGTTTATTTGGAACCAAGAGGCCACAGTCTAACAACTGACGTAAATAGAAGCCATCTTCCAAATGGGTACAATTGCTTAATTATCTCCAAAGTAATAGCATAACAGGATGGTTATTCTGGCCTAGGATTGCAAGTTTGACAGGCAGGTGCCATAGAAAACAGAGGGAAAGGGAGTGGAAAGAGCTGAGAGAAAATTCACCACATAGGATAAATCATAGATTTTAAAAATGGAGAGAAGCCTTGTGAGGGATGATAGCCCCGGGGAGGAAGGAAGGTTGAAACGGATCAGAACAGAAATAGTGGAAATAAGGTAGGGAAGAGAAGGGAAATTTTTGTGGTTGTGTCTGCAAGGGGAAATTCTGGTTAAGCAGTTTTTAAGGGTAGACAAATGTTGATAAGAATACAAGATATGCCTTCTGAGTAAGATGCTAAGGTGGTATGGATATGAATTTATTGTCCAAAAAAATAGCAAGAAAACTCTGAAACTCTAAAGGAGTTGGAAGAATTGCCTATATAGATTTTTATTGACATATAATAATTGTACAATTTCCTGGGGTGCAGTGTGATATATCTATAGATTTGTACATTGGATATTGGTCAACTCAGGATATTTAGGTTATCATCTCAAACATTTGTCATTTCTTAAGAAGAGAACATTCAAAATCCCCTCTTCCAGACATTTGGCATTATATGATACAATATCATTGACCATATTGGCCCCTTTGTATAACCATATCTGCCTCAGAATTTATTTAAGTCATTAAAGACCTAAATGTAAAACCCAATACAATAAAACTACTAGGGGAAATCTGTGTGATATTGGTCTGGGCAAGGATATTTTGGATAAGAAGATAAAAGCACAAGCACCAAAAGGGAAAAAAAAAAAAAGATGAAGGATTGCATCAAACTAAAAAGCTTCTGCACAGCAGAGGAAATAACCAACATATGGACATTGAAAACACCCAGATTGACAGGATTTAGGAGTAGAGAGGAATACTGCAGTCCAGGTGCCAGAGTTCTTAATAAACTCTAGAGATTAACCAGAATGCATCAAGAAGATGAATTTTGTTGATCATAGGCAAATTATTTACTTCTTCAGTCTTTTTTTTTTCCTTCCCAGTAAAATGTTAAAATGTCCTAGGAATTCTTCAAGGATTAAAGAAACCCATGTAAAGAACCTTTTCCAACTTCTCCCCCTGGAGTAACAAGCTCATTAGACACAACTGCCTTCCAAATTGCAGCAGGTCCCTAATCTTACCAAATGTTTCACCATTATATTGGCTGATTTTCATTTTCCAGCCTCCAATCTGTCTTCTCACAGCCCATTTCAAGCCAATACCATGTATTTTAGATGTCTTTATGGCAGCATTCTTCTTCTAGGTGCTAAATTCTATTACAGTCAGGATACTTAATGCTGCTGCTAGCATTAAATATTCTGAGCTTAGTTGAAAGTGTTGGGAAAGAGAATGGCCCCTAGGAGATGAATCAGGAAGGAAGGAAAAGCAAACCTGTGGGGAAAGCAGAGGCAACACAATAGGTTCACACTCCCCACGGGAACCAAGGCTTCAGGAATGCAATTAACTGACCTGTTCCTGTTGGAGTCTGGGGACAAAGGAATGCCTTGGGCATTAAAACTGGGTATTGTTTGGCTTGCTGGCTGAGATGTTTCATTTATCAAAATTCTGGTTTCATTCCCTACCTGGGTCCTTCGATTTTGAACTTTTGAAGTCAGGACTGCTAGGGCACTTCTGAGCCCCATCCAGGTTTCTGACACCCAAACCCTTTGGATAAGTGCACTAGATTCCCAAAAAGGAGGCTAAAACCTAAAGTTGAGTTTTATCAGAAATAACTTCACTACTTGAAAGGAAACTGAAAATTTGTCCCAGAAAGTAGATGCCTTTCAGCAATGTTTCCTAATTCTACCATAACATTGATAGAGATTCAAAAATAAGACACATTTCCAGCCTCACTATCATCCAATCACCATCACACTCCCACTTTCAGCCACTGTTTCTGTAGTCATCACCACCATTCTCCTTCTCCCTCCCTTTCATCATGAAATATTTGACTACTTAACGGTCTGCAGAACGAGGAGCACATAGATGCAGTTTGAGGCAGAGCCTTTTCTTAAACTCATCAGGACATACTGGTAACGAGGAATTGTTTTCGCTGGGTTTCTCCAGAGAAACAGCACCAACAGGATAGACAGTGAGCTGGGATTTATTAGCAGAATTAGCTCAATTAATCAAGGAGGCTGAGAAGTCCCACCATAGGCCATTAGCAGGCTAGAGACTAGGAAAGTCAACAGCATGGCTCAATGTAAGTCCAAAGGCCTGAGATCCAAGGAAGCTGATGTTGTACTTATCAGTCCAAAGCCACAGGCCTAAGAGCTGGGGAATAGTTTGAGTTCCAAAGTCAAAAGCTGGAGGCACTGGAATTCTGACACACAAGAGCAGGAAAAGAGTTCCAACTCTAAAAGAGAGGACCTGGGCTGGGGTTGGTGGCTGAGTTGTAGAGCGCTTGCCTCATATGTATGAGGCCCTGGATTCAATTCTCAGCTCTGCATATAAATAAATGAATAAAATAAAGATCCATCAACTAAAAAACAATTATATATAATATATAAAAAATATTATATATATATATATATATATGTGTGTGTGTGTGTGTGTGAATATATATATATATATATATATATATATATACATATACATATATGCTTGAATTTACCCATCCTTTGTCTCTTTGTTCCATTTGTGCCCCCAGCTGACTGGATGGTGCCCACCCACATTGAGAACAGATTTTCTGCATACAGTCCACCAACTAGAAGGCCAATTTCCTCCAGAAACAGTCTCACCGACACACTTGGGGCTGACCAGTCATTCTACCCACTTAAATGCCAAACCACTTGGATTTCCTTTCAGCACAGGAGGGACAGTTTCCATGCCTACCGAGAATAGTGAATGCTTTATCGGTTGTCTAGGTATCCCTTAATTCAGTCAAGTTGATCTGCAAAATCAACCATCATAGGAATGTTGGTCAATGGCTTTTTTTTTTTTTTTTAGCTTTGTGTGCTCAGGAAAAGCTGGCACCAGATTTATCCCCTTCCAGAGCTGGTAGGATCTGTTGAGTTAGGAAACATTTATTCTTGTTGTATTAGTCTCAGAGGTCATGGTATCATTATTAAGTTGTATTCTCTCAATATCTCCAAAGCTGGAAGGAAGGGAAGGAGGAAGAAAGGGAGGAAAGAAGGATCAATGGATACAACTGTGACTGTGCAAGTGAGAGATTACAATCAAATGAGAAAATTATGAGTTCACAAATTGTACATAAAAATTCCACAATTTACCAGGTAAATTCACTTATCTGTAAATTCCTCAGAACCCCTGACTATATTGCCATTTTTAGAATAATAAGTGTTATACTTGGCACAGTATATCTTGACCTCTAATCTCAATAACTCAGGAGGGTCACAAATTCATAGCCAGTCTCCGTAACTTAGTGAGACTCTGTCTCAAAATTTAAAAAAAGCACTGGAGATGCTCAGTGGTACAGTACCCTGGGGGTTCAATCTCTCATACCAAAAATAGTAAGTATTATAACAAGTATTGTATGCACCCCATAATCGTTTTTTCTTCTTTGGCATTTTCAGCAGGAGACTCAGTTTTGCCTTTGTTAGCAGCACAATCAACCCCTGTACCAATTCCTGTGCCTGATTAATCTAACCATCATACTTCTCAGTAAATTTAAAGTATGTCTAGTTATTCAAAGATGTGCTGCAGGGCATTTAGAGTGATGAAGTTAGGCCCTAGAGCTCATAGTATGGTCCATAAATAAGGTATTATTATGGCTGTTAAAACTTTAAAAGGGGAAATGTCTCCAGCTGCTCTTTTTTTTTTCCTGAGTTAATTAGATTTACTGAAGATGTTTAATCTCATGAGCTCATTCTACAAGGTATGCAATATTAGTCCCTACAGTGCTGTTATATTTCATATCTTAGGTCAAGATTTTATTGTTTGGGGCTCTTGCAAAATTTAGGAAATGAAGCAGATTTCATCTGATTTTTTAAAAAGTTGACAAGAAACAAAAAGCTTTGCCTGTGACTGATTTTGGAAAAGAGAATATAAAAATCAGCAAGATGACATCAGACCAATGTATCAATACATCTTAATTCTATAAATAAGGAAATAGCTAATGATTGTTTACTGTTTCTTATGTGTCAGGAATAATTCTAAATGCATTCTATCTATCAACTCATTTAATCCTAAAATTAGCCCTACGAGATTCTTGACATTATGGGATAAGGTAACGAAAGCCAAGAAAACTTCAAATCATGCCCTGTATCACCCAGCTAGTGAGTGACAGAATCAAGATTTTAAAATAAGCTCTATGTTGAACCCATTACAACTTCTGGTTCTCATTAGTTGCAGTCACAGGCATTCTGGCTGAAAAAAAAAACCTATGATAGTGAAGATGTAGAGTATGTGGGAACAGGCTTCATGTACTGCTATAAGACTGTCAAATGGTACAACCTTTTCAGGAAAAATTTGTCAATTTGAATCAAAAGCCTTATAATTTTTCCTGAAAAAACTCAACAAGTGTTGAAACTCGTGTTCAGCAAGTTTAACTTATTTTAACCTAGTAAAAATAAAATTCACCTACTGTTCAACATAGGGGATTGGTAAAAATAAAAATTATGGTAGATTACAATGAGGTTTTTCATGATAAAAATTAATGAGTTGTATGAAAAATACTCCAAAAATCTCATAACTACAGCACCAAAAAATTTTTAGCATTCCAAAAATGGGTTATACAAATATAAACTGTTAATTCTCTCCTAGCATTCAGAGACTTGTCTACTCTGGTGGCCAGGAGAGATTAAAATTATGATACTTAACACAACTTGAAAATATGTGGATCCCAGCAAGCAATTGTTCAATATCTTAGTAAAGCATACACAGGGAAAACCATCAGTTTTGTTACTGGGAGTTGTTTTTTTGTTTGTTTGTTTGGTTGGTTTTGGTTTTTTTAATGACAAATGGGAAATACTACAGCTCACATTATAACTTTCTTATCCCATAAAGAATTCATTCAAGATCCTTTATATTTATTAAATGCAACTACCCGAGATTTCTCCCCAACATAAAAATTAACTTTTCAATCAGAATGTGAAAATTACATATTATGTAACAATAATTCCATGTTGCACATGCAAAAATCTTGTCAAAATAGGGAAGCATAACATTAAAATACAGACTTTAATTGAACCCCAGTATAGCTCATTGTGTTCTTCTCAATATCTCTACATTAAATATATATAAAAAAATAGCAACAAGAAAAAGAAAAGCTAAATGTAAGATGAACAAAGCTTATAAAGGGGGAACAATTTGCTGTTAAAAAGAACAAAAAGAAATTTGTGCTATTTACAGTTAAATTGCAAAAAGGGGAGTACTAATTAAAAAACCCAATAGTTTTGACTTTAAAAGAGTAATTATTTTTATATAAAAAAGACAATCATAGGAGGTAATTAAAATATTAAGCAAACAACAATTACAATTCAGAATTTCTTGATTCTTATTTTATTCTATAAAAAATATAGCAACTTTGTCTACCTGAAGAAGAAGAACAAGAATAATTAACAGTAGAAGCATGGAAAAGGCAGAGAGAAGAGACAATTCTAAGAGTAACACCCACAAAAAAAAAAAAAACTATGACTCCTAATTTTCATCCAGGCTAGAAGGTATAATCAATTCTCTTTCCAACCATTTGATTAAATGATTAAAGAGCTAAAGATGTCCAGACACTAAACGCTTCACTTGCCTAAGATTAATGTGCACCTTACCAGAAAACAGACCATTTCCAAAATAATAAGTGAAACCAACAGAGGCTGCATTAGGCAAAGTTTTGTTGCCATGTAAGCAAAGGAGAGAAATGGCTTTAGGAAAAACCTTTGCGCTATGTGGATTCGGGCAAAAGCTACCATTTTCCCCAAAAGCAGCACAACAGTGGTACTGCACAAGCCCAGGGGCACAAGTTACACAAACACACAGAGCCTCTGGATCTAAATGGTGACCTAACACTGGGCAATGCACAGAAAGAACTGATGAAACACCAACACCAATTCAACGCAGTCTATGGAGCACTCGATTGTAACAACATCAACTACAAAGGAGTGGACTTTCTACTGACCAGGCTAAACATCTCAATAAAAATAATTGCTTAAATATACAAGAAAGGTCCTTTTTCTGTGAAAAAGTATAGTGTAGTCTTTGTTATATATGTTTTCAACTGAACCCTTGTTTCAATAGCTAGCTTCAGCTTAGAAATGCAATGATATTAAGAGGCAGTCACAGGGTTGGTGCAGAAGGTGGGTTCTACCCCTTTGACACCCAGGCACAGGATAAAGGTTGAAGGTCACCGGGCCCTGCCAATCTCTCTTCAATGTGTCTACCATCAGAGTCACTCCATGGAATTAAATCATGGTACCTCTTAGATGTTCCTACTAAATGCAAGCAGAAGACAACTTCAAGAGTTCTCAGTTGAAATCAAACTCAGCAGCAAGTGGCATATGCCTGACTCACCTGAAAGGGATTTACTTATTTCATGCCTCAAGTCTCTTGGGAAGCTCTACAGAGCTGGTAAGTTAGCAAGGTCCCGGGTCCTTCTCATTTTTACTCTGCTTTTCTTGCTATATGAATTTCTTTCTCCAAGTCACAGAATGACCACTACAAGTTCTATCTACTGTTGAAAAGCTGAAAAACAACAATAAGTAATCTGGTAACTCCAGAAACTGGACTGTCTTTTCAAATCCTCCTCTCCCACCCATTCTTGCCAGGCAATAGTTCAACTAATTTTAATGCACATTATTATTGCCTTATTAATTTGCAGTTGCAGGAGAATATATTATTCTTATATGTTAGCAATGACTATTTGCCAAAGTCACAGCCAGGAGGTGACAGAGCTGGATTTAAACCCAAACTGTCTGAATTGAGCAGGAGGTTAAGGCTCAAATGTTCATAGTCCCTTTCTAGATGGACTGTGGCAACAGGCCAGGACTTTAGTAAAACATCTGTTACTCCCCCAGAAGCTGAGAATATTCTCAAATGAACTGGAAGAAATGTATTAATAATACAAATTCAACACAGTCCCTCAGGTTACAAAAAATATTAGTCTAATAGTCCACAAAAATGTATTTTATAAAGAACTAGAAGGAACCTAACACAAAGAAATAAAAAATACTCAAGGAAAGGGAAATACTAATTATCCCAATTTGATCATAATATATTTTATCTATGTATCAAGTTATCACACTAAACCCCATACAAATGTATAGTTATTATGTGTCAATTAAAATAGAACTATATAAAATAAGAATATTCTATATACACCATTTTCTAAGCCCAGGGATCCTGGGCCACAGGATTTAAAAGAAAGAAAAAAGAATGTTGGTTTCCAAAAGTATTTGTACAAACTATTATGTCTTCTCAAAAATCAAATATGAGAAAAACAAATAAAAATCACCACCATCACCTTAGCTTAAGCACAGTATTCACTTCGCAACTTATCTATTAATGCAGAAAAAGACCCTGTTTGATCACCACACCAAGAGCATGAACCCCACTGACGCTGAACTGCATTTTTCATAATTAGAGAAAAACATACTCATAGCATGATAAATAACAGTAAAACAAAGAATAAGAATAGGGAGAACATGTCATGCTCTTTCTGAAAAGTAATAAACATTTCTAACAATTTTAAAAGGTGAAGAATAAGCACTCACCTGCAATCCCAGCAACTCAGAAGACTGAGGCAGGAGGATCAGAAGTTCAAAGCCAGCCTCAGCAATTTAGTGAGGCCCTAAGTAACTAGCAAGACCCTGTCTCTAAATAAAATATAAAAAAGGCTGGGACACTACCAGTGAAACTCCACATCATGTACAACGACAAGAATGGAATCCAAATTAGAATAAGTTATACTCCATGTATGTATAATATGTCAAAATGCACTCTACTATCATGTATATCTAAACAGAACAAATTTTTTTAAAGTGGGGAAAAAATGACTAGGGGCGTGACTCAATGGTTAAATGCCCCTGGGTTCAACCCCCATACCAAAAATTTTTTAAAGTTAAAAAATAACAATAGTATCCTTCTATGTTTTGGGGAGTTGGTTTTGTGTTGCGGCTTAAAGTAAAGGGTCTACTGTTTTGTGGGACCAAGATTTGGGAAAGATGACACTTGGAAGTTTTACTTCTGTTATTTATTTTCTTTGAAGTGAAAATCACATCATGTAAAATTATTCATGTTAAATTAAACATGTAAAATTATTCATGTTAAATTAAACAAAGTGGTAACATTAGTGTATGCTCACCATGCATATGACCACCACATCATGCAGTTTCAAAACACTGTCAATCCCAAAACAAATCCCTGTCCTCATTCAGCAGTTACTCATATTACCCCTCCCAACCCTCCTGCAGTCTCTGGCAACAACTGATCTGCTTTCTGTTTCAATAAAGAACTTATGAAAGGTATGTTTCCAGAGTCTTACCCAGAAGTTTTAAATATTTTTAAACCTCTGTTGCATGATGACTAAATAAAATAGCCAGACTTATGAAATCAGGGAAATAGTACAATTGAGAATTAGCATTTCTAATGGAATGCTTTCCTCTTTTTTTCTTTTCTTTTAGTAGTTTTTGATATTTTTATTAGTGTATTACAGTTATTTATAATACTGAGATTCATTGTGACATATTCATACATTCATGTTATACAATTTGCTTCATTTCAATTTTAAGTACTTCCACTTTCCCTTCCCTCTCCTCTCTCTCTTCCTCTACTGGTCTTCCTTCTATTTATTGCTTTTTATAACTGGTGCTTAATAGATATATTTAAAAGTGGAATTCACTGTGGTATATTCACACATGTACATAGCCTAATTTGCTGGATTTCTCTCTGCAGTTCCAGCCTTTTCCTAGCCCTTCTCCCTCATCCTCAATTCCCTTCCTTTACTCCATTTTAGGGCTGGAGAGTTAAGAGTCTTTCAGTATTTTTCCCACTAAATACAAAGCATGCCACATATTGCGCATGTAAGTAGCTACTCGCTTTACAGAGTGAAAGCAGCCATATTGCGCATGTAAGTAGCTACTCGCTTTACAGAGTGAAAGCAGCAAGGCCAGGGTCATGGGTCAAGGTAGCATGAAGAAGATTCCCAATCCTTCCCTGTCTGTGCCAGTCCTCAGTTGTTATTTGGCAGATTCTGTCAAGGAGGCTACGTGGGCTTTTAAGTGAAATTCCTGGAACTACTTAGCTTTACAAATGTCAAACCATCCCCCAAAACAACTGTGAGCTAAACTGTTAACCACAATATTATGTTATGGGAAACTAGAAAAATAAAAGTTGCCGTCTCCTACCTCAATTCTCCCCAAAGTGTGTGGGAAGTAGTGATTACAGTATAAAGCCTTCTTTTTGTTGCAATTCCTATGACAGGTCACGCTCTCATGCCAGGCAGGAATCCATGTGAAAGCAATGAAAACAACATGCCCAAAACAGTCAATCATTCAACAGGTGCTACCTAGTGCTGGCTAAGAGCACAGGTTTGTAAAAGACACGTGGACATCAGAAAATAATCACAAATAATTAAATAGTGCTTACTCTGCTTCTGGTGCCATTATAAGCTCAGTGTGTGTGCACTCATGTGTGTGTGTGCGCTCATGTGTGTGTGTGCAGGAGTTTAGAGAAAGTTGTGTTAAATTCATTAGTTTAATAAATTAAATAAGTATATATTTATAATGCTCATCTGATTTTCATAATTATGCAAGAAAGCTACTACTGTTATCATCTCCACTTTACTGAAAATGAAGCTGAGCCACCAAGAGGTTAAATGACTTGTCTGAAGTCTTCACAGCTGGCTGCTAGAGCCAAGATTTGGCCTTGGCCGCTTGGCTCTAGAGTCCATGCTCTTCAAACCCAGGCATTTTGCCACTTTGCCCAAGGAAAGACTCAGAAGTCTGCTATTTGATTGCTGAACTAGTAATAGCATAATCAATAACATACATGCACAGAGTACAAAAAAAGCGTAGTGGTGCATGCCTATAATCCCAGCAGTTTGGAAGGCTGAAGCAGGAGGATCATGAGTTCAAAGCCAACCTCAACAAAAGCAAGGCACTAAGCAATTCAGTGAGACCCTCTCTTTAAATAAAATAAAAAATAGGGCTGGGGATGTGGCTCAAGTTCAATCCCCAGTACCAAAAAAAAGAAAGAAAAATAGAGGGATTCCTTTGTTATAATATAGTTATGAATGTGTGTTCCTTAGCTCCCCGAGTAAAGTACCTGGAGTCCAGACTCCTTCAAGGCCAATCTCGTGTCTTACTCAAATCTTACATTGTGCTTAGGATAGTAGTTACTATTGGAGTGCTTAGTAAATGTACCAAGGCCACTATGGTATATAATACCACACTGATCCCCCACAAAACTATGTTATGTGCTTTAGGCCTGCAGTGTGGCAGGTGCTATGAAAACAGGATACTTCTAATTGGGTCAATTGGAGCATGGATGAGATATACTAAGAACCATTCCAACACATGCAGTGTCTCAGAGCAACATACAAAGATGTCAGGTCTCAGTGCTGGGTCCAAGAACTCACAAGGTTAAAGCTAAGTAATTGCACAATTTTTATGCAAAAGGAATTGCTTCTGCTTCTTCCCTAAAACCCAAAATATTTTTTTAAAAAGGAACAAAGACTAATAAACCCCAAATCATAAGAACTTGATAAAGGAAATGACAGTAGAATTACAGATTTGGGAATCTGAGAAGTATATTACCAGGAAATATTTAAGAATAAAAGCCAAAACTAACTATAGGTGGAGGTATGGCACAGTGCTAGGCACAGAAGGACTTCTTGAACTTCTGCATCAAGAAGAGTCCCAGCTCCTTCCTCCCAGCAAACACAGGATAGAGGGAGGATAACTTTGCCTCTAGAAAGGCTGAACTGAAGGGGTTCTGTGCTCCAGGCAAGGCTAAGGGTAGCACTGAGATAAAACTAAAACAAAGGAATATATACAGGTATACATACTGGACAAACAAAAGTCCTAACCTCTTTTCTCATTCAGGTCTAAGAATACAGGTTTATAAGCCTCAAGAAAAAGATCAGCAAGTTCTTCTTCAGGCATAATCAGCCTCTTAAAAAGAACTATGGTACTATTTTAAATGATTTTTCATGCATATATGCTACTAAATTCTAAGCTTCTTGAAGGCTAGATTTGTATTTCTGGCCAATAATGAAGAGCTTTGCATACACTAAATTTACATTTCATTTTTTATTTTATGTATTTATTCTCATCAGTTATACATGGTAGCAGAATGCTCTTCAATTCATTGTACACAAATGGAGCAGAATTTTTCACTTCTATGGTTGTACCCAAAATAGGGTCACACCATTCTAGCAATCATAAGAATAGTCTTGTTTCACCATCTTTCCTACCCCCATGCCCCCTTTCCCCTTCACCTTTGCCCCATCCAAAGTTGCTCCACTCATCCCATCCCTCCTCCCATTGTGGATAAGCATCCACTTAACAGAGAAAGCATTCTACCTTTGTTTTTTTGGGATTGGCTTACTTCACTTAGCATGATATTCCATACCAACTCCATCCATTTACCTGCAAATGTCATAATTTGATTCTCTTTTAGTGCTAAGTAATAATCCATTGTGTATATATACCACAGTTTCTTTATCCATTCATCTATTGAAGAGCATCTAGGTGGTTCCACAATTTGGCTATTGTGAATTGTGCTGCTATGAACATTGATATGGCTGTGTCACTGTAGTATGTTGATTTTAAGTCCTTTGGGTATAGACCAAGGAGAGGGATAGCTGGGTCAAATGGTGGTTCCATTCCAAGTTTTCTAAGGAATCTCCATATTGCGTTCCAGATTGGCTGCACCAATTTGCAGTCCCACCAGCAATATATGAGTGTGCCTTTTCCTCTACCTCCTCGCCAACACTTATTGTTTATATTCTTGATAGCTGCCATTCTGACTGGAGTGAGATTAAATCTTAGAGTAGTTTGGATTTGCATTTCTCTAATTATTAGAGATGTTGAACATTTTTTCATATATTTGTTGATCTATTATATATATTCTTTTGAGAAGTATTGGTTCAGCTCCTTAGCCCATTTATTGATTGGGGTTTTTTGTTTGTTTGTTTGTTTGTTTCTTTGTTTGTTTTTAGTGTTAAGTTTTTGAGTTCTTTATATATCCTGTAGATTAGTGCTCTATCTGACATGTGTGTGGCAAAAAAATTTGCTCCCAAAATATAGACTCCTGTTTACTTCATTGCTATTAAACAGTAAACATGGAATTTGGGGCTTTTTTGTTTTTGTGGCTTTGTTGTTTTTTGTTTGTTTTTGGTACTGGGGATTGAACCCTCTATCACTGGGCACCCCTGGGTTCTAAGTTGCTAAGGCTGGCCTTGAACTTGCAATATTCCTGCCTCAGCCTCCCAAGTTGCTGGGATTACAGGCATGCGCCACCAATACCAGGCAAGAGTTTGTTCTTAACAACCAAAAGCTGTTTGGTTAAAACTTCCCAATTCCAACTAAAGCCCAAAACCAAACCAAAATGGCCATAAACATTTGTGGTGCTCATAGTGAACAGGTAAGACAATTGCTTCTCTGGGCTCCCTCCAGTGTAGTATCCCAAAGCCCACTGTGCACACTGATGATTTATAGAGTTGATCTTAATACTCAGGATGATGGTTTGATGACTGGAGTCCACACAATCCAAATAAAATCCAAACAAATCTGTTGTAATCTCTGTGGTCTCTTTAGTAGCAGTATGACCACCTTCTAAAAATATTTATAAATATAGTATTATTGAAAATCTTTTAAAATTCTTGAAATTCTTATAATGTTTTCTTTTTCTCAGAGTTCAACCAAATATTTTAAATATTATTTATCAAAAAAAAAAACAGGTAGGAGGGCTGGAGTTGTAGCCCAGCAGTAGAGCACTTGCCTAGCACATGTTAGGCACTGGGTTCATCCTCAGCACCACATAAAAATAAATAAAAAAGGGCTGAGGTTGTGGCTCAGTGGTAGAGTGTTTGCCTACCATGGGTGAGGCACTGGGTTCGATTCTCAATACCACATATAAATTAATAAATAAATAAAGATCCATCAACAACTAAAAAAATTTTTTTAATTAAAAAAATAAATAAAAGAGGGAGGGAAGATGGCGGCGAAGGGAGTGCATCACCCCCGTGTACCACGTCACTGTTCGGGAGAATGATGAGTTAGATCAGCGAAAAACTATCTTGTTAGGAATTTCTAGCAAAACTGGGGTGCTCCAAAACCTAGTGGAAGGATTTTCATTGCACGAGGATCAGCTACGGGGGCTCAAACGCGAGCGATTTGTCTGCACGGAGGGTCACGCTGCTTATTCAGCAAATCGCCCCGCGGCTAGAATCTGCGGCACACGCTGGGAAGCAAGAGATAGCAACGCAAAGATACAGCGCTGCAGATTCTGTGGGCTCCTGCCAGCTGTGCAACCACTGTACACAGTGCTGAATTCTGGGTTTGAGACAGGGGAAGGAAGCGGTCCAGTTCGGTTCTCCACACCAGTCAGACCACAGAGGAGGCCAGCGGCCACCATCTTGGAGAGTTGACGTCATCATCCCTATTTTCGACTGATCGCAGCTCATTCAACTATAGAACAGGTAATTTCAGTCTGCCATTCGCCTGCGTCTCGCAGACAAAGTACTCAGGCTCAGTGCTAAAGAACCCACGGAAACTGCCTCTTGGAGCCTGCTCCTATCAGAACATACACCGAGCCGAGATCGGCCGAATTCTGGCTCCCAGAACTGCTCTGGCCCAGGGCTAAAGAACCCGCGGAAACTGCTTCTCGGTACGGATCCTGCTGAATACTGTGGAAGCCAGAGGGGCAGAGCAGAGATGCCGCCCACGCCTGGAACAGCCCCAGCGACCCACCAGCGTGGTATCACTTCACCCCAACTGCAGTAGGGGCCGAGCAGAGCCGCTGCCCGAGCCTGCAAGGTAGGCAGACCTGTGACCAATCGGCGGATCAGGCCCAGGGGCCTGCCGGCGTGGTAGACACGTCACACCAATTGGAGTAGGGGCAGAGCAGAGCCGCCGACCGCGCCCAGAACAGGCCTAGCGACCCGCTGGCGTGGTATCACTCCACCCCAACTGCAGTAGGGGCCGAGCAGAGCCGCTGCCTGAGCCCGCAAGGTAGGCAGACCTGCGACCGATCGGCGGAACAGGCCCAGCAGCCTGCCAGCGTGGTAGACACGTCACACCAATCGGAGTAGGGGCAGAGCAGAGCCGCCGCCCACGCCCGGAACAGGCCCAGCGACCCGCTGGCGAGGTAGACACGTCACCCCAATTGGAGTAAGGGCAAAGCAGAGCCGCCGCCCGCACCTGCAAGGTAGGCAGACCTGCGACCGACCGCCAGAACACGCCCAGGGGTCCGCGGGCATGGTAGACACGTCACAGCAACTGGAGGAGGGGCAGAGCAGAGCCGCCGCCTGCACCTACAAGGTAGGCAGACCTGCGACCGACCGGCAGAACAGACCCAGCGGCCCGCCAGCGTGCTAGACAGATCACGACAATTGGAGGAGGAGCACAGCCGCTGCCCACCCTGCAAGGGAGACTTGTCAACTATACAAGAGCAATATAAATAAATAGAGGGAAAATTTCAAAACCACGACAGTTTCACCAAACAGAAAGAAATGCAAGCAGTATGAAACAACAAGGAAAGAAAGGACCACAAGCAATGCACGTCAACTCAACTTTAGAACAGGAAATAGCTGCAGCAGATGGAATGTCAGATAAAGAATTCAGGATATACATGCTTCAGATGATCTGGAGTCTCAAGGAAGACATTAGACAGCAAAATCAGTCAATGAAAGATCACTTCAACAATGAATTACATAAACAAATCCAAGAAGCAAAAGATCAACTATACAGGGAGATAGAGGTAATAAAAAACAAACAAACAGAAATCCTAGAAATGCAGGAAGCAATAAACAAACGTAAAAACTCAATTGAGAATACTACCAGCAGAGTAGAACACTTAGAAGATAGAACATCAGACAATGAAGACAAAGTATTTCAACTTGAAAAGAACATAGACAGCTCAGCAAGACTGTTAAGGAACCATGAGCAGAACATCCAAGAAATATGGGATAACATAAAGAGACCAAACTTAAGAGTCATTGGGATACAGGAAGGCATAGAGGTCCAAACCAAAGGAATGAGCAATCTATTCAATGAAATAATACGAGAAAACTTCCCAGACTTGAAGAATGAGACAGAATCCCAAATCCTAGAAGCCTACAGGACGCCGAATGTGCAAAATCATAAGAGATCCACACCTAGACACATTATAATGAAGATGCCCAGCATACAGAATAAGGAGAGAATTTTAAAAGCTACAAGAGAAAGGAAGCAGATTACATTTAGGGGTAAACCAATCAGGATAACAGCTGATCTTTCAACACAGACTCTGAAAGTTAGAAGATCCTGGAATAACATATTTCAAACACTGAAAGAAAATGGGTTCCAACCAAGAATCGTGTATCCAGCGAAATTAAGCTTCAGGATGGAAGATGAAATTAAAACCTTCCACGATAAACAAAAGTTAAAAGAATTTGCAGCTAGAAAACCATCTCTTCAAAACATCCTTGGCAAAACATTTCAGGAAGAGGAAATGAAAAATAACAATGAAAACCAACAGTGGGAGGTAGGACAGTAAAGGGAGGAAAATAAACAAAGAGGAAAACAAACCATGTTTAGTAACATAAATAAACAAATATGGCTGGAAGAACAAACCATATCTCAATAATAACCCTAAATGTTAATGGCTTAAACTCACCAATTAAAAGACACAGGCTAGTAGAATGGATCACAAAACAAGACCCAACAATATGCTGCCTACAGGAGACGCATTTGATAGGAAAAGATATACATAGACTGAAGGTGAAAGGTTGGGAAAAATCATATCACTCATATGGACTTCGGAAACAAGCAGGAGTGTCCATATTCATATCAAATGAAATAGATTTCAAGCCAAAGTTAATCAAAAGGGATAAAGAGGGACACTAAATACTCCTCAAGGGAACCATACACCAACAAGACATAACAATCATAAATATATATGCCCCAAACAACGGTGCAGCTATGTTCCTCAAGCAAACTCTTCTCAAGTTCAAGAGTCTAATAGACCACCATACAATAATCATGGGAGACTTCAACACACCTCTCTCACCACTGGACAGATCTTCCAAACAAAAGCTGAATAAGGAAACTATAGAACTCAATAACACAATTAACAACCTAGACTTAATGGACATATATAGAATATACCACCCAACATCAAGCAGTTACACTTTTTTCTCAGCAGCACATGGATCCTTCTCAAAAATAGATCATACATTATGTCACAGGGCAACTCTTAGACAATATAAAGGAGTAGAGATAATCCCATGCATCTTATCTGATCATAATGGAATGAAACTGAAAATCAACGATAAAAGATGGAAGGAAAAATCATGCATCACTTGGAGAATGAACAATAGGTTACTGAATGATCAATGGGTTATAGAAGACATCAAGGAGGAAATTAAAAAATTCTTAGAGATAAATGAAAACACAGACATATCTGAATCTATGGGACACATTGAAAGCAGTTCTAAGAGGAAAATTCATTGCTTGGAGTTCATTCCTTAAAAAAAGAAAAAAACAACAAATAAATGATCTCATACTTCATCTCAAAATCCTAGAAAAAGAAGAGCAAAACAACAGCAAAAGAAGTAGAAGGCAAGAAATAATTAAAATCAGAGCTGAAATTAATGAAATTGAAACAAAAGAAACAATTGAAAAAATTGACAAAACTAAAAGTTGGTTCTTTGAAAAAATAAATAAAATCGACAGACCCTTAGCCATGCTAACAAAGAGAAGAAGAGAGAGAACTCAAATTACTAGCATACGGGATAAAAAAGGCAACATCACAACAGACACTTCAGAAATACAGAAGATAATCAGAAATTATTTTGAATCCTTATACTCCAATAAAATAGAAGATAGTGAAGGCATCGATAAATTTCTTAAGTCATATGATCTGCCCAGATTGAGTCAGGAGGATACAGACAACCTAAACAGACCAATATCAATTGAGGAAATAGAAGAAACCATCAAAAGACTACCAACTAAGAAAAGCCCAGGACCGGATGGGTATACAGCAGAATTTTACAAAACCTTTAAAGAGGAACTAACACCAATACTTTTCAAGTTATTTCAGGAAATAGAAAAAGAGGGAGAACTTCCAAATACATTCTACGAGGCCAACATCACCCTGATTCCTAAACCAGACAAAGACACTTCAAAGAAAGAAAACTACAGACCAATATCTCTAATGAACCTAGATGCAAAAATCCTCAATAAAATTCTGGCGAATCTGATTCAAAAACATATCAAAAAAATTGTGCACCATGATCAAGTAGGATTCATCCCTGGGATGCAAGGCTGGTTCAATATACGGAAATCAATAAATGTTATTCACCACATCAATAGACTTAAAATTAAGAACCATATGATCATCTCGATAGATGCAGAAAAAGCATTTGACAAAGTACAGCATCTCTTTATGTTCAAAACTCTAGAAAAACTAGGGATAACAGGAACATACCTCAACATTGTAAAAGCAATCTATGATAAGCCTCAGGCTAGCATCATTCTAAATGGAGGAAAATTGAAGGCATTCCCTCTAAAATCTGGAACAAGACAGGGATGCCCTCTCTCACCACTTCTGTTCAACATAGTTCTCAAAACACTGGCCAGAGCAATTAGACAGACGAAAGAAATTAAAGGCATAAAAATTGGAAAAGAAGAACTTAAATTATCTCTATTTGCAGATGACATGATTCTATACCTAGCAGACCAAAAAGGGTCTACAAAGAAACTATTAGAGCTAATAAATGAATTTAGCAAAGTGGCAGGATATAAAATCAACACGCATAAATCAAAGGCATTCCTGTATATCAGCGACAAATCCTCTGAAATGGAAATGAGGAAAAACACTCCACTCACAATATCCTCAAAAAAAATAAAATACTTGGGAATCAACCTAACAAAAGAGGTGAAAGACTTATACAATGAAAACTACAGAACCCTAAAGGGAGAAATTGAAGAAGATCTTAGAAGATGGAAAAATATACCCTCTTCATGGATAGGCAGAACTAACATCATCAAAATGGCGATATTACCAAAAGTTCTCTATAGGTTTAATGCAATGCCAATCAAAATCCCAACGGCATTTCTTGTAGAAATAGATAAAGCAATCATGAAATTCATATGGAAAAATAAAAGACCCAGAATAGCAAAAACAATGCTAAGCAGGAAGTGTGAATCAGGCTGTATAGCGATACCAGACTTCAAACTATACTACAGAGCAATAGTAACAAAAACAGCATGGTACTGGTACCAAAACAGGCGGGTGGACCAATGGTACAGAATAGAGGACACAGAAACCAACCCACAAAACTACAACTATCTTATATTTGATAAAGGGGCTAAAAGCATGCAATGGAGGAAGGATAGCATCTTCAACAAATGGTGTTGGGAAAACTGGAAATCCATTTGCATCAAAATGAAACTGAATCCCTTTCTCTCGCCATGCACAAAAGTTAACTCAAAATGGATCAAGGAGCTTGATATCAAATCAGAGATACAGCGTCTGATAGAAGAAAAAGTTGGCTACGATCTACATACTGTGGGGTCGGGCTCCAAATTCCTCAATAGGACACCCATAGCACAAGCGTTAATAACTAGAATCAACAAATGGGACTTACTCAAACTAAAAAGTTTTTTCTCAGCAAAAGAAACAATAAGAGAGGTAGATAGGGAGCCTACCTCCTGGGAACAAATCTTTACTCCTCACACTTCAGATAGAGCCCTAATATCCAGAGTATACAAAGAACTCAAAAAATTAGACAATAAGATAACAAATAACCCAATCAACAAATGGGCCAAGGACCTGAACAGACACTTCTCAGAGGAGGACATACAATCAATCAACAAGCACATGAAAAAAATGCTCACCATCTCTAGCAGTCAGAGAAATGCAAATCAAAACCACCCTAAGATACCATCTCACTCCAGTAAGATTGGCAGCCATTAGGAAGTCAAACAACAACAAGTGCTGGCGAGGATGTGGGGAAAAGGGTACACTTGTTCATTGTTGGTGGGACTGCAAATTGGTGCAACCAATTTGGAAAGCATATGGAGATTTCTTGGAAAGCTGGGAATGGAACCACCATTTGACCCAGCTATTCCTCTTCTCGGTCTATTCCCTAAAGACCTAAAAAGAGCATGCTACAGGGACACTGCTATATCGATGTTCATAGCAACACAATTGACAATAGCAAGACTGTGGAACCAACCTAGATGCCCTTCAATAGATGAATGGATAAAAAAATGTGGCATCTATACACAATGGAGTATTACTCTGCATTAAAAAATGACAAAATCATAGAATTTGGAGGGAAATGGATGGCATTAGAGCAGATTATGCTAAGTGAAGCCAGCCAATCCCTAAAAAACAAATGCCAAATGTCTTCTTTGATATAAGGAGAGTAACTAAGAACAGAGTAGGGACGAAGAGCATGAGAAGAAGATTAACATTAAACAGGGATGAGAGGTGGGAGGGAAAGTGAGAGAGAAGGGAAATTGCATGGAAATGGAAGGAGACCCTCAGGGTTATACAAAATTACATACAAGAGGAAGTGAGGGGAAAAGGAAAAATAATACAAGGGGGAGAAATGAATTACAGTAGAGGGGGTAGAGAGAGGAGAGGGGAGGGGAGGGGAGGGGAGGGGGGATAGTAGAGGATAGGAAAGGCAGCAGAATACAACAGACACTAGTATGGCAATATGTAAATCAATGGAAGTGTAACTGATATGATTCTGCAATCTGTACACGGGGTAAAAATGGGAGTTCATAACCCACTTGAATCAAAGTGTGAAATATGATATGTCAAGAACTATGTAATGTTTTGAACAACCAACAATAAAAAAAGAAAGAAATAAATAAATAAAAGAAAGAATGTTATCGTATCCATCTTTAACTAAAAATATATATTTTTAAAAACCAGGTAGGGATGGTGGCTTAGCACTTAAAAATAATATTTAAAAATTTACTATGTGGTAAAAGTGGAAAGATATATGACTTTACTTCCACAACTTTTTAACATTCCCTAGCAAGAAAATGGCCCAGGATAGATTGATTTTATGCTGTCAGTTCTGGGAAGACATCTGTGATTTTCGCCATTATCCATTAATATTAGCTCTTGATAAGTGTGGCTAAGTGATTTTAAGGTTTTAAAAAGCAGTGGGGCCTGGTAGTTCTCAGCAATGCTGGGTACCTTGGCTGGCAACCGCTCAGGAATTATGTGGCTAAATCGCTGACCTGTTCTTTGAGTAATCAAGGGTACAGAAGGAGGAGAGAGGGAAAAGACAGAAGACAAGAATCTGTTATGTTTTCCCATAGATGAGATCAGCTTCCCTTAGGGAATAGACTTTTACATTGTGAGGCTAGGCCAGACAACAATAATTTTGAAACAAAAGGTTCATTGGGTGCTTTCAAGGAAGGCAACTCTCCTCAATCCTCACAACAGCCTTGTGGGTTAAGTATTTTCACCTCCACTGCATAGATGATTAACTGATGCCCAGAGAGCAGAAATAAGAGCACAGACTGACAGTGTCTGCTTTCAGCACCATCTTCCTTCATCCCTGACAGCTGATATGCACTTGAAGCTTCTTCCCCATGAGTGGTCAAGCAGAAACAGCCCGCTTGAATTTTGCCTCCTTCTCCTGGCTTCCCACTGGGGATTTTGCTTCCCTAGCTAGGTAAAGCCTGCTCATCATTCCCTAGCCCTCCAAGTCAAGAACGGCACAGAGGACTCCCCACTCTATAATCGTCCTAGAGCATGACTCCCCGCTTAGTGCACCAGTCACCGCACCCAGGAGGCTCATCGTCACCAGACACACTATGACTAACTATCTGTGATCCCATCTTCTACCTACCTCCAAGTCAGACACAGCAAAGGTGACGTTGGTATAAGAATCCCTACATTACACCCATATCATGAGTCATCCATAGCTCTGTGTGTGAGCTACACCCATTTTGCGACGCGAAAGTGCCTTTCCTCTTGCTCTGCCTGTGATCCCACATAGCACCTGAGATGGGTGTGACTTGCCAAGATGTCTATCAACCTGCTGACCACAGGACATCACCAAGCAAGACGCCATCCTTCGAAACCCTACTCCTTGCGTTATTTGGGTGGAATATTCTATTGAATGTCTCCTCCCCAATAAATAGGGGGGTTGGGGGTATGCTCACTCTCTCTTGCCTTGCTTGTTCCTCTTGTTCTCAAGCACAGGAGCTGACCCCTGAGGTCACAGAGCCATCCTTGACCCCCAAAAAAGCTATTTTGTATTTGTGTGGTCTCTTCTTCATTGCCAGCCCAATTCACACAGAGTGACCCTGAATCCATCCCATGCACGGGACATGGACGACACTCCCAGAAGGATGTGAGGTGTGAACAAAGTTAACATTTACTGTGTCATTTTTGCCTGTGGCTCTAGGTATCACCTTGGACACCATTAAGAACTACATGAGACTTGGAGTGCCATTAGCTTTGGCCCATGAACACATTTGCTAATGACGGAGCTGTACAGTACTGAAGTAGCTGCATAATTATGAGCCATTAATAAAATTCAAGTTTCTAATATCCAGCAACATTTGAAAAAGCTGAACATGTTTTCTCAATATAATCAAAAACCTTGGCACAATATACAATTAGATTCAAACTATGACCCATTATCTGATATATTACCACTTCAAGACTCAGGAAGGTGACTGAATAGAAGCACCAGAGAGTGACTGGCTGAAGGTAGCCAGGCAGCCACAAGAAATAGTAAGGAGATTTCAAAGGGGCACAAGGGAGTCCTCTCTCTGACCCTCAAATATTTTCTAATTAAGACTTTCTGCCCTTGTGATATAATTGCTAATAAACTAAAAGATTATCCTCTCTATCCACTGTTTATAATCAAATTCTATGAAAATGTCTTTTTTTTTTTTGCTTTTCATAAACATCCTGGTGGCTGTATTCCTGAAAATCTGCAAATTGAAACCTTCAATTCTTCAAAAATTTCAAAATAATTCCTTACTCAAAAGAAGCAAACTGCATGTATAATAGGTCTTAGAGAGGGTAAGAGTGACACACATCACACACTCACAAACATTTAGAGGACATGGCTGCCTATACTACAGCAGTTCCCTTTTCCTTACAGTCCCAATGTACATTCACAGCTCCCCACACAGGCCATGTAACTCAGTGGAAGTTGACCCTATTCCAGCTCCAGAGGAAGGTTCTGATTAGTCTAAATTGATCATGGTAATCCAATCCTCCTCTTCAGCAATTGGTTCAGAAACCAAGCTCAAATCCATCAGCGAGTGGCAAGGCTCCGTAACTACTATTGACCCAGAGGTGAGTGCAAGATTTAATTTGGTCTAATCAAATTGTTCCTTGATTGAAAGGTTTGTTTTTCCCTTTGCAATTGGTGAAAACAAGGAAGAGTGTAACCCACATGCAGTTGAAATCCATCCAGCCACCATGATGAAAGCCATCTGAAGACTGACCAAATACATGGAGGGCAGGGCTAAAGAAATCAGAGAAGCTGAGCACAGCCTTGATCACACTGTACCTGCAGACACTCCACCCTTCAGACTTCCTGCCCCTACAGAAACAAATACCCTCATGAATTAAGCTAACTTGAATCAAGTTTTGTCTCACTAATCACTGAAAACATCCTGATTGGTGCTATTTTGTACACCAAAGATGTTTCATGAATAAAGATAGTTATATATTTAAAGAAAATATCTGAATGCTACCTCTAAACTCAGCAACACTTAACCTCTAGTCAATGGCACTGGGTTAGTGCTATGGGAAATAATATTGGCAGAGGGAGTTTGTATGTCCCATCTTATATTTCTACTCTTATCCTCGTGATAGGTATATAAAGCTTTTTAATAAAAATGTTTCTAGGGAAAAGAGGGTGAGGAGATTGATTAGTGAATCTTTCAAGAACATTTACACACACTAACATTAAGAATTTCTTCTTTATTATTATTCTAAAGCGCTTGAAACCACTAATTACAAAAGAAAAATTCATCCTAGAAAAGGTTCATGGTATCTACCCAAACCAAGCATCTGGTCACTGATAAATATCCCACTTTAACACCTCTTTCGTCTCCCTGCCTCATCCCCATCCTCATCCCCCACACATATATACACACCCTTCCAAATATCACCTTCATGAAAACATCTAGAATGTCTGACCAAATAACCAGGTACTATGTCCCTCCCCCTCAATTGACACATATAACTATCACAATACTCTGTATTTTTTTCTAACCATCCCCCTTCAATTTTTTTTTAAATAAAGCAGGGTATAAAACATACCCAGAGGAAATGTGACTTTTGTCTTCAGTAACTTATAAAAGATGTGGCACTGCTTTCAAGCCAGCATCGCGTCATGTGGGATAACTAATTTTTCATCACTTCAACATTGCAGAGCTGGGTGTGGCCTCAAGTCTGCAAGCCCATTCTCCCCGAAGTGAGAAACAGGTGCTTCTGCTTAGGCCTTCCGGTGCACCTGCCTCCCTCTGGAGATTAACAATCTGAGCATTGCCTATGTTAGTAACAGCCTTTAATGCCCTAGTGGTCTTAGTTAAGACTCTTCATTGCAACACTCAGGAACACACCTCTAATTCCTTAAGCAGAAAGGGAGTTTATTACAAAGATTCAAACAAAGGATGGCATGTTTTGTGAGAAACATTAGCAGAAATCTTGGAGGTGAAGTATATACTATGATTTTGAAGGTTAACTGTTTTCAGTATAGAGTGACAATTAGACAGGAGGTTCTTCTTTATGTCTAACCTAAATTTATTCTGCTGAGATTTAGAGAGAGAGAGAGATTTTTTAATATTTATTTATTTATTTATTTTTTAGTTCTCGGCGGACACAACATCTTTGTTGGTATGTGGTGCTGAGGATCGAACCCGGGCCGCACGCATTCCAGGCGAGCGCGCTACCGCTTGAGCCACATCCCCAGCCCTCTGCTGAGATTTAAACATATTTCTTTCTGTCTGATTGTGAGTAGAAGGAGAACTTTTCTGCAGGGGTAGAAGGCATGTCTTGGTCAGATGTCTATTGCCAGGGTCAGAGGCTGTGACCAGGAAAGCAAGGTCTGTAGCTTTTGACTGCAAGCTTCCTAGCAACCAACTCAAAGAAGTAAACCCAATCACATACATAATTTCACAATGCCCATGAAATAAACACATCTGCCTTTTGGTCAAGGCACAGAGCTTGAGAAGAATTCCTTTTATAAGATCCATAAAGAAGGTTTTTGAGATCCTGCGAATCAAGTAATCATGTAAAAGACATGTAAGTTCCTCAAAAATAAGAAAGTTTTATGTTCTTGTAACACACTTATATAGTAGGTGCCTGGCACACAGTAGATACTTCAAAAATACTGGTTGAAAAAAATAATCAAACAGTGTCAACCCAACTACTCAGGAGGCTGAGGCGGGAGGATCTATGGAGCTCAGGAGTTTGTGGTTAGCCTGGGCAACATAGCCAGATCCATCTCAAAAGCAAGTCATTGACAACTAGTGGAATTAGCTATTTACATTGCTGAAGAGTAAAACTTTATTGCAGCCTTCACGAATAAGGGTCACAAAGATTCCCACTGAAGCTCCAATATCAGTATATTTATAGTTTTCATAGTTATACTGCTCAGTGCAACAAAAGAACAGAGCACACGTAACAATCAACACAATGCAGAGCTTCCAAACTATGAAAAAGAAATAAATGACTGTAAATTTTCACTCTCCATTAACAAGACAAGCAGGGAAAGGGCCGGGGCTATAGCTCAGTGGTAGAGCTCCTGCCTCGCACATGTGAGACACTGGGTTCGATCCTCAGCACTACCTAAAAATAAAGATATTGTGTCCATCTACAACTAAAAGATTTTTTTAAAAAAGACAAGGGAAATATAGAGCAATATGAATTTAGGTCAGACACTGAGAGGAACTTTCTGGGGCAGTTATGAGGTCTAGAGCCATTCAATTCAAGAATCCTATCCTTGATCAATTTGGAGATGATTTTTTCCTTAATTTCTCTTCAGTTCATAACATTAGCTCCCTTAATTTTGCCACTCACAGAATAATAAAATTTTCATTTTCCCTTGAAGTTGAACCTAAGGTTATACCTGAAGTAACTTAAGACACAACAATAAGTTGTGTGGGAAAAAAAATAACCAAAATAGGAACTAATGATCTAGTATTGAAAACATCCAGACTATTCCTAACAAATCAGCACAACATGGTGGATGGATGCAAGAAGCTAGTTTGAAGGAGTGAGCAGGGGTCAGTTCATACACAGCCTTGTAGGTCACATAAAGACTTGAGTTTTCTCCAGGTGTGATGAGAACTATTGGAGAGATTTTGTGCAGTGGAATGATTTCTTAGCTATGTTACAGGAATATTATCCTGGATTATTTTTCATGCAGTTGTTTAAAATAGTATGGATACAGCCCAAACTTGTACATTAGCTCTAGACTGGTCTACTGATCAGAGACAGTATAGCACTATAAAAAACATTAAAATTTTATTATACTTGTATTATCAAAGAAGATTATGCAAGCACTGAAAATGAAAAGTACTGAGCTGTTATTCAGAAATTTATTATTAATTCCAGCATAAACTTTTACACTCCAACAAGCTATCATTTTATCAATTCTGAAATTACATTTAAGATATATGTAAGAATTACATATACATTATACATTTATAAGAATTTTCCTCACTCAACTTCATCAACATCACTTTATACTAATTGCTTTGTTTACCTGAATTACTTATTCAAAACGGCATTTGATTATTCAAAATAATGTTGCTCAATTTTAATTGAATCCTCAAGCAAGCCAGCATGCAGCTCCTCAGCTTGCATAGTAATTCATCAATACATTCATTATGCATTTCTTATGGATAGGACATGAGCTAAAATGACAGATATGGTTGAAGGTATGTATGCTTTTCTTTAGGCAGAATAAAAGAGACAAAATAAAATACATGCATAAAGATACTTTTTTGTAGAAAATTTAAATGCTTCATAATATCATATCAATTATTTTTAACTTTATGAGGCATCTTTAGGGAATTAAAACGATACATCTGTCTGCACCCCAAGGAGTGACATTTTTATCTACAACTGTGAGTAAATGGCTGGAAGCCCACAACAGCTAATTAGTTGGGTGAAAGTCACAGATGGGTCAGTGGAAGGGAATCTTCCAGAATCCCAAAGGCCAAACTCTTTCCTCAGTCCGTGCAGTTCCTGTGACTTATACTAGGCATTTTTACATTTATAACAAGTGATTAGAAGGACCTCAGTTGCATTTCCATAGAATTTATATGCTTTCAGCAGTTTCAAACTGACAGCTGGAACAGGATTTTGCTCCACATTCAGAAGCAGGGTTTTTTGGCCAGCACAGTGCTTGTGATTTTTTGTAAATGGATCTGAAAACCTTTAGGACAGAATTCGCTGCCCACCCCACCAGAATCCTTACCACTGCCAAAAGTCTTATATCAATGACTTCACCCTTTGGGGTAGCCTACTAATGCTGAAGGCCTTTGAGTTTTTGTCTTTGATGCATACAGCTTTCATACACTATTTCCAACTAAAAAACATCTTTGCCCTTAACTTTAAAGTCATTTCTTAACTTTTCAGTTTTCTTATCATTCCTTCAATCTTCCCAACATCACTATCATAAATGCATGTTGCCAACTGTATTCATTTAACAAATACTTATTGCATTCTTACAAGTATGATCTAGGTGCAGCTGAGAGGAAAAAAAAAAAAGGCAAACAAAATATATCCTGCCCTCCAGAGGTAGGTATTCTAGACGAAGAGACAGATAAAAATAAATGTAGATTAACCTCTGGCTGTGGAGACAGAGCACCATTTTGAAGAGGATATCACAAAGATCTCTCTGTGGAAACGACACTTTGAGCAGAGGTGTGAGTAAAAAGAAACCATGAGGCACACGGATTCCTAGTGGAAGAACAAGTGCAAAGGCACCAAGACAGAAACCTGGCTGATACACCTACAGAACAAGAGGGTGCACAGAACATGGTGGATGGATGCAAGAAGCTAGGTTGAAGGAGTGAGCAGGGACCAGTTCATGCCCAGCCTTGTAGGTCACATAAAGACTTGAGTTTTCTCCAGGTGTGATGGGAACTATTGGAGAGATTTTGTGCAATGGAATGATGTGATCTGACATGATACCTCTAACAATTTAATATGATTGCCATATTTAGAATAGTCTGATGGGGTGAAAGGAGATGAAGAGAATCAGGTAGAAGGCTGCTACCATGATCTAGAGAGGTTGATGTATTAAGACTCCAGTGGTCCAGGTATACACTACACCTTGGAGCAGGAGGGGAGAAGTGATCAGATTTGGGATATGTATTGATGGTAAAGTTTACAGGGTTTGTGAGATTAGAAAGGATATTAGTCAAGGTTAATTGTGCTCTATATGTGTAATAAGGATTGTAATGCAGTCCACTGTTATCGTGTATTTAGAAAAAATAATCAAATTTTTTAAAAGAAAGTATATTAGTCAATGTTCTTTAGATCAACCAATAGGGATATACATAATGAGGACCTGACTCACACAACCCTGGAGGTTGAGAAGTCCTGAGATGTTTAGTCCACAAACTGGAGGCCCAGTGTATTAGTCAAGGTGCTCTAGAGGAATGAAAACATAATCTGTGATAGTGGATTTATTAGCTTGGTTTACATGATCAGAGGATAGTTCCATAATGGCCATCTATAAGCTAGGAAGCCAGTACCTGTTCAAAGCTCCAACAAAATGGAAAATGATGCAGCCCCATTCCAAGGCTGAAGGCCTGGAAGCTTCCTGGATGGTCTCTGGTGTGAGGCTATGTTTGAAAGCTGAAGAAGTTTGGAGTGTGATGGCTGGGGGCAGCGGAAAAGTGATCCTTCTGGATTTGTCTGTGAGGGTGTTTCCAGAGATGACTGGCATGTGCATCAGGAAACTGAGAGAGGAAGACCCACCCCAAATGTGATGGCACTGTCCAATAGGCTTGGGGCCTGGATGGCAGAAAAAGCAGAAGGGGAAGCTGGAACAAGCCGAAGCAAGCTGGATGTTGTTGTTGTTGTTTATTCCTCGAGCAGGTACATTTTTTGCAGCTTCATTACAGTATACATTGCAAATTGGAATATAAAACAAACTCACCCAGGAAAGGTTTTCATACTAAACAAACTTTAAACTTTTATGTGTTTTGGATCACTGGTTCCCAACTCCATAAGCTCACCAGAC
Organism: Spermophilus citellus; assembly: GCF_964194105.1. Taxonomy (NCBI): domain Eukaryota; kingdom Metazoa; phylum Chordata; class Mammalia; order Rodentia; family Sciuridae; genus Spermophilus; species Spermophilus citellus. Next base: position 177,865,057 of record NC_138185.1, on the reverse strand, counting down.
TTACCTGGGAGGATTTGTTGTTTGTATCTTTTCATGTAGATTCCTGGACTTCGCTCCAGGCCTACCCCAAAAGAAAATCTTGTGTGTAAGGCCCAAGAATATGTATTCTTAAGTTCATTTAGAACATTACCGAGGCTTTAAAGCACAGTTATGAAATCCAAATGCTTTAGAAATTTCAGGAACCACTAAAATCTGTCAGGGCTGAGTAGTCAGGTAGAACTGTGTGACAGGAGTGAGATTTGACCTGGCAGGGTAGACGGTCAGATGTGGGCTATAGGTGGATGGGCAGAGGAAGAGGTAAGGGCTACTGGTATGAGTAAAAATAAGACAAGAGTAAGAAGTAACCCAAGCCAGTGCTTTGTGATCATCTGAGATTAGCTACCTGGAAAGCAGAGGAGGTGGAGTAGCAGGGACAGGAAATGTAAGGAAGTGCCTTACAGTTGGTTTCAAAAGTAATAGCTCAAGCTTCAAAACAGATGAGTGTGTCACAAAGAACATGAGAATGGAAGCCATGACCCTTCCTGAGCTTTAGCCCAGCTCTGGCCTAACTGATTAAAGCCCTTAGATAGATAATTCTGAACTATGATTCTGGACTAAAAGGTATTTTATCCAGATTTAGGATTCTGTGTAAAATGAAAAGTCAGAACTAAATAGCATCTAAGACTTTTTGCAGATCTAACCTTTATGATTCTATTTATAAGTTCCAGTATTTCATCATTTCCAATGAGTCCCTTTAACTATTTTTGGCTGTTTTTTGAACTCTACTTTTTTTCCATTAATCTCACAATAGGAAGCCCTGCATCTACATTCCTGCAGCAGTCAACCTGGAACAATAGTCACCTTTCTCCAAGGTTTGCTCTAGAGATGTTGTGACCTTAATACATTTTTTTAACTGAGATAAGGCCTGAAAATATATATATACACACAAAAGATAGATCCATATACCACAACGACCCAGAAAAATAAAACTCTGCAGTAAACAACATGTTAGATAAATCTGACATGACAGGCACTTCTGTGGTAGTAGCCATTTTTCTCAAGGGACTTAGTGATATATGAAGATTAATATACTCATGGGATAAAGACTACTCCTTCTATTTCCAAGTATACTTAGCACAGTCCAAAAATCAATTTTCTCCTCTTTTTGAAGCTAGTTCCAATCTGTCAAGATCCATCCCTCTTTGGCCTCATCTCCAGCTCTGCCCCTTTTTCCATCATATTATTTAATGACTACCATTGCAAATCACAGAGATGAGGATTCAATGAAAGATAAAATGTTGTTGCTGAAAGAGAATTCAGTATTATCCACTTTATTACTGTCTTCCTGAAAGCACATGAGATTATTCTCAGGAACAATTCTTTAGTTAGTTTCTTTAAAGAATAATGTTCAAAGGAGATTTCAAGGACAAATGAATTATGATAAAGGTCTGCAAATGAAGCAAAAAAGCAAGATGAAGTTAATAAAGTCTTTTTTTTTCTTTAAGTCTGCTTAGTGCTATGTCTCTGTACTATATTAGGGATATCCGGTGGCTTATCCCAGTTCCCAATAAAAGACTTACAGGATAAAAGGTGTAGAAGAAATAGTTATTCGCTCTGGAAGCCCTAGTTCTGCTTCTCTTATATTATTTGTATCCTGGCAAATGATCTTTTTAAATGTAGTGCCAGAGTGTAGTAGAAGTGACTTCTAATTAAAAAAAAAAAAAAGTCTAGGCAAAAAAAGCTCCAGTATCAAACCCATTCATTGGTTTCTGACCTGTTTCTTAGGCTTAAAGATTTTTTAAAAAGCAAATAACAGAATTTTTAAAACTAATAAGTTAAAAGATAGGGATAATGTCAAGACAAATGTCACAAACCCATAAAAGCACCAGTTACTGTGGCATAAAGCTGAGCATATATGTTATCAATAGCAGACAGGGGTCTTTCTTAGCTATAGATGAGCAGGAATAGTTTTGTGAAAAATCAGAATTTAACCAGACTTTGAGAGATCAGCAAAGTTAAATCCTTAACTTTTTGAGGGCACCCTCTGTCACTTCTACCACTAAGAGGATTTTACATTTGCTCTTTTCTTTCTGTCTCCTCTGCCGCTACCCTAGTCTAGTCACAGTTGTCTCTCTTCAACACCTGCCTCCTGTGTGCCTCCATGTCAGCCCCTCCAATCCACGGATTGTGTTGGCCCACTTTGGATTCCTGGAATATACCAAACCCACCTCATTGCTCTTGGCTGTTGTTACCACTGCTGAGGAATGTCTGGCATCTAGTAGCTGACCAATAAATATTTCATTAATCAATGAATAATTGAGTCTCCTGGTTTATGAGCTCCACAAAGACAGAGACCATGTTTCCTTCCTCAGGGTACTCGCAAAGCCAGCACAGCAGCCAACGCCCAGTGGGTGTGCCACAGTTACTGAAGGGAGAAATGGGGACTGAAGGATTGAATGAGCAAATACCAATCTGCGTGAGAGTTTTGCTCTTGGGTCATGTGGCTATCCTTGTCACTACTATGATAATTCTTAGTTCCCTTTGAAGGCATATAACATCAGGACCCATCATGGAATAAAGAAAGGAAAATCTATGTTAGTATCTGCCCTGTTAGAATTCTTCTAGAACCATTTAACTAAGTGTGCTGTTTTGGAAAATAATAGTAAAAATTTTATAATGGTGCCTAAGCATTACCTCTAACTCTGGCTGTTGAACTGTATTTCCAAACGCATAATTATATAACTAATTAGGCATGTTTTCAGTCTTTTAACAAGTCTTCTACATAAATATTAAAATGATCAGGTGCATGGTAGAAACTCTCATTAACATCCACATAAGATATTTCAATTCCTATAAAATAATTGCATATCCTCAGAGACACATCGTGTTTCTAATGCTACAGGTAATATTACTTCAGTGACACTAGCAAAATGAACTGCACTTTTTTTTATTACAGCAAGATATGCCATTATCTGTTATATTTAACATACATACCCCACTGAGGCACTTTTATATTTACTACTCCAGGGTAGACCATGCAGTAATAATGTATGTATGAAAGGAAAATTGTTTTGCCTTTCTTGTACATTATTCTTTCTTTCCTATTCTCGATGCTTAAGAGCTTTTGTTCCCCCAGTAACATTTTTTAATCACAGAGATGTGTATGAAATTTGACCAAAGTTAGTGATAAAATTTTACTTTGTTAGCCAATTAGGAATAGGAATACAATACAAACACTATAAACTATAAACACCAAAAGCAGAATCAAAGGATATTTACTGCAATATCAAGAGAGCTGCAAAAAAACACTTTTGGGTAAAGAATTTAAAAGCATGTGATATACTTATAAATTTGTTTGTGTCTTTGTCTTTCTACTACTGGGAATTGAACCCAGGGGTGCTCTACCACTGAGCTATATCCTCAGCTCTTTTTTATTTTGAGACAGGATCTCAATAAGTTACTGAGACTGACCTCAAACTTGTGATGCTTCTTTCTCAGACTCCCGAGTTGCTAGGATTACAGGTGTGTGCCACTGGAGTCAACTGCAAAGTATAAATTTGGACTCACAATTAAAAATTTTGATCTCATATAGAACTCCATCAATTATTTTCCTCAAATCAGAAAAACATATCTTGAACTCCAGATGAAAATAAAAGCAACTTGAATAAAGAAAAAAGGAACTAAAGTTTCTTAAAATTGAATCTGTGGTTTTGTTCTTACTGTACTGGAGCAGCTTTTATGAGACAGGATTTCTCCAAGAACAACAAATTGACATCTCAGGAATTGTTTCCCTGGGATTATAACTGACCTTAATAATTCTCTTGCTGACAATTTTTAGGACTAATTTAATTGTTCTTCTGTTTATAGGATAATTATACATACCTTCTATGACAGCAAACTAACTAATTTCATTCTTTCCTTTTCTTCCTAAGCATTAAAAATATCAAGAGTATACATGATCTTTTTAAATTCAATAGGCTTACAAATTAGGCTTTCCATACCAATCTTAATAACTGTCTTCTAAATAGAGTGAAAATTGAAAAATCTAGAAAGCTCCAAAATAACACCATAATTCTGCCTTCAAAAGTTAATCACTGGAACATTTTTGTGTGTTCATTTCTATTTAAGGCATTTCAAACAGTCATTCATGCAATTAATCAACAAATATATATTGATTGCCTGCATGCACTAGTCATTCTAGGGACTGGCACTACCATGAACAGAATGAAAATGCCTGCCCCCACAGAACTAGTATCTAGATAATAAATAATTGGATATATAATATTGGTGAATAAATACTCTGAAGTAAAGGTATTTAAGCTAAGTAGTATCATTTATAACAATGAGGTAAGGAAAGGAAACATTGAAGGGAGTCAAGAGTCTGGTTTTAGACACTTTCATTTTACAAGGACCCTTAGTAATCTGGGTGATGATGGTACCATAGTGTTTCTAGTGATAGTGATTTGTAGTCTGCTTCACCATTTGACCTTTTATGTGTATTTTCCCTTTTCTAATTGCAATCACAAAAACGTATAGAAATCCAACAAAACTTAATTGATTACCATATTCATTTACTGATTACCATGTTCATTTGCATTTTTTATAATTGTAAATAACAGTAGAAATTCTCTTGCATACACATTTATTAAAAATTCCTGGGGCGGGGGGTTGTGGCTCAGTGGTAGAGCGCTTGCCTAGCATGTGCAAGGCCCTGGGTTCAATCCTAAGCACCATATAAAAATAAATAAATAAAGGTTCTGTGTCCAACTACAACTAAAAGATAAATAAATATAAAAAAAAGGCTGGAGATATAGCTTAGTTTGTAGAGTTCTTGCCTTGCACGGACAAGGCCCTGAGTTCAATCCTCAGCACACACAAAAAAAAGAAATTCCTGATTATTTTGTTATAGTAATTCCTAAATATGTAAATACTTGATCAAGCATGTATGCATTTTAATGTTTTTGATCAATATGGCCAAATTTTTCCTCCAGAAAGACTATGCCAATTTTTACAGCTTCTGACTTGCCACTCAATATTTTCTTATCCTTTCTTTAAAAAAATAAAAATAAAGCATTGCTAGATGTAGTGGAAATTCCAGTGATGCAGGAGGCTGAGCCAAGAGGATCAGGAGTTGGAGGAAAGCCTCAGCAATTTAGCAAGACCCTCAGCAACTTAAACACTAAAATCAAAAGGCTTAAAATTAGAATTAAAAATGTCTCAAATTTTAAAAATTTTTAAGAGGATGGGAATGTTGGTAATGATAATAAACTGTTCCTATGTTCAAACCATGATACCTAATATAAAATAAAGCATTTCTTTGCTGTTGTTAAATGTAATGCAAAGAGAGGTTACTACTTGGCAAATGCTATGCTATATGTTTATTTGAAAGCTAGGAAATCTAAGGTTGTAAAGTGCTCAATAAATTGCCAAATGTCCTTCAGCTTTAAGTCAGAGCCAAGATTTGAATGCAAGTCATCCAGTTTCATAACCACTTTTTTTTGAGAGAGAGAGAGAGAGAGAGAGAGAGAGAGAGAATTTTTTATTTTTTTTTTAGTTCTCGGCAGACACAACATCTTTGTTTGTATGTGGTGCTGAGGATCGAACCCGGGCCGCACGCATGCCAGGCGAGCGCACTACCGCTTGAGCCACATCCCCAGCCCTCATAACCACTTTCAATTAAATCATGACATTATGTGGTTTAATTGATAACTGGTGTTTGATAATTGTGTTATTAATATATTATCATATGTTTGCTTGTTACTTATAATTTTGAGACTGGCAGTTCATTCACATATTTATTTATTCTATACTCTATGATAGACCCTATGGACATGACTTTGAATGAAAACAGACATAAGCTTTCATCTCTTGAAGACACACTCCAGAACAGGAAGGGTAGAAAACTCAGGTTAGTGGAGGAACTGCAAGAAAGGTCAAAGATTTGTTTTTTTAAAATCCACTGTTTTAGTCAGCTTTTTTGATGCTGTGACTAAAAGATCTGACCATAACAACTGTAGAGAAGGAGAAGTTTATTTGAGGGCTCATGGTTTCAGAGGTCTTAGTCCATAGAAGGTTGGCTTCATTCCTCAGGGCTCAAGGTGAGGCTGAGCATCATGGCAGAAAAGTGTGGCAGAGGGAAGCAGCTCATAAGATGATCAGAAAGCAGAGAGAGAGACTCTTCTCACCAGATATAAATACATACTCCATAGCCACACCCACAATGAACCGCTTCCTCCAGCCACCCGCCACCTGCCTCCAGCTACCACACAGTTAATCCCATCAGGGATCAATTCACTGATTAGGTGAATTCACTAATTAGGTGAATCCACTAATTCACTGATTACAATCATTTCAAACCTTCTTGCATTGTCTCACACGTGAGCTTTTGGGGAACATCACATCTAAACTATAACATCAATTCCCAGTATTGGTAATTGTGGAAGGTCAAGGCCAGTACTGAAGCTTGGAAGGGACCAAGGCTGGGCTTTACAATGAGGTAGTGAGCCCTGACCCCTGTGGCTCAACTAAATACCCCACTCCTGTGACCCAGAAGTCAAGTGTGAGTTATAGGCAACCACAGGACAATGCACTGCTGTGAGGCAGAGATTAGGGATAAAATACAAAGATAGGGTTTCCTGGGTTAAAAGATCAAAATATAAGCATCAGAAGTCTCCTAGTTCCTCTGCCTCACACAACACCTACCCATGATGACCATATGAACCAATGGATCCATGGTGTACCTTCCTGCGGGATGAAGAAGACACAGAATGGGTCAACCATCTTACCAAGAGAACCTTTGACTTCTTCAGTTGAGAGCCTCATTTCCACATACCCCTAACCTACAGGAATCTTGGGTTTCTGCCACCTACAAAAGCAGCATTTTACAGAGAAGAAAACAGAATCTCCAAATCAATAAGTTTATGAGCAAAGTGTCCTTTCATCAATCCCATTATCAAAGTCTGAATACAATGAAATTAATAAATATTTCTTGAAACAAAAGAAATTGTTAAATCTTAATCAGTCCTACCATGAATGGAACACAGAAAGGGTCAGCTGAACAAACAGACCTGAGGGTGTGATCTCAAACTCACAGAGGAATTGCTCATATCGGCTGACAAGTATAAGAAACTAGAACTTTACCAAAGCACAGTGTATCCTACTATTTATAGTTAGTTAGCTATTGATCCCTGAACAATTCAACCAAGACTATGCCCCCAAGCACACACCTATAATCTCAGGAGCAACTCAGAAGGCTGAAGCAGGAAGATTGCAAGTTCAAGGCAACCTCAGCAACTTAGTGAGGCCCAGAGCAACTCAGTGAGACCAAGTTTCAAAACAACAAAAATAAAATTTAAAAGGCCAGGGATGTAGCTCAGTGGCAAAGCACTGTTCCAAAAGTACCAAAAGAAAAAGAAAAGAATGAGGAAACTGAGATTCAAAATGGATGTTTGTCCAAGGTCACACAACCAGTAAGTTTGGAATACAGATTTGTGCATTATTAGTCTGATATTGGCCTGGTACTCTGAAATCTGGCTCTTTTTCAAACACAAACCCTATTATTTTTCATTTTCTCAGACTTTTGTACTTTGCCACAATTTTGAAGTGTGTGTGTGGTGTGTGTGTGTGTGTGTGTGTGTGTGTGTGTGTGAATTCTTCAGTTTGATCAGCTTATCAGGAGACTTGCTTTTTAAAGTAGAGGAAACATAGTTGGTCATGGAAGCTATAAAAACTCTCCCCATGGCTTTGAGAGCCTTGTTTACTGCACATTGATCGCCATGACAATGCTACCATAAATAATCCCAGATTGATTGCTATGGATAATCACAGAAGACATCCATATGCATGAGTCACCTGTCAGCTCTCCAAACCCATCATTTCCAATACCTGTCAACATGTCATCAAGGACTGTCTGAGTTGTGACATGAACAAAACTTACTTTCCCAGTAAGTTGAAAATCATTGCAGTGCTATACTGTTTTGTGAAGAAAACAAACTAATGCCCACTCCTGAAGGAGAAGAATGTGGGTGGATTTGCCAGGTCATCTCATGCTGTCCTTTCTCCCACCCAACCACACAAGGATACAGTCTCAAGGTCAGGAATTCAAATCCATGGAGCTGAGCAGTACTCACTTGCTCAGGCTACATGAATCACAAGAGGCAAGGTGTAGAATTCTCTGCTGGAATCTTCTAAGACATACTTTCCAATAGCAACTTACCTGAGGTGTACATATCAAACACAGCAAGTTTTCAGAAAAGGCTCTGATCACCTGGGCAAGATTAGTTGTGGAGGGTCACGATGAGCAGGTCGACATTCAGACTAAGGAGATTGCTGATAATATGAGGCCAGGCAGCAATCAGAAGTTACGGTAGAATGGCCAGTCTCCAGGTTGGCAAGGTAAGCCACGTGTAATTACTCAAACCTAGAAATAGCAGAGGATCGAAGTCCAACAAGCAAGAGCCAGCAATCAATTAACCTCAGTGAGAGGGAGGCAGGAAAGCAGTCGTCCCTGTGAACAATCCACAAGTAGGAGGAAGCAAGTCATAGAGGTCCTAGGAAGTAGGAGACCCAAAGCCTGGAGAGACAAATGAGTCAGTTCAACGCATCAATAGTCAGGGCACTTCGATGTAAATTTGACTCTGATACAAGCTTTGTCTCATCCAAGGAGCCTGTTAGATACTGCCTGCTAAGTCTTAGTGCACAGCTGCAAAGATAGAAGTGGATCCACCTGTCTCAGAGAAAGCTTCTGGTGGTTCTGAAAAACACAAGCCACAAATAAAAGCTCAAATAAGTGTAAGCTTGCATTTTTAATTGATATAGTAAATAAATATGAATAAATGAGTGTGTCATTTAAATATCAGACTAATAATGAACAAATCTGTATTCCAAATCCATTTAATAATATCTACAGAATCTATGACCAATATGAGTAACAATAATAATAACACTACTCTGTGCCAGGTCCTTTTATGGATAACAAGAAAACACCAACAATAGCAACAGCTAATTCTTTTTTTTTTTTGCTATTAAACTCTTTTGTTGTTCTAATTAGTTATACATGACAGTAGAATGAATTGCGATTCATTGTACACAGATGGAGCTCAACTTTTCATTTTTCTGGTTGTACATGATGTAGAGTCACATCATTTGCACATTCATACATGTACCTAGGGTAATGATGTCGGTCTCATTCCATCATCTTTCCTTCTCCCCTGTCCCCTACCCTACCCACACTCCTCTTTGCCCTATCCAAACTTCCTCCATTCTTCCCATGCCCCCGACCCCAGATTATGGATCAGCATCCACTTATCAGAAAAAAAAAAACATTTGACCTTTGGTTTGGGGGGATTGGCTTACTTCATGTAGTATGATATTCTGCAACTCCACCCATTTACTTGCAAATGCCATGATTTTCTTCTCTTTTAATGGCAACAGCTAATTTTATTGAACACTTGTTGGCCCCTTGTCTCTGTCTCTAGGTGCTTTATATGTGATTTATTTCACTGCTCTTACGGTGCTTATTGACAGTCTGTTATTAAAGTAGCCCCTCCTTAGCTCTAGATTCCTTTTCAAATGCATATATTTGAAAAACTCAGGAAACAAACAACTTTTAAGTGTTAGATAGTGTGCTTTTCTGAGTAGCATGAAACTTCACACTATCCCACGCCATCCTGCCTGGGATGTGAATCATCCCATTGTCCAGCAGATCCACAGACCCACCCATTAGTCACTCAGCAGCCGTCTGGGTTATCACATCAACTCTGGTACTGCAGTGCTTGTGTTCAAGGAAGAAGGCTCACTAGTAGCCTAACATTACCTTACAGCACCTAAGTTATCACGTCACTTCATCTCACCATGCAGGCACTCTATCATCTCACAACCCCGCAAGAAGGGCAAGTATGATATTTCGAGAGACAGAAACATTCACACAACTTATTAGTTATAATTGTTCTATTTTATTAATGCTGTTAATCTCTTACTGTGTCTAACCCTTAAACTTTATCATAGATGTATACATAAAAGAAAAAGCATAGTATACATAGGGTTCAGTACTATCCGAGGTTTCAGACATGCCCTACAGGTCTTGGAACATGTCCTTCCTAGATAAGGGGAACCTTTGTATCTCCATTTTATAGTCAAGACACTAAGACATGACATAATTTTTCTCAAGGCCATACAACTAGTGAGTCTGGAATTGAATTTGTATTTTCCACCTCAGCAACCATGCATAGAAGGAAGACCTAATATGATACCATATCTTATGATGAATTGAAGGAAAGAGAAAAATGCTTACTCCAGAGTCTAAAATTTCCCTTCTTTTTTGTCTCCATCTCGCAAAAGTATAAATATCTTAATTTTCCTCCATCATCATCTTCTAATGTCTGAAAATGCTAAAGGTGAAAAAGTGGCAAGGAATTAACATTTACAAAGCTTAGTACGAAGCTTGATGCTCAATACTTTATACATGTGATCCCTTTGAGCAGCCCCTCAGGACATCTTTGGAACGTTCAGTTCTCCCATTCAGGTCCCTCCAGGACCAGGGCAGATGATCTGAATGTCCCCTTATTCACAACTATAGTTGAACAAATTCAGCAGGTAAACACCAAATCGTGCCCAGTGATCATAGACAGAAAGATGGATTTCAGAGATTGGAAAAGGTCAGAAAGGAAAAGTAAAAACAAGGAAGGAACTTGTGAGCATTTCATTGAACACTACAGAAAATGAGCTCTGTGGTAAGTACCTATGCACTTATGTGTGCATGATAGCTTTCCTGAATAAAAGGTCTAGGATTACACAGACAAGTTCTTTGAACTTCTGAAGGCTGGGCTGAGCTCTCCTTTCCATCATTCTTGTGTTTGCACAATTCCTGTGTGATGAGTACCAAACTCACTCAACTCTAACTTTCCAACCAATGACAAATACATGGGGGCAGCAATTCCTTGTCCATAGTCAGACGCTGAAAAATTATAAAACACAGAAAATATATTGAAAATAAAATGAGGAATGGATATCATTCTGGGGGCGAAAGCAAAGAATAGTTAAGTGGCTTTTTCCATTCAATCTGCCTACTCTAACCTTTCTCATGAGGGCGTCTCACACATTAAGGAAGGACAAGAAAGCAACCAATTAAGCATCTGTCACCACTTTCCCTTTAGTGTTTAATTTGAAACAACTTTCCATTTCCTTCCAAATGAGAGTTGATTATTCAAGGGAGCTGGCTGCATCATACATGACTTTACTTGGCCCAGACGAGTATTAATCAGCATTGCATCAACAGCGAAGCTTGATGTTTCAACAAGATGGAAAAGGAACATTTTCACAATGGTTCTGAAAAGCTGCCTGTGTGAGCATTGCTCACTGAGGGTAACAAGATTAATGAACATAGCCAGCCAGATGGTTCTTTGAACATTACCCTCTAAGTGATTTCCAAATTCTGTTAACCAAGGAGCCAGAAATCACATCATGAAACATATCATATCTGATGTCTAACTAGCAATAGACCTTGTCTACCAAGCAATAGACCTTGTCTATCAGTGAATGTGGGAAATGCTTCATGTTTTATTTGAATATTTATTTTTAGATCATCCTTATAAGGGAGTGACTATCCCAATTGACTTTGCGATACAAAAATCTGTCTAAATCATTAGCTCTGACTTTCTTGAAGAAGCGCAAGTATTTTTCCATTTTCACTTGCTAGAGTCTGTGGCCAGTATTTATAACCAAAGAGGTATTAGGCCAAGAAGCCACTTCCTTCATGTTCATCCACAGTTACTCAAAAGATGCACTTCGGTCTATTATCTCTCACTAAATGCCTCACATGCCCTTGTCTCCAGCCTCTTTAAGATGCTCATCTCTCCCTAAATACAAATCTGGACCTTTGCTCAGTGGATAAGTCTGCTGCAGCTTCCATAATGAAAGTGGCTTAAACAACAAAAATTTATTTTCTCATGGTTCTGCAGGCAAGAAGTCCAAGATCAAGGTGCTAGAAAATTGAGTTACTGGTAAGAGCTCTCTTCCTGGACAGCAGAATAAAATAGACATTATTATTGCTGTATGTATATACGTGACTGCATGACCAACATGATTCTGCAACCTGTACACTCAGAAAAATGAGAAATTATACCCCATCTGATTCAAATGCATAATATGTCAAGGTCATTGTACTGTCATGTGTATCTAATTTAAAAAAAAATAGAACAGTGTTACGCCATTTAAAAAAGAGAGAGAGAGAACTGTCTACCTGGCTGCCAGACAGCCACCTTCTCACTGTCTTCACATGACCTTTTCTCTGTGCATACATGGGAACAGAGTAAATTTCATGTCTTCTTTTTCTTCTTCTAATCCAATAAAGACATTAGTCTATTAGCGCTCACCCATATGAGTTCACTTAACCTTAATTACCTCTTTAAAGCCCTATCTTCAAACACAGTCAAACTGGAAGTTAGGTTTTCAACATATGAATTTGGCAGCAGCACAATTCAGTCCAAAACACATATGCACTATCATCAGTCCCAAAAGTGCTTCTCTCCTTTCTCCATTGAAACATGATCCACTCAGGATTCCAGATTCCATCCAAGTGTTTTCTTCTTCTCAAGAAAGATTTCTTCCCCGAGGCTGGGGATATAGCTCAGTTGCTAGACTGCTTATCTAGCATGCACAAAGCCCTGGGTTCAATCCCCAGCACCACCAAAAGAAAAAAAAAGTCTTCCCCAATCCCAGTCAGAGATAGTGTATCCCAACTGAGGCACATTCTCCCCGATATAATTTCTTACTAACTACTTTCGTGTTTCACTCCACTAACACACAGTGAGCTCCTTAGAAACAAGGACTCTGTCAGATTCACCTTGCATGGCTCTCAACACCTAGACAATGGGTGTCACAGTCACTTGTTCATTCTGCAAGCTCTCCCTAACTGTACAGTTTGCTCTCTCTTCCCTCACTTCTGCTCCTGTATTCTCTGCAAAGGAACACTGAGATCTTTTAAGTGTGAAGTTGTACCTGTATTCTAATAATCCCAAAGTCTGCCTGCTGCCCACACCTCCCTGCTGAGCTTCAGTCCTGAATGCCCAGATCCCAGCTTGATGTCTCTATTGGATGCCCCTCAGGCAGCCTAAACACAACCACACATCTAAATATAACTCACCCCGTATACTGGTCTCTAAATTCTAAATGTCAACCAACCTCAACATTTCCCTTTCTGCCACTTCTTTTACTAAGCCAGGATGCCACTTGCCAAGATGATGATAACAATGATGGCGGGTGTAAGGGTGAAGTTGAGGATGGTATGATGATGATGATGATGATGATGATGATGATGATGATGACAATAGCAGCAACTTAATTTTTTCTCAATTGTGTGCTAAACTCATTCCTATCACTTCCTTACATCCTCTTTTTCAATCTCACCATACCAAATCCAATTGCCCCCAATCACGTGTGATACTTCCTGCTGTTTCTTTCCATACAGTGCTCTCTCAGCCAACAGTATCATCCTACAACTTCTGCACCCTGTTAATTCTTACTCATCCTTCAAAACTTAGGTTAAGCCACCACCCCCTGTAGGAAGACTTCCAGAATTACCTTTGTGCCCCAGTGGCACAGCAAACAACCTCTCCCATTACATGTGTTGGGATCAAATTTAGAAAGCTAAACTAAGGGTTTTCCTCAATAACTTTCTTGATTATTCTCTTTCACTGTCGGGTCAGTAGTCTTTCTTACCCCAGGGAAAGGAGCATGCACACACACACACACACACACACACACACACACACACACACACCATCGCCATCACCATCACCATACCTATGAACTAAGGGCTTTTTTGACTTTATAAACAGAAATTGGATATCAGATTGCCTTCCCCAGTCACACATTTGAATTGATCAGAATACATGAGAACTTACACCCAATTTTTAAAATATAGAACTACACATTGAGTCACATCAGGTGACTTAAATAGAATAAATAGAGATCATTCTATATCTTTTTCTAGGTAAAAACGAAGAAACAAATGGATCACACCTAAGTGTTATATTCTACAGCACGACATTCTTGAGACTGTTATAGCTGCAGTTAATCTCAAAATAAGTTTAAAAGCAAACATTATCTAATAGAGTTGCAAGGTGCTCAGGCTTAGATTATATCCTTCAGACAAAACCAATTATGTATAAACTACTGTATGACGGGGAGATCTGCAGCTGCCAAGATGACTCTCGTGGCTCCTTAAATAGTGTCATCAATATTGCTAAACACTCAACGAGAGACAGATCACCAATACGCAGGGTCTGAAATGTAATCAATACTATAACATGGAAACTCGGTTTATTACATTTCAAAGTGGCTGGGTTTAAATGGATAACAGCAGAATACAAAAACAGCTCTTTATGTACTTTCATAAGAGGACACAAAAGAAACCCCAAACAAATGGGATAAAACATAACCTCACAAGTAGGCACAAATTTTGATTAAGCAGCCTCTCTCAGCTCAAGGACTGCTCTAGACCTAAGAGCTGAGATTGGCTGAAAAAATGTCAGCACAGGCAGATCAGCCTACGCTGGTGAGGAAGGTGGGAGGTGGAAGTACTGTTTGACTAAGATCTCAAGCTGACCGCTCATCAATGCATACAACTGGCTTGATAAATAATGTCCCTAAAAGAAAGCCGTTCAATTTTTCAATGTTTTTGAGTTAGAATTTTTAGTTTTAGTTCTAATCATGAAAACAACTATTTACCAACTAATTTTGAAAATAACTATTTACCAACTAATGACTGAATTTTTAAAATTTAATTCTACCACTACTTTCAAAAAATGTTCAATTGCATTTACCCTACATTATCTTTTCCAAACTGATTTTCTAAGACAGAAGAAGACTAAGAGGCTGTATTGCAAAGAGCAACAGACTGTAATTGTGATGACTCAGGCAAGCCAGAAAATAACCCTTCTGGGAAAACAGAGTGTGGAAATGTTCTCACAGTCTGAGTTTTATGTGCAAAAAGTTATCAGAAGCCGCATTCTCCTTCCCACTCAAAGGGTAAAAGAGATCCATATACATATATAACAGAAAAAAGTATAAAAGGACAAAACTAATTTCTTTATGCAAGTTAGAATAAGTCTCATTACATTGTAAATATAATATGTATACCTTGAATTACAAACCTTAATACCAAGTTACCTTTATTTTCATCATGAGTTATAGATTGCCAACAACTTTCATGTATATCATCTCAAATGATCCTTACAACATCACCCAGAGATATCATTTTCTCTAATTTCAGCTGAAAAAACTGAAGTTCAAAGAAACTAAGTGGCTTGTTCAAGGTCATTAAACTGCTACTGTCTGAGCCAGAGCTTTGCCACTAAATCTTCTGAATCCAGCATTTTTTCCAACATTCCACAGCTTTACCCATATATGTAAATCCACCCAGCTACATCCCTCACCCATGAGCCTGCTTCTTCAATAAATATTTACTGAGCATCTACTGTGTACTTGACACTTTGTTAGATGGTCAAAGATGAATCAGATCACCTCATTGAGCTCCAGAAGCACACAATCTAATGGGAAGACAGTAACATTGTCAGCATTATCAAAAAGGCTAACATTGCTTTCCTGCCTTTACCACGTGCCAGATACTGTTCTAAGCACTCAAAGTATTAATTTAATCTCATAAAAACTCTGTTGGGTAGTATTAATATCACCACAGTACAGACTGTGAAACAAAAGCTAAATGAGACTTTAGCAAAGATTGAAAAGTAATAAAAAGAATAGTTCAATGCAAAGGCAGCATAAAAGAAATTTCAATAGAGTCAGGTGGGAAGGAAGGTGAGAAGCAAGACAGACAAAACGTATAGCAAAGAAGCAAAATGTATAGCATGAAGAAAGTTAGCAAGGAGGAGCTACACTGCCTCCCCAAACCTGTCGTGCACTCTGGCCTCCCTACCCTTTCCCTTGGCTGCAATCCCCTCATTATCCAACCTACCACATCAATCAAGGCTTATGAATTAATTGGATGTGACTGGAAAGAAGAAAGAAGTCAGAGGTGACTCCAAATACTTGAGTGGAGCAGGAAAGATGGAGCTACTACAAACTGAAATGGAAGATGGTGGGAGTTGCCATGTGAAGAGGCAGAGAAGCCACAAAGGGCTGTGTCCAGCCCAAGCTGTGCACTTGGCACAGGCAGCATTTGCCTGAAGGAAGAGCATTTTAAAAAACACTATGGCAACTCTTTAAAAAAAATCAAGGGTTTGGTTTTAGGCATGTTAAGGGATTTAACAGACATCCAAGTAATTTGTCAAGCAGTTGAATAAACAAATCTGGACATCCCTGAACAGATCCAGAAAGAAAATACAAGTGGGGAGTTGCCAGCTTCATTTTATTATTTAAAACCATGAGACAGGATGAATTCATCCACGGAGGGGGAACAAATAAAGGGGAGATTGAAAAACTGAGGTCTGGAGTATCCCATGTTAAGGGATCAGACTTGAGGAGGAGAAACCAGGAAAGGTAACCAAGAAAGAACAACCAGCAAAGTAGGAGGAAATCCAGAAGGAAAATGAAAGGTGGTCCAATGCTGACCATAGATCATTAATGACTTAATTAATGACTCCTGGATTTCCCAACCCAGCAAGTGACCGATGATTTCAACAAGAGCAGTTCTGATGAAATAAATAAGGAGGAAACTTAACTGGATTGGATTTAAGAGTGAATGGGAGGTGAGGAATATGACACATAGAGAAAAGACAGCTCTGAAAGTTTTGTTGTAAAGGAAAGCAGAAAAATGGGGCACTAGACAGTAGTGGTTTTAACTACCACTTGCTACGTTTTAAATTGAGAGAAATAACGGCATGCATTATGCTAGTGAAAAAGGTTCATCAGAGATGGGAAATGATGACAAGGAAGAAAGGAGAGAGGATTAGTGCAGCCGTGTCCCTGAGTCAATATTAAAGGGTGGAATCTACGACATAAGTGGGATGATTCACCTCTGCTAAGAGCACACACAGTCCGTCCTTCGTAATAGAAGCACAGGCAGAGCGGAGGGGCATCAATGCAGGTGGGCAGGCAGAAGTAGTGATAGGAATCATGGTCTGTCTATTCCAACCTATCTAATCAGAGCTATGGAAAGGTAAGCAGCACCTGAGAGTCAGGACTGCAAAATATTATAAGAATTATTGGTTTAAAAAATTAACATCTGATGCAAAAATAAATAAATAAATAAAAACGAGTTGTCAAAGATTTGGAACAAACAGAAGCACTCATACACAATTGGTGGTCATGAAAATGGGAAGTACCACTTGGAAAATAATGACATTTGTAAATAAAGGCAAATATATGCATATACTAAGACCCAGTAATGTCATTCCTAAGTTTTATTCTATAAAATTCTGTGTGTATGTGATCATTGCCCTTCATAGGAATGATTTTGGCACGATTGCTCTTATAGGAGGTGGTAAAAAAGAAGATTTTAAAGGTACAATACAATGGTTACCATTAGAAAGGAGTCACTGTGACCAAAAACCTGACAAGAACAATTTTAAGGCAGAAATGTTCATTTGGGAACTCACGGTTTCAGAAATCTCAATCCATAGACAATCAGCTCCATTCCTCAGGCTCTAGAGGAGGCCGGACATCATGGCAGAAGGGCATGGCAGAGGAAGGCAACTCAGGACATCACACCAGAAAGCAGAAAGAGAATCCTCTCACCACGAACAAAATATATACCCCAAAGGCCTAATCCCAATGACTCACCTCCTCCAGCTATAGTTACCACTCAGTTAAACCCTATCAGGGGGTTAATGCACTGATTAGGTCAAGGTGCTCATAACCCAGTCATTTCACCTCTAAACCTTCTTGCATGGTCTCTCACATGAGCTTTTGGAGGACCTCATAGAGGGAGGGGACTATGATCATGAATGACCATTCTGGAATATTCTGAGGTATTGTCTTGTCCCATTTCTTAAGTTGGATGGTTTTTCTAAACTTTACATGTAGCTTTTATGCATTTTTGCTTAAATATTTTTATATCTTCAATTTCAACATTAAGAAAATCTTTTTTAATTCCTTAGTCTTTTGGCTTAAATTTAACACAGTCACTTTTGATTTAGAACTGTATAATTGGATAAATATTCCATTAATTCAAGATTTTTTCTCTCTCCTCCACCATTCTTCCCCTCTGAAGATGATATAATTTCCCAGGGGGGTTACATGAAATCCTGCAGCTGGGGAAGTGTATCTGATCCACATGTAATAACCTGTGCACAGCTCACTAGCATCTATAAAGGTATAGCTCACCCCGCCTGGACACTAGTGTATGACATGCACATGTTCAGGTGGTGCCCCAGCACCATGCCAAACTTGAAGGCAGTGCACTCTGAATCCTCCTCATTCTCGGTCCTTGGCCCTACAGGCTCAGGAAATTTCAGCCACTTTTTCTATTGCCCTGCTGGGATGAGGACCTAGAGAAGCTGCCCCAGCCTTATTCGTCTTTTGCTTTCCATCCTCCAGCACCAGGTCTTGGAAAAAAAAAAAAAATCTCGATGCTCTAGGATTTTTCGAAATCTAGCAGATTTCTCTGGTTTCATTCCCTTCAAATGCATTCCCTACAAATATCCACATCCTGCATCTTCTCTATTTTCAGGTTCATTTTACAAATTTTGTTTTCTGATTCCATCCGATTCTAATATTTAACAAGTCTTTGAGATTTGGAAAATTCTAAAGTTCCTGGTATTTGCCAATAGCTTTAATTCTGTGGAGGTTTGCTTCACATATTTTGAAGCTCTGTTAGCAGGCACATACTTATTTATGGTTGTCATGTCTTCTTGTGTATTGATCTTTTTAACACCATGGAATCTGTATAATAACCTTTGTCTCAAGGTTTTAACTGATACTGATACACTTTACTCAACCTTCTAATGCTTATCATTTACATGGTATATTTTTTCCAACACATTTGTTTTCAATTTATTTTTATATTGGCCAACAGGTTGCTGCAGCTCTGTCCATTTTTTCCAATCTTTTTCTGTCTTTCAGACTGGATAATTTCTACTGATGTATCATAAAGTTCCCTAACTCCTATTCTGTTCTCTTCAATCTACTCTTTCAGTAGATTTTTGTTTGAAGTATTATATTTATCAGTTCTAAAATTTCCATTTTGTTCTTTGTATAGTTTTCATTTAAATAGTCATTTTCTTTCATATCCTTGGACTATAGTTATAATTATTGCTTTGAAATCCTTATCTGCTAAATGCAAAATCTGGTTATCTTTGGGTCAGGCTTTTCTATGCAGTATAGGTCATATTTTCTTCTACCTTTATATATAGCAATTTTGGATTCCATCCTAGATACTGTAAATGAAATGTTATAAAGACTATGAATTCTGTTTCTCCAATTTTATTTATTTATTTATTTATTGGCTTGTTTGGTTTGGGCAACAAATGTTGAACTCAAATGCCAGGATCTGAAATCTCAGTGTAATTCTTTTAGCATTAGCTGGGCAGATTGGAGTTTTCCTGTATATGTATAGGTCATGATCTTGCCAGAAATTTGGGCAGTTGACACACAGAATCTGGGGCTCTCTCTGTTTGTGGCTCTCTCTGTTTGTGGCTCTCTTTTCCAGGATTATCCTATTACTTTCAGCTGCTGTGGTTGATTGCCCCACACTCTGTCCTTGGTAAGTCTGTGGATTTTTTATCCCTGTTTTAGCTTCGCAGTATATCTTCTGAGACTTCCCTTCAGGCTAAAATCTGTAGGATATTAGGAAGCCACAAGCACTACTTTTTTCCTACAAATGTCCATACAACACACATACATATTGCCTGTTTTGGTGAGCTCGCTAATGCCTTCAGCAGGTTAGGCTTTCTATTTTATGTAGTTCTAGTGCAGTTCTAGTTATTTGTTGGAGAGTTACTCTGATAGAACATGTTATTCCATTACCAGAAGCAGAAATCAGCACTTGCCATTAAAATCCAAGAGTTTTCTATCTCTTGTCTCTAGTTTGTTGTTGTTGAGGTTGTTAATTCAATTAGAAACAAAATGAAATCTTTCCTTCTTTCTTTCTTTGAATCCTTTCTTCCATGGGGACATAAGATTCAACCTCACTGTCTAATTTTAAAGTTGAAAAGCTAAAAGGAAATAAAAAAGGGAAAAATGCATCGGTAAATATTTCAGAATATTCTCTGTAAATTTAGATGTATTGTGGAAGAGGTAAAAGGTAAAACATTAAAACAAGCATTTGAACAAACTACTAACATAGCTGGTCAAGAAGGCCCTGAAGAAGGAGCCACTAGAAGAGAAAATTCAAGGGAGATTTTTTTTTAAAAAACACCAAAACCTAGTTGACAGATCTAGGTGAAATCCTCCAAGAGTTGCAAATGGGGTAGAAAGGGAGACACCTTAGAAGTGAAGGAAGTTCCTCAAGGACTGCTTAGAGCCCAAGAAAATGGAGAATCCCTAAATTCTAGTGACATTGCTTCATGGCATTTTAACCAAAAAGATACTTACTAGACCACCTACATCCCAGGCTTTATTTTAGGTAAAAGAGAACTTGATCCCATAATCTTCATAATTTAGACACAGTACCCTGTCCCTTAAACACAGTATTGATGCTGCCATATTCTTTATTTTTTTTCTTTTCCCACAATTCTTTATTGATTCATTATAGCTGTACATAGTAATGGGATTTGTTGTTATGTATTCATACAGGCATAAAATATATAACAATATAATTTGGGCCTTATCATTCCTTTAGTAATTCTCCTCTCCCTCTTCACTTCCCACCCCTGGTCCCTTTCCTCTACTGATCCCCTTTGCTTTTCATAAGATCCCCACCCTCCACCTTTCTTTTCCTTTCTCCTCTTGCGTTTCCACCTATGAGAGAAAATATATGCCCCTTGACCTTCTGAGTTTGGCCTATTTCACTTAACATAATGGTCTCAAGTTCCATCCATTTTCCTAAAAATTACCTAATTTCATTTTTCTTGAGGGCTGAATAAAACTTCATTATGTATATGTACCATGTGATGGACATCTAGGTTAGACTGGCTATTATGAATGAATGGAATTGTTTTCCTGATTTCTTTCTCAGCAGACTGATTGTTGGTATAGGAGAAAGATTATAGGAAAGCTATTTTTTGTTATGTTGATTTTGTAACCTGCAACTTTATCAGATTTGTTTATTAGCTCTAGCAGTCATTTGGTGGAGTTTTTTGGATCTTGTAGGTATAGCACCATACCATCTGCAAACAGTGATTATTTGACTTCTTCCTTTCCTATTTTTATCCCTTTTATTTTCTTGCCTATTTGCTCTGGCTAAAATTTCTTGCACTATATTAAATAGGACTGGTGAGAGTGGATATCCTTGTCTTGCCCCAGATTTTAAAGGAAATGCTTTCATTTAAGATTTTTCCCATTTACTATGAAGTTGGCTTTGGATTTTAGTTTTTCAGTTGGTTTTTGTTTGTTTGATACTGGGGATGAAACCCAGGGACAATTTACCACTAAGTTACATCCCAGCCCTTTCTATTTTTTATTTTGAGATAGGCTCTCACTAAGTCACTTAGGGCCTTGCTTATTTGCTGAGGCTGGCTTTGAACTTATGATCCTCCTGCCCCAGTCCTCTGAGACACTGGGATTAAGGCACACACCACTGCATCAGGCTTAGGTTTTTCTTATACAGTCTTATTATGTTGAGGTAGATTCTTTCTATCTCTCGTTTCTTCGGTGTTTTTATCATTAATGGGAGCTGAATTTTGTCAAAGGCATCTGCATCTACTGAGATGACTAAAGTGATTTTTGTATTTAATTCTATTTATGTGGTGAATTACATTTATTGATTTGCACATGTTAAACCATCCTTGCATCTCCAGGGGGAGGAAGAAAACTTGGTGGTGATGTATAATCTTCTCAATATGTTATAGAACACAATTTGCCAAAGCTTTAAGAATCTTTGCATCTAAGTTCATCAGAAATATAAGTCTGTAGTTTTCTTTCCTTAATTTCTCCTTATCTGGTTTTGGTATAAGTGTGATACTGGCTTCATAGAATGAATTTGGAAGTGTTTCATTCCTTTCTATTTCATGGAATAATTTGATGAGTATTGGTATTATTTCCTCTTCAGCTGAGAATCTATTTGGTCCTAGGCTGTTCTTTTACTTACTGCTTCTATCTCATTACATATTATTGATCGATTTAGGTTTTATTTGTCTTTTTGATTCAATTTTGGCAGATTGTTTGTGTTGAAAGATGTATCTATTTCTTCTAGGTTTTCCAACTTATTGGAGTATAAGTTTTCAAATAGTCCCTAATGATCCACTGGATTTCTGTGATATCTATGGTTATTTCTCCTTTTTCATCTCTAATTTTATAAATTTGGATCTTTTCTCTTTTTTTCTTTGGTTAATTTAGCTAAAGGATTATCAATCTTGTTTATCTCTTCAAAGAACCAACTTTTTGTTTCATTGATCCTTTGTATCCTTTTATTCTCAATTTCATTGATTAAGGCTCTAATCTTAATTATTTCCTTCCTTCAGCTGGTTTTGGAATTGCCTTGTTCTTATTTTTCAAGAGCCTTGAGATATATCCTTAGGTTATTTATTTGAGATCTTTCTGATTTTCTTATGTAGGCACTCATAGTTATAACCTTTCCTCTTAAAACTGCCATAATAGTGTATCAGGGGTCCTAGTATGTTGTATCATTATTCTCATTTTAGCCTAAGAATTTTTAAAATTTCTTCCCTGACTTATTCTATCACCCATTCATCATTTAAAGGCATATTGTTTAATCTACACTTGTTACATAGTTTTTGTAGGGTTTTGTCATATTGATTTCTAATTTAATTTCATTATAATTTAATAAGATACAAGAAATTATATCAATTTTTGTATTTGCTAAGAGTTGCTCTGTGGCTTAGAGTATGGTGTATTTTGGAGAAGTTTCAATGAGCCCCTGAGAAGAAAGTGTATTCAGCTCTTGATGGATGAAATATTCTGTATATGTTTGTTAAGTTCATTTGATTTAAAATATTTTTCAGATCCAAAGAGACTTTACTGAATTTATGTCTGGATGACCTATCTAAAGGTGAGAGATGGGGGCGGGGGCGGGGAGCCTATGTACTGAGAAAAGAGAGAGAGCAAGGTCTGGCTAGGTTGCTCACCAAGCTGCCAGTTGGAGTGATCTAAGACTGAAGCTGGTTAAAACAACTCTCCGCCTCCCTTCTCACTAGCCTAAGGTAGGGTGGAGTGGGCAATACTGTCAGTTGGAGTGTTGTCTGCACAGACCAGATGGCTGCACTCTTAGGGTAGGGCTACTGTAGACTTCTATGAGGGTAATTCTGGAAGCTGGGGCTTAGGTCTAATCAGTCCTCAAAGACTTTGTTGGGTGGTGTCAGCTTTGGAGAGATTAGAACCACACACCCTGGGGCCTAGCAGATGCTAATCTCTGCCAGGAGTCTGGATCTCATGAGTCTCCCAAGAATTCTACTCCTGGGGCAGGGGAGCCAATCCTCCATTCACTCTGCTGCCCACAGTCACAACCTTCCTAGGGGATTCACATCCACCTGTTCAGATTCCCAACTTGCTCCAAATGATTACATGAACTGCCAAACTAAAGGGAAAGTGAGTCTGGCTCCCTTTCCATTTTATGACTTGAATTCCCTGGGGCCCACTCTTTTCTATGCCTGTTTCACTCCCATTCTGCTAAGTACACCCTAGGTTGCACACTAGGTGCTTGCCAGGGCAGTATGGCAAATGCTATGGTCTCCCAGCTCCCACAGCAATAGCTGCACTGTGGCCTCCTCAAGATGGCTCCCACCTCAGTTCTCGGTGCCAGTTGGGAATACTGTGCACTTTTCAAACAACAGTTCATGCTGCAGCCTAGGGATCAGCTAAGTCCAGGCTGCTTTTCTCATCTCAGGTTTTTCGTACCAAATCTGTCTCTTGGGTTTCTGTGTTCTCCCTCCCTCTGTGCTTAACCAGGGCCACCACAGCTGCTGCTGCTGCCACAACCAGCTTGGCTCCAATACTCTTTCTTCTTTGTTTAATGTACCCAAATTTCTGAGTCTCTGAAACCTCTGACAGGCCAATACTAAATTATAGCAAAATTCCTTTTTCACCTACCCACTGAGAAGCAGTACTCTCACTGCTTTAAACCAAAGCTACCAGGCAACTAGGAATGCTGCCGTCCTCTACTCCACCATCTTGAATCTCTTGTATTCTTTTAAACAACAGCCTGAGGCCCCTTCACATTTCTTTTTTAACTAATCAACGTCATTTATCTGGTTTACTTGAGTCATTCTTAAACACGATGGAGAATTCTAATATAGAACTTTTTGTTCTTTCTCTGTATATCTTGGAGCTTTAATCACAGCAGAATAAACTGAAGCTTTTTATGATTGTATAGAATACATGAGGTTCCAGCTCTCTTCTAATTATGAAAAAGCCACAGGGCCTCTCATGGATTGTTTGGCATGGTGTCCAGGTGTTGATGGCTCACAGGATTTCACAAAGATTAATTCAGATTAATTCATAAATTTATTGAAGGAGATATGTAGTAGGTGTTCCCATCTGTGTGACTGCTATTGACAATAATAAAATGATATGAGCTTCAAACCTCTGTGTCCCATGCTGCTTTCAGATTTAATAATTAGTCAGAACCTGCATTTTTCCCTGAGGTGTCTTTGTATCATGTCAAATAAGAATGACAAGCTAATATCAAAGGACTTAAGAAATTTTATTTTAAATTCTGCTTCTGTGTCTATGGGTTGATTACTTTCAATATGTGAATTATAACAAAAGTTAACATCTTCTAGACAAATCAATATACATCAAGGTAAGAATAATTGTCTTTTTATTCAAGAGATAGCTTATGCTTCTAATAATAGCAGTAGCCAAATGAAGAGAGAATAAACCATTCACAATCCAAGAATGGCTAGATTTTTTTATTTGTTTGTTTATTTTTTAATGATACACTATATGTCAGGTACAGTGGCACATGGCTTGAGAAGCTGAAGCACAAGGATTGCAAGTTCCAGGCCAGCCTCAGCAATTTAGGGAGACCCTCAGCAACTTAGCAAGACCCCATCTCAAAATTAAAAAATAAGGACTGGAGATGTAGCTTAGTGGTAAATCGCCCCTAAGTTCAATCCCCAACATATATACCCATACACAGATACATACATAATTGAATAAATAAATAAATTCTATTTTTAAAATGATTTTAAAATTATGCACCAGGGAGTTGGGGTCTAACTCAGTGAGAGAGTAGCATGACATAGGCAAGGCCCTGGCTTGATCTCTAGAACCACAAACAAAATAAAATAAAGTACCATATCACTCTGCCCTCCTACCAATCAGTATTAGTCCACTTAGACTACTCAAAAAATAGTTTAACAAATAGTCTCAAGATGCCCAATATAATCAAAGGGCCATCTAACTTGAATGGAAAATAAAGTTAAGTCTAGATGCCCTTCAGTAGATGAATGGATAAAGAAAATGTGGTATATATACACAATGGAATATTATTCAGCATTAAAAGAGAATAAAATCAGCATTTGCAGGTAAATGGATGGAGCTGGAGAATATAATGCTAAATGAAATTAGCTAGTCCCAAAAAACCAAATGCTCAATGACTTCTCTGATTAAAGAATGCTGATTCATAATATGCTGGGGGGCAGGGGGTGAATGAACTCTAGATAGGGCAAAGAGGAAATGGGGAGGGAGGGGAAAGGGAAGGAAGAGGACATAGAGGTAGGAAAGACAGTGAAATGGGATGGTCATCATTACCCTAAATACATGTAGGAAGGCATGAATGGTGTGACTCTACTTTGTGTACAACCAGAGATGTGAAAAATTGTGCTCTATGTATATTATGAATTGTAATGCATTCTGTTGTCATATATAACAAATTAAAATTTAAAAAAATTTTAAAGACTTGTTTTTATTTCCTTCCCTTAAAAAATGTTGATATTCCTTTAAAATCACAAATATTCACTATGTTATTTTTGAAGCTGCAATTGTATAACCAAATATAATACAACATTTAGCATGTGGAAATAATAGAAACACCTGACATTTTTGGAGCAACTACGTGTGCAATCAAGGAGCAGAATGCATATCACATCTAACCCAGTGATGGTTTTAGGGCCTTTTTTAATATCCTAAGTATTATTTATCTTTTTTTGTTTATGTTTTTAAGTTTAATATTAGAGTTCTCACTAAGAATATTTTCTCCAGTCCTCAGATTACTGCTGTTAGTTATGGTGACAAAGCCTGGTGATCTCCCCAATATATAATCAGAATTCACATATGCTACGAATAAAACACTGGGTCCTAATCTTTCTTAAACAAAACATAAGTGATTTTTGTCAATCTAAACTAAAAAAGCAATCAGAGAAAGATTCCCCAAGGAATAATGATATTTATTGGGTATTAAGGCTGCCGTGGGGATCACAGAGCACTGCAGCGGGACAACCCATGCCTGTGGATGTATTAAAGAGTTGGAGGCAAGAGAAAGTTTGTCAAGACAAAAATGAGGAGGATTACATCAGATATGATGAAACAAGAGTCCTTGGCCACAATGATTAATAACAAGAATGGTGTCAGTCCCAGGTTGAACAGGCAATTGCTGGGCAGATGTCCCTGGAGAAGTACTTACTTTACACCATTGTGGTGGCCTCTGTGCCAGCTTGTGGAGCCAGCAGTCTTTGGCGATAGTTACTATCAGGCAGTCATTCCTTCATGACCTTCTGCCTTTGTTATTTGGATTGATACAAGAGAATCCACTTTGATCTGACAACTTCCACATTTCTTTCACAATTTATTCACACTAAATTTACTACAGAATAAATTACATTTGATTAAGCAGATTTACAAAATCAATAACAACACCCACTAGGCTATGAGATTGCATTCAGACACTACCATCCAGATCCTGTGCAGCAAACTTTACCAATATCAGTGGTCAGCACCAGTGAGCAGGAAAAGGAAAGAGGTAAGAGACACATGTTTTTAACACTTCCTGACTTTTTGCTAATTTTTTTTTCCTTCCATGTCCCTGGCAGTTACCGGATGCTACCCCTCTTACCCTGAACAAAACAAATAAACAATGCTAACCCCCTTTGCCCTCCAAACAACTTTATCCTTTCTGAATATAGTTGATACATAACATTAATTGGACACACACTAACTTTATTTTTGTTGCTGTTAATGTTTTGAGGCTAAATTAGAAACTTTCTTTCCCACTAATTATTGAATGTACTCATTCAAAAAAACAGTTACGTGCCTGTTAGATGTCAGTCAGTAGGAAAAGCAAGAAAAAAAACTAGACAAAGAAGGAGACAAGCATTCCAGATCGAGGAAGCCACATACATATATGTTTTTCCTTATGCCAGCCCAGAGCATCTTTGGTGGCTCAATTGCCCTCACACATTGAGCAACACCAACTCATCCAAGGGCTTGGGTATTTTATTTCTGTTGATCCTAATCCAGTAAAGAGAGACTTTGAATCAAGAAAAAATTGATTCTTGCTTGTAAGTACTTTTTATTTCAGTGGTATCTTATAATTTGGCCCAAATTATTAGAAATATTTGAAAATTAACCCATTAAGTTAATTTTTAAAAAATGACAACCACAATTTGTGGTAGTGACTAGGGAAGCAAATCAGTGTCATAATCTAGATTTTCTCAGGGAGGATACATTTTGTAAGCACCTATTAGTGGGGTTAATAGCATAAGTGACAGGTAAATGAAGCGTTAAGTGACAAGCTTAACAGTAGTATCAATATGATCTTTAAGATAAATTATTTTTATTTCATTCTGAAATTTTCTTTCAAGACTAATACCCTCTGACTAAAATGCCTAAATAAATAAATTGTTTGCACTAAGACACAAGTGATTCTTGGCTTTTTGGCTCTTTGGTAATAAAACAAAAATCTGATTTTCATATATCATAATTCCTTTGAGTCTTTGCTGAACAAATCCATCTTGAAATAAAATGAAAAGAGTAACTAGAGCTACACTTGATTTGATTGGAAAAAAATACATTTACTTGTAGTTTTGCACTGTAATTAGATTTTTTTAAACATGCAGTATGTCCCTGAGGATTTTACTGCAAAAATAATCCCTGAGAGTCTACCTCAACATACTAATACATACATAAACATGTGCATATTTGTTATCAGCATATACATGTTATGGCTTGCATTTTAAGCAAACTAAATTAATTAGTCCCCTTTTTCAAATGAAGCATTGGTTTTGTTCCACACGATGGCATTATAAGTGTAATATTCAATATTAAATTTGAAAAATAACCAAATGCAGTGGTACACACCTGTAATCCCAGCAATGAGGGAGGCTGAAGCAGGAGGATGACAAGTTTGAAGCCAATCTCAGCAACTTAGTGAGAACCTGACTCAAAATAAAGTTTTAAAAAAGAGTGTGGATATAGCTCAGTGGTAGAGCACCCCTAGGTTCAACCCCCAGTATCAACTAAGTAAATAAATAATAAAGCTGAAATAAAAATTAAATGCAAAACCACCTCAAACTCACTCCCTTAATGATAAATAAAAAATCTAATAACTGAATGAAGATACTATCAAGTAAGATAATGAGTATCCTTTTGGAAAATAAAGAACACTACCTTATTTCAGACAAAAATATGTATAGTGTTTAGCTGTTCCCACCATATTTTTCTAAAAACATCTGAAAAGGGGACAGGAAGAAATGAACTTCCTGGAGACATAGGCAGGATCTGCTGGGCTCCAGAGATTCATTAGGGAACAAAGCAGATATGCTCCCTCTCCTCACAGAATTAGCGGAAAAGAGACAAAAATACCATCTTAGGAAATGTGATGAAGCAAGCAAGTGCTAGGGGAAGGAACAATGAATTCTCTGCTTTAGATCAGAACCCACTCACCACCAGTTCCCAGAGATGATTGATGATGCCCAGAGCCACTTTGTTGCTTTTTTTAAATGCTGTTATTATTAAATATGGAGGGCAATAAAAATAAGTGACATTATAAAAGTTTAAGGAAACTTACCCAGGTCTTACAAATACTGTCCCTGGGCCATAGCTCCTGACTCCTTTCTTTACTCAAGTCATAATGAAGTTATAGTTAGTGCTTACTTCATATTGAGAAAACTTTTGTGAATAATAACCCACTTCAAGGATGGCTTGCATACATATTTAACCCTGGTAATGGTACCACCCAGAATGTCTGACCCTAGCCAGCATGGAAAATATAAATGGACATAGGCAGCATGGTTGCAGCACTCCATCTGGTATTTTAAACTCCAGTGCCAGGCTCCGTAAAATCGATTCACCTGAGACAGATGTTGATCACGAAGACAGTTAAAGCAAAGAGATCAGCTCTGACCAGTTCTTCTCATTTTCCAGCAGCTCCTCAAGGTCAAGGAACATGTCTGCTTCATTCTATAAATCTTCATTAACCCTAGGACAAGGTTGTGCACAAAGGGAGCCCTTCCAGGTGTCCTCTAGGGAAGAGATGGTATTAAAGGATCCTGTGAGTTATTGTCACTGAAAGTAAACACAGCATCTCAAAACGACCAATAGATAAATATAACTAAGAAGAAAGGTGAATGTGAGAAAAAGTGGCAGAAATGAAAATGGAATTGTAGGTTGGGGCTAATCTGAGGAAGTCCTGGAAAACCAGGTCAAAGTGCTGGAACTTTCTGTAGAAAAGGAAGCCACTAAAGGGATTTTGAATGCACTTCTCTTCCTTAAGCTGAAAGAAACTATGGGAAGGTTGGTCGGGAAGGGCAATGAGATTTGGGGAACTATCTGGAAAGGGATGAAGTCCACAGTGGAGTGGTAATGGATCCCTAATAATTAATGATACAAAGGAATAGGGGGAAGGAGAGGGAACTAAGATAACCCCAAAGGTTCCCCTGCTTTGACTACAAGAGGAGCAATGCCAGTGACAGAATGGAATCCCATGGAAACTCAGGAGGACAGTCAGTCTGGAGAGCAGTCAGTGAGTTTGGTTTTAAACATATTGAGTTTGAGGTGAGACTGAAAATACTCAATTAGTTTTTTTTTTAATTATTGTCTTATTACTAATCTGTCTTCTTTTTAAAGAGAGAGAGAGAGAGAGAGAGAGAGATTGAATTAGCTTGATTAAATTTAGAATGACCCAAGGTACAATTGTTGATTTTATATTGTTGTTTTTAATGACAGCAGTAAAAAGCTTACTAAAATAATTAGGAAAATAACCATTACCAGATATCAATGTGTTAATTAGAAAATAATTGGAAACTCAAAGTCTGCCGTATCTGCATATAGATATTATCTGCACACAGATATACAGTGCTCTGGGCCAGGCACTGTGCTTGGAGTAGAGTATAAAGGAGCAACAATCAGAGGTCCTGGAATGCTGTTAAGAAGGCAACATGGGAAATATTGAAACCTAGGAGATTTCTCTTAAGATTACATTTGCAAAAAGATTATATTTACGCAAAGAGCACTGTTTTTATTTAGATTGAAAATTTTATTGAAGAAACTTTGTGGAAGAGCAAAGAGAGGTAACAGGAGATATAAGCCCCCCTCTCCAAATCACCCCTTGGCCCCAACAATCATGCGGAACAAAAGAGGCCTCATGTCACATAACCTTCTGCCCTAATGGAGCTTAGGTCTAGTCTAGAACAGATTGCATTGTTTTAAGAGAAAGAAAGGGATCAGGCATGCACACACCTGTAAGCCCAGTGACTCTGGAGACTGAGGCAGGAGGATCACAAGTTTGAGGCCAGCCTCAGCAATTTAGGGAGAACCTGGTCTCAAAATAAAAAATAAAAAGGCTGGGGGCATAGCTCAGTCATAAAGCACCCCTGGGTCATCCCCAGAACAAAAAGATAGAAAGAAAGAGGGGGGCAGGGGGAAGAAGGAAAAAGACAAGGCAAAGAAAGAAAAGAAATTATGTAAGAGAAAACTTAGAGGGAGGGACATAATTTAGATTATTAAAAAAAAAAGACCTGACTAAGTTACATTTGAGTTAAATCCTAAAGAAGGAGTTAGAAGAAGGTGGGGGAGAGGGGTTTGCAGACTGAGGGGAAAGCATAGGGGAGAACCCTGAGGAAGAAAAAGACTTTGCCTCCACTCAGTGCCAGGAACATGAGGTCAGGAGGTCAGCTAAGAATAAGCAAAGGGGACAAGGCAAAAAAATTAGGTTGAAGTGGTAGGTGTCCTCCAGACGAGGAAACGAGCTCAGAGAGGTTAAGAAACACAGTCAGGCTTACCCCGCAGAAACTGAAGGTCAGTCCTTTAACCCAGATCAGTTTGACTTGATCTATATTCCTAACTGCCTATCCTTCCTCATCTTCCTGATCTTAAGGTGTTTGTTAACATACTATGTTACTCAACTCTTTTGTTGATGTGACCAAAGCAGCCGAAAAGAACAATTTAAAAGAGGGAAAGTTTATCTGGAGCTCACGGTTTCAGAGGTTTCAGTCCATAGTCGGCTGACTCCACTGTTGCTTGGGGCCTAAGGTGACAACAACATTTCATGGCGGAAGGGCCCAACGCAGGAAAGCTACTCATCTCATGGTGAGTTCAGGAAGCAGAGAGGGAAGTATAAAGACGTCACAGGGAAGATGCACCCTTCCAGGCCATGCCCCTAGTGACCCACCTCCTCCAGCCACACCCTACCTGACTACAGTTGCCATCCAGTCAGTTCCTTCAAACTAGGATGGACTGATTAGGTTACAGCTCTCATAATGCTCCCATTTTACCTCCCAATATTCTTGTACTAACAGGAGTTTGGGGGGATACCTCATATCCAAACCATACACATGCAAATTCCCAGGCCATACTCCAAAACTTCAGAACCAGAATCCCATACAGAGGAGGATCAGAATCCAACAACAACAACAGACCAAAGAATTTTGTATTTTGCATACAAAAATATCTGTATGCAGATAACACAGGCTTTGAGGTTTTAATTTTTTCCTAATTAACACATTGATATCTAGTAATGGTTATTTCCATAATTATTTTAGTGAGCTTTTGAATTGCTGTCAACATAAAATTGTCATATTCTACAAGGAATATGACATTCCGATATGGTAATTCAAGAAGAGTTTCATAAAGGGACGTGATTAGGCCCTGATATAGGAAAGAAGCCCATCCATGAAATCATGTCTGTTTCCCGGAAGAAGTACAAAACATGCACAAACTGAACCCAAGTTGGTGCCTGTGAGTTTAGCGCCCTCATTCTGTGAATTAATTTGGCTTTCACATATGGGTTGCTTTTCTACATTATGTGATTACTACATTATGAAATTCTAATTGTTTTTGCTCTCCTGCATGAACTGCCTGGAAGATGAGATGCAAATTAACACATAATGTAATTACTTCTGCTCTCAACCTATTCAGATGTATTTTTCTTCCCCAAAAGACTCAGGTAAGTGGCCCTTATTTTAATTTACAACATCCTCCTAGTCCCACCTTTTACAGCCCACGGCCTCTACCCTGGTGAAATGCCTAACATTAGCATAAAAGAGAAAGTTTTTGTTTTTAGCAAGTATATCAGAATATCTCTATCCAAACAAAGCTTATCTTTCTAAATAATCACCTTAGAAGGCCAAATTTTTATAATATATATGGCTGTATTTTGGCGGGGAGGGGGATAACTGGGGATTGCACTCAGGGACACTCAATCACTAAGCCACATCCCCAGCCCTATTTTGTATTTTATTTAGAGACACGGTCTCACTGAGTTGCTTGGCACCTCACTGTTGCTGAGGCTGGCTTTGAAACCAACATCCTCCTGCCTCAGCCTCTCAAGCTGCTGGGATTACAGGAGTGCACCACCACGCCCAGCATGACTATATTTTTATACCATTAAATTTTCATTAAAATTTGAAGAGAACCCCTGAAAGGCAAGAGAGGTGTCATCAGTGAAGGATGACATACATTGAATTGGGAGGCAGGTGTAGAGCAGGGCTGCTTCTGTGCCTCAATGGCCATGCAAGCGTGCAGGTGTCTGGAAACTATTGTTCTTGCCAACTGCCTGCCCTGATGCATCCAAAACAAGAAAAAGAGAGAGAGGTGGAAGGGGAAAAGAAGGCAGGAAGGCAGGGAGGGAGGGAGGAAAAGATAGTATCAACCAGAAATGTCTTTTGATGAAGTACCTGGAAATGTGGTGTCAATGAAACATTAAGCATGTAAGAATGTTGCAGAGTGTGAATTGTTTTTACCTGTAGATACTTGAAGCAGCTGAAGTGTTCAACCACAGTGGATTGGTTAAATAATTGATAGACTATCCACATGATGAAATGGTTTGCTGTGATTCAAAGTTATGGTATAGACCCATTTTCATTGATATGGAAAACTGTTAGGTGAGAAAAGCAGGTTTCAGAGCTATATGTACAATGAGATCTCACTTTTTAATTCTGTACACAAATAGATGTGAGTGTGTGTGTGTGGGTGTGTGTGTGGTGTGTACAGAGAGATGGGGAGAGTAATACAAGGAGAAAGAGACAGGGAAGGAAAGATTCTCATTAAACATCAAAAATGAATATTTTTGAGAGAGAAAATTATGGGAGATTTCTTTCTTTTTGCTTAGTTCTATTTTTTAACTTTTCTAAAAAGAATGATTTACTAGTGCAAAAAGGTGAAGAAGGCTGTCAAAAAACTGAGTAGCTGTGACTGAAGATTATCACTCAAGTAGTTACGCAACATTTACTATTCTATATCATTTTTTAAAGCAGGCAATATCTTGCCACAGATATGGTGATACGATTTGTACACAATTCTCTGGAGTCCATCTCTAGTGCTCCTTTGAAATCATCAGACTTTGCATCTCCAACATGTATTATTAATGGGAAAATATGAGCAGAAAATGTACAGAGTGTGCAACCAATTGTTTACAAAAGGAAGGAAAATTTAAAATGACATATCTGATTGGCTTAGCAGTGCATAAAAATTATCTGGAAGAATAAATTTTTAGAAGTATAACAGTAATTATGGGTAAGAAATGGGAACTGAGCAAAAGGGAACAGAGATATAGCATTTTATTTTTCTTGATATTTGAAATTTGTGAATGTATTGCATAGTACAAAAAAAATGTTTTTTGTTTTTGTTTCTGATTCTGTTTTGTTTCTGAGATGGGATCTCACTATGTTGCCCACTTTGCCCTGAATCTCTTAAGCTCAAGTGATCCTTCCACTTCAGTTTCCCAAGAAGGTAGGACTACAGATATGATCCACCATATCATCAACAGAGTTTTTAATCTTTTATACATCTCATTATCTTTTTTAAATCATGTTTTCCTGGGATTATACATAACTGTGTGATTGATTTCATTGGTTTAGTCTTAAGTTAATACTAATAATATTCCAATGTCCACATGCATGATCTTTATGTGTTAATTTATTTTTACAATTCTTCTAGGTCTCTTAAAATGTTAATGGTAAGATAGGTTGGGTAGAAGAGGACCATCTCGGCCCCTTAGCAGCTGAATGGGTGAATATTTTCATCCCATTCTTCTTAAGGAGGGGTTACCCAAGAAGGTCAAATAGAAAATGAACCACCATGGAGGGTTTGTTAACAGGCATGTAGAAGGCACATGTTCTCATTCATTATTCTATTTTGCATCCAATATTAACTTTCTCGAATCCTACTACTGCCTCTATTGTTTCCCTATTAACACGGTGTACTCAGTGGGAACATATACCCAACACTAATGAGCTATTCACAGGAGAAACAAGAACAGGGTACCAGGAGCCAAGATAAAACAATTAGAGGGAAAGGGAGATGGTTGGCTCCTGACCTAAATCGAATTGCTTTTAAAAGGCAGAAACAGATTTTTAATTATGTAATCCCTTTGTTTCTCATTTCCTTTAAAATGTAAAGGTCAAATCCCTCTGTGAATGCTAAGCGCCAAATCTGATATTTATTGCCTGTGATGATCAGCTAGACGAAAACCAGAAGAGGTGACCTGTTCAACCCAGATGAAGCAAATCATTCTTTTTTTTTTCCTTTTTTGTTACCATACAAAGTGCTATTTGGAATAATTAATTAATAATTACCATCC
Source organism: Spermophilus citellus (assembly GCF_964194105.1). Classification (NCBI taxonomy): domain Eukaryota; kingdom Metazoa; phylum Chordata; class Mammalia; order Rodentia; family Sciuridae; genus Spermophilus; species Spermophilus citellus. Next base: position 177,830,049 of record NC_138185.1, on the reverse strand, counting down.
TTCTGCTTTTGCAATTTATTTTTCTTTTTTAACTACTATCCTCAGAGAAATTTAGTCTGCCCTTATAAAGAAAGTGTTTGAAAGCATCAAGATTTGGGATAAGCAGGAGTCTAGTTAACTTATACTTTTTCAAGACTTCACTTGGCACTGAGATTACTTTAAGCTACTTTTTCTCATGTACTGTTCTTTGCATTTCAATAATAAGAGAGATTTTCTTCTCACACTTTCCCTCTGCCCTTCATTCCATCCCACACCCCCACCCCGCCCCAACCCATACATCCATCTGTCCAAGTGTCCTAAATCCATGTCTCCAATTTGCCCACTGTTATTGAGATATAGAAAATCCCGGTGGTCCATTTTCAAAACTCAGTATTTAGTTTTAAATGTAAAATGACTTGGGATATAAAAAGAGGCAGCTAGAGGGAGAGCAGAATGGAAAGTCACCAGCAGTTAACACCAGAGTGTAAAAACGCACAGGCCCCCTGATAAAGAGGAGGTGAGAAGGAAGGGGCCTGACCTGATCATCAGAGATTAAACTATGTATTCGCCAAAAGGCACTCAGTCCAAGGGAAAAACAAAGGGAGGTAGGGAGAGGTAAATATATATTTCTTTAAATAACCCAACAGGACACAGTAAAACCTGGGTGATATTCTGGAAAACTGTGCACCCAGGGGTATTTGGCCAATGAGGAACTGGGACAGGAGTCTTGGGCTCTAGGGGATAAAACACCAGTTGTACATGAACTTGGGGTCCCTGAACACCAGGCACCCAAGCTTGCAAACAATCATTAAAGTAAAGCCTTGCTGTTCCTTGAGTGCATTCTTTGAGCTTGAACACGTGAGTGTGTTTTTCACAGTATCAGACTTGCTATTCTCTTGCTGATTTCCTGTGTATTTCTGTTCATACCATCCACCTTAGCACTTAAGCCAGCATTGTCTCATCTTTTATTGGCAAGAAATCTAAATAAAGGGACTGCATCAGTTCACATGACAGTACATAGAAGGAAAGAAGGCATAGCTGTGCCTAGATTTAAATCACTGTCATCAGATTCCCTCCCTCCCTCTCCATCTCTGGGTTCTGCTCTCCTGCTGCACAATTTCTTTCCCAGGCAAGCTCTCCTGGTAAGGTGACAGACAGATGAGGACAGTGGAAACATGAGGTTAAGGGGAAAATTCTATAACATGGGCCCACTGTGCTGACCCCAACATGCTTCCTTTCCTAAGAAGCAATTTACCTGCAGCCCTGCCTAGCCCAAGTGGACAGGATATGTCACATTAATTACTTAGCAAAATACCTGTTAACTGCAGGAGAAATGCAGGCCCAAAATAATGTTGATAAGAGGAAAGCAAGTTACCCTGAAGGGGGAGACTTTTATGACCACATCCTGAAACTCTAGGAGAGAAGGATAGTTCCTCCTAACCATAAAATTTGTGAGAATGTATGGTTAAGAATCCAATTAGAGCTAGGCACAGTGGTACACACTCATAATCCCAGCAGCTCAGGAGGCAGAGACAGGAGAATCGTGAGTTCAAAGCCAGCTTCAGCAAAAAGCTAAGCAATTCAGTGAAACCCTATCTCTAAATAAAATACAAAATAGGACTGGGAATATGGTTGAATACTCCTGAGTTCAATCCCCAGTACGAAAAAAGAGGGAATAAAAATCCAATTAGAGGGTTGGGGCTGGGGCTGGGGCTATTGCTCAGTGGTAAGTCACTTGCCTAACATGTATGAGACACTGAGTTTCTCAGCACCACGTATAAATATATAAACAAAATAAAAGTCCATCGACAACTAAAAAATATTCCAAAAAAAAAAAAAAAGAATCCAATTAGAACCGGTCAGCATGGGCCAAGGTAACCTAGAGATGCCATGGCAGTGGGGACTTAAAAGTCTGATGTCCTCTTGCTGTCAGTCAAAAGTCAAGAAGTGGGTTGGGGTTATGGCTCAGTGGTAGAGTGCTCACCTAGCATGCATGAGGCACTGGGTTCCATCTTCAGCACCACATAAATATAAAATAAAGACATTGTGTCCACCTAAAACTAAAAGATAAGTATTTTTTAAAATTTCAAGAAGTGACTTAAAAATAGCATACTACAGAGACACAGCCACATCATGTTTGTAGCAGCACAATTCACAATAGCTATATGGTGGAACCAACCTAGATGCCCTTCAGTAGATGAATGGATAAAGAAAATGAGGTATTATACACAATAGAATATTATTCAGCATTAAAAGAGAATAAAATCATGGCATTTGCATGTAAATGGATGAAGCTGGAGAATATAATGCTAAGTGAAATTAGCCTATCCCCAAAAACCAAATGCCGAAAGATTTCTCTGATTTAAGGATGCTTATCCATAATATGCTGGGTAGGGGGAATGGGAGGATTAAATGAACTCTAGATAGTGGCAAAAAGGGAAAAAAGGAAGGGAGAGGGCATAGGGGTAGGAAAGACGGTAGAATGCAATGGTCATCATTACCCTAAGTACATGTAAGAAAACGAGAAGGATGTGACTCTACTTTGTATATAACCAGAGATATGAAAAAATGTGCTCTATATGTGTAATATGAATTGGAATGCATTCTGTTGTCATATATAACAAATCAAAAATTTTTTTAAAAGTCAAAAAGTGGACCTGAAGGGGACTCTCTGGAAACTTCCCTGGGATCTCCAATAAAACGATAGTTCAAGAGAGGCATATTGTCCATCTCCTCTCTGGGAGGACTCACTTTTTCCCTTAAAAGTGTCCCTTTTCCTTTTCCTACCCCTTCAATAAACTCATGCCTGTTACTCTGAGTGGCATGTCTGAAATCTTTCTGACTTGACCGCAAGAATCAGGGTTTGAAGGGGGATTTTCACACTGCCTCAGTTTCTTGAAAGACCCTAGCTCTGTAACACTAGCATTTGGAGACCTCAGGACAAGAAGACTCTCTTTCCCCAGGTCCTAGCAAAAGTCCCAGGTCTGATGGTAAGAGGTTCAGCCCTCAGTTATGGTGAGCCGTGCTCACCTCTGGAGATCAGCTCCACCCAAAATCCATGTGCTGAAAGAGGGATCAGAATGGACCCCGCCCCCCCCCCAAAAAAAAGAGGAATTCTAGTAACAAAAGGAACAATGGTGGACAGACACACACACAACCATCCCCCAAAACAAAAATCCCCCCAACTCAGCACTTGTCCTGCCCCGAGATATGTGTGTATATCTTGCTTCACCTGCCTAGACAACAAGGTTCTAAATTTCAGACCCACAATGAATCACATCACTAGTGAATGTATGTATTTAGTAAATAAAAAAAATTCCTCTTGCCAAAAAAAAAAAAAAAAAGTAGGAAGCACAGCGAAAACCTCAGTCTATGAGGCTGAACACCACCACAAACATAGCAAAGGAAGTCCCATCTTAGAGGATGATAGACAGTAATAGATGGTGACAGGCCTCAGCTGCTCTCAACTCCCTATCTGGAAATCCCAAAATGCCAGCCTTGTCTTATACTGTAAGGGAAGTTTCAAATGTTCTGTTTTCCTTTTTGAAGAGTCTATAGCAGAAATCAATGAATGTTTTCCAGACCTGATAATACATATTTTAGGCCTTGTCGGCCATGTGGTCTCTGTTGCCGCATTCAACTCTGCTGTCACAGTGTGAAAAGAGCTCTAGACAATACATAAGTCAATGAGCATGGCTGAGTCTCAATAAAACTTTATGTATGGACACTGAAACTTGAATTTCACATATTTTTCAAGTGTCATAAAATATTGCGTTGTTTGGATTTTTTTTTTCCAATGATTTCAAACCAAGAAACACATTCTTAGTTTATAGGCTATATACAAACAATAGGGAGTGAACTAGAATTGGTTCATGAGCCATAGTTTGCCAACCCGTCTCCTATAGAGGTTTCAGTATTTTCTAACACTTTATGACTTTATTGTAATAATATGGAAGCAAAGACTAAATTAGGCCAGGCGTGGTGGCACACACCTGTTATCTCAGCCTTCTCTAGAGGCTAAGGCATGAGGATCACAAGTTTGAGGCCAGCCTAGGCAACTTAGCAAGACCCTGCCTCAAAATAAAAAATAAAAATGGGTGGAAATGTAGCTCAGTGGTAGAGTAACTCTGGACTCAAGCTCCAGTACTGCCAAAAAATAAAACATACACATAAAAACATCAGGTAAGTTTAATGCTTTCAGTTTTAGGTAAACTTTCTCTTTTTAGATTAAAGTAATAATATGCATGATACAGTGCACTGAAGTCTTTAAAGTCATTAAAGTCTTTCTGTTCTTAGTCTAACGGCCTACAAAAACCATTTAGCCATGTTCACTGGAGTTTTCTAGAACTGACACCATAGAGGCTTGATAATATGAAAGAAACCTTCAAATTTAAAAGTCATATTATGTCACCAGTAAAACATATGCATAGCTTAATTACATCACATTTATCCTACTAATGTACTAATATAATTAGTACAATTACATTACCACTTATTCAGCCCCAAATTGATCAAAATATCTGGTTAATGGGAGGAGGACTTTTCTAAATTCATGTATAAATTCAATCAAAATTTACTGAATGCTCCAGATATTAGATAACAATAGCAATGAATGTTTTACTTTATTCCACAAAGTAATTGAGGTAGCTAAATAACATTTATATGGTGTTCTAAAATTGTCAGATTGTTGAGAATTACTGTATTATTTATGTAACATTTAATTATTTAATTCTCCTAACTCAGTGAATCAATCGTGTAAACCTACTTTATAGACAGAGAGCCAGAGAAGTTCAGGGATTTGAAGACTCAGAACTGAACCTAGGTATTTTGGCTCTAAGAGCTTTTCCTTTCCAGGATACTTGCTCATTAATAAAGATTTTTGCGTGTAAAGTCAAGTCCTTTGTGAATTTCAAGTATGCCTGAAATTTTACCATCCGCACATGAAGACAGATATAGAACGGTAAGCTCTCTGTGTCTTTCCAGAAGAGGAATTAAAATGGAAATCCTATCTCATGAGGCAAGCAATTTCAGGAACAGAAGATGCTCCCATTTCCTGTGCCTTTAGAAAACCTTGACAATTGAAACACAATCTGGTTCCTCCAAAAGATACAAATACATTCCCCCTAAAGGTAACCAGCCCAAAAATAACAGCCTCAGTCTTGCCCCAGGTCTGCCAAGCTTTTTCCTCTCTGCACTCTCTGCACATGCCCCTATTTTTTTTCCTCCTGAATTAACCTCTGCCTAACACACCAGATGCCATCAAGGGAGTGGTGGTAACCTAGAAAGACTCTAAAATGAAGCAGCTGTTCAAAGGCACAGCAATCATCTCAGGTGTGGGGCATAAAATACTACAGAGCTTTAAGACCCTGGAGGTACACAACTGACCACTTCCCTTCTAGGAGACTCTGATCATTCTCTCAAGAATCAGCCTCATCCAGCATGCATCATGACCTTGCCTAAGCACTCTAGCCCCAAACAGAACTGTTAGCTGAGATTTGGCACTTGGATGAGGCCTGATATCCTCCATTACTACTTACCAGTACCTGTATGTTTACAGTGTGTCCTACTAGAATGTAACCTTTAGACATCAGTTTTATTCCCTTGTATGCCTGCCCCTTTGTCAGTATCTACTACAGCAGGAATTGTTGTGACAGTCTATTACTTCAGTGACCAATGACCCAAAATTCACAATATTCACACTGTGCTTGCCTCTGGTTTCATTGAGGGTTCACCACATAACTAGTTTAAACATGGAATGCAGCAGAAAGGACACTGTGACCTGGAACTTCTGCTTTTGAGCCCATGGGAATTTGGAAGTACTGAGAGAGAGAGAAGCCCTATCGTCCCAACTCCCAGCTGACCCACAAGCTGACAAGCCAGAGGAGTGGCCACCAGTGAAATTAGCAGGACTATCCATTTGGGCCTATATTTCAGAGCCACAAGAAAATAAAGCTTTACTGCTTTAATCCCATCAAGTTTGGGGTTTCATAGGCAACAACAAATAACTCAAACAGATTCTCAGAAAATTTCAATTTCTCAACAACAACCCAATGACATTATTAATATTTTCTACATTCTTTGTTAAGAGAACAGAAGCTCTAGAAAGTAAACTTGGTCAAGGTCAATCCGTTTTAAGGTATAAAAACTTGACTTCAAATACAAGTCTTTGTGCATTACTTGCAATGCCCATATTGCTGTCCCCTCCCCATTATATAGCCTTCATAGACATTGTAGCCAGTGAGGTACAACCATTATCCCCAGCCCTTGGAATCAGGAGACCATACCTGAGATCAGATTCAGTGATGCTTCTTGCCCAGGTGCATCTATCCTGGTAGTGTCCCAGAAGCCTAGAAAAAGAGGAGAGAGAGTACTCCAGTCCTCTTTAAAATGCACACCCATATCCCAGCACACCCATGTATATGCTGGCTCAGTAAGTCTGGGCATGACAGCAAATAAGCATGCACTTTGACAAGATCCCCAATTAATTCTGATACACGGTCAGATTTGAAAACCACTAGGCCAGTCCATTTAAAAATACAACTATTCCAGAAAAACATAATGTCTTTACTGTTCAGAGAACCTATCATGCTGATGGTATGTGAAAGATGGTACATTTTTAATTATGTGGATTGTCTATCTTGACATCTTCAATTCACTACATGTCATCAATGATATTCTTTAATGCTGACTTTTATAAAACTAGTTTAATATCTCAAAAGGTGAAATAAAATCTCAGTGCCATTACTCCATAAAATGACAAAATGGATTTAGTCTTTGAAGAGACTAATGCATCTTTACTATGATGTTTCCAGCTGAAACAGCTTTTATATGCCCTATAATAACATTTTGGCCAATGTTGCTCCATATACAAAATGATATGAACCACATAGCCTAGGTGCATAGTAGGCTAGACCATGTATGTGTGTGTAAGTACACTCTATGATGTTCACACAACTACAAAATGAACACATTTCTCAGAATGTATTCCTCTCTCAACCCATCATTAAGCCCAGCAACATGCAACTGTAGTTCAGTAAATTTAGAAATATATATATCCTGCCTTCACATTTCTCTACTTTGCTAATTAAATGTAATATGTTATGACTGTCAGAGCAAGGTATAATCTGGTTAACACCTTCCCATAAAACTGCTTCCATGTTTTCACTAAGGGATCCATTAAAATACACAGCAAAGCTGGTCATTATGGTGCACGCCTGTAATCCCAGTGGCTCAGGAGGCTGACGCAGGAGGATCATGAGTTTATAAGCCAACCTCAGCAAAAGCATGGTGCTAAGCAACTCAGTGAGACCCTGTCTCTAAATAAAATACAAAATAGGACTGGGGATGTGGCTCAGTGGTTGAATACCCCTAAGATCAATCCTCAATACCAAGCTGACCACACCATTGGTCCCCTGACTCAGAGCAGAACAGTGAAGCAACTAGGGAATAAGGCAGTTGTGCTTCTGTGGGTTTTTCTCAACGACTCTGTCCTTCCCCAGCCCACTCCTCCAAATATCTTCATCTGGGCAGAGATGACAAATTCAAGAAAATGGTGGGTCAATAAGTATGCACACAGAGGCAGAAGGAGATGCAAAGAGGGACTAGTGGCAGCTGGTGGTTTCTGCTATGCGGGGGTGAATGCTGGGGATGGGAGATTTTTGTGCCTTATAGTGGTTCACATATCGCAAAATAAAGCATTAGAAGTAGATGTCATGTCAGTTGAGCAAATGTCTCCTCGGAAATGGGAAATCAGGTTGAAAGCTCAGTGTGTAAACCTTTCCCATCTCTGAAAAAGAGTCCCTATCTATATATCAGTATATCTCTGTGAAAGATATAGGTGTGGGGGGAGAAAAAGTCTACTCCCTCTGATGACAGAGTCTGTACCCACTATGTTCAAGGAAAAGAAAAAAAAAAGAAAATGAACACGAGTCTGGGAGGATGGCACGTGGATTACAAGTCAAGGAAAAGAAAACTATTTAAGAGAACAAGAAAAAGAATTAACCCTTGGAAAATAAACTCTTCTTATATTCCAGAAGAAAATTTTCACACTTGCCCTTCTCAGTAAGCACAGTATAAAAAGACCCAGGCTGTAACAGAGAGAAGCAGGACCTGAAAGTGAGAGAGTAAAAGGATGAGTGATTTTAAGGGAATTAAAAACACGATAGCACACAGTGAAGTTTTGGTGACTGTTTGGCAACACTTATTAAAACTGATTGTATGGATGCTTTATTACCCAAGAAACTCTTTCATGGATATGAAATTTACCCTAAGAAATGTCACAGGGCATCAGGATTCAAAGTTCAGGACATTTATAGCAGTGTTGTTTGTAGTAGCCAAAAAACATACAAAGCCCAACCACCCAGCTGTAGAGGGGATGATACAGTGCTACCCACTAATGATGGAAGACTGCACAGAAATGAAGGCAAGAAGCCTACAACACAGATGAAGCTCACAAATAGAGTGACTTGTGGAAGGAGCTAGATCATGGTAAAAAACCAAGGAGCCATGGTCTGGTCCTTGGTCAATTCCACGTATATAAAGTTTAAAGACTAACCTACAAGGTTTAGGAATGCCTACTTAGGCATTAAAAAAGAAAAGGTATGGCAGTGATTACCAACAAAGCCAGAAGAGTGCTACCTTGAGGAGGAGACTAGAGTTTGTGTTTGGCTTCATGTGGGAGCCAATGGAATGCATTCTGTTTTTTAACCTGAAACGTGATACATGGATTGTTCTCTTGCAATTTCACAGGATACACATTTAGGATTATACTTTCCTTCCTGTGCATTATATGTTATTATTTTTTAAAGTTTTATAAGCATATTAGCAGAAATACAATCTAGGTTGAAGGAAAGGGCAGGTTTGGCAAAAGAAAAATTTAGGACATATTTATATTTTCTTATAGAATATAAAGGGAAAGACTAAGGACAAAAAAAAATGAGAGATAAGAAGATGACCACGAAGGAAAAATAATGGACAGATTGAAATTTAGACAACTGATAATCCCCCCCAAAAAAAGTCCAAAATGAAACAGAAGTCTATCTTAGGTAGGAGGCCAAGTACTTCGTATAAATTGACCCACTGAATCTTCACAGTTACCCTGTGAGGTTAAATACCATTGTTAGTTTCCTTAAAATAGTAGGAAAGGTCTAACTTTCCCAAGGCCTTGTGACTAACTAATAAGCAGGTAAGTGATAGAGAGAAACCAAGAGTCACTGTTAGCAAGCTACTAAATTTAGCCCTCTTAGACACTACACCACACTGCCCCTAATTTTTCCTGCTTTGGATTAAAATATAATATGCTGTAACACTCAAAGGAGGATATAAAAAAAACATTTTTAAAGATTTCAGGAAAAACTTAACATTTTGCTTCCAGAATTGTATATGCCCCTGCTAGAGACAGGTGTCTCCCAAAAGCTCATGGGTGAAACAACAGAAGAAAGTTCAGAGGTGAGCTTTCCGCACATGTTGGGATGACTGGGCGGCGGCGGTGTTGGGACCACGTCCTTGGAGGTGACCAGGGCGACTGCAGGGATGGTGCTAGCAGAGCTGTATGTCTCAGATCGAGAGGGAAATGGTGCCACGGGAGATGGTACCAAAGAGAAACTATTTAAAACAGGCCTAAAAGCTTTGATGACAGTAGGAAAAGATCCATTTCCTACCATTTATGAAGATTCACAAAAAGAAAATGAGAGGTGGAACATTATGTCTAAATCACAAATGAAGAACATTAGGAAAATGTAGCATAGGGAGCAAATGAAGAGTGAATCCCGAGAGAAGAAAAAGGCAGAAGATAATTTGCGAAGAGAAAAGAACCTCGAAGAAGCAAAGAAGAATACCGTTAAAAATGATCCAAGTCTGCCAGAGCCACAATGTGTGAAGATTCATGCATTAGAAGGATATAGAGGCCGGAGAGTAAAGGGTTTTGGCTGGGTCCATAGGCTGCGTAGGCAAGGAAAGAATTTAATGTTCCTGGGGTTGCGGGATGGTACAGGTTATCTTCAGCGTGTCTTGTCGGATGAGTTGTGTCAGTGTTACCATGGAGTAGCTTTGTCTACGGAGAGTAGTGTTGCTGTATATGGAATGCTAAATCTTACTCCAAAGGGCAAACAGGCTCCAGGGGGCCAAGAGCTGAATTGTGACTTCTGGAGACTTATAGGGTTGGCCCCTGCTGGAGGAGCAGATAACTTAATCAATGAAGTATCTGATGTCTATGTCCAGCTGAACAATAGGCATATGATGATCAGAGGAGAAAATATGTCCAAAATCCTAAAAGCACATTCCATGATCACCAGGTGCTTCAGAGATCACTTCTTTGATAGGGGGTACTGTGAAGTTACTCCTCCAATGTTGGTGCAGACACATGTAGAAGGTGGTGCCACGCTCTTCAAGCTTGACTGTTTTAGAGAAGAGGCATTTTTGACTCAGTCCTCTCAGTTGTACCTGGAGACCTGCCTTCCATCCTTGGGAGATGTTTTTTGTATTGCACAGTCATACAAAGGAGAACAATCCAGAACACGAAGTCACCTGGCTGAGTACACTCATGTGGAAGCTGAGTGCCCTTTCCTGACCTTTTGAGGAGCTCCTGAACAGATTGGAGGACTTGGTTTGTGAAGTGGTAGATAGAGTCTTAAAATCACTGGCAGCAAGTATAGTGTATGACCTCAATCTGAACTTTAAACCCCCTAAATGGCCTTTCAAACAGATGAACTACTCCAATGCTATTGTGTGGCTAAAAGAACACAATGTAAAGAAAGAAGATGGGACTTTCTACGAATTTGAAGAAGATATCCCAGAAGCTCCTGAGAGACTATTGACAGACACCATTAATGAACCAGTCTTGCTGTGTCGATTTCCTGTGAAGATCAAGTCTTTCTACATGCAGCGATGTCCTGAGGATTCCTGCCTTACTGAATCTGTTGACGTGTTGATGCCCAATGTTGGTGAGATTGTGGGAGGCTCAATGTGTATCTGGGATAGTGAAGAAATGCTGGCAGGTTATAAAAGGGAAGGGATTGACCCCACTCCTTACTAGTACACAGATCAGAGAAAATATGGTACACATCCTCATGGAGGATTCAGCTTGGGCTTAGAACGATTCCTGACTTGGATTCTGAATAGATATCACACCCGAGATATATGCTTGTACCCGCGATTTGTCCAGCTCTGTAAGCCATAACTGATTCCTCCTAAAGCATGAAGAAAAGATGGTCATGAAAGGAACAGACTGCCTCATTAAAAAGGAACAAAATACGGCGACCGACCGCGCGACTGGGCGGCTAGAGATCGCCCGCCCGCTGGCAACAGCCCACCCGCTGCCCATGCGACTGGGTGGCTGGAGTCCACCCACCCTCCGGCGACAGATCGCCCGCCGGCTGCCAGCATGACTGGGCGGCTGGAGACCGCCCGCCCGCCCGCTGGCGACTGGGAGCTGAAACCAACCAGAGACAGTCCAGTCCCACCCCCCCATTCAAACACCCCAGCAAGGAGCCTGGGGCCCGCCATCGCAGAGAGGTGACGTCACTGGAGCTCGGCCGTCGGAATTCCTTCCCAGCAGAATTCACTTTAGCAGGCATAGTCTACCAACACAAAGGAGAGACAACAGAGATATACAAAACCAAAACAAATCTACAGAAGAGAGCAGAAACACAGCATTCAAATAGAGCTGGAAAGTAACGTGAACATCATGAAAAAACAAGGGAAAAAGGGAGTACAAACAATGCAGGACAACTTAAATCTACAGGAGGACCTAAAAGCATCAGAAACATGGATAGGGAAAGAACTCAAGGCATACCTAACTCAGATGGAAAGGAATATTACAGAAGACATGAGACAGCAAGTCCAAGCAATAAAAGTATATTTTGAAAATGAATTAAACAAACAAATTCAAATGGCAAAAAACTAGCTTTACCAGGAGATAGAGATCTTAAAAAAAAAAAAATCAAACAGTAATCCTAGAAATGCAGGAAACTATAAACCAAATTAAAAACTCAAACGAGAATATTACAAATACACTAGATCAAGTAGAAGCCAGAACATCAGATAATGAAGACAAAGTTTATCAACTTGAAAAGAATATAGTCAACACAGAAAAGATGCTTAAATTCCACGAGCAATCTATTCAAGAGATATGGGATGTCATAAAAAAACCAAATTTGAGAGTCATCGGGATAGAAGAAGGCATAGAGAATCAAACCAAAGGAATGGACAACCTATTAAATGAAATAACTCTAGAAAACTTCCCAGAGATGAAAGATGGAATGGATTGCCAAATCCTGGAAGCCTACAGGACCCCAAACATGCAAAACCATAATAGACCAACTCCACGACATATAATTATGAAGATAGCCAACATACAGAACAAGGAGAGAATATTAAAAGCTACGAGAGAAAGGAGGCAGATTACATTCAGGGGTAAACCAATTAGGTTAATGACTGATTTTTCATCACAGACTTTGAAAGCGAGAAGATCCTGGAACAATGTATTTCAAATGCTGAAAAATAATGGATTCCAACCAAGAATACTGTATCCAGCAAAATTAAGCTTCAGATTTGACAATGAAATTAAAATCTTCCATGATAAACAAAAGCTAAAAGAATTGGCAGCCAGAAAACCATCACTGCAAAGCATTTTGAGCAAAATACTACAAGAAGAGGAATTGAAAAATAGTGCCCAAAACTACCAGCAGAAGGAATCTCAGTAAAGGAGGAGGAAAATAACCAAAAAGTAAAAACTAGCCAAACTAAAATAAATAAATAAATAAACATGACTGGAAGTACAAATCATATTTCAATTGTAACCTTAAATGTTAATGGCCTAAACTCACCAATCAAGAGACATAGGCTAGTAAACTGGATCAAAAAAACAAATCCAACAATATGCTGCCTTCAGGAGACTCATGATAGGAAAAGACTTACACAAGCTAAAGGTAAAAGGTTGGGAAAAATCATACCACTCACATGGCCCTCGGAAGCAAGCAGGAGTGGCCATACTCATATCGAATAAAATCAACTTCAAACCTAAGTTAATCAAAAGGGACAAAGAAGGACACTATATACTGTTAAAAGGAACCGTCCACCAATAAGACATAACAATTATCAATTTGTATGCACCAAACAATGGTGCTACAACGTTCATAAAACAAACTCTCCTCAAGTTCAAGAGTCAAATAGACTACAACACAATATTAGGAGTGACTTCAACACACCTCTCTCGCCATTAAACAGATCCTCTAGACAAAAGCTGAATAAAGAAACTATAGAACTCAATAGCACAATCAATAACCTAGACTTAACCAACATATATAGAATATATCAACCATCATCAAGTGGATACATGTTCTTCTCAGCAGCACATGGATCCTACTCAAACAGACCATATATTATGCCATAGGGCAACTCTTAGTAAATATAAAGGCATGGAGATAATACCATGCACCATATCTGATCATAATGGAATGAAACTGGAAATCAATGATAAAAGAAGGAAGGAAAAATCCTACATCACATGGAAAATGAACAATATGTTACTGAATGATCAATGGGTTACAGAAGACATAAAGGAGGAGATAAAAAAATTCTTAGAGACAAATGACAATACAGACACAACATACCGGAACCTATGGGATACAATGAAAGCAGTTTTAAGAGGGAAATTCATTTCTTGGAGTTCTTTCCTCAAAAAAAAAAAAAAACCAACAAATAAATGAACTCACACTACACCTAAAAAACCTAGAAAAGGAAGAGCAAAACAACAGCAAATGTAGTAGAAGACAAGAAATAATTAAAATTAGAGCAGAAATCAACGAAATTGAAACAAAAAAATACCATTGAAAAAATTGAAAAAACTAAAAGTTGGTTCTTTGAAAAAATAAATAAGATCGACAGACCCTTAGCCATGCTAACAAAGAGAAGAAGAGAGAGAACTCAAATTACTAGCATACGGGATGAAAAAGGCAATATCACAACAGACACTACAGAAATACAGAAGATAATTAGAAAGTATTTTGAAACCCTATATTCCAATAAAATAGAAGATAGTGAAGATATGGATAAATTTCTTAAGTCATACGTACACTCTGCCCAGATTGAGTCATGAAGACACACACAATTTAAACAGACCAATAACAAAGGAAGAAATAGAAGAAGCCATCAAAAGACTACCAACCAAAAAAAAGCCCTGGACCGGATGGGTATACAGCGGAGTTCTACAAAACCTTCAAAGAAGAATTAATACCAATACTTCTCAAGCTATTTCAAGAAATAGAAAAAGAAGGAGTTCTTCCAAATTCATTCTATGAGGCCAACATCACCCTGATCCCGAAACCAGACAAAGACACTTCAAAGAAAGAAAACTACAGACCAATATCTCTAATGAACTTGGATGCAAAAATTCTCAATAAAATCCTGGCAAATCTAATACAAAGGCATATCAAAAAAAATTGTGCATGATGATCAAGTAGGATTCATCCCTGGGATGCAAGGCTGGTTCAATATATGGAAATCAATAAATGTAATCCACCACATCAATAGACTTAAAGACAAGAACCACATGATCATCTCGATAGATGCAGAAAAAGCATTCAACAAAGCACAGCATCCCTTTATGTTCAAAACACTAGAAAAACTAGGGATAACAGGAACTTACCTCAACATGGTAAAAGCTATATATGCTAAATCTCAGGCTAGCTTCATCCTAAATGGAGAAAAACTGAAGGAATTCCCTCTAAAATCTGGAACAAGACAGGGATTCCCTCTATCACCACTTCTATTCAATTTAGTTCTTGAAATACTAGCCAGAGCAATTAGACAGACAAAAGAAATTAAAGGCATAAAAATAGGAAAAGAAGAAATTAAATTATCACTATTTGCGGATGACATGATAATATATTTAACAGACCCAAAAGGGTCTACAAAGAAACTGCTAGAGTTAATAAATGAATTCAGCAAAGTGGCAGGATATAAAATCAACACGCATAAATCAAAGGCATTCCTATATATCAGCAACAAAACTTCTGAAATTGAAATGAGGAAAACCACTCCATTCACAATATCCTCAAAGAAAATAAGATACTTGGGAATCAACCTAACAAAAGAGGTGAAAGATTTATACAATGAAGACTACAGAACCCTAAAGAAAGAGATAGAAGAAGATCTTAGAAGATGGAAAAATGTACCCTGTTCATGGATAGGCAGAACTAACATCATCAAAATGGCGATATTACCCAAAGCTCTCTACAGGTTTAATGTGATGCCAATCAAAATGCCAACGGCATTTCTTGTAGAAATAGATAAAGCAATCATAAAATTCATATGGAAAAACAAAAGACCCAGAATAGCAAAAGCAATTCTAAGCAGGAAGTGTGAATCTGGAGGTATAGAGATACCAGAGTTCAAACTGTACTACAAAGCAATAGTAACAAAAACAGCGTGGTACTGGTACCAAAACAGGCAGGTGGACCAATGGTACAGAATAGAGGACACAGAAACCAATCCACAAAAGTACAACTTTCTTATATTTGATAAAGGGGCTAAAAGCAGGCAATGGAGGAAGGATAGCATCTTCAACAAATGGTGCTGGGAAAATTGGAAATCCATATGCAACAAAATGAAACTGAATCCCTTTCTCTCGCCATGCACAAAAGTTAACTCAAAATGGATCAAGGAGCTAGATATCAAATCAGAGACATGGTGTCTGATAGAAGAAAAAGTTGGCTCTGGTCCCCAGGACTGGGGGGAAGCGGGATGCAAAAGTTACTTCTCCAGGGAAAAAAAAAGAAAAAGAAAAAAGAAAAAACACGCGGTGCCTAGAAAGAGGGCAGAAGGGTGGCAATTAGCGCCATGAGAAGGATCACTAGGCAATGCTGAGCTGACGTGGATCTGGGGCAAACAGTCTGGGCCTCTCAGAACACACATTGAGCCCGGATCGGCTGAATTCAAGCTCCCGTTTGCCTGCTTCCCGCAGACAAACAGCTGTGACTCAGCACTAATCCATCCGGCTGAAACAACTGGTCAGCCCTTCTGATCCTACGGAGGTAAATGCCTACTGAGCCTTCATAGGTAGTGGCCACAGATTTGAAACGGGGCTTGGGAGAGACAGTAAGGACCCACCCGTTGCATTGGTCACCTGGCAAAGGGAAACGAACTGTCACCATTTGCAAGAGACACCACCATGGCAGAGAACTGACGTCATCAGACTGTGGAGGAGGAGATAACTTCATTGAAACCTGCGGCTACAGTGACTTCTTCCCTTCCCTTCTAATACCTTTCCTCCCAAGCATCTAATAAATTTATAGGAGTAAACAGTAATTCATCAGTCAAACAGAACAAGAAGTAACATGAGCAGCTTCAAAAAGTAAGGAAGAAAAGGAGTACAAACAATGCAAGACAGCCTAAATATTCAGGAGGACCTAGAGTCATCAGAAAAATGGTCATATTAAGAACTCAAGGAACACCTAAGACAGATGGAATGGAACCTTAAAGAGGATACATGACAGCAAATTCAAGCAGCAAAAGAACACATTGAGAATGAACTACATAAACAGATAAAAGAAGAAGTTAAGCATCTTTATCAGGAGATAGAGATTATAAAAAATAATCAAACAATAATTCTAGAAATGAAGGAAACGATAAACCAAATTAAAAACTCAATTGAGAGTATCACTAACAGAGTGGAGCAAGTAGAAGCCAGAACGTCAGATAATGAAGACAAAATATATCATCTTGAAAAGAGTCTAGCCAACTCAGAAAGGCTGATAAAAAAATCACGAGAAAAACATCCAAGAGTTATGGGATAACATAAAAAATCCAAACTTACGAGTCATCGGGATAGAAGAAGGTACAGAGATTCAAACCAAGGGAATGAGAAACCTGCTGAATGAAATAATTACAGAAAACTTTCCAGAAATAAAAAAGGAAACAGATATACAAATTGAAGATGCATACAGGACACCGAGCACACAAAATCACAGTAGACCAACACCAAGACACATTGTTATGAAGATATCCAATATACAGAACAAAGAGAAAATATTAAAAGCTACAAGAGAAAGGAGACAGAATACATTCAGGGGTAAAACAATAAGGTTAACAATGGATTTTTCATCACAGACACTGAAAGCAAGAAGGTCATGGAACAATATATTTCAAACACTGAAAGACAATGGATGCCAACCAAGAATTCTGTATTCAGCAAAATTAAGCTTCAGGTATGACAACGAAATTCAAATCTTTCATGATAAACAAAAGTTAAAAAAATTTGCAGCCAGAAAACCAGCATTGCAAAGCATTTTGAGCAAAACACTACACGAGGAAGAAATGAAAAACAATAACCAAAACCACCAGTGGGAAGTGCCTCAGTAAAGACAGAGGGCGAGGGGAAAGATAATCATGGAGAAACAAACTAATTTTTTTAAACAAAGGATAAATAATCAAACATGGATGGAAGTACAAACCATATATCAATAGTAACTGAATGTTAATGGCTTAAACTCTCCAATAAAGCGACATAGGCTGGTATCATGGATTAAAAAAACAAACCCAACAATATGCTGCCTCCAGGAGACACATCTGATTGGAAAAGACATACACAGGCTGAAGGTGAGAGGTTGGGAAAAAATATACCATGCACACGGTCCTCGTAAGCAAGCAGGAGTGACCATCCTCATATCGAATAAAATCGACTTCAAGACTAAGTTAATCAAAAGGGATAAAGAAGGACATTATATACTGTTAAAAGGAACCATTCACCAATAAGACATAACAATTATCAATATTTATGCACCAAATAATGGTGCTGCAACATTCACAAAACAAATTCTCCTCAAGTTCAAGAATCAAATAGACCACAACACAATAATTATGGGTGACTTCAACACACCTCTCTCACCATTGGACAGATCCTCCAAACAAAAGTTGAATAAAGAAACTATAGAACTCAATATCACAATCAATAACCTAGACTTAACTGACATATATAGAATATATCAACCATCATCAAATGGATATACTTTTTTCTCAGCAGCACATGGATCCTTCTCAAAAATAGACCATATATTATGCCATAGGGCAACCCTCAGTAAATATAAAGGGGTGGAGATAATACCTTGCATTTTATCTGATCATAATGGAATGAAACTGGAAATCAATGATAAAAGAAGGAAGGAAAAATCCTACATCACATGGAAAATGAACAATATGTTACTGAATGATCAATGGGTTACAGAAGACATAAAGGAGGAAATCAAAAAATTCTTAGAGATAAATGACAATACAGACACAACATACCAGAATCTATGGGACACAATGAAAGCAGTTTTAAGAGGAAAATTCATCGCCTGGTGGTCATTCCTCAAAAAAAGAAAAAACCAACAAATACATGAGCTCACACTTCATCTCAAAGCCCTAGAAAAGGAAGAGCAAAACAACAGCAAATGTAGCAGAAGGCAAGAAATAATTAAAATCAGAGTGGAAATCAATGAAATTGAAACAAAAGAAACTATTGAAAAAATTAACAAAACTAAAAGTTGGTTCTTCGAAAAAATAAATAAGATCGACAGACCTTTAGCCATGCTAATGAAGAGAAGAAGAGAGAGAACTCAAATTACTAACATACGGGATGAAAAAGGTAATATCACAACAGATGCTACAGAAATACAGAAGACAATTAGAAATTATTTTGAAAACCTATATTCCAATAAAATAGAAGATAGTGAAGACATCGATAAATTTCTTAAGTCATATGATTTGCCCAGACTGAGTCAGGAGGATACACACAATTTGAACAGACCAATATCAATGGATGAAATTGAAGAAGCCATCAAAAGACTACCAACCAAGAAAAGCCCAATACCGGATGGGTATACAGCGGAGTTTTACAAAACCTTTAAAGAAGAATTAATACCAATACTTTTCAAGTTATTTCAGGAAATAGAAAAAGAGGGAGCTCTTCCAAATTCATTCTATGAGGCCAACATCACCCTGATTCCGAAACCAGACAAAGACACCTCAAAGAAAGAAAACTACAGACCAATATCTCTAATGAACCTAGATGCAAAAATCCTCAATAAAATTCTGGCGAATCGAATACAAAAACACATCAAAAAAATTGTGCACCATGATCAAGTAGGATTCATCCCTGCGATGCAAGGATGGTTCAATATACGGAAATCAATAAATGTTATTCACCACATCAATAGACTTCAAGATAAGAACCATATGATCATCTCCATAGATGCAGAGAAAGCATTCGACAAAGTACAGCATCCCTTTATGTTCAAAACTCTAGAAAAACTAGGGATAACAGGAACTTACCTTGACATTATAAAAGCTATCTATGCTAAGCCTCAGGCTAGCATCATTCTGAATGGACAAAAGTTAAAGGCATTCCCTCTAAAATCTGGAACAAGACAGGGATGCCCTCTCTCACCACTTCTGTTCAATATAGTACTCGAAACACTGGCCAGAGCAATTAGACAGACAAAAGAAATTAAAGGCATAAAAATTGGAAAAGAAGAACTTAAATTATCACTATTTGCAGATGACATGATTCTATACCTAGAAGACCCAAAAGGGTCTACAAAGAAACTACTAGAACTAATAAATGAATTCAGCAAAGTGGCAGGATATAAAATCAACATGCATAAATCAAAGGCATTTCTGTATATCAGCGACAAAACTTCTGAAACGGAAATGAGGAAAAACACTCCATTCACAATATCCTCAAAAAAAATAAAATACTTTGGAATCAACCTAACAAAAGAGGTGAAAGATTTATACAATGAAAACTACAGAACCCTAAAGAGAGAAGTAGAAGAAGATCTTAGAAGATGGAAAAATGTACCCTGTTCATGGATAGGCAGAACTAACATCATCAAAATGGTGATATTACCCAAAGTTCTCTACGGGTTTAATGCAATGCCAATCAAAATCCCAATGGCATTTCTTGTAGAAATAGAGAAAGCAATCATGAAATTCATATGGAAAAATAAAAGACCCAGAATAGCAAAAGCAATTCTAAACAGGAAGTGTGAATCAGGCGGTATAGTGATACCAGATTTCAAACTATATTACAGAGCAATAGTGACAAAAACAGCATGGTACTGGTACCAAAACAGGCGGGTGGACCAATGGTATAGAATAGAGGACACAGAGACTAATCCACAAAGTTACAACTATCTTATATTTGATAAAGGGGCTAAAAGCATGCAATGGAGGAAGGATAGCATCTTCAACAAATGGTCTTGGGAAAACTGGAAATCCATATGCAACAAAATGAAACTGAATCCCTTTCTCTCGCCATGCACAAAAGTTAACTCAAAATGGATCAAGGAGCTTGATATCAAATCAGAGACTCTGCGTCTGATAGAAGAAAAAGTTGGCTCCGATCTACATACTGTGGGGTCGGGCTCCAAATTCCTCAATAGGACACCCATAGCACAAGAGTTAACAACTAGAATCAACAAATGGGACTTACTCAAACTAAAAAGTTTTTTCTCAGCAAGAGAAACAATAAGAGAGGTAAATAGGGAGCCTACATCCTGGGAACAAATCTTTACTCCTCACACTTCAGATAGAGCCCTAATATCCAGAGTATACAAAGAACTCAAAAAATTAGACAATAAGATAACAAATAACCCAATCAACAAATGGGCCAAGGACCTGAACAGACACTTCTCAGAGGAGGATATACAATCAATCAACAAGTACATGAAAAAATGCTCTCCATCTCTAGCAGTCAGAGAAATGCAAATCAAAACCACCCTAAGATACCATCTCACTCCAGTAAGATTGGCAGCCACTATGAAGTCAAACAACAACAAGTGCTGGCGAGGATGTGGAGAAAAGGGTTCACTTGTACATTGGTGGTGGGACTGCAAATTGGTGCGGCCAATTTGGAAAGCAGTTTGGAGATTCCTGGGAAAGATGGGAATGGAACCACCATTTGAGCCTGCTATTGCCCTTCTCGGACTATTCCCTGAAGACCTTAAAAGAGCATGCTACAGGGATACTGCCACATCGATGTTCATAGCAGCACAATTCACAATAGCTAGACTATGGAACCAACCCAGATGCCCTTCAATAGATGAATGGATAAAAAAAAATGTGGCATCTATACACAATGGAGTACTATGCAGCAATAAAAAATGACAAAACCATAGAATTTGCAGGGAAATGAATGGCACTAGAGCAGATTATGCTTAGTGAAGCTAGCCAATCCCTAAAAAACAAATACCAAATGTCTTCTTTGATATAATGAGAGCAACTATGAACAGAGCAGGGAGGAAGAGCAGGAAGAAAAGATTAACATTAAACAGAGACATGAGATGGGAGGGAAAGGGAGAGAAAAGGGAAATTGCATGGAAGTGAAGGGAGACCCTCATTGCTATACAAAATTACATATAAGAGGTTGTGAGGGCAATGGGGAAATAAACAAGGAGAGAAATGAATTATAGTAGATGGGGTAGAGAGAGAAGATGGGAGGGGAGGGGAGGGGGGATAGTAGGGGATAGGAAAGGTAGCAGAATACAACAATTACTAATAGGGCATTATGTAAAATTGTGGATGTGTAACCGACGTGATTCTACAATCTGCACTTGGGGTAAAATTGGGGGTTCATAACCCACTTCAATCTAATGTATGAAATATGATATGTCAAGAGCTTTATAATGTTGTGAACAACCAATAAAAAAAATAAATAAAATAAAATAAAATAAAATAAAAAGTTGGCTACGATCTACATACTGTGGGGTCGGGCTCCAAATTCCTTAATAGGACTCCCATAGCCCAAGAGTTAATAACAAGAATCAACAAATGGGACTTCCTTAAACTGAAAAGTTTTTTCTCAGCAAGAGAAACAATAAGAGAGGTAAATAGGGAGCCTACATCCTGGGAACAAATTTTTACCCCTCACACTTCAGATAGAGCCCTAATATCTAGAATATACAAAGAACTCAAAAAATTAAACAATAAGATAACAAATAACCCAATCAACAAATGGGCCAAGGACCTGAACAGACACTTCTCAGAGGAGGACATACAATCAATCAACAAGTACATGAAAAAATGCTCTCCACCTCTAGCAGTCAGAGAAATGCAAATCAAAACCACCCTAAGATACCATCTCACTCCAGTAAGATTGGCAGCCACTATGAAGTCAAACAACAACAAGTGCTGGTGAGGATGTGGAGAAAAGGGTACACTTGTACACTGCTAGTGGGACTGCAAATTGGTGCGGCCAATTTGGAAAGCAGTATGGAGATTCCTGGGAAAGCTGGGAATGGATCCACCATTTGACCCAGCTATCGCCCTTCTTGGACTATTCCCTGAGGATCTTAAAAGAGCATACTATAGGGATACTGCCACATCAATGATTATAGCGGCACAATTCACAATAGCTAGACTGTGGAACCAACCTAGATGCCCTTCAATAGATGAATGGATAAAAAAAATGTGGCATCTATACACAATGGAGTATTACGCAGCGCTAAAAAATGACAAAATCATAGAATTTGCAGGGAAATGGATGGCATTAGAACAGATTATGCTAAGCGAAGCTAGCCAATCCTTAAAAAACAAATGCCAAATGTCTTCTTTGATATAAAGAGAGCACCTAAGAACAGAACAGGGAGGAAGAGCATGAGGAAAAGATTAACACTAATAAAATAAACAGAGACGAGTGGGGGGAGAGAAAGGGAGAGAGAAAGGAAAGCATATGGAAATGGTAGGAGACCCTCAATGTTACACAAAATTACATATAAGAGGTTGTGAGGGGAAAGGGGGGGAAACAAGGGAGAGAATTGAACAACAGCAGATGAGGTAGAGAGGGAAGATGGGAGGGGAGGGGAAGGGGGATAGTAGGGGATAGGAAAGGTAGCAGAATACAACAGTCACTAATATGCCATTATGTAAAAACGTGAGTGTGTAACCGATGTGATACTGCAATTTGTATTTGGGGTAAAAATGGGAGTTCATAACCCAATTGAGTCAAATGTATGAAAGATGATATATCATGAGCTTTGAAATGTTTTGAACAACCAATAAAAAAAAAAAGAACCAGTACAAAAAAAAAGGAACAAAATGCCAAATTGTCCCATGTTTATTCCATTGGAGTATAGCTTTCTGTTTTTTATTCCCAGATACCATAAAACCATAAAAAGTAGTCCACATTATTTGAACATCAGGGGACATTGATATCATTTTAAGAAAAAATATACTACAGGCTTTGTATATATAAAAATTATATAAAAAAATACTACAAAGTCTGGGGAAAATATGTGGCATGTAACTCTGTAGTTGTGGATACATTTCAGCATTTTATCCAGTTATAGCAATTGTGTTAAATATGCCACACATAATTAAACAGTTTTTAATTATTGTGTAAGGTATCCTAAAAAAAATTTTAAAGCTTAATCTTTCTGTACTTTTAAATGTAACTGGAATTCTTTAATTTGTATCATTTTATTGTATCAGTGATTTAAAGCACATCTGTGGGGGCAGTTTGCAGTGTGGGCATAAAGATTTGCTAGTGTTGGAGTGTACCTCAGCAGTAGATTCTGGAATCTAATGAGTACATTGTTTGACATCAGTTAATCTTTTCTGAATCCACATAACTGCTTTTAATTTTGAGGCATATGATTGATATGGAAGAATTTGTAAAAGTGGAATTTCCTTAAAATTTATAGTGAACATAATTGTTGGGGAGAGGCATGGTATTTAAATTGATTGACAACATCCTTCATAGCATTAATTAGTTTAAGATAAAGGGGAAGATGGAGCTTCCTTCTTTCCCGAAAATTTTTAAAATTAAAAATATGCTCCAAAAGAATTTGGCAGTTTGAATCTTAACAAAACTGACTGGATGGTTACGTCATCCCTCCCATGTCCTTAGAGCTGGTCTGTGCTACCTTACATACTTCATAGCAAGATTATTGAATGGCTTCAGAGCAGAGTTAGTTAATTTCTCCCTCAAATGCACGCCATGTAGTCTCAATAGGCTGTATTTTCCCAGTGATCAATAAATGAACACTCATTCCAAAAAAAAAAAAAAAAGAAAAGTTCAGAGGTGAAATAATTGGGTTATGAGAGCCTTAACCAGTGCATTGATCACCTGTTAACTGAATCATAACTGTGGGAAGGTAGGGAGTGGCTGGTAAAGCTGGGTTGATAGGTGTGTGCCATTGGGGTTTATATTTTATCTGTTGTGAAGGGAATTTTTCCCTCTCTCTGCTTCCTGGTACCATGTCCTGAGACATTTTCCTCCACCACACTCTTCTGTCATGATGTTCAAACTCACCTCTAAGCCAGCTGTCAATGGACTGAGACCTCTGAAACCATGAGCCACCAAATAAACTTTTCCTCCTCTAAAATTTTTCTTGTCAGATCTTTTGGTCCCAGAGATAGAAAGCTGACTAAAACATCTGCCTTAGTCCATTTGGACTGTGAGGGTAAAAATGCCATAGACTGGGTACCTGACAAATAACAGAAAATTTTCTCCAATTCACAGAAGAACTGGAGCTCAAGATAAAGAAATAAACTCAGATATTTCAGAAAATATACCCACTTAATTTTTTTTCCAAAAAAAAAAACTGGAGTCATATTTCAATTGAACAATAGAAGAAACCTGAGATGAAAATAAAGAAGTAATGACATAGAAGTATTGTCCCAGAGCTCCAAAAATGACTGAAATAAAGATAGATTTAAATATTATAGGAACAGTTAGAAAAGAAAGTTGAATCAATATCAAAACATTCTTTCTTTAAAAATATTTTTAGTTGTAGATAGACACAGTACCTTTATTTTTATTTATTTATATTTATGTGATGCTGAGGATCGATCCCAGTGCCTCACACATGTTAGGCAAGTGCTCTACCACTGAGTCACAACCCCAGCCCAGTATCAAAACATTCTTGATGGAGATAATTTTTTAAATTTTTTACAATAATCTATATTTTAAAACCAAGATTATGGGTTGGGGTTGTGGCTCAGTGGTACAGCACTTGCCTAGCATGTGTGAGGCACTGGATTCGATCCTCGGCACCACATAAAAATATAAATAAATAAAATAAAGTTATTGTATTCATCTACAGCTAAAAAAATATTTTTTAAAAAAAAACAAGATTACATTTACAAGGGCTGGAGTTGTGGCTCAGTGGTAGAGTGCTCACCTAGCACATGTGAGGCACTGGGTTTTATTCTCAGCACCACATAAAAATGAAATAAAGATATTGTGTGTCCACTTACAACTAAAAAATAAATATTAAAAAATTACATTAACAAAAATTGGGTGGGGAGGAACAATGAGCAATAAGAAAATGAAAGGTGAGTCAATCTGCTCAAACATGATGAAGATATGGTTTTTCATCTTGACAGAGAAATACAAGTTAAGGAATGCTTTTGAGAAACTTTGAAAACTAAGTACTACTAGAAGAATTTAAGTTTGTGTGTATGTGTTTATCGCCAAAGGAAGATGAAAGCAAAGAAAATGAGATCCATATTTCAAAACAATGGAAATGCAAAGAAATATGAAAACACCACATGAAACAAAATGACAAGTAAATCCACACATATTAAAGTCCAAGAACTGCAGATTGAGTGCAAAGCTGGTATTTTTGAGATCCATCGAATATAAAATGACATGAATGAGAAAAAAGTAAGAGGAAAATACAGGAAGAAAACAAGCAATGAAACAGCAATGAAAATACTATCAGATTAAGAGAAATTAAAGGCCAGAAGCATCATGTATTAGCAAAAAGGACCATTTCTATTACATTAATGAGTGGCATTCTCCTTAGTACCGCAATAGCAGTCACATCTCTGTATGCTGATGATAATTATAATGAAATATAGGCAGGCATTTTTTTAAATACCAGGGTACATTTTCAGTAATGCAACAGTAGTGGAATCTTTGACATAGTCTCCATTTCAACAAATCAAGTAGGCAAAAAGTAAACAAGGGCAATGTTTTAAGAAATATATAACAGCCAGGCATGGTGGTGCATGCCTATAATTCCAACATTTTGGGAAACTAAGGCAGGTCAGACTCAGCATCTTAGTGAGACCCCATATCAAAATGAAAAATAGAAGAAGGGTAAGGATGTAACTCAGTGAAAGTAAGCCCAGGTTCAATCCCAGTATGGAAAAGAAAGAGAGAAAATGATCAAACTAATAGTAATGTAGCTTTTTTTTTTTTTTTTTTTTTGGCAGGGGCGGGGGTATAGGGGATTGAACTCAGAAGCATTTGGCCACTGAGCCACATCCCCAACCCTATTTTCTATTTTATTTAGAGAAAGGGTCTAGCTTTTTTTTTTTTTTTTTTTTTTTTTTGTAGATGGACACAATGTCTTTATTTTATTTACTTATTTTTATGTGGTGATGAGGATTAAACCCAGTGCCTCATGCGTGTGAGCCAAGTGTTTTACCACTGAGTTACAACCCCAGCCCCGAGAGTCTAGCTTTTGCTGAGGCTGGCTTTGAACTCAAGATTTTCCTGCCTCAGCCTTAAATTATTATAAATATCTAATGGTAATCTAATTATGTATCCCATGAACCAAAAAACAATTCCTAAATTCTTCTAAGTAAAAGGGGGAAAATCAAAACTACTATTGGGATCAATTTAGAAATAATCAATGAAAAAAAGAAATAACCAAGTGAGAACCCTAATTGTAAAATAACATGATATCAATAAGACACTCAGAGAAAAACATTCACAAATACTTTAAATTAAACAAGAAAGTATCAAAATAAATGAACTAAGCATTTGTAAAAAAAAAAAAAAAGCAATAAAGCAAGTTAAAGGTAAGCACAAGGAAGAAATAAATAAAAGAATAAGAAAACAAACAAACAAAAAATACTAGAATTGATAAATAACTCCAGAAGATGATTCTCTGAAAGAATTGATAAAACAGGCAAATTTCTCCTGAATCTAATCAGGAAGCAAAAGAAGTATTCATAGAGAAACAGAAATTCAGATATGAAAATATTTTTTAAAATATTTGAAAAATCTGGGCCAAACAATGAAATACAATTTTACACAAATTAGTCTAACAAAAATCACTAAAATCTAGCCAATAGCAAGTGCTACACATATGTAATTGGATGCGCTAAGCTAGACTACAGAAAACTTTGGTTTTGAGGACAGGCAAGTAAAGCAACTTATGTCATTAAACAATGCTCTATCAAGGCAGCAAACAGGTAGTGCCGAGGATGTCCACCTGAGATGCAGGTGTGTACATGACTGTCCATTGCTTGGCTTGCATTTCATGGCAGCACACCAGGTGAGAGGAGCATACAATGAAAGGCTCCCTGATTTTTATCCCCCAAATACATTAAAATTCAGAAACAACTTTTGCTGCTCAAGAAGCCCAGTTGCCCATGCCTAATGTTCAGATTCTGGGACTTGACATTCTTATTGTACCAACCCTGGAGCAATGTCCCTTGTCTGCAGTGCAGGCTCTAGGAGCTCTCCATTTATGTCTAGCCAGGGGAGTTTTGTACAAAGACTTGGCCATAATCTTTCACAGGTTAACACCCACAACTCTCCTCACTTTTTTTAAAATTAATTCTCTCACTTCATTCAATAAATATTTGACAGCATTTTATGTGCCACACAATGTAATAAACCTGGGAATACAAAAACTCTGGGCAAAAATAATAGCCTTCAAACGTATTAAGTCCCAAGTTTTCAATTCTATGAATATTTTAACAAAATTGATACAGATGCATTAAAATGGATTGGGAATCATAATCCAGAGCTTATATGTCCTTTATTAACATTAAGAATGAAAATACAGATTGTCCTACAAATAGGAAACTGGGAAAACACACTACCTTTTACATATATAAGCCATCCAATAAGTCAGACATTAGGCAAATATGATATCCTGACACTGGGACAAAATGGGTCTCAGTGGAAAGACATGGGAAAGGAAGATATAGTGAAAAAGAGATTTCTAATATTGACTATGCAAAAGCAGGTAGGAAAGCATTACCAATCAGCACAGGGGTCTTTTGCTCAACTGGAAACAAATCACCAAGGGGCTTTCCATGGTCAGCTGCATGTTTGGAAGGCATAGCAGCTTCTGTTGGTGCAAAAACCTCTTAGCAGCCCCAGGTTTTAGGTGATGGCCTTCCTCTGTCGTCTGCAGAGATGAGAAACACATCTTAAACTGTGTAGACCACAGTTTAAAAGTAATAGATGGAACCCCAAAATTAGTAAAGATGGATGCAAGCAGGATCTGGGTAGTCACCATAAATGAGAAAGCAGAGATGGTGTAATGCCCTGTCAAATCCACCTCATACCTTTTTCTGAAGTTAAATTCAACTGTGAGCACACGTTGACAATCGAAGGTGTTGGCTGTGGACTTAGAAGAAAGTCATGTGAAACCCATCATCTTAAAATATTGAGCTTAAGGACCTCTGTGATGAAATTTTTATAAATGGTGCATCTCAGCCTCAGTTTCTATAGCTGAAAAAAAGGTTCTTTTGCAGTCACATTGTGGCAGCCACCATGAACCTGAACTCCAAGGAACTCTCTCTTTCATGTATCTTCTGAGTGACGATCTGTAAACTGCTTTGCCAGAAGCCTTGAAGTGGACACAGATTTCCTTTCTCTTCTGTGGAAACTGGGAGGTTCTCTTCCAGTGCTTCCAGACAGGATCCACACAGCCCTGCTTCTGCTAACACCTTTAAGTCAATCTCCCCCAAATAGAATCATTTAAGAATTCTTTGGGTTTCATCTTCAAAAATAGGCAAGGAATTTGAGTCTGAGATCATCCAAAAAAAAATTGGCAGCTAGTAAACTTAGGGTATAACTAAGAACATTTGAACTTCAGCTTAGGTGGTCTGGGTGTAATGTCATGTATAGATGGGACTGTAGTGATTGTAAATTGAAATTGTTATTAATGTGTATATACATAGTTGTAGAAAGTTAAGGAGAAACAGATGCTTGGCCTCAAAAAGCATTTATCAGTGGATTTCTTTGAAGTCAGTATTTTGGGTTTAAAATTTGAAGCACAATTAGAGGTTCTTTTTGTTTTAAAGAAAGAAATAAAATAAACCACCATGAGACAAGCACTACCAACCCAACAAGGCTTTATGGGGGCTTATGCTTCAGCAAAAGGGAGACAGCACGCAGGAGGGGGTTCTGGACTGGCTCTCTGAGGAGGCATTAGTGAAGCTTTCACAGCCTGGCCACCGCCTTGCATAGGCACACTGGCGGTTGTTGCACATGATCTGGGATTTCCTCACACATTCCATCGTCTTTTGCTCCTGGCACCATTTGCACTTGACCTGGTGTTCTGTACATGTGCATTGGGTTATCTAGGCTCCGCCTCCCACCCTAGCGAGGTTATATAGGGGCATTCTGTACTAACAGAAGTCGTGTGTTGGAAGAGAACCTTTGCTGAGGATCAGGGTCTCCCTAATCTATCTTAGAAGCAAGCCCTGGGAAAACAGAGTAGGCGTCACTGGGAAGGTATCCCTAAGAGTAAGTAAGAGAAGAAAAGAGAAAGTAAGAGAGTTTTCTAAGTAAAGTTTTCTAAGTAAAGTGAGATGACCCCAAGAAGACCAGCCTCTCTCTTCCACCTTCCCAACCAATCTCCAGATCCTTTCTCTTCCACTTATCTCCCCTAAACATCACCCCCCCTTGCCTAAATAACCCAGTGTATTAATTGGGAGAAGCAAAAATTAACCAATTGGAATGAGCTCCTAGACTCCTGCTAGTGAATTATTTTAGATTTTTCTTCCAAGTACTAACATTCTTCCTGCAATGTACACCTAATACAGTCCAGAGCCTGTGAACTTTCAGCGACAGTGATGATGCTGATGGGAACCAGGCTCTGTGAATGGACTGTGCCTCCACTGAAAAGGAAGGGATTTGGAGCCTGAGGAGAAGAAGAGGCGGAAGAAGCAGGTAGTGGTAAGAGACTTGGGACATGAGTGTGAGACCTAAAGTCTCAATCCTACATCAAGAGGCGACAAGGGGGAGAGAAGTCATAGAGATTCTGGGTAAATATGGAAATTCCCAATCAAAAGGAGTGTGGATCCTTCTTCCTGTCTGGAGCTCTATTGCACCCACAGGTAGCTATAGTAAAGGAGACAGCAGAAACCTGTGAGGGCCAAATGCCAGTGGGGAACCACATGCAAGAGTTTTGGTCGCCCTCCAGAAAAACCTCCATGGTTTCTGGAGCAAACACCTGGGCTTACAGCTAGAGTCTACTGCTCAACAGCTCTGTGATCTTTAGTTACTTACTCACTCTGTATCTTAACTTCCTCATTGATGAAATGGGAGTAATAATGGTGCCTCTCTCAGAGGTTATCCTGAGCACATAGAACAGCACCCAGGACAGACTGAGTACTCAATTCATGTTATCAGTTACTATTAAAGACATTGTGTTTCCACTTCACAATGCATTTGTATACAATCTGCATAGTGTTATCTGTGGGCCTAACTACCTACCAAGTGTGAAAACTTTCATAAGGTGTTCTAGCCTTTGTTTCTTTCTCTGTAAAAGGCACCTAATAATCTGGGGTACCCAAAAGGCAATTAAGAATCAGAGCAAGGACTCCCATAACAGCAGTGGCAGTCAACTCTTTTTTTTTTTTTTTTTTTTTTTTTTTTGTATCAAGGATTAAACCCAGGGGCACTTAAACATTGAGCCACATCCCCAGCCCTTTTTATTTAGAGACAGAGTTTCACTAAGTTGCTTAGGGCCTCACTAAATTGCTGAGGCTGGCTTTGAACTGGTGATCCTCCTGCCTCAGCCTCCAGAGTTGCTGGGATTTACAGCCATGTTCTACCTTGTTTAGCAGCAGTCAACTCTTAGGGGGCATTTTTTAAGTGCCAGACAGTGCCGTATGCATATTACAGGCACTCAGTCATTCAGTCCTCACACACCTCCATGAGATAGGTGCCATGAAGCTGAGGAAACAGAACCCAAAGAGGTTAAAAAACATGCCCAGAAGTAACTCATCAGGGGGTGACCAACCTGGGCCTTGGACCCATGCACTTCACTTTACACTCCTTTGCTCTTTGTGCTTGTGTTTAAAACCAGTATCGATGGATTTTTTTTTCCTTGAAAGATATGGACTAATTGCATGACCAATGTGATTCTGCAACCTGTACACTCAGAATAATGAGAAATTATATCCCATCTGATTCAAATATATGATATGTCAAGGTCATTGTACTGTCATGTGTAACTAATTAAAACAAATTAAAAAATAAAAAAAGAAAGATATGGACTATATTTACTTTTCCATCCTTGCTGAATGAAAATAGACTTAAAAAAAAAAAAAAATCTCTGAATCCAACTACAGGATTACCCCTACTGAGTAAGCAAATACGCAGAACTTGATGGTTGGAAAAATCTGAGACAACCAGTATTTCTAAAATTTACCAAAACTGTTCATCTGCACAGATGATCCATGATAAGTAATTTACTCAAGCATAGAAAGTGAGTAAGAGTGAGAATTTTTAACTCTTTAGAATCTTCCACAAAATATAATTTTTGGAAATAAATTCCCCTGGGTTTGGCGGTTGCATTTTTGCTCTGAATAAAGAGTATCACCACATCTTAAATCTATACTTAGGTTGTAAAGACAATATTAAATATTTTATAAGAAATTATGAGTCAAAAATATGTTTACATCTGGAGATGAGAAGATGATGTAACCCTCAAATCCCACCCAGCCTTTCTTGTACAATGGAGCCCACAATTGCTACTTTTAAAAGAATTGACTCACACAACAAATTTAAAGATTCATGAATTTTTATTTTTTTCAGGAAACTCAGACTTTGAAAGCTTTAAATGCATGATGTGGAATTAAGAGTATTTTCGCATTTTGTACCCTTTCAGCAAACTATTTCTTACTTTCGGGATCCAATTATTTCACACAGAAACAGGGATTAGCTTTCAAAAATCAAAGACTATCAAAGCATGGGTGTTGATAGAAAAAATATCACATATAGAATTAGAAAAGTGGAGAATTTCAAGTGAAGAAGAGATTAAGGAGCCCGGTTTCCTGTTATGTAGTAGCTACTGCCACCCGGTGGTGAAAATGTGTCAGTGCCTTCAAATTGTGTTCAACTTGATTGAAGTTTGATTTACCTTCAGCAGACACTGATATGTTACTCTTAAGTGGTTTCATCTTTGTGTTCAGTGGGTTATTCTTCATTTTCTTTAGTAATTATATCTTGTGTTCAACGAAGGCTTAATAATATTTTTAAAAAGGAGTGAATTAAAGCATTCACTATATTCAAGAGCTATTTCAAAGAAGTAGTCATTGAAAATAATATAGAAAAATGTAATAACGTATCTCCCAACAGAAGAAAAGAACATAGAATAATTTGTGTCTTGTCAAGTTTTATTTCATAACTCTTCTAAATTTAATAGTAAAGAAGACTTGACTAGGAATAAAATTGCAGCATTAAATTGATTAAATCAAATGATGGGGGGGACGATGCACTCTAATGCATGAGTCACCTAACATTAAAAAAAAAAAAATCTTGCATTGATTATTTGAAATAAAATCATGATTTTTCTTTCCAGAAAGTTTTTTGGGGAGGATAAATGATTAAATACCTTAGGCCTCTGTCCTTGCAAATATCTGACTGGTAGGTTAGTTCTATTTCTAACTTTCTAGAATCATCAGCAACTGATATTTTTAGCACAAGGCATTGCTCTATAAGTCATTTTTATCTCTAGTCTATCAGCACTATCTAACCTACACAGTATTGCATATAAAATGATTAAATGATAATATCCCTGAGCTATTTTTTAGCTAGAACTGCCAAAGAAACACTGAACCAATGTTACACAGAGTTGTACAATGGAGGGTCTGTTCTTCGCTCAGACTCCAAGCAAGAAGGGACTTAAATACCCTTCCTGTAGCTACAGCCCACAAGAATCCCACACTGCAAAGCAGCTCAGTGGGCAAAAGAAATGAACACATCACATTCCACAGAAAGCTGCAGCATCATGTCACCCCATCATGTCACGTTCTTCATTAAAAAGAGCAGATGGCCTGACCAATATTTTAGAGGGAGACATTGCCTTTCATTAAAATTAGTTGATAAAGATTCAGCCCTTGTATGTTGTACACATGATCAAAATAGCACACTGTATTCCACAAATATGCACAATAATGTCAATTTTTTTTAGAAGATTCAACTCTTAAAGGTTATTTTGAGCAGTTTATAAGCAAATTCTGTGATTAGGAATAAAAGTTCTGAAGAACCAGATATCCCAGGCAAGAGCTGAGTGGGTGAGTCCCAAGAGAAAATCCCTAAGTCCTTGGTGAAGAACATATGGGAGAAAGGAACCCCGAGAAACACTGATTCAGAAGTCTCCATAAGAACCAGAGAATGACAATGGAATTCTTTGTGTATCATTTGTACTCTTCTGGTGGATAAACATACAACAAATGGCTTAAACTAAGATGTGGAGATAACAGATGGCAGATTCCACGTGAGCTATGAGATAAACACCATGGGCAAATGTGGATGAGGTATTTCCCACCTAGCGCAAGACAAGGCCATTGTTAAAGTGGGGTTCTGTCTATGACAGAGAGGCCTTTAAGTGACCCCTAAATCATCAAGGGATTGTTAGAATTGACAAGCTACACATATTATGCTAGTTTAAAAGGACATTTGTAGAGAGAAATGTAATAGCTTTCATACAGGCTCAGTGAGTGTGTATTTGGCAAGCACAAGGCCCAGCACGCACAAGCGCGCGCACACACACACACACACACACACACACAGAATCACTTTCATAATTATAGCCACAGTTCTTGCTCATTCAGTGCACTAGTCACAAAGGTGTAGTGAATCATGTGTAACTCCCTATACTCGATAAGGTCTTCTATTGTTTTTAGAAAGCTGTAAATTAGAAATCCTGCTGGATATTTTTAGAAAGACACCTAGACCTGGTGAGTCTTACCTACTTTGAGTAAACAGGTAAAAGAAACTCTGTCCCAGTGTGCTGCCTATTTCATTTCTGACTTGTTCTCTGAATATTGGATCTATATTCTTTGCAATATAGACAAGTCAAAGGGTAACTGTAACCTTTGTTCTGCATGTAAATTGAACTTTTAGAATGGGGAGTTATGTTTGGGATTAAGAGTGAAATGATCCCAGAAATAGCCATGTTTGGCATTCAAGGCAACCAACTCTAGCAGCAGAAGCTGTGGACCTGCACCCTAATGTTCCACCATCAGTTCACCTCTTCCGCTCCTGTTTCTTCATTTTGTCTTTTTTCTTCTCATTAAAGAATGACCGCCAGGCACAGTGGTTCATGCCTGTAATCCCAGTGGCTCTGGAGGCTGAGGCAGGAGGATCACAGTTCAAAGCCAGCCTCAGTAAAAGTGAGGCACTAAGCAACTCAGTGAGACCCTGTCTCTAAATAAAATACAAAATAGGGCTGTTGAAATGGCTCAATGGTTGAGTGCCCCTGAGTTCAATCCCCAGTACTCCCCATTAAAAAAAAAAGAAGATTGGCTCATGCTTTCTGAATGTTCCTATCTCTCAATTATATAATTAGTCAATTACCATTATCCTTATTACAGAAACTTGTTTTTGTTTTGTTTTGATTTTTGTACAACCCAGTTTTGGGGGCGGGTTTAGGAGGAGAGGTTTGTTTTGTTTTGGTTTGTTTTGGTTTTGAGACAGGGTCTCACTGAATTGCCCAGGCTGGCCTTAAACTTGGTGATCCTTACCCTCCCAAGTAGCTGGGATTATAGGCACATGCTACTGTACCTGGCTCAGAAATTTTCCATGTCAAGTTGTTTTATGGACAGCAGCCAGTCTGTGGATTAGACTGCCCCTGGGAAACTTGACTCCACTCCTTTGCTTTAGGAAGAGACTGAGTGAGGCTGGCTGTTCAGCTCAGCAGAGCAACAAGTGGGAGAACATAAGCATCATGACTGAACTGTCTAGTATCCTATGTTGAAATGTGGGGCTTTTTACTCTGAACAGATAACTTTAGGTTTTATTCATTAACAGACTTTATCTATTACAGGAAAAGAGTGGTATATAACATAGCATAGCTACACCATATAATGTAATTATATACTTAATAAATAAAAGTAGGTTCTGCACATATTTAAACATCTCTATTTGACAATCAGTTTCAATAGTCTATTTAATCCTCACGTCAATGCACATAACTGTTATTTTGTCTTGCAGAAAGGTGGACATTTTTCAATCCAGTTAGTTCACTTCAGCAGATACAGGCAGATTCTTAAGCATTACAGACAGCTAATGATATAAACTTAGATCTGAAAGGTGCAGATGGAGAAGCAGATGTAGCTGTCGCCATATACGCTGAGTAAGCACAGCAGGCGTGCTGAAATGTTCCTGCCAGAGAGCCCACAATAATAAAATATTAGCTCTCTGAAACCATGCTGGACTTTAGACTCCAAATGGAAACTAATCATTAAAGTCATTTACTGTGAGCCATGTCAGGAGGGTATACAGCACTCAATAAATTAATATAATTGAAAAGGCCCACTGTAAATATATAAGAAAATGAGAAGAGCCACCGTACAGCAAACATAAAACAGAAGTGTATGGTCCAAAGTTTGCTCAGAAACGGTCAAATTTATTTCTCTAACTACAGGTGGAGACATGTCTATTCTGTAATGATCATCAAATCAACTAATAAACATATCTAATTAGAAACAATTCATAATATGCCTTGGCAAACTTTTTCACAGCCCCCAAAATGGGAGGTAGTTCTTAAAGAAACTAAAGATAGTTTTGGGGCCATTTCACAATTTATTACTCAGGGTCTTTTTTTTCTCAATATCTATTAAAATACAGAACGTAATTCTGGGCATTATCAAATCCCAGAATTCAACAAAAACATTCTCTTCCTTTACAGGATACTGTATTACCATTAATATTTCAGCAACTTGATAGCCTTTTTAATAGAAATACTTCCTTACAGAAAAAGATATATTTGATAAATCAGTAGGCTTAATGTTCTCATTAAAAATAGAATTTTAGAATTAAACATTGCAAGAGCCCACATATGATGGCATAATCCATGCTCAATGGAGAAAGGCTGTCTCTAACTCTGAGGTCTATATTTATCTCGTTAGTACTTAATAAATAATTAAAGAGTGATTTCACTAGCCCCATAACTTCATCTATCAATTCCATGCTTGTGGTTCCCAAACCTGAGCCTCCCAACTCCAAAATGCATATTTTCCACTCACTGCTGGACTTCCTCCTATGAATGTCCCCAAACATAGCAATATTGTTCTTAGCCGACATTATCGTTTAAGTCGTGGTCCACAGCACCGACACTGGTATCACCTCAGAGTTTGTTAGAAATGCAAAAATCTCAGGCTTTGTGACCCAAATAATTTAATCACTATCCCTCGCTGTTCCTATGCTTGTTCAGGTTTGAAAAGCACTGCCCTTGGATTCCCTCATCTCTGTTGAATTTTACTTCTTCACAAATGTTTTCAAACCTACAGAATACTTAACCTCACAAGGATTTCATGAAGATTAATTTTTAAACCTCTGCAGATTAAGTTATTTTTAAATTGCCTTGAAGAAAGGGCACTAAGCCACTAAATAGAGCACAATGTGATCCTTCCTTATTGGAGGTTCTTTAATCAGCAGACTTATCACTTCAAAGTGACATCTTTACTCATAAGTAATCTTTATTCATCAGTAATCTCCAGATTTGTTATTCTTAGAAAAAATTCTAATCCCTTAGAAAATTATTGATTTTATGGATTTCTCTATTTTGCCAAAACAAACAGTGCCATCCCCAGAATAGGTTAAATGTATACACAGGATCTTTGTGTGGATGGATGCTTCTGCCTGTTAAGGCAGCTGAGCAGTATCTTCTCATAGTTCAGAAATAGCATCTCTTCCAGCAGAGCAGGCCACATTCCCCACAGGAGACAGATTGTTAACACCAGGCCCTACAGTATAATTTTCCCTGCCTAAATTCCCTAGTTAGGAAAAAAATACAGTTCTGTGGACAGTGGGTATAAGATGTCCCAGTCGGAGGCATTTTTCTAACCAGCAAACACCTGCCCAACAGGCTGCCCTGATTTCTTTTAAAGACAATATCAGAGTACCAGACATCTTTGTAGGCTAATAGTTATGGTCCCTCAGTAGGTGTTCTGTAAAACAAATTTAAATATTTCTCCATAAAACCCTGGTCAGAGCTTGCTTTGATGTCATATGAATCCTTCCCAATTCAGTATGTTTTGGAAAGATACTCTAGCATTCAGCAACCTACACCTGTCTTGTTTAACAGTTAAAGCCATCTACAGCGATTAGATAACCATCAATGACATAGCTGGGGGATTCATGAACTGGGTTAAGAAGATAGGACTTTATGACCTCAATGGATCCTTTAAGCTTCAAAATTCCTTAATTTCTCAACTCTGTAACTACTTTTATTTCACATGTATGACTGTAATACTATCAAGTCTTCCCTGAAGTTCATTAAAGGTGAAGTTTTAGATGAGTTAGACATTAAACAACTAAATAATTATGATTCTTAACTAGCTTAGACCAAAAAAAAAAAGTATTCTTTTAATGCTTCTGTTTACTTTTTTTTAAAAATTTTTTAGTTGTTGATGGACCTTTATTTATTTATATGTGGTGCTGAGAATTGAACCCAGTGCCTCCTCACAACATGCCAGGCAAGTGCGCTACCGCTGCCGCTGAACTACGGCCCCAGCCCGTTCTGTTATTTTTTAAGGCACTTATTTTACCATTAACAGAAGAACCAATATCTATTTCCTTCTTAGCTTTAAAAATTCATTTACAAAAACTTTCAAACTTTGGACTTGGGAGTTTTACAAAATATTTCCCTTGAATGATTTTGTTTTCCATCTCCTTAAAATTCTAATTTTATCATTATTTCTTTTCCTTTTATTTTTTTTTAAAGAGACAGAGAATTTTTTAATTTTTTCAGTGGATACAACATCATTTTTTTATTTTTATGTGGTGCTAAAGATCAAAGCCAGCGCCCCGCATATGCCAGGCAAGATTGTTACCGCTTGAGCCACATCCCCAGCCCTCCCTTTATTTATTTTTTTTTTTTTTGAGAGAGAGAGAGAGAGAGAGAGAGAGAATTTTTAATATTTATTTTTTAGTTCTCAGCGGACACAACATCTTTGTTGGTATGTGGTGCTGAGGATCGAACCCGGGCCGCACGCATGCCAGGCGAGCGTGCTACCGCTTGAGCCACATCCCCAGCCCCCTCCCTTTATTTCTTTAGGTTCATTTGTAGTCCTGTTATTTTCTAAGGTTGAATGAAAATGTCTTTTCTACCCTTTCCTCCAGTTGCATTTAAAATAACATGTCTATACAATAATCCTTTTTCTCATACTAATAAGTTTTCACATGTAATACTTTCATTGTTCAATTATAAATATAAATTTCATTGATTTATGATCTTAATTGTACATGAACATTTATACATACTCATATTTTTTTCTCATTTCTAGCATTTTTTAAGCCAGTCATTTTTCAGGGATCAGTTTTTTTAGGACTAGGACGATTGATAAGTATATTTTAGTTTTGTATTCTTTTTGTTTTTAATTTCTTATACATTTATTTTTATGTGGTGCAGAGGATCAAACCCAGCACCTCACACATGCTAGGTGAGCGCTCTACCACTGAGCCACAACTCCAGCCTGTTTTTAATTTTTAATTTTTACTTTATATATATTTTTTCTTTTACCTGTTTCCCTTCTTCTTCTTCTTTTCTTCCACTAACAGCCAATCTTTATTGGCACCAAAACAGTCATGAAGACCAAAATAGAAGACACAGAGGTAAACCCACATAAATACAGTTATCTCATACTAGACAAAGGCACCATACCATAAACATACATTGGAGAAAAGATAGCCTCTTTAACAAATGGTGCTGGGAAAACTGGAAATCCACATATAACAAAATGAAATTAGACCCTTATCTCTCACCCTGCACAAAATTTAACTCAAAGTAGATCAAGGACCTAGGCATTAGACCAGAGACCCTGCACATAATAGAAGAAAAAGTCGGCCCATTACATCAGCTCAGGAACCGACTTCCTCAACGAGACTCCTAAAGCACAACAAATAAAATCAAGAATCAATATATGGGATAATATCAAACCACAAAGCTTCTTCATAGCAAAGGAAACAATCAAGAATGTAAGCAGAGAGCCTACAGAATGGGAGAAAATCTTTGTCACCTACACTTCAAATAGAGCATTAATTTCCAGGATATATAAAGAACTCAGAAAACTTAATACCAAAAAAAAAAACAAAAAACAAAAAACAGCCCAATCAATAAATGGGCAAAGGAACTGAACAGACACTTCATAGAAGAAATACAATCGGTCAACAAATATAAGAAAAAACGTTCAACATCACAGGCAATTAGAGAAATGCAAATTAAAACTACACTGAGATAGATTTCATCTGACTCCAGTCAGAATGGCAAATATCAACAATACAAGTAACAGGGTTGGGGATATAGCTCAGTTGGTAAGAGCACTTGCCTTGCATGCACAAGGCCCTGGGTTCAATCCCCAGCACCACCAAAAAAAAAAAAGAGAGAGAGAGAGAGAGAGAGAATATAAGTAACAATAAATGTTGGCAAGGGGGCTGGGGATGTGGCTCAAGTGGTAGCTCGATCGCCTGGCATGCATGCGGCCCGGGTTCGATCCTCAGCACCACATACAAACAAAGATGTTGTGTCTGCCAATAACTAGAAAATAAATATTAAAAAATTCTCTCTCTTAAAAAAAAAAAAAAAAGAAAAAAGACCTTTAAAAAAAATGTTGGCAAGGATGTGGGGGAAAAGGCACACTCATACATTGCTGGTGGGACTGCAAATTGTGCAATCACTCCAGAAAGCAGTATGGAGATTTCTCAGAAAACTTGGAATAAAACCACCATTTGGCCCAGTTATCCCACTCCTTAACATATACTCAAAGGACTTAAAATCAGAGTCCTCTAGTGATACGTTCATATCAATGTTCATAGCAACCCAATTCATAATAGCTAAGCTATGGAACCAAACTAGGTACCCTTCACCAAATTAATGGATAAAGAAAACACGGTACATATACACAATGGAATATTACTCAGCCATAAAGAATGAAAGTATGGCATTTGTTGGAAAATGGATGGAACTGGAAACTATCATGTTAAATGAAATAAGCCCAATCCCAAAAAATCCAAAGGCCAAATA
The DNA here is from genome assembly GCF_964194105.1 of Spermophilus citellus. Classification (NCBI taxonomy): domain Eukaryota; kingdom Metazoa; phylum Chordata; class Mammalia; order Rodentia; family Sciuridae; genus Spermophilus; species Spermophilus citellus. The sequence continues at coordinate 177,789,859 of NC_138185.1, read as the reverse complement.
TTCTCTCTGATATGCAGATACTAACTCACAAATGGGCAGGGGGAAGTGAGGAGTGGAGGTTCATGGGTTTGGATGGAGGGGAGTGGGGAAAAGAGAAAGAAAATTGGAAATGAGAAAGACAGTAAAATCAGACATAACTTTCCTGTGTTCATATATGAAACTATAAAGTTACCAATGTAACTATAAAGTTACCAGCATAACTACACATGTACATCCACAAAAATTGTTATACTCCATGTATGTATATGTCAAAGTACATTCTACTGTCATGTATAACTAAAAGGAACACATAAATTTTTAAAAAAATTTTTTAAATAAAAATATAAACAAATGTGTGCTTTGGTCTGAATGTTGGGAACCTCCTCAAAACTCCTATTTGAGATTTAATCTCCAATGTGGTTAAGAGGTAGGATGTTATAAGTTGATTAGTGCATAAGGGCTGTACCCTTGTCAATGGATTAGTGGCCTTATAAAAAGAGGCCTGAGGGAGCTGGATAGCCCCTTGCCTCATTAGGACACAGCAAAAAGGTGTATCATCTAGTGTCTAAACTCCCCAAACTCTAATACATTTCTGTTGTTTATTATATATAATCTACTGTACTTTGTTAAAACAGACCAAACAAAAACAAAGGATTAAACATTTTTTCAACCATCCATCTGAATATCTAGTAATTTACTAATAGCTTAAATACACACAAAAATGATTTCTTTTAAATAGCAAGCTAAATGGGTATGATGATATATCTGTTCATCATTTATCCTTAAATACAGAGGCACTTTAGCATTTAACCTGTACTTGATTTAGACATTAAGAACCACTTAGGGCTAAAATACCATCTTTTCACTAAGACAAAATACATTCTTAACGAACAGAAGTTGAAGGTACAAGCAAAAAAGCAGGTGTTTTTATTACAACATCTTTCCTCAGTCTAAAAAAACACTGAAGCATACTTGTCTTACATAAAGAATGAATAACTATTTTTGGCATGATGAAAATGCTCTAAAATTGATTGTTAATGGTTATAGAATTCCATGAAAATATTTAAAATTACTGAATTGTATAATTCAAATGAGTTAATTGTATGATATGTGAAATATATCAACATAGTTATTTTTGAAATGAGTAATATTTTACTCTACTAGCAGAAGATTTTAAATGCTCTCATTTTGTTTTGTGTGTGTGTAGAGAAATATTATTGAGTCCTTAAAAAATAATGAATTCCTATCATTTATAGCAACGTGGATGAAACTGGAGGACATTTTAAACAAAATAAAGCAGGCAAGATGGACAAATACCACACATTCTTATTCACATGTGGAAACCTAAAGAGTAGTCACTAGAAGTTAGGAAGTTAGGAAGTTATTCACTAGAAGTTAGGAAGTTAGGAAGAGGGGATGGAGGGAGACTGGATAATAGTCATCAAAATGCAGTTAAATAGGAAGAACACATTCCAGTGTTCCACAGCACAGTTGAGTGACTGTAGTTTACAACCATTTACTATATATTTTATTAAGAACTAAAAGAGAGTTCAAAGTGTCCCAACACAAATCATGAATTTTAAGGGGATGAAAATGCTAATTACCTTAATTTGACTATTACATATTATATTCATGTATGAAATTATCACACTGTACCCCATAAATACACACAATTACTAAGTGTAAGTCAAAATATCTTTTAAGTGCTCTAATGTTACAACAGGCTTCTTAGGTTTTACTAGATATCAAGACAACCAGAAACACAGAGAAAAGTATATTTTATTGGCATTTTGGTCTAGCACAGTTCAATTCAAATAAAATGGAACTTACTTAAGCAAACTGAATATAACAATTATAAGTTTTCTGTTTTACCATCATATGATTGTGTTCATGCAAGTAACAATCATCAGAACTATCTTTCTAAGCATATATCAGCGCACCACCTTTCATTTGAAGTACTTGATATGTAAATTTCATTGTCAAAACATATCTGGCTTTAGCAATGTAAACATCTGCTATAAGTAAACTTTAAAAGGAAAAAGCGAATGTTACTGATGAATAAATCAAAACAGAACTAAGTATCGTCACGTGACATAATTAAACATTATATAATACTGTTTCAATAAGAACCACAACTTAATAAAGTTCACACAAAGGAAGCAGAAATAAGAAATGTAAACTCCCAAAATAGTGTTAAAATACTGAAGGATATAATGTAAAATTTACCACAGAAAAAGAAGGGAAAACAACAAAATGAGTAGTGAAAACCAAATTTGGTTTAGTAGTTACAATAGTCATTTTACTGCAAAGGCTTTCTTTATGCACTCTAACCAAATGCTTTATTTTCTGTATCCTTTTTAAAAAGAAATTATTGTGGTTAGTCACATAAGTTAGGTACTTTGTAGGAATTTCACATTTATTGTCATTTGTGGGAATGTTACCCCCACCAAAATTTTTCATCTCTAAATAATTTTTCCAAATAATCAAAAACATTAAATTATCTTCATGAAAATTGCCATTATAAAGTCAGATAATTTCTAAACAAATCATAAAATAAATCTGCCTTACCAGAAAAACTACAGGAAAAAGTGTATGCATAAGTGCTGAAAATCACTAAAAAAAATCAACAAATAAGAAAAAATGTTCACATTTATTATAACTATTGATTTGTTCCTTTCTGGATAAAATTAAATAAGTTTTTAAAAGGTCAGTGAGGATATTCAGTGCCACTTTGGATTTGTCTGCAATATACAAATAAGTTATATCTGTTGTACAAGGCAGACTCTATTTTTACTCTTTAACATAATTAAGTTATAAAGACTTTGAAATTCTAAAACCAGTTATAATACTGTGGCAAGCAAAACAAATTTGTTCTCAATGCTCTCATTATATTCCAGCTTTATCTACAAACGTGAACATTTTTATGTTTTCTCAAACCATACTGATACAAAAAAAAAGTCTAGAGAGATCTGTTGGTTTCCACAGACAAACTGAAAAAGGAAAAAAAATGAAACTGAAATATTTCATCTTCTTAAATGTCTTTAACATGTTTCATATGTCAAGCAGCACTTGACACAGCAAGTTTCTTCAAGTGATCCATAAACACTTGTAAACTAACATCATCTGTGAGGATGGGTGCTCCAGACTCCTAGAGGAAAAGAGAAGTATGTGCTATGATTAAAACACAGGGTGATACCTTGGACTGTATAAGAAAATGTTTAAAATAGACAAGGGAATCATTTTAAGCAGAAGAATGCCTATACTCCTGGTTTCTGAGAGGGAAATTCTTATCTAAGTCCTCAAAATTTCCTGATTGTCTTTGTGATTCATGGACTATTCCCATCACTTCTGAGTTTATGCTAGAAAATAAGAGGTCTCAGGATGGAGACTGGTTATCAAGAGGACTGAGAGGTGATTAGAGGATTAGGGCTTTAAAACAGCCTGACCTCCAAAACCCCTCTCCCTGGCATTTTAACAGAAACACCAGTTAGAAGGACGCAAATTCACGGCATCATTTTTAAAATAAACTATGCTTACTAAGCTTTCAAGTCATTGGATTTCTGTAAGTTTCAAGAAATTAACCAGAATTACCAAAATTCTTTTATTTATTTATTTATTTATCTATTTATTTATTTATTTTTGGTATTTGTTTATTTTTATGTGGTGCTGAGGATTGAACTCAGTGCCTCACACGTGCAAGGCAAGCGCTCTGCCACTGAGCCACAACCCCAGCCCCCAAAATTCTTAATATTTTAACAAAAACTGTACTGACAAAATGACCTTGAAAACCTAATCCATTAACAATGAAATTTTACTGTAAGAGAAAGTATTTGTGGATTTTATATCTGAATTTTTAGAAATATTCTTCTCATACTCAAATTCCATTTATTAATAAATGGAAAGAGTCTAACACAAAGTAATTTCAGAGGAGATCAGCAAGATAGTGGCAAATGTTAGATATGAATTTATTGCTCCTGTGGGTCTAGCCTGGCAAAGCCACAGACATGTTATTACCTCTTCTGAATAAGTCATGTTAATTTATAAGAACTTGAGAAACTTGGCAATGAAGGGAGGGATTAAAGTGCTGAGCTTATGGGCACAGAACTTGGAGCCAGGATGTCTGAGCTCAAATTCTGGTTCTGCCACTTAGTATTCATGTGACTTTGAGGAAGTGATTTGACCTGTGTCTTAGTTTCCACATTTGTCAAATAAGGATAACAGGGTCTATCTCGAACAGCTCTTGAAAAGATTCAATGAGTGAAGTAGTATAAAGCAAACAGAAAAATCTGTGCCATACAATAGACATATGTGTTTTAGCTATTTTCACCATTACTTCATTTGAAAAAGCTATTACTTTGTATCCACAAAAACATTTTTCCTTCTTCTACATTGAGAGTTATCAGAAGCCCCTAAAATGTGACCCAAACTGGTGGTTCTTGCTTGTTCTCTTCCGATGATTTTTTTTTCATTTTAAATGTTTTTCACCTCAATTCACCCAATTCTAGATCTATTTCTTCCATTCAAGATAAAAGATACAGATTGCCTAATTTATACACTGCAGAGATCCTATTTGAAATTATAAAAACTAAGGCTAAACTCAAATTATATCAAAAATCAGTAGTTAGCTCATTTTTCAAATGGGTCTTTTTTCTCTTTAAAATTACAGAAAGGTCCAAGCTTTACAACATTTAGCATATGAAGCATTACACCAATAGAGGTCCCGAATGCTACAGAAAGCAGTATTGCAGTGGTGCCCTCTTCAGGACATTCACATATAATACTTATCACTATGTTCTCGATTTCTGACAAAAAGAAAACTATGATATTTCAATTTCCTCTTCTGAAAAGTTTTTCATAATTCAAATGGGGTAAAGGAGATGAAAACCTAAAGCACTGTGACTAAAACATACTACTGCTCAACTTATGATTATTAAAATACTAACAATTTCTCTTATAAAAATTATAGGTCAAGGAAGACGTGAAGGCTCTTGTTTATGCTTCTAATTGCCCTACTTTCAGATAGCATTAATTAAACTTCAAAGTTGAAATTAGGCTTTCTTTCCTATGTTAAATATCTTTAGGGAAAGACTTTTTCCCAATGATTAACACTGAAAACTAATAACTAATATTTACAGAGTACAGCAAGCAAGGGCTATTATTAAAACTCTGTAGACAAGAAATTGCAGACAAAGAAAACTTAGGCAACTGGCAAAATCTACATTCTCATTACCATTTCAGAATGATGCTTTTCCATATTTAATTGGACAAGCTCTTTCCTTTATTAAGAGTTTACCAAAACAGCCAGGCATGGATGCGCATGCATGTAATCCCAGCAACTCTGGATTTCACTTAGGGATCGTGAATTCAAAGCCAGCCTCAGCAACTTCATGAGGCCCTAAGCAACTTAGCAAGACCCTGGCTTAAGAGAAAAAATAAAAAGGGCTGGGGATGTAGCTCAGTGGTTAAGAACCCCTAGGTTCAATCCCTGATACCAAAAAAAAAAAAAAAAAAAAGTCTACCAAAAGTATATCTCCATGTTGTAATTTAACCCGGAAAAAAACAGAAATGAGAAGTCATCATTTCCATGAATTATTTAGTTTCATGGACTAAACCATACTTTTGTATGAAAAATCCAGCTATATAGAGTATATTTTATTTGGTCTGCAAAGTGTAGACTCCCATTTTTTTTAACTGAATTATGTGAATGATAATAAGGATGGGGGAAAGCAGCTACCTCCTTTAAAGAAGAAATGTGTATTCTTTTCACAAACCTTAGTTTGCCATAGACCACCCCACTCCTAAGTATTGCTTCTTAACACTGAGCATCAGGGTTTTTTGTTTGTTTGTTTGTTTTTTTACATCCAGCTACTTTGTTACTTACCTGGCTCTTGTGGACATTATATGTTCGAACCCTCACAAATACTATTTTAAAGTTTCCTTAACCTCTTCTATACCATATTATTACATCTGGCTTTTTGTTCCCCCAGCAAAGAAGCAGTGAAGTGATACTGAGGTTATATACGTATATGCATTATTTAGGCATAAATTTTTTTTTCATATGTGATCCGACCCTTTCCATACTTCCAAGATTATGGTCCTTCGCCTGTTATACAAGTCTCCCCAAAATTTCAAGACTTTTGGACCTTAAATTTAACTTATTCATCTATACTACAAAATCTCATTAACTGCTAACCATCTCCTCAGATCTCCCACACTCCCATCTCTACTCTTCTGTACAAATCTATCATATTCAATATGTACTATGTTTTTAAGGTACCAGGGGAAGTTAAAAATGAAAATAACAGAATTGTTGCCCTTGAGTAATTTATACTCTAACATGTGAAATAAGTGCAATAGGAAACAAATGGGGAAAAAGGGATGATGGGGCAAGGATATTACAAATTCAGTTATACAATCATATAAAAGGTTTCATGGAGTGAACTATGAACTGAGATTGGAGGAATGAATGTGATGTGTCTAAATGGTGATGAGGACAAAAATCACAAAGAGATAAGAACATGTTCATTATATTCAAAGTAGAGTCAAAATTCAGGCATAGTGCTAGCACACCTATAATACAACTCAGAACTAAGGCTGGAGGATTACAAATTCAAGCCAGCCTTGGCAAGTTAGTAAGACCCTGTTCTCTAAATAAAAAATTAAAAGGGCTGGGAATGTAGCTTGTAAAACACCACTGAGTATAATCCCCAGTACTGCCAAAAAAAAAAAAAAAAAAAAAAGTAGAAGTCTAGTTTGGCTAAAAGACCTCAGTGGTGGTGGCTAACAGTGGAAAAAGATAATGTGGGTAATACCAGAAAGGCTCTCAGTGACAATACAAAGGGTTCTTATGTAATTTAATATGGAATTATTGAGAATTTTAGAGCTGATATTCAGGACTACTACATTAAGGAGACTAATTGGCCACTGACAAAATGGAGGGAAAAAGCTGAAGCACTAAAACCAGTTAGTAGGGAATTCCAACAGTCCATGTGAAAAGTAACCACTACTTGACTTTGGATAATGACATGGAGATTGAAAATGGATAGAAGAAATAGGGCAAAGCCAGGCCAGGTGGCACATACTTATAACCCTAGTGATTAGGGGCAGAAAGGAGAAACTATAAATGACTAAAGTTTGAAGCCTTGGGAATTCAGGGAATAGTGAGGCCTTCTGTTAAAAACAGGAAATCAGGAAGAACAAGATAGTTTAAAAAGAAAGGTAAGGTTGGGACATTCTGCTTGTGAAATATCTACAGGAAATTCAAGTAAGCAGTTCAAAAAATTAAAGTCTACAGCTCAGTGTGAAGCTAAACAAAAGAAGGAAATTGGCAAGTAAGCCTTCACATAAAAGCTGAGAGTAGAAAATGAGACAAATGATTGCTTCCACTGTAAGAGTGGAAGCAATCACCAAAAGAAACAGTGAACGTAGAGAAATCAAGGAAAAATTTTTGAGACAACTCTATACTCAAAGGGCCCTAACCCAATTATGGCATCATTTGTCTTCTACCCAGATGGGACCCCATTGTTACTCAATTAACATTGCTCTAAAAATTCTACCTCCTTTTCTCTTCTTCATCCTTAATCACCCAAAAATCTTTCATCTTTAATACACTGCCTAAACTACAAAGTATGGTTAAAGAACATGATGGGAGCTTGTTAGAAATTATTAGTAAATAAAATGGGCCCTCGCCACTGCTATAAAAGACCATTTTTATCCTGTTGTCTTCTATTCCTCACAATTGTTTTTAATCTTTCCTTTTTTCTAGTCCTTAACCCCGTCTGTCTCACTTTAGCAAATAATCTGAAAAGAAACAGGCAGTTATGTGAACTTTCTCTCCACTTCAAAAATCTATCTTCACCCTTCCTCTCACCTTTTTCTTTGGCAAAAATAAATGTCCTGCCTCCTTACCAATGCTTAACCAGCCTATAGTGCTTGTGATTATATCTTAAATCTGTCTTTTTTTTTTCATCCCCAGATTGTCACCTTCATCTACAAATAAATTCTGTGTTCTTACACTAATAACAATAATCCTTCCATTTACCCTCAGGCTAAATTTATGAAAGGATCATTTATACTTATAATTTCTACCTTTTACCACCCACTCTAATCTGTTTTGTAATCTATTTTCCTTATGATCTCTTTTCTATCCAAATACTATATTAAAACTGTCTACTGAAGGCTACAAATGACTTCCTTATCAAACTCTTTGTATTTTCCTTCAACTGCCTGTAGCATTTCAGTGCCCATTACCCTCTTCTTCTTCCTTAAAGTTCTTCCCTTTATGACAAAGGATTCTTTTCAATCTCCTTCTACCTCTGATTATTTATAAATACTCCTATCACATGTACTTGCTCCAGGTTTTGTCTCATTGTGCTTTGTCTCATTTTCTACTCTCAGATAAGCATTTACTGTAATGACTTTAAGTATCACCTGTCCAGAATCAGCCTTCATATCCTTGCCTCACCACAAATCAAAATTTCCAACAACTTACCCAATATGGTCATCTAGATGACATCTCAAACTCAGTGTCTAGAATCAAACATTTTCTCTCCACCCAACTCCCACTTACTAGTACACGTTTTCCTAGATACCTAGGCTCAAAACCCCTTGTTTTCCCTTAATTTCTTATATTTTAAAAATTCAAAGCTACAGAAAAGTTGAGGATGTATATAGTATACCTAATTTCACTGATTAGCATTTTGCCACATTTGCTTTGTTTCTATATATTTTAGACATTTTTCCTTTTCTTTTTACTTCTTTTTGTTGACTCATTTCTGCAAGTTGAAGACATCATGATATTTGACCCCTAAATAAGTCAGCATGTATCTCCCAAGATCATCAACAAACTCCTATATACCACAACACTATTATCATACTCAAAAAAATTAATAATATTGTCTAATTATCTGATATAGTCTATACTCCAATATCAAAAATCCTCCCAATTATATTCCTTATAATTGTTATCTCCCTAGCTCAAGATCCAATCAGAATTTAGATTTTTGTGTATAGCTACTTTCCTATAATTTCCAATCAAGTTCCATTGAGTCCATCTTCAAAATATCATCTTTATGCCCCATCACTTGAATTATTTCAATAAATACAGTTTCAACTGACAGACTGCTCCCATTTTTTAAGTTTCAACCACAACAGGACTCAAATTTGCCCCTTTGTCCAAAAACTTCAACAACTTTCTACTGCTTACCAAACAAGGTCTTCAACCTGGCATTCAAGATCCTCCACAATTTGGTCACACAACACATTTCTAATTTTGTGTTCTACTATTCATCTCTACACATACTCTATTATTTTAGCCCATACTATCCTTTAAATAGAATTCCCTTCCTCATAGTTTCCACATATTGAAATTATAATTATTCTCTAAATTAAACATCCCTTTTCCCTGAACTGTTTTCTGATCACCCACCCTTTCCTGCTGCCATCACATGACTTCTTCTCCTCTTCCTCTTCTACCCATTGTATTACTTTATATTTTTCTAAAGGCACATTTACCATATTCTGCCTATACTTTACCGAGGTATGTGTCTTATCTCTAATACCAGACTACAAAAACTCTTTTAAGGCAGACAGAAATAGCAATCACATACCCTGAAGTACCAATACAGAGTCCTGCCCTTTTTGGACACTTAATAAATACTGACATGTTATATCAAGAGATAGACTTCTACAAAGTTAAAATATGTCAATAATGGTTCCTAGGCTTCCTGACTCTCCTACTCAAGTATAATCCCTGGCCTCTCCTGGCTTAGGGTGGCTTTTTGTGGTTCATGGCCTCACATTAAACTTCAATCATTACTTCCTAGCTTTCGTACTTTATTGCTTTTTGGCTTGTGGGTGTGATACTGAATTGAAATTTGAAGGGATTCTGCCTATTAGATAGGATAATTTATTTATGTATTTTTTATTGTGTCAAATACTAATTCTATTTTTTTATTACTTTTTCAACAGAAATCATCAGTAAATACACAGAGGAAAAAAATGAAGCTTTCATGAAACTAAAATAACAAACTATGACTACATAAAGAAATAATTTCCAAGACTGCCATTTATACTTACCTGCCCCCAGGCATACATATTATTATGAGTCTGTGAAGGGTTGACTTTTGAAAGCAGGAAACGAGCCTTAAAAACAAAGAATAATATTATCCATCAGAAATAGCTTAAGTAAATATAAGCTGAACAAATACATTATGCCATCTAAAACCAATTTTATTTAATATGTTGGTAAAATTAACTTTATTAAAATGTAACATTTAAAAAGATTAACTAAATTTTGAAATGTGTAGGCTACTATGTTATATATAATTATACTTCTCTAAATCATACATTTATAATCTCTATAACAAATTGTTGTGTCTAAAACTCAGCATATAAAAATTGTGTGTACAACATTTATGACAAAGTTAGTATAAAATCAACGAATGCTTGGTCTGTAACAGTTTTGGAAATTCAAAATCCCAAATAATAATACAAATTAAAAACAAGAAAATCTTGTATTCTTTAAACAATGATTTCAAACTTTCTTAAATCACAGGTGATTCTATGAGACAACTTACCCACCGTTTTACCCATCTGCCCACTATGGTTTACATCATGAAAAAAATCAGAACAGAAGAGGAAAGTAGTAATATGCATAGTGAGATATCAATGAGACTAGAACATGGGCAGTCATATCTTTCAAATTTCAAAAATCTCTTTCTATTCTTTAAGTATTCACATATTATAGTCAAGAGCACTGGTCCTTAAACTGGCCCAGAACTCCAGAATTCAAACCCCAGATCCTCCATTTACCATTTCCTTGACCACAAGTAACCAAAGTCTCCTATAAAAATGGATATTACAACAGAATTCTTATGAAGATCTTATAAGGAGTGTAAATTGCCTTGCAAATTCTCATTACCTGATAATTCCTACTATACATACAGTAAAACACTAACAATAATTGTTATCATCTCTGATAATAATTGTTACTGATATCTGCTACCTTTTTTGTAATACTTGCTACATGCTGGGGTTACAGCAATAAACAAAGCATAATCCCTGCCTTTAAGGAGTAATGAAACAAACTTATAATAACTTAAAATTAATTTATCATAACTCTTCTTTTCTTTAGTAATGGGGATTGAATTCAGAGTGCTTTACCATTGGGAAACATTCTCAGTCCTTTTTATTTTATTTTGAAATAGGATCTAAGTTGCCACAGTTGGCCTTGAACTTGTCTCATGGAATCACCTGCCTCAACCTCCCTGAAGCTGGAATTATCAGCATCATGCACCACCATGCCCAGCAATTTATTGTAACTTAAAACAGAATCACAAGGAAGAAATAAGAACTGTTTTACAAATGTAGGTATGCTAAGGGCATCTAATCTAGCCTTTTGAAGGGATCAAATGAGACAGGCATATGCATATATATTTTGTTTAATCCTCACAGTTCAAAAAAACCACAGTTTCTTTTAATACCACAAAACTTTCCTTTAAATTGACAATTTATTTTCTAGAAACTGGAATGACAGAATGAGAAACATGAAAAAGTAAGTTAACACAAACTTCATGTTCATAGACTTTATCAGTAAAATTACAGTTTTTAGAAAGGTACACTAAATTATTTCCCCAGCTATTCATATATTGTTCACATATGTCAGCTCAATTAAAGTTGACATAACCACTGCAATGCCATCCTAACTTTGTTATGAGAGCTGAACTGGAAACAGAAAATGGAGAAAACTGGTAGCTTTAGGCAACTGGTCAATCATCTTAATGCTTTGCTCTCAAAGTTACTGCAAAAGCATTCCTGTCTTCTCCTCTTTCTGTCTTGTAAAGCAATCTATTCAAACTAAAGTCATAAGACAAGTAAGTATACCTCATTGCAAACCTATCAACAACCACACACAAAAAAATTACACTACTTACCTGGCTGCCCCCATGTTCGGTGTCAATATATCTTGGCATTGGAAATCTGGAGTGAAGGATCTCCTGTGCATCATCTACTGGGGCTTGCAGAAGGTGACGGAAATTTTCGTATTCTGGCATGTCTTGGTATCCTGACTTCCGCCACTGTGCTATAGTCTAGTTTTAAAAGAAGTGAAGGAATTACTTTAAATTTCTTGCCCACTAAAAATCTTATGATTTTTTTCAAAGGAAGTAATATTCAGAAAGTGACAGAAAAGTATTCCATTTATCTCAATTTTTTAAAGTTAAAAATACTAATTTCAGTAGATAAAATATTCTTAAGTAAACAAATAAAAAATTAGGAGATTTCTTCTCCTTTAAAAGAAAAACAAAATAAAAGTTTATGAGATGTGAGTGGAATCAATTAAAAATAATCAAATAATAATAATGAATAAACCTTTTAAAATCCTAGAGTATTACTTAAAAGGATATTTTGAGTAACATCTTTACTATTCCAATGCAAATCTAAAATAATTTACAATAAAAGAAAATTTTAAAATAAATCTGTATAAGTTACTAAAATACTAGACTATAAGCTTGAGTGCAGGTCTGTGAAAAATCAATCTCTTCTAAAGCATCCAGAGTATGCTACTTTTTTATACAGTGGATGTATTTAAATATTGGCTGGATAAATTCAGTAAGAATAGAGTTCTGCTAAATACCTGAGTTAAAGCTTAATGGTTTCTCAAATATTCTACTCTTTTCAATCATTTACCATTCCAATTAAGTTATAAATTTTAATTCATTTATGCCTTAAATGAACTTTTCAAGATCATGTGGGACACTTTTTAAAATAACTTATAATGATCACATGAAATAATGAAAAAAAAAAAATTGTCTCCTGACAAAGGCTGGCTTTTACCCTCTCTTCAAGGTAAAACCCAAAAATCTCATATATCTATGCACATGTCAATGTTTTTACATTCACAGCACTTGATTTGTATAAAATCTATTTGTACAAATACGTATAGACAAATGAGCAACAACAAAAAAACAGAGGAGGGTCAATTGTGATTGAAACCTAAAAACCTAAATTAAGAAGAATCACATTATGTACACACAGGTTGAGCATTCCTTATTTGAGATCCTTGGAACCAGAAGTGTTATGGACTTCAGATTTTTTTTTTCAGATTTTTAAATATGTGCATACACATAATGAAATATCTTGGGGGGTGGAAGCCCAATCTAAACAAAAATTCATTATGTTATATATAGTTATTACAGATACAATCTGAAGGTAGTTTTTCCATAATATTTTTAATAACTTTGAGCATGACACAAAGTTTCATGGTGGAATTTTCTACTTGTCTCATATCAGTGTGCAAAGTATCAGATTTTGGAGTATTTCAGATTTGGAGTTTTGGATTAGGCATGCTCAACCTGTATTTTATAAACAGGGAAGTCAAAGTTTATTATCAGAGATGAACACTAGCTATATTTAATATAGGAGTTAAAAACCTTCCTTGAGTAAAAAAGACTTTACATGCATAGCCTTAAATGGCTATAGGATCTTACCTCACCATGATAAATCAAAATCTGGAAGAATGTGTCCATGAGAAGAATACGATCTGCAAGAATGCTGCTGCTATCAAGAAGAACCGGCTAACATGGAAAAAACAATGAGAGGTACGAAAAAATTAACTACTTAAAGATACAAAATGGATCTTTCCAGGATTTTCTTTTTAATTGTGGAACTGGTAGTTTAATCCAGGAGCATTCTACCACTGATCTACACCTCCAGCCCTGCTTAAAATTTTTTATTTTGAGGAAGGGTCTCACTAAGTTGCCCAAGTTGGCTTCGAACTTGGTATTCTCCTGCCTCAGCATCCCAAGTTGCTGGTATTACAGGCATGTAGCACTACACTCAGCTCCAGGATAGTTTTTGATTCTGAAATTTTTTATTACTTAAAATCTCTTACTATTAAAAAATTCTTGCAGTGTATTTTAATTTAATTTTCTAAGAAATCTTTACAAATTGAGGTAACAAAAAATAGAGTCAAGAAGAAATCAAGGATGACTCTTAAGCTTAATAGTGGCAGCAATAAATGAAATGGAAAGGCTTGGGATAGAGCAAATTTCCATATATGAATAAAAAGGAGTGGACCAAACTGATGATATAAATTTGGGTATCATATGCCCAAAGATGGTAATTAAAACCATGGGATTAGATTGCATCACCTAGAAAGGGGAGAAGATATGGAAAACAAAAGATTGAGCCTAAAAGCATGCCAATATTTAGAAGGAACCTTCATGAGTAAGGGGATACCAGGTGAGAACAGTAGGAGTCAGAAAAGACTAAAGCATAAGGTTTTTGAGAAGAGAGTCCTTATTAGCAAATACTGTGAATAGCTTGTTGAAGCAAGTTGTGGAATAATGGTGGTCTTGATAAGAGCCATTTTAATATAATGTTAGGGACAAAAACTGACTCAGAATATATGACATGTTCAACCCGTATTTTATAAAGAGGGAAATGTATGACATGTGATGAGAATGTCAACTGAGAAAGTGTAGACAATAAATAACTCTTCTGAATTTAATTGTGAGCAGAGAAATGGATGATAATTAGAGAAAATGTAAGGAAAGGATGAGGGTTTTGATAGTTTTCTTTTTTAACCTGACTGCTGTTAAAGTTTCTAGGTTAATGAGAATGATACAGATAGACACAAAAGTGGTGATGCAGGAGAGAAAGAAATAATTTCCAAAGCAAAGCCTTAGGAAAATGAGGTTAATGGGATTCATGTATTAAATGAAATGGTTGGAATTTGATAGGAGCAGGGACTAGGGATGGTGGGATTCCAATTTTCTTCTAGACACTATTCTACATTTTTCCAGTGTCTACAGTTTATATACATTACTCTGAAACAAGAAGTTACTTATAAAACTTATTTTCTTGATTCAAAGAGTTACAAAATTAAAATACATAGCCAAACCAACATATTTTAAAAATGTATTTTCCTAGTAGAAACTATTTGACAAATTGTTTAAAAATTACACTAACAAAATAAAACATTTCCTACAATTTTATAAGACATGAGGTATCATGAAGGATCACTAACAAATAGAAATCACAAGTATTCTCTATATAGTGATCCTTCTTCAAGTATTACTTTCAAATATAGTCATTACACATTTTTATAAGTGGTAAAACAGATAATTCAGAATATAGAACAGAAAAACTGTTCACTGATAACAGGTTAAAGTAAATGGGACAGTTTGATAAGGAAGCTAAGCCATCATTCTTCTAAATATGTCTTAAATATGGCAACTGTATCTTATGTTCTCAAAGGACCAAAGGAAAATGAGACTATGTTTAGACAGAATCCTGTAACTATCTGACACTAAATTTTGAAATAAGCTGAGTACTACAGAATCACAATCACATCTGAACATTGTTAAAGATATGAAGTATAATCATAAGCCAGGAATGGTTGCACACACCTAAATCCCAGCAGCTCAGGAGGCTGACGCAGAAGGATCACAAGTTCAAAGCTAGCCTCAGCAACTTAGCGTGGCCCTAAGCAACTTAGCAAGACCCTTTCTAAAAATAAAACACAATACAGGTTGGAGATGTGGCTCAGTGGTTAAACACCCATGGGTTCAATTCCTGGTACCAAAAACAAGAATGATCATAGGTGTTACAGGATTTGATCAACTAAATGGTCAGACAAAATCATCTGAAAGTCTCTTCTACAATATTTTTATATTATTTTTAATGATCTTTCACTATTCCTATCCAAGATATCTAGTATAAAAAAAGCTCTCATAAATATTTTTAAGTGAATAAGTAATTCAATTCTTGTATATAATAATTATATATTTTTTAAATTAACTGTTCAATTTTAATGCCAAACATCACAGTAGTAAGACCAATGAACATTTGTGTGTGTGTTCCTCTTACCTCTGGTGGTCCACTAAAAGAATATGCATACAGAATAGGCTGAATCATGATTAGAGACTGGGTCAGATCTTGACGCATAAAATGATGACGATAATACGAACTTTCATCAGGACTATTGTTAAAAACTTGCAAGAAAGGAGATCGTCTTAAATGAAACATAAACTGTAAAATAAATAAAATATGAGATATTGTTAGTGATTTTAATATCAGGACAGCAGTTTACAATCAAGAAAAGCATTTGATTACAACTATAAACAATACAATAAACAATTTACGTTGAGAACATTCTAAACAATATTCCTCAGAAATTCATGCTATTTATCAGCTGCTTAAAAATATAATTCTATGAAGAGAAAAAAATTAAATGAGAAGTAACTCCAAAGTATAAAAGTAGGAAAAAAACTTCTTGTTCAAATCCATTCTTCTGAAGCTGATGCCAGGTAGTGTTTTATCAGCTTCTCTGTTGTTATTTGTTTTTTGTTTTTTAACATATATATTTTTTTAGCTGTCAGTGGATGTTTATTTTATTTATTTGTATGCAATGCTAAGAATCGAACTCAGTGCCTCACACATGCTAGGTAAGTGCTCTACCACTGAGCCACTACCCTAGTCCCAGCATTCTCTGTTTTTATCCCTCATCCCTCTGACCACAACTCTGGATTTTTTCATTACTACATCAAAAGGCTCTCAAAAAAACAAAAGTAGATTAAAATACTTTTTATTTTTGGCATACATCTAAAAAATTGGGCTAGCAAGAGTCTGCATTAGTTTCAAAAAGAGAAAAAAAAAACTTTATCTATACCCATATTGTTATCTAATATTTAGGTCTTTCCCATCCTTAGGAAACATCCTCCAGACTTTGTTTTACAGCTTCTTTCTCCTCTTACTTCCTCCCCCTCAAATAAAACAGATTTTTTTTTAAAAAAGGAGAGAGGCAGGCATAAATAAAGAACAGCTATACTAGATCTTTCCTAAAATCGGCAGGATCAGCCCCAAAGTACTCCCACTTGTCTTTCATCATGTCTCTTAAATTCTTTCAGTCCTGAGGTCTCAAGTGCCTGCATGTTCCTTCTGCTTGGAACTTACTTCACAGTTCTCTCCCAACACATGGCACCCAGTGAAATTCTCCTTCCTTTTCCTTTTTCAGTGATCCATAATACACTGGAGAGGCTCTCTCACCCCTTTATCATTTGAATCATTCCTGTTTACTTACAAGAATGTCTAATTACTAAATTCTTAGGTAAATATTTGGGGAATAAAGACTTCCCTTGAATTTAATGAATGCCACTTTCATCTATCTATCTATCTATCTATCTATCTATCTATCTATCTATTTATTCATTCTTGGTACTGGGGTTTGAACCCAGGGGCACTTAACTGAGATACATCCTAATTCCTTTGAATTTTTACGGAGACAGGATCTCACTAAATCCCTCTGCCTGAGTCTATTAAGTCACTGGATTCCCAGAGTGTGCCTATGCACATGCCTCTGGCACCTTTACAGAAGATCCTCAGGTTTTGAAAAACCTAAGGAAAAACGAGTTTTCTGCTTCCTACTTCCAGCAGAAGGGAAAAAAGGAGATTGGTGGGATCACTCTGAACATCTAAAATTCTAAAGAGAAGTCTTAGAGTAAGGACAAAAGAAGAAGAAAGGAAACTGAAAAACTTAGTCTAACATATAGGCTAATGCCCACATTCATTTTGCTTTTTTTTTTTTTTTCAATAACAAAGATAAGGCCTCAGAATTCCCAAAACAGAAAGGACTTTGCATGCCTTAAGACAAATAGATCCTGCTTTTTTCCTTAATTCTCTAAAACCTCATTAGTTTAGAAAAGTCTCCCTTTGTTTAAAAAAAAAAAATGGAGTTTCTGGATCACAAATCAACAAAGGATCTAGCTTTTTTTTTTTAAATGAGTTTTATTTTGACTTGGACATTATTAACACAATTAAGCATAGCAATGCATTATTGCTCTGTTATTTTTTTTAATCTTTATTTATTTTTATGTAGTGCTGAGGATTGAACCAAGTACCTCACATAGGTGAGGCAAACACTCTACCACTGAGCCACAATCCCAGCCCCAGAATCTAGCTTTCACACAAAGTTTTTAAGGGCAAAAACTTGAATTTCCATATCTCAATATCTATCATCCCTCTAGGTTGAGCTGAAATGTCACCCTCTATAAAGATGTATCAAACCATTCATTTGAAAGAATTTCTTTAAGTTGTCTTTAAATTCTGTATGCCTTTCATAGCATTTCTCACTTTTTCTTCTGTGTTGTTTGGGTATATATCAGATTTTACCCTTTAGACTGAAGCTCCTTCAAAGTGGGATCCAGGTCATCATCATCATTTATTCAGTACTCAGTTGAATAAATGTTCTGTTATTTATTATATAAACAACCTAGAGTTTATAGATAAGGGGACAGATTCCACTGTGCCCAGTGGAAAAAGTTCATAAAGTAAATCAAGTTAGTTTCTTTACCTGGCATGGCCCCACAAAACTGTTCCGAGGTGACAATAACATGCTGTAAGTCTAACTAATTGGTAAAATTACCTCACAAAAAGTCCTTGTAGCGGGAGGGGATATAGCTCAGTTGGTAGAGTGTTTGCCTTGCATGCACAAGGCCCTGGGTTCAACCCCCAGCAACACAAAAAGAAAAAAAAAAAAAAGTCCTTGTGGTATCACTGCAATTAGAACCTGTTATATCAGATGGAAAGCTAATCACTTACACCCAATTGTAGTAACAGTAGGGTTTCATTATAAATCTGTATTCCACAAATAAATGACTATTTATAAGAGCAAAATATAAAAACACTATAGACTTTTCATTCAGTACTGACCGCATAGTATTAATTACTTAGCTATCCCAAAAGTTACCTAATCAAAAGAATAACTCAATAAAAATAGGTCCTATGGGGCTGGGGTTGTAGCTCAGTGGCAGAGCACTTGCCTAGCATGTGTGAGGCACTGGGTTCGATTCTCAGCACCATGTATCAATAAAGGTCCATTGACAACTAAAAAAAATATTTCCAAAAAAATAGGTCTTATGAGTAATAAAAGATAAATAATAGCTGGGCATGGTGACACATGCCTTTAATCCTAGCAGCTCAGAAGGTAGGAAAATTGCAAGTTCAAAGCCAGCCTAAGCAACTTCATAAGGCCCTAAGCAACTTAGCGAGACCCTGTCTCAAAATAAAAAAGGCTGGGGATATGGCTTAGAGATTAAGCACCCATGGGTTCAATCCCTGGTATTAAAAAAAAAAAAAAAAAAACAAAGTAAGACAAAATGCTACTGGCAATGCAAGACAAGAATTTTATATACTTACCTGTGGATAAAGAGAGAAAGTTTCCGAAAATCTAAAGGAACTTGGATCATCTTTGTGATACTCTCCAAATTTCTGACACTAAAAAAAATAAAATATAATATGTTAGTAATGAATTTCTGCTATCAGAGCCAAAACTTGTTGCCTCTATATATTCTATTTACAAGAAGTTACTACTTTTTAGGAGGTAGATACTTGATATAGAATAAAATTGGAATATTACATATACATTTAGCAAGAGACTGATTACAACAAAAAGAAAACATTTGAATTTCAGAAACAATAATAGTATAGTAACAACTCACCCTAAAATGTTTGGATTTGTTTAAGTAAGTATCTCTGTTTATTTAATAAATAAAGAACTCCTAGACACTGGCCAAAAAAAATTCCCTAACACTTAACCAAAAAAGATATTAGCCAACTAAAGGAAAGATGCCTATCAAAATACCAGAGTAGCTATAAAAGTACATTGCTGGTACAAAATTTGATATATCAGAAATACCATTAAGAAAGAAGAGGTGAGGAAAAGAAAATCAGAAAGACCAACAGGAAATCTGATAAAGAAAAAAGGCAGAAATTAGAAAATGTAAAGAGGGACATACATTGGCAACAGAGAAGTAGGCTATGATAACATAACAAAAGGCATCTAGGGAATTAAGTAAGATTATCTATAAGACAAACTGCCTAGCACAATGACTGGCACTTACTAAAGCACTCGATAAATCATAACTTTTCTTATTCTTGAGTAAAAAGTCTCTGCCCTGAAAAGGTTTTTTTTTTTTTGGGGGGGGGGGTGTTATAATATATTCATACATGCACACAATAAAACAGTATAATTTGATCAATTTCATTCTCCAGTACCTCCCCTTTCCCACCCATATCTCTCTCCCCCTGATCCCCTTCTTCTATTCTACTGGTCTCCCTTCTACTTTTTTTAAAATTTGTTCTAATTAGTTATACATGAGAATAGAATGTATTTTGACACATTGTACAGAAATAGAGCATAACTTCTCATTCCTCTGGCTGTACCTGGTGCAGAAAATCACATCAACCATACATGTATATAGGGTAATAATGTCTGTCTTATTCTATCATCCTTATCCTCATTGCCCTACCCTTCCCCTCTGCACAATCCAAAGTTCTTTCAATCTTCCCTACCACCCCACCCCACCCCACCCCTCCGCCCCATCCATGGATCAGCATTCTCTTATCAGAGAAAACATTTGGCCTTTGGTTTTTTGGAATTGGCTTATTTCACTTATCATGATGTTCTCTAGTTCCATCCATTCACATGCAAATGCCATAAATGAAAAGTTTTTAAGACTTATGTAACTTTCTATCTTCTGGAAATGTTTACCATAGTTGCATATGAGTTAAGGACAAAAACAACAGGCAAAATGTAATAAGCAAAAAGTTACAAAAGGTTCACTGCTAGGAGTTGTGCAGGACTTTTGCTACCTGGAATGTTCAGCTCTATCATTTATTTGTGCCCTACAAAGAAAGTAAAAGGCATATTTGGCTTAATCTAATTTTAGCTTCCAGGAAAAAAATCATTTCAGAATCAGAGTTATCCAAGGATAAAAAAGTTATAGATGGAGGCTCAGTTACAGAGCACTTGCCTATTTTTCGTTCTGCTTTGTTTGGCATTAGGAATTAAACCCAGGGCCCCTTTACCACTGAGGAAACCAGTCCTTTTTAATTTTGAGAGGGTTTCTCTAAGTTGCTGAGGGTCTTGCTAAGTTGCTGAGGCTGATCTCAAACATGCGTTCTTCCTGCTTCAGCATCCCAAGTCACTGGGATTACAGGCATGCAACACCACACCCAGCTACTTGCCTATCATGTGAGAGGCCCTGGGTTCAATCCCAGGCAGGCAGGCAAGAAGGAAAGAAGCCAAAGTAATAGAGTTAATCCTTGAAAAAAAAAAAAACACTCCGGATCTGAGAATAACAGCATTGCTATCTTTAATTTTCCCTCATAATGCTTCACTGGCAAATTAATAAATTTGTCATTGCCCAATGATAGCCACTAGCTACATGTGGCAATTTAAATTAATTAAAATCAAATAAAAATTAGAAAGTCAGTTCCTCAATTGCACTAGCCAAATTTCAGGTGTTGATTAGCTACATGTGGGTACCAGTTCTGTAATAGTGCATTTCTAACATTGTGTAAACTTCTGGATAGTGATGACAGAATATCATATATACTTGAAAAAATCTAGAATACTAAGTATATTGAATAGATTTTGTGAAAAAGTCAGTATGTCAGGCTATCAGCCACAATATTAACCATACACCTGTCAAAATGTGCCCCAAATTCTGTTAAAATAATGTATTAGGCAAACCTGATGTTATAATAATGAGGGAAACAAAGGATTACTGAGCTGGGCACAGTGGGAACATGCCTGTAATCCCAGCTACTCAGGAGGCTGAGGCAGGAGGATTACAAATTTAAAGCCAGCCTCAGCAATTTAGCAAGACGCTGTCTCAAAATTAAAAAAAAAAAAAAAGGGCTGGGACAATAGCTTTGTGATAGAACACCTTTGAGTTCAATCCCCAGTACCCAAAAAAAAAAAAAAAAAAAAAAAAAAAATCCCAGAGTTGGAAGTATCCGATACTTTATGCCAAAAATTTCTGCTTTAATTGTGAGCATTTCTTTCATGTCATTAAATACTCTTATTACTACTACAATTTTAATGCCTGACTAGCATTGCAATACTGACATACACCATAATCTTAACCAATCAATCCCTCATTATTGGCATCTTCATTTATCCTATTGTAATTTTAGAATAAATTCTGAGATATTTCTAAGTAAAATATAGTTTTTAAGTTTTTGATGTAGTCAACAACTTCCTTGACACACATGGTTATAAAGATGTTTATAAAGGCTACACAGATTCATATAACAAAACTATAAACTATGAAGTTTTCCATTTCCCTGAAAACAGGGCAACTCTAGCAATTATCCTATTTTTCTCAATCTTACAAGAATTGGTAAGAAACTAGCAATGCCAACATGTAAAAGAATAGTAAATAAAATGTTAGGACAGAATGCAATCTGGGGAAATAAAAAAATTCCATTTTAGAGGGTTGGGAGAGTAATTCAGTGGTATAACACATACTTAGTGTACAAAAGGCCTTGGGTTCAATATTCAGCACTCCAAAACACAGGTTTCATTATAAAACAGTATCAGCCAAAGAATTGATGACATTTCACATAATGCTAAAGAAGTTTGTGTAATAAGGTAAATAACAATTTCCCTGTTCAGAATGACAAGTTTACAGGTTTCACCAATGATATGGCAGGTTTTTAAATGATAGTAAAATTCCAGAAAATTTTGCTACTGCAAAGATAATCTTCTCTATTGCCCAAAACAAATAAAGGTCAAAATATACTTAATGATTTATCTTCCTATCTGGAATGAAAGGTCTACCTCTGAAGAACTGTGTTGGCATTTGTACTGATAGTGTCCCATCAATGGCTGACTCTGTGAGAAGTTAAATCTCTGGGTTTTTTTTTTTTTTTTTGTTAAAAAGATACACTAATACTGTCATATACTGTCATAACACTGTTTTCTACAGAGAGGTGCTTCACAGAATTTTTTTCTCCTTGGTCTTTAATTCAACCTTAGTTGTAAAAAAATCACATAATTAAAATTACTTTGTGTTCTTTTCTCTCTACATTAATATATTGACTAAAACCAAAAGTTGAGTGAGAATTTCAGTCTGAAGGATTAATTTGATATTTTGCATAAAATAATTTATTAAATTCACATGTTCTATAAATAAAGATGAAAGTGAAAAAAAATAGCTAATGCTAGATGTGGTGGCATACATCCACAATTCTAGCTACTCAGGAGCTGAGGGAGGAGAATAAGGCCAGCCTGGGCAACCCAGCCAAACTCTGTATCAAAAATAAAAAATAAAAAAGAGCTGGGATGTAGCTCAGTGGTAGAGCACTAGCCTAACATGTGTAAGGTAATTAATACTATCCCAAGTACTGCAAAAAAAAAAAAAAAAAAGAGAGAGAGAGAGAGAGACTAACTTTACTAAACAAAGGCTAGTTCACTCAAGACTATTTTTAAAACTACATGAAATAAAGCACAACCTATTTGATAGTTTAAAAGCAAGTTAGCTGTCTCTTGTACTCAATAGCTTAACAGAGCTCTCCATAGGGTATTCAAGCTGAAGAGTGAATGCAGAAGTACTTTCAAGGAAATGACAGGCCAGAGAAGAAAAGTAGAACATTAATAAAGCCTTCTTGGGGCTGGGATTGTGGCTCAGCGGTAGAGCACCCCCCTAGCACAGGCGGGATCCAGGTTCGATCCTCAGCACCACATAAAAATAAAGGCATTGTGTTGTGTCCATTTACACCTAAAAAAATAAATATATATGTGTGTGTGTGTGTGTGTGTGTATAAAACATATATTTTATATATAAATATATATATTTTATATATATATATATATATATATATATATATATATATATATATTTAAATAAATAAATAAAATAAAGCCTTCTAGGTCACAATGTGAGAAATGGGTTCCTGGTATGTTTACAAAATCAAGTAAATCAACACCAATCATTTTACTAGCATATATTTGTAATCTATGTAATTTGTAATTGATACTTGCCTATATTTCTATATTTAATATGTATAACTTATATATACTTCACTTACTTTTAAAAGATGTATTTACAATATGAAGTTCCATTCAATATAAAACAGAAATAAAACTAACATCATAGCAATGAATACACAAAAAAAGTAGTAAGAGCAGTTACAGTAATATCTAATTAAATTTCAAACTAATTTCATACCAACTAAAATCAATAGAAAAATATAGGTTACATACTTGCCATTCTTTCATGTTAAGGAAAAAAAGGAATTCACTTTTACTGGAAGTTATTACTGAATTTTACTATCATTACTATGGTATTGTCTCAGTAATTTGAATAAGAATCCCTCATATAGTATTTCAGGGTCACTGTTAAGTACTTTTAAGGAGATACAGCAAACAAATTACAAATGAAAACATATGTTTATTAGAAAAGCACAATGTTTATTTACCAGTCGAATGAGCTGTCTGTCCAGCCATCTGAGCACATCTGGTCCTTCCTCTGTTTCTGCTCTATATATTGCTAGCCGGGCCATAAGAATGGCAGCTGCCTCCTGGTCAAAAGATGCAGCGATGTTTTGGATTTGAGTTTGAGCATCTGCCCAGCTAAAGAAATAAGAAAGTACAGAAATGTTGCTGAATTACATTCACATTATCATAGTTGGCCACCACACAGATTTAAATTTGAAAAATGAAGAAAACTACTTTAATATTTCAAATTCCAACACTATATAGACAAATTAGCTTTGGGGAGGGGGGCAGAAGCTTTTTTTGGTTGTTTGAGTTGTTTTGCTTCAGTGATACCGGGGATTGAATGCAGGACTTCATACAAACTAGGCAAGCACACAACCACTAAACTACATCCCCAGACCTACCACATTTTTTAAAAAGAAATCACTAATTCTTGTTTCACTACAGCATTGTTTTCAAAAAATATAATCAAACCTAAAAAAATTCTCTAAAGTAAACTGTAAAGGCATATATGCACAATCCTGAAAACAATAATATTTTTACAAGTAAACATAATAGTATGCAAATGTGTATATATATATATATATATATATATATATATACACATACATATACATATATATATATATGTACACATAGATACATGAATCTATCAGACGTTAGGATTTTATTTCTTCAATTTTATAAAAGCAGAAAAGGGGCTTTGGAAATAGCTCAGTGGTAAAGCATTTTCACAGCATGTGTGAGGCCCCAGTTCACTCCCTAGTTCAGTGATAAAGCATTTTCACAGCATGTGTGAGGCCCCAGTATACACTTCCCCAGTTCACTCCCTAGAGCAAAGGGGGAAATAAGCAGAAAAATGGAAATATAAAAATAAAGATTTTCTCTAAGCCTAAACTGGAAAATAAAACAATAGAATTTTTTCTCATTAGTCTTTAATCATGAGTGATAAAAAAAATCATATAATTAAAATTACTTTATATTCTTTTCTCTCCAATTTAGTATACTGACTAAAATAAAAAGTTACATGAGAATTTCAACCTGAGGGATTAATTTGATATTATGCATAAAATAGCATAATTTATTAAATTCACATGTTCTATAAATGCAATTCAGTAAAACTATTGCTGGGCTATCTTTGTTTATATTTGTTTATTTTATATTTCAAAGGTGCAATTTTTGTTTCTTTCCTTAAAGAGAGAGAGAGAGAGAGAGAGAGAATTTTTTAATATTTATTTTTCAGTTTTGGGTGGATACAACATCTTTATTTTATTTTTATGTGGTGCTGAGGATTGAACCCAGTGCTCCGCGCATGCCAGGAGAGCGCATTACGCTTGAGCCACATCCCCAGCCCAAAGGTGCAGTTTTATATTACTTCAGATGATCCTAGTTCCAAAGTACCTCACTTTGAGCAAGACTGGCAATATTTATGAACTTTCTGAAAATAAATGTTGAACCAATTTTACACACAAGACCAATTCCAAGGGAATTTGGGTAGTAAAATCTTTAAAGTTCTTCTTCCTTCTTCTTCTATTGTTATAGTTTTCTGAGAATAAATAAAAAAGGGCGCTGAAAATTTTGAAAATTATTTTTAATGAAATTTATGTACAGTGACTATATGAATAGTTTAGCTTAAGTACTAATTATTTAATATTTGTTTTCAAATAATCAAAGAATTAAAAACAAAATTGTTTAAATCAAGACTTTCCCAACTGATAACCATAAAGGTGACATTTTTTCTTGTAAAAATATAATGGTTCAACAACAGAAATATATTAGCAAGTAAACACAATGAAAACATGCTAATTATAACATGTTAATTATTTCACCCAGAAAACCCAACATTTCTGACACTGTAAAAATCTCTCTTCTGTGTTGCCAATATCCCTTCACAATGATTCTTACTAGTTTCAAGCCAAACTTTGCAGATCCAAGTTATTTTCTATATGAAAAAATACGGTAACTATGATTATGTTCTCTGGAGACAGAGTTTTTACTTCCTCATTGCTTATTTACTTAACATAAACACTTGTCTAGGCCCCTAAAGTCATGTTTCTAGTAAATGAAGAAAAGACTCTACCCCTGAAACCTTATCACTGCCTTTGATGTATCACCTTAAATAAACCACAGGAGACTTTTTCTAATTGTCTAGCTCCAGGTCCTGTGTGTACTGAATCTACAGGGCTCCACCTTTTTGAAACTGTCTTTCCAACTTTGTCTTTTTGTTTTGACTAATTATTCTAGACTAATTTCTTAGGTAGCTTACACCCTCCTTAGCAGGAAGAAGAACCCCCTTGAGCTTAAGTTGGCACTGGCCGCCTCCCCATGTTATGCCTAACTATTCCCCTCTGAAGATTCTGCCTGCATCAATACAATCAGACAAGATCATGTTACACAAACACTATCCTATAATCTAAACTACTAGAGACTTTACCTTGTGTGGTCTTAATAGGTGCTAGTCAAAGTGTGGTATA
The DNA here is from genome assembly GCF_964194105.1 of Spermophilus citellus. NCBI lineage: Eukaryota > Metazoa > Chordata > Mammalia > Rodentia > Sciuridae > Spermophilus > Spermophilus citellus. Next base: position 177,763,120 of record NC_138185.1, on the reverse strand, counting down.
TGAACCAGGTCTCATTTCCCATGAGATAAGAATACAAACTAAAAATTTCAGAAAATTTTGAGCAACTCAACAAAATAATTTTATGTCTAATGAATCTACTAATAAAAAATAGGAACTGTGTTTTGAATGGTTTTTTAAAATCTACTTTTCCTAGTAATTCAATTTTATTATATTTAATAAAAGCATTCATTCCCAAAGGATTCGAAGACAAAAAACACAATTGGCCTTTTAGCATAGATTATTTAAAGACGAGCCCATACGATGGTGAGCCTCCACCATCATATAAAGACCAAGTATATTCAAGTCTCTTGCATTCACACTCTCCTCTAACAGTACCACAAAACAGAAGCTGAACAAAGATCTAAAAAATGAATTAAATAACTAATAACACTTGAAAAGAAACACAGTTAAGAATTTTATCGTCCACTGAAAAATAATGCTACTAATCACTACATCATATATAAGGTATATATATATGTATATGTATATAGGTACACAGAAAGATATAGATTTTATATAAAGATATATTACTGCCTATTAAAGGAAAATGTTTGATTTTTCCCTCTCCTCTTTCATTGTTATGAGGTAAATAAAAATATTTTGAAGAGTGGGTCTCAGGAATACTTTTTAAAAATTGCTTACAGTTCTTATCAATCAATAGTCTAACAAACAAAGTGGGTTTGAAAAAAATAAAATGTTGTTAATTGTAAATGTTCACTTTCTACTTGTGTCTCCCAAAATGGGAATCCAATTTGGAATTATGACCTATAATAGTTTTGATATGTAAATTAAATCTCTAACAAATAAAATTTACAGGCTAGGAATATAGCTCAGTAGTAGAGCACTTGCTTAGCACACCCAAGGCCCTAGGTTTGATCCTAGCACCACAAAAAAAAAAAAAAAAAAAAAATGTATACAACTTACTTCCTAGCAATGGTGGTCACCCGGATGCGCCTCTGCCCACTTGAATGCTGATACTGGGTCACAAACTGGATTGCACCACGTCCTCCTTGAGGAATTGGAGCATTATGCTATGTAAAAACAAATGAGTAAAAACTAAACAAAATTTACTATGTTATTATCATAGACTACATATTCTCTAGTAGTAATAAAATTCAAATAAAATTCATTCAAAAATTAAAAAGTCTCCCATCAAGCAAAAGCCAGGACCAGACAGCTTCACTGCTCAATTCTAACAAACATCTAAAGAAGAACTACTAGTATTAACCAATTCTTCTCAAAATATTCCAAAAAACTGAAGAGGAAAGAACTCTTCCAAACTGAGACCAACATTGCCCTGATAACAAAACCAAACAAGGTTGCAACAAAAATAGATAACTACAGGTCAATGTCCATAATGAACATTGATGCAAAAATTCTAAACAAAATAACAGCAAACCAAATTCAAGAACAAAGTAAAGCCAAGCATGATGGCACACACTTACAATCCCAGCAGCTAAGGAGGCTAAGGCAGGAAGATCACAAGTTCAAAGCCAACCTTAGCAACTTAGCGAGCCCCTAAACAACTGGGCAAAACTCTGTCTCTAAATAAAGTATTTAAAAAGGGTTGGGAATGTGGCTCAGTGGTTGACTGCCGTTACGTTCAAACCCCAGTACCAAAAAGAAAAAAAAAAGCAAATTAAAAAGATTATTCACCATGATCAAGTAGAATTCTTCTCAGGAATGGATGAACTGGTTAAACATAAACAAATAAATAAATGTAATCAATAGAATGAAGGATTAAAAACTATATGATCATCTTGATAGATGAAGAAAAGGCAATTTGATAAAACTGAAAATCCCTTTATAGGGCTGGGGACACAGCTCAGTTGGTAGAGTACTTGCCTCACATGCACAGGCACTGGGTTCAATCCCCAGCACCACAAGTAAATAAATAAAAGAAAACAAATAACCCAATCAACAAATGGGCCAAGGACCTGAACAGACACTTCTCAGAGGAGGACATACAATCAATCAACAAGTACATGAAAAAATGCTCACCATCTCTAGCAGTCAGAGAAATGCAAATCAAAACCACCCTAAGATACCATCTCACTCCAGTAAGATTGGCAGCCATTAGGAAGTCAAACAACAAGTGCTGGCGAGGATATGGGGGAAAGGGTACACTTGTACATTGCTGGTGGGACTGCACATTGGTGCGGCCAATTTGGAAAGCAGTATGGAGATTCCTTGGAAAGCTGGGAATGGAACCACCATTTGACCCTGCTATTCCCCTTCTCAGACAATTCCCTAAAGAACTTAAAATAGCATACTATAGGGATACTGCTACATCGATGTTCATAGCAACACAATTCACAATAGCTAGACTGTGGAACCAACCTAGATGCCCTTCAATAGATGAATGGATAAAAAAAATGTGGCATTTATACACAATGGAGTATTACTCAGCACTAAAAAATGACAAAATCATGGCATTTTCAGGGAAATGGATGGCACTAGAGCAAATTATGCTAAGTGAAGCTAGCCAATCCCTAAAAAACAAATGCCAAATGTCTTCTTTGATATAAGGAGAGCAACTAAGAACAGAGCAGGGAGGAAGAGCATGAGAAGAAGATTAACATTAAACAGGGACAAGAGGTGGGAGGGAAAGGGAGAGAGAAGGGAAATTGCATGGAAATGGAAGGAGACCCTCATCGTTATACAAAATTACATATAAGAGGAAGTGAGGGGAAAGGGAAAAAAAACAAGGGAGAGAAATGAATTACAGTAGATGGGGTAGGGAGAGAAGATGGGAGGGGAGGGGAGGGGAGGGGGGATAGTAGAGGATAGGAAAGGCAGCAGAATACAATAGACACTAGTAAGGCAGTATGTAAAAACGTGGATGTGTAACCGATGTGATTCTGCAATCTGTATACAGGGTAAAAATGGGAGTTCATAACCCACTTGAATCAAATGTATGAAATATGATATGTCAAGAGCTATGTAATGTTTTGAACAACTAATAATTTAAAAAAAAATAAAATAAAATAAAGGTATTTTGTCTATGTACAACCAAAAAAAAATTTAATCCCTTTATAGTAAAAATACTAAACAAGTTAGATATAGAAGGAACATACTTCAACATAAAGGGGGAAAGGTAAAAGTTTTCTAAGATCTATAATGAGATAAGGATGCCCACTTTCACATTTTTATTCAACACAATATTAGAAGTACTACCTAGAAGCAATTAGGCAAGAGAAGGAAATCAATGGCATTCAAATTGGAAATGAGGAATCAAAGTGTCACTGTTAACAAACACCACAATCTTTCTCAAGTGCAAAAAATCCTAATTACTCCACTAAAAAATGATTAGAAATAATAAACAAATTCAGCAAAGTTGCAGGATACAAAATTAAAATGCAAAATTCAGTAGCACTGCTATACATCAATGGCAGATTATAGAAATCAAGGGCTAGGGATGTAGCTCACGGTAGAGTACTTTTCTAGCATTCACAAGGCCCCAGCAGCATAAAAAAAAAAATGAAAAGAAGTAGAAAGCAATTCCATTTACAATAACAGCTACAAAGAAAATAAAATACTTATGAATTCATTTTATCAAAGAGGTGAAAGATTTTTACAATGAAAACTATAAAATGTTGATGAAAGAAATTAAATAAGCTAAAACAAATGGAAAGACAACTGTGTTCCTGGACTAGAAGAACTAATATCATTAAAATGTCCATGCTACCCAAGGCTATCTACAGATCCATTTCAATTCCTCAAAATACCAATGATATCCTTCACAGAACTAGAAAAAAAATCCTAAAATTCATATGAAATATTCATGACTTAAATTAAATACACTTTTAAATATTCAAATACAGAAAGTCATACCTGATTAACAACCTCAAAATATATAGCTAAGGTTGTAGTGGGACTGAGTCCACATATCTTCCATTGACAAGTGCCACCCGTTCCTATCTCCTGTAAAAACAAAATATAGTATGCTTGAAAGCCAGAGAACATAATTTATTAATATAAAGTAAGTACAAAAAAATCTCCAGTAAGAAAAAATATTTCAATTTTCAACCAACTCACTGCATGTTAAAAACTTAAGAGTTGCTGGGCCTGTAATCCTAGTGACTCAGGAGGCTAAAACAGGAGGTTCACAAATTCAAGGCCAGCAACTTGAATTTAGCAAGATCCTATATCAAAATTTAAAAAAAAAAAAAAAAGCTCAAGAATTTTTTAAGACCATATCATGAGTGGGCACACACACACCTGTAATCCCAGCAGCCTGGGAGGCTGAGGCAGGAGGATTACAAATTCAAAGCCAGCCTCAGCAAAAGAGAGGCACTAAGCAATTCAGTGAGATCCTGTCTCTAGATAAAATACAAAAAAGAGCTGGAGATATGGCTCAGTGGTTAATTGCCCCTGAGTTCAATTCCCAGTACGGAAAAAAAAAAAAAGTTTTAACTTAAGAATGGATGGGAAAGGGTATGTGAAAAGAGCACAGAACACAAATAGAAGTATATCAGAAGCAAATAAACCACATAAAACAGAGCATACAATAATTTTAAAAGAAATGCCACACCAAATCTTTCTTGGTGCTGCCCAAGAATCAACTGTATTTCTTTTTAAGAATAAAAGTGACTGGGCTCAGGCAGAGGTTGTGGCTCAGTGGAAGAGCACTTGCCTAGCATGCATGAGGCACTGGGTTCACTCCTGGGCACAACATAAAAATACATAAAATAAAGGTGATGTGTCCATCTACAACTAAAAAAATTTTTTAAAGTGTTGGTTGTAGCTTAGTAGTAGAGAGCTAGCCTAGCATGTGTGAAGCACTGGTTTCAATTCTTAGCACCGCATATAAATAAAGTACAATAAAGGTCCATCGACAACTAAAAAAAATTTTTTTAGAAGAAAAAAAGAATAAAAGTGACTTACATTTTCAGATACACAGGGTCCTTTGGAATTGAGAGACACACAGGGTCCAATTGCTCCTGAAATCTTTATTTCCCTTGAAGTCTGCAAAACAAGAATACAGTCTGGTTTCCTCAAAGATAAGCTTATATGTTAATTTCAAAGTATATAAGAATGTTAAGATATTCTTCCATATTTAAAACTAAAAACCCAACAAAAATACACTAACATTAAAAATAATTCAGCACTGAGCACTTTAATGCTGATAACTCCCATATTTAAAATACAGCTCAAACTTAATTTTATTTCTCTTTTCTATCAACCTATATATAGGAGGTCTCCCTTTGGAAATATCACCCTGAATTGAAACTTACACCATGCCCAAAATTAATACGCATTAATCCAAAACCATAGTTTTCCTCCCACATAAAAATCTTGTTCAGCCAGGCGTGGGGATGCACGCCTATAATCTCAGAGGCTAGGGAGGCTGAGACAGGAGGATCCCAAGTTCAAAGCCAGCCTCAGCAACTTAGTGAGGCACTAAGCAACTCAATGAGACCCTATCTCTAAATAAAATACAAAATAGCCCGGGGCTGGGATGTGTTTCAGTGGTTGACTGCCTCTGAGTTCAATTCCCAGGACTAAAAAAAAAAAAAAAATCTGTCCAGATGGGCTCTCTCTAATCTCTACTGTCACCAAATTTAACCTATCACATTATCTTCTATCTAAAAAAAAAATAGAAATAAAAAAAAAAAGAAAGCCTATTTATTTTCTTACTTGAGCTTCTTTTTCATGACTTATCCTAAACAGACAAATTTTACCTAACACAGTTATTCACTATACTACAATGACTTTTGCAGACAAAAGCCTCTCCAAACTACAACCAACCCACATAATTAAAACTATTTCTCCTATATTCCAATACAAATCATACACTCTCACTGGACATTTTTCTAATATTTCATATTGATTCTCACCTCCCTACCTCTCTTCTCACTGGGCTCCTGAGTAAAATGCATTCTCCTCCCATCTTTCAAAAACTCCCCTAGGATACATTGTGCCCTACATACATTCATTTTTCTTCCCTAAACTCTATATCTGCTATTCAATTCTATCACATGAGTTAGTCTTGTCTTTCTATCCTTATGACAAGACTACACCTTAGATATTCTTGACATCTCACTTTTTTTTTTCAGAGTCAAAGAACAAACTTACCTTGTGCATACTAGGCAAGGGCTCTGCCACTGAGCTAAATCCCCAAACCATCTCTCAACATCTCTATAATTTTCTAGCATTATGCTGGATATACAGCAAGAACTCAATACAATAACAAGATTAATCTTTAATTAATATTCAAAATCATGCTTATAATATACATGTAACTAACAAACCCTTTAGGTTTTTTAAATGCAAATTTGAAATGAATAATAGAATTTTATAACAACTAACCACAAAATTATTCTATGTCAAATCTTAAATAACACAAAATAGTTTATCTTAAGTTAGATAATTGCTCCATTAAAAATTCTGGCACTAAAATAAATAAATTTAGCACTAAAAAGATAAAGCATACTTTAAAAATTAAAACAAATATAGAAACAATAGAAAGGTAAAAGAAATTTACTCACATAATTCTACTTTCTAATAATTGTTCAAAAATGCTCAATCTCTTCAAGTGAACAAAATCTCTAATTCGAGATTTCGATAGAAGAGCTGGGGATGTAGTTCAGTGGCAGAGCACTTGACTAGCATATATAAGGCCCTGGGTTCTATCCCCAGCACCACAGAAACAAAATGAAAACAAACAAAAAAAAATTCGATATAAAATAACCACTATTTCACTATTTTTAAAGCATACATTGAATTTTATTAATGATATTTTAAAATTATGATCAAGCCTACAATTTCTCTCTTGATAAACATATCATACATGGGAAGTTTTGGTTCTTACCTTTATTTCTAATGTACCACCAAAGCCCATTTTAAACTGTCCATGCATATCTTTGGTAAAGACTCTTTGAAAAGTTTGTTTGAATAAAGAAGTGTTGAAAGAATCACCCATGACCATGTATCCACTGCATGGAAAAAACGAAACAATGCATGAAATACATTAAAATGGGTTCATGTGTTACCAGAAAATGAATACCTCTCAAGACTACCAATAAATTTTAAAGATATCTCCCAAAATGTGCTGTATTACTACCATTAGTGTTTAAGGCTGAAATATATATGAAAATATCCTCACTCTACAAATAATCTTAATTCTGAGTGTATCTGCATGCCCCCAACACTTACAATCTGTCCTCAGCAATTTTTTAAAAATTTTGCCTTAAATAGCAACACATTCAAACATTAAAAATTCAAAAGGCACAACATGTTATTAAGTGGAGCTGGGGATGTAGCTCAGTTAGTAGAGTGCTTGGTGCTTGTCTCGCATGCCCAAGGCCCTGGGTTCAATCCCCAGCACCACACATACATACACACACACACACACACACACACACACACACACACACACACACACAAATGCTATACAGTGACAAATGTGTTTCTACTGGCCCTGCCTCTCAGTTCTGCATATTGGTGAAGATACCTGACATTTTATAGCATACATTTTCATTCTTTTGTTTATTTGTTTGTTTGTTTGGCAGTACTGGGAATAGAACCCAGCAGCGCTCAACCACTGAGTTATATGCCCAGCCCTTTCTTTGTTTAAGACAGGGTCTTGCTAAATTGCCCAGGCTGGTCTTGAACTTGTGATCCTCCTTCCTCAGTCTCCCAAATTGCTGGGATTTCACACATGTACCACCACGCCCAGGGCATTCTCATTCTTAAAAATAGAGGGAAGTATTAATGGAACATTTTCACTTTATACACTTAGGCATTGTTTAAATTTCTCACTTTGGTAGCACATAGAGTACAGAATATAAGTTGGAAAATTATACTTAAGAGCCCCACACAGAAGATAAGTTCCATGACAACAGATATTTTATGTTTCGTTCATTGCTGTATTTCTAGTTCCTTGAACAGTTTGCCAGGATAGAGGTCAGTGAAACACTTGCCTAGCATACACAAAGCCCCAGGTTCAATCCCTAGCACTGCAATGAAAACAAAAAAAAAACTGTTTGCTACAAAGTTGGTGCTCATTAATATTTATTAGATGAACTAATTAAATAACCTGAAAAATAAATTGATATACCTGAGTTTCTTAAAACTTAATAAAATTATTTCAAAAGTAATAACCTCTAGTGGAAGAAGAGGAACATGTCCCAATTTATCCTATGAAGCTAACACAAAACAAAAGACATCGTAAGAAATCTATAGCTTAATATGCCCTATGAAGATAGCTACAAGAATCCTCAAGAAAATACTAAAAATTGAATCTGACTATAAAAAGGGTTATGTGACCATGACCACATGAGGTTCAACCCAGGAATGTAAGGTAGACTTAACAAACAAACATCAGGGGATGAAGTTATAGCTCAGTAGTAAAGTGCTTGCCTACTATGCATAAGGTCCTGGATTTGATGATGTTAGTAGAGTAGAGGAGGAGGGAGACGGGTGGGAGAAATTTAATCTTTTCATATTATGATTTTCATCTAGTATGAAAATCTATCTTCATCATATTATGAAAAGATTAAATTATTTCCCTCTAAGATTAAAAACAACACAAGAAGTCCACTATCACTTTTTTTATTCAACATTGTGTTGTACATTCTATCCAGAGTGATTAGATAGGCATCTAGATAGAAAGGAAGAAGTGACATGGTCTTACATATAGGAATTTCTAAGAAATCCACAAAAAAAATTAAAACTAATACAAAGGTTCAGCAAGGCTGTCATATACAAGATTGTGGGGGACTGGCTCGATTCTCAGCACCACATATAAATGAATAAAATAAAGGTTCATTGACAACTAAAAAATATTTTTAAAAAAACTGATTATGGGCTGGGATTATGGCTCAGTGGTAGAGTGCTTGCCTAGCAGGTGTCAGGCACTGGATTCAATCCTCAGCACCACCATAAATAAAAGTACTGTGTCTATCTACAACTAAAAAATTTATTTAAAAAGAAAAACTGATTGTGTTCCTAACACTAACAATAAACAACATGAGAACAGAATTAAGGAATTGATTCCATTTATAATAACATTAAAAATAAAATATTTAAGAATATAAATTTAACAAAAATATAAAACTGGTTCACTGAAACCTATAGAACACTTCAAATAAATTTTAAAAGATCTTAAAAATAAACAGAAAGACATTCTATGTTCACAGGTAAAACAATATTTAAGCTAACAGTACTCTCAAAGAAATTAAAGGGACACAAATAGGAAAAGAAGTTATATTATCTGTTTGCTGATGACAAAATCCTATATCTACAAGACCCAAAAAATTGTACCAGAAGACTTCTAGAGCTGATAAATGAATTCAGCAAAGAAGCAAGATCAATATTCATAAATCAATAGCTTTCCTGTACTCCAACAGTGATTCTGTTGAAAAAGAAATCAGGAAAATCATCCCATTCACAATAACCTCAAAAAAAAAAAAAAAGAAAGAAAGAAAAACAACTTGGGAATTAATCTAACTAAGGAAATAAAGATCTCTGCAATTATAATTATAGAACACTACGGGCTGGGGATGTGGCTCAAGCGGTAGCGTGCTCACCTGACATGCATGGGGCGCTGGGTTCAATCCTCAACACCACATAAAAATAAAATAAAGATATAAAAAAAAATTACAGAACACTGAAGAAAAAAAATTGAAGAACACTTTAGAAGATGAAAAGATCTCTCATGTTCTTGGATAGGCAGAATTAATACTTTCAAAATGGCCATACTACCAAAAGCAATATACAGATTCAATGCAGCCCCATCAAAATATCAATGACATTCTTCACAGAACTAGGAAAAGAAAAACAACAGTCCTTAAATTCATTTGGATAAATTAAAGACCCAGAATATCCAAAGCAATCCTGAGCAAGAAGAGTGATACAAGAGGCATCACAATACCAGATCTCAAATTATACTACAGAGCTATAGGAACAAAAACAGCAAGGTATTGGCGTTCACACAAACATGAAGACCAGTGGAATAGAATAGAAGACACAGAGACAAACCCACATACTTACAGCCACCTAGTACTTGACAAAGGTGCCAAAAATACATGTTGGTGAAAAGACAGTCTTTTTAAGAAATGGTGCTGGGAAAACTAGATATGTATATGTAGAAGAATGAAACTAGATCCCCCTCTCTCACCCTGTACAATATCAAATTAAAGTGGATCAAAGGCTTAGGAATTAGACTAGAAATCCTGCAACTGCTAGAAGAAAACACAGGGTCAGCACTCCATCATACAGCTGCAGGCACCAAAACTTCCTTAACAAGACTCCTAAAGCTCAAGAAATAAAACCAAGAATCAATAAGTGGAATGGCACCAAATTAAAAGCTTCTGCACAGCAAAGTAAACAAGAGTTTGAAGACAAAGCCTGCAGAATAGAAGAAAATCTTTGCCAGCTATTCCTCTGACAAGGGGTTAAGATCCAGAATGTATGAAGAATTCAAAAAGCTAACAAAATCAACTTCACTCCTACATATGTATCTAAGAGAAACTTCAAAGCACAATATTTACCCAATGTTCACACAATGTTCAAATTAGCATGATCCATAATAATCAAAAAATGGCAATGAAATGTTCAATGTAGATTGATAAAATGTGGTATATCCATACAATGGAATATTGTTAAATGAAGTTGAACCTCCTTCTTCCCTTTTTATTATACAATAATAAAGAAATAAAGCTGGGTGTGGTGGTACATGCTAATAGGGAGGCTGAAGAATAAGCATCTCAAATTTGAAGATAGCCTAGACAACTTAGCAAGACCTTGTTTCAAAACCAAAATAAAATTTAGAAAAAGGATTAGAGATATAGCTCTGTAGTAGAGTTCTTGCCAAGCATGTGTGAGGTCCTTGGTTCAATCCCCAGTACTGCCAAAAAAATACTGTTACATTATAAATATGAAACTTGAAACATTATGCTAAATGAAGACGACATATTATATTATTCCATTTATATAAATTATTCAGAATATGCAATTCATAGCTGCCTAAGGCTCAGAAAGTAGGTGAGAATAAGGAAGAAGAAACGGAGGACCTCTAATGGGTAGTGTCTCTAGAGTAATGCAAATGTTCTAAAATTAAATTATGGCAATGGCTGTGCAATGTGTAAACATAAAAAACCACCACACTGTACATTTTAAATAGTTTTATGGTAATGTGAATTATGTATGAAAACACTGCTAAAATAACAAAATAATGATTTCAAGATATCAAAATGAGATTCTTAAACAGAACTGGCAACTTTATAACACTGTATTTTTTTTTATTTTTTTTCCTGATTCATGAAAATGTAATATAAGTGAACATTTTTATAATTTCCCAGATAATGCAAGGATTTAAAAGTATCTTAATTCCTTTACCACCTCTTTTAATGTTATTATTGTTGTATATTTTAATTATATATAATTCAACATAATTGTATATTTATATTTATTATTTTACATATTATTTAATTATATATAATATTAAATACATGTTTATAATTTTAGAAGACATTATTACTTATGTTTTCAATGGTGAAAATTCATTTGAATTGCCATACTTGTTTAGTTTTTTATAACAAATTTATGTTAGACCCTCTCCTCGGACTATACCCAAAGGACTTAAAAACAGCATACTCCAGGGACACAGCCACATCAATGTTTATAGCAGCACAATTCACAATAGGTAAACTGTGGAACCAACATAGATGTCCTTTAGTGGATGAATGGATAAAAAAAAAAAATGTGGCATATATATACAATGGAATTTTACTCAGCATTAAAAGAGAATAAAATTATGGCATTTGCAGGCAAGTGGATGGTGTTGGAGAAGATAATGCTAAGTGAAGTTAGCCAATCCCTAAAAATCAAATACCTAATGTTTTCTCTGATATAAGGAGGCTGACTCATAGTGAGGTAGGAAGGGGGAGCATGGGAGGATTAGATGAATTCTAGATAGGGAAGGGGGGAGGGAGAGGAAGATTACCAAGGGCTGTGGAATGTGATGGACATCATTATCCAAAGTACATGTATGAAGAATCGAATTGGGTGTCAACATACTTTACATATAAACAGAGTTATGAAAAATTGTGGTATACTTGTGTAATAAGAATTGTAATGCAAAAAAAAAAATAACCAAAGTACATGTATAAAGGCATGAATTGGCGTGAACACACTCTATATACAAAGATAAAAAATTGTACTCTATATGTATAATAAGAATTGTAATGCACTCCACTGTCATGTATTTAAAAAAATAAAATCAATAAAACTAAAAAAAATTTATGTTAGAATAGTTTTATATTTACAGAGAAGTTGCAAAGAGAGTTCTGTATATCTTGTACCCAATTTCCTCTGTTGTTAACAATCCACATTATTGTGGCACACTGTGACAGTGAGGAACCAACACAGATTCATAGCTTCAGGCTCACCTTGTATTTTCCCTGTCCAAACCCTAGAATCAGCCAATTCTATTAGAACCCTTGATTACTTTTAGTAGACACCAAGATCTGGGTACTGGGTGTCATCACTGCTACTGGACCATGATTGCTCATAGGCCCTTTCAATAGTAGAGTTCAAAAGACAGAACTATTGTATATAACAACATTATATTTTAGACAAAAATGTAAAGTGTGTTTACATAAGAAACATCGAAACTGTTAATAAGATATTGCCCTGAAGTGATAAGACAATGATTCTTTTATTTTCCTAAATAGTCATTATTTGGTTTGTATTTGTAAACTGTCATCATGAATTTAGAATTGCAAAAATTATACAAATTTAAATTCATACCCAGTAAGGTTGGGACAGCATTTCATCTCCAGGAGACCTGTCTGATCTAATGCACACGCGTAGATGTCAATAACATGACCAGTTGTAGCAGCTCGATTAGCCAATGCTTCAAAATGCTATAAAAGATTTTTGAATGAAATCTAACATACAAAATTAATCATTCTACAAATATTTTTCTATTATCAAATCAAAATGATTTTAAGATTAAAAGAATTCATAATTTAAGTATGATTTATTCTTACTTTTCTAGAACATCTCACAAAAATGATACAATAACTTCTAGAAGTCTGACATTTTCATATTATTTTATTTAAAACCCACTAGTTCTAAATAAATCCCTAAATGAAGCAAAATTTAAAGAAAGGTATACCAAACATCTTGCTATTCATCTGTCAAAAGAGTAGAACAAGGGCTGGGGACATAGCTCAGTTGGTAGATGTGTTTGCCTTGCATACATAAGGAACTAGGTTCAATCCCTGACACCACAAAAAGAAAAAAAAAAAAAAAGAGTAGAATAAGACAGATTCTTTAATTCTCTTTCCTGGTGAAGTTCACATGCAAGTAACGAAAACAGACAATTTCAAAAGCAAAAAGATAAAGAAAACATTTTTTGTAGCTCTAACCAAGAAAACTTGGAAGCTCAAAAGGGAAATTAGGCTGGGTACAGTTGTCATACAGCTGTAATCCCGGCTACTCAAGAGGCCAAGGCAGGAGGATCATAGGTTTGACAGCAGCCTTGACAACTTCACAAGACCCTGTCTCAAAAAATAAAGTAAAAAGGCCTGGGGATGTAGCTCAGTGGTAAAGTGCCCCTGGATTCAATCCCCAATACAGAAACATTAAAAAAAAAGAAAGAAAGAAAATTAGTTGTCAGGAAAAAAAAAATCTATTAACAATGACAAAAATAATGTCATTAGTTACTTTTATAAATTTGGCCAAGGGCTGGGGTTGTGGCTCAGTGGTAGAGCATTTGCCTAGCACATGTGAGGCACTGGGTTCAATCCTAGCACCATATAATAAATAAATAAAGGTATTGTGCCCATATACAACTAGAAATTAAAAAAAAAAAAATGGTGGGCGTGGTGGCACACGCCTGTAATCCCAGCAGCTCAAGAAGCCAAGGCAGGAGGATCAGGAATTCAAAGCCAGCCTCAGCAAAAGTGAGGCACTATGCAACTCAATGAGACAGACATCTGTCTCTAAATTAAAAATACAAAATAGGACTGGGGATATGTCTCAGTGGTTGAGAGCCCCTGTGTTCCATCCCTGTACCCCCCCAAAAAAAATTAACAGTGACTACCCAAAAAATATGAGATAATACAACACAACTAAGCTAAAACTGAACTCTAGAGAATTGAAAAGAAAAAAAAAAAAAAAAAAAAAAAGGGACATTAACAGGCAATATAACAGAGTCCAGACCCTGTCTCAAAAAACTAAAGTAAAAGGCCTGGGCATTTGCACAAAATCAAAAAACAAAATGAAGTCAGATGAACAAAAAGTAACTCACAAGAAAATATGAAACATTCAAACTACAAACAATGTACTTATCAAGAGGAAACATTTCAGTCAGTCGTGGTGGCACATGCCCATAATGCCAGACTTAGAAGTCTGAGGCAGAAGAAGTCCAAGTTTGAGGTCAGCCTCAGAAACTTTTCAAGGCCCAAACAACTGAGCAAGACCCTGTCTCAAAATTTAAAAAATCATTTTTTTAAATTTTGAGACAGTCTCACTAATTTGCCCAAGGTGGCCAAAAACTTGTGATCCTCCTGTCTCAACCTCCAGATTTACTAGGATTACAGGTGTACACCACCATGCCTGGCTACAATTAAATTTTAAATATTTGAAACCAGAAAAACTGTTACAACTTTCAAGGCAAAAAAAAAAAAAAAAAAAAGACTATTTCCTCAGTTCTGAATAGCAGTTATAATATCAGACTTCATGACACCAGATTTCTACAGAAATCATCAAAACAATACATCAAAACAACTTAGTACCTTCTAGTAAGGTAATAAGACTTAAAAACAAAAATTACCTTGGTTCCCTTTTTAACATATTTGGCATTGTCTTTTTCAATGTCATGCCATGATCTTATAGGTGTCTTCAATTCGTCTCCAACCACCATTCCAGGTCCCTGAGTAGCAGGACCACCAATGAACATCATGATACGAGCACCAGTGTTGGGGAAAGTACACTATTGGAAAAGAGAAACTCATCAAAAGAGTTTAAAGGAAAATGAGAAAGATATAGATATACAAATTCTGATGTTATTTAAAGAAAAGTGGGAAGAATGTATTTTCTAAGAAATAAAATAATTTAATGTTTAAAATGAAATTAAAAACCAGATGTGTGAAGTTTCTTTTGAAATTCTCTTCTAAATAGTAGTGCATTACTAATTTTAAAATAACCTATAACCCTAATGCCTATTAACAAATACATTTCACCTGCTTAACTAGTCCCAGAGAAGCAGAAAGAAACACAGAAGACATATCTTTTCTGTCCAGCCCAGTGCAGGGGATCAAACCCAGGGCCTTGTACATGGTAGGCAAGTGTTCTACTATAGAATTACAGCCCCAGCCCCAGCCCTACAGAAAACAAAAGTAAAGGGCTGAGGATGTAGCTAAAACTACTTTTTAGTTTTCATTTTTATGCATTCTTAGATATTATTTGAATGAAATCATGTTTGTTACTTCCATAACTTTCTCAAACTAGTTTAATAAACAAAAGTAATTTTCATTTTGGTAATCTAAAATAAAAACAGTCATGTAAAAATGAAAAAAGGAAGAACAAGAACAAATTAAAATACAAACACTTTTATAAAACTAAAGCACAAATAACATTCAAACTTCAAAATTCCTATAAATTAAAAAAAAAAAAAGGCAGTAAATTCCACTGATCATTACATCCTTTCACTGCAGTATTCACAAAAAGCAAAGGTAATTTGGAGAAATGGGTACAAACAGGAAGAAAAAAGAAGGAAGCCAACAAGAGACCTAGAACAGCCAGATTCAAATAAAAACTTAATAAGGAACATTAAAGAAGAACTAGAAGATAACCAAGAGAATGAAAATGAAATAAAGAAGTAAAGAGATAAGCCGAGCATGGTGACACATGCCTATAATCCCAGTGGCTCAGAAAGTTGACATAGGAGGATCACAAATTCAACTTATCCAGGCCCTAAGCAACTTGGCAAAACCCTGTCTCAAAATGTAATAAAATAGGTAAACCTAAGTAAAGTGTTTTCCCCAAGTTCTGTGAGCCCCTCTAGCAAATTAATCAAACCTGAAATGGAGTTGTGAAAACCCCCAATTTACAGCTGGTCAGTCAAAATTACAAGTAACAACTTACTACCTGCAATTGGTATCTGAAATGGGGGAGCAGTCTTGTGAAATCAAGCCCTTAATCCATAAGATGTGATGCTACCTCTAGGTAGACAGTGTCAGAATTAAATTGAATTATGGGCTGGGGTTGTGGCTCAGCGGCAGAGCACTCACCTTACATATGCGAGGCCCTGGGTTCAATCCTCAGCACCACATAGATATAAATAAATAAAATAAAGGTATTGTGTGCAACTACAACTAAAAAATAAATATAAAAAAAATTAAATTGAATTAAAGAACATCTAGCTGGCGTCCACTGCAGGACTGCTTGATTGCTATGTAGGTTAAAACACACACACACACTCCTAAGGTAACAGAAGTATTATCTGTTGATTATTGAGTGACAGAATAAGGAAAAGCACTTTGGTTTGTTTTTGTTTTTTTCCCTATACCCTTGTAATTCCATACCCTCACAGACACACCCACATTTACATTTCAAAAAAAAAAAATTCATCATCACTACCTCAAGTAGTCCTACAGCTATGGAAAGTGCCACTCCCGAGGAACGCAAAGGTCTCTTTCCCTGTGGCACAGGCCAAGGGTCTCGCTGAAGTTCTCCCAGGAGATCTGTGAGATTCATGTCTATTTTCTGTACTGGCTGTAAAAATCTGCCAAAAAAAAAAAAAAATTTAAGTCATTTGTGTTATTGAGAGTTTAAGAAACTTTCCTAAAAATAGAGAAACCATTACTTTGAATATACAGTAAACCAACAGTTTTAAAATTTTCCCAGGCATCAGAAATTTTTTTTTTTAAACAGATTACTGGGCCCCAATTCTAAAGTTCATTTCAGTAGGAAGCAGAGGTGAGCCAAAAATTTACATTTCATACAAGATCCCAGATGCTACTTATGTTAATGGTCCAGTATAATATAACTGCTATAAACAAAACACTCAAACCAAGTACTTCATCAAGATTTTTCATTTTTCATCTAGTAAGTTTTAAGTTATTGAAATAATTATGAGAAGCAACATCAACTCAATTTTAGTAATATCACTTTATCACTTCCAGGGCTGGGAGCAGTGGCTCACACCTGTAATCCCAGCTGCTTGGGAGGCTGAGACAGAAGGATCCTGAGTTCAAAGCCAGCCTCAGCAATGGTGAGATGCTAAGCAACTCAGTGAGACCCTGTCTCTAAACAAAATACAAAATACAGCTGGGGATGTGGCTCAATGGTCAAGCACCCCTGAGTTCAATCCCTGGTATCCCCCCCTAAAAAAAAAAGTAATATCACATCCAATTATAAAAATTATAAAGTTCAAGAGAAAAAGCTACCTCTAAAGTTGAAAAAAACAAAATAAAAAGTTTTTGAGGTCCTACTTTTGTTGGATTGTCCTCAAACCACAAAAATTAAATTTATATGAACTTAAAAATAGAAAATCAACAATATATAAAAACTAAACTCTTTACATTGTAGTGATTAAAAAAAATTTCAGTGATATGATTCTGTCTCAATTCTTTAAAAAGTATAATCATGTCAGGCATGGTGGTGCACACCTGTGATCCCAGTAACTCGGGATGAAGGAGGATCACGAATTTGAGGCCAGCCTTAGCAACTTAGAAAGACCCTAAGCAACTTAATAAAACTCTATATCAAAATAAAATAAAATAAAAAATACAAGTAGTCTAATTAAACCCATTAAATTCCTAAAAATATTTAACAATATAGTATTGTTGAATGCCTATGTTCAAGTTAAGGATATGAGGTGGGCCGGAAGCGTAGCTCAGTGGTAGGTAGAGTGCTTGCCTAGCATGAAAGCATGAGGCCTTAGATTCAACCATTAGTACCACAATGAAAAAAAAAAAGGCTCAAGGGTATGAGATGCTTAAAATAGCTGCATAAATTGCAAAATTCTGATTGTCATATTTGATTATTACCTATTGGAAGGAGGTGGCTGCTGTACCTGAGGACCTCGTGTTGCTTGGGTGACTGGTACTTTAGAGAGTCCCAGCATCTCCTGTAAAAAGATTATTTGAGTAACATGCACTTAATTCTACAAAAACTTGTCAACTATTTATAATGTGCAAGGTGCTATGCTAGAAAGTAGGTTCAAAAAAATAAAGGGCACAAGCAAGATCTCTTTCTTGCTTGTGGGCAAGAGTCCAATTCAAGAAAGTTTCAGAAAAACATTAACAGTCCAGTGAAATAATCGTCATGAGGAAGCAAAGGACAAGATTTTATGGGAGCAAAGAGAAAGGATATTAACTCAAATACATTATTTCTAATTTAATAGTCAAAATAAATAACATATTCATTCATCCCTTTCAGTAACTATATATTAAATACCTACTATGTACCAGGAATAAAATGGTGAAAAAATGAATAGTCCCTGCATTCTTGGAAATTTAACTCCAGAAAGAGAAAGGAATTAATTCAGTCATCAGGTTTTCAGAATTTTTGATTGCCTGTTATACATTTTTACTACTTCATTGGCACCAAGAATTTTGGATAAAGGAACTTACCCTGTATCTCCATTCTACAGATGAAAAGCACAGAGAGGTTAAAACTTGACCACTTTATCTCCTGTCTCATGGAAACAGATGATCCCCCCTTCCAAGACATTCTGCTTCCTAAAAAATTCCTGCCATGTCTTCTGAAACCTCACTCTGCTCATCTAATTCTTGCCTGCATTCACTCTTCAATGTCTTTCCCTTCTGTGTATACAGTGTCTCTCCTCCTAAAGTAATCATCTTAAATTTGGTTCTTGCTCAAATTCCCAGATTGTCTCCTTCCTTATTTTCAACAACAAACCTCTTAAAACAATAAACTTAGCCTATTGGTGGCACATGCCAGGAATCCCTGAAATGCAGAAAGCTTGAGGCAGGAGGACAGCAAGTTCAAGACCAGTCTTAGCAACTTAATGAAACCCAGCCTCAAAATTAAAAAGAAAAAAAAAGGGGGGGGGGGCTGGAATGTGGTACAGCAACAGAGTGCCACAGGGTATTCCACCCCTCCTCCCCAAAACAGACTTTTCTTTACTTCCTCAAATCCTATTTATTTATCCAAACCTGCAAGCTCCTCTAGAATGTTTTCAATTAACTTTAGTACCACTATACCAATCTGCCAAGCTTCAGATTAAGAGTCATTCTCAAAAATCTTTTCTTCCTTTCTTTTTCATTTGGGTTAACCTGGATGCCTCCAAAGTTTGACTTCATGTGTGTTGGCTTTATTCCAGGTTTATCTATTATCTTCCAGAGGAAATGTTTTCAAATGGAATTGTACTAGAATCACTTAGAAATTTTTTTTCAAAATACATACATGAACAACCCAGTCATCTCCCAATACAAATAAACATTCACTTACTTTTTTATGGGCTATCAAAATCTCTAAGTGAAATGTCTAGAAGCAAAAGCTAGTATTGCTTAAAAAAAAAAAAAAGGTAAAGGAGGAAGAGGGAGGGGAAAAAAAAAGCTAATATTGTGTGATTGCTCTCTCCTAGCCTTCAGCATTTCTCTTCTATAAGCCCTTCAAATCTCTAGTAAAATATCTTTGGTTTCACTTTAAATTTTAAAGATACATTTAGGGGCTGGGGATGTGTTTCAAAGGTACAATATTTGCTTAGCATGTGCAAGTGTCTCAGTTTGATCCCTAACACATATGGGATTAAAAAAAAAAAAAGAGTACAGTTAAAAGTAAAAGATCTTTAATCTGCCTAACAGCAATTTAAGGAACATGAAAAAAAAAAAGTGATGACAACACTAAATTTAAAACTTTTGTTGTAACACATTTATATTAATCATTCATAATTTTTCCTTATTTTTTTAGAAACATATCCAAAAGGCATATATATTACTTACATGAAATAACATTCACAAGTTGAAAACTACCATTCTTACTTACCTGCAGTTGTTTGGCAGATAGATCTTTTGTTCCCCTGAAGACATAGCTTTTTGAAATGCCTTCACATCCAAGTTCATGAACCTGCACCATCCTCCCAAAAGTAATAAGTCCAACCAAAGCTGTAGGTGGTAAGAGACTTAATGACATCTGCATGGATTCCTTCAAGGCTTGTAAATCTTCATCTTCCATGCAAGTATCAACCACATAGAGGAATATCAAAGGCATCTGTGGACCACGCTTTTAAAAAAATTTTGCAGTAGTAAGAAAAATAAGGTTTTTTAAAAGCATTAACACTTCAACACAAATTTTAAGACAGTCGATGAGGGACTAATTAAATAATGCATACAATGGAATCCTAATACATGCATATGATAGAGTTCTATTATAGCCATTACAGAAATGAAACAGGTTATATATGTGTCATGAAGAGCCATCCAAGACACAGCATCAAGGGAAAAATTAAGTTTAAAAACATTCTACATAGTTACTTGGAGGGCACTTTCAATTTCCATTTTATTTCATTACAGGAGGGTTCATTTCTCTTGTTTTTTGCTTTCTATACTACATTTTAATTGACGCATTATAACTATACATAATAATGGATTCATTATGTCATATTCATACATGCACATAATTTGATCAACTTCATTTCCTAGTACTTTTCCTTACCCTCCCCTCCTCTCTCCCCCCAATCCACTTGCTCTGCTCTACTGATCTTCCATCTATCATTATTATTATTATTATTATTTTAATCAGAACATTATAATTAATCACAAATGTGGGATTCAGCTGGGCATGGTGGCACATACCTACAATCTCAGCACCTTGGGAGACTAAGATCCTTCTGATCAAAAGTTCAAGGACATATTTAGCAATTTAGTGAGGCCCTGAACAACTTAGTGAGACCCTGTCTCAAAACGACAAATAAAAAGGGCTGTGATATAGCTCAGTCGAACCCATCCCTGGGTTCAATTCCTAGTACCAAAAATGACAATAAAAAAGAAAGTCAAGATTGAATGTTTTCTCTCATAGGTGGAAGTTTTTTGTTTTGTTTTGTTTTTAATAGTATCTTTTTTTTTTAATGATAGCTTTATTGTTTTTTATTTTTAAAGAGAGAGAGAGAGAGAGAGAGAGAATTTTAATATTTATTTTTTTAGTTTTCGGCGGACACAACATCTTTGTTTGTATGTGGTACTGAGGATCGAACCCGGGCCGCACGCATGCCAGGCAAGCACGCTACCACTTGAGCCACATCCCCAGCCCTCATAGGTGGAAGTTAAAGGGGGAAAAAAGAGCTAAGAAAGGAATCTCATGAAAACAGAAGGGAGACCAATAGAGTAGAGAAAAGGGATTGAGGAGAAGGAGGGGAGGAAATGGGGAAGTACTGGAAATGAAATCTACCAAATTACACTATTGTCCAACTCACACCCAACTCAACCTTGACTTTCTAAGTCTGGCTTATTTCGCTTATAATAAGTATTTATTAATTTTAAAATAATAAAATAATATAAAGTTTAAAAACAAAGTGAAGTGATTTTTATAAAACAACTATCCAGGGGCTAGGGATGTGGCTCAAGTGGTAGCTCTCTCGCCTGGCATGTGTGCGGCCTGGGTTCGATCCTCAGCACCACATACAAACAAAGACGTTGTGTCTGCCAATAACTAAAAAATAAATATTAAAAAAATTCTCTCTTTCCCTCCCTCCCTCCCTCCCTCCCTCCCTCCCTCTCCCCCTCCTCTCTCTCTCTCTCTCTCTCTCTCTCTCTCTCTCTCTCTTTAATAAATAAATAAATAAATAAATAAATAAATAAAGCAACTATCCAGACTTGAAGTGGATTTTCAGAGACCCAAAAATGAGCCAAGCTAAACAAATTACTGACTGGCTCAAATGAACCATAATTCCATTTTCTCTACAATATTCATATTATCATTTCCACACTTAAACTTATAAATAACTATGTAAAATTGTCCAGAAAGGGAAGAAAAATTATTTTCCAAAGCAAAAATATTTTTATTAATTAGACATGGGGATAAATTAGCAGACCTCAGAGTTATATTGGCCAACTATTTGTAAACTGATGTTCCAATTACAAAACAAGATTGATACTTTATTTTTGATTGTTTTACTCAACATAGCAAATCACCCCACCCTACCCAGTATCTGACCACCCAACAAATAACTATAATAAAGAAATTACCTTTCTCCTATGTAATGTTTTGAACGACCAACAATAAAAATAAAAAAATTTAAAAAAAAAGAAATTACCTTTCTCAAATTGACTCTAACAGCTCTTACCATTGAAATGCCCCACCAACTTAATGTGTGATGATCCCTTTTAAGTTACCTCAAATTAACAATTATCCTAATATAACACACTGGATATTTAAAAATTTTCTTAACTATCTGTTCTTATGTTCTTACCAGAACTACATATTCAATGCTAGAAAACTGAGGTAAAAGTTCAGCAGGCTGATTCAGTTCAGATATCCCAGCATAAGTAGGTGGAAACTATAGAGAGAAATACATAAAAATTTTTAACAAATTATTTGCAAGAAAAATCAATAAAATTTTAAACTCAAAAAATAATTACTTTTTAATCATTTAATTAGTAAAAAAGACATTTCATTACATGAAAGATAACTATTGTATCTTCTCCTTTTAAAAAAAATTTTTTTAGATGCTGATGGACCTTTATTTTATTCATTTATTTATATGCTGTGCTGAGGATGGAACCCAGTGCCTCACACATGCTAGGCAAGTGCTCTACCACTGAGCCACAACCCCAGCCCATATTTTATCTTTCTTAAATATTCATTTTTCTATGTGACTTGTATTATAGCATTAACATCTATAACGGGGATTTTCTTACCTGATTCCTTTGATAACAAAAGTTGCAAGCCCAGAGTTTTGCTCGATAATCCACTTGACTGTTTTAAGAAAAGATATATCAGTTTATATTTCAGTTCAATTTTATAAAGATCCTAATTTCAATAAAATTAATTTATCTTATAAAATGAATGCATTCAAATTAATTGTCAAAATGATCTTTAAAACCTATGTATTTTGGGGGCTGAGGTTGTAGCTCAGTGGTAGAGCACTTGCCTAGCATGTGTGAGGCACTGGGTTCGATCCTCAGCACCACATAAAAATAAATAAACAAAATAAAAGTATTGTGTTCTTCTACAACTAAAAAAAAATTTTTTTAAAAAGCTATGTGGGCATGGTGGTGCATGCCTGTAATCCCAGCAGCTTGGAAGGCTGAGGCAGGAGGATTGCAAGTTCAAAGCCAGCCTCAGCAAAAGCAAGGCGCTAAGCAACTCAGTGAGACCCTGTCCCAAAATTAAAAATAAAAAAGGTCTGGGGATGTAACTCAGAGGTAAAAACACCCTGGAGTCAATCCCAAATACACACAAAAAAATGTGATTTGGACTGACATGAAATGGGAAGATTCTTTAAAAAATAAATTAATTAAAAAACATAATAAGCAGGGCATGGTGGCACATGCCTGTAACCCCAGCAGCTCGGGAGGCTAAGGCAGGAAGATCGAAAGTTCAGAGCCAGCCTCAGCAAAAAGTGAGGTGGTAAGCAACTCAGTGAGACCCCTGTCTCTAAAGAAAATACAAAAATGGGCTAGGGTTGTGGCTCAGTGACCAAGTGCCCCTGAGTTTAATCCCAGGTACCCACCCTCCACCCCTAAAAAGCTATGTATCATAACATTTTTTTTTAAATACCATACTATTCAATTATGACTTTTTCAATGACAAAAGATGCCTTGATACACAGCCAGCATCAGTATCCAGAAAACACTGATAGGCTTTAACAGTTTTTATGGTGATACTTTTATATCTGATATCTTTATATGATTAACTCACTACAACTAGAATGATCGTAAAACTTAACAGTTCTTTGGATTTCTTGAACTACTGGAGTCTGAAAAAATTACTATGAACAAAACAAAGACATTTTTACAAAAGTGAACATAAAGAAACTACGTGTTTGAATTGTACTACTACATTAGTTCTGTCAATATATTTTAATTACCATAAAGGATTCAAAACTGCACGGCAAGTAGTCCTACTACACAGAACAGGTTCATATTGAATGGGTGGTAAATCAGGCCTTTCCTTCAGTGGTGTAAAGAGGGCTGCAACTGGAACAACCATTCTTGTAGCTTCCAGTCGACTTGATGGCCAAACATTCCAACTAAATCGAACTCCATCTCGTTCTTCATTTTGTTGGATGAATTCCAAATAGGTTGTCATTGTAAAGCTTGATTGTTATTGCTGTAACAAAATTAAAAATTTTTATCCTTTTATGAAGATTCAAAATAAGTGTGTTTTTCCCACATTCAGCAATATTAACACATTACAAATCATGACCAGATAAAAGTATTTATCTCAGTAAAGAATTAACAAGCAACAACAACTACTTATTACAAAATAAGGCTCTACAGACCCCAATGCCCAGTAAGAGATATTTTGTTCTCTTTTTATTCACCCTTTTAAAAACTATGGCCAAAAAAAAAAAAAACCACTGTCTTTACTACTTATTTAAAAGCATATAGAAAAGGAACAAGTTGGAGGGGTGCTAAATCTAAATCCCATGGTTTCTGTATCAGTTTTGTAAGTTATATATTATCACAACAAAAAGACATCAAAATTATAAAATTCTAAAACTCACATCATTTTCTATCCATAAAATGACTAAACTTTATAAAAGCAAATGTGTTAATAGCACATTAAAAAAAAAAGATTTTCTAAAACTAGATACTTCTGAATTAGGTAATTTTTATTGTGCAAATCCAGGATATCATGGCACAACAAGCAAAACACTTGTTAAATGGTGTTTCCTATGATTGACAGATCATATAACCTCTTGCTGAAACTTGAGAAAATTTTTAACATTCTAACTTATGGAAGCATTTTACACTCTAATTTGAGATATATTTTTTCAATATAATAATTTAAGTTTATTTCTAGGAGGAAGAGGATGCCATTAGGGAGGATCCAGTGTCAGAAGATATCTCCATTTCATTATTCTCTAATTGCCTACCTACTGTGCCAGTTTTCTTACCTATCCATCAGTTCTATTCTATCTCATGTTATCAAGCTGCACAACAGTTATTCATGCAAAGAAGTTGATAAACTTAAAAGAGTGCAGAAGGATAAAGAGACTGAAGTGCTGTGTGGCAGAGATGAAGACAAGTTAAAAGAACTGAAGAATTATGATCCTAAGATATCAGAAGAACCAATATGGATGTTAAAGTTGCTAAGAAAGATAGTGGGACAAGAAATTTATTCTAAAATAAGAGAGGGAAGGGGACACATAATTTAAATATAAATCTATTAGATATAACAAGATTAATTTTAGAAAATTTTTCAAATAAACTTTGATAATACAAATTACAGAAAGTGAAGCTTAACAACCTAAGTGTTTAAAGCAGCTAAAAACTCTTTTTTCTCTTAAAAAGAAATAAAATAGGGACTGGGGTTGTGGCTCAAGAGGTAGAGTGCTCGACTTGCATGTGTGAGGTACTGGGTTCGATCCTCAGCACCACATAAAAGTAAAATAAAAATTTAAAAAAAAAAAAAAAGAAATAAAATAAACCAAGCACAGTGGCACATGCCTGTAATCCCAGTGACTTGCAAGGCTGAGGTGAGAGGACTGTAAATTCAAGTCAGACTGGGAAACTTACCAAGACTCTGTCTTAAAGTAAAAAAAGCTGGGGATGGGGTCAGGGGATGGGGCCAGGTGCTGTGGCACACACCTGAATTCCAGTGGCTTGGGAGGCTGAGGTAGGAGGATCACAAGTTCAAGGCCAGCCTCAGCAACTTAGCAAGGCCCTAATAAGCAACTCAGTAAGAACCTGTCTCTAAATAAATTTTTTTTTAAAGGCTGGGGATGCGGTTCAGTGGGTAAAAAGCCCCTGGGTTCAATCCCTGGTACCAAAAAAAAAAAAAAAACGGCTGGGGATATATCTCAGTGGTACAATCCCCAGTCTCTCTCTCTCTCTCTCTCTCTCTCTCTCTCTCTCTCTCTCTCTCTCTCTCTCTCTCTCTCACACACACACACACACACACACACAAATAATAAAAATTAAAGAAAAACTGTACTTCCTCCTATCATTCCCAAAAATTGGGAGACAACTAGAGAATATTATGCTAATCAAAAGAGATGTGGATTTTCAAACATGTATAAAGAGTAAAGAGTAATCCTAAAATAAGACTAAACTATCTTGAAGGTAAATACAGGAAACAGTTTTGAGAGGATGGTTTTGAGTTTTCACGGAAACATGGCTATTGAAAGATAATGAGGGCTGGGGATGTGGCTCAAGCGGTAGCGCGCTCGCCTGGCATGCGTGCGGCCCGGGTTCGATCCTCAGCACCACATACAAACAAAGATGTTGTGTCCGCCGAGAACTAAAAAATAAATATTAAAAAAAAAATTCTCTCTCTCTCTCTCTCTCTCTCTCTCTCTCTCTCTCTCTCTCTCACTCTATCTTTAAAAAAAAAAAAAGAAAAAAAAAGAAAGATAATGATAAAACAAAGATCTGGGATAGTGAGATGGGAATTAGAAGATGCTTCTAACAATAAGCAACAATAAGAGAAAAACAACCCCCTCCAGGAGAAATCCAGTTTTTGTTTTTGTTTTTTTAAGAGAGAGAGAGAGAGAGAGAGAGAAAGAGGGAGAGAGAGAGAGAATTTTTAATATTTATTTTTTAGTTCTCGGCGGACACAACATCTTTGTTTGTATGTGGTGCTGAGGATCGAACCCGGGCCGCACGCATGCCAGGCGAGCGCGCCACATCCCCAGCCCCAGAAATCCAGTTTTAATAACATCTTCCAGGTTACAAATGTATTCACATACATTTGTTAATTTGCATTCTAGGACTATACTATCCTTGCATTATTTTTATAAAACATGGAAGCAAATGATGTTATCTGTTTATTACTTAATTATGCCTATAATGTAAAACATATCTCCAAAAAGCATTACAATAACTAAAACACCCCAAACACCAATCATGGTCGTTTCTCTGAAACATAAAGCATAAAAATGGCTTTTGTTTTTGCAGCACTATGAATTGAAACCAGGGCTTAACATATTCTAGGTAAGCACTCTTACACTGAGCTAAAGCCCCAACCCCCCAAAACTGCTTTGAGTGACTACTCTTCTCAGTTCTCTCAAGGATAGTACATAACTAGTACTTCCGACATTTTCTTTTTCTTTTTTTTTTTTTTTTTTTTTTGATACTGGGAATTGAACTCAGGGGCACTCAACCAATGAGCCACATTCCCAGCCCTGTTTTGTATTTTATTTAGAGACAGGGTCTCACTGAGTTGCTAGGAGACTCACCATTGCTGAGGTGGCTTTGAACCCATGATCCTCCTGTCTCAGCCTCCCGACCCACTGGGATTACAGGTGTATGCCACTGCGCCCGGCCAGACATTTTCTTAAAAATGTAAAAATGATCTGGGGATGGTGGCACGTGCTTATTTGCAATCCCTCCTACCAGGAAGGTTGAGGCAGGAAGATCACATGTTCAAGACCAACTGGATCAAAATAAAAATTTTAAAAAGGGCTGGGGATGTAACTCAGTGGTAGAGCACTTGCATAGCATTCACAAAGTCCTCTGTTCAGTCCCTAGTCTAAAAAAAAAAAGAAAATAAAAAGATAAAATGAGCTTGAGGCTATATTTCATTGAAAACAACATGACAATATTTGTTGCCAATGATAAAACTTGAGCTTGCAAACAAATGTTAAAATTTTTTTAAATGTATATCCATATCAGAAGTTTGAGAGCTTCCTAAAACATGAAAAAAAAAATTTGATAAGACCAGCAATCATATTAAAGTAATTTTCTTTGGCATTGTATAATAAAACATTTCAACATTTGGAAGATATATATTACTTCCAATGGTCAGTCCTCCTAAATGGTCAATTCATGATATTACAATATTGTACATGGTAGATGTCTCATTCAAAGTGAAAGTTAAACCAATGGGTTTTAAGAATTAAAAAAAAAAAAAAAAAAAAACACTTCTAAGGTTTCAGATTCTGTACTGGAATTAACCTTTAATTTCTTAACTAAAACTATTGAGTTTTTATGTAGTCTCAAAGAAGAATACACATAATTATCTGAAAACATTATTAAGGTATCTCTTCTTCTAACTACCTATATGAAGCTAGATTTCCTTCATACAACTCAACCAAAACATCTCAACAGACTGCAGAAGTATATATGAAAACCTAGCTGCCTTTTATTAAGAAAGTTGTTTCTCTTTGGATTCTTAATAAAGTTTAAGAGTACAATGGGGTTCTCAGCACCACCGTCTTAGGACTACTATGTAACATCACTGAGAAAGGTCTAAGAGTTTTAGCAGGAAGACATTCACATACAGGCTATAAGCAGGTTTAAGTTTCTGTAACAGGTAGGAGGCTGGATTATAACTTCACAGCATTACTTTTTTTATTAAAACATATTAAATAACATCTGAGTGATATCTGAGCACAAACCCTCTTCTTTCTCACATTTTTTTCTCTTAATCTCGAATCTAAGATTCTTAGTTTGCTAAATCACATCCATTATATTTCTTAGATTCTCACTTCACAGCAAAGTTTGAAGTCCCACCTGTTTTTTTTCTTAATTGGTCAAATTATATAGTCATCCATCACACCTCCCTCAAAAGGAGGAACTGCTCAATCTTAAAAATCACTAATTTGGGGCTGGGCATGTGGCTCAAACGGTAGGGTGCTCGCCTGGCATGCCTGCATCCCGGGTTCGATCCTCAGCACCACATACAAAGATGTTGTGTCTGCCAAGAACTAAAATAAATAAATATATATATATATATATATATATATATATATATATATATATATATATATATATATATAAATTCTCTCTCTCTCTCTCTTAAAAAAAATCACTAATTTGAGGGACTGGAGTTGTGGCTCAGTGGTAGAGCACTTGCCTGGCCTGTGTGAGGCCCTGGGTTCCATCCTCAGCACCACATATAAACACATAAATAAAATAAAAGACACATTTACAACTAAAAAAAAAAAACTTTTTTTAATCGCTAATTTGAGTACAAAAGTCCTTTTACAAACTAGCTTTCCACAAAACAGCATTATTTGTCAAGCACTCTGTCCCATAAATATTAACATATTTACAGAAAAACATAAAACCAAATAAAATCATTCACACCATATTATAATGAATTGATTAAAAATGGATGAACTTCTGAAATGATGTTAATTATACTACTGAAGAAAAACAGAAGGTTTAAACATTTGGGTTTACATCTATATTTAAATGTAAAACTTCTTTAACCAAATTAGCTAATTACCCATGGCTTTGGGGGACCGGGTGGGTAGGTGTTAAGGAAGTTCATGAGAGAACATGAACTGAACATCTCGCGGCAGTGATTATTTGTAGATTTACCAAGACTTCTTAACAGTGACTTTTCCTTTCCCACCCTAACGGAAAGACAAAACTGGCAGCTTGGAAGCCCAACGGTATAGGACGGTCCGGTCTGAAAACTGAACTCTATTAGTAATCAAGGCCCAAGGCATTAGCTTTACCTGGCACTTTTCTCCTAAACCTATTTAACAACAAGGCCGATTTACAGGTGATAAAGTCACCTCGGTTCAAAGTCTAGGGCACATCAGATCAGCCAGCAATGAACCTAAGGGCCCCAGAGCCCGCAAGCGTGGCGCTGGGGTAGGGAAGACGGGGTCGCCCAGGAAGTGGGGGTGGGTGCTGGGCCAGATACTCGAACTGCCACTCTTCACCTGACTCCCCTCTTCCCACCTAATCCAGGGAAGCTGGGTGAGCGGGCCGGGTCGCCAGGCCCCAGGAGAACGAAGCAGAGGGCGGTGGGTGAGGATGACAGGTTCAGGGATCAGCGCTCCCCTCCGCACTCGGCCGCAGCCTCCGGCGCGCCTCGCCGGAGGCGGGGCACCCAGGAAACAGAGCCGGGACCATCCCGAGACCCCCGCCCGCGGGCCTGCCGCCACCGCCTGGCTCCGGCTTCACGCTAAGCTCCCGCGGATCCCCGGGGACCTGAGGGGAGGGGAGCCTTGAAGTCGGTCCTTACCACACTACCCCTCCTACGAGATCCGCGCTGGTCGCAGCCTTGTCCTGGCAAAGTCAGTCCCCTCCACCCGGCAGGACCAGCCGTGGCACTACTAACAGGGCCGGCGCCGCCCCGCCCCCGACCTCCTTGAGGACCTCGGCCCCGCCAACATGGCTGGTGCCGCCTCTGCCACGTCAAGGGGGCGGGGGGAGTAGTCAGGGAAGGGGCGGGGCGGTGGGCGGGGCTAAAAGGCGTCAGTGAGCCGGTACCGAGCTGCAGGGACCCGGCGACTTGGACCCGGGAGCTAAAGGTTAAAATGATGTGCGGCCTGGGAACCCGACGAAAAGGGATGAATGGGAGAGGGGACCGGAATCCGCCTTAGGGGCGGGTCGACCCGAACAACCCTGGCAAGGGAGCAAGGGAGTGGGGCAAGCAAGTAGAGCGACCTTCCCGTCTCGGGAGCCGCGGCATGCCCACTCCCTGCAGGTCGCAGGAAGGGTGGATAACTGTGCTAGGCACTCCAGACACCTCGGCGACAGAAATGAAGACGTCCTTTAGAGCATCCTCTCCTCTACGACCCTGATTGATTCTGAAAACCAGAAACCACACATCTGGAAAAAAAAAAGTGAAAAGTTCCTTCTTTACTTGATGCAACAAATATTTACTGAACATCTATGTGCAGCGCACCAGTTGAGAGGCTGATAATATGATGGAAGCAAAATAAGCCTAAATCCCTGATCTGGCAGAATTTACACACTATGTATCTCTCTTTCCTCCTAGTTCTGCCGCCTATCTCCACCTACCCCATAGCCTCAAACACACACACACACACACACACACACACACACACACACTACAATCTTTGGCTGATTATTCTTGATAAGTTTGCTACTTTTTTTCAAAAAAAAAAAATGCTGAAAAAAATGAGACAGAAAAGGTTGGGAAAACATTCAGTTTTGGTGGTATCAGACACACCTCATCTTTCCATGAGGGCCTGCTCATGAAATTAGTTCCAGATATGATTACAATAAAATTCTACAAAGCTCAGACCTCTCAGCATTTTATGGACTAGAAAAATAGAAATCAAAGTTCTTTAATTCTTATATTCATGAGAAATAACATCAAACAGAGCTGGGAATATAACTCAGTAGTAGAATGCTTGCCTAGCAAGTGTGAAGACCTGAATTTAATCCCAGTAATAGAGTGAGGGGATAGAACCAAATATAATGTATATGTTAAGAGTGTTTTAGAGGGGCCGGGGATGTGGCTCAAGCGGTAGCGCGCTCGCCTGGCATGCATGTGGCCCGGGTTCGATCCTCAGCACCACATACCAACAAAGATGTTGTGTCCGCTGAGAACTAAAAAATAAATATTAAAAAAAATTCTCTCTCTCTCTCTCTCTCTCTCTCTCTCTCCCCTCTCTCACTCTCTAGAGTGTTTTAGAAAATGGGAAAGGATACATTTGCTTAACAAATTTTAATACAAGCCTAAAAAGGGAATGAAATCAAAAGCCAAAATTCAGTTTAAGCCTGCAAATAAAGTGGATTCAGAGTACCAATTTAAGAATGATTCTTGACTAAATACAACATGTAAGTAACAATGGGCAATGTCATAAGGGTGAAATAAGGGCGTTCACCCAAAAAAATAAGATCCAAGAATAAATAGGGTAAATAGATACGCATCTGGGTCTACTCAGCCTATTTTATCAAAAATCAGTAACAGGACACTTCATAAACTACAAAATTTACTTCTCATAGTCTGAGGGTTGAGAAATCCAAGATCAAAATACAAGATAATGAGGTGTGTGGTGAGGCCTTCTAGCTATATCTTCACATGATGGAAGGGGCAAGCTAACTCTCTGAGGTCTCTTTTATTTATTTTTCTGTTACATTTTTTTAAATTGATTTTTTTAAAAATAAATGACAACAGAATGCATTACAATTCTTATTACACATATACAGCACAGTTTTTCATATCTCTGGTTGTATATAAAGTATGTTCACACCAATTCGTTTCTTCATACATGTACTTTGGATAATGATGTCCATCACATTCTACTATAATTGCTAACCCCCTGCCCCCTCCTTTCCCCTCCCACCCCTCTGCCCTATCTAGAATTTGTCTCTTCCTCCTATGCTCCCCCTCCCTACCCCACTATGAATCAGCCACCTTATATAAGAGAAAACATTTGGCATTTGTTTTTTGAGGGGATTGGCTAACTTCACTTAGCATTATCTTCTCCAATACCATCCATTTACCTGCAAATGCCATGATTTTATTCTCTTTCATTGCTGAGTAATATTCCGTTGTATATATATATACCACATTTTTTTTTATCCATTCAATGTTTATAGCAGCACAATTCACAGTAGCTAGAACTAGCTATTGTGAATTGTGCTGCTATAAACATTGATGTGGCTGTGTCCCTGTAGTATGCTGTTTTTAAGTCCTTTGAGTAGAAACCAAGAAGCAGGATAGCTGGTCAAGTGGTGGTTCCATTCCCAATTTTCCAAGAAATCTCCATACTGCTTTCCATATTGGTTGCACCAATTTGCAGTCCCACCAACAATGTATGAGTGTACCTTTTTCTCCACATCCTCACCAACACTTATTGTTGTTTGTCTTCATAAAAGCTGCCATTCTTATTGGAGTAAGATGAAAACTTAGAGTGGTTTTGATTTGCATTTTTCTAATTGCTAGTGATGATGAACATTTTTTTTTTTAATAATATTTTATTTTATTCTTATGTGGTGCTGAGGATTGAATCCAGGACCTTGCACATGCTAGGCAAGTGCTCTACCGGTGAGCCACAACCACAGCCCCACATTTTTTCATATATTTGTTGATTGATTGTATATCATCTTCTGAGAAGCGTCTGTTCAAGACCCTTCTTTTTAAAAAGTTTTTTTTTTTATAAAGCAAATGCCCTTAAGATCATTACATTCTAACTAGCATTTTCAAAATTAGAGATTAAAAAAAAAAAAGAAAAGAGGAGAGATTCCATGGTCAAATAAAGTCAGGAAACACCAAGTTAAATTATATAAAATAAGTCTCTTGACTTGTCACAGATTTTAATGTTAATACCCATGAGTCTTCAAATAAGGGATTTAAGTATACTATCAAAAGATATTTGATCTTCTAACTTTTTGCAGGGATTATCTTGGAACAAGTATTCTAAATACCCTATGAAAGACTTTGTCTTCCACCATTAATTACCCTAAATATTAGTTACTATGTAACAGCTGGTAGTTTCCTTTCTACTTCAGAACACACAGATTTTTTTCTAAACTGAAAATTCCAGTACTCCTCAGTCTAGTGAAGTATGATAATGTGAATTCTTGGAATTTTGTGTTAACCACCAGATGGAGCCTTCACCTCTCCTTTTTGGTTTATTGTTTTCTAATACACATGAAGCACTTTAAGTATTTGTCTAACATGGATTCTTTTCCATTTGTTTACATGGGGACAGAACAAGGCACTGGCCAATTATTTCTCAAGTATTCACTAGAAAAAAGTGATGCTCAGATTCTTCTAATTTTGAAATTTCAGCTTCAAAAGTATGTCAAATATATATTACTATATCCTAACTTCCACCCTGACCCCTGATAAACCGTGCCTGAATCTGGCAAGCAGCTAAAGAGCATGCCGACCTCCTCCAATACTCAAAACCCCTTTACCAATCCCGCAGCATGTGCTGCCATCCCTACAGCTGAACCTAATGGACATACCAATCTCAAGATGCCAGGCTCACTAAAATCCAACACATGACTACTTGCCTCCTTGATGGCATAACAAAAAAATTCTCATACCCAGGTTAATTATGACAAGATTAGGGAACTCACCCAAGGGCCTGATGAAAACCCTGTCTTCTTTTTGGCTCGATTTACTGAAATTATTACCAAATATACCACCTTTTTTTTTTTTTAAGAGAGAGTGAGAGAGGAGAGAGAGAGAGAATTTTTAATATTTATTTTTTTAGTTCTCGGTGGACACAACATCTTTGTTGGTATGTGGTGCTGAGGATCGAACCCGGGCCGCACGCATGCCAGGCGAGCGCGCGACCGCTTGAGCCACATCCCCAGCCCCTACCACCCTTGATCTTGATACTTCTGCTGGTGCTCTCTTTCACCATATCCAATTAATCGGCAGATCTGCACTTGATAGCTGTAAAAAAACCTTAGTTAGAAAAGAGTCCCAAGACTCCTCAGCAGCAACTTCTAGATGCTGCTTTCAAAGTCTTTAACAATAGGGAAGATGAGTCCAAAAAGGAGAAAGAAAACCATCTTAAAGCTAAATATCAGCTCTTGGTCTCAGTCATCCATAGTCTAAAAGAGCCCCTGCTGCTTGTGGCCACACGAGATCCTGTTTCTGATATGGGCAGACTGGACACTGGGCAAAAGCCTGTCCTAATCTGAGCTCCCCCCTTCCTCCCGCAATATACCCTATACCAACTATGGGCAATGGGGACACTGGAAGATGGACTGTCCCCAGGGAATGTCACTCCTCCGCTTGTGCAGCCTACTTCCCAAGTATCATGCACTGAGTTACTGGAATGAGGGGACCTGGGCTCCACTGCTCCCAGATTACAGGGATGGTGAACAACCAAGCAGTTTCTTTTGTGGTCAACACTGGGGTATTTCCCTTCTGACTCAATGACATGGACTCACTTTCAAAGCAAAAACCACTATTAAAGGGAATCTCTGGAACTAAAGCTATCCCCCCCCCCCTTTTGCACATTTGTATCCCTCTCATTATCTCATTCTTTTATAGTCATGCCAAGTTACCCTGTTCCCCTATTGGGCTGAGATCTCCTCCACAAATCAAAAGTCTCCATCACCATTCCTCCTTTAAGGTCCACTACCATCTTTATATTACATTCTAACCTAGACCTAGTGTCTGCACCCCTTATGTCTCCTGATTATTCCTTGCTCACTGGGATTAACTCCACCATCTGGCTTACCTCTCAACCCACCATTGCTAAACACCATTCCCCTGTTCATATCCAACTGAAAGACCCCACATGCTTTATTTTCTAAATTTACCTGCAGCCCTGTCTGGCCTCTGAGGACAGGATATGTCACATTCCTTAGCAAACCACCTGTTCACTGCAGGAGAAAATGCAGGCCCAAAATATTGTTGATCAGAGGAACCAAATTTCCCTGAAGGAGGAATCTTTTGTGACCAGATAATCCTCATCTGGCAGTGGGGGAAAAGAAAAAAAAAAAAAACTGTCTCATTTAATTAGAGTAAAACTACCCACCATCTGTACTAATTCAGAAATTCAAATCATTTATTTTCTCTAGTGGATACATCACCCAGAGCACTAACAGGCTTGCCTCCCACTTCAGATTGCGGAGCAAAAAAAAGTAAACTATCATAGTTCATAACATGTAAGAAATTTTAAGGGATAACTGGCTGGTTGATTTGTATACATGTGTGAAGACACAAATAGTATGACTCTACTTTGTGTACAGCCAGAGAAATAAAAAATCGTGCTCCATTTGTGTACTATGAAATGAAATGCATTCTGCTGTCATATATATCGAATTAGAACAAATAAATAAATTTTTAAAAAGGAAAAGGAAAAAAAAGGTTAATTTGTATTCTCCACGCTGAGTGAGGTTCCAGCCTGAGGTAATGGAAGGAAAGATAGAAATTGCTGATCCCTAGAGGCTCTGGGATTGGGGAGCTGCCCCCTAGCCAAAGAAAAAATTTCCTCAGCATAGGCACCCATATTTCTGATCTCTTTTTATTTATTAAAAGGGGAACTTCACTGAGCGCAGTGGTGCATGCCCGTAATTCCAGTGGCTCTGGAGGATGGGGCAGGAGGATAGACTTTGAAGCCAGCCTCAGCAATGGCAAGGCACTAAGAAACTCAGTGAGTCTCTATAGCTAAGTAAAACACAAGATAGGGCTGGAGCTGTGACTCAGTGATTGAGTGCCCCTGAGTTCAATCCCTGGTAGCCACCCCCCTCCAAAAAAAGGGGAGCCTCATCCTCAAAAGTAATGGGAAATGATGTTTCATAATTTTCTGCATCCAAACTTGGCCTGATTACCAACTGCTGAAAAAATGGTTAAAATGCCCTAGGCATGATGTTTCTGCTCAAAACAGCAATTTACCTCAGCTCCGGCCAGATCTCACTAAGGCTTGCCATGAAATGTAAATGACAGGAGCTTGCAGGCTCAGCAGGGGACCAATCTGAGATGGAAGGAAAAAAAAAAAAGAAAAAGAAAACGTGCTTTCTAAATCCCAACAGCCCCCTTGGGAGATCTAAAACAACTGACTACAGCACAGGGAGAAAAAAATAATTTCAGGGCTCTCTCTCTCCCTTTCTTTCTTTCTCCTTCTTTCAATACCTGAACTCACACTAGCCTGAGTCAAAAAGTAAACTGTATGGTGCTTTATTAAAATAATTAATGGCTATGTCACTTTTTCCTAGGACTCTTTTTTTTTTAATTCTATATTTTTCAGCTCATGGTGATACCGCTGTTGACTGGTGACGAGTCCTTGCTTCCCCGATGTTGAAGAATAACACCAAAGAAGCACGCCGAGGCAAGGTCAGAGTAGAAATTAGAAGTTTATTAAAGGACAGCAGAAAAGACTTCTCCCGGAGGAAGAAGGGGACCCAAGAGGTGGAATCCGTGGCAGTGCGGTTGTTTCTCCTTCTTATAGTTTTGGGGATGGAATGTAGGTTGGAAGGCCCGAGGGGTGGGACACTTCTTTGTGATGGGCTATCTTTAAGTTTGCTGGGGGCTGTTCATTAACACTTCTTTGAGGTGGACTTTGGCCTAGGGCCTTTTTGGGACTCCGTCAACATTCCATGAGTTGTCCTGTGTTTTCCCTGAGTCATTCCCAGCATGGCCTCCATTTTAGATTTCACTCGATATTAGACCCGATTTACCTAACTACACTGACTACCTAACTTTAAATCTGGCTTCAATGGTTTTATGGTGAAATTCACATTTTGATCCTGTGTGCCTAGACTAATATGTTTTTATGATCAGTCCTATTTTTATCCAACTATACAGGCTTTTTTTTTTTTTTACTCTGTTTTGTTCAAAGGCCAATTGACAAAGGTTAGTTAGCTCTCATCTGTAGCATTGCAATGGAGACCTATCTACAAAAAGCTACAAGGCCTTTTTTTGTTTGTTTTGTGTATGTGTGCACCTGTATATTGTTATGTCTACATGTGTTTGTGTCCATGATAAAATTGGCATTATAGATAAATGAGTGACATAAATTAAAATTTTAAAAATGGATCCAAATGCCTTTAATTCACATGATTTTAAAAGTTCAATTTAAATTGACTAAACAAATGAGAGTAAAGACATTTTTAAATGACTAACTCATACTTTTTCGAGGTGGTCAAACAACTAATAAAATGTTGCTATCTAAATCCATTGTTTCTAAGATTTTTCTTTAACAAAGAAGAGATGGTTAATGCTATTCAATACACTTGTTTGATATCTTGGTTTATAAAGTTTGTAAGGGTAAAATTTCTAAGCTGATTCTAAGCTGCAAAAGTCTGAGTTAAAGTGTAAAAGACTAGGGCATTGTAAAGCTTCTAGATTGCAAGGCCTGGGCTAAAAAGTAAACAATTCCCCTGCTATCCCCGGAGCCTGTAATGTCTGTAAAGTTGTTGGGACAATGCGGGAGCTGCTCAGTAAATATCTCCATTGATTCCCTGGTTGTTTAATAGCTAAGGGCTCCAGGTAACATGGCACGTAGGCATCCAGGTCCCAGGACCAATCAGTTTGAATGTGTGCCCCACTTGGAAGTGACCAATCACCCCTGCCCAAACTGTTCCCGCCAATGAATGGACTAATCATGTATCAGAATTGTTGTTCAATTTCCCCGCGCCTCATGATGATTTGTTCTGATGTATGCAAAGCCCCCCACCCTCTCCAAAAAGTGTACTTAAGCTCTGCTTGACCTCTGCTCTGGGCTCTGGGCTGCTCTCCCTTCTTGAGTGAGCACAGAGTCCCAACGCGTTGGAACGGATCCCTAATAAAAAAATCCCCCTTGCCATTGCATGAAGCTAGTCTCGTGTGGTCTTTCCTTCTCCGACGTTTCGCCGGACCCTTACATTTAAACTAAATTAGGTTTTAATATTTGTGGGTTTAATCTTTGTAAATGTGTTAAGGAGACATCTGGTTAACTTATAAAGTTAAAGTGCTAACTGCTAAATATACAATCAAATATTCTTGACTTATTGAATTCAGGGTAATACACTTAAACATTATGCATGTTTTCATGAATTTGTAAATGGAAAAAGGTTTAAGATTGCTATGTTGGGCTGGGGATGTGGCTCAAGCGGTAGCGCACTCGCCTGGCATGCGTGCGGCCCGGGTTCGATCCTCAGCACCACATACAAACAAAGATGTTGTGTCCGCCGAAAAAACTAAAAAATAAATAAAATTCTCTCTCTCTCTCTCTTTAAAAAAAAAAGATTGCTATGTCTATGCCTTAACTAAAACAAGGTTATTAAGAGTCAGTATTCTATCAGGTATAATTTATATACAAAGAGTATAAGAGGTTTCATTTGGGTTTTGATTAAAGTAACATAACTGTAAGGGTCCGGCGAAGCGTCGGAGAAAGAGACCACACGAGACTAACTTCATGCAAAGGCAAGGGGGATTTTATTAGGGGGATCCGTTCCAACGCGTTGGGGCTCTGTGCTCACTCAAGAAGGGAGAGCAGCCCAGAGCCCAGAGCAGAGGTCAAGCAGAGCTTAAGTACACTTTTTGGAGAGGGTGGGGGGCTTTACATACATCAGAACAAATCATCATGAGGCGCGGGGAAATTGAACAACAATTCTAATACATGATTAGTCCATTCATTGGCGGGAACAGTTTGGGCAGGGGTGATTGGTCACTTCTAAGTGGGATACACATTCAAACTGATTGGTTCTGGGGCCTATATGCTTACGTGCCATGCTACCTGGAACCCTTAGCTATTAAACAACCAGGGAATCAATGGAGATATTTACTGGGCAGCTCTCGCATTGTTCTAACAACTTCACAAAGATTACAGGTTCTGGGGATGGCAGGAAGATGGTAACAATAGACTATTTAAATTCTAACAATGGTCTTTTACTTTTTAGCCCAGGCCTTGTAATCTAAAAGCTTTACATTGCCCTAGTCTTTTACACTTTAACTTTAACTTTAACTCAAGATTTTGCAGCTTAGAAATTTTACCTTTACATAACAACATAAAAGTATTTCATCTTATTAAATAAAATATTTTGCCTAAATTCAAAAATTTCTTTTTTTTTTGAGATTTTTAATATTTATTTTTTAGTTATCAGCGGACACAACATCTTTGTTTGTATGTGGTGCTGAGGATCAAACCCAGGCCGCATGCACGCCAGCCAAGCGAGCTACCACTTGAGCCACATACATCTCCAGCCCCTTCAAAAATTTCATAAGAACTGTGAATTAAGAAAAGTGGTCAAAAACTAGGAAAGAGAAAAAGAAGGTCCTAGGTATGGAAATATATTTTAGTAGAAGGAATAAGAAATGTTTCTGGATAAGAATGTCATTTGTGTGGTAAAGTAGAATGTCTAAGTAAGCTGCAGAAAGTTTGTGAAGGGTAAATTTCAAAAAGCTTGTGACTAAAGTGGTATAATTAAGTAGCATAATTAATCACAGCTATTCAAGGCTTTTTCCTAAGGTCAAATATTAAAGCAAATGGTTTTAAAGGAATTGGGATTTATATAAACAACAACTGTTATTTTAGAGTATAATACTACATTACAGAATCTAGATTTTCTTAAAAAAACTAAACTTGGTTAATATAAAAACATCAATGTAATTGTGGTACTATTACTGTCTTCTGTGTATTCTAAGTGTGTTCATATCTTCTAGGTATACAAATATTTTAAAGTAGGTGGTTTAAGCATTTTATGGGACTGAGGTTGTGGCTTGGTGGTAGAGTGCCTGCCTAGCACATGTGAGGCACTGGGTTCGATCCTTAACACCACATAAAAATAAATAAAATATTTTCTTTAAAAAAAGAGCATTGTGTCAAGCTAGTGTTCTCCAAAATATAAGTTGTCAGTAATGGTAATTTTAGACTTTTAAAATAACAAATTTAATTGGGGAGATTTATTTATATCATTTAATGTTCCATAACTTGACCTGAATTTTATGCTACTTTTACATTGGGGTAGAAATGTAAATATATTTCTAAAAGATAATGAGAGCCTGATCTGTTAAAAGGTTAATATGTGAAACATAAAAACATTTTGCCACTTTCTCACAGAAAGAAGTTCAAAGCTTTCTTAGCTTTCGTTTGATTCATGTTTCAGATGTAATGTCATATTATTAGTTAACATTCATATAGATTCAGGAAGCAATATATGTAAACTTTATAAAATGACATTTAAGAAAGAGGCAAAGATTAGCTTCAGAAATATAATGTTTTACCTAAGATTCATCAAGAACCCCACCTTGCCTGAGTTAAGATGCCTTTCACCTTACTCATGTTAAGATAATTTCAAAGTAGGCTAGGCTTAAGCTCATCTAAAGTCCTGTTCAAAGGATAAATTTTTGTTACAAAGATTTAAAATTATAAAAAGTTATATTTCTTGATTCAAAGCTATTACACAAACCCAAAATGTTTTCAACTCTTGTAAATTTCATTTTGTGTTTTCTTTGTCCACTTTAAATGTCCTCTGTTACGGTCTTACAGAAGTACAACTTTCAATATAACAACCTAAATTAATTTAAATAATGGGCCATCATCTATAGACAGACAGGATGTAAGGCTAACTTCCATTACTAATATAGACCCCAATTAAATAAAAGGGATAAGTGACTGTAAAGATAAAGACACTAAAGTTAAGGCCCAGTACTCTTACTTTAAGACTGGTGAGACTGGCTTGCTGGATGTTTAAGTCAAAGGCTTAAAAATTAAAGTTAAAATAAAAGGGTCAAGAAAACCAATATTTGGTTCTTGCCCTCTGAGTCAGTTTGAACTCAGGGAACACAGGAACTTCTCTAAGAGATATGCAACTCTGGGTCACATGACCTCCCGATCAGGGAGATCACTGGGACCCTGGAAAAAGAAAGCCAACACTACACATGTTGCAAAAGAAGAAAGTCATTGGAGAAGAAATACAACACTGATGCTTCCAAAGGAAGCCACATGGTCAGCGAGACCTTGACCTATCTTGGCAAATGGCACTAGTGGACCTAAGAGGCTGCTCACAAGTTCCCCCAAGAAGAACCCCTGAGGAAACAGCTGACTCTTAATAACAGATAGGAACATAGTCAGTTTGACCAGCTTGGTCTTGAACACTTGGCAAAAACAGTTATAACCAAAGTACAACCATGCCTGGGCATATAAAAGAAAAAGTCAATAGTTCTTTTAATAGAATTTAAGATATATACTTTTTTCAGTCCTACATCCCTGATGCCCCCCAAATTTTAAGGCATTTTTTTTCTTTTGTGAGACTCATATTGACCCCTGCCTACCAAAATTGGACTGGTCTCTGTACCTTGGCTTCCCTTACTCCTCAAATTGACATTTTACCTTAGGACCAAAAATTTATCTATCCCAATAATGATGCACACC
Source organism: Spermophilus citellus (assembly GCF_964194105.1). Classification (NCBI taxonomy): domain Eukaryota; kingdom Metazoa; phylum Chordata; class Mammalia; order Rodentia; family Sciuridae; genus Spermophilus; species Spermophilus citellus. The sequence continues at coordinate 177,721,491 of NC_138185.1, read as the reverse complement.
AGACACAAGGGATCCTTTCACTTTATTCCCTTACTCACAGGGCTAGAGATATCCACTGGGATCGGCATAGGAGCAGTGGGATTAGGAACCTCTACTCACTATAAAAATTGTCAACACAGGTTATTGAAAATATCCAACAGGTCACCAATTAGGTACTGACTTTACAAAAAACATCTGTCAGATATCCCTGACATCCGTCATCCTGCAGAATCATCTGGGCTAGATCTCCTTACTGCCATATTAGATGGCCTATGCCCCCTTCTTCAGAGAAGAATGTTGCTTCTATATTAATCAATCAGGACCAGTAAGGGATAAAGTTAAATAACCATAGGACTGATTGGAACCATGGAGGTGAGAACTAGCTGATTCCTAAAATGGTGGACTTCTTGGCTTCTCTCTCTTTTAACCCCTCTAATACTAATTTTTCCTGTAATAACCTTTTTTTCTTCCATATTCTTTTTTTTAATATTTATTTATTTTTTTTAGTTCTCGGCGGACACAACATCTTTGTTGGTATGTGGTGCTGAGGATCGAACCCGGGCCACACGCATGCCAGGCAAGCGCGCTACCGCTTGAGCCACGTCTCCAGCCCCTTCCATATTCTTAATTTTGTACAAAAACAGTTTCTGTAAGGTGACCTGCTCAGCTCAAATTGCCTCCTGGAAGCACGTCAAAGCCATTTTCCTCCTGTGTTCACAATCTGACTTTCTGAAACCACATAAAAAGGACTTTGCCTATGATGACCTCAACGATCCTTCATATACACCCCTCTTCAGCCTCAGCAACTGAGGTCTCCATGTTCTCTTCCAGGACTCTGAAAGGAAGGGTCCCCCATACTTCCTCCTTCTAAGCAGGAAATAACCAGATGTGATATCCACATCCCAATTCATTATCCCCTTTCAGAGTCTGAAATGAAGGATATGGAAAATAACATCCCCATGGAAAGGAAAGTGACAGCCCCCAGGTAGAAAAGGAGGACAGTGTGATCCAGGAGACTAGGAGGGGAAGGCAAACAAAAAAAAGTCTGGGCTCTGGACTTTTATCCCAGTAGCACTGAATTTCAAGCTTTTACAACTGCTTTCCTGAGTTAGATTTTTTTTTGGGGGGAGGGGGGTTTACCAGGCATTGAACTCAGCGGCACTCAACTACTAAACCATATCCCCAGCCCTATTTTGTATTTTATTTAGAAACAGGGTCCCACTGAGTTGCTTAGTGCCTCACTTTTGCTAAGGCTGGCTTTAAACTTGAAATCCTCCCACCTCAGCTTCCTGAGCTGCTGGGAGTACAGATGTATGCCACAGCACATGGCTCTGAGTTAGATTTTTAACTTGCACAACTAGTTTCCTGACTTTCCAGCCAGTACATATTCAGTCTTTATTGATTAAATCACACTAAACATTCTGCTATGATTAACTCTCATTAAGACCTATAAAAACACAGACCCTTCTTATAACCATTCACCATTTTCTCTCTGAAAATGTGCCATCCCACTGCTGCTTAATAAAGACAGCTTCTGATCCCAGGTCTACTCCCATTTTTCATTATTTTTGCTTATACTCAGTATCAAAAAAATTATAATTCTAGGGCTGGGGATGTAGCTCAAGCGGTAGCGTGCTCGCCTGGCACACGTGCGGCCCGGTTTGATCCTCAGCACCACATACAAACAAAGATGTTGTGTCCGCCGAAAACTAAAAAATAAATAAATAAATAAATATTTTTTTAAAATTATAATTCTAAAATAGCAACTGTTTTTATTCCAGAGTGTCCAATATTCCAATGATTCTTTGTTCTGCCACATTGACCAATTCTAGAATTATTAGTAAGAGTTCCTTTAATCTCTTAAACCATTTACAGTATCCCAATGAAGCAAAACATGATCTACTGGCAGAAGTTTTTTGTTGTTATTGTTTTTATCTAATGTTTGATTTTTAAAAGAACATAGATTTTTGTGTGTGTGTGTGTGTATGTGTTACATGGATTTAACTACCTAGGAACACTTAACCACTGAACTACATCCCCAGCCACCCCCTACCTTTTTTTATTTTTTATTTTGAAATGGGGTCTCCCTAAATTGCTTAGAGCTTCACTAAGCTACCAAGGCTGGCCTCAAACTTGCAATTCTGCCTCAATTTCCCAAGTCACCGGGATTACAGGCATGAACCACCATGCCTGGCAAAGAACACAGAATTTATAGAAGCTATACAACAAAGGAAATAAATCTCACTTAAAGAAAAAAACTAGATTTGTATTTTTACTTTGAAAGAGGATTAAAGTTTTTGTTTGGGATTCTGTGATTAAATTAGACATTACCTTGATTTTCAGACATCAGGTCAGCTTTCAATCCCTCTTTAGATCTGCACCTAGAGCCTGAGGACAGCACTCTCAGCAAGAATAACGAGACTGCTCATACCCAGAGCACATGTGCTCTAGGAAGCAAATTAGAGCTCTCTGCATATATCTTCATCGACTGTCTCTGATTTTTTTTACCAGTGGGTCATTAAAAGCTCACAGAACTTTCCCTGGAATTTGTTGCTTTGGAGTTTTTCTATAACAAAATACCTGGAAAAAATTTAAAAAATTAAGGGTAGAAAAGTTTATTTTGCTCACAATTCCAGATGTTTCAGTTGATGCCAGCTGGCCATTGTTAAGATGAACCTGTGGTGAGACAGAATATCATGGCAGAAAGGCATGGCAGAGCAAAGCTGCTTACTTCATGGTGGCCAGAAGCAAAGAGCAAGAGTAGAAGGACAGAAAACAAGATATAGTCCCCAAAAGCACACCCCCAAGGACCCACTCCTTTCAACTAGGTGAAGCTGGGGGACAAAAAGACAGTCAATATAGGTAACAAATAATTGGGTCTGATCAGGAAGGTGGTGGCTACTTAGAAAGAAAATCAAATGCTACCCTTTCCCCTGCCTCCTTCCAAAGCCCTTCCCCCTGCTCCTGCTCCAACCTGTTGCTAAAGTAATCTGCCCCAGGAATTGTTCCTCTCTGCAGGAAGTTGTAAGAGTTATTAAGTGATATCTCCTGGCTATTACCATACTGCATGGATCACTCCACCATTTGGCCCTTCCCTTGACCATTTGGCTTTCACCATTTTGCTTACCCTGGCCACTGGTCATGTAGGCAAGAAGGGAAGGAGGGCATGAGAACAAAGATAATCTGAGATGTATAAAAGGGGCAGGACACTCCCACTTCCTTGGATTCTAGATATGGCCTCCTTCTTCCCCACCTCCAGCCCAGCAGTCTGTTTCTAGTCTTTAAGTAAACTTGTTTCTATGCTAGTCTCTTTGTTTCTCCCATTTCTCCAGTGTTCAATCTTGAACATCTGGGGAAATGGAACTCACTATCACCAGCAACCGGCAGTATTATAGGTTCCAACTCCTACAGTTTCCACTACGTCCCAATAATCCATTTAGATATGATTCCATCATTGGCATCAATGAAATTAAAATCCTCATGCTCCAATCACTTCCCAAAGGTCCTACCTCTGAACATTGCTGAGTTGGAGACAAAGCCTTCAACACAAGAGTCTTTGGGGGCTACTTCATATCCAAACCATAATCCCAATCTGTCATCTACAATAACCAACCTGGGATGTTGAGAGCCACAGCCAAAGGGGCCCCAGCAAACTTCCAGCTGCCAGCAAACTTCCAGCTGCCGGCTGATGATTGGCTCACAGCAGCCCCAGCAACATCTAGCTGATTGGCTCCTCTGTGGTGATGTTCATTGGGCTGTTTCCCTGCCCTTCAGACTGCCAGCTGATGATTGGCTCACAGCGGCCCCAGCAACATCTAGCTGATTGGCTCCTCCACGGAGCTGCTCATTGGGGGACTTCTTTGGCTCCGCCCACACGACCCAGCCAATCGGCCTCAAGAACAGGAGGATTGTGGGAGGTGGTGAGGGTTGTGTGGGGGTGAGAGGCTTGTGGGAAGCCGGTGGTGGCAGTTGGGCTCTGAGGGTTTTTTCCTGAGGAGCAGTTTTGTTTGGCCTTTGTAGTTCTAAAAATAAAGTTAGTTTCTTTTGACAAGTGGCTCCTGAATTGTGCCCAGCCAGACTGCGGCACTGGGAAAACAGCCTGCTATAAAATAGACTATAGCAAGTCAGAATACTAACTCTAGCAACAACCCAGAAAGTTAAAAAAAAAAAAAAATATATATATATATATAAAATAATCAGTACAAAATATCTAGGATTTGATTAATATTTGATAGTTTTCCTAATTTGTCTGCAATTCCAATTTAGAACTAACCAGATAAAGCCAAATATGCACCCTTAACCGATCACACAGGATGTCCTATATCTAGTTAGCCTGCTGTCCTAATCTATTGTCTGTTGCCACAACAAAATACCACAGACTGTGTAATTTATAAATAATAGAAGTTCTAGAGTCTGGGAAGTCCAAGGCCATGCTGCTAGCGTCTGTCCAGTTTCTAGTGTGGATCTTCTTTCTGCTTTATAAAACAGCAGAGGGCATCACATTGATACTGCCGGTTACTGGCCCTGCTTCCTCACATGTTGAAGTATAACATTAGAGAAGCACAAGGAGGCAAGCATATAAGCAGGATTTATTTAAAAAGGGTTAACACAGACTTGTCCCAGGAGGGAGAAGGGGACCATAGCTGGTATCCTTGCATCCCAAGAAGTCTTTATCTTTTTATAGGTTTGCTTTGCTCACCTGCTCTCTTCCCCTTATCTTTCTCCATCCAGCCTATGTGACTAGGCCCAGGAAATACTTGAATGGGATTGCCAAAAGGTGGGAAACAGGTGGGCTGAAGGAGCCAGAGAGGAGTAATCCAGAAAGGAAGGGGGTGTAATTAACAACTCCCTATAGGGAGGAGAAATCCCTGGGACAGGTTACCTTAGCAGCAGGTTGGAGCAGGGGCAGGTTATCTTGATTAGGGTGGAAGAAGGGCTCTGAAGAAATTAATATTTCAATTCCTCCATTCTCTCAGATCCAACCCTTGCCTACCTGCCTAATTCTGGCTTCAACATGGCAAGTTTGAGCAAATATGTTAGCTCAGGCTGCTTGATATGGTTTAGAGGTGGTGTCCCTCCAAAGTTCATGTGAGACAATGCAAGAAGTTTTGGAAGAGAAATAATTATAATCTCAATCTAATCAATGGATTGATTCCCTGATTGGTGGTTGGAGGCGTGGTAGCTAGAGGCCGTGGGGGTGTGACTATTGAAAATGGTTCATTGGGGGCTTGACTATGGGATTCATAGATAGAGAGAAAGACAGAGAGAGAGAGAGAGAGAGAGAGAGAGAGAGAGAGAGAGAGAGAGACCATGCTTTCTGATCATTATATGAGCCTTTTCCCTCTGTCACACACTTCTGTGAAGTTCAGCCTCACCTGGAGCCTGGAGGCCTGGTTCGGGACTTCTTTGAACTGAGACCTCTGAAACTGTGAGCCCTCAAATGAACTTTCCACCTTTAAGGTTTTGGTGATCAAGTCCTTTAGTCACAGCAGTGAAAAAGCTGAGTAAAACATTTCTTTTTCTTTTTCTTTAAAAAAAAATATTTTTGATTGTCAATGGGTCTTTTTAAAAATTTATTTATATGCATGCAGTGCTGAGGATGGAGCCCAGGACCTCACACATGCCAGGTAAGCACTCTACCACTGAGCCACAACCCAGCCCAAACATCTCTCTTCTTATAAAGACATTAATATCGCTATGGAGGACTGAGGATATAGCTCGGTTGGTAGAATGCTTGCCTCACACGCACAAGGCCCTGGGTTCAATTCCCAGAACAACCAAAAATAATAATAATAATAAATAAGTAAATATCACTACGGGGGTCCATCTCCAAATACCATTAAAATGAATTTGGGGTAGTTTCCAACACATGTCAGTGGGTACATTCAAACCATAGTGCCAACCTATGGCTTCTCCATGAAACTTTTCCTTTTTCCACTACAAGTTTTTCCTATTCCCCTATCTGCTTTTGATTTCTACTAAACAGTACATGGTAGTAGTGATTGACTCCTTATAGGAAGCTCTGAGTAGTCTTTTTTCTCATATGGTTTTCATTTATTTTCTATGCAGAAAGACCCTCTTGAACCTTTCCGTAGTGGTACTTTCCCCAGTTAATGTTTAAAATGTTTCCCCAGCCAGATGTAGTGGCTCACACCTGTAATCCCAGCAGCTTCCGGAGGCTGAGGCAGGAAGATTGCAGGTTTGGAGCCAGCTCAGCAACTTAGCGAGACCCCTGTTTCTAAATAAAATATAAAAAGGGATAGGGATGTGGCTCAGTGGTTAAGTACCCCTGAGTTCAATTCCCAGTACCAAATTTTTTTAAAAAAAATCAACAAAAACATGTCTCCCTGTCCACCAGACTCCAAGCACAACAAAAATAGAGTGGTGACACACACATGTAATCCCAGAAACTTGGGAGGCTGAGGCAGGAGGCTCACAAGTTCCAGGCCAACCACAACAATTTAGCAATGCCCTAAACAACTTAGTGAGGCCCTGTCTCAAAATTTTAAATAAATAAATAAGAAAAGCTGAAGATGTGGCTCAGAGGTAGAGTTTCCGTGGGTTTCATCCCTAGTACTGGGGAAAAAAATAGAGAAAGGATATAATTATGAACTAAGCTTTTTACAATTTATTTCATATGACTCTTATATGCATTAATACTTGAGACTAACAGGGTTGCTTAAAGGTATAGAAAACACAGAGCCAACCTTTGCATTTAGCTTTATTAGGTCTGACTTAGATATCATCATCATCAGAAAGAACTATATCATCAATGAACACTCAATGGAATATTCTGGTCTCACAGTCCTCATTTAACCTCAACAGACAAACACCGATGTCAAAAAATATTTAATACTAAATAGGGCTGGGGTTGTGGCTCAGTGGAAGAGCACTTGCATAGCATGTGCGAGGCCCTGGGTTCGATCCTCAGCGCCACATAAAAAATAAATAAATAAATAAATAAAGGTATTGTGTCCAACTACAACTAAAAAATAAAAAAGTACTTACCCACAAAAATCTTTTCATTGAAAGTTGAAAACTGATTGGAAATCTGTAAAAACTGGAACCAGAAGAAAGTCGCTACCTCAGAAAAGTTCTTCCTGAGGAGAGGTTAGATGACAGTTATAGATTTAGAAGTTCAGCTTTCCAAAGTTTAAGAATTTTTTCAGAATAATTTTATCAACCAAATATAGCTTATTCTTACATGTCTCATATCTCTCAGAAACATTAAAAAATACTTAGTACCAATTCCAGTTTTTAACTATATTAAAATTATTTTCCAGGGCTGGGGATGTGGCTCAAGCGGTAGCACGCTCGCCTGGCATGCATGCGGCCCGGGTTCGATTCTCAGCACCACATACCAACAAAGATGTTGTGTCCGCCGAGAACTAAAAAATAAATATTAAAATTCTCACTCTCTCTTTAAAAAAAAATTATTTTCCAAAGTTCATTACTAATTATTTTAAGTTAGACTGCATTTGAAATAACAGAAAGCTACCCTTATAAAATTTATTTTCCTCTGTCCTGAATAAACTCATTACAGAATCATTAGTACACTTATTACTCACCTCTTCTTTTGAAAAAATAATTTATTTCCTAAGACCACCTTAGTTCCTGCTTTTCTTCTCCTTTCTTTCTTGATCCATGGGTAGTTCTGACACCACATATGTATGCAGAATCCAGTGTTAAGCTTTGTTCCATTGGTGGCTGGCTACATAATCATCTGTTCATTTCTACAGAAAAATAGGATAAAACTGCTAACAATTCACATTTTGAAATTGTATTTGTAAGGAAATCCAGAAATACAGTCACGGCTTACTTTTTCAAATTTGTTATTATCACCAACATGTAGGGAAATACGATTATTTCTCTGTATTTCTTCTAAATCTGTTTCTCCAAAATCAGTGAAAAATATTTAAACAAATAACTTTCTAGTTTGACTGCAGCCAGGCAGTGTTTTTCTGTCCCCCAACTGTCTAGTTAAAATTGTAAGCACTAGGGCTGGGGATGTGGCTCAAGCGTACCACGCTCGTCTGGCATGCGCAGGGCGCTGGGTTCGATCCTCAACACCACATAAAAATTAAAAAAAAAAAATAAAGATATTGTGTCCACCTAAAAAAACAATTAAAAAAAACTAAAATATGAATAAAAAATTGTAAGCACTAATTCCTTAGCTCTTAACCTAAAGATTGTCCTCATTTTATCTTCAATTAAGAGTTACATTAGGGGCCTGGGATTGTGGCTCAGTGGTAGAGTGCTTGCCTAGCATGCACAAGGCACTGGGTTCAATCCTCAGCACCACATAAATGTAAAATACAAATTGCATGGAAATGGAAGGAGACCCTCATGGTTATACAAAATTACATACAAGAGGAAGTGAGGGGAAAGGGGAAAAAAAAAACAAGGGGGAGAAATGAATTACAGTAGATGGGGTAGAGAGAGAAGATGGGAGGGGAGGGGAGGGGAGGGGAGGGGGTATAGTAGAAGACAGGAAAGGCAGCAAAATACAACAGACACTAGTATGGCAATATGTAAAACAGCGGATGTGTAACCGATGTGATGCTGCAATCTGTATACGGGGTAAAAATGGGAGTTCATAACCCACTTGAATCAAAGTGTGAAATATGATATGTCAAGAACTATGTAATGTTTTGAACAACCAACAATAAAAATAAAAAAAAAAAAGAGTTACACTAGGTTTGAAGTCATTTCTTTGCAAGTTAAAGGCAGTGCTTTTTCTTTAAAAAGTCTTATTAAGCATCAGTTTGTAAATTAATTGAATTCATTCACAGCATGTCTAGATTCAGATATAATACTCCAATTATTTTTTGCACTTTGTTTTTTATTTTTTATTTTTATTTTTTTTATTGGTTGTTCACAACATTACAAAGCTCTTACATATCATATTTCATACATTAGATTGAAGTGGGTTATGAACCCCCAATTTTACCCCAAATGCAGATTGCAGAAATACGTCAGTTACACATCCACAATTTTACATAATGCCCTATTAGTAATTGTTGTATTCTGCTACCTTTCCTATCCCCTACTATCCCCCCTCCCCTCCCCATTTATTGCACTTTGTGACCCAACACGAACTACTTAATCCATTCCTGCCTTGTTTCCTATCTGTAGAATGAATATAATAGTACCTAACTCACAAGGTTGATCTAATAACAATAATAATGTGTAGGTGTTGGCATTAGCTTTTTCCCTTGCACTATTCCTGCATAAGCAGATATTTTTTTTTCTTTTAAAAAGAGCAAGTGTGGCATATATACACAATGGAATATTACTCAACAATAAAAGAGAATAAAATCATGGCATATGCAGGTAAATGGATGGAGTTAGAGAAGATAACGCTAAGTGAAGTTAGCCAACCCCCAAAAAACAAATGCCGAATGTTTTCTTTGATATAAGGAGGTTGATTCATCGTGGGATGGGGAGCCCAGAGCTGGGAGGAGCAGACCAATTCTAGATAGGGTAGAGGGGTTGAAGGGGAAGGAAGGGGGCATGGGGTCAGAAGTGAGGTGGAAAGTGGTTGTTGGGTGCACAGGTGATCATTATTATCCAAAGTACAGGTCTGAAGACACCAATTTGTGTGAATATACTAGTATATAACTAGAGATATGAAAAATTGTGCTCTATATGTGTAATAAGAATTGTAATGCATTCTGCTGTCATAAAAAAAAAAAAAGTTGTGGGGAGGTGATAGCTACCTCAGGAGTAATAATCATTTCAAATAAAAATAAAGCAATCTTTGAAGTGGCCAAGCAGGAGAAATCTCAGCAAAAAATTAATTTTTCATTCATTTGGCATCAAATAAATC